>NC_058091.1:302915000-304165000 GCF_020171115.1 Neogale vison
TTCCAAAACACACAGTAGCAATCTTGTTTCTTAAAGCATGTCGTACACAAAGGACAATCCAGAAAATGTAATTTAATTTTTAAATTAAACCTTCATTTCTATTTAATTGTACATCACACCTTCCTCAGTGCTGAAACATAATGAAAAAGAGGCAATTTCAAACGTGCTTAAAGGTCTTGCACTGCTCCAAAGTAGAACTCGTTTCCACAGCAACTGGCATACCACCCTCTATTTATTCCAAATAAATGACAAATCAAAAGTGCAGCTGTAATATCGGGGATTTCTATTTCTCCTCACACAATACAAAGCTCCAAATGCCTCGACTAGCATGGTTACCCCTTGCAATAACCTAATGAAAGAAAAAAAGCGTGCTTTCAGAACGTGGTCTGCGGCTGCAAAGTTGTCTGCAGCATAGTGACTGTCACAATAACCTTGACTTCTATTCTGTAAAATGCCCTTGGGTGAGAAAGCAAAACGGAAGGCATTATTTTCATGATGTTAGATATTTTACACTGCAAATGAGATTTGTTTGTCTTAACCTAAGAAGCAAATCAAATTCCAAATTACATCATCTAATAGCTCCTGCTGTGAGATGCCGTCAACAGGATTATTGATTTGGAAACCCAACATCTGCAAAACGCTGACCTGATCTATTAGGCTAAACAAAGGCTTTAAGGCTCAGCTGGTCCCTTTTTGCTGCCTCCATCACACTTTCCTTTAAATGAGCTCCAGCCCCGGAGACAGGAAAAGAGGCTGGTGAGAGCCCATCAAGTTAGTTAGTGACCATATGGGAGAACATTCATCCTGCCTGGTGCAAAACCTGCACTTCTTTCACTTATCCACTTCCAATCCTTCTCTGTATCTTTAAGTGTGCGTGCGGGAGATGGGGGAGTGTGTTCCCACATACGTATACACACACACACTCCTTCCCAGTGAACCCCAGAACTGTGGTTCTTGAGGAAAAAAAAAAAATGGCTGTACCTTCCACATTGCAACTTATTTATGTCTTCTCATGTAAATATTAAAGGAAATTAAATATACTTTCAGATAGAGAACGAGAATATAATCTCATACCAATGTCTTTTAAAAGATGACAACGTAAATCAGAAATAGTGACTTAAGCTGTCAGCTTTTAATCTTTGTTTATCATTTAATTTGTATATCATTTTGGTTTTTTTTTATCATTTCATCTTTGTTTATCATTTCATTTAAAAATATGCTTAAAGATCTAGGTATAAGTCATCAGCATAGCTCCGATGACATTGTTTGGGATCAGTAATCAACAAATACATTCTTATTTGCCAATTTCAGAGTTAAAATTACAAATTCGGACACACATGTGTGCCTACATACAGCCACACGTTTTGCTGCAGGACTTATCCTCTGCAAGAAAGATGTGGGGCCTCCAGGGAAACCAGAGGCCATGGTCTGTTGTCGCCTTCTGCCTGCCTGTGCTCTGTGAAAACAGGGCCCATGTCCGTGTCAGCCCGAAGACCTTATGATCACTTCTCCCATTGTTTGCCAGCAAGGCGTTGTCATGCATACGAAGAGTTGTGAGTGGAACTATTTCACAAAGAGCTGTTAATCTCTTTATGATTTCCTATATCACTGTTCTTTGACACCTCTATTTATTTCTGTCACAGCAATTAATGCAGAAGGTCAGGGGCAAACATAGTGGAGGGGCAAACATGGAGATTCTTTAAAACTCTTTATGGTTAAGTCCTGAATATACCCAAATATATGTATTCCTTAATAAACAGAACACAATTTCTCTTCTTCAAAATGGATATACTTCACCAAAGCTGGCACTAGAGATCTGTTTAAACTCATAATTAGCAAGGTTTTTACCCAAAGATTTAGCAAAATATCAACTATATGCTAATCACCTCATTAAATATTGATGTATTGCTAAAATCATGTGTTAAGATTTAATCAAATAGCGACAGAAAAATCAAGCTGCCCTATAATTAGCTAAAAATTACAAAAGAATCCAATACAATGCATAGCAATTTTTTTTTTTAATTAACCACCTACACTTACTCAATAAAACACTCTTTAGCTATTTGAACATATCAAATTTAATGAAAATAGATATAAGATTCTGGACTGGAACATTTTACAGGAACAACACTAAAATTTACCTTCGAGTTGTCTGTTGATCAATGAAGTAACGTAAACAAGATTGTAGAGGACATATTTAATTCACACAATGAAGGAGGTTTTCACATATAAATGATGCAGTTTTTTGTGTTAAGGATTGATGCTAAGCAGGGCTTCGGTTAAGAACCACGTAAAGCTGAGGCTCTTGATTCAGAGAAGCATTTAGTTTTGATTCTTGTTCCAGCGCTGGGAGGCTTGGTTTGCCTGAGCAATTTATTTAACTTCTCACCATTGGTCCCGTCCTCTGTAACTACAGGCTAAGCAAGATCTGTCTTGTGGTGTTACTGTGAGACATAAGTGAAGATATGTAAGTAAAACAACTCTGCAGGGCCTAACACACAGTAAACATTGGTGAAGTTCTTTGCCCGCAATCCAGCTTCTTCTAATACAAACTGAGCCTGGGGAAAATTGGAAAGTAAGGAAATCTATTCGTCCTAACTCTCCACCAGCTCCCTGCCCCACTCACTGCCCTACTATTACCTCTGTTCTATCTCATCTTCAATGGAGAGTCTCTAGGCCTCTTCAGAAATCATGGGCTTTATGGGATATGCAGGAAGTGGAGAGATGTTCTTATTTTTAAGAACAAACTTAAGACCTGGAACTTTCAAAAAAGTTCATCTAATGCTAGTGTGTATGGAGTAAAATACTAAATGATCTCATTATTCTCGTTCTTAAATTAATTTTTATTTCCATCATGACTAGACAAGTGCATAGTTTTAAAAATCAAATGAATGAAGAAGGATATAACAAAAAACAGCAGACCTTGACCTTCATATATGCAATTTCCTGTTGACTCATCACAGGCAATGACTTTCAGCTCTTTATCCCATCTATTCATGTCCTACTCCTCACTGAGGCATTTACACTGCTATTTTTTTCTTAAGTCTTTGATGATAACTTACTATTTCTCTACTATGAGATATGAGGATACATATATCTTTTTTCCTACCCCAACTATATATATACATGCATATACATCCCCTCTGTCCTAGCTCTGAAATATTTTACTATAATTTTGGTCAACTCAGTATTTAGCATTTATTATTTCCTTCTTATACAGCTTTGCATTTTCACTAAAATTAATACTTGTATCTCCGCTGCTTTCCCTATTTACTACACCAAACACATTAATTAACTGACTTCTTTCTTGGCAACGCCTCTTCTGGAGCCCTCTTTCCTCGATTCCGGTTGGAAACTGCCTCTGCCTAAACCAGATGCACAGTTGTGGGAGAACACTTACCACCATTTAAAAACACCCTTACCTTTCCTTCTGCGCCAGATTCTTTGTGTTTTCCCTCTCGTGATTATGTCACAGTGTACAAGACTCTTTCCTGCTAGTAGATTCACTCTAGAGACTCTCCCTACTGATGTGAGGAGTGTGGCTGTGTTGGGAAAGCTCACAGGGCTGGGAACTAGGAGCAGATTCTAGCTCCTCTAGGAGCTCAGGAAGTCTCCAGTCAACAGGCAGCCAGAAGCTAAGACTCTCAATCCTGCAACTACAAGTGAATGAATTCTGTCT
Organism: Neogale vison; assembly: GCF_020171115.1. Classification (NCBI taxonomy): domain Eukaryota; kingdom Metazoa; phylum Chordata; class Mammalia; order Carnivora; family Mustelidae; genus Neogale; species Neogale vison. The sequence goes on from NC_058091.1 coordinate 302,918,680, forward strand.
ATAATAATAAGTGTTGAATTCTGTCAACAACAAGAGTGTTGCTTAGCAACACTCTTCCCCAGTCAAGCATATAGAAATAAAAGTAGCCCAACTCATACTTTAATTATAGCCATATAGGACCCGCAGCTGAACCCAGCTCTGTCACTGAAGGACTCCTGACCTGGGACAAACACTGGTAAAAAATTAATATGTATGTTTTAAACCACTGAGTTTATCATAATTTGTTCACAACATAGAAAAGTGGACATTCTTTTCCTTTCCAAATTCCTTTTCTTGTTTGTTCATTTTGGATGTCTATATCTAGTTTAAAAGATTTTAAAAATATTATCTGATTCTCAGTTATCCCCTTTGATTTGATCATTCTGCCTCCCCCTAATGACTGGGATTTTTCCCCTGTATGGGTTTTTCCATGGCTCTGGCATAATTTTCTCACCAACCAATATTTCCCTGGGGCTGGTTATATGTCTCTGTCCAGGAAGAAACTATCAGTTTTCTCAATCAGAATACTACATGATACTAGCTTCTTATCTCTAGTTTAAGGTGAATTTTAATGACAACAACAACCAAAATTCTTCTCAGTAGGATGGCAAAAGCAAGTGCTTTAAGGTATACAATATTCAACACTGGACTCACTTACCCTAGACATTACCTAAATCTTTCACCTTAAGAACTGTATGAGACAGTATTTGATAGACCATGGTTCAGCAGCAAATGAATCCTAAAATTTAAGTAGCTTAATACCACAAAAGTTGACCTCTCAAGCACACATGATCTGATGTAGGTGAGATGATGCTCTAACCAGGTGTGCTCTGTGTGATGATACTCGGTCCCGGTTGCTTCCATTGTGTTGGGTCACTGTCACCATTTCAACAGATGGTTTCCATCTTCAACAGCCAAAGGGAAAATGAAGAACAGAAGAAGCATGCAAAATGGGCATAAGACCAGACATAGGACTCGCATTTAATCAGTCTCAGTTATATGGATATAACATGATTACAAGGGAAGATGGGACATAGAAAGAAATGCATCAGTATTTAGTGGGTGCTGCTTACCCTGGAAATAAAAAGCATTGCTTATTTCTAATAATAACTGTTTCCTAAATAAAAGAGTATAGATCTTAAGCATTTTGTCTTAAACATTATAATTAAAGTGGAATTCATTTAATTTTTAAAAACTTCCCCAGTGGCATTTGAAGTGATATAAATATCAGAGCAAGAAACCTGGCAACATACGTGGCATTGAATTGAGTTTTGAGAAGTTTATTGCTTTAGCAGTGGGTTTGGGTTAAGTTATCCCTAGAGTGAAGTCTGTGTATCCTAATAAGATGAAAGCAAACTTCAGAAAAATGAAAATTATTTCCCCCTGGCCCTGCAATTAACTCTATGCTACGGGGGGGGGGGGGGGGATAAATAAATAAATAAATAATGAAAGGATCCCAGGAACAAAATATGTAAAATTCACAATGCCTGGCATACAAGTAGAAATTTCCAGGCACAGAAAATTATAACCCAGAACCTACCATGAAAGAAAGAAACAAAGAGGAAAGAGAGAGAAAGAAAGAGAGGAAGGAAGGAAGGAAGAAACAGAGCTAGAAGCAACAGAGATAATGAATGAGGTAAGGAACTAAAGCTATTTTAAATCCTACAAATACAGTAAAGAATATAAAAGGAAGTATGAATATCATAAGGAGAGAAGTATATATGAATGGAAGCTCTAGATATGAAAGTAAAGTATATAAATAAAAAGTATTTGGAAAAGGATTACCAGAGATTATAGATAAAGTGAAAGAAAATAGCTATAAACTTTAAGAAATTATCCAAAATAAAGTGCTAAAAAGAAAATCTGGAAAATTAAAATGAGCAAGGCATAAGTGACCTGTGGAAAATAGTAAGCAATCTAACAAATGTGTGATTCAGATCCCAGAAGAAGAAGAAAGAGGAAAACACACACAAAGATAAGAGGAAAGGAAGAAATAATGGCTGGTTTTCTGAAATTTTTATAAAACTTTGAGACCATTGAAACTAAAGAAGCTCAAGAAACCCCAAGCATAAGAAATAAATAGGAAATCATACTAAGCCACATTGTAAGAACATTCCTTAAACTTATGGGCAAAAAAAAAAAAAAAATCATAAAAGCAGTAGGAGCTAGAGGGAGGATACTTTATATAGAGAGAGGAAGAAAGACTGAAATGATAGCCAACTTCCTGTCAAAATTATCCAGGCCAAAAGGTAATTGACCAGCATCTTTAAAGTACTGAGAAAAGTATATATGCTCAAGCCAGAAGTATACGCTTAGTGAAAATATTTTTCATAAAGGAAAATAAAAAACTTTATTTTTTAAGATTTTTATTTATTTGTTTGACACACAGAGAGAGAGAGAACACAAGCAGGCAGAGAGGCAGGCAGAGAGAGAGGGGGGAGCAGGCTCCCCACTGAGCAGAGCCCAGTGTGAGGCTCAGTCCCAGGACCCTGAGATCATGACCCGAGCCAAAGGCAGAGGCTTAACTCACTGAGCCACCCAGGTGCCCCAAAAATGAGAATCTTTTTAAGATAAGCAACAGCTGAGTGAATTCCTGGCCTGAATAATAGGGCAACTGGAAATGTTAAAGATAGCTCTTCTGGTGAAAAGATAACTATATCAGAGAGAATGTGAACATATTTAAAAGAATAAAGAGGTTCAGGAATAGAATATATATTGATAAACATGAAAAGGTTTTGTGATGAGCTTAGCATCGCACACAGAAGTATTAAGTCACTATGTTGTGCACCTGAAACAAATGTAACGGTATGTCAGTTACACTCAAATAGAAAATCTTTAAAAATAAATAAATAAAAGCGATTGTTGTGTGTTTTCATTTTTTTTTTTTTTAAAGATTTTATTCATTTATTTGACAGACAGAGATCACAAGTAGGCAGAGAGGCAGGCAGAGAGAGAGAGCGAGGAGGAAGCAGGCTCCCCGCCAAGCAGGGAGCCCGACGCGGGACTCGATCCCAGGATCCCGAGATCATGACCTGAGCTGAAGGCAGCGGCTTAACCCACTGAGCCACCCAGGCACCCGTGTTTTCATTTCTTAATGGAAAGAATATTATTTAAAAGAAAATAATAATAAAATGGTGGGGTTTATAATATTTGAAAATAAAAGAGATGACAATAGTAACAAAAATGATCAGATGTGTAAATGAAAGCATATTTTGTACTGCTACTACACTGCACTGTACATACATTATTATTGAGGTATATTGTGATAAATTGATGTATATGGTAAACCTAAAGCAATCACTGGAGGAATAGAGCAAAGAGGTATAGATATAAGTTAGTGGTAGGGAGAAAATGAAACTCCCAAAACATTCATTAATCCAAAATCTGGCAGAAAAATAAAGAAAGGGAACAAAGAACAGATGATACGCATAGAGAACAAATAGCTAGGTGGTTGAATTAGATCCAACCGTATTTGTGATTATTATGTTAAATATAGACTAATCACTTGAATTAATAAGCAAAGTTTGTCAGATTGGATTTTTTTTAGTTTTGTTTTTGTTTTTGTTTATGTTTTAATTTGACACAGAGAGAGAGGTCATAAGTAGGCAGAGAGGCAGGCAGAGAGATGGGGGGAGGCAGGTTCCCGTTGAGCAGAGTCTGATGTGGGACTTGATCCCAGGACCCTGAAATCATGACCTGAGTCAGAGGCTTAACCCACTCAAGCCACCCAGGTGCTCCAGATTGGATTTTTTAAAAGATTTATTTATTTATTTGAGAAAGAGAAGGAGAGAGAGAGTAAGAGGGGGAGGGGCAGAGTAAGAGGGGAGAGAATCTTAAGCAGGCTCCACACCCAGTGGCGAGCCTGATGTAGAGGCCCTAGCTGAGCCTGATCCAGAGCTCGACCTCAGGACCCTGGAATGATGACCCTGAGAACATGACCTGAACTAAAACCAAGAGTCAGACATTTAACCAACTGAGCCATCCAGGCACCCCAGATTGGATGTTTTTTAAGCAAGATTAAAATATATGCCATGTATATGACCTCCTTTTACATATAAAGATACAGGACGGTAAAGCAAAAAACAAACAAACAAACAAACAAAAAAACAAGAACAAACAAACAGATAAAGTCACAGCCTTCAGACCCTAATCAGAGAAAGCCTGGGGAACTTTATATTAGACAAAGTAAACTTTAGAACAACAAATATTACCAGGCATGAAGAGGAACATTTCATTGAGATAAAATGGCCGATTCATTGAGAAGAGTTAATAATCCTAAATATATGTGTTTAATAGTAAAAGCTTCGAAACACGTAAAGTAAAAAGGACTCCACTGAAATAGGAAATAAATAATTACTCAGAGATTTCAACTCTTCCTCAGTTACTGACAGAACAAGCAGACTAAAAATCAGTAAGGATACTGAAATGGCTTTGTAATGTGTCAGCTTCTCTATGTCGAATCTCATTTCCCAGTATTCCCTTGCTTGCATGTTTCCAGTTCCTATGGGCCACCAAAAAGGCTTTGGGAATAGTTGGAGGGTGGACGGGAAGCCACAGCTGTTTTGAAGCCGACACGCCATTATTGCTCATCTGGTACCTACTTCACTGGCATGAAGCGGTAACTAGGTCTGCAACTGCTGGCCCTTTTCCTGGACCCTCATTCAGCTTCTCTCACTCCTGGACTAGGGTTCATTTAGCTCCGTGCGGAAGATCCCCGGCTTCTGCAAAATCCCTCTCTTCACCTGGGTCAGAGAGAACAGGAATAAGTCTGTCCTCATGAACTGGAATTCCAGCTCATGCTAGTGGGGTGCACTCTGCCCTGATTTCCATCACTTTTAACTCATCTTTTCTTACTGATGCCCTTTTTCAGGGAACTTGAGGTTTCAACAATAGCTGTGGAAACACAGACAACAGCCTTACAGAGACTATTTAACCAGGTTTCCCAACGGTGTAAGGTGAATTTTCTGAAGAAAATCAATTTATCTCTCTCTCTCTCTCTCTCTCTCTATCATCTATCTATCTCATAATGATTTTGCTTCTCTGGTTGAACCCTGACTGATACAGTTATAGAAGACTTATACTTTATGAACCAATTTGTCCTAATTAACATTTACAAAATACTTAACAGGCATAAAACACGTACTTTTCTATCTTCACCAAGATAGTCACACTGTGGGCCATAACATAGGTTTTGATACATTGTAAAAGATCAAAATCATGGAGATAGGTTCTCTGCATGCACATGCTCAGGCATCAGGCATATGTGCGTGTGCACACACACACACACTCACACACACACACCAGAATTAAACTAGAAATCAATAACAGAGATATCTGGAAAATCACTAAATATTTACAAGGTAAGCAAAACACTTCTAAGTAAGATTATAAGATAAAATACATAATACTCGGCTAAATGTGAATTGCAGATCTTCAATGAGACTTTTTTAGTATAAACATCACTCAAATATTGCATGGCACATACTATATTTAAAAAATTTATCTGAGGGGTACCTGAGTGGCTCAGTGGGTTAAACCTCTGCCTTCGGCTCAGGTCATGATCTCAGGGTCCTGGGATCGAGCCCTGCACTGGGATCGAGCACTCTGCTCTTTGGGGAGCCTGCTTCCCTCTCTCTCTCTGCCTGCTCTCTGCCTACTTGTGATCTCTCTGTCAAGTAAATAAATAAAATCTTTAAAATATATATATATATATATATATAAAATTTTAAAAAAAGAAATTCAAAAGAACATTAATAGCAACTATTTTGAATTCTATGAAAATAAAAATATAACATATCAGAAATCGTGAGATGCATCAAAATGTTGATTGCAGGTAAGTTTATAGTTATATTTCTTAAATACTTGAGAAATATATACATATTTATATGCTTATATATTTATATAATATATAATATATAATTATATTTTAATTAATTTTTAAAGAATAAATTTATTTTATATAATTATATATTATTATAATATACACATATTTATATGCTTATATAAATATATATTTAAGAAATATACCTTTTGATATTTTTATTCTTATTATTTGTTAAAGCTAAAAGTCTGAATTCAATTATCTAAGATTCCACTGCAAAAATTGGAAAAGGGGGATGAAATAAAATCCCAGGTTAAGCAGAGGCTAATAAAGATAAGAGCAAAGTATCAGTGAATTAGAAAGTCACCAAATGATAAAGAAAAATTTATGAAGCCTAAAGCTGTCTCTGAAAAGATCAATTAAATGTATAAATCTCTAGTTATCTATTGAGAAAAGAGACAAAATGCCAATTATCAACACCAAGGATAAAAGAGAGGACATTGTTATGGATCCTACGACATTAGAAAGACAATAAGGAAATACTACAAATAATTTATGCTAATAGCTTTAACAATTCACAGTGAAATAGTCAAAATCCTTGAAGCCACAACCAACAAAAGTTCACTCAACAAGAAATAAATAACCTAAATAGCACTGTACCTTTTAAAGGAATTGAATTCATAATTGAACCTTCCCACAAAGAAAACTCCAGGTCCATATGACTTTCTCATAAATTCTACCATTCACTTAAGGAAAAAAAAAACCACTGCCAATCTCATAGAAAATCTTCTATAAAATAGAAGGGAATACTTTACTATTCACTTTATGAAGCCAAGACAACACTGGCATCAAAATGAGAATGTCTTTGAAAGAAAAGAAAGCCAGAGACCAATATCCCATGTAAACAGAGACACAAAAATTGTAAACAAACCTTACCAAATATAATAAGTAATATATAAAATATGAATATATCATGACCAACTGGGCTTTAATGCCAGGAGTGATAAGTTGGTTTTACATTAAAAAATCAATTTGTGTGATTCCAAACCATATCAGAAAGCTAAAAAATAAATTAAAAATTATACATGATCAATTCAATAAATGCAAAAAAAGTATTCAAATAAATCAACAATCATTTATGATTACAACATCTCCTTGTAACAAATGAGGAATTTGTTGGAACTTCCTTGGCTGGATAAAGAACATCTAGGCAAACTTGCAGTGACATCACTTTGGTGAAAAAGAAGACACTTTGCCTTAAGATCTAGGACAAGGTAAGAGCTCCTGGGTGGCTCAGTCGGTTAAGCGGCTGACTCCTGGTTTCCGCTTAAATCATGATCTTGTGGTCTTGGGATCTAATGTCTCATGGGGCTCCCCAGTCAGCAGAGAGTTTGTTTCCCCTCTCCCTCTCCTTCTGCCCCTCCCCAGCCCCTTTTGCACTCTCTCTCTCTCAAATAAATAAATAAATCTTTAAAAAAAAAAAAAAAAGATACAGGACAAGGTAAATGATATCCATTATCATCACCTCTGTTGAATCAAGAAATTAAAACACCAGTCAGATTGTGTCAGGGCATACCGTGATACCCTCATTTTAATTTAATTACCTCTTTAGAAGCCCTACATCCAAATGCAGTCATATTCTGAAGTACTGGAAGTTCGACATTTTTACATATGAATTTTGGGAGACAGTGTTTAGTCCATAAAAGCCATATTTTTAAAAACACACCTCAAATTCATTTCTAAATGAATAATAGAGCTGAATTAAAAAAAAACTATAAAATGCATAGATGAAAATAGGGGAAACTATTTAAACATTATATTAGACAAAGATAAAGACACAAATAGCATTACTCATAAAACAAAAAATAATAAATTTTATTTTATTAAATCTAAAAATCTTAACCCTTTGAAAATCAGTGTTAAGAAAATAAAATTTAAAAAAAGAAAAGAAAAAAAACAAACCACAGATAGGAGTAAATATGTCTAAATCTGTACTCTGATGAAAGACTTGTATCCGAATTTTTACAATGCAAAGTTAGGAATAAAAAAAGCCCATTGAAAAATGACTACAGCTTTTATCCATCACTTCATTAAAGAGTGTATAGAAAAAGTCAAAATATATATTAAAAAATGTTCAACACCACTGTTACTAGGAAAATGCAAATGAAAACATCAATAAGATATGTATTAACCAGAATGGCTGAAAATTAAAAAGAGTGACAATAACAAATGTTGGCAAGAATGTGGAACAAATGGACCGTCCACACTTCACTGATGAGAATACATAGGATACAATTTAGACAACATTTGACAGTTTCTCATGAAGATAATGGTACCATACGACCCACCAAACACACTCGTAGAACTGACTCAGAACAAACGTATGATGTATGTCTACAAAGACTTCTACATACATGTCCATAGAAGCTTTATTTGTGATTGATCAAACTGAAGCAGATCAAATGTCTGTCAACTACTGAATGGATTCACAAACAGTGGTCTATTGACATAATGAAATATTATTTTGCCAGAAAATGGGGATATACTAAAGATGCATGTAAATTAGGGATGAATCTCAAAAGAATTTTTCTATTATTAAAGAAAGATTTTATTTATTTATTTGAGAGAGCAAGCCAAGTAGGATGAGGGGCTGAGGGAGAAGCAGACCCCCCGCTGAGCAGGGATCCTGACTCGGGGCCCCATCCCGGAACTCTGGGATGTTTAACACTTAACCGCTTAACCAACTGAGCAGCCCACGCATCACTCAAAAGGATTTTTCGAAGTTAAAGACCGACTACATACTTCATGATTCCATTAAATTAAATTCAAGAAAAGGTGGAAGTATAGTGACAGCAGATTAGTGCCTGCCTCAGGATGTGGATAACAGAAAAAACTGCAAAGAAGCTCATGGAAACTTTGGGGGGGCGGGGTGATGTAATGTTTTATCTTCTGATCACTGTAATGGGCAAAGGATTATAGATATTTGTCAACACATCAAATTTTATATAAAACCATTGGCTTTTTGAGTCCATTCTTGAAGGATAGGAAAGTTTTACAATTTTTCTCCCATTTTAGTTATTTTTTTTTTTAAGATTTTATTTCTTTATCTGACAGACAGACATTACAAGTAGGCAGAGAGGCAGGCAGAGAGAGAGGAAGGGAAGCAGGCTCCCTGCTGAGCAGAGAGCCCGATGCGGGCTCCATCCCTGGGATCATGACCTGAGCCGAAGGCAGAAGCTTTAACCCACTGAGCCACCCAAGTGCCCCTTTTCTCCCATTTTAAAAGTTCATCCGCATGTATGTAGACCCCTGCAACAGAGCGAGCATACAACTGAGTAGTCAAAACACAAGTGTTCTCAAAGTAGCAAATAGACAAGAAACCAGTTTACTATACAAGCTTGCTGTGGTGCTCACAGCTGAGAAATAAGTACTCTATCTTAAGAGCATCCTAAAGTAGTGATACTCAGAGCATCCTTGTGTGGAAACCACTTTGGACCAATTCCTGAGCCCTCCAACAAAGAAACATTAATAAATGGGAGGAATCTGGAAGGGGGTGAAGCCCCAGGATTATACCAGGCAAGGTAAAGAAAGAAGTATTCTATTTCCTGCAGCTCCATTTCTCTTAGGCTGCTGTAGCCTAAGAGAAGCAAATCAATTAAATTATATTCCCTAATGTCTTTAAAATTTTGAAATGAGAATTCTACTCAATGTCTAAAACACAAACTCCCTATATAAAAGCAAGTTTAATCATTGCAGTGACCATCACAGAAGAGTGAAGTTATAGCTAAAAATGTGTACTCAGCAGGAATTGTTTTTCAAAGGGAAAAAGATCTCACACCTTAATTGCTCTCAATAAATGCTTCAGGGAAGTTGTAGCATCATTTGGTGACTGAATCAATCAGTATTTTTGCCTAACCTTTTCAATTGAGTGACATCCAGATTAATTCAAACTTTTAAGCAGCAAGCCAGAGCTGTCCTTAGCATAAAATTCTGCACCTATACTATACAATAATTGTTAAAATTTGAGGTATTTTATGTAGAATACATAATGAAGCATTTCTCATGCTATGTTATATAACATGGTAAACAATTATTTACATACAGAGATGGTATGTAGAGAAAATGAATTTTTATCAAATATACAAAATTAATATTTTCAACAGAGAAAGAATAAAAGAAATCTGACTTTTAAAAGTTATTAACTATATCAGTTTCTTAATCTAGTGTCCTCAAATTCCTTAAAATAGGTTGCAAATCTAATCTAAGAAGTTACACTTATTTTGAATTAAAAAAATCAATGAATCTAATTTGTTTTCAAAAAGTCTGTGACAAAAACATTGAGGATCACTTTGCCAGACAATCAGCATTTGTTAATAATGAGAGCAGAAACTGTTTAAAATCTCATTTTTATTTGTATTAATCAACATTTTGTGCTTTAAGGTAAAGGATTGGAACATTAACTAAATTTTAATTGTGATTTTAATATAAATTTAAATCTCATTGGTCAAGACAATAAAATATAGTAATAATAATAGTAATAACAGCAAAAATGTATAGCAACTACCACCCCTCAGATATTCTTCTAAATGTTTCGTGCATACCATCCCATCTATCTGTCACAGGAATCTTAGGGACTAGGTGCCATAATCCTCCCTTTTACAGATGTGAGAACGTGAGCATTTAGGAGGCTTGCCAAGACCACACAGGTGGTGAATGCCACAGTGGCAGTGTTGGAGCCAGGATTCAAACCCAGCCAGTCTTGCCCTATAGGCTGCTTCCAACCACCACATTAAGTTGTCTTTGAAACTCCATATGCTATGAAATTGACATCAGATTTTTCAATTTGTTCATTAAAATGCAATGTACTCAGGTTAATATCATAATAGTTATTATGACTTGCACTGAACAAGCATTTTCAGCTTCAGTAATCAACCTTGATGTTGAAGAATTTACATATATATTTACATTGATTTTAGATATACCTCGTTAGGAGTGATTCTTTACATGACCCTTCTAAGGCTTTGCATTATATAGCATATCCATAAGGATAATATAGATTTGCACTTTATTGCACATAGTAAGTTACACATTTGAAACTAAGTCCATTTACAGCTTCTAATGAATGTGTCTGTTTTAGATTAACATTATTTTTTCATTTGTTCTGTCAGAGCCAAGCCATTTAATTTTCTTTACATACGGTTTAGATAATGACCATATCCTTGGACTGGGGATAGTTTTTTAAGGATAATTTAGTTGTGTTAGAGCTGCAAATCTCATTATATACAATGAGCAAAGCTCTGGGCAATAACTAGCTTCCTATGGCACAATATGCTCTTACAGCAGAGGCTGAAAAATTCCTTCTTTTGTCAAAGTTGTTTCATTTGTGAGTTATCTAGTTATATGATGGTAATATAGTATGTAACTAAGAAATATTTTCTGGTTCCTACATAAAAAATGTAAAGGATTTCTGTTTAAGTTTCACTGTGTAAAATATGAGACATAACATCTTGAGGGCTTCCTGTGTTTGAAACATCATAATGATCAATTCTTTATCACTAACACTCAAACCTCTATTAAATTATAGAGCTTGAATTTATAAGGGGGATTTGGAATTCGTCACCAAATGCTGAAGAAATCATCACTTTAAATATTTGAATTCACTAACTGAAGACAAAATGTTTTTTAATTCAAAAAGTAAGAATCTTTTCAAATAAAGTAATGTTAAAGAAATCCTCATTCAATCTGAAGTCTGTGAAATTATGGTGCCTTAATTTACAAAACATTAAAACTGGAAGAGGCATGGAAGAGCCCTTATAGATTTCCTCAAGTAGGCCAGGGTAAATGTGGCCTTGTGTAAATCTAATGGATACATTGTTACATTTCCAAATGGAAACAACATATTACATACATATATATGTTTTGTTATTTTTTAAGAACTATGAACTGGAGTCCAGTCCTTTCATTGTATGGATAAGAACATGCCCAGAGAAATTCAATGACTCTAATAGGCAAAAAAGAAAAATTTTCCCCACATTCCCAGTTCCTTATATATAATTTTAACTGGAGGTTTAAAGCAATTTCTCACTGGCATATTTTTGTCTCTAAATACAATATTTGGACTTGCACTTTCTGTAGGATTCCACATTTTGTTTTGTTTGATCCCACAAGTAATCATAGTCTTATATGACTGAATCTGTGAATTCTTTAAATATTTTTACTGTGAAGAAAATATTATAACCATACCAATTTCATGAAGTATCATTCATTTAGTTTTTCCTGGATCTAATACTTTGAAAAGTGACAGAAGGAAGTTCACTTCTTTTTTCTTTTCTTTTTTTTTTTTTTTTTTTTAGCACAGGATTAAATTGCCAATTTGAAATTCTTTGACCTTTTACAAGTTTGAATCAATTCTGAAAATCAAAATTACTTGCCATGGTCTCAGCCAATACCAAGAAGGTTTCTAGATAGTGTGATGAAGTAACTGTGATTTCGGTCCTATTTTTCTCATCTCATCTTATTTGATCTCACTATCACTATACACTTAAGCATTGGAAAATACCCATATGTAACTACTTAATTCTTGTTCTTCTAAGTTTTATATACCATATTACAGTATATATACAAATTTTAAACTGGATTTACTATATTAAAAAATGTTTAGCCTAATGAAGAATTTAATACAGTAGAGAATCCATCACGTAAGAATAGTGGTCTCGAGGCAGTACCAAAGAATTTGTAAGATTTATGGGAGTTTGGAAAATCTCTCAACTTCAAATCATAGCATATGAAGCCCATCAGTAATTTGGAATTGACCCCTTCCCCTTGTAATTCCAAGTCCTTCCATCTTCTACATTCTATATATTTTTTTCTTCACCATTCTTCCTGTTAGACCTAAATCTCCTTAAAGTCAAAGATTCACCTGTCTTTTCCTCTCCCTATCCACACCTTGTGTTACAGAAAGTGACTATCGCAAAGTAGCTGCCCATTATTTAGAAGTGAAAAAGTGTCATCAGAACACTTAGACAGTATCAGAGTTCATAACATGAAGAGATGACTCAGAGTAGAGTGGGGCAGGGAGGGGGGCAGAGAAAAAGAATTGGAAAATCAGGAAAAGCTTTGATGTAGGATGAGACATTCGAGTTATGCTTCAGCTGACAGGACACTCATGGGCTAAAATGCTAGAAAATTGACTTTAAAAAAATTGAGCAAAGATAAATAATCAGGGTCTGGTATGTGTAAGGAAGAAGAATTACTCCTGTATGGCAGGAATAGAGAAAAGAAAGCACAAAGAAAAACAGGTTAATACTAGACTCTAGAATACTCCAGAATTTAAGAGGATTTATTTTAAACAATAAATGAATTAATGAACTACATTTTAGAAAAATCAGTTTTTGCAGGACTTTGTAAAATGTTGTATAAGCAGGAAAGTTAAGAGACTGTTAACAATACAAGTTGGGATTCTGTCTCTGTCCTAAAGAAGCTAATAGCTGAGCAGATTTCATGTTTTCCATGATCACACGCCATACTGAAAGGAAGATGTAAGTGAGTTTGGAAGTCTTGATTCTGTTTCCATTAACTTTGTGAACTTAGGTAGTCACATGACTTAGAGAGCTAAGTTTGTCTTACTAACTTGGAAAGTTAACAAATATTCAGCCTACAACATGTGGTGGTGGAGAGAATCACATGAGAGAAAAAAGAAAGGTTATGAAAATCCCAGTTCACAATAAAACTAATTGTTTTTGTAATATTGGTTTAATGAATGACAAGGGCCTTCTGAACATATGGAGTTCAGATTATGAACTTCCAAAACAAGGACTGGTTTTTTTTAAATGCATATCATTACATAAAAAATACATAGTTAATCAATCCAGCCTCATACCCATACACATGGGAAGAAACAATAGAACATTATAGCTACCAACATTTGAAAAAAACTTTAGGTATTGTAAAGTTATAAATCAAACAATAATTAAATATCCACTTTAACATTCAACCTTATTGTCCTATTGAATTTTCATTACAAAAATGTGTGTTTATCTAACCAAATGGACTAAATACTTCGAAGCAATCTGGTAAATACATCAGAAAATGACTTGGAATGCATTAACTTTAATTTGTTCTTGGATGACTCTATTTCCAATAAAAATAATATTAATGAGACATGACCTGCAAGTGAGATTGTCTTACATTTAGAAGAAAATATTTAAGAAAAACAGATCTGTTCTCTAAATAGATGTTCTCGTGACTGCAGAAATCTGAATTCGGCGCCTGGAAAGTTTAATAGAATCCTATAATGTTGTTAATCTTCTGAAACCAGAAATAGTGAGCATTTATTACTCAGGAGTCTGTTGTAAAATTTTCAGTGTTTTACCAGGCAAGTCAAATAAGAAAGAAAGAAAGAAAGAAAGAAAGAGAAAGAGCGAGAGGGAGGGAGGGAGGGGGAAAGAGAGAGAGAGAGAAAGAAAGGAAGGGAGGAAGGAAAAGAAAGAAAGGAAGGAAGGGAGGGAAGGAAAGAAAAGAAAGAAAGAAATTGCTGAAAATATTTTTCAGATTTCATGGATACTCCTTCAAGATTTATTTTAAAATATACTTACTTTGTCAGTGTAATTTGTATCTCAAATTGATATATAATTTTTCTATTAATAAAATAATCTTCAATAAGTTATATTTATACTTAATTGCAAATAAATACTCCATGGTAATTAAATGTAATTTCTATTTTGATAATGATTCTGTTATTTTCCTTAAGACATAGTCATTTCTTTATCCAATCTATAGCCTAGAGTATATACTTAGAATCAAGTGCTGTGTTGAACAGTAATAATACATGTCCTTGCCCTTGGAAATTTTATGTTTAAGTGGGGACAAATGTACACTAGAGATGTAAATGCTATCAGAAGATATTTAATTTGGACAATATCAAGTGCTACATAATATTATAGCATTTTAAATATTTTAACATCCTTGGAATAATATTTTTAATAAGTCATGATGTTCCTTCTATTTTGCATCCTCAAAATCTTTTTCTCAGTTTCTGACTTTACCCCCAACCTCACTCCCATATACAGTCAACAAAAAGATCAAGGATAAAATGGTTAAGCAATCACTCCCCAGCACTGCCAAGAATCTGTTTTATGATATTACATGGGAATTGTCATGCACCCAAAACATTTAATAAGGGAGATAATAAACAAACCTAAGATTACCCTTAAACTCTTCAGTTAGAAAGCATAAAAAGGTAAAATAATCATAGGAACTAAAACCACAATGATTGGAACCAAATTGTCATGTATTTTCAAAGTTAAGAAACATCATATTTGGTTTTCCCATGGCCTCATGGTGTCTTATGTTTCATTAAACACTGACATTCTCTTTCTAAGCACTTCTACCTCCAAATAATCATGTATTTTGTTAATACATGAAAAAGCTGATGAGAACCGAACATAAAGATGACTTTAACATGACCATGAATATGACATGGACACATATGGAAAAAAGAAAGCAAATAAAAAGTGCTGAATTTCATTATTAATGTAGAATGATTCTGATAAATATGGATTCTCTGTAAATATCTTTAGGAAGACTAATTCTTTATGTTTCCTAAGTGCCAGAGGATCTTGAAGCATTTAGCCACATTTTAGTGGGACAGAGGTATATGACATGACTATAATATCATGCTTTAATAATCTAACTGCTTGAGTTTGAATCCTGGTCTAATAGCTTACCCCATGTATGATCTCAGGCAAGTTACTTAACACTGTAGTGCCTAAACTACACGTAGAGGAAGAAATGGGGTAGGTTGCATTTTCACTCACCTTCATTCAACGCCTCTCCTCCTGGCCCCCCTTCTTGTGGAAGAACTACACATTCCCAACCTGTTTAACACAGTCATGATCATGTGACCTTTTCCAACCAATGAAGTGAGCACGGAAATGGCATATGTATCATGCTCAAACTGAAGGATCAGAGGAGCAACACAAGGTTCACAGGGACCTGTTCCTCTGCCACAATGTCTGACCATGTGCCAGACAACATGGGATAGAGCCTTAGCAAGCCCACCTTGAATACACTGCATGAGAGGAACTTCTGTTCATCAAGCCACTGAGCCATTCCAGCTGTCTGCTGGTGCACTTTAACCTCAGCTACCCGACTGAGATGGGTATTCACTGATGCCAAAAGATCAAATGAGACTCGCATGGTAAGAATTTAGAGGAGCATCTGGTATAAGAATTCAGTAAATGGTAGGAACTGCTAAGATCATAGCATGTATCATTTCCATGAATCAATCTTAAAAATTTTAAGAATGAAAAAAATAAAGCCTTAAGAATGTATTTTAAAAACTATAGGGCTTCTGGGTGGTGCACTCAGGTATAAATCTGACTCTTGGTTTCAGCTCAGATTGGGATCTCAGGGTCATGAGGTAAAGCCACACTACGGGCTCAGCTTGGAGTCTGCTTGAGATTCTCTTTCCCTCTGCTTCTCCCACTCAGGGGCACTCGCTCTCCATCTCTCTCTCTCTTTCTCTCGCCCTCTAAAATAAATAAATAAATCTTTAAAAACAAAAAGAATGTACTAAGCATGGATTCTACTTTAAAAAAAAAAAAAAAAAGAGGGGCACCTGGGTGGCTCAGTGGGTTAAGCCTCTGCCTTCGGCTCAGGTCATGATCCCAGGGTTCTGGGATCGAGTCCCATGTTGGGCTCTCCACCCCACAGGAAGCCAGCACCCTTCCATCTCTACCTGCCTCTCTGCCTACTTGTGATCTCTGTCTGTCAAATAAATAAATTGAAAATAAACAAACAAAAAAAAAAAAAAGAAGAAGAAGAAAGTAAAAAAAAACAAGTAATGCATATTTGTGGGCTATTTATTAAAATGGTGCCCACATTCTCAGATTCATTATTTCTAATACTTCTTGGACATCTTTCTTTTGTAAGAAATATTAATTCATCTGTCATTTCTTTTATTATAAAATTTAAAGCTGTGCCCGCTCTTTCTCATATATACAAGAGAAATAATAGTACCGACTTCATAAGGTTGTTATGAGGATTAAATATGTTAACATAGTAAAGCACTGGGGTGCCTGGGTGGCTCAGTAGGTTGAGCATCTGCCTTCAACTCAAGTCAAGATACCAGGGTCCTGAGATCAAGTTCCACATCGGGATCTCTGCTCCATTGGGTTCCTGCTTCTCCCTCTCACTCTGCCCCTCCCCCTGCTTGTGCATTCTCTCTCTCTCTGTGTCAAATAATAAAAAAAAAATATTTAAAATAAAACAAAACACAGTAAAACACTTAGAACAGTGACAACATTGAGTTAGTTCCACATAGCTATTATTATTTAATTATTATTAATGACCTCATTCTCTATATTTTCATATCATATTTCCCTGTGGACTACTACGGTATTGCTAACCACAGAAATTGATTTCCTTCTGTGCAATTACTAATGGCAATTTTATTTTTTTTTAGTTAGAAAATAAGCAAGTATTTATTATAACCTTGTTATATATAAAAATTTTCTTAAATTCTGGAAACATGTGGGAGGTAGGAGGAAGATTAAGTGTTGAACCCCACAAGCCAAAAGGCTGAGAGATAAACTGTTCCAAACAATAAATAGAGAGTGAGAATAAGGAAAAAAAAAAAAAAAAGGAAGAAAGGAAGTTGTTCATGCTGTTTTATTTTTTAAGCTATTTAAAAAAAATGGAAATGAATGTGATACTTCATAGCCAAGAAACGTGATAGCCACTTAAGAATCTAAAATAATTTTTTATTTTCATTGAAATCATTAAATCAGAGCTGGTAACAAAATGAAATTTTTTTCAATTCTTAATACAGTTAAATACGGATAGAAAGATAAATCGCTGCAGAAGTAATACTATTAATCAGAAATATATTGCAGAAATAAATTGCTGAAATCAGTCAACTAATATAGAAGGTAATTTTATCTCTTCATTAAAATGAAACCAGTACAAATTCCTAAGTTCCTGGATACTGCGGTAATAGCTCTATAATAAACCTATCCATGGTCCATATTAATATACAAGCAGTTTCAGGCACAGAGTAAGGGCCAGACTATTAGTGCCATATGGATTCCATATGCTCCTTAAATAGAATTCAGGATTGTAAAAAACTAGGACAGCAAATAGCTACTAATTCCCTTTCCCGGGTATCAGAGAAATAGGCAATTGAATATTACACACACGTGCGCGCGTGCGCACACACACACATACACGCACCAGTAGAGGGAATGTTATATCCTAGGAATGATAATTTTATAAGAATCAAAATGTCCAAGTGTCTTTTTGGATCTCTGAGTCCATAATTTCTCCAACATCTTAAATAAAGTCTTACTAGACTAAAGCTTATCTGTACTCCTAATGCTCTTGTGTAATTCTTTCAATTACCCAAGCTACTGTCCCCTTATATACAAAAAAGGGTAGGGAACAAGGGATGGGCATAAACTGGACAGAGACATTGGCTTAGAATAGGGAAAGCAAGCTTCTTATTCAGGCTGAAATGACGTCAAACTGGCAGAGGGTAATTGCAGGTCTGGGCCCGGAGCAGAGGCTAGCGTGCCAGAGAAAGGAATCTGGATGGTTTGCAAATGCAGAAGAGAAAATAAACTACACCTAAGGAATTAAAGTCAAAGGGGCAAAAACAAACACAGTGTGTTAGACTTGTAATGACTGATGCAACTAGGTTTTCACTGCCAACTTTTTTAAAAAGTGGGGGAGGGGAAGGATCCTATGAAAAGGACTGTTCAGACATATGATCACAAAAGAGGTGGGAAACTAAACTGCACTGGAAATATGCCAGGATTAACGGAATAAAGGTTGGGGGGGAGGAATGACCAGTGTGGAAGGAAATGCAGCAAAGAAAAAGGAAAATGAATCAGCACATGGTGGAGTGGATAAAAAGACTTTTAGAGTTAAGAATTCCTCACCTTTACACTTTTTGCAGCTGGAAGCCATTGAATTGCTGTCGTGCTGATCTGTTTTGCATCATCAAATATTCAGTTTATTGACACACGACCAACACTTCGAAGTTACTTTTAGTCTGTCATTCAAAGAAAGTGCTGAGTCCAGTCTGGCTTGAGACCTACAGCAGAACAGGAACATCCTCTGTTCTTAAAATGAATCACTACCAAAAAGCAAAGGCTTTGACCTGGAGTCGGTCATGAAAAATGAAGTTTTGTGGATATAAACTGAAATTTGGAAAAGGTATTAGGCTTGTTAAAAATCATGGTATAGTATTTCAGAAACAAAATTTCCATAGTTTAAGGAGCTGGGGTATCATGGAAGACCTAAAGATTCATGATATTAATAAATATAGACATTATCCTGCAGGTAATGATAATTTGTTAAAGCAGAGCGGCTTATTCAATTTTGGAGTTTGGTTATTCATTTTAATAAACTGTGTCAACGTTGCAAATGGATTTGTTAGATCCAGGTCCATATCTACAGAAACGGAGACGCTATCACAAGAGGGATAAAATTAAAAAAGAAAATACATGTATTTGAGAATTCGAGAAGTAAAGTCAAATACGGAATTGAATGGATGTGAGAAATAAAAGTGGAAGAAGAAAGAATTGTGCCAGACTTCCGGCTCTTGGACTACACAGCAGAGAAGCGAGTGTCCCAGGTGTCTATTCTTTGACACTGACGCTATGACATCTGTCCGGCTGGCTCATGACTGCTTAGAATAATGGCTCCATTACCCAGATTCCTTTGCAGCTTGGTGTAGGCATATGATTAAGTTCTGGCCAGTGAGCTAGAAGCAAAAACGATGTGTGCAACTTCCTGGAAGTGTCCTTAGATGGAGCAAATGTACTCTTCCTTCTTTTTCTTCTTCTATCTGGTGGCTGGGATCATGACATCTTATCAGAAGCTCCTTCCCCTATCTGTGACAATGCTAACCAGGAGAACAGGATAGGGGTGGCAGATGAATAATATGGAAGAGAGTGATTACTAAAAATTAATGAAACTGTCATACAAGCCCAGAACCACTGACTCCTGGCTTTTGTATATGACAGCATGAAATCTAGGATGCTTAAACCAACATCAGTTTGCGTTTTCTAGCCCATTCATCATTGTAACGAATACAGTCATCTCTCCTTTATGCTGGCATCATTCAGTGCTAAGACAAACAAAAAGAAGGAATTTCTCAGAGTAGGAAAAGTAATTTAATTTTGAATATATAGGATTTAAGCTGCCGATGAAACACTCAGATGGAGATGTCAATGAGATGAGAACGACCTAAGACAGAGACTTCTTTCTAATTAATCAGATACAGAAATAGAAGCCAGGAAGGAAGCTGGAAGACAGTGGCTAGAAAAGCACGAAGCTTGGGCAGCGCAAAAGCCAATCCTGGGGTTGTCTCACGAATTGAGTGGTCAACGGGGACAGATGTTCTAACATCAAGGACAGTAAGCTCTGAAGACTGCCTCTTGAATTAAGGGACAGGAAAGCTCCTGGCACTTCAGTGAAAACAGTTTCATTAAAAAAGAGGTGATAGAGAGTGCAGGGCCAGTGGGTTGAGGTCTGAGTGGCAGAGGAACCAAGCGAGAGAAGCACACACAGCCTGGTCCCAGCCTCATCCTGTGTGTCACGTGGCCCAGCCCTTCCTCTCACAGAGTCAACAAGGGGTGTCCTCCCCCTTATAGCGAAGACCCAGTTCTTCTCACGTGTTCTTTGGTAATCCAGTTCTGTTCTGTCCATCAGCTTGAGACACACTGGATTTGGGGCCAACCCTCCACCCTTCCATCATCTTAAGCGCTTCCACCGTCCTGCTTGGCAACTATTCCAAGTTTAGTCTGTTCCCTGGAGGCTCCAGTCTTCTCCTCCAACCCCTACATCTGCAAGTGACATCATATCCATGACTTCTTAAAGCCGTGTTCTCAACTTGGGTACTGTGGATAGCGGTGGCTGACAAGCCTTTTCTGGTGGGGGGCAGGAGCTGGGCTGTGGAATGTAGGATGTTTATTTAGCAGCACCCTTGTCTATGTGACAACCAAAAGCGTCTTCAAATATTGTCATATACTGTTGAGGAAGCACAATTACTCCTGGTTAACAAGCACAGTCCTAGGGTAGAAGAGACAATAGTCAAGAACCTTTCAACTGCCCTTTCCATATGGCTATAGATCCAAGAGCCCTTCCCCTTACCTTGATGATCCAATGATAGGGCTCCAGTCATTTTAAAAACGAACTTGGCAAACCCATGTGTCCTTTACCTTTTCCTGTTGAATTGCTTCCCCTCTGCCTATAAGTGGGTTGTTCACCCTGATAAAATAACTATCAGTTTGAATCTGCTTTAGAATTCCTCCCTCTAACCTCTAAAAAACCCATTGTAGCCCTCGCTGCGGGCCCACCTGCTTTTTCTTCGCTATCCACAGTCTGCACACCAGGCATGGAGAAACAGTGTGCTTAGAGTTTTCATTCCCACCTTGCTTTTTCAAATCTACTTTCTTTTGTCTTTCTCTTCTTTCCACATAAAATATTTTCTTCTTCTCATTCATTTGTCCAGTCCTCATGTGTTCTTACAAACCTAATCCAAGAAGGTTTTCTGGCCCCAGTGTTGTGGGCAAGTTTCCTTAGTAACGTATTTCAGAATACCCTGCATTTACTTTCGTCACTGTATCACACTCTTACACTTACAGAAGACTCACTTTCTCTGTTTTCACAGCTACAAGCTCCTTGAGGCTAGGGTCTGTGTCTTCTCCCCTGCTGTGCTTCCCTTTCCCGAATCCAAAATGAGCATGACCTGGGGCATATTATCACACATAAGCGGTCTTTTATGCTTGGACTTAGTTTTACTCCACAGTGTTCAGACACAATGGAAGCTGTGAGGAATTTCATTTACACATTGGTGCCTTGCAAATACATCATCTTCAGTTCTGTCTATTTTGGTCAATTCACTTTTTTCTATCCATTTATCTGCTCCTCAGGAGAGGTGAGAGTAATGGAAATAACATATTCCGTTTAGGGACTGGTTAATAACTGCTTCTGTTTGATCATGCGGTAGCAGCTTTCCAATTGGAACCAAACTGCTTATTCATTGATTGATGGCCCGGGCGGACATTGTTTCCTTTCCTCCTGTCGAAAGGTTAGCCCTGGTTCCAGAAGAGGCTTTTCAAGATCTCTGCCTGAATACTTTACATAAAGTTAATCAAGGATAATGGAGAAAACGTGATTTCATATCACTACTGAATGCCCTAAATAACTCATTTCCATTTTTGTTCAATTGAGCTTATACTGGGTGATATAAAATTATAACAGCATTGAATGAGCTTAGAAACAGAAGACATTATGCACTGAGCTCATGCTAGGCTATCAGTAAAACATTTATTCTGTTTAGTTTTTATGTAAATTTAAGGGCCCAGAAGATTTAACTATTTTTTTTAAACAAAACCCGTATAGTATGGGGGGGGGGTCCAGTCTTACATAATTGACATGATTCATGAATCCTATTGTTTCTTCTCATAGAGGAAAAAAAAATCTATAACTTATACAAAGATAGTGGCTTTGTCTAAGAGTTATCAGAACTTTATTAAAAATAATTTAATGATATTCCTAAAACAAATTTATTCTAAATTTTTGTAGCCATATCCAGTCAAGACTCCGCTTCTTTGCTTGACAACCTGGAAATGGTAAACAAAAGAGTCTTCATAGCCACACCAGCAACTTCATATCCCCTGTTCTACTTCTGTGAAAACCACAGGAATATATTTAAAGATGAATTTAGAGGATTTTTTTATCTGGGTAAATGGCCTTATGGCAGGAATGGCCTTCTCTATCTACAGTTCTCCATTTTCCCTTTTTTTGTCCACTTCAGTATAGTGATGGTGCCAGAGTACTGGGGTGAGTAACCAAAGAGTAGATGATTTTTTTTTTAAGGTTTTATTCATTTATTTGATAGAGAGCGAGCATGAGCGGGGCAAAGGGCTGTGGGGTCAGGGGAGGGGAACAAGCAGACTCCCCACTGAATGCAGAGCCCACACAGGGCTTGATTCCAGGACCCCAAGATCATGACCTGACCCAAGTCAGATGCTTAACTGACTGAGCCACCCAGATGCCCTGAGAGTAGATGAATTTTTAACTCTGAGATAAATTTAGTCATTTGTTCCTGAAAGATGAGTTAGATGAATATTTTTTTATCAGTTGGTCCCATCCATAAAGTGCTATTTGAAATGTTTAAGAATATTTGATAGACTTTTAATTATGAATTTATTCTTTATTAATTTGCTTGTTTATTTGCATTATACCTCCCCCAACATTGTGTCTATTATAAAAGGGCAGGAATTTTTGTAAGACCTTGATAAATATTTGTTGAATACATATTTTGATATAAATTATAGAACCTTTATCTATAATTTCATTTGTCATCTAAATAGGACTTACTGTTCAGAACCAATCACTTTGAGATGATATTGGTTATATGATCTATTTATCCATGTAAATACATAAATGCATGAATAAATGCATCTATGCATTATTTATCATTACTTATTCATTCAATAAATGAATGAATAAATAGTTTGTATTCTTGGCATAAAGTTATATCTGATATCTTATTTTGAACTGACCAGATTTTCATGCTTTTAAATGACTTGTACATATAAAATGGTAAATAGTAATCTCTATGCCATTATTTATTTCTTTCTCCCTCCAGAGTCTAACAATACTTATCCTTGTATCCAATTATTGAAGCTCATGTTACAAGTGCTTCCCATTTTTCTTGAATCTATCTTTTGCTCACCATTTCTAGCCACCTCATATGAAAATGAAACATTTTTAAATAATGAAACAGGCTGAGCATTTAATCTGTTCTCAAATTTGGAGATGTAGTAGGTCTAATCTCTAGAAACAGTTCAGTCAAATTTAAAGTTGTAGATATGTAATAACTGACAAAATGTGAAAGTATATTTACAGTAAGTCTACTGAAAAAGTTGTTTCTTTTTTACATCAGTTTCTTATCTTTACCTCGTTCAATTGGTAGTAGATGTTTTACTTCAATTATTTTGAGAGTTTGTTATTGGTTTCATTCCCAGTCAGGATTATTATGTCTTAGAAAATTGAACTCTTTATCATTATACCTTGCCTCTCTTTATCTCTGGGAGTCTTTCCTGTTCTGATACTGGCTTTGTCTGAAATTAATATAACAAATACAACTTTCTTTGATTATTTTTAGCATAACGTATCTTTCTGGACCTCATCCCTTTCTTTTTAATCAATCTGAGTCTTTCTATTTAAAGTAGGTTTCTTGTATACAACATAATTGTTTATGCTTCCTTTTCGTATGCATTCTGACAATCTGTTTTTTAATTGGTGCCTGACGACCTGCATATGTTAGATGATTATTGATATTAAATGATTATTGATAGAGTTTGGTTAACATCCACCATGTTTGTAATTGTTTTCTATTCATGCATATCCCATTCCCACCTCTTTTTCTGCTTTCTCTGGTGTTAACTGACATTGTATATGATTTAATTTTCTCTCCTCTCTTAGCATAGAAATTATACTGCTTTATAAATTTTTAATGGTTGCCCTAGAGTGTTTAATACATGTTTATAACTAATCTAATTCCAGGTTCCACTGACACTTTACTACTCTATCTATAGCACAGGTGCCTTATGGCTCAGTATTCTGTCACTCATTGTGCTTTCATTTATTTTCTTGATCCATATACTATGAACACCTCACGTATTTGTCTATCATCCAATGTATTTTTATTATTGCTGGAAACTATGTCATCTTTTTATCAACTAAGAATAAGAAAAATAAAAGATTTTACTTTTACCTTCATTTACTCCTTTTCCAATGTTCTTATTCTTTCAAGATTTTCTCCTGTCTCATTGGTTTTCTTCAGTTCAAATATGGTATGCTTATATGGAGGGTGGTATTTGTTTGTTTGTTTTTGGCTTTTGGATTTGTCTTCTGTTTTGGTTTAAATCTTGGTACTTTGGGTTGATGTTTTTGGAGCTTCGTAGACCTGTGGTTTTGTGTCTGTCATTAATTTTGGCAAGACTTTGGCAATTACCATTTCAAATATTTCTTCTGTTCTATTTTCTTTCTTCACTTCCTGTATTCTAATTGCATATTATGATTACATCTTCTTTTACCATTCCACAGTTCTTGGATGTTCTGTCTTGTTTTTTGCTTTTGTTTTTTTGCTTTTCTCTTTTTGTTTATTGCTGTTGTTTTATTCTTCCTTCTCTTTGCTTTTCAGGTTGGGAAATACAAACTGACCAGTCTCTAAATTCATGATCCTTTTCTCAGCCATGTTGTTGAATTTACTGATGATCCCCTCAAAGGTATTCTTCTTTGCTATTGTAGTCTTTTTTAAACATTTCCTTTGGAGTCTTCCTTAGTATTTCCATCTTCTGCTTATGTTATCCATCTGTTCTTGCATGCTGTTTATTTTTTCCATTAAATCCCTTAGCATTTTAATCACAGTTATTTTAAATCTCCTATCTGATAATTCCAACATCTGTGTCTTATCTCCATCTGATCCTGGCACTTGCTTCATTTCTTCTCAGACTGCATTTTTTCTTGCCTTTTGGCATGTCCTTTAATTTTTTTGTTGAAAGCCAGATCTGCTGTCTTTGGTAGTAAGAACTGAGATAAATAGCCCTTTTGTAAGAAAATTTATCTTATCCTGGCTAGGAGTTGTGATTTGTTTAATGTTTGCTGTAACTAGAAGTAACAGAGTCTTCAGATTCCTCCATCACCCCTGTTTCTTCTTCTGCTTTTGGGGTTTCCCTAAATACTCTTCCTCGGAAGAACTCTGTGTTTTGCAGTCTTTTTTTTTTTTTTTTTAAGCTATAATTTACTGTTACTACACAGTAGCCCTATTGTAGATAATCGCCAGTATGTTTAAATTTCTATTTCAAGATAGAAGGTTTAAACTTACCCCTCAGTGGGACACTTGAGTGGCTCAGTGTGTTAAGCCTCTGCCTTCAGCTCAGGTCATGATCTCAGGGTCCTGGGATCACATTCTGCTTCTGCGTCGGGCTCTCCACTCAGCAGGGAGCCTGCTTCTTCTCTCTCTCTGCCTGTCTCTCTGCCTACTTGTGATCTCTCTGTCAAATAAATAAATAAAAATCTTAAAAAAAAAATTACCCCTCAGAACCTTGTTGTTTAAGTGTTCTCAGAAACATCACTTGGAAAATTGAAAACTATCAGTTTTTACTCATCTTATCCTCTTTTTTAAAACCATCCTCTATCATCCCAGGACATTTGAAACATTCTATTAAATGACTTCAAATTCTTCTCATCATACAACCATGGAAATTTCAAGTTACCCATGAATTCTGAGCACCTATCTCATCAGTGACAACAATTCTCCCACAGTTATGGACAATGATTTAGGATTTCTTTCCTTTCATTCTAGTCTATTGTTGTTTGGGAGACACATTCACAAACTTAAAATGCATACTTTCACAATGTATAATTCCACGTTTTCTAGTATGTTCTCAAAGTTGTTTGATCATCACCACTATCAAATTTGAAAACATTTCATTATCCAAAAAAAGAAATCTAACCATTAGTAATACATCCACATTCTTTCCTCTCTCTTGCCTTGGTAACCAATGAATGATCTATATTCTGTCTGTACAGATCTGCCTGTACTATTCATATAAATGGAATCATACAATATGTGATCATTTGTGATCAGCTTCTTATAGTTAGTATAATGTTTTTCCAAGTTTTATCCATTTGTAATATATATCAGTATTTCTTTACTTTTTTCTCTCTTTTTCTTTTCTTTGTTTGGTGACAAATATTCCATTGTATGGATACACCATATTTTGTTTATCCCCTGCATCAGTCGATGGAAATTTTAACTGTTCCCTCATTTTGATCATCATGAATAATACCACCATGATCATTCATTCCAAAATTTTGTGTTTCTACTGCACTTGGGCATGTACCTAGGAGTGGAATTGCTGGTTCACATGATAACTCTATGTTTAACATTTTGAAGAACTGCTAAAATGCTTTCTAAAATGACTGCACCATTTTAAAAGTTCATCAGCTAGGTATGAGGATTCTGATTTCTCCACATCCTAGCCAAATTTGTTATTTTTCTGTTTCTTTAATTGTAGCCATCCTAGTGGATAGGAAGTGGTATCACACTAGTTAATTCTTGTTTCCCTAATGACTAATGATGTTGCGCAACTTTCCAGGTGGCTGCCGGCCAGTTGCATATCTTCTGTGGAGAAAGATATATTTAAAACCTTGACCCATTTTTAAATTGGATTGTTTGTCTTTTTGCTGTTGAGTTGTAAGAGTTTTATTGTTTGTTTGTTTTTTAAATATATTCGGTATAACAATTTCTTAATAAATAAATGACTTGCAAATATTTTCTCCTATTCCATGGTTTATCTTTTCAATTCCTAGATAGTATCTTCTGACGTACAAAATTTTAAATTTTGACGAGGTTTGATTATTTTTCTTCTGTTTGATATTCTTTTAGTGTCACAGCTTAAAAAACAAAACAAAGCAAAACAAACAAAAAACCACTTTTACCTAACCCAAAGCACCAAGATTTACTACTTCACCTAAGTTTTCTTTTTAAGGGTGCCTTGGTGGTTCAGTTGGTTAAGCCTCTGACTCTTGATTTCTACTCGGGTTGTGATCTTAGGGTTGGGCTCTGTGCTGGGAGTGGGACCTGCTTAAGACTTTTTCTCTTCTTCTTCCTTAACCCCTCCCCCTGCTTACGCATGCAATCTCTCTCTCACGCTCTCTAAAATAAATAAATAAATCCTTAATTTTTTTTTTTTACTTCTTAGGGCTTTCTTCTAAGGGAGTTTTATAGCTTTAGCTTTAGGTTTATGATCACTTTGTGTTAATTTACGAATAACTTGTGAAAAAGCATTCCAGCATCATTCTTTTGCATGTGGATTATCCAATTATCTCAGCCACATTCTTTCTAACTTTCATGCACTGAACTGTCTTGGAACACTTGTTGAAAGTCAATTGATCAAAATAAAAGTGTTTTTGGTTTTTGGTTTTTGTTTTTCTGGACTCACAATGGTATTCTACTCATTTATATGTCTTTTCTTTTGCCAATATCATACTGTCTTGATTATTTAGCTCTGTAGTAAGTTTTGAAATCTGGAAGCATGAGTCCTCCAAATTCGCTCTTATTTTTCAAGACAGTTTTAGCTATTCTGGGTTCTATCTGTTTTTAATGAATCTGGGCCATTCAAAGATTCTTAAAATATGGATGGAGCATGATTATTTTAATGAATACAACACAGAAGTGTTAATCTTTTCTCTGCAACTCACCCTAGTTTCTATTTCAAACTCCTGAGTGGAATAAAATAATAATCTTGGTCAATTTATATTGGCCTCCTACATCTATAGGTTTTGTTTCAGATTATTTACATATTGGCAAGTTTTGTTTTGTTTTTGTTTTGAGGTGGGGGATTGGCGCCTTTGGCCCATAGCCACCATCTATTCATGATGGTATCTGTTGAAAGTACTATAGTCCCCTCCAGTTCATAGCCCCACAGAAGTCACATTTTGCCATTTATTTCTTTCTTAAAGAATCAAGATTGAGAAGGACTTGTCTCCTCTTTCTATGCACACAGGAATTTATTTCCCTGATCAATTTTACATTGGGCTATGAAATACTCTTTAGGAATATTCAGGAAGACGTTGCAGCTGTTTCAACTCTGAAATTTATCTAATTGGTTGTTCTCAGGGATTCTGACTTAGGTTTTATACACACAGCTCTACAGACTGATCCGGTGATAGGTACTTTCAGCATGTTTGTCCATTGGATCTAGACCCATGAAGTTGTATTCAGAGTATGGGGACCCTTTTGAGATACTAATCAACTTTTCCAGATATACTCATTTCTCCTTTAACTCACTTTACTTCCTTTCCAACAATCTGAAAAATCTTCAGCAAGACCATCAATTCAAAGTGTTTTCTATAAATCTCAAGTCCTGTAAGGTCCCAACTTTTTGAAACTCGGGTATTCTAAGTGTTTTCTGTGATATCTTAGTCTCCCTGAGGTATGCTATGTCCCATAATGTAAGTAACTGAAGGAAGTGAACAGAAAATGCAATGGAGAAAAAAAAAGGAAACATTTCCATATCTTATTCCTATACAAAGTATTCAGATAAGATGCTTATTTGTGTATCAAGAATAGGAAGCTGCATAAAATAGCTAAAAAAATAAGTGACTTGTGCATTGGAATTAGGAAAAAAAAATAGTATTGGAATCAAATACAAAAAGGAACATAACAGTTTTCTTCATGTAATTACCAGAGCTGATCTGAAATTTGTGACCAACAAGCCACCTCTTAGAATAGGAGATACCAATATTAGTCCTCTTATAATGGACACTCATCTTCATAGATGCACTGGTGTTGGGGTTAAAGTCAGTTGTTATATGTTGTTGTTGAAAGACATAGAAGAGTTTTAATTCCATGTACCAGTGCGATTACTTTTGTGTTGTCAGAGATTTCTTTTAGGAAAACTGAGTTCAAGTTTGTTAATTAGTTAGTTAGTTCTACTTAGTTCTACTCATGAAACAACTAGAAAAATACATATAAACTGTTACCTTCTTAAAAGAAATAAGCCATACACCAGAGTCACATGGTACATGCTGAACTGCCAAACACTTTCTGGAAACTTTTTCCTTCTGATTTGAAGGATTCCTTGACCACTGTTGTGAGTACAGTAAACTTTCTTCAAACTCCACAATTCATTTCCTATCCTTTAATTATTATGAAAAAATTGATAATGAGTACACTTATTTTTTTAATATAGAAAAATGGGCCTTCCAACTCAAATACTTAAATTTCAAGAAACAACTAAGCTATATTTTTTTCTTTTGCAATCAAAGACAAAACTTAGGTGATGATTTAAAATAGTTTATTTTCAGCTTTGCAGAAAGAGTAGAAATGTCAGAAAACCTAAATAAATTTCACATGTAACCGAATGAACATAATAATGAATAGTGTTCTATTAGAAAATTTGCATGTTAAATAAAGCAATTGTAGAAGGGAAATTGTGTTATTCCATTTCATAATAAAACAGATTTCCCAAAATCAATATGCAAGCATTTTAGCTAAAGAGAATGATCTTGCAAGAGTTGAGTGATTCTTTCTGCAGCTAACATTTTTCTAATGATACTGATGAAATGGAAATAAACAGATGTTAAATTAATTTGTCTTAAATTGCAGTAACAATGGTGGCTTAATTAAAAAAGAAAAATGGTCCTTAAATTATACAGCAGTCAATGGCCACTGGAAGAATACAGTGTAAAAACTTCCTATATGTTCAAGTCTTATTTTTCCACAAATGATAACAACATTGGAGTTTTTATGTCATTTGTTTTTCTATTTTTCCACAAATGATAACAGCACTGGAGTTTTTATGTCATTTGCTTCTACTACATGCTGGTAACACAGAGAATTTGAACCACTTTTTATATGTAAAACAAGGGCCAGAAAACACTTTCAAATAGAATGTTGGCATGCATATAGCTATTCTATTTAAAGAATCTCTTTGCTTAAACATCATTGAAGAAAAGCTCCAGGAAAATCGCTATGTAAATTTTAGGTATATTTAACATTATTTTGAAAGTAAAATAATGAAGTCCATTATGTACCTTGAGGCTATATCTTAGTGTATAAGCCTACATTCACTTTAACAATGAAAGCCATAGACTGAATTTACAGATACAGAAACTAAAGGTCTAAAAGTGACATAATTTCTCAAGGTCAGAGCAGGAATTGTTGAAAAAAGAAGAAAGAGATTCCAGACACTGTATTGCCTCCATGATGAAATAATGCTTATTCAAACATCTGTGAGAAATGAATAGTATCCCCAGGATTTATTACACAGCTATATGAAGCATTAACATGTTCATGGAATTTCTGTATTGGATGGAAGTTCTCATAATTCAAATCAATCATATTTCCCCAAAAAGAAGACAGAACCAGGTCTGCAAATGGCCCCTTCATAAAACTCCAGCTGTCAAAACTTTAATGTTTCCTATTTTCAAATTCACCCCCAAACCTATAGATTCCCCAAATGGTGATGATCCTAACCAGGCATACTCCTACATTACAGAAAGCAAAATGATGATTCAATAAACAGAAAAGCTCAGAATAATAGCTTAATTCTTTGTAAAATATGGGAAGTTCAGCACCAGCAAGTTAAATTCAGGAAGGACCTATGTTTTCCTATCACCAGTAACAGTGTCATCAAGCATCCTAAACACCGAACATTTATATCCCTCTAGCATTCACAAGTCATTCTTACATGGCCCTGAGTATTATATCCAATGTACTAATCGTGTCTCAGTTTACATGAGCACTTTGGACACAAATTTTGCTGAAACGTAGAAACCTGCCATAAATTCTCAATACCATCCCTCAAGAAGGTGCAGTGTGTCCTGGGAGCACTGTTAAAAGGTGGGCCACCATGTGCTGTGGTCACAGTTGCCATGACAGTAATTTGAGAAGCAGCACATGTTGTGGCGATTGTCCAGAGAACAGAGGACTGTCCAAATAGGTAATCAATCTGTCGGGGCCTGGCAGACAGAAAGCTTCCAAGTAATGATGTCAATGGCAGAGGAATCCGGGAGACCAGACCGTAGAGAGGCTTCCAAGCAGATGGCGAGAGCTGTAGCCACCTGGACTAATTCTCTGAGTCAATTAGCGAGTACCAGGAGCGGATAATTTGGGGGTAATTCTTCAAAGCATGGAAGGGAAAATGTCTGCCTTAAGAATACAGTTTGGATTTCGAAGTGAGGGAGAAAGGTGTTTAAATGTACCCTTCCTTGTTATGCCTTCTACCTGCTCCCCTCCGCCATCACATACTGCCCACTCAGCCTAGACCCCACGGATGATTATTTGAATTTCCTCCCACAACTTACAGGTATTTCCTTATGTTACAACAATGCATGAACAGAGCAACCCTGACTCTATTCCTGATTTTAGGCAATCGGTGTTCTACAGAAAAAGAAACCATCCAAAGATTGTTGTTAATACAGATTTTAATCTTCCAGCGTGAGCTCTTACAATAATTGATCAATTGTTTTCTTATCTTTCACCAAGTCCCTCTACCAAGCAATAATTTTATATTTATTTTTTAAATTATTTTACCTTTTATTTTTTTATTAAGGTATAGTTGACTTATAACATTGTCTTAGTTTCAGGTGCCCAATATAATGATGCCAGGGGGCACCTGGTTGGCTCAGGTCATGATCTCAGGGTCCTGGGATAGAGCTCCTGACTCCACACTCAGTAGGAGTCAGCTTGAAGATTCTTTCTCCCCCTACCCCTCCCCCTGCTCATGTTCTCTCTCCCTCTCATTCTCTATGATAAATAAATAAATCTTTAAAAAGAACCAATAAAATGATTCCATATTTGTACACACACATTGCAAAATGATCACCCAATAAATTTAGTAAACATCCAACAATTATTCAGAAAAAGTTACCAACTTTTTTTCTTGCTAAGAGAACTTGCAAGTTCTGCTCTTAGAAACTCTCAAATATTCAACAGAGTATTGGTGATAGTCACCACTTTGCACCTTTTGTTCCTCAGGGCTTATTTATTTTATAAATTGCAAGTTTGTGCCTTTGACCTCCTTCACCCCTTCTCCCATCCCTCACCCCCTGCCTCTGGCAACCACCAGTTTGCTCTCTGTATCTATGAACCTGCTTTTGTTTTGGTTTGGTTTTTTGTTTGTTTTGTTTTTAGATTCCACATATAAGTGAGATCACATGGTGTTTGTGCTTCTCTGTCTGACTTACTTCAACTTGGAATAATGGCCTTGAGATCCATCCATGTTGTTGCAATTTCAAACCTCTGCCATTCTATGAATTCCCCCACACTGACCCTTCCCATCTATTTCTTGGGGCCTATTTCTGTGGCATACCTCCTAGCCCTACCTCTCTATATCTGGTCTCCACCTCAGCTTTCTTTCAGTTTCTGAAGAGATTACATGTGTTTCCTCATATTCAAGACCAACATCATACTCTTAATTCTGCCACGTCATCTCCTAGAGGAACCAACATCCTTCCTTTATGCTCAAGCACTCATTCTTCCTCTTTTTGAAGACATTCCTCCAAACTGTAAATGTTCTGCTGGGGTCTCAGACCTAAAGCAAAGCAAAAATAGAAACAAAGAACTTATAAACTCTTGTATCTGAGTTGGTCTTTAGCTACTCTCCTTTCTCCTTCCCTCTTCATTTGAAATCTTCAAGGAGAAGTTTCTGGTTTCTCACCTCTCAATTAATTCCTTTCCAGACAGAAAACAAGGTTGTGCTCCCCACTCTTGCTAAGACAACCAAGGACTTTTCTAATCGCCACATCATAACACTACATTTCAATCCTCGATGCTGTGTTTGACTCTCTTCTATTAGATTGTCCAACTTACACTACCACACTCTCCAGGTCTCCCTGATTCATCTCTCTCAGGCCTCCTTGGGTCCTACTTCAACATTATTCATTGAGCATTGTCCTTGCTGAACGAGTCTGTTCCAGCCCATTTCTCTTCTCTTCTCTTCCATGTCACTCTTCATCTTAAAGCAAACTTCCACCACAAGACCCTTACTTCTTACTTCCTACACACTGATCACTATGTACATCAGTCAGAGCTATCCAGAGAAACAAAATCAACAGGATGTGTGTGTGTGTGTGTGTGTGGGTGTGTGGGTGTGTGTGTATGTGCTGGAAGATTGGTGTTTAGGGATTGTTTCACATGATGGTAGACATGAAGTTCAAAATCTACAGGGTTGGGACTGCAGCCTGAAGACCCAGGAAGAGCTACAGTCCAAGTCTAGGGGTGGTCTAATGGCAGAATTCCCTCTTGCTCTGGGAAGGTAAGTTTTTGTTCTATTCAGACCTTTCCTGGCGGATGAGGCCAACCTATACTGCAGAGCATAAATTGCTTTACTCAAAGTTCTCCAATTTAAATGTTACTCTCACCCTAAATGTACTTTTGTAGAAATATCCAGAATAATATTTGACAAAATATCTTGGCCCAGCCAAGCTGACACATAAAATTAAGCATCACACTATGGAATCTAAGTCTAGCGCCTACACCTTACTAACGAGTTCCAGAAATGCATAACATTGAGCGTCTTCATGGGAATGTAACCTAAGTATCTCAGACTCAAGGTATCCAAAACTGACCTCTCTAACCTTGACCAACCTGCTTCTTGTCCTGCATTTCTTGTCTAGGCCAATGGTAACTACTAGTTACCTAATCTCCCATGGCAGAAAAACTCGTCTGTCTGTCCCTTAAAAACGATTGCAAGCTCCTCTCAAATATTTCTTAACTCTGTCCCTCTTCTCGCCTCTTCCCACCACTGTCTTAATTTCACTTTATTAAAAAAGTTTTGGCTGAACACCATAAAAGCTTTGTACTCAGGTGAGCCAAGAATGTTAACCCAGATACTCCTTAAGAACACAGCTGCTGGACTCAAACTGCCACAAACATCTCAAACTTCAGGCTTCTAAAGCACATAACCACTATTGTAAGACAGAACCTTATACTCCCTCCCCTCACTGTGCCCGCGTCCACTGCACCAACCGCAGATGCCACAGGAGCACCAAAAGGAACATCCAAAGGACCATTGCTAGAGGAAAAACCATCAACCACCAAGCTGTGGGTGACCCTGTGTGGCCCAAGGATCTGTGTAAATCCCAGAAACTGGTAGAACTCAGATTGTTTAAGTTTCTTGTCTTTGCTTAACAGTTAATGTCCAACAAGGTAGCACCTGCCTACATAAACACTCATGCACACATGCACATCCTCTGAGGGCGCACTTCTCATATTTGCCTCTTCGTAAAAATCCTTCACACCACTAATTACAAATTCAAATGCCTAGTCTGAGGGTTAGATCCGAGGTGAAGGCAGAATTTGTGTTTTTGCCAGAGTGCTGTTGAGTTGAACCGTTAGGAGACTATTGTGCCCGTCCCATCCCTGTCACTCACTGTGCTCTCTTGACAAATCAGATTGACCTCTTGTGCTCTCATTCTCTCTTTAGCACTTTCTCCTCACCTACTAAACATTGGGTTCACTAAAGTTTCTCTTGAAAGACAACAAAATCCCGATTAAATGATCGGCCTCTTTCTTGAAGGGCAAACCCATGTTTTGACTGAACTGAAACCTGGCTTTCTGCTGAGGACTCCTCTTCCCTTGACATGTTGTCAGGTAAAGCTGCTCACATCCTCTTATCTCATGTACATTTGGGTTTAAAGATTGGGTCTACACTCTTCTTTATTCCTTCTGTCAAATATTTGCATCTCTTGCCTCTTATAAAAAAACTCCTTTATATACTTGTAAATGTGAAAAAGAGAGAAAAGGAAGATATAGCAAACCTTAGTGAAGTGGGACACAGAGGCAGAAGAAAATCATTAAAATTCCTTACCTACTGACAAGTCCTTGAAACAGACAGAGTGGCTCTCCCTTGGGGACTTAACTGCCCTCACCTTGAGGTTTTGCTAAGGACAATCCTAGCCTGACCCACCCCCTACCCCGACAGGTCCGACCAGGATCCTGTAAGTCTACTTTAACAATCCCTTTATCTCTAAACCTCCCAGATAGCATCAAGAGTCATTCCCAAGTATATGGCCCACTGATATACATCTAAAGGGTCTCACGAGAAGATTTTTATTATTGGTAATAAATAACCTTTCTCCCAACAATAGCTAGCCCCTCAAGGTCCTGGAGACCTTGCTTCCAAAATTCCTTGGGGAGTTACATCATCCATAATCCCCTTTGTCCTCACCCACCACTGAGTCCACCCCTACTCTGCATTAAAAACTCTGACTGTAATCCGGTTTGGGGTCCAAGTCCCTACTCAGCTGTGTCGGATATACTTGGGCCCAAGCTTAAGCTCGTCAAATAAACCCTCGTGTGATTGCATTGGTGCTTGGCTCCTTGGTGGTCTCTTGGATGTGAAAACTCAAGCATAACAACTGAACATAGGTTTGTTCTTTTGACTTCTTACAGCAAAGAAAATAAGAATATTTAAATCTGTTGGTAAGCATGATTTGTGCTTAACTGATCCTAAATTGGCATCTAAAGAATTGTTATAACCATTCACAATTGGTTAATAGCTGATAATTGGTTAATGACAAAGGTGTTTCTAAGAGTACAAAATTCTGCTAACTGTAAGACTGATGGACATAAAGAAAGCAACTCTGTATGTAGGAAAGTACAAGATATGTAGGAAAGGTTTAAGGAATGGGAGTACATTTTGTTGAAAGTAAAAAAAGGTAATTTTGTCCTAAAGGAGATGGTTGTTTGGAAGGAAATGACTTGGGACAAAACCTGAATGCAAAGGAAAGTTGTAGAAGGTTTGTGAAGGGAAATCTTTGGAATGGAATTTAGGATGGTCAGGACGGACTAAGATTGAAATGAATGGGTTTTAAAGGTACATTGGTATAAGACTGAAATTCTCTCTGTTTAAAAGGACAAAGTTTTCTTAGATTAACTGATCCTGCTGTTAAGAAAATGTAAATGGTTTTCTCTTTGCCCGCCCAAAGTTGTAAATGAGATCTCTTTGATTCATAAGGCTTTTCCTTGATATGCTAAATTACTCGGAGTACTGCTAAACCAATGATTAACCTTGGGTTAGCTTTGGGTAAATGCTGTAACTACTCTAGAGGTTCTATACATTTCCTAAAGTTTTATCTACTAGTCTATTGAATTACTGTTTTGAGTCCTGAGAAACTAGTGTTACTTCATAACTAACACCAGTCACTCCTGTGATACCCGGGCGTTTTCCACTTACCACTGCCCATCATCTATGCAAATGACCACAGGTTGTACAGGGCAGACTACAGACAAGTTTTCCTGGATATGCTTGTCATGTTATAGGGTCTTTCTCTAAAGAACCCCAATTGTTTTTTCCTTTCAAACATTCTGTGTCTATGAATACACTGAGACTTTATCTGTTATTGGGAAAACGGATATATAATTTAGATCTTGTTTGCTCAAGCCAGTCTCTATGAGATTTGCAATTCTTGTATTAAAACAACTGAACAAAGAGAGTTATGAGTTGACCATCACGATCATTCCTGGATAACTTACCATCGATTATCCAATCAGGGGAAAGAGCTCAGCAGATGCTACAAATCTCAGAGATCTGAGTAAAATGCAGCCCTACTTTCTGTTGTGAAAATCACAGCCACTTCTCTCTTGCCACACTGTGAACACTCCACCTCCATTGACCACAGGGACCACAGGGTGCCTGTGTCAAATTCTTCTGCTCCTCAGCTGTCTCCAGGGATATTGACCACAAGCACCTCCACCAGGCCGCAACAGGAGCGACCCAGTGTTTATGGACTTGAACTAACTTCATATAAGTATAAGCAAACAGTGCTTTACCTCATGCCGGCATCACCACATGTGACTCACATCCTGCCCCAGGATTTTCAGTTGTGGAACTTCAGATGTGAAACCAAGTACACAGTCTTGGGACTTCACTGCAAAATGAAGTACTGAAAAGGAGACAATGGTCCATGGATAAATTATTCTCCCCTCAGCCTCCTTGTTGGACTGTCCTGAGAAGGTGGTTCATAAGACACTCCCAAGAGATCCAGGTGTTGGCTTCACGTAATAACCCAGCAGTAGCCGGTTTGTTTTCATACCCTCATA
The DNA here is from genome assembly GCF_020171115.1 of Neogale vison. NCBI lineage: Eukaryota > Metazoa > Chordata > Mammalia > Carnivora > Mustelidae > Neogale > Neogale vison. Next base: position 302,956,116 of record NC_058091.1, read on the forward strand.
CTTGTTCTCCCTCTTTCTCTGCCTCACCTCTGCTTTCCTGATTTTGCATTCCCGGAGATCAGCTTTTGTCCTAGGCTCTTCTCTCTGTGAGGAACCAAGCTAATGGCCCATTTCATTTGCAAAGTATTCTATCAGTAATTCTAGGTGAGAGAAAACAATGAGGAAAGCCGAATCCCAAATAGACCATGTGCTTTCTTCAATGCTGTATTTCTCAAGTCCTTGATGGAGTGTGATTCCTCTGGACTTACCTCAAGATACTGGGTTTGGGTGAATGAAATGCCACAGGTGGTAGGGACTTAATCTAGACTTTCAACACCCCCCACCCCATATTTCCCAAGGTCTTTCTGAACATTCAGTGTCTTTAGAGTGGGTAGAGTTAGTTTTCGTTGTAAATGACTGTCACTCAGTACTCAAGACCCTAAATGACAGCCTTTCCTTAGTTAACCTATACTTTCAGGGGCTTCATATTTGTCTTTGAGATGAAGTCCAAGCATTTTAGCCTAAGCATAGGATCCTCCTCATGTGGCACCGGAGCATCTCTCTAGGTTTATCTCCTGCTGTTTCCAACCCTATACTTTACAAATTATTGTCGGCTTTCTGCACACGTCACCCACATCTCTACACACGTCACCCACAATCTCTTTCTGTAATTTTGTTCATGCTGTTCCCTATTCTGGGAACTCTGGCCCTAAACTTCTCCTTCTCATAAACTTCTCATTCACAACAATTAAACAAGTCTTCACTTTCCTCCAAGAAACAGTTTCTGACTTTTCCCCCCTCAATCCCTGTCACCCTAAGAGATTATGTTACATGAAATGATATTATTATGCTATTTTTTTCCCAGTTTTTTTTCTTAATGTATTTCAAAGTAGATCAACTTCTTTGAGAGCAGAGACCAAATTTTATTTACATATGCATTTCTACACCTCTGGATAAACTTACTTGTACACAAAGTATCCAATAAATGTTTGTTAAATTATTGTTAAAATATCCAATAGGAGAGGTTCAGTGGAATTCCAGTAGATAAAAGCACAACTGACCAGAGGATAGAATTCAAGGAAAAATGTTTAAGTTCAGCTGCAGAAAAAAAGACACAGGTGTGGTTAGAAGGTAGACCTAGAGATCTCAAAGAAACACAGAAACTAAAGAAAATGCCTGACGGCCAATTTTTAATTCTGGGCAATTTTCTAGCAAACTTTCTCTACCTCAACATTTTTCTATGATAAACGCCTTAATTTCATTGTAAACACTGACTCCCAAAGTGATTCAACTTCAGTTGTCCCTCAGTGTTTGTGTCAAAAAATCTTTATTACTCAATGGCTCCAATTTCCACTGTGATTAATAACTAGGTTATTGCTGGGTGCCTGGGTGGTTCAGTGGGTTAAGCCTCTGCCTTAGGCTCAAGTCATGATCTCAGGGTCCTGGAATTGAGTTCTGCATTGGGCTCTCTGCTTAGCAGGGAGACTGCTTCCCTCCAATCCTGTCCCTCCCGAACCCCACCTCTCTGCCTGCTTGTGATCTCTCTGTCAAATAAATAAATAAATAAAATCTTTGAAAAAAATAAACTAGGTTATTGTCAAATATCTTTGTCTCTAACAATTTTGGATACTTGAACTTTAAAACTGTGTATAGAACCATTTGCCACAAGGTGTTAGAAATAACAAATACCTCAAAGATTAAAACATATTATCATTATTATTATTATGCTAATATTAGATATCATCATATTGCTGCCATGTGTTGTGTGCCTACCATATTGGAAAGGTCCAGTATCAAATACTTTATGTTTAATTATCAGAAATAATTTTTTTCCACTTTAAGTCCAAGAAAAAAGAAAATATTCCAGAGAAGTTAAAGAATTTTATTTGATTTCAGGTCTATTTGAGGCCAAACATGTTATTAAAAGAACAGCGGACATAATGTAATAGAACTAATTTTAATATCAATTGGTAGCTTCAGGATTGTAAAACTTCTAAAATAAGAACAAGAATTCAACTTTCAACATTGAGTCCCAAGAGATAGGATTTCTAAAGAACACACTGAACCGTATTTCTTCTTGCCATTTACTGCTGGCATCCTACTTCCGTTTCATTTGCTTTAAGTGTTGTATTTCATTTCAAATTGCTTCCACTGTTACTAAAAATGAATTTAGAGCATAAAGAAAAAAATACCGACAAGTTGTTTCCAGTTTTTTAGATGCGATTTCCAGAGCTTCTGTCATTTTAATGCAGAAATCTTTTTTTTTCCTACCCTGAGACAATTGCATAACTAATGATTAAAGTGGTTGTGGCTTTTCTGATATGTCGGGAAATTGCCCCTCATGATCTCCTACCCCTCTCACTCCCACTGGTCTCTGAAAAATCTTCTTAATGGAATCCAGCAGATAAAAATAGTCAAGAGTGATAGCTTTTCTCAATGCTTAAAAAATTAGATTTATAAATGGAAAATTCAGTTTTTGTAAAGAGCTGAGGGTTTGTTAACCTTGTCCATTGAAAACATAAACTGTCTTTGATAAACTGAGATGGCCCCAACCACGTGGCAAAAAAAGACATCCAGGGTCCCCAAAAGGAACTTCAGTGAAGGAGGGCTGGCTGGGGCTCGTGATGCAAGTCCTGTGCTGGGGCTGGTTCTGGGAAAATGAGTAGGAATGGCTAGGAGCCCAGGCTGGACAGGCCATCCTGGCTAAGAAAGCATGCTTTGGGGAAAATGTCTGAACATGTGAGTATTAACCAATGAGCCTGACCTGAGAAGTCCAAACAGGAGGCCCTCCATCTCCCAGGCAGGTAGGGCCTGTGCCAGCTCCTTTATGCTGTCCCCACACAGGCCCACATGTGAACAGCTTGCAGAAGAGTAGGGTAATAGAAGCAGTAGCAGTGTAAACAGGCAAGCACCTGGTCTCCCTTGTGCATGGAATGATTCTCTGGTTTGTCTTCAAAGACGACGGGAAGCTGGAATGAAATTGAGTAAGTCTCTGAGGCACTTCAACAACTCAGGCAGAGGGGAAATGTCTCTAGAAAGATGCCAGATTTTTTCCTAATTTGGAAAATGGAATCTCTACCAGTTTTAATTTTGGAATCAGAGGTATGTTCATATTAGCACTCTATGCTGGTAATGTGTATACAAGTGGCATAATATTTTTGATAAGTAAACTGAATACAATGTCTCTGGCATTATATGTAAACAATCTGACCTATCATGCTTCTAGATTGCTTTATTTTTTCTTAAAGATTTATTTATTTTAGGGGTGCCTGGGTGGCTCAGTGGGTTAAAGCCTCTGTCTTCGGCTCAGGTCGTGATCCCAGGGTCCTGGGATCAAGCCCCGCATTGGGCTCTCTGCTCGGCAGGGAGCCTTCTTCCCCCTCTCTCTCTGCTTGCCTCTCTGACTACTTGTGATCTTTGTCTGTCTAATAAATAAATAAAATCTTTGGGAAAAGAAAAAAAAGATTTATTTATTTTAGAGAGAAATGGTGGGGGGAGGGGGAGAGGCAGACAATCTTAAGCAGACTCCCCACTGAGTATTGAACCCCATGTGGGTCTTGATATCAGGACCCTGATATCATAACCTGAGCCGAAATCAAGAGTCAGATGCTTAATAACTGAGCCACCCAGGCGCCCCTCCTGTGATGCTTTAGAATTGATAGAACCTCCCTAACCATTAAAATCAAGATTGTAGTGTCCAGAGTGAGCAAAATCAAGCACCAATGCCCTTCCAGAATGCTGCTTTAGCACATCTCATTTTTGTATGATTGAATTACTGGTTACAAAACCACAATTCTCATGCCCCTGAGAAGCTCTTATTTCAAGCTGACCACATGTCAATGATCTCAAACAAAATATTCTTTCCCTGCATTAACTACGTTGAAATGCTCACATCAGAACCATCATATTATTATAAGCAGAACGATTCTGACATAGACCATATTCCAGATTCAAAATGCAACTGGGCTCATAAACTTGCATTTTGTTAACTGAATATTCTTTTATAATGCCCAACTCTAGTTTTCATATAGGAACGCGTAATAGTGTAACTGTTTCAGAGGTAATAATTCTAATTAGGGCTTTACATTTAAATTTAGTATCTAGACTTTATTGAGAGTTGTACAGCCTCCTTAATTATACTTAATATTTATGTACCACAACCCATATTTTCAACCACTGTTCTCAGTAATGAACTTGTTCAATCTCTTCACTCATTAGTAAGAGGGAGAACGCTCTCCTTTAAAAAATGCTTGGAGATAACAAAACATAAAAATTTCTCCAAAGACATAAATCTAAACCCATATTTTTAATGCTTTTGGAAGATGTTGCTGAGCTGAAAGGACTAATCTTTACAATTATTCTGGCTTAACATTCAGTCTTATATAGAATTCCAAAAATTCAGAGACTGGTCGTCATCACGATGATGAATCTCCAGTCCACCATCCACAAAGTCTTTCTAGAACTCTTCCTTGGCCAGAGCATTTCCCAACCCTGTTGCTCCTAGAAAGAGAAGCACTGGGTGAGTTGTCATGCATGATCCCTCTTCCTGATAGAATCAGAATACTGAATCAGTTTCTGATTGCTTACTAGAACAGCAAACAGTTTTTCCAATGGAGTAAAAAATCTACTTATGCAGGTGCCTGGGTGGCTCAGTTGGTTAAGTGTCTGCCTTCAGCTCAGGTCATGATCCCCAAATCCTGGGATTGAGTCCCACATCGGACTCCCTGCTCAGCAGGGATTCTGCCTCTCCCTTTACCCCTCTCCCCTGCTCATCCCCCCCCTCAAAAATAGACAAATAAATTCTCAAAAAAAAAACCAACAAAAAAAATCCGCTTGTGTGCCCAAACAACATGTTTCTAACATTGAGAAAGATTAAGATCCTTTGCTCAACTCCCCAGCCAAATTTGAATCAAGGAACAGGCCCTAGGATTTGGTTCCTCTATAAAGTATTCATTCAAAAAACTAAAATAAAGCAAAGTATTAATTCTGAGTTTTCATATAGATCCCTATCAGGAAACGAAGTTAGGCATCTATAAAAATTCTCAAGAATCTCTAAGGCAAAAGCACCAATGGGAACAGGCCTCCTGCCAGCTGCTTTTGTGAACTCACCAATCAAAAACACTTTTCTAAACTCTCCCAACTTGACGTGTGAGTGGTATCAGCCAGACACATGAAGTTCCAGCTTTCATCCTGTGATGTTGCTCTGGTATAAGACATGGGGCATGGGTGCTAATGATCCAAAGACTTCTGCCTAAAGGGGGAAATAATTAGTCATAGAAGCACTTAAAAGTGAACGGTCTTAACCTGCGGTCGATTTCTGGTGCCGCAAGAGCTAAGAAAGTATGACTTTGTAACTAATAACCATAATTTTAACAGACAACACTTCTGTAATTTAGTATTTGTTGATTTGACATGAGTAGTATTTTTCCCTCATTCCTCCTTTATGGGTACATGGATACCTGCACTTCTTAAAGTCATCATGTTAGCATTTTCCCAAGCTGTGAGCAAACTTCCAAATTTATCTCTATTTCTGGAAAGTCAAATGCCTCGCTAACGCTTCCCCACGATGAAAAAGTAATCAGAGTTAAGTGTTTCAATTAAGAAAAAAAAATACTTTAATTCCTTAACTGCAAAACTTCTTTATATCAAATGCTGTGTTACACAGTTATTCCTATCTAGTAAAGCATATGAAAATTGTTGCCTTGGAGGGTCATTGGGGAAATAATACAGTTTTGTTTGGTAATACACAAATACAAAGAATAAGGTAAAAGACAAAATAGGAGGAAATTTTCTCCAAAAGAGCCATAGGTGACAGAAAGATTGTTGGGAAGTGGTTCCCCAAGAATCTGCCATTTCTGTACATCTTTTGAGCAAAAGATACCAACAGCTTTATTCAAGGATGTTTGCAAAACTGTTCCTGGGCAGGGGGCAGATTTGCTTAAATTCTAGGGTTATCAAGCTGGAGACATTCCTGGGTGAGAGAGGTCATGTCTCTGGAGGGAAAGACAGGCAGATCTGTGAGTGATTTCCTTTCTTTGAAGATTGGGGCTTTCTTAAGCTCAGTGTTCTTCAGGTCTAACAAGAACTCACTGCGTGTGCAACATTCAGCTGGGCCTACCCTGTATCATCATCCTTGGGACTCAAGGACAAAGGAAGTGACACAAACATTAAATCCATGCTGTTCTTGGTGTTGTGGGTAACAAAGGGTCTGAATCCATTTGGGCTTACTGTCGCCTTACGCAGTCGAATGACAGACCTGCTTCGCTGCTTGAGCAGTGACTATTACTAACCAACCGCTTCACTGCTGAGCAGGTAACCACAGAGAAGTAATGCTGCTCTTAGAATTAATTTCTTTGCTTTCGTTAAAAAGGAGGAAGCCAGGACTCCTGGGTGGTTCAGTGGGTTGGGCTGCTGCCTTCGGCTCGGGTCATGGTCCCAGGACCCTAGGTTCAAGCCCCTTATCTGGCTTCCTGTTCAGTGAAGAGCCTGCTTCTCCCTCTGCCCCCCACCCATTTATGCTCCCTCTCTGCGTCTCTCTCAAATAAATAAATAAATAAATAAAAATATAAAAAAAAAAATCAAATCAAATAAAAAGGAGGAAACTAGGGGCGCCTGGGTGGCTCAGTGGGTTAAGCCTCTGCCTTCGGCTCAGGTCATGATCCCAGAGTCCTGGGGATCGAGCCCCACATGGGGCTTTCTGCTCAGTGGGGAGTCTCCTTCCCCCTCTCTCTCTCTGCCTGCCTCTCGGCCTGCTTGTGATCTCTGTCAAATAAACAAATAAAATCTTTAAAAAAAAAAAAAAAAGGAGGAAACTAGAAAATGTGAAAAACCTCTGGAATGAAGTTCCCATGGGATAGTATCTATTAGTACTAGTTTGAAAAACACCCCATCTTTGCTAAGATTAAATAAAGGCTATCCAGTGTGTGTGTGTGTGTGTGTGTGTGTGTGTGTGTGTTTTCATCTCGAGCTTCCAAGTTATTCTGTGTCTGTGTTCTTGACTGGATGAAATGGCAATTGGGAGCCACCAAAAAAGAGATGTCCCATACGTAAATATAACGGAAAATAAACTTTTACTGTGAACACTATCAAAAACAAACACACATACATTTGTAATCTCTAGGGAAGAAAGATTCTGAACCTCCTTTAATCAAAAGACAATTAAAATTTGTGGAATGCCTCTTATTAATATTATCTTACAGTCTATAAAAGAGTATTGAAATTCACTTAAATTTGTTACTCATGTATTATTTATTTCAGTGAAAATCAAACTATTTCTATGTGTCTTTATAGAATTAGTCATTTGATTGACTTTCCTTTTTTTTCTATCACAGTTTATGATCCTCAATTGGATTTCTCCTATTGGATAGAATCCATGACTTCTGCACTGGGAAGGAATTATTATATTTCACACTAGAGAAAATATTGCCAAATAGAATTCACCATTGAAATTCGGTTACACTGTAGTTTAATTTGTATGTGTGCATGTGCGTGTTTTTAAGTCTGCATAATCTAAAATATTCAGTATACCATTCTAAATTATTGCTTGGTAAATTAAAACGTTGGAGTGTTACAAATGACAAACAAATCATACTTCTTTGAGCCTGTATATTTTGATTTTTTGATTGAAATATTCCTTCCCTGTTCTGGAGTTTGGTGAGAATGTAGAAATGTCCTGTGTTGATTAACTTTCAAATGTCAATTGTTATTTAGATAACTTGAAGGCAAAAACAATAATATATTATTTAAATATATATATTATATAAATATAATATATAATATATTTATATAATATAAATATAATATATATATTTAATATATTATTTAAGCCTTTTTTTAAAAGGCTTACATAAGTCACAAGTCTTCTAGTTATATTTTCAAGTTATATTTTTAAGAAATAAATTATATTTTCAAGAAAAATGTTAAATTAATTAATTTCTTCAGTTAGAGACAAAATTTTATTTAATAAAATTGAATAGTGTTTATTTTAATTTAAATTCATGCTAATGAAAAAAAAAGTAAGTAAGAGAGTTGTATCTATGCTATACAAAAGAGTTGCTGATATTTCTGCTAATTGATTTCTACTTGAACCTAAATTCTAGTTCATTATCTCCAGCTCACCAATGTATCATGCTTCAAAAATGCCTTGAAGCTAACTGAACTTCAGAGCACATTTTCTTTTTTTTTTAAGATTTTATTTATTTATTTGAGAGAGAGAGACAGTGAGAGAGAGCATGAGCGAGGAGAAGGTCAGAGAGCAAAGCAGACTCCCCATGGAGCTGGGAGCCTGATGTGGGACTCGATTCCGGGACTCCAGGATCACGCCCTGAGCCGAAGGCAGTCGTCCAACCAACTGAGCCACCCAGGAGTCCCCAGAGCACATTTTCTAATGGAAACACATATCATAACTTATACTTTGGTTTCTAGACCGGTGCACAAATCTTATACACAGATGCCACTGCAAGAATGGTAATGTCAATCATTTTGTCTTCTCAATGCACTCTAGTCCTCTGAAGAACATCTCTCTACGCGAACCATGCATTCCCTAGAGCTGGAAGCAAGTGTCCAGCAATCAGCAATCTTCAAAGTAGTTATACAGATGAGCTCTGTAAGAGAGTAAGGGAGAGACAAGTAGCAAAAGACAAGACGCAAAGGTTGCATGCCAGGTTGCAGAGGCAAGGGTGATCATCTACACTCAACTGCTTTGCCACATTGTAAATAATGAGTACACTTCCCCCAGCCCAGCTTCTGGCATTCTTCCTTTATACCACCTAGCACATCCTTCTTACTTCTCTTTGCTTCAGTATCCAAAGCTCTAATGTGAAATAAAATCTATGCTGAAGTTCTGATTATTAGCTGTGAGACCATTTGGATTTTTTTTTTTTTTTTTTGGAAATATTTTGAAACCAGCAAGTCACTGGTCTATATTATTTTATGTTTATTTTCATTCATTCATGTATTCATATTCGATAAATATGAACAGAACATATCCTATCCATGGCAGTCATTGCAAGATTTATTCCTTAGCCAAGCACTGTATGTCATGTCTATGTCCCAATTTGTGTCTGAATCCATCAGATTTGTTGCTGTCGAAGATGTCTAATCAGGCTAAGATCTTTACCAGCAGTAGAGACCAGTCAGCTGCTTCCCAATATTTCCTAGCCACCTGAATGGTCACATACCAGAGAAGAAAAAGAGTGGAAATAAAATGTCCATAATATTCCATCAACAATTCTTCATAAACAATTCAAAATTCATACCTTCATTCCACCTGTAATGCTAAGAACACTGCTTAAAAAAAAAAAAGCCACAAGACTGGCATCAACAACTTTCTACCGGTTTTTAAGTTTCGATTTCTATGAAATCCAGCTATGCCTACAAGTAACAAACCTGGTAATAATCATCAAAACTGATAATGATAAGTTAATTTCAGATTATTTGGTAAGACTTCTTCGGCAGGAAAAGAAAAAAAACAGCAGCAAGGAGAAAGGCACTGAAATTGTTCATGATCAACTAAAATTCCAAATGGACGAATTGCAATGAAAGATCATTTTTCAGAAATACTGCATGATGCAGAAGCCTATCTGGTAGAGTTGTGCCAAAGACGTTATTTTCTAACTAAATAAATTTGACTGAAGACTTTTAAGAGCCAAAGCTTTCAAACTAATGAAATACTAGTCTTTGCTTTCTGAATAATGGCCCTCCTCTTCCCCTTTATACATCTCATTTGTCCATTTCACTATTCACCTCCCATTTCTCTTTTATTTTTTCTCATGTTTATCTAATCAAATCTACTCTTGAGAGTAATGGCAAGCCCGATTCCCCTGATCAATTACTCACACTGAGCAAAGCACTCAAAAGTGAAACAGAACGGACTGAGCAAGTATTTGCTCCAAGAAAGTGGAGTCTATGAATTAGAATCATACAAAATAGGTATACACATGTATGGGCTTACTGTGCTCTTAAAATACTACTATTTGTATTTCTTATTGACTCCAAAGGAGACAAACTTGCCTTCTATTTTTATTGAAGGAATAAAAAGTTCATTTTGAATTCAGATGATTGTACAGTGTCAATCTAGCCATTGGGAGATGACATTTTTTATACCTATTTATGCTAACTATGTGATTTATAGACATTTTTTTCAGTGTGATCTAATATTCTGAACTTTCATCTAAAAAGGAAAACTTCTCAAAAAGTCCTCTCTATATTTCTCCTTTAATGTAAACTTTGTAATACATTTTGACAACAGCATGCATGACATGAAAGTGTGATTGCTAACAATATTTCTTGTTTAGTATCTATAAGTAACATATTTTATATAAAAGAATTCGGTTTTACATCCTTCTCCATTAAGGGGAAAAAAAAGCAACAAAGAACCATTTCAGGATATTAGGAAGTTCTGGAACATTGACAAATTACTGGCATAAAATCGAGGGATAAATATTTGAAGAAAATAAATGAAAGAAATTTACCTTATTACAAATGAAATTCTAGCATGGGGATATCAAAATTCCCAATATTCATCTATTATTGGAGAGAGTTATGTTTTATTTATACTTTGCAGAGTTGAATAACTTCAAATGATTAAAACCTTAGAAAATACTAATGTTCACTTAATGGCATGATTGTTCTATTCCTGCTGATCTTAATTCTAGCACATTTTTCTTCTGTTTTATATGAATAATTTGCTGCTGCTTATTTATCTAAAATCTGGTGGAGTTTTGTTTTGTTTTGTTTTGTTTTGTTTTACCATCAACCAATGGTGTCAGTAATAAGTGCTGTAGCTAGACGAAAGAGCCCTGCCCAAGCAGCTAACCTCCCCAGGGTCCCAGAAAGTTAGTTTCTTTCATGCATCCTGCATACATGAAAGTTCAAAGTGATGAAGATTCAGGACAATTTCTGGGAGTCCTCTCTAGGAGAAGAACTCATCTACAGCAGAAGAAAGACACAGATACCAAAGTACAGATTTCTTTGGGTTAAATCTGCTCATCAGAGGGCACCAGGGCGATCTGACTCAGTTGCATGTAATCCAACTACCTGCTGTTTTAATTCTCACTTAAAGTTGCTTTCCGAGGTGCAAATCATTCCCAGCAGGGCTTCATCTGGAACACAGCTCCTTTTCTTAGCTACTCCCTATCTCCCTGCCTAAGCCAACCTACTGGATCCCTCTCTTTGTCTGATATCATGACAATTTTATTTCAGGGTCTCCATTAATGTCCTTGACTCTGAACTTTGGTTAAGTCTACTCAAATCCATTCCAAAAGTAGTTTCAAACTCTAAATCCTGGAGACAGATGTTTGGAGACTACTGATCCCTTCCTCCCAATAAATGACAGGCACTTAGACAAATGGACCCAACTTGCTTGGGAGAAGTCCAACTAGAAGCCAGTTAGTTCTAAATGTAGACATTATCTTTCTTCCTACCTACGACCTGCCAAGCAGGCTGACAACATCCTGGAAAATCTACTCCAAATTACTTTCTAGCTTTGTTACTGAACTGAAGAAGGAAAAAAGTTAGTGGGCAAAGAGAAAAAATGCTCTTGTGCTGCTCCATTCTATCTTAACAAGTCCATCACCAACACCCAACAAGAGTCCCCAAGGAACACCAAAGACACTTGTCACACTTTCAAAATCGTTTACTTGTTGTAATTGGACACAGTGGTTTTTATAGTCTTTTCTAAATGATATTGTCTAATTAATAGTTTCAGTATAAAAACTATAGAAAAACTCAATTTCATTTAGCTTTTTATGGAAAAAAAATTTTTATTTAGCTTTTTATGGACCACTCAGGTCTTTCCATGAAACCCATGGCCTGTTCTGAGTTTTCAACTTAAACAGGTTAAGGTTAATTGGAAAACAATTCAGAGAACAATCTGATTTTTTGTTTGTATGCTATCTTTGTTTTCATGTTGTCTTTGTAATCAGTAATTCTCCTCTCACTGGCACTATTATTTTCCAACCCTACAGTAACAGGGATAACGGCCTTGTGAAGGAAGACATTTCCCTTTATGTGCTACTTTTCTCTGGGAGTATTGGTCTTAAATCCATGCTTAAAGCTTGTTAAATGTTTCCTTAATGAATGTGCATCTTTCTGGTCTCTACCTTTTAAAATTCAAGGATAGATTTTCTTTCTTTTCTTCTTTTTTTTTTTTTAACATTTCTGACACAATGTTTTATTTTGTCATGCTGGATCTTAATAGATTTAAGAAGAGAAAATATCTAATAATACTGAAGAGTGTGGAAGTTTTACTTCTTGAGACTTCCCATGTTGAAGTATCTCCTACAAAATACTTAATCTAACACCAAGAAATAGAGAAAAATGAACTTCATGGTTAATTTCATGTATACTGAAAATATGCATAATTATGTAAGTTTTTATGACATTCAAGAAAAACTTTGAGTTTTTTAATTTAATTTATTCTTTGAGAATTGGAAATCATCTTAATTTCCATAACCTGAAATCCCTAAAGGATTGTTTTGTAAACTCAAAAATTTTAGATAAACTTGGCAAAATTAGCTTCCAAAACACCATGATTCAATGACTTTATGAGAATTGCTCTGTGTGTGTGTGTACTTACTAGAACAATTTTCTCACTCTTTTTTCTAAATGCATGAAATTGAATTTACATGCATCCCCCGTATTTGAAATCTCATATTAATGAAATATTAAAATATGATATTATAGAAATTAAATCTATTTTTACCTAGTGAGATCATAATTGCATAGATATGATGGGTGATGGGTGAAAAATTGCACTTGATTAACACAAAAATATGATGAAGGCATGTGTGAACTATATTCATAAATAAAATATTCTGTTTCAAAATATGATAACATATATGTATTTAAAAATATTTTGTAATCAAATTTATTTTCTCTCTCTAATGTTAGTGACACCAAACACTAAAATGACATATGTTCCTCTGGAATGAACTCTGATTTGTCTTCTTCCTTATGCTAATCCATATGCTCTAATTTATAGATATTATTCTCTGGCCAAAACTGTATTGTAGTATGATTTAAATGTCATATTTCAGTAAGATTAGAAATAGCTAACAAAGAATATCTTTAAAATAGACTCAACAATAAAACAATCACCTAAAATAAAAACTAGAGAAAAGTGGGACATATTTTTCACATGTAAAATGACAATGTGAACTCTAATGCAGAGTAGGTGAATGAGAGAGCTGAAATATTTTGTATTCATGAAGGCACTATATATAAAAATAGAAAATAATGGGTTATCATATATATAACTAGGGTTTTTTTTTATTAGTGCATAGTTTTATTCCATATTTATCCCTTAGTTATATTTCTTTTTAAATTCCCAGCTCTTACTGTCAAAATCAGATCTTCTTAAATTAAACATTAAAATACAGCATGTCACCCAGATACCACACAATTCCCCATATGGCGCTGTCATCACATTCCACACACTACTCTCTCAGGCTTTTGCACATATTCTGTTGCTATGGCTAAAAAAATGAGTAAATTTAGCCTATGTGAAAACAAAGGACCCCTATCATCATAGATATATGCATCCCACGCAACTAAGAGGCTTCCTTCCTTTACCCATCTCAAGAACAAATTTGCAGTAGAAATCCAGCATCCCCTTGAATTTGCAACCAGAAAATCTGACAGGTAAATTGCATGTAAATTTCTCCTAATCATTATAGGATTTTCAAGAATAGGATTTTTATTCAATTAATCATTTTTTTTGAGCATCTATGATATGCCATGCACTATGGTTGAGACAAGGAATACAACTGCAAATAAAATAGACACAGCCCCTGCTCTCAGAAAATTGTGTTCATATGTGCAGAAGATGATATTAATTAAAGAAAAAGCTTTTAATTAAATTAGTCTTGCTGCCATAAAAATCAGTTACCACAAATTGGGTGGCTTAAAGGACCAAAATGTATGGTCTCACAGTTTTTAGAAGCCAGAAGTCTGAGGACAAGGTATCAGCAGGATTGGTTCCTGTCCTTGGCTGTGAGGGAAACGGTGTTCCATGTTCCTCTGAGATTCTTGAGTTTTTCTGGAAAATTTATTCCTGGCTTGAAGACACAATATTTTGATCTCTGCTTTCATGTTCTCATGGTGATCCTTGTGTGTGCTTGCATACCGGTGTGCAAAATTCCCCTTTTTATAGCAGCACTAGTCATTTTGGTTTAGGGACTCATTCTACTCCAGTGTGATCTCTTCTTAATTAATTACATCTTCAATGACCCTATTTCCAAGTATGTCTAAGGTACTGAGAGTCACATTCTGAGACACTGAAGCTGAGGTCTTCAATACATGAATTCAACCAGAATCAAATGATATGTACTTTTAAGGGAAGAACCCCTATTTCTTTTTTTTTTAAAAGATATGCTATTTATTCATGTTCTTTTTTTTTTTTAAAGATTTTATTTATTTATTTGACAGACAGAGATCACAAGTAGGCAGAGAGGCAGGCAGAGAGAGAGAGAGGAGGAAGCAGGCTCCCCGCTGAGCAGAGAGCCCGATGTGGTACTCTATCCCAGGACCCCGAGATCATGACCTGAGCCGAAGGCAGCGGCTTAACCCACTGAGCCACCCAGGCGCCCCAGAACCCCTATTTCTTGAGGGTATAGTAACTTGGTCTGGGGTGTGAGGGTTGGAAATTGGTTAGGGATAGTTTGTCTTCTATAGAAAAGTGAAAAATGAAGGAAAGAGAAAAAAAGGAACTGAAGATGGATATAGAAAAGGAAAAAAAGGCTCATCGTAAATACTTCCAAGTTTCCAGGTGATTTTGTTCAATCTCACCCAATACCATAGGAAGACAACTCAGTGAAACATTGAATGGGCTATCCTACTCAGCAACTAAAGGATTATTGGTGGTGACTTTTCGACTGGAATTGGGATGAATACCTATGATGTTTATTGTGTGGACATTTACAAACAGGAAAACTAGTAAAAACTTACAAGTATGAAACATGGTTATGAATTTTATCCAGAGAATAGAGAGAAAATAAAAGAATAAGTACATGAGGAAGCAGTCAATAATGAGAACAAAATGGATAGAACTTCAATATGTCCAACTGAATTTCACAACAAGGATTAAGAAAGACAAACATAGTAAATGGGGTGAGTTTTACAGGCTAAAAATTGGCTAAATAATTGTATGTTGAATATTCTACCCTAAGTAGATATGGGAAGAAGATGGACTTATTTTGTAAAGATGTGATAAAATAAAATCCGGGCAAGGGCAGTGAGTGAAAACAGAAAAGAGATAATTTTTAGAAAGATAACCATATAGCAGCAATTTCTGATAAAGTCGAAAGTGTATTCACCTTAGATTTTGGCATATATGGACCTTGTAAGGCAGTTTCTGTGAGTTAATTGGGAAAATCTGATAATGTTTAATAATTGGCTTTCTGAGGGAAAAAGCATATAGACACACACATATACACAGACATAAATATGTAAAAATGCAAACCTAAGTCTATTATAAATTTAACCAATAAAAATTATATATAGCATATAATCTACAAATAAAATATACATTACACTTTATTGTATAATTCTTATAGCCAACTGATTCTCACAAGATGCTTTAATTTTTATAAAATTAAAAATTTTATAAATTTTTGTATATACAATCTAGGTTTATAATTCTAACTTGAATATTGATTAATATGAATAATGGATGGTTTGTTAATAAGTAATGTGACATTAGAATAGTATAGCCATATGTTGGAATTTCACTAATCAGGGACCTGAATGACTTCTCTGATTGACTGGATTATAGTCTTTTATTTTATTTATTTTTCTAAAGATGTTATTTATTTATTTGATAGACAGATCACAAGTAGGCAGAGAGGCAGGCAGAAAGAGAAGAGGAAGCAGGCTCTCCAGTGAGCAGAGAGCCCGATGCGGGGCTCAATCCCAGGACCCTGAGATCATGATCTGAACCGAAGGCAGAGTCTTAACCTACTGAACCACCCAGGTCCCCTGAGGGGATTATAGTCTTTTAACACCATAAGAATATTTTCTCCATATTTTTGCTATTTACAATGTAACAGACCCAGACATAAGGCACTTTTTTTTTAGCATCATTAACATCTTCTCCACCAATTTTCTTTAGTCTAGTGACCAAAACACAAATTAGAGTTTCTGGACTGGTAAGTTCCCTGGAATGCTGGGAAGGTGCTCTGCAGGAGAGGTTCTGGAAGCTCCACACACCGCTCTGCTCCCTGCCATAGTTCGCCGTATACATCTCTTCCATTTGGCTGTTCCTGAGTTGCATCCTTTATAATAAACCAGCAATGTTAAATAAATAGTTATATAAATAGATAATCAAGCTCTGATTTGTGGTGTTTACCAATAAAATAATGTAAATACTTCCACTGTCGTTGATTTCGAGCTACCGCCCTGACATCACTGAATGAGAAATTGAGAGGAAATGAACAGGAGCATCACATTGTGCAGTATTTCCACCATAAAAATACCACGGACATCACCTCAAGGACATAGATAATAGCAAAATACTTAGCCACAAATGCTGAGTATTTGTTACTTTTTGTCTTAGGCTATATATGCATGATGTTTTATCATTTAATTTTTAATAATTGCCATGTTTAACAACGGGCTCAAAAATTCCCCAAAACTTAATAATAAGTATGTGTCGGCAGCTGGTGAGAGCCAGCTTCAGCACAGAAAGAATTCACTCTGCAAGAGAGAGTGTTTAGTCATCTATATTTGGCTCAAGAATAAGAAGGAAAAAGAAGATTCTGGCAAAAGATAATGTCTGCCACTCCAATTAGTGCCAGGACACAAACTCCGGCTATTTTAGAATGCAGTGACTACAATAAAAGAGTAAAAACTGAGAGTTGGTGCTTTAAAATAAGAATGGCATTTGGTTATTGGAAGTTTGATCAGAATACAGGGTCAGGAGGGAGAAAGGTAGAAAGGTCTCAGTATTTGTCCAAGATAAGTATCCAGAGAGTATGGGTGAAAAACAGTAAGAGAAATGTTAGTAAGACCCTCAGAAAAGCTATGAGATACTCATTACTCAACAACTAATAGTTTATCAAAGTTTTTTTTTAAAAAAACTGGTTCCAAGTGGCATCCGAATCTGACATTTAAAAAGGGTATAAAAATGCTCTTATCTGTGTTGCCAGTGACCTTGAAATTGGCAAATATACTTCACAATTTTAACCTTTAGCTGACTTGCTTTTTCATTAGTATTTGACGTCAATGTCTATTCCTTTCTTGCCACATTCCACTCTCCATCTTCAATGGTATCATTTTTTGTTTGTTTGGTTTTTGTTCTCCTTCTAGCTGCCTGGCACCGTTCCTCTGCTCCCTCACTGATACATTTTATGTCAATGTTCTCTAAAGAACCACCATTAGCTTTCTCCCCTTCCCATTTCACATGGTCCAGTGGCTTTCAACTGGAGAAATTTATTTTACTCCCAAGGGCCATTGGCAATATCTGGAAATATTTTTGTTGTCACAACTTGGGGTGCGCTTCTGATTTCTAGTTGGGAGATGCCGAGACATTGCTTATCATCCTGCAATGCATTAGACAACCCACCGCAAGAGAGAATTGTCGAACCTGAAAGGTCCCCTTTCACCTATCCATTGATAATTTTCAAATCTGTGTCCCCAACCCAGAACTGAGCCTGAAACTGCCTGTTGCTTTACTCATGGGACATGTTCCATTTTGAGTCCTACAGGCACCTCACCTGAGAAGTGTCGAAAATGAAATTCATCATCTCTTTCCCCAATCTGTTTTTCCCCATGCAGTCTCTAATTTTGCTATTGACAGCAAAAATTTATCCTAATAAACTCTATTTCTCTTACCCTACATATCTAACCAGTCTCTGAGTCCTGCAGTTTCTGTGCCCTGTGTCCCCATCAAAGGCACTCCGTTTGCTAAGTGCTAATATTTATCATCATGAACCTCTTAACTGATTATCCTTTATCCAGCCTTTGGTCTATTTAAGCCAAACTCCTATACTGCATTCATAGACCTCTTTCTAAAATGAAAATCTAAGTATGTCCTTTCCTTATGAAATACTATCATGGTTTTTCCAATGGTTCACTCAGTCCCCTGAATATGGATTCAAACACTTCATGACTACCAATGTCATGCTAAATTACAGCTTTCCTGAAAAATACAGCATTCTAAGAACAGTATTCCCTCTGTGTTTACATGTATTTGCCCAGGATTTCATCTTGCCCCTTCTTCCCCCACTGTCTCACCATCGGATGACTAACATCCACTCATCCATCATAATACTGAAATACCCCCTGTTTTCTGATAGAATGGCAATATTTTTAAAATAATTACATCCATTCTGATAAGAATATGAATAAAAAAGCCTTCTTAATATGCTATTGGTAGATTTAAAATTCCAACAACTATTTAAAGAACAATTTGATGTTTAAAATGTTGACATCCTTAAAAATGATATTATAAAATAAGATGGCAATATCCTCATTTTTGGAAATTTTAAACATTAATTTTATACATAAGTTTATATAAATGTATAAGGGTATATTTGAAAAAATATATCCTTCGTAGCATTATTTGTTAAGTCAAAGTAATGGAGGCAACTCAAGAGAATGACTTTAAACTATGTAAGTAAATCACTTGAGAAATTTTTAAACTGGAGTAAATTTGACTGTATTGACCTGAAAATCAACACTATGCTATTGGAGGTAAGGAAAGCAGTATATTAATATGATTCTACTATCAATAAAAGAAAAAAATCTTTTTTTCACTTTTTAAAAAATAAGATTTTTATTTTGGAATCATTTTATGTTTACAGAAGTTACAAAGGTCATACTAAGAGTTTCTGGATACCCCCACACAGTTCTCCCCATAATATCTAATATTTCCACACTACATTTCTCAAAACAAAAAATACCAACATTACTACATTACTACAAAGTTAAGTTCAAACTTCAGATAGATTTAATCCGTTTTTCAATTAATATTCTTTTTCTGCTCCAAGATCCAATCCAGGGAACCACGTTACATTTAGTTCTTTCATTTTTTTTAGTTTATAGGCTTCTATATTACTTGCATTTTTTTCAAACAGCATATACAACTTCCAGGGTATTAATAAGGGTTTTAGTGCTACCCCATCTGAAATTGTCCCATGTCTGAGTTGAATGGCCCTCTCCAGTTCCCAAGGAATCTTGATCAGTCCTCCAAGATCACACACATTACATTCTGTTGTACTCATTAATTTTATTTTCTGTCTGCAAAAGTGGTTCTAATTAGGCAACTCTGAAATAAGAGAGTTCTTAGAATTATTAGCCTATTTTGTTTCTTCACATCACAATACCCCTGGAGCCGGTATGCAAGCACATTAATTTGAAAAAACACAGTAAACTAAATAAATAATAAATATTGAACATAGCAATAACAGAACCAAGGGATAAAACTACATAAAATATTTATGCATAGATCTTTATACGTGGTAACGAAATTACTGAGTGCTGAGAGGAAAGGTACAAATTTCACCAGAAGAGGCCTACAACCAGCTAACAAAATTTCTATTTAAGATTAAATAGGTCATTAAATGATTTCATGACTGCATTTCAATGTCATAGAAGGTATCAGTGAAACCTGGTTGTAAGCAGTGATAGCTAGAGATAGCATAGCAAAGCAAACAACTCCTATCACTTTTCAATGATGACAAACATTAACGCTAATCATTGAGAGGTCTCAGTTGAGAATTCTAATTGATTAGGGACTATAGAAAATATTTCCAAAACACTATGCATCCACCCATTGAACTTCTCTGCAATCATCTATGCCAGAGGAAGGGAAGGCTCACAGAGGGGCAGACTTGGGCAGGGCTCCACAACTAGTCAATGGTGGAACAACAGCCAACTGAAACTGATCTGTGCCCAAGTCAGACCAACACAGGGGAAGCTTCCAAAGCAAAAGGCTTATTTTATGTAGGTAAGGGTTTTGTTTGTTCTTAGCACAGAGAGGAAAAGCTGAATGTTAAAATATTTATTTTATTTTATTTTTTTAGGTTTTATAATCATGTTGAAAGACACAGAAGCCCAGTCTGTTCCTAAATTGTAGTGACACCTAATTGGAGAGGTGCACTTTGTTGGCCGATTTGAAGTGGGTCCGCTGAGCTAAGCTGACACTCAGTTCTGCAGGATTCCCTTCTCGGCACAATCCCGGGTGAGTGTTAACCCAAAGCTGTATTTTGCATGAGATCTGAAAGGATGAAGAAAAGCAGCATAATGTTCTTGCACTCCGAGTTCACGGCCGTTTTCAAGACTGCTGAAGCTGACCCAGCTTTTCTGACTCATGTCAGGCACCCTTGGGCCTCCAGCTCCTTCCAGACCTACGGAGGCAGAACTTCTACGGCTGGACCAGGTTGCTGAGTGCCCTGAGGACAGCACAAACTTCTCCTGCAGGATGTGCATTATGGAAGTGGGAAGCTTGGAAGCCGTGAAGGGTCCATGTAGGTTCTAATCCATTCTCAAGGTTCCAGTTCTGCCAATTCCAGGTGCTTTTTCACGAGTTCCTGATTTGCATCCATTTTTCCTTCTACACTACTTGGACTTCAGCCACCAATTTCAGATTTCACCAATTTCAGAAACATCAGCCTCCCAAAGCTTGTTTAACCCCTTCCCACACTTGTGTGAGGGCAAATACGGGTAATAATCTCCTTAGTATAAGGTATCCTGAGGGTCCTCTTTTCCTGATCAAATCCTGCATGATCCATGGAAGGTTGAGGCAGCTACAAAAAGGAGAAAGACAGATTAAAAAAAAAATTCTACTTGGCAGATTGGGTGCTGCTGGGTTCATGACTTGCTGAATGAAAAGCCTATCAGATCTGTTAAACAAACAAACTTGAGATCCCTAATTGGAATGAAAACTTGACCAAAACTTGTCCATAGTAATGGCAAAAAGTCAGTGATGATACAGTGGTCTCAGAGATTCTGAAACAATTAAAAACATCTTAAACCACTTGAAAAGTGAAGCATATTTAAACATCTACAAAAACAAAGAATGTCAGCCCTGGTATTCAGTGATCTATTTAATTTTTAGGGGTTTTACACAGGGTTTCCTTCTATCAGATTTTCCTTCTATATGATTCAAGATAAGAACACAAATATAACTTTTAAGTTACTCTTCCTTAATTTATAACACAATTTTAGTTTTGTAGAGTATGCTTAAAATTCTTTTAAATGAAGCATAAAAGGAAATCATATCAAGCTATTCCTTGTCTATGGAGATATCAGAGGATCTAGACAAGTTGTATGCCCATTTCTCAGTTTTCTACCTGTTTCTCAGAATGACAAACCAGAAAAGATCCCTCTGGGTTGGGTGACCTGTTTAGAGTAGACCTTGAGTCTGTCAATATATTTTATTAATTGTTTCTACTGAAAACAAAAATTGCATTAAAAACCAATTGTCCAGTGTATGCTGGTTTCTAAACTTGAGATCTGTAACAAATCCACTAACTATAACTATAACCATATTAATTCCACTGATGGAGTCTGGTTATTTAGAAGCTTTCTGTGATATGTCAAATAGGGGGTGATGTTGACTTTTAGTCACATGTTAGCACATAAAAATTATATCTTAAATAGCAACTTTCTTTGATATGTCAAGATGACAAGTTATCTTTAAAACTGTAACTGTTTACTTCTAAGCACATCCAAACCAGTAATTGGAATAGAGGTCAGTGTGAAGAAAGTCAATTACTGAGCTCCAACTAAGCCAAACTTGAAAGGAGAAACAAAATAAACATATCACTGGTCTTTATAGGAAAATATATCAAATGCACTGCTGGTTACCATACAAATATAACTTATTTGTGGAGCATAACAAATAGCATGGAGGACAAGGGGTGTTAGAGAGGAGAAGGGAGTTGGGGTAAATTGGAAGGGGAGGTGAACCACGAGAGACTATGGACTCTGAAAAACAATCTGAGGGGTTTGAAGTGGTGGGGGTGTGGGAGGTTGGGGTACCAGATGGTGGGTATCATAGAGGGCATGGTTTGCATGGAGCACTGGGTGTGGTGAAAAAATAATGAATACTGTTTTTCTAAAAATAAATAAATTGAAAAAAATTATTGATACAGCTTTTATTTGCTTCTCCATTTAAAAAGAGGGCTGATATTAATAATATGGACAATATGTTTACTGAACAAAAGCCTGTCTCTTCCTATTAGGAATCACAACATGATTGCTAGTCTATCTCCTTAGTTGTTAGAACTGTACACCTGGGAGTAGACCCCACCTTAAGCAAGCCTTCTGAACCTTACACAAACACTCTACTTTTTTACCTGCCTTGTTTTTCTCTAGTTTTTCTTGCCCATTTAAAAAAGCAAGAAATAGAAAAGTGAGTGAGTTGAGTGTTTAATTACAAAGAAAATGACTAAGGACACTTTGGGATAAGCCCCTAAACTTTCTTTTCCCTGGCAAAATGAAACGTTAAGTGTTTTGTTTATCACAAATGTCAAGAATTGTACAGGGCCTGAGAACTCATTCTCTTTGCATGATTACAAGTTAGCCTGCCACAGATTCAAGAGCTGACAGGAGACATGAGATCCTGGCACAGAAACAAAGGACTTGATTACTCAAAGTGCAGCAGGAAACATGTGTTGTGGGGTCATCCTAGTTCTTCTTGCTCTCCAGATCCCAAGGGGGGTGACACAGAAGAACCCAAGTGGATACTGTGTATGCAAAGGGTTTGCTTCATAGTTGATGGGTACCACGCTTAGGAAACTCTAGTCTTTGAAATAATGGGCTACGAGCAAAACCGGAGGTGAAATTATCTCCATCATACAAGATTGTTTTCTATACAAATATATTTGAAAATACGGTTAAAAAAAAAAAAAGATTGTTAGTGCTTCTGCTCATCTGCTGTACAGAATTATGAAAAACCCATGGGGAATTACCTCCCAACAAAGATTATGCTGTCTTTAGTTCAATATCTTCAAAATAATGAGGACTAGGCATCTGCCTAATCTTAACCTCAAAAAAACTTAAATGATAAAGGAAGAAATATACTCTCTAGCAAGACTGAATTAAATCAAAGTTAATTTACTGAGTTTCCAATTACATATGACATTGTATTAGGACTATGTCAAGCAAATTACCTGTTTTAAAAAAATGGCTTATTCCTTAATTACTTTACCTTACATCTGTCAAAAGTAATGTTCTAAGAATGTGTTTATTCACGTTGCTATGAGACTAAAGTTCCATCTTAAAAACCAGGCAGATTTAAAATCAGAACAAAGAATGGTGATGGATGGGTGGATAGATAGATAGATAGATTTTTGTTTTTGTTTTTTGGTTGTTTTTTTTTTTTTTTTTCAAATCATACATTAATACAAAGCATTCATTGAGAATTGACTGCTGTCTCGTCATTGTGCTATATTCTTGGGGTAGAAGAGGGAGGAGAGATACTGAGTTGGGAGATAGGACTGCTATCAGCAAAGATTCTATTTCTCTATGTCAGAAGACAAAGTTGTGTTTACTCCTTAGCTTGTGCTCACAGATATGAATTACAGTGTCTGAGCTCACCCATAAAAGGATAAAAATGAATTTAATTAAAGATAGTTTGGATAGTTTTGTTTTAAATTATGCAAAATTAAACAATTTGACTTTTCAGTGATATATTTGTGGATTATGGGAGTTCAATCCTGCCTGTGGCTTTCATTTTGATTCTTTTTTTTTTTTTCAAATACTAAGTTTCTGACCTTTTATATTGGTTCTTATTTTTTCAAATACCGGGTTTCTGGCCTTTTCTATCTATAGGAAAAATAATGGTTAAAAATCGATTAATTGTGGACTTTTTATAGATTATAGATGTAATATATTTTAAAATATCATAAGTATAGATGAAAATATGGAATCCAGTATTGACCCTGCTTTGAATTCAGTAGCAATAACAAAGCTGAGAGCCAGACATCCTCTGAGGCTGCCAGAATTCAAGGTCACCATGGGGGAAGTCTTCTACCTAAACGTGGCACATTTAAGTCAAAATGGATGAGACTATGGTTTGGAGAAAGAGTCACACTCCTTGTATAGTATTAATGATTGAACAAAAAAGAGAAAATGAGGATGTAATTCTTCCCTCCACTAAATGGAAATTCATTTGTCCTGGGTCTACCCTCTGAGTGAAGTAAACAGCCCATCAAGGAATGGATTCGGAGGCGTCTCATTCTATTTTACTTCTAATGGTATGTCCTTATTTGGCAGTTCTATCATTTTTTTAGCCCCTCAAGTAAATATCTAAATTCTCTCTGTAAATAGGGCAATTACTCAGAAATTGGCTGTCACAAATAGTTCTCTGTATTTGATCATTTCACTGATGATTCTTCAAAAGTCTACATGTGAATTGAGAAAGCAACTATACCATGTACCTACTAAGATGAAAAGAAAGGAAGACTATGAAATTTTACCTTGTAACTGATTTAAGTTGAGCAAAAACTTAAATTTTAGGGCACCTGGGTGGCTCAGTCAGTTAAGCAGTTGCATTCACCTCAGGTCATGATCTTAGGGTCTGAGGATTAATCCCCACATCAGGCTCCCTGCTCAGCTGGGAGCCTTCCTCTCCCTCTGCCCCTCCCCCTGTTCATGCTCTTTCTCTCTCTCTCTCTCTCAAATAAATAAAATCTTTTAAAAACACCTTAAATTTTCAAGCTACTTACATTTTTTATGGTTGAAATATTCTTTAAGAAATGTATTTTTTTTCTTACTCTATTTTTTTTTATATTCAGTTAGCCAATATGTAGTACATCATTAGTTTTGATGCGATGTTCAGTGATTCATTAGTTGCCTACAAACCAGAGAGACTATGGAAACAAACTGAGGGTTTCAGAGGAGTAGAGGGTGAGGTGATGGGGTGACAGGGTGAAAAATGTTTAAGTTATAAACGATTTCCCATGAACAAAACTTACATTATGGGTGTGTATGGGTGTGTGTAAAAGTAATGACCTAAAGTCATTGAAAGTAAAGTCAGGACCTAAATTAAAATCTAACAATTATTTTTATTTCTATTGGGTTCCTAAAAAATAAAAGATCACCTTACCTCCGAGTCTCATACACATATCTACCCATTCCTAAGTAAAAAGTAACAAAAACCAAATAATATACTGGAAAGAATTTGACCATTAGAAAAGAAGGAGAAAAAATTTTATTTGGTTGTGAAATCTTCTAGCAAGCTTGTTATATTTCAATCACTTCAACAGTACTTTCATGGAGCTTCATGCTGCTAAGGAAAAAAAAAATGCCTCTAGCTCATTATATGCAAGGTTCCTTGAGCTGGCAGGGTCTAGGCATCCTAGTGATTGACAGCTGGAAGAATCTTCATGATTGGCAGAAGAAAGTGATGCCCTCCAGGGGGATTGTTTACATGCTGACACCAAAAATCATGCCAACCTCTCTCTCCTACTTCTTTTTCCAAAATCTTTTATTAGCAAACTTCTCCTGCTGTTCTACCTGAGTCATTAAATACATTAAACACTCCTTGCTTTCCCAGAAAGGAGAAAATCGTATTCCAGGTAAAACATAGGTTTTTACCTCAGAACCTCAAAAACTGAGTCACAGTGACAAGTCAGAAGGCCGGGTCAAATTCCCCAAGTAAAGACAGTTGAAAAGATTTTCTTTTATTCCTTATTTCTGAAAAAGTACAAAATATTCTATATTTCCCCCCATAATTGGGATTTCTCAATATAGCCTGAACCTTGGGTGATCAAGAGAAAAAAGATCTAAAACATTCTTCTAGCCCCAATTCTTTTCCCAAATAAAAGTACAACGTTTTGATATGAGACATATTCATCTCTTCCGTTCTTTGTTTTCTAAAATAAAAATATTGGGAAAGTATTTATGATCAACACTAGACTCCAGCGATGCTGGAGGAAATATTCTTTCCTTCTTCAAACCTTCTATTGAAGTTATTCCGCTGTGTGCAATAGCTGCATTTTTTGTCAGGGTTGCTCTTAACCCAAATCTTCATGTGGCAAACAAACTCATGAATAAACGAATAAAATAGGGAACAAACATGCACTTAGCAAAGAGAATTAGAGGTTTCTCAGGTATTCTGTTTTGTGGAAAATTAAACCTATCTTTCCCTTTCTCCCAGACAAAGAATGGTTATGTGTCTTGGATTTTAATTGAATTAATTTCTAGAGTTCCCACAATCTTTTCCACATAGCTCAAGAAAATGGCCCTTTTAAAGTTAAGTGGCTTGCTACCACATCTATTCTCATTCTAAATAGACCTGATGGGGCAAAAGTTGTAAGGGATGGAGGGAAAGAGTGCACTTAGTAAATTAACACTGCTTGCAAAATAGAGTGAAGGAGAATCTCCATCCTAAGAGTAAAGAACTTCTCTTGTTTAATGCCAGGAGCTAGTTAATATAATCTCTGACAGTTGACGTTTGACCTGGAGCAATGGAGATGGAGGGAAAAGAGATTCCACACTATGAAGAACAAAACCTCTGCGATGTATATTGGCGAATAATGGCAAAAGGCGTTAGGGAGCCCCTCCCCTCTACATCACCTACAACACTTGGCAGGTAAATGCCACTGAGGATCACGCTGTTGATTGAGCGTGATTGGTATCCATACCCCAGTCATTACACTTGAGTCAATAAATATTCTTGACTTTGGGAAATGTAAAGGAGAAAGTTGGATCCTGGGGCTGAATCTATGGGTAGTGGGTAGAAGTCCCTCAAAGAAGAGTAAAGATTAGAGAACAGGGAAAACCGGGGTACCTGGGTGGCTCAGTGGATTAAGCACCTGCCCTCAGCTCAGGTCACGATCCCAGGGTCCTAGGACCTGCTCAGTCAGGCTCCCTGCTGCCATTCTCTTGCTCTCTCTCTCTCAAATAAATTAATAAAATTAAATAAAAATTTTAAAAAGGAAAAAATAAAAGGATAAAATCTTTCTTAAAGAGAGACACAGAAATAAGATCAGTGTGGGCATTCCAGAAGCCTTTGAAGATAAAAAAATGGCTTTCTGTGATGAGGGAGCAGAAGGTAACCTGAGGACATGGCACAAGTTGACACCCTGTAACATCTCCCCCATCCCCCCCCCCTTCCCAAGGTGGGATATGGGCAACATTCCTCAAGCACTCCAGGCTGCCCTAAAACTAAGGGAAAGGAGAAACAAATGGTTAACTAATAAAGATCCCAGTCCAGCAGGACAGGAATCTCCCTCAGTTTATAAAATACCTTAGTGATTTAGAAGAAAAAAGCATTCTTATCAATAACCTAACTTCCAGAAGAAAACTCCCAACTATCTTAATGTTAGTGCTTTGCTAGATAAAAAAACAACATCAACTTGACAATAGCAAAGCCTCCAATATCTTGTAGGTCTTTCTAGCATACAAAAGTTCTTTTAAAAACCTCTATTTTTCTTATGTCCCCCAACTCCCAAGTATTTAATCAGTTACCCCTCACAGCCTCAGAGCTTCTCTTTCTGCAGAGGGGTCCTGTCCCCATGCTTTAATAAAACCACCTTTTTGCACCAAAGATGTCTCAAGAATTCTTTCTTGGCGGTTGGCTCCAGACATCATGAATATCCCAAAGCTACATCATTATGAACACTAGTAATCAAATTCGTGGTGTCCAACTTAAAATATTTCCCTCTTGGTTTAATTTTTTCTTCTGGTACCATTTGGTAAAGTCTGGTATGTTCTAGAGCTTTCTGGATTGGGAACAAATTACCAGGATATGAAGGGTTGTATATACACCCACCAAAAGCAGGAAATGGCCAAATTAGAGAATTCTTTGTGCTTTGTTTGGGGATAAGCAGCAGTGAAGTGAGTGATCCTTTATGGGAAGACAGGGAACAGGGAAAGGCAGGTGGTAATTAGGAATAGCCACATGCCAGACACAAGAGCAGAGATGAGACAATCTCTTCTTTTCCTAATGTAACAGAAAGAGGCAATCCTTGATCTGAGAGACGAAAACTCAATGGTGCTACCAAAACACACATTTTACAGTTGAGGTTTCTATTGGGCATCAGCAATCATAAAAATAAGTTTCAAAGTCTCACCACTTTGATGTAATCGATGAGCTAATGCTGTCACACTCCAGTCTACTATGTTGCAAATGTCCTAAATAACAGATGTACACTAAAACTTGCTGCTTTAAAGCGTTTCTAGAAAAAAGTTTGATGTAAGTTTTTTAATTCCATATTATGTGATACTAATAAAATCTCCTGATTTTCACACAATAACAATGCTAATGGAGATTTAAAAACAACCAATAATTATGAAACAAATTTACAAGGAGGTAAATATGTTTTTCATGACTCAATAGGGTATTCATTAAAAGGCCAAGATTTTTAAATAAGAGCAAATTCCTCCAAATCAACTTTTTCAAAAGATACATGTTTCTGAAAATTAAAAAATCCCAGCCTTGCCAAAGACTGTTCATTTGGTGCCCGGAACATTCTGAGATCATTTCCCCACTTCCAGGCACTCCTGCCTTCAGGTGATTCTGCATATTGCCATTTGCCTGAACGTCTTAAAACAGCATATCTATCCTGTTATTCTCCTGCCCAATGAAATCTTGTGGTCCTTCAGTAGTTGTTAAACTTAGGTTCAATTCCTCCTCCTGGTGTTTATGCTCTATCATATTTTTCTACATATATGGCTGCACAGCAAATAACCCCAAAACTATGTGACTTCAAACAATACCCATTTTATTATTTTGCCAGGTTTCTAGGGGTCAGGATGCAGGAGGTAGTTCTGGCATGGAGTGTCCTATGCGGTTGCAGTGCTGGAATGCTGGGAAGGAAGCTACTGGAGCAAATGAGGCGTCCCTTTGTTTCATGCAGTGGCAGAGCTTCTCCATCTGGTCCTTCCACAGGTGCTACTTTAAGCTTCCTCACAGCTTGGTAGCCAGGAGGCAGTTAGATTGCTGGCATGGTAGCCAAGCAAGGGCCTGGTATGATTCCTCCAAAGAAGGAGGCAGGAGGTGCTTAGCCTTTTATAACCTGGGCTTGAAAATAATGCTGCATCACTTTCACTGGTCCATGGGTCACGGAGGCTGACCCACAAACAAAGGAGGTGTTCTAGACCTCACCACTTACATGAGGAGTCTCAGTGTCACATTGTGTCTCTCTAAGAGTGTATAGAACCAGAGCCATCTTGGAAAATGCCATATGCTACACATGCTCTGATTTCAACTTAATTATTCAGTCTAATGATGTTTTCATTTGCTTTTTATCTATGTCTCCATTTCTCCCTACTCCACCAGATATACTCTTTGATATTTGGGTTATTCATAAAACAAGCACTCTCTCGTGGCGAGTGAAGAATGAGTTCCTGCTGGACTGATAATTGTGTTTGGCCGTGTGACTAAGAGCCAATGGAAAATTAGTGGATATGATGTGAGCAGAGACTTTAAGTGTGATCGTGTGGGTCTTAAACTATAGTTGTCTACCCTAAGAGGAGCTTTTCCTGGCACTGGATGCCCCTTTGGCCAGGATCCCAGGAGGAACAAGAATGGGGCTCATCTAAACCAGTCCACAACTTGGACCCAATCTCTACTGGTAGCAATTTCAATCAAATCACCCAGCAAATGAGATCTGGGTGTTTGCATGTGGCATTAGTTTGGCAGTAGTGAACTGTAAGTTTCTGTTGGCTCAATTAAGCTAGTTTCTTTGTACCTATTCTAACTTTCCATGTATAGTCTGATCTCTCTTCATAGCACTACTGTGTCTGACTTGGAATGTTACACCCCATCCTTTTTTATCCAACTGAAATCAGCAGTAAAAACTACTCACCCACAGGTGACTACAGACTCATTAGGGGGTCCATCCTTCCTTTGACTTAGGAGCAACAGTATATGATTTTTGTTTCTTTGAAGCCACTGGGTTCTGGAGTAGTTTTTTACCCAGCAGCAACTAACTGATACATTGCTCAAATATATATTGCTCAACTGATATATTGCTCAAATATATTAAAACACCAGTTCATATTAACTTCTGTGAGATACATATTTGAATTCATAAAAACAAAATCAGAGAGATTTAAGGAAAAAATTGTATCATTTTGCATAGATTGCAACAAAAACCATGCTAGATAAAAGGATATTAGGCCTTGACCCCTCTTTAAATGTTACCTGGTATTCTAGTGAGAAACTTGATGTTTGTATTTTTTGCCCATAATTCAATTGTTTACATCCTGAGGCACTTTGGACTAAGGGCCCAATCACACTCTCAAGACACTTAGACGGAAATCTGAGTGTAGGAAACATCTTTAGCATCACTTTGCCCTCCTGCCTCCCTCACAGACACTTCTCTCAAGCAATACCCATTAACTTGCAAATTCTTGAAAAAAAAAATCATGCTATTTGAAACTCCAGCACATTTCTCCATATTTCCTTTTGCTTGAACTTATTTCTGCTTTTCCCTTCCTATGGAATGCTTAGTAATCCTTAACATCCCAGCTCATAAATTACCTTCTCCAGAAAGCCTTTTTTGACTCAAAATTTGCTTTGTACTTCTGTCCCCACACCACCCTGTAAATATTTCTATCACAGTGTGACTTTGGGTGCAAGAGTAGCATGTCCTAATCACTGACAGAGAGACAAATCTCATCCTGAGGACAAGCACTCCAATTTGTGGAATAATTCCGTATGCCCCCTGGGAGGACTGGGTGTGAACACTGCCAACTTACTGAGTCGGTGAGGTCAAAGGCAAAGGTGTGGGTGAGAGATGAACAGAGTGTAACTGGTTCAGTTTCTTCAATAATGGAACCCCAAAGAGTATAGATACCACTTTGCGTGTCTGATTGACACAACAACATCTGTTCTGGATGCTGAAGGTCCCCATGCCATCGTGGTAGCTGACCATTCCAGAAATTGTCAGCTGCCCATGAACTTACAAAGATACAGATAATCAGGTGGTGAGACTTCCTCTACAAGCAGTTGTTCTATCGTCTTTCAGGTCACCATTTTGGGAAACGAGTCATGAATGGGGTAAAAATACTTCCTGATTTGATCAGGAAAGTCCTAATTTACTCACTTTAATCTAACAAAATTATCTATAGTATCCCTTTTCACTCTCAAAAGCATCCCAGTTTAGACACTAAATTCTGTTGTCGCCATGGTCATACTTTGATGCAAAATAAATCTTTCCATATAACACTAGCAATTGTTTTAAATTCAACAAGAACTAACACTTCCTATAATAAAAGACAGCAATATTTTTTATGCTTTCAATTTTTATTACTATTTTATTGAATTCAATTTATATATGATAATACAAACCAATTTTAAGTAAACAGTACACTGAATTTTGGCAAAAGCATCCACACATGTATGCACCATTCTAAGTAAGATACAAAACAAAATGTATTTTTTTTTTTTTTTTTTCCCTGCTTTCTCCTTTTATTGGGACACAGACACAGGGCACACCACAAGGTGAGAAGCAGCATGGTGTCCCCTGGTAAGCCCCAGTTTCTTCATGTACCTTTTTGGTCTATTCTCTGATTCCTCCAGGAAATAACTTTTTTTATTTCCAACACCATTAATTAGTTTATGCTCCAAGTTTCTATAAATGGAAATATACAGCATGTATCGTTTTTAATTTGTTTGCTTCCTTTGCTTACAGTAATGCTTTGATATTCATACGTGGTGTAGTATATATCCTTAGTTCATTCCTTTTTATTACTGAGTGGTATTCTAGGTATGCATAAGACATAATTCGTTAATCCATTCACCTGAAGATGAGGCTGTATCCAGTTTGGGCCATTATATTATAGGCCAAAGATGATATGAATATTAAAGAACACATCTTTAAAAAATAAAAAATTAAATAAAAATTTAAAATATAGAAAACAAAGTACATCTCTTTTTGTGGCCAAAAATGTTTATTTTTCTTGGATAAGTACCCAGTGGTGAAACTGTTATGTCATGGAGTAGCAATATGAATACATTTATTAAAACACAATCGAACTCCTCTAGCTGGTTATACCATTCTTTACTTCCAGCATCAGCGAGAGTCCTCATTGCTCTACATCCTTATCAATGCTTGATATTTATAGTCGATTTAATTTTAGCCATGATGGCAAGTGAAGTAGTGACAATAATCTCTGCATATTAGTCATAACCAAAAATATTTTTCAAAAGTACTTTCCACAGATACAGTCCACCATGAACACAGAAAACAGAGATATTATCATGAAGCCAAAGAAGCACAAAATAAAGGTAATTTATTTTAGATCATCTACTTCATCACTATTTAAATAATTTTGAATATATCAAAATTTTGAGGGGAAAAAAAGGAGAGCTTGGAAAATCACATATATTTTGACTATAGTTTTGTTCTAAAAAAGTGATTGTCAGACACTGACTTGAGAGATTATTTTCAGTTATGCTGCTTAGTGCCTCAGTAATCATTTCAAAGGAAGGTTTGGGGGATTCTTTTTTATGCTAAGTTATAAAATATGGTAATAATCTTAAAATCCTAAAGTTTGATGTATTTTCTTAGCAGGTCAAGAAAATTATATCTTTAGTTCAGTTAGCTCAGTTTAGAGTAACATGACTCATAAAACTGTGGTCAGAGAAAAATAGGGAATGTGAAAATTTGAGGCTAAAATTCATGATGTTAATTTTATTAAATGGTTATGTGATCCCAAAAGATCATGTAAAGCCTTATTTACTTAAAAAATCAATGTTGGTAGTTAAAGGTAGCTAAAGAGCAGTCTTAGCTTAAATGTATTTATTTTTATTTTTAAACATCTGGTTATACTTTTAAGGGATTCTAATTATAAAGAATATTTCTAAGAGCTCAATACAGTGTTAGACTAAGGAAGAATAATCTAAATTCAAAATAGAATTTGATGTTTATACTACCCACCCACATAGTCAAGGAAGCAAATGACAAAAAGGTAATTTACCTATAATCAGTTCAGTATCTGCATCTGCTCAGTAGAGCAAACCAAATTATAAAATGAAAATCTTTTACAGTTAAGGCTGATTATTATCCAAAGATGACTCTCTACAGTGTAACTTTGAGGAAAGACATGCAATGACTAGAATCAATCATCAATCACCATATTAGCAGAAATTCATTATTCTGTCAGCCTAGGAGCTTTGGATAAAATGCATTTCATAAATCTTAATGAAAGGTATCATTTTTGTTAGGAAAGAAATTATAAACACAATTTCATATCAAATAAAAAGATAAACTTAACATTTACTTACCAAAGCTACTTTACAGTGCAATTGCTTTTCAAATATGTTTTATTACTATTAACACACCAGTAACCCTGTTTTACTATCCAAAATACTCTTTACAAATCCTTTACCTATTAGAAAAAAATATTAAAAATATATAAAATATAAAAATGTAGTAAAATTCTTATTTTGACTTTACCAAATCAGAAGTAGAATACATTAATATGGGTAGCTGCACAAAAGCACATAGGGTGACTAGCCATACTTCACTAGGCTCTCTATAAAAATGAAGTTCCTGAAAGTTCAGATATAGCAAGAAACTAAAAGCATCCAAGCTTAAGAAAAAATTAAAAAATAGCAGGAAGAATGTCTTAAAGTACTTTAATAACAAAAGAAATAAAATTAATAAAGCAAGGTAAGTATGATTTTATTCCAATGGAAGGTCAACTAAACTCAAAATATGCTACTGCTATTATAGCCAATCCATGGAAAAATCTAGCACTCTCTGTGATTCCCACCCATCCCATGTCCTTACCCTGGACTCAACGGAACCATGAGCTCTGTCTTAGAAGGGTTTTGGTGTGGATTCCCTTGATCTTTATGTATTTTACCTTTTCCCCCATAACTTGGCAATGTTGACCTTCCCATCAAGTCAATGCCATACTTACTTGGTTTTGTTTGACACTAATATCTATTGAAATAATTATTTATTCATTATATAATTAATGTCTTTATGAGGTTTTTATTAGGTGCATTTTTTTTATTAGTTACAAATCTGCATAGTGTTCCAGTCGTCAACTTTTGACTATTTTGGATAAGCCCCTTTAATTTTCATCCAATGATTCTTCAGAACAGGAGGGTTTGGGGAGTTCTTTTCAGAAATATACATACTGTGTAGTAGCAGCTGCGTTTACAAGGCACACATACAAAATCATACGATAGGTGTTTCTACCACTCCTAATATGGGAAAGAAAAGGAAACTGTATCTAAATATTGTTATCCTTGCTCTGGTCCTGCCAAGTGTTAGCACATGCACACACACACACACACACACAGAGCTACTCACATTCACTCTGCCAATGAACATGATGATGACATAAAACCCCTGAATGACATAAGGTATATAAAATAATTTAGTCATAAATTTAGCACCATGGTGGGTACTTATGTTAAGTGTAGGAAGGCATATCTGTAGGCCCCTGGGTGTTTGCATTCTCAGGACAGACACAAATAATATCCACACAATTACATGGTGTTACTGTATCAAGCAGCAGGAATTTTTATCAAGATAGGATAGGAAATATCACAAGAGTTCAGAAAAAGGAAGATCAATGGACAAAGTCAAACCAAATGCAATATAATGTAGAGTGGTTAGAGAAACTGGAGACAACCCATCTTCTTGAGCATCAATTTTACCAAAAGGTATTTTAAAACTTTAATCATATCATTGTGAAACATGGTTATGTGTGTCAATTTTCAAATACACACAGATGACCTAGAAGAGCTTTCTATGGTGGGACATTTCAGGCTCACTCCATCATTCTTTCCATATCCTTATTTTATTTTTTAATTAGAAAAATGTTAAACAGAATTGAGAAAATATTATTCTAAATATCCATCCATACATCATCCATGTTGAATATTTTTCCATATCTGCTTTAAACCACATTAGAGAACGGTGAAGTTGTCAATGCCTCATTGTATCCCAGTGTAGTATCAAACCCATCCTACTCTCTGCAGAAAGCAGTCATCATCCTAAAGAGAGCATACATACTTTCTGCCTCTGTGTTCATGCTTTTAGCCATAGACAGATATCCTGAAACAATGTATCTATCATATTTGCTTTCACTTTTTTACCAGTTCTCATACAAGAGATCATTTTATATAACATTGCGCAGCTCACTTCTTTCCCCCATTCACTGTGAATTTTTAAGAATTATTCAGGTTGATATCTTTAGATCACTCATTTCAATAGCTATGAAATGTTCTATTGTATGAATATGCCAAAATAATTTTCTCTTTATCGTCCTTGATAGACATTTTTCTCTATTGCGAAGAAAGCTTCTAAGAACTTTTCTTGGTGTGTCTCCTTTTGTGCATGTGCAAAAGTATCTCCACTTGATTCCTAGAAGTGGAAATGCCAAGCAATAGGCTATACATGGCTTCAGTGGATTTCACCAAATTGTAATGCACGGTGTTGACAGCAGAAGTGAACCCCATTTGTGCCATTCACCGAATATATCTACCTCTCTGCTTTCCAGGCATTTCCGACCCACTTAGGTTTAGGCGGGATCATGTGACTGGTTTTGACCAATGAGTAGTGAACAGAAGAGTGGTTTTTTTTGCTTTTTTTAAGGATATGATGTTATTTTGCATTGTATTTCACTTTGATTTTCTTTGATTGCATATAAAGAGGTTATGCATTTCTTAATTTGTTTATTGACCATTAGGGTTTATTAGCCATCAGAATTTCAGCTTCAATAAATTAATCTCATTGCCAATTTTCCTATTGCATTAGCTAGATACATTTTCTCCATTATTTGCCATGCATTTTACATTCTGGATACATAGCAACTAACAGGCTATAAATTTCCAGTTTTCTCCTGGTCTGCATCTTATCTTTCTCTATTATGTACCACGTCTTCTATTATGCAGAATATTTTTAAATTTAATGTATTTATATATATAAACTTATGCTTTTAAGATTTATAACTTTTTGCACATTTAAAGCAGAGTTTTTACCTCATAAAAGTAACCTTGTAATTTTGCTTTCATTTGTATTTTGAGTTTTGGTAAAGGGAAAAATTATAATTTGGTGTATGGAATAACATATTTCTTTCAGAAATAATTAGACCCACAGTCAGAGACATATGTAAGATTTATTTTATACAGTGTATTTCTTTCTTTCTTTTTTTTTTAGTTTACTTTTTTTAAGTAATCTCTACATCCAATGTGGGGCTCAAATTTACAACCCAGAGATCAAGAGTCACATGCTCTTCCAACTGAGCCGGCCAGGTACGCCAGCTAGATTTATTTCTTAAAAATTATCCAACACTAGTAAATCACAGTGTATTTTAAATATCTGAAAATACTCTGTCATTAATGCAGTGCTAAAATATTTTGAATAGTGTGGAACCACCTTTTAATTGCCTCCAATAAAGGATCTTAATTTCACGTTTCCTAAAGTTTAAAAAATAGTTCAGAACAGAATAGAGTGAGCAAAATAATATTTTATTGACCTTTGTGACACTGTCCAGCTAGAAGCACATGCAATCGAGGTTATTTTGTGCAATGCTAAAATCAGTACTTAAGTTATTTAAAGAATGCACAAAATGGAACCTCTGGGAATATTAAGGCCAACTGATTGTCTCAGACCAACTCTTCAAAGAATATTTTTTTTAAAATATGATTTTTAAAAAATCTTCTTAAAAGTAGTAATCATTAAGTAAATAGCTACCAGGCCAAAACCTAGAAGAAGAAAAGAATAACAAAAGACAAGGCCAAAACTCAGAAGACTTTTTCTTTTATTCCCTGAGGGTGTTTTATTTTGTTTTTTTATTATGAGAGAAAACCCCTGAAACATAAATGAGCTCTGATGATCATGTAAGACCAAGGTGAAGACATTAAAATTCAGAGTTCCCATTTCATGGGAAATGTATCTAATTTTAAATATTTGGTTTGGAATTTTAATTAACTTCTTTCTAGATGCATAAATTCAAATGATTAGGTTTTGGGGTTAAGCGTGAATTGGGATTAACTAGGTAAGGGTAAAGATTAGGTAAGTGGAAAGTGTGAATTCGGACTGAACTCTTTACTAAAGTTGAAATATAGCTTTGAATCATCTGGTTGGTCAGGAATTCTCAAGCACTGAACTTGGACTGAAGTGGGTTTTGGGGGAAAGGAGATGCACTTCCATAGAAAACTGTGGATTGCCTAGAGCAGGAGCTGGCAAACCACAGCCCTCATCTGCTTCTCTTAATAAAGTTTTTTTTTTTTTTCAACACAGCCACACCCGCTCATATATACACATCTGTAGCTGCTTTAGCTCTAAAACGACTGACCTGAGTATTCGCAACACAGACAGTACCGCACACAAAACCTCAAATATTCACTACCTAGCTCTTTACTGAAACTTTGCCCACCTCTGGTCCACCGAACACCCTTCTGGTTCATCTTTTTCTGATTCTTTGGGAGTTATTTTGCCATACTGTGAGTTGTAGATAATTGATATAAATACACAGAAATCCTTGTCTGTAGATGTGCAAGTTATACACTCAAGCAGTTTCTCTCTACCACTGTGGTGGCAGCTATCTCCAGTTGCAATATTCCTGATCTATAAATATGTTCTTCAGATTTCCCTTTGAGCTAATTAACATCTCCCCACCTTCCTAATGAATGAGTTAACGTGTTCATTGCTATATGTGCATGAAAGTCATGGTTTCAACTTCTTTGAACATTATTCTTTAATAGTGCTCTCAGACAGAATTGTCAATGTTTGAGGTTGAGCTACGTCATTGTGTAACCAAGTTCTTCTTAGAGAACTCAAATTAACTTATTGATGAAAGAGGTAGGAACACTTGGTTTCTTTACACCACTTTGCCATGTTGCAGTTTACGTGTAGTTTCCTATTGGACATCAGCCTTCAAGAGGACAAAGTGCATCAGATCCATTGAGATTGAATAGGTTGAGATACATGAAATACAGGGCTCCACACATGGAGTTTTGCTGTTTGCAAAACAGCCACATATTTGTGTTCTAAAATCAGGAGAATTCTGTTCAGTGCTTTTCATATGAGTTCCATCAAAAAGTTGGTGTGTGTTAGAGAGGAGAAGGGAGTTGGGGTAAATTGGAAGGGGAGGTGAATCACGAGAGACTATGGACTCTGAAAAACAATGTGAGGGGTCTGAAGTGGGGGGTGTGGGAGGTTGGGGTACCAGGTGGTGGGTATTATAGAGGGCATGGATTGAATGGAGCACTGGGTGTGGTGATAAAATAATGAATACTGTTTTTCTGAAAATAAATAAATTGAAAAATTTTTTTAAAAAAGTTGGTGTGTTTACAATTGTGCATACTGCATTGTTCAGTCCATCTTTGCTGGAAGCTTGTTCAGTGAGAACTAAGTCCCACACTTAAGTTGTATGCATCTGATAATTAAATACATTTTTCAATGATTTGTTCTGTCTTGTATATTTTGTCTTAGTCTGTTTGGGCTGCAATAACAAAATACCATAGACTGGGTGGTTTAAACAAGACGTTGACTTCTCACCATTCTGGAGGCTGAGAAGTCCAAGATCAAGGGGCCAGCCTGGTTGGGTTCTTGGTGGGGACCCTCTTCCCAGCTTGCCCATACCTGTTGTCATGCTATGTCTTTACACGGTGGCCAGAGAGAGAGAGAAAGCTCTAGTCTCTCTTCTTCTTGTTGTAAAGGCAGTAATAGTATTATGAGGTTCCCACCCTCATGAGTCTTCTAAATTCAATTATCGCCCAAAGTCTCCATGTCCACACACCATTACATGGGGGATTAGAGCTTCATTCCATGAATTTGGGCAATTTCAGTCCATGATGCATTTCAAAATGTGCTTCTCCTATGCAACCCAGATATTTCCAGTGCTGTGTACTGAAGGGAAAGATATGCTGATACAGGTGACAAACAGAACTGTAGATGACTGTGACTATAAACCAATCGGACGGATCCCACTGAACATAATGCAAAGTCATCCCCATCTCTACCCCCCCTTACTGAATCCCGAAAGCAGCTGAACCACCCAACCAGAGGGGACGTGTGACTAAGAGGAAAGCAGAATGGAAGAAACAACAAGCTGACTTAAGCAATGGCAGTTAAAATATTTCACTTTCTTAAAGTCCTGCCAGGGCCTTTCATGAAGTATGCCATAAAATACCTCTCTCTACACTCTGAGGGCATTCATTTTGTGTCTTCGCTGGCTTAAGGCTTCTACCCTGTGGAAATATATTTAAATAATGACCAGTGGTTGGAGAAAGATGATGTTTCAAATGTCATTACATCTTAATGTGATTACAAGATGAAGAGGCACAGGAAATGACTAAGACCAAGATTTATTTGATCCTGCCTTACTTGATTTCAAAATGTAAAACAATGTTTTCAAGGAAAAATCGTCCTCTTGCAGCAGCATAAACTTTAGCCCCAGATAAAATACTCCATCTGTTTCCTCAGAGGAAAAACATCTTACCTTCTCAGATAGTCAAGAATAGAACCTGTTGTGGATAATACACGGGAAATCAAATTTAAAACCTTTTATGAGGTTGAAGCACATAGGGGTTTCAACTACCCAATTTCAGGTTTAATCAAAGGGCCATAAAGAATAAAAATTGAACTGATTCCTATACATAGGCCTAAATGTTCTTGTGAATCCTTCCAGGTACACGGTTTCCATGAGACCACATGGGTGGAACTTTTTTGCAAATCTGGGAAATCATTACTGTATCATGTCACTTCTGTGCCTGGGAATGGATGTATAGTCAGTATTTCACTCCTCTTTTGTCATCACCAAAGCCACATCATTAAGAATGTTTCTTTTTTGTTTTTGTTTTTGTTGTTGTTGTTGTTTTATTTTTTCACTGCAAAGAGCATCTGACTATTTGACATCTTGAATTGCTCAATTTCCTTGTGATTTACATGGGCAGATGTCCCACTGTTCTGGTGCTCACCCACTAAATTTAGATAACTTCTCCACATAAAAAGATTTTGTGTCTGCTCTTTAAATATATAGGAATTAATGTTTTAAATGAAGATGTTGTGCTTGGTAGGAAAAACTGCAAACTCTGCTGATTCTCTGAGACTATTTTCAATCAACATGTATTTATGAAATTAGAAAGAGCACTCTGGCCCGTGTGAGTATTGATCTCTAAAATAAGTCCTGTGCAACTTACCTTTAAAATATTTGTGTTTTCGGGACGCCTGGGTCGCTCAGTTGGTTTAGCAGCTGCCTTCGGTTCAGGTCATGATCCCAGCGTCCTGGGATCAAGTCCCACATCGGGCTCCTTGCTTGGCAGGGAGCCTGCTTCCCCCCTCTGCCTCTGCCTGCCATTCTGTCTGCCTGTGCTCGCTCTCTCCCCCTCTCTCTCTCTGATAAATAAATAAAATCTTTAAATATATATATATATATTTGTGTTTTCAAGTATATCATTATATGTCATAAATATTAATAAACTTAATCCTATAAAATAAGCTTGATCATGCGAAAACCTCCCAGGTAATCATACTTAATATACACATTACATTAACTTTTCCCCAAAACCCCAAAATAACAGTAAAAAAATAAGTTTAAAGCCTCAGAATATAATTTTATATATGAAGAGATTATATAAAAGGTACAAAATTCAAGTTATAAAATAAAACAATAAACAGTAAAATAAATAAATCACAAGGAAGAACAGTATAGCTTAAGGAATATAGTTAATAATATCATGTAATGCTCTTTGGTAATAAGTGGTAACTACATTTATTGTGTTGAACATTGTGTAAAGAATTGTCCAATCCCACTATATTATACACTTGAAACAAATATGGCATTATATGTCAACTATAAACTAAATACAATATAAAGTAAGTTATCTGATTTGTTACATATAATTGTTTATAGTAACATGACACCATGTGTTTCTGTGGTTATCTGTTGTATTGTTTTCTCTTCCATATCTCATTTTGGTTTCTGAGCCCCTCTGTTTGATTTGTAGTTATTGTCATTAAAGCATTGCTGATTTTATTTTTTTTTTTTTTAGAAAAACTGGTCATTACTTTCAGTGTTATGTTATTGTTTATTCTAGCTCTATCTTATTTATTTCTGATTTTTCTTTGTTATTTCCTTCGTCTACTAAGTTTCAGCAAAGTTTTTTTTTCTTTTTCTAGTTCTTTGTAGTGTTTGTTAAATTGTTTATTTAAAAATTTTTAAACTTTTCTTCCTAAAAGGAGTATTTATAACATAAATTTCACTTTAATATCTTCTTTTGCTGCATCCCATAGGTTTTGGAATATCATGTTTTCTTTTCTATGGTTTTGGTATTTTGATTTGCATTTGATTTCTTATTTGGCCCATCAGTTGTACAGTAGTGTGTTGTTTAATACTTACATTTAAAGATTTAATATTTATATCGTAAAAAAATATATTATATATTAACACATTAATTATATTTAACATATATTTATGTGATGTATTCATCATATTATTAATTATATAATTAATTTTATTATTAATATTATATATAATTTTAAAAGCCACACTGATAATTGGAGAGAAAACTACAGCAATAAAATGTTGAAAGTTGAAAGGTACAAGGACTAGGGTGACATGACTTAGCAACCTAAGAGAAATTAAATCTGAGCTGGCAGTGTAAAAAGTCAATAAAAAAAAATCCTGATTTATACCACAAAGTTCCAAAATGATTAAGAAATTTGAGGCACAAGGAATTTACAAAAAGGAAAAAACAGAAGCTAACACTATAAGGGTGGTTTAAAAATAGTTTTTTAGGAATAGCTAGATTCAAATAGTGCAGAGGATCAGAGGGGAAACTGAATCGGAAGAAATAAGAGAGGGAGACAAACCATGAGACTCTACCCTGGGAAACAAACTGAGGGCTGCAGAAGGGGAGATGGATGGGGAATGGGATAACTGGGGGTTGGGCATTAAGGGGAGTGCATGATGTGATGAGCACTGGGTGTTATATACAACAGATGAATTATTGAACACCACATCAGAAACTAATGATGTACTGTATGTTGGATAATAGAATTTTAAAGAACAAGAAAATATTTAAAAAAAGAAGAACAGCTAGAATCTTAAGTGTTCTTTTTTTCTCTTCTGGCAAAAAGTTGACCAATAGCAAATAGAAAACTAAAAAATAAAAATAATACCTTCTGAGGAGTTAAAACTGTGGATGAACTTTGTGTACCTTGTACATCTATATACTATGTATGAAACTGACAAAAACAGAAGTTTTAAATGTAAAATAAACCATAAGTGACTCTTAATCTCACGAAACAAACTGTGGGTTGCTGGGGGGAGGGGGTTGGGAGAAGGGGGGTAGGGTTATGGACATTGGGGAGGGTATGTGCTTTTGGGTGAATTGGAAGGGGAGATGAACCATGAGAGACTATGGACTCTGAAAAACAATCTGAGGGGTTTGAAGTGGCGGGGGGGTGGGAAGTTGGGGTACCAGGTGGTGGGTATTATAGAGGGCACAGCTTGCATGGAGCACTGGGTGTGGTGAAAAAATAATGAATACTGTTTTTCTGAAAATAAATAAATTGAAAAAAAAAATAGCTGTAGTGAGATTCTCATCCAGGGTTAAGAATCAGTACTAAAACCTCACTGCTGCAAGGCCTTGGGTGCATTTTGCCCTCCTCAGAGGTTGAAAGGGGGTCATGGTTGAGGTGGCACCAGATTCCATAGAGGTACTCAGATCAATCAAAAAACTAAGTACACACCCAGGTGAGATTTTGTCTCCCCTAACTGGGCTCTAGAGTAATACCAACTGTATTGCCTTCAACTTTCACCATCACAGGTCAAGAGAGGGCCCCATGAACCTATCCTTTCTTAATCCTAACGACCACCAGCTTCACCACTATTACCTGCCTTGAATCTGTCTGGACACATCTCAGTAACCGAACATTTCTCTTTGTGATAATTGTTCCAAGGTTGCAGACTTCCAGGTCTACTTTTCCTCTCCTGGTCTCTAAGGTTCCACACAAATTTCCACACACCACTTGTGCATAGGACTTCTCCCATCTCTGACAAACTCCTCAAGCCTTTCTACAATGCCCTCTGGAACTGGTGGTCCACTATCAACAGAACATCTTGTATCCTCAATCTATTCTCCAAACATTCTCTTTGCTTTATGCAAATCCTTGACTTTGTTCTAAAGACACTGCTTCCTCTGTTATCCTCTTAAGTGGGGACTACTTTCTTTCTCCTAAGGCTCATTGCCAGTCTCAGATCATTCTCTGTTCCTCCTCCCTAGAAATCTGTCAGCTTTGATGCTGACATCTGATCTTACCATCCACTGTCCCCATTGTTACTGCTTTCTACTGGCTACCCATTTCTCCTCTTCATTCTCCAATGACATTAGCTTCCGAATCCTTGTTATTCTTGCCAACCAGAAATCTATAAATGAAAATATGCATTGTCCTTTCAATAGATTCCCTCTATTTCTTGAGTTTTTCTCCTTTGATGATGCAATGATTTTATTTGGCAACTTACCTCAACAACTCACTTTTTATTATTTATTATTATTTAAGATGTTATTACTTATTTATTCAAGGCAGGAAGGGCAGAGAGAGAATCTAAAGCAGACTCTACACTGAGATTGAGCACTGACATGGGCTTGATCTCACGACCCCAAGACCATGACCTGAGGGGAAACCAAGAGTTGGGTGCTCAACAGATTGAGCCACCCAGGTGCCCCTCACCAACTCATTTTTAAGATTTTAGTCTAGATTTTGTCATGAAAGCTCAAATCCCTCTCTAGTGTCCATGTTAAGAATCCTAATTCATTCACCACAACTTTTCCTATCTTCATCCCCTCCTTCTGCCATACCACCACCATCCATTCTTTGGTTCTGACAGAACCTCCAATTTGTTGATTCTATCACTCATCTTCTGTCCCTCATTTTGTTAATCTCTTCATGCTCCCACCCAGCCAGCTTAAAGTCCATGGTTAATCATCATAATCAGGTCACTGTTACTATCTTCTATTCCCTTTTCCTTTTTTCACTGTCATTTCTCACTTGGCAAAATCATACACCTGGGTAAACACAACTTCAAACCCATTTCCTGCCAGACCATGTGGCTACGTACCTGAAAACAAAAACAAAGACAATAATAATAATAATAATCATAATACATGACTACATTAACTAGTTTCCTTTTAAACCCATGAGCACAAAACTCAGTGAGTCCTTAATGCTATAATCACACTGGACATGGCTCATCACTGCAGTCCCCCATTCTTCTAGAATAATGGCCATTTTTCTCCTCTCTCTTTAAGCCCAACTCCTCTCTCTTTAAGCGCCTTAATCTCACTCTCAGCTGATAATTGTAGTAGTCAGCTCAGGCTGCCATAACAACATCCCATAGACTGGTCGGATTAAACTGCAGAAATTTCTTTCCCACAGCTCTGGAGGCTGGGCCATGTAAGATCAACGTGGCAGTGAGGTAGATTTCATTATGAGTTCCCTTAGCTTGTAGGAAGACATTATCTCTCTGTGCGCTCTTCTGACCTCTTCTTGGCCTGTGAGTAGGGAGAGGCCACTGATCCTGCCATATTAGGACCAGACTTATGATCTTATTTAACTTTAATTGCCTCCTAAGGGCTCTGTCTCCAAATACCATCACATTGAGGGTTAGGGCTTCAACGTTCAATTTTAAGGGACATAAACATTGAGTCAGTAAATATAACTTCAATTTCAACTTCAATAAGGAAACAGAAACATTCACAAATATTCACCACCTCTTCTACCCACTGACTAGCATCTATAGCTCTCACTCTTTTTTCTAGCCTTTACCAAGAAGAACTATCCATATCTTTATCTAATGCCAATTGCTAAACTTGTGCACTGGACATCAT
Organism: Neogale vison; assembly: GCF_020171115.1. Taxonomy (NCBI): domain Eukaryota; kingdom Metazoa; phylum Chordata; class Mammalia; order Carnivora; family Mustelidae; genus Neogale; species Neogale vison. The sequence continues at coordinate 303,000,853 of NC_058091.1, forward strand.
ATCTTCTTGTATATTCAAGGATATGGTATCAGATCAGCAATTCTGTGTTCTCAACCTTATCTAATCAAATGTTTTCCCTCTGTACTGGCTCATTCCTATCAACATACAAACATCTTTCATGTTTTCTCATTTCAAGAAAAACTTATCCTGACCACACACGTCTGGCATTTACATTTCTTTTCTCTTTTGTAGCAAACTTTTCCATAATGATCTACATTTACGGTCTCCAATTCCTCTCTTCCTTTTCTCCTGTATCTCCAATCAGGTTTTCACCAACATCATTTCACTGAAATTGCTCTCATAAAGGTTGCCAAGGTCTTCCATTAGTCTAAATCCAACAATTGGTTAGCCCTCATTTTGTTTGTTTGTATCTTATTAGACTTTTAACACCATTTGGCCCAGATGATCATTTCTTTTTCCTAAATATACTTCCTTTGCTTGACTTCTAGGATACCAAAATAGTTCCGTTTTCTTCCTACATCAATGGTGGCTTGTACAGGGCATCTATTGTTTGTTTATCTATCTGGTGACTCTGTGTTGACTTTCTCCATGTACCTGTCTTTTACCCCTTTAATTTCTACTTGAAGGTATATAATCTCATAGATTAAAATACCACTCATATGCTAACTTTCCAAATCTGTAGCTCCAGTCTGGATCTCCAGATATCTCTCCTGAACTCCTAGAACATGTATCTAGTGGTTGACTTGACATCTTCACTTCCATGTATTATAGGTAGCTTGTATTGAACATGTGCTAAATTATACTCTAGCTACTCCTGATCACACTTTAATGGCAATTCCTCTATTTTCTGAAGCCAAAGCCATTTGGTGCCATCTTGTCTCGCCTTTTCTTACATCTCACATTCAATCTAAAAGGAAATTCTGTTGACTATACTTTGAAAACATATCCAAAATTCCCAGCACATCCACTGCCATCAGTCTGCCCTTTACCATCATTCTTTCTTACCTTGATCATTGCCGTAGGTTTCTAACAATTTTCCCTGCTGTCACCTTGCCAACAATTCACATTCTATTTTCAATCTATTCTAAAGCCACAGGGATTCTTATACAACCTAAGTCAGGTCATGTCATTGCTCTAGTCAAAAGCCAGCAATGGTTCCCAATGTTCTAGCACACAAGAACATAGCACTTCAATCACATACAAGAACCTGTTAGCTCTCTGACCTCATTTCTCCCCTGATAACTTACTGAACACTCAAAAACATTGTCGTCCATCAAAGACAACTGGCATGCTTTACCTGTACCCACTGCCTGGACTACTATACCCTAATATTTGCTTGCCTGACTGCTTCTGTTCCTTTATACCCTTCTTTAATATCACCTGCTAAGAAGAACCTGCCTGATCATCTTCTATAATTTCCCAACCTGAAAACTCCCTCTTCATGGCACTCACAATCCTTTATCTTGTTCTATTTTTTCTTTATCTGTTAACTTTTATCAATTCTTAAGATATCAAATAATAAATATATGTGTTCCTATTATACCTTTTACTTACTTGATAGCCTTGTCATTTAGTGTCTCCTCCTTCTCCTGGTGTGTAAGTTCTAAAAGCAAAAATTTCTGTCTTATTCAACAATATCTCCAAATGACTAGAGCAGTGCCTGGCACGTAGTTGACACAAAAAATAACCTCTGCAAGCATAAATTAATATTGAAATGTTGTAAGCTAATAATAAAATATTTTCAAAACCTTATATGGATAATTGAAGAAATCCAACTGGGGATTTCAATAGATTAGAGGTTTGGGAGTATGTGAGTTGAATATGGAAGAGACAGGAAAAGAGAGTGCCCCATTTACAGAGGAACTATGAAATAAAAGGGGTTTATCAAGGCAGGTAGAATCATGGATAAAATCCACAACCTCAAAGCCTCATACTTTGTCCAAATATCTGGTTGCTGTGCATCCCAGACCAACTGAGTCACCAGGACAAAATAATTAAGCTTGGAAATTGATTCTAAAATTCTCCTAAAATGGCATCATTGATTCCCTAGTGATTAATCATTTTTAACTTTAAAATTTTTAAAATCGGGCATTAAACAACAAGTTTAGGCAACCCCTTAATAGTTATAATGTTGTATTAAAGAATAATCCTCACAAGATTTATGTTTTAAGCTTATGTAATATTTAAAAGAATTTTGCCTGTTGTCATAGCAAGTTAGTTTTTAATTTCAATTTAAAACATCCAAGTGAGTAATTGTTTTAGACTGATCATTTTAGCTTTAAATCCCACAAGGTTAATAAAAAAAATTGGATCTTAATAAAGAATACTAAAAAACCTAGACCCATCTAAGGCTTAAGATTTCTAAGAATTATGTCTATACATGGGAATTTTATTTTTATTTTGGGTAAGGAAACTGAGGACCTTAAAATAAGAGTCAAATATATTACAATTACAAATTATTTTTACATATTAAAATATATTGAATTATTTTGTAAAATTGCTTTTAATGTCATTAAAATATATCAGGTTTATCAGGAGAAAAATGAGATACGTAGTTGAACATAAAAACTTAATGATGCATCAGAGCTTTAGAGTTTCTCATTTGTCATTTAATAAATGAGTCGTTAATTTAAAAAGTAAAGTGTCTCTGAACTAATCTTTTCCATGCACAAAACATTCACAATTTGTGAAACACTTCACACTAACATAAATGAGTCAAGCAAAAGTTGTTGGAGTGACGTTATTTTGAAGAAGTAAGGCTGAGGAAGAAAGAACATGAGGAACTGATGTTGGGGGAAGAAAGTGAGCCCTACAGGTAAAGAACCAGGACCATCATTACTTGTCCCACCTGTACACAGTCCAACAATATGAACTGCAGTGGACAGGTGCCCTGTATACCTTCAGCAGTCCCCCTCACACACCTGCCGCATCTCCCCACTTTGCTGTCCAAGAATTTTTTGCCAACACTGAAGAACTCACCATGAAACTCAAAAAATGTACAGACTATAATACTGTCAGGGGCTAACCTCAACTACTTTGAGATTGTGAGTTAACAAATTCTCCACCAAACTTCAGCTTATCCCTACCTTGAGTACAGTTTATTCCTACTTAACGTAAGCAAGTTTATCCCCTACTGAGGCTCTAGCATGCATGGTGATAACCAGTGTAACACAGCATCGTATACCAGCATTTCCTTCTATGATATATTACTTTTTCTTGCTTCCCAGCATCACCTCCCAAGTAAACAATTTATCCCTAAGTCCTTTCTCAAGCTGAACTTTTAAGGAAAGGCAAAGCTACAACAATATATCAACATATTCTCAAAAAGACTTCTACTTCCAGCCAAGCTGAAGTAACAGTGACTGGATTTTCACTCCTACTTTATGCAACAAAAAACTAAACAAGAAGCAAGGAATTTCAAGATCTTGAATGTCAGATAATGAAAGACCGTGATCAGTAACAGAGAAGAAATAAACAAAGTGAGTTAGTTATACAATCCCCCCCAGCTGACTGCCTGAAGATACTGTCCAGACCAGAACACACATGGAGAAACAACTTAAATGGAGCCTGGTGATGTCCCTGAATTAAGAAGGAGGAGCTGGGATTTCAGTATGTGTGTGTGTGTGTGTGTGTGTGTGTTGAGGGAGGTGTGGCAAGTGGAGTTTGCAGGGATGGATTTCATAAAGAAGACAGCTGCACAAAGAGGGAATCAGACATGTCTGCAGAGCATCTCTCTCAAGTATTCATTGAATACTGATCAGATCTCTTGAAAACTACCCAAGAAGTAGAAAAGAAGTACTCATAAAAATAGAAATAAGTGATTCTCAAGGATCAAGAAAGGCTGGGAATAGCTCCTGTTCCCCATCACACTGGTGAAAAACCTCATGCTTCATGAAACACTAGACATTAAGGAGGAAAATTCTAGTCAGCCTGACAAAGCTTAAACACGAAACCTGAAATGATCAACTATTTCCAGATAACTTAAAGACTTCCTGCAGCAGAGCTTGGAAATATTCATGGACTACAAAACATAGCTGTTGCTCAAGAAGAAAAAGTGAAAGGACATCCAACTACAGGTGGCCAAATATACAAGATCAGGAAAATAAGAGCCAACATGAGGAAGAAAATAAATTTATTGAAATGGAAGAAAAATGACACTTTGAGTGGAGTTAGTAGACAAAAGCATTAAAAGAGCTCCTTTAATTGTATTCAATATCTTTTAGAAAATGCAGGCAAGATTGAACATCTTAAGTAGACACATGGAGAACATGAAAAAAAGAACCAGATAGAATTTCTAAAGTAAAAAACCAGAGGGTCTGAAATATATGAATACACACACACATGCACATAGATACACACACACACAGTGGAGTTTACATGGATTAGACACTGCCTAAGAAAAGATTAGTGCACTTCAAGATACAGCAATTCATATTACCGAAAATGAAATACAAAGACTGAAAGCAAAGATAATCAGACACTAGCAAGCTGTGGCCTAAGAGATGGGTAACTGAAGCCTTCAAAAGAAAGGAGCAAAGAGAAAGGCATACAGATATAAATTAGCACAGAAAAGGATATCAATATAGTAGACATTAGGAAAAAGCAAAGGAGAACTGCAGTAAGATTCTGCTACACACCTTTCTGAATGGCTAAGATTAAATGGCTCCTCGGGCACCTGTGTGGCTCAGTCCATTAAGCATCTGCCTTCATTTGGGGTCAGGATCCCAGGATTCTGGGATCGAGCCTGCTTCTCCCTCTTCCGCTGCCTGCCACTCCATCTGTTTGTGTTCCCCCCCCCATGTCAAATAAATAAATAAGTTTTTAAAAAAATTAATATTTAAATAAATAAAATGACTGGATCTTTTTTTTATATTTAATTTATTTTTTATTTATTTTCAGCATAATAGTATTCATTATTTTTGCACCATACCCAGTGCTCCATGCAATCCATGCCCTCTATAATACCCACCACCTGGTACCCCAACTTCCCACCCCCCCTGCCACTTCAAACCCCTCAGATTGTTTTTCAGAGTCCATAGTCTCTCATGGTTCACCTTTCCTTCCAATTTCCCCCAACTCCCTTCTCCTCTCTAACTCCCCATGTCCTCCATGTTATTTGTTATGCTCCACAAATAAGTGAAACCATATGATAATTGACTCTCTCTGCTTGACTTATTTCACTCAGCATAATCTCCTCCAGTCCCATCCATGTTGCTACAAAAGTTGGGTATTAATCCTTTCACATGGAGGCATAATACTCCATAGTGTATATGGACCACATCTTCCTTATCCATTCGTCTGTTGAAGGGTATCTTGGTTCTTTCCACAGTTTGGCGACCGTGGTCATTGCTGCTATAAACATTGGGGTACAGATGGCCCTTCTTTTCACGACATCTGTATCTTTGGAGTAAATACCCAGGAGTGCAATTGCAGGGTCATAGGGAAGTTCTATTTTTAATTTCTTGAGGAATCTCCACACTGTTCTCCAAAGTGGCTGCACCAACTTGCATTCCCACCAACAGTGTAAGAGGGTTCCCCTTTCTCCACATCCCCTCCAACACATGTTGTTTCCTGTCTTGTTAATTTTGGCCATTCTAACTGGTATAAGGTGATATCTCAATGTGGTTTTAATTTGAATCTCCCTGATGGCTAGTGATGATGAACATTTTTTCATGTGTCCGATAGCCATTTGAATGTCTTCATTGGAGAAGTCTCTGTTCATATCTTCTGCCCATTTTTTTATATGATTGTCTATTTTGTGTGTGTTGAGTTTGAGGAGTTCATTATAGATCCTGGATATCAACCTTTTGTCTGTACTGTCATTTGCAAATATCTTCTCCCATTCCGTGGGTTGCCTCTTTGTTTTGTACTGTTTCCTTTGCTGTGCAGAAGCTTTTGATTTTGATGAAGTCCCAAAAGTTTATTTTCGCTTTTGTTTCCTTTGCCTTTTGGATACATATCTTGAAAGAAGTTGCTGTGGCTGATATCGAAGAGATTACTGCCTATGTTCTCCTCTAGGATTCTGATGGATTCCTGTCTCATGCTGAGGTCTTTTATCCATTTTGAGTTTATCTTTGTGTTTGGTGTAAGGGAATGGTTGAATTTCATTCTTCTACATATAGCTACCCAGTTTTCCCAGCACCATTTATTGAAGAGACTGTCTTTTTTCCACTGTATATTTTTTCCTGCTTTGTCGAAGATTATTTGCCCATAGAGTTGAGGGTCCATATCTGGGCTTTCTACTCTGTTCCACTGGTCTATGTGTCTGTTTTTATGCCAGTACCATGCTGTCTTGGTGATCACAGCTTTGTAGTAAAGCTTGAAATCAGGTAACGTGATGCCCCCAGTTTTATTTTTGTTTTTCAACATTTCCTTAGCGATTTGGGGTCTCTTCTGATTCCATACAAATTTTTGGATTATTTGCTCCAGCTCTTTGAAGAATACCAGTGGTCTTTTTTTTTTTTTTAAAGATTATGTTTATTTGCAATAGAACGAGAGTGAAAAGCAAACACCAACTGACTGAACCACACACGCTCCCCAAAATGACTGGCTCTTTACCAAGTGCTGGCAAGGACATACAGCAACTGAAAACTCATACACTGCTGCTGACCTGGCCATACCACTTTCAGGTATTTACCTAGGAGGAATACAGTCATAGACGCCCATACAAAGACATACACATAAATGTTTATAACAGCTTTATTTGTCATCACCAAAAATTAAAAATAAACAATGTATTTACAAACTGTGTGTGATCCATACAGTGGAATTCTATTCAGCAGTAAAAAGGAATGACTTGTGGACACATGCAACATGGACCAATCACAAAATAGTGTGTTGAGTGAAAGAACCACCCGCAACCAGCATCGCACATAAAAAAGATACATAATAGGGGTACCTGGGTGGCTCAGTTGGTTAAGCATCAGACTCTTGGTTTTCTCTCAGGTCATGATCTCATGGTTGTGAGATTGAGCCCTGCATCGGGCTCTGGTCTCAGTACAGAGTGTGCTTGAGATTCTCTCTCTCTCTCTGCCCCTCCCCCAGCTCTTTCTAAAATAAATAAATAAATCTTTTTAGAGAAAGGCACATAATACAGGATTCCATACATATGAAGTCTAGAAAATTCAATCCAATATATGGGGACATAAAAATGTCAGTGACTGCCTGGAGATGAAGGGAAAGGAACAGGAAGAGGTGGGGGAAAAGTATCCTGCATTAGGCAAACGCAAGTCAAAACTGTAAGATACCACTTCACACCTACTATTAAAAAAACAGAAGATAATGAATGTTAGCAAGGATATAGAGAAATCGGAACACATGCATTGTAGGTGGGAATGTAAAATGTTGCAGCATAGCGATTCCTTAAAACATGAAACAAAATTACCATAAGATTCAGCAATTGCCTTTCTGGGTACTTACTCAAAAGAATTGCAAGCAGGGATGTGAAGAGGCATTTTACACGCATGTTCATAGCAGCATTTTTTTATTCACAGTCGATAAGATGTGGAAGCAACTCAAGCGTCCACTGATGACGGAATGAACAAACTAAATGTGGTACATACATACAGTGGGGTATTAGTCAACCTTAAAGAGGAATGAAATGCTGCCACACTACAGTGTGAATGGGCCTTGAAGACATTCAGCTAAATGAAATAAGCCAGTTAAGAAAGATAAAAATACCATTGCTTGAGTCCACTCCTATGAGTAGTTGAATTCATAGAGACAAAAAGTAGAATGGTGATTGCCAGAGGCTGGAGTGAGCAGGTAATGGAACATTACTGTTTAATGGGGACAGAATTTCAGTTTTGCAAGACGAAAAGAGTTCTGGAGGTGGAATTGGTGATGGCTGTACAAGGATAGGAATGCACTTAATGCCCTGAACTCTAGAGTTAAAAATGGTTGCAATGGTAAGTTTGACATTATGTATATTTTACCACTTTTTTTTAAAAAAAGCTGTTTAAAAATAAGGAAGGAAAACACAGTTAGGGACATTATTGGATGGTCATCCATGTCACTGATATTGTTAAGATTGGGATAATGTAGGGGAGCCTGGGAGGCTCATGTTGGTTAAGTATCTACCATTCGCTCAGGTCATAATCCCAGGTCCTTGGATTGAGCCCCACGTCAGGGTCTCCACTCCGTGGAAGCCTGCTTCTCTCTCTCTCTCTCTCTCTCTCTGCTGCTCCCCCTAATAAAGTGGGATAATGTAAAGGGTGATGTCCATAGGCGCTGAATGAGGGATGTGTGCCAAAGTTCAGAGGATGACTGCATCAGAAAGGGGTAAGTAGTGTGCTCTCCCATAACTGCATGTGTCTCCAGATGCAAAGTTAGGGCCATCCACAGGAGCAGGGATGGGGGAAATGTAAAGCGAACACCTCCATATTTTTTTCTATTCCCAACAAATCCCAAGATTCTCTTGATCCTAAGCTATAGGAAGTGCTGACATAAATGGGAGGCAAGAGTAAGATTTATCACACGTCTATTAGTATCTGGGTTCCCACACTCTATCTAGCTGCATAATGTACATCAAAATAATTTCTTAATCATCCTCAATCATTTTGTCTCTCTACTCTGGAGTGTTTTCCACATCCTTTGTCTGGGACTTCTAGGAAGATAGATTAGTCATGAATTAAAATTCTGGGTATGGAATCACTCTTAATTCATCTGTGCTTTTCTGACAGACTTTTCCTATTTTATTCTATAAGTTTCTTTATACTAAAAATTTTGAAACTAATCAATTTTGGATTATCAAAAGTGTCTATTTTTCAAAGTTAACATGTTTATTTTTACCTTCCATGAAAACTTTATTCCTCCTTAAGGCATCTTTCTTTGAACAGTCTCACATCCAACAGAACTCAATCTATTTGTTGCATCTTGCCTTTCCTTAGAACCAGAAACACCTCAAAATTTTCCAGATTTGTCCCCTAAGATCACAGAACATTCTTTTTGACAGTAACATTTATGGCACCTTGGAAATCAATAATTCAGTGTCTGAAGTGTCCTATGGTAATTTTCTTGATGTCTCTTCCTATATCTGTCCTATAGCTGTATAATTGTTTAGCTACTAGAATGAGACTACTCAATTGTCATTTTCACTCAGTTAGCTGAAGCTTTTGGAAGGGGTTTTTCAATAATTTTGATAACAACCAATCAATAACTTTTACTGAGTGCTTATCATCTGCCAGGAGCTATTCCAAACACGTGGCCCATATTAATTCCATCAATCTACTCAACACCCCCCACAGAAATAGATACAATTATTGGCCTCATTTTCCAAGAAGGAATACCAAGAAACAGAGAAGTTAAGCTAAAAGGGACTCTGAACCAGGAGTCTCTATCTAGAGCTCACATCCTGGACTACTACATGGTTTGATTCTCATAATCCCTTGAAACTATAGCCCTAATAACTAGTAGCAAGTCATAAGCTCCCTCCATCTTTACCCTAGATCTCCTTCTTAAACTCCTCTTTTAAATCAATTAGGATAAAGGTTACATTCTTTTTTTGTTCCTAGTGGTTTCCAAGGAATATCCTTTGTTCCATTATGTCCTGGTAATCCTGCAGTTGCTCTCTGACATTTTTAAATGATTTTTTTTTTTTAATTTGTGTTTATTTGAAACATCTTGTAGTCTTTCTTTCAACAGATATCCTTTCACTATTGCTAAGACAATGTAATTCCTAAAGGAAAAAGAACTCAGGTCATAACATGTCTTTAAGGATTTAGGAGAGGAGGCACTCTGAATTTTAATTAATTCTTTCAGAATTTTTCTGTCTGTCTAGGTGGTGACCTCAGCATCTCCAAGTTCTTTATGCTTTAATATAAATAAATAAAATGACTCGGATCCAATCCTAAGTGTTGATCAGGGCTTAAGTTTCTCCTAATTCTCCAGAGCCCCAAATTTCGAGCACTGCCTCTCCTGATTTTTCCAGCTCATTTTGATCTTCCTTCCAGTGACTGCACCTTCCCTCTACCCTCTGATGACCCAAAGTCACACAGTCACTTTTAATCTTGATTTCTGGCCACCACCATCCTCACAGGCAGTTTAAAGGACTAGTTCAGAGGATGACTGAGTGTCATTGGAGTGTCAAGAAATAACACTGGAGTGTTATATAGAAACCTAACAGAACCCTAAAACCCAGAATTGAGTCTTACTTATTTCTTTAACAACCTCTCAACCATCCCCACTGCAGGGATTTTTCACTTCCAGAACCTTTGCATCTCAAACTCCTCACTCATTCTCTTTCTCAATAACTGCCAAAGTAAGCTCAATTTTTGTTTCAATGTGTTAGACAAGGCAACACATACTTATCAAAATTTTTGCTAAAATTAGTCATGATCATTCTCTAACCTGTTTAAACTAAAAAATAATGATTGTATGCATGTGGAGCGGGGGATTTTTGCTCAGATAAGGTTGAAATGTGCTTAAAGTTACAAAGATTCCTTCCCTGCAAATGCCTTCTAGCCTTGGTTGTGTGTCAGTGTGAGCTGTGTTGGGTAGGGGGATCTTGTAGCCACAACACCACTCAGCGCACAATTCAGATACTCTCTTCTGAAGTTTCTTTACCTAGAAACTTCTGCCAGGTGGTCACTGTATTTAGATCTTTGGAACTTCTGGGACAATGTCTGATACATGGTGGGTCCTCAACAAATCTTGGATAAATCTAAAAAATACATGATGAATGAAAAAATAAAAGACCGAAGAAAGAATCCTATATTGCACTCCAGTTTTGGATTTATTGGTTCCCTCTGAGAATTATGACTTTTATGTACAAGAATTAAGATTATTGTCTGATAAGATAACTGGGCCATCTCTATACTTTGAAAAAGAGATAGACTCTAAAGGAAATTACTGGACCAGTGAAAGCATCATGCTTCCAACTGTCGTTCTGTACCCTCCACTTAATGTAAATCCGAGTTGAAATACAGGATATTCACTTATGTGAGGGAAAGAATGTAAAATATTTGAGTATGGAATGGAAAGCAGTAACTTCCACAAACGGAGACATGGAAAACAAAACAAACCATCTGCCTACACACTCTGTCTCGTAGGTCCTCTGTGGGATTGGGGGCTGGGACAGTTACTGTAAATACATGACCCTTGAGTACAAAAGGAGATCTCTTCTGGTAATGAAGTTAATTGGTATCATCTACTCATGATTGCCAGGCCACTTACTGATGTATTTGTTACAGAACCATGAAGTCATTTCCAAACCTGCTTGTTTTCACCTCACCAGAGAAATGTATAGATATACAACCAATTATTAATGTTACTACATGCAGCTAACAAGAGGGCTTACCATTGCTTGCATTAATGTTTGTTAACAATGCAGATAGGTCTCAGCCCCTTAGAAGCTCTTCTACATCAGAGAGGGGAAAAAAAAATCGAATTTTGGCATTATCTTTTCTATTCTAAACCACGATAAACGCTCACCAGAACATTCATCTTTTTGGCCAACTGTATATACTAAAATGTTAATTTTCTAACAGAAAAGAGACTGTGGCACATTTTGAGGACATGATGTCTATTTAAGTATGTTGTAACAATGTACTACATGTGACCAAATTGTATTCAGTCCTGAAAGGAATGCACACAATTTCAATTCCTGTTGCTTCCGTTTGATGGAGGATGAGTAGAAGCCAGGGGAGAATGAAACTAGACCCCAGTGCTGAGAAATCTTAATCCTCGCAGACTTTGTCCAGCACACACCACATATTTTATGTCATATTGTAAATACAGCTGTTAAAAAAGGCAAATTCTTGTAGATGTTTAGACAAGATTGAGGAAACACAAAATGCTAACAGATTCCTAAGAAATAGATTTTCCATAAAGCTTCAGTTTCTCTAGGAAGGTATTCCAAATGATTGTTGAGGAGTAGAGGTCATGCGAGCATGGGTTTCATCACATCTTACAGGGTTGAGAGTCCCATAAACCAGCTTTATTGCCAGTTGCTGCTGAGCCCTCTAGGAAAGGAAGCTACCAGTTCTTTTCAGAAGTTGAAGAAAATAAATGTACATAAAGAAGGTGAATTGATCACATTTCCCTTGATAGTCACAATAATCTGGATGGACAATACCTAGATGTTATGTTCAATAGGTTTTGTTGATTAGATGATTGATAGATGATAGAGAGAGAGACAGACAGACAGAAAAACCTCAATGAGAAAATCCCCAAAAAGTGAAAAGCAGATGTTGGTCAACTATAGAATAAGATACAATAGTCAAGTAGATTCTTAGAAATTTAATTCAGAAAAGCAGTTAGTCATTTGTAAAGACTCGTTTACAATGTACAATCTTGCAATTGTGACATTGTACTCCTGACTAAATCCATGTTAAATTTCTTAGCATCCATATTTAATTCCACAGGAAGACCTCTATGGGCATACAAACCAGCATGTACTTATATCATTAAAGGCTGAGTGATTTCTGCCAAATATAGTTTCTTGCTTAAATTAAACTCATTGAGAGAATAGTCAATATATGGAAGACTTTATATCTTTTGTTTGGGAAGCAAATTTGGGGGAATTCTTATCTTCTATTCAGGTATACATTATAATTACTAAACTAAATCAAATGCTTTAGCTGCCTATTTTGGAGAATATTTTGTTTGGAACCATGATACAAAGTGAGCCATATTTCCCAAAGCATTTAAAAGCAAACAGAAGAATCATGATGTGTTAGGCAACTTGATAAAGTCTGCATTTTAAGATTTATTAGGTCATAGGCAATATGAATTGGGAGAGTTAGAGCCTAAGGGTAGGAAAAGCAATTGAAAACCAAATGCACTGGTCCAAGATGAATTGAATGAAAGCCTCAGCTGGGATAACGAGAAGAAAGAAAAAATAAATGACTACATTTAATTCAAAGTCTGCAAAGGCAGTAATAATTAGACATAATTTATTAATAATATTTGAAGAGCAAAGGCTAACATGCATCTGATTTTTCTAGCCCAAGACATGGACAGATTCTGTTTTTAATAAGAACAGAAAAAACTTCTGTAATAACTCATTAGCACCTCTATGAGAGCCAGGAATTGATAGTTGGGTTCTATGACCTCCTGGGAAAAATTAACTTTTTTGTAGTGAAAAATTGGTCAAGGGGATTTAAAAAGAGACTCAATTTATTTTTTCTTTCAGAATAGTTGTTGTGCAGAAGTTGAACTCTGAAAAAATTGAACTCAGATTTTTCCAGGCATGATATACATTTAGCAAAGTTCACCTTTTCCAAATGTGCAGTTCAAAGAGAAGGATATAAGTAGTCACACAGCCTGTGATAGAATTGAAATAGACATCAGTTCTCTTTCTCAAAAAAGTTCCTGTACATCCCTTTTTTAAATTAATGCCTTCCCCCATCATGGCCCCTGGTAAATGATAATATGGATTTGTCCTTACAGTTTTGGTCTTTTCTAAAATGTCATATGAATGGAATAATAAAGCATGTAGCTTTTGTGCCTTTTTCCCATAGCCAGGTGCTTTTGACCTGCATCCTGTTGCTGCTTGCACTGGAATTTATCCATTCAGAGTTGATAAATATTTCCACTATTTCCAATTTTTCACAATTATGGAAAAACCTACTATAAACATTCATATATAAGACTTTTTACACATGTTTTCATTTCTTTTGAGTAAACACTTAGGAATGAAATTGCTGGGTCGTATGGTAAAGATATTTTTGCCTTATCAGAAACTGCAAGATTGTTTTCTAAACTGATTGAAATATTTCATAAACCTAATTCTGAAAGTATAAAATCTCTAAAAAAGAATGTGGGACAATGTCTACCTAACTTTAAGTTAAGGAGCGATTTCTTTTATGTAGGAGAGGAAAAGCACTAACCCTTTTGAAAATATATAAATTGGAGTCAGTCAAAAATAAAACTTTCACTCTTTGAAAGATGTTGTTAAGAAAATGAAAAGACCAGCCACAGATTGGGAGAATATTTGCAAAACACTTATCTGATAAGGGTTGTGTATCCAAATTATATTAAAAAAAATTCTCAGAACTCAAGAATAAGAAGACAGCCCAATAAAACTTGGACAAAAGGTTTAAATAAACACTCATCAGAGAAAAGATATAGATGGCAAATAAGAACATGCAAAGATGTTCAACATCATTAATCATTAGGGACATGCAAATTAAAACCATAATTAAGTATTTCTATACACCTTTTAGAATGCCTAAAATTTTTTAAAAAGTGCAGGTGGAGATAAAAAGCGACTGGGACATTCATAAATCTTCTTGACCTCTGCATATTTTTTTTTTTTCTGATAGCAGATTGATACTGGTGAGAGAACAGTCTTCATTTGAGAGAGAAGATATTTTCCTCTACAATATTGCTCAAGGATTTTTTAGAAACAAGCACAAAATACACCTAGTTTTAACAAACTTGTTTTGCATAAGACAGTTCTCCAAAGACCCATTGATTATAATCAGTTTATGTTGGAAATCAAGGTTCTTCTATTATCTATAATATGTTCATTTTGAAAGAGAGACTGAAAGAGAAAGGAAGAAGGAGGAAGAGACAAGGAAGGAGTCAAGTACAGACGGAGGGCGAGAAGCAGCCGATCTGATTCTAACCTGGAGGCTTCGATAGCATGGAGCTACTTGTCTCCATTGGGATTTTGAATCTGTGGTCTTGAACTATCCCAATACTACAGGGAAATTTTTTAATTTTAAAACTACTTCACTGTTACAGACTGTCTTATGCCAGAATGATGCCATTTGATATTTTGCTTTTTTTATGTTATTTTTTATACCATAGACCTTTGGGTTACATGTTACATTTTAATTGTCTCTACTCTGTGTGTCAGCCAATAACTGCATGCTCAGAAAGGCAAAACTACGGCTCCTTTATTATATGGAACAGCAAACCCTAGAAGTAGCAAAAAATTTTTCTATATACCTAACCCACATCAAAATAGACATTTCTGCCTGGCTGGAATTTGGCAAGAGTTGTCCAGGCAGTTATGTAACCCACCATTTGCTTTACCTACATATGTCCCCACTGATACCTACTGCCGGGCTAAGCAGAAATTAGATCAGGAATTTGCAGAGTCAGTACTAAAAAGCAGCAAGTGAGCAGCAGGTTCAGTTTCTGGTAAACACCCAGGTCACAGGGGTGGGTGGGGGCAGCCAGGGGTCAAGGAAATCCAGAGCCAAGTGGGGAAGTTGCCAAATGCCATGGTCAAGACTGGAGCCAAGGAGTCATCAGGAGCCCAGGACGCATCCACAATGACAGAAGATACGCAATGGTTTCTAGAAAGATCAAATTCTGCAGGACACTCCAGGAAAGTTTTATAGGTTACCCTGCCTGAGCCAACACCTCTAACATCATAAAGATACTATCTTGCCCATCAAACCCTAAGCTTACTGTATATCTTTCTAATACTGTTTTGTACGATTATTCTCTCCATCAAGAGCACAACGGTACCACTAGTTTTATAGCTTCATCACTTCTTTCTTCTGCCCGATCCTTGTGAACTCTTCAGATTCCAGTCATATTGCCTTTTGCAAGTCCCCTCGGGCCATAGGGCCATGTACCAAGAGTAGATACTTGATAAAATATTTGTTGACTCATCTTCTGTCACTCCTAGCTGGAAATGTAATTCTATGTAGAAGCAGCGCAGCTATATTTGAAATATATGGTTTGGATTGAAGCGTTTTTCACTGAGTATCTTGGGAATTGCCTACATTTTCGAAGCCTCAGTTGTCACAGCTACAAAATGCAGCTAGATCATACTTGACCTACCTGAACACAGAAAATTAGACCCAAACTCTATATGATAGCCACTGAAATGAAACAGACTTCTGGAATAGTAGAAGAGATCTACATTAGTGTTTGGAAGAATTGGATTCTAGGTCTCGAATCCTCCCCTGTGGAGTTGCGTCACTGTAGAAGATAGAGCATGTGTTTATCTGTAATTCCGCTGCCAGATACTGGGGGATGGGGTGGGTAAAAGCCTTCAGAACAAACAGGGTCATCAGTCCCACCCATTTTAGTGAGATGTCTAAAAAAACGGCTCTCCATTACTGTGGACCCATCGATCTTGGACCTACTTTACCTCAGTTCTACAACTTACCTGAAAACTGGCCAAGTGCATGGGTGAGATATGAGAGTTTATAATGGGGCAGAAGGAAATGACTGGAAGAAGGAACACATATAGAAAAATCAAGTTAACTGGTAAAGGAACCCAACCTCACAGTTCAGTTTCACGATGACATGTTGATCTCAATACGTTTCTTCTCTCCTAAGCACTAGTTTAATCACCAACAAAAGATTGTATGCCAAAATAAGTGAGGAGAATAACATCAGGACATTACACACGGACATGTACTATCACTAGACAGGAAAATGAAGTCTCTTGATGACACTCAGTGGATATCACCCATTACTAAACTCAAGGAAAGCAAAGTTACCCTAAAGATGACGTGCAATATATGTTTTAGTAAAGTAGCCCAAAACTCAGGGTTGGAAGGAGAGGTGCCAGGGAAGTCATTTGGAGGAGGGCAGAGTAACTTCAAGAATTGCCCCATTCCTAGACACAACTGACTGTATGTAGCATTTACACCGTGCCTGGGCGTGGCTTGGGCTCATGACCAAAAAAAGTGGGAATTTTGCCAAAGCAGACTTCGATTATTGGTGTTGAAGAGAAAGAAAAGATAAAATGTTCTCTAGCTAACTTCCACCAAACACACGTGCAGGCTGAGATGACTCAGCACCGCAATAAAACTCCCAGAGCTTTCATTTCTACAGTAGATCCTTCCTCATACTCTTACCACTGGAAACTGAAATTCAGGCCAGAAACAAATACCTCTGCCATCCTATCTTTAGGAGATGGAAGTTTGTTTGATTTAGAAAGTAGACACCAGGAGAAAACTAAGAATTTTGACAACTCTACCATAGCCAGGAAAAGAAAAACAACTTCTCAAAGCATTAGGACTCATTCTCTAATAATAATAATAATAATAATAATAAATTTTGAATAAAACCAACACAGACCAAAAAAACCTGTGTCTTGGTATAGCCAAAAAATCTTCCTTTTTTTAAAAAAAAAATCATAGATATTGTGAAATAATTTGGATTAATCAATCCTCTTAAAATAGTTGTGAGTGCTTGATCCTTCCCATATTCAACTGGGTATGAAATATTTTGATATTTATCAACTTGATGTATGGAAAATATGTCCTTGTTCTTATCTGCATTTATTTTATTACCGCTTAAGGGTCAGCATCTTACTATTTGTTTATTGACCAATTCTGTGAATTATTTTTGCCTGTCTTTTCATGTTTATTAGAAAGTCTATGCATTGTTTCTTCCAGTTCTTTTCCATTTTTAAAACTAGGACTATTAATATATTTTTGTATTAATTTGTAGCCATTTTCAACATTTTGTATTATAACTTATTGCCTGTAAACTGCATTGCAAAATTTTTTCCTCTTCATTTCAATTTTCTTTATGGTGTTTTTCAGGTTTTTCTGCGGGTATTTCCTGTTAGAGCATTGAAGTTATTAGGTTCTGAAAAGTATTAATCTTTTCTCTTAATGGTTTCTGTGTTTCAAGTCATTATTAAAAAGGCCTTTATTATTCTAAAGTTATAAAAGTGCTCATTCATTTTTTTACATTTAAATCTTAAATATATCCAGAGCATAGCAAGAGATTGTGTAATACTTTTTTAAAAATGCTCTAATTACTGTACACAATATATTAGCTTTTCCACTCAAGGACCTAAAGTAAAATCTCCATTGTATCCTGGAATTTCATAAATCTGTGCTCCTGTCTCCTGAGCTCTTGTCTGTTGATTTTTGTATTTTGGGGGTACCGTTATCATATGATTTTATTATTGTGCCTTCATTGTATATTCATTAATTACAAGTTCCTTATATGATGTCTTAAGCAGAACGGGAAGACCTGGGAATATAGTGTGATGCAAGACAGATAAGGCCCTTGCTTGGGACTTAGTGAAGAAGAGAGATCCTAACAAGCAAGGATGAAATGTAATTACAAATTTGCTAAGTTCTAGAAAGGAAATAAGATGGAATGACTCCAGGCTGATTGAAACAGGATGTTTTTGGAAGAGGTCAGCTGATTAGCAACATAAATTCCAACTGCAGTTTTAATTCCCTTTTGCATATAATCAAACATATTTACAGGTTTCAGGGATGAGGACATGAACATATTGGAGGGCTCATTATTCTGCTTCCAACAGGAGCTCATGTCACAGGTGCTGTGGGAGTGCATAGCACCAGGATGAAAGTACAGGGAATGGATGGGAAAACACGGTCTTATTTACTGGGGTAAAGCATCTGGATTTAAACAACAACCAGCCATAGGAGGTTTCAAAGGGGACATGCCATGATTTGATATGAGTTTTCAAATGACTTCTTAAAATCAGTGGTTTTTGCTTATGCCTATCATTTATTATTGGAAGTGAACTGTAGAACAAAAGATAAAAAATGTTTCCAGAAATCTTTATTGAACCTATGTTGAATATATATAAATATTTGGCAAATTCAATCTTTATAACATTAAGTCTGTATACTGTACAAAATCTATCCTTTTGTTTATTCAACCTGTTTTTGTGTTTTATTTAATCTTATTCTTTTACCTTTTGACTGAGTATTTCATGTTATGTCTAACCTTAGATATTATATGGAATTTTAAAAATATTTTAATATGATATAATTGATAATTGTTACTTAAGTGCTATTGATTTTTGTATGTATTTTGTAAAATCTGGCAACCTTAGGGGCATCTAGGTGTCTTGGTCAGTTAAGCAAGCAATCTTTTTTTTTTGTTAATTTATTTTCAGTGTAACAGAATTCATTGTTTATGTACCACACCCAGTGCTCCATGCCATACGTGCCCTCCATAATACCCACCACCAAGCTCCCCCAACCTCCCACCCCCCCATCCCTTCAAAACCCTTAGATTGTTTTTCAGAGTCCATTGTCTCTCATGGTTCACCTCCCCTTCCAATTTCCCTCAACTCCCTTCTCCTCTCCATCTCCCCATGTCCTCCATGCTATTTGTTATGCTCCACAAATAAGTGAAACCATATGATAATTGACTCTCTCTGCTTGACTTATTTCACTCAGCATCATCTCTTCCAGCCCCATCCATGTTGCTACAAAAGTTGGGTATTCATCCTTTTTGATGGAGGCATAATACTCCATAGTGTATATGGACCACATCTTCCTTATCCATTCGTCCGTTGAAGGGCATCTTGGTTCTTTCCACAGTTTGGCGACCGTGGCCATTGCTGCTATAAACATTGAGGAACAGATGGCCCTTCTTTTCACTACATCTGTATCTTTGGGGTAAATACCCAGTAGAGCAATTGCAGGGTCATAGGGAAGTTCTATTTTTAATTTCTTGAGGAATCTCCACACTGTTCTCCAAAGTGGCTGCACCAACTTGCATTCCTACCAACAGTGTAAGAGGGTTCCCCTTTCTGTACATCCTCTCCAACACACGTTGTTTCCTGTCTTGCTAATTTTGGCCATTCTAACTGGTGTAAGGTGGTATCTCAATGTGGTTTTAATTTGAATCTCCCTGATGGCTAGTGATGATGAACATTTTTTCATGTGTCTGATAGCCACTTGTATGTCTTCATTGGAGAAGTGTCCATGCCTTCTGCCCAATTTTTGACATGATTATCTGTTTTGTGTGTGTTGAGTTTGAGAAGTACTTTATAGATCCTGGATATCAGCCTTTTGTCTGTACTGTCATAAAGAAGCAACTCTTAATTTCTGCTCAGGTCATGATATCAGGGCTGTGAGATCCTGGGCAGAATCTGCTTGAGATTCTCTCTCTCCTTCTCCCTCTGCCTGCCCACCCTGCCTCCCATTCATATGCATGTGTGTGCTCTCTCTCAAATAAATAAATAAGATAAAATATTTTTTAAAATTTGGCAACCTTGTAAAACCTTATTATTCTAATATTTTCTACTTAATATTTTTTTGGTTTTCCAGGTGGATAGTTTTCATACATTTATTCTTTCATTTCAATTTTTATACAGCTAATCTATTTTTTTAACAACTGAATCTATAAGAGCTTACAGAACATTAATTAACAATAGAAATGATTAGTTTGAGATATTGATTAGCAATGAATGCTTAATTTTATTAAATGCCTTCTTTTAGCATTTTCTAATAATGAGTAATGCAATGAGTTATATCACTGTATTTCTTAATATTGAACCATTCTTACATTCTTGAACAAATGAATAACTTTTTTCTTGATACAGTATTTTTCCACTTCTGTTGGAATTTATGAGCTAATAATTTTAGGATATTAATAAATCATCCATACGTATGTGATATTGATCTATCTTAGTTTTTATACCATCTTTGTTTATTGTAGGTTAGAGTTATAGAAACTCTATAAAAATATTTGAAGAGCCTTATGTTTTTCTATGCTATGGAAGAACAGTAAAAAAACCCCACCTTTTGCTAATATCTACTTATAAAATCTTATGTGTCTGATGCCCTTGTTTTTGATCCATTCAGGCTTTCTAAACCTTTTGTTAGGTAAGGTTGGTCATTTGTATTTTCCAACAAAATATTTGTTTACAAATTAACTGACATAATGTTATAATTTATTCCCATAAAACGTTTTACCTTTTTTGTCATTGTGGTTACTTTTACTCACTTCATTTCTTTTTCTTGGGAATGCTTGCAAGAAAACTTCAATTTTATTAGTATTTTTTAAAGCTTCCTTTTGTCTATTATATTTTTCAAGATATTAATTTATATATTTTTTATTGTTGCTGTCATCCCACTTTCTTTGGGAGGAGATTGGCTACAGAGCACATGTGGATGGATATATTTTTTAATAGAATGGGAGACTAATTCTTTATTGGAGAAGAAAAAAGTCTGTATCCACCAAGTATTTCATGGCTAAGTTTGAATGTTTTAAAAGGTCAACAGTTATACTTTAAAAATTCCAGATTTTTTTATTCATTTGTCATAGTATCTTTCTCCTGATATATGGATACAATCTGGTATCAATTTCCACTGAGAATAATAATATTCCTTCTACCTTTCTGTATTAATATTGTCTCATTACAGAAAGACAATTATTGTCTTTGCTTGAGCATCTTTTCAGTATATTGAGTGTCCTTCAATGTCATATTATCTGACAATAGGGCCAATTCTTAGAATTTATGGTGTGAATCCGTGTTTTGCATCTGACAAGGACATCCCTCACAAAGCACTGAGCCAAGTCCTTCTCCCTGTGTTAACAGGTAAATATGGTTACCTTCCCTCCACTACAAAATCAGTTTGCATTGCTATAGGCATATTTTTAAGCCATACCAACACATAAACTTTTGCTTTGTCTGTGCTGGTTTTATTTAAAAGTTATTATTATTCTTATTATCATTAGAGAATGAGTCCTAATGATTTGAGAAGTTGTTTTTTTTTCCTGGCTATGGTAGAGTTGTCAAAACTCTTCAGTTTTCTCCTGGTGTCTACTTTCTAAACTAAACAAACTTCTGTCTTCCGATGATAGGATGGCAGGGGTGTTTGTTTCTGGCCTGAATTTCAGTTTCTAGTGGTAAGAGTATGAGGAAGGATCTACTGTAGAAATGAAAGCTCTGGGAGTTTTATTGCGGTGCTGAGTCATCTCAGCCTGCACGTGTGTTTGGCTGAAGTTAGCTGGAGAACATTTTATCTTTTCTTTCTCTTCAACACCAATAATCGAAGTCTGCTTTGGCAAAATTCCCACTTTTCTTAGTAGTGAGCCCAAGGCACACCCAGGTACTGTGTAAATTCTACAGTCAGTTGTGTCTAGGAATAGGGCAATTCTTTTTTTTTTTTTTTTTTTAAAGATTTATTTATTTATTTACTTAACAGAGAGATAGAGATTACAAGTAGGCAGAGAGGCAGGCAGAGAGAAAGAGGAAACCGGGCTCCCTGCCGAGCAGAGAGCCCGATGCGGGGCTGGATGCGGGGCTGGATGCGGGGCTGGATCCCAGGACCCTGAGATTATGACCTGAGCCGAAGGCAGAGGCTTAACCCACTGAGCCACCCAGGCGCCCCGGAATGGGTCAATTCTTGAAGTTACTCTGCCCTCCTCCAAATGACTTCTCTGGCACCGCTTCTTTCAACCCTGAGTTCTGGGCTACTTTACTAAAACATATATTACACGGCATCGTTAGGGTAACTTTGCTTTCCTTGAGTTTAGTAATGGGTGATATCCACTGGGTATTACCAAGAGACTCTTCATTTTCCTGTCTAGTGATAGTACATGTCCGTTTGTAATGTCCTGATGTTATTCTCCTCACTTATTTTGGCATACAATCTTTTGTTGGTGATTAAACTAGTGCTTAGGAGAGAAGAAACGTATTGAGATCAACATGTCATCGTGAAACTGAACTGTGAGGTTGGGTTCCTTTACCAGTTAACTTGATTTTTCTATATGTGCTCCTCCTTCCAGTCATTTCCTTCTGCCCCATTATAAACTCTCATATCTCACCCATGCACTTGGCCAGTTTTCAGGTAAGTTGTAGAACTGAGGTAAAGTAGGTCCAAGATCGATGGGTCCACAGTAATGGAGAGCCGTTTTTTTAGACATCTCACTAAAATGGGTGGGACTGATGACCCTGTTTGTTCTGAAGGCTTTTACCCACCCCATCCCCCAGTATCTGGCAGCGGAATTACAGATAAACACATGCTCTATCTTCTACAGTGACGCAACTCCACAGGGGAGGATTCGAGACCTAGAATCCAATTCTTCCAAACACTAATGTAGATCTCTTCTACTATTCCAGAAGTCTGTTTCATTTCAGTGGCTATCATATAGAGTTTGGGTCTAATTTTCTGTGTTCAGGTAGGTCAAGTATGATCTAGCTGCATTTTGTAGCTGTGACAACTGAGGCTTCGAAAATGTAGGCAATTCCCAAGATACTCAGTGAAAAACGCTTCAATCCAAACCATATATTTCAAATATAGCTGCGCTGCTTCTACATAGAATTACATTTCCAGCTAGGAGTGACAGAAGATGAGTCAACAAATATTTTATCAAGTATCTACTCTTGGTACATGGCCCTATGGCCCGAGGGGATGTGCAAAAGGCAATATGACTGGAATCTGAAGAGTTCACAAGGATCGGGCAGAAGAAAGAAGTGATGAAGCTATAAAACTAGTGGTACCGTTGTCCTCTTGATAGAGAAAATAATCATTATAAACATCCAAAACAGTATTAGAAAGATATACAGTAAGCTTAGGGTTTGATAGCAAGATATATCTTTATGATGTTAGATTAGTTTGGCTCAGGCAGGGTAATGTATACAAATCTCCTCTGGGTATAGCTCACAGGGTTAATTTGGGAAGATTCTTAAAGAATGTGTAATATTTCGCTGAGAGACCACATTAGAGAGGGAATTCTTGGCAAAGAGAAAATGAAGGTAGAAAAACCCCCAATGAAATGTTTGTGAAATATGTGACAAATTGCAGAAGCAAAAACTCAGAGAGCCTGAGACCAGTAATAAAGAGAAAAAAGGTGAACAAGTCTGGCTGCTGTGTTGAGATTGACCTCGGCCTCTTGAAAGTGGCAGGGAGGTAATCAAGAGTTCTGAGTAAAAGAATTACATGGTTGCATTAACCCGTGTCAGACATTCTTTGTAACTCAAACGCTATCATTCTGTAACCCCATATGATGGTACATTTCTTAATAATAGGTCAAATTTGGCAATCAGTTGATGTTATATAGATCCTACGGTATTGTATAAATAACAGTCCATTTAATAAAAATGTTAATCATTTGATACTGTTAAGATTAAATTCCATACACATGATTGTATGAGATCACATCTGGAATGCTGTTTTTATTTGGGGACAATATGTTTTGGGACAAATGTTATTAATCTGAGAACAGTCACAAAGTGTTCAATATTATGAAATATTTAAAAAACCATATCTTGGGAAGAAAGTACTTTCCGTCTTCTGTCATATGAAAGAAAAACAGATAGAGGCAATATAGTTTAAAGCTTGTAGATTTAAGATGTACTTGCAATCTGTAAACAACTTATAGGAAGCACAATTCCAACTTAATATACAAAAACAGAATGTGGCAACATTCACGTTTCTCGGGAGGGAACAAATGACCTTATAATATACAACCTTAAGGAGAAGTTAAAAACAATCCCTTCTTCCACAACTGCAGCTGCCTTCTAGGCAAGGCATAAAGGAATAACTTGCCTTCTGCCATAAAAACAAAACAAAATAACCTTGCCCTTTTTGACATAGAAAAATGGAGAACGCATAGGAAAAGTCAAGTTAAGACATGTATATTTATCTTTTGCATATATGAAAGCTTCTTGGAATAGTGGAAATACTAGATTTTTCTAACCATAGAGTCTTCCATGGTAGTTTTAGGATAAATGCAATAAATGTGTTGCTGTCAAATTAATTATCTTTTAAAAATATTTTGTTTGGAAAACTGTATTTATGTGAAGAGACATAAAACCACAAATGCTTTGTATTACTAAGTAAGAGGCTGGGGAGAAACAAGAAAGCCACAATCAATGCATTGTTTGATTATCAATGGAGGACACAATATTGGTGAGCACTAAATAATTTGGCATTACAAGCCTCCAAATGACTTTAACAGTGATAAATGAGAGATATCAAATCGGTAGAAATTCTACCTAAGTGAGCCTTTGGAATCTTATATTCCTTAACTGTGTTTACTGAAATTTTCTTTGCATTTAGAATTTTCACTCACTTCTCATTTAATTTTTGGTCATGATTCTCTAATGAACTACCTTTTAGGCCCCTCGTTTGGACCAGTGTAGCAGGATGAGAAAAAAGTTCAATTACATTTATTATAGACAGTGAGTTAAAATATCATATACCACTTTACATGGCTAGTAGTACCAAGCTAAACTCTGTTAATGCTAGTAAGAATCATTCACAAAATATTCCCATCCCCTTTATATTTCTAGAATAATATCAAACATGGATTTTATGCTCTAAGGACAGAAAGGATTAATAAATATCGAGCACCTATGTGGTTCAAGATATGTCATATATTTTGATGTGGTTTATCTATAAACTAAGAAAATGTGTTCAGGTATGCTTTACCTATATTTATGTAATCCATTTGAAATGTTCTGATAATATCCTCATGGAAAAGATGGAGAAATGTGTATGAATGATAATAAAAGTGGGCAAACATGTAATTGAATTAATGACCCTGTCCAAAGGTAATGACTGATTTAATGTAAAGAGAGATTTCTTACAGCTTCTTCTCAGTCATGGTCATACATTTTGAAGGATAGCTTTGATCTAATATTGTTGTCATGCTTATAGAATTCCAAGGTAGTGGGAGGTGCAAAGAATAGTTAATATGATGGATGGCAAGATGGCCTGAATTTATCAAATAAAATATACTTGGAACAGATATGAATACCTATGATAGATTTTCAGTTGTCTATACAGGACAGGGGTACAGGAATTTTATATGAAAAAGTGAATGTGTAAGAGTTTTAGTAAATTACAACTCCCAAAAGTCTTGAATTAAATCGCTAAAGGACCCCTTGAATTTTATTTAATGGCATCCAAAGTCTTCGTTTGATTTTCTACAAGCTCTTTATGCATCAACAGAGTAATATTGCTTCCCAAAATGTTTATGTCATCCTGTAATGCATTTATAAAAATACTGTGCACAGAATACAAGAGCTCAGAGTAAGTACAGCTCTAGTCTGCTTCATTCATTCAGTCTGGGGAACTTTGTTCCACACGGTTCCTCTCTTAGAGGAACGTGAGAAACCGGGATGCATCTAGAAGACAAAGACCTACAAAGCACTATATATATATTCCAAAGACTGATGAACTGAGACTATTGATCCTGAACAGGGAAACTCTTGACATGTTCATTTAAATCCCCCAAGAAACAGTTGTCAAGATACAAGACATTTATTAGAAACTGTCTATGAGATAAAGAGGTAAAGATTGGGAGTAGGTAGGAATAGTCTTAATACAGTGACTCAGCACTGACACCTGGGAAGGACAGAAGAAAGAAAGAAAAGAGCTGCAAAACAGGGTAGAGTTCTTTTAAAAAAAAAAAAAAAAAAAAAGTCTTGGCCAGACTTATGGAAAGTCCCCAAACCAAACCTGGCTCTTAACAAGTCCTCTGTAGGACTGGAGTGGCTTCACTCTTGTATGGAAGGTGTGTTCAGTCATTGGGCAGGAGCAGCCTGGGAGAAGGATGCCTTCTCATCAGGGCTCCAGTGAATCCCAAACTACAGCCATTGGAGAATGTCAACACTCAGCTCCTCCAGCAGTTTCTTCAAAGGAATGCTTCCATGGACGCTACACTTGGGTAGGCATATTAGGTATTTTTAGTTTTATCATAGAGCTATAATATGAGCAAAGATATAGATTTCTTCTACATGACTTCAAAGCACAGAAGAGGAACAGAGAGGGTTGTCTGGGTGGCTCAGTGAGTTAAGTGCCTACCTTTGACTTAAGTCATGACCCAGGGTCCTGCCCCCGATCCAGCTCCTTGCTCAACGGAGACCCTGCCTCTCCCCTTTGCTCTGCATCCTGCTTCCCCTACTTGTGCTCTGTATATCTCTCTGTCAAATAAATAAATAAAATAAAATATCTCTATACATATACATATGACATTTATAATATGTACAAATAATTTCTAATAATAAGAGCAGTGGAATGAGCAGTTTCATGAAACAATAAGTAGTAAATTCAGAAGTTAGACCAGAAAGTCTGTTAAGCCCCCTCTCAATCTTGAAGTCTAGTATGATTTAGGAATAAAGGCAGTAAGGATAGGAGAAACTCAAACAATTAAGAAATATGGTTTGCTCTGGGGCACCTGGCTCAGAAGGTTAAGCCTCTGCCTTCAGCTCAGGTCATGGTTCAGGGTCCTGGGATCAAGCCCCAATGGGGCTCTCTGCTTAGTGGGGAGCCCGCTTCTCTCTGTCTCTCTGCCTGCCTCTCTGCCTACTTGTGATCTCTCTCTCTCTCTCTGTGTCAAATAAATAAATAAAATCTTTTTTTTTTCTAAAAAGAAAGAAATATGGTTTGCTCAAAAGAACCTGGATTGAGAAGCATTGATTTTTTTCTTCTTTTATAATAATGGTACATCTTGCATTCCGATATAAAATAATAAGAAATATACTAAAAATCTACTGCCTCTAATTAGTGTGAACCAATTTTCCCTCTGTGTGGGATTAGAATCAGAGAACTATAAACTGGACTTAAATCATAACCCTTCTGATCCCCGATGTTCTGAACAACAATGTTTGTCTTCCTTTTAATTGTTTCTTTTAAAGCAATTTTCTTCACTTTCCTCATTGATACAGCTTTTGTCCCTGCAGTGGAGTTCTGTAGATTTCAGTCACATGATAGTTTCCGCTTCCTTTGCGGAATAAAAAATTAAAAATCTTTTGCACTGTATATTTTCTCAGGCCAATCACAGAGTTAAGTAAGCTACAGTAGAGTCCTGAACTTGAGAATTGAAAATCTGGCAACCAGCCCAGAGTCTGTTTCCAAAAAGAAGCAGCTCTCCTAGGCCTGTACAAAGGAGGTGGTTGCCCTAGCAACCGTTTCTGATAAAAGAAAATATGGCCGACAGGTACACATACAGATTGCTCCAGAAAGAGAAAAATGGCTCAGCCGCTGCTGCACTTACCAGTAAGGAGTCCTTGAGCAAATCTCATGTTTTAAAGCTGAATCCCTTCATTTCTGAATGCAGACATTTTCCGTGGGATCTTTATCTAGGTCATGATCAATGTGTTTCATAATTCGGCATTTTGTGGTGATTTCTGAGAATGAATGTGTCTCCCAACCTAAACACAACCACTACAAAGATGGCCAAGATACATCAGCTAACTCAAAAGGCCACTCTCAAAAAAGGTTTGCTCAAAATAAGCGTTGATTTTTTTTATCCAGTCTCTAATTACATTCTCTGATATGTCTCAGTTTCTTTTTTTTTTTTTAAATTGTACAGAACTATGACATTCATATGAAGCCTTCAAACTCCTCAAGGCCTTTGTTATTATAGTTTACATAATTAACTGTAATGTATGCTGTTGTATTTTTTAATGAAAAACTGCACATTTCTCGGTGTCCTGTTCTTTTGACTGAATATTTCCTGACACATATTTTGTGGAAATAACCTTAGAGATTTTTGTAAGAGGCTCTGAAACAGCTAAGGTCAGTAATACTGTTTCCTGGATTTTAAAGGATGGATGCATTTTTCCTGAAAAGCTTGCAAAGATTGCTTACTAGAGTATCAGTTTCTAAATGTACAATCTATTTATAGCTTTCCAGATAATTTATGAGTACAATGTTGGGTATTCACTCATATAGCAATCAGAACCTCAGTAAGAAGGTCATAAGTCACTGTTTAGTAAACCAGTTTTTAGTACATGTACTTTCACTTCCCACTCCCCCCACCAAATAGCCAGTGTTATTTTCAAAAATTATATGACATAAGGGAAAAGACCCAGATTCTTTCAGGACACCAGGTCCTAATTCTCATATTTCTATTAGTTTATGAAATGACAATAGTAGGGCTCTTCATCTCTTGAGATTTCAGAGATAACTTGATGCTTTTCATGTAAATGACAGTCCTCGGCTCTGCTGGTCCATGAAAGTAGCCTTGTATTGTAGCGAACACAACCAAAGGTTCTATTTGGATCAATACATTAAATTTTGATTAAAGCTTCTTTATCAAGTTTTCTTTACAAGTTTTTTTTTTTCCCCCTGCACAAACACTCCTGCTTTTCCTCAACAAATTAAATACTATCAGCTTTAAAACCATAGGTAAACAGTTCATTTTGTACAGTGAATGAAGAACTCTGGTAGACACTACTCAGGGGCATTTTAATGCTTTTTGATCTGGCTGTTACTTGGATTAGAGTATGAAATCCCCAGGACAAATCTAAAACCACACAGGAAGAATGTATTGATTGCATCCTAAAAATGTATAATAGCAAGGGGTAGAATAGGGCAAAAATAGAAATAACTACTTATTCTTGGCACTGGGGCATACTTACAGGTGATTTCAGGGTTTTTCATTATTAACGTGAACAGTTCTTTAATTTAATGTTTCTAAAATATGAACAGAAACATTTTAAAGAAAAAAATATTAACCTACATACCCTCTGTTGATTTGCAGTACTTTGACTATACTTGTAAATGTGTATAAATATAAAACAAGGTATAAACATCTTATGTTCAGAAGACTTTCTCAATTATAGAAACAAATTTACAAATTCAATATGAACCAAACTATAAATTCGATAAAATTAAAATTAATATTAATGTGGTTAATCATCTTGTTGTACTGAAATTTAACATTTGAAATTCTAATAATGTACTACTACCACATCATGGTTTCAAAAGCACTTGGCAAGCTTGTGCTGCCACAGCCATCTGTTAATTCAATTCACCTACCACTTTTCTCTACTCAACTCATGTGAAATATTTGTTTACGTAGTGCTTCATGACATCACTTGGCCTTCAATTCTGGGAAAACATGTTGAACTTTCGTGGTCTAGTCTTTTTTTTTTTTTTTTCTTGCTGCTGTCTATCCAAAGATGTAATCCAAATATCAAAAAGACATGAGGAACAGTTCTAGAGTAGTCATCTATGACATCCAACCTATGATCATATGATCCAACATTACTTTTTCTCTGTAATCATAAAATTAAAAACAGAAAATCAAGAAATCATGGTTGAATAGTCACAAAACCCCAGCTGGATAAACAGAAGCCTCGGGAATAATTATGTCTAAAATAAGTTATGCCTTTCTTGGTTTCCAAGGTAAGTATTCTCATGACCCAATCTCTTTATGTACTTGTGCTGTTGATTGAATAAGCAAGCAGTAGTCCCCCCTCTTCTTTCGCCTTCTGGCCTCTCCATGAAGATCTGAGAAGAGAAAGAAGCCAAATTCTCATTTTCACAGAGTAGCAACATGATTTTATGTTGGCCAATGAAATGGAAGTGGTGGAGTGTTTTGGATTTGCTAGAAATCTATTTTGCTTCACTGAAAAAAATGAAGGGTATGAAAGGATAAGTTGCTTATACTCTCTCTTCCTCTTTATTTCTCTCTTGGTAAGGACATTTTTTTGTTTTTTGGGTTTGTTTGTTTGTTTTTTTAATTACTGGAGATACCTCAGACATCTCATAACCGTGAGAGGCTAAGACATTAAGTGTAGCAGAGAAAAAAAATAAAAAGATCCTGTGTCCTTTGTGATTTCTAGATTTTTTTCTAGATTTCTTATTAGATAAATATATGTCAATATGGTTTAAACCCCTGTTAATCAGTAGTTCTAATTCTGATAGCCAGAAGCATTTCTGATACAGAGGTCCTATATTGTCTTTCAAATCCCCTAATTTTTCATTAGGTGAAAATAATCATCGGGTCTGGTGTTGGAAACTTGATGAAATACACCCTACTTATTATTCTATGAAGTATTTCACATGATATTTTATGTTTCATGTTCCCCAAATTTTGTATTACATTTGTTAGTTGTATTGGTTCCAGGATTAGCTACCTGTGCTAGGATATAATGTTGATACTAACTTGCAATAGGAAAAGGGGCTCTTTTCTGCAGAGGTTATTGAAATGGTTTAAAATTCTTAGTCCTGGCTCTGAATACATTTTCACCCCAAACCCCAGTACTTTCTGTTCTATCTCAACACTTTAATCACACAATTGCCTCCTCTCATGTCTTAGGTGTGACATACTCCCTTCTTGGATTTTGCATATGCTGTTCCTCTACCTGGCATGCTCCTTCTGATCCACTCCTCCTACCCCTGTAGCAACTCTAATTTAGCCTTCAGATCTAAACTAAACTTGACTTCCTCAAGAATACTCCATGAATCTCCCAGCCTAAACCAAGTCCTTTGATATAAGTCATAAAAGCCCATGTTCCTTTCTTCCTAAGCACTTGTACCAACCTGAAAGGACATATTTATTACTTTATTTGAGTGTCAGACTCTCCTACCTGACTCTTTGCTTGAAACCTATCTGTTTTTTGCTCATTAATGCATCTCTATACTCGTGTAGTCTTGGGCCCCTGCTAGGTACCTGATAAGTATTTGTTGAATGAATGCATGATTTAATGAATAAATAAATGAATGAATGGAAAACAACAGGAATAATTTAATGATATTTCAAAGGTGTAGATCAGTGGGAACTGGTTGCCTCTATTGGTTGCAAGAAATCTTTGTTTCAGTGTGTTTATTAGCGTCACTAAACTTCAGATCCATAATATGGATACATGCCTTTTTGTTCATTTAGCAATCCAGTGTCAGTGTTTTGGGAAATTCAGCAAGACACATAAGTGAAATTATGGTTCTGTATCTTAAAGGTAAAGATCTCTCTGTAAAGCATACTAACTTGTCTATTACATACAGATTTTCATTTTCTTTTTTTCTCTCTGTCCTTTGCTAAAACTAATCATATCTATTTTAGCATCAGTGTCACAGGCAGAGCTTTTTTTAGAGGTCTTATGCATTATTAAATAAAAACAAATATCCTACCTAAGATAATTTAAATGCCATAGGAAGTTCTATTTCCTTTTTTTTTTTTTTTTTTTAAATAGGCTCCACACTCAGCATGGAGCCCAATGCAGGACTTGAACTCATGACACTGAGATCAAGACTGAGCTGAAATCAAGAGTCTGATACTTAACCAACTGAGTCCCCCAGCTGCCCCAGAAAGTCTTATTTCTATTGAGTCTGAATCCCCTGAAAAGAATGAAGCTTTTAAGATTTACAGTTACCAATGCAAAGAATTCTCACCATAAATTATTTTGTAAATTTCTTCAGTGCGATTTTTTTCTTCCATTATATCAGTTTGCAGTCTTAAATGAAAATCAAATGTATCACTGTTTAATTTTTTCCACTTACAGATATCCTGAGACCCTTTACCTGATTCTTGGAATGAAAAGAACATTGTGATGACTTCTTCTATTCTCTTTTTAGTGCAGAAATCAGGAAGGATAAGATGTAAACTAAAAATTGGAGAACAAAAAAGTTAATATGTAAAAAAAAAAAGTTAATATGTAAAACAGAAAGAGTAGTCCTTGCAAGCTATTACTTTTAAAATTATTAGTTTATTAGTATATATTTTGTTTTATATTAAACTACACATTTTGGGAAATAGTCCAAATAGATGTGAAGAAAATATTTGGCATAATCATTGATACAGAGAAACGGAGAACACAGCTGTGTAATTTTTTATTTATTTACTTATAAGCCTACTCACTACTTGTTTATTTATATGCCTCCACATAAATTTGGCATTGGTTTAGTTTCTGTGATATGAAATAAGACCATATCTAGGGACCATGTACTGAAAGATGATAAATCTTCTCTTCATTTCATAAGTTTAAACTTTATTCTATTTGTCCTGATTTTAAAGACTATCTAATTATCCAGGTATTTTTGTTGTAAAAACAATCCATCATTTCATCATTGGTCAGATATCACCATTTTAATAAAATTAGATCATGTCAATATAGCATTAAATTATCAAATTGTATAAAAACTAACTCTTACCACCAAGGAAATAGAATTGATCCATCAAAATAAATAACCACTAACTCACATTAAGTCAATAGTACATATTGACTTGATAAAAAGTTGAACCGTTAGGACATGTTATCCCATGAGAAGGTGCAGTGGTGGAGGTGAGGGAAGGATGTGCCCCTGTGAATGTGTGTGTTATGAGCTTTATTATGGATAAAAAATAATAGGTTTTAGGAGAGCTGGGTTTAGCATGAAGAGCTTGAAGATTATGAACTGGATAATGGGGGAAAAGAAGTCATATTAAGTCCAACACAGTGGAAGGCCAGTCACTTCATTGGTATTTTACTGATACAAAAGCTTTTCTACCATTCTCAAAGGGCCTCTGTGGTGGGATAAAAACATGGTATATTAAGAAACCAAAACAAAGCCTATGTGTCTGGAGGGGAGAGTCAGGGAAAGAAAAAGGTATTAGATTAGGAGAGCAAGAACGGCAGACTCCAAATACTTCAGGGCTTTGTAGGCCCTGAGGTCGCTCTTTTGATGCTAAAGGTAATAGGATGTCATTGGAAGGATTTAAAGAAAGGTGACTGACCCAGTCAAAATGTATTTATAAGAGATTATCTGTGCCATTACCACACTGTTCAACAATTGTGCTTTTGGGCATTTAATCCCAGAGAAATGCGAATTTAGTTTCACACAAAAACCTATACATGAACATTCATTGAAGATGTATTTGAAATAGCCCAAAACTGAAGACAGCACAAATGGACCTCCAAGATTGAATATTTGACAAACTATGGTCCACCCATACCATGAAATGCTGTGGAATACTATTCAGCAATAACGAGAAATGAATTACTGATACATGTAATAACTTGGGTGAATCTCAAGGAAGTTGTGCTAAGTGGAAAAAACTATTCTCTAAATGTTACATATTGTATGATTCCATTACATAACTTTATTACAATGACAGAACTATGGAAATGAAAACATTAGTGGCTGCTGGGGGTTGGGGCAGGGGAGGAATAAGTAAGGAAAAGAAGTGGATGGTTATATCTTGGATCTGATACTGTACTATAGTTTTGCAAGTTTTGTCAATTACCACTCATGAAAATTGGATAAATGGTATATGGGATGGCTCTACACTATGTGTTCCAACTACATGTGAATCTACAATTATCTCAAAAACTAACTTCTAAAAGGATCCTCTGGTTCTAGTGATTGCAATGGGCAAAAATAGGTGCTAGAAGATGAGTGGGGGTAGGGCTTTTCTATTCACTCATTAGTCTTTACATCTCATGATACTGAAAAAGAGTCCCTCCAAATACCAGCATTTAGTGTGTACCAATCTCATTGACTTATGACCTTGGATTTTCTGCTTCTGTGTACCTGTCTTAGCTTCCTGATGAGACAGAAAACTTCTAAAGACCAGACAAAAGTGTGTAACTCCTATGACAGCCAATGACAGGCCTTCGGTGTCAGTTTTCTATGTTTAAATGACTTACTGTATGCACATACACGTACTAGGAACCCACAACCCTTTGAAACAATATGCTTTGGCTATAATTAGCTGCTACCAATAAAACTATGTGTATTTTTTATTATATCCTTTGTTATACACTAAACTGGTAAACATAAGTAAAAATAAGTAAATAGATTAATTAATTGAATGATTGATTTATTGATTAAAATACCAGAAGAGATGAAGATTCTTGTTCTTACTGTTAGGTCTGAATAAAGCTCTGTGGGCCACTGACTGGAGTATTTCTCTAGATCATAGTTCATTGACCCTGAAGTTAAAAGGGTGTCTTAGAAAGGCCCCATCATCTCTCTCCCTCATTTTTACAGAGTAGAAATGTCATGTGGCCTTTCTGAAGACCCACAGGCCAAAGGTGGTTGAGAAGCAGTGACTGGATAACACAAGAGGTGATTTATTTGGAAGAGCATCGGGTTAGGAGAAACTGCTCTCAGTAAGGGATTAAAGTTGTTTGTAGCTGACTGAAAGCAGATCACCTCGTTGGCATCTCCTGAACACGACTGTATGTATTTATGAGCAGATCAGTGATAGGTTTCACAGCGTCTGAGGACCATTGTACAAAGCCCTGATAAAACCAGAGAAACCAAAGAAGTCTTTGCATTCCCCACATTCTTGAGTGATCACTCACCTCTTGAAAACCCCCGTAGAAAGAAAATATATAGCAACAATAAAGTTTCTACTTCGTAAAAAACAATTTTCTTATTTTAGCATAAAGGAAGTTGGAGGGAGACAACGTCACAAAGTCATAGTTTTCTTAGTTGCCTAAGAAAACTATGAGAGAATTATTATAGAAATACTGAAAGATGATATCAGAATACAGTAGGGGTATTGTTACATAGACCAGTGGTTTTCATCAGGCTGCATGTTAGAATCACTTAAGGGTTTTAAAAATATCAGTGTCCAGACACAAACCTCATAGTCTTTCTTATTTATCCTGTTATTGCTATTATTATTATTATTATCATCATCATCATCATTGCACCTCAGGAGTTTCTGGTGTGCAGACAGGTCTGGGAATCACTCACATAAACCAAAGGCAAGATTATACATTCAAAATGCTCCATATTGTCCAGAAAAAATATTTCTCTCTATGCATCTTACTCTCTATCATTTTTATGAAACAGTAAGCTTTCTGTAAATCAAATTTCATGACTTATCTTCAGTCTTTGCCTGGAATTCCAGAATCAATTTGAAAAAAAGTAGGTATCAATCTACAATTGTTATTTGATGCAAGACAAGGAAATTATTACAAATATAAATATTACAACATAGGTTGTATTATCAAAAGCATGAAGAGAAAAATAAGCTAAGCTTTCGATTTTTTTTTTTTTCTGCTCATAGTCCTGGACACCAAAGTGAATGAATCTCTTCAGTAGACTTAGTTCAAAGGTAATGACATAGTCATGAGCCTAGAGCTCATGTTGACCCTCTTCTATTGAAAATGGTTCTAAACTCAGATTATTTAAGGTCGTACTAAGGTGTTTTCCAAGTCATGTAAATTATATAAATTATTCCAGTGCTTTTTATGACATCTCTAGACAATATTACATAAAGGAGTCTATTTGCTTCCAAAAAGGAGAAGAGACCAAACCTTTGAAACAGAGGGATGTGTCAGCATCGTGGCAAGGTAAGGCCATGACCAAGGAAGCAGAACATTTGTAAGATAAAAGGAAAAATGACACTTCGTCATCACTGGATATCCTTCTGAGTAGGACTAACTTTCTGGGGTGTAAAATGGACTTATGTCCCCCAGGAATCATTGCCAGGGGTTGTCATTTATTCCTCCTAAGTTGTTTGGGGAAGCTTGGAGAAATGGAAGTAGCCTGAATTTACTTGATGGCAATAAAATGAGAAAAAGCATAGAAATGCGTGCGTTATACCTTTGATAAGTTGGTATTTCTCCTTAGAAGCATGACTCAGACTTAAAAGTTAATTCATTCAGTATCTCTTGAAACCTGAATAAGTCCTTTGGGACTGTGGGAAATACAAAGATCATTACAAAGATTTTGTGACCTTAAATAGCTCATATTCTAGTGAAGAAATGGGAGTAATGACTGCAAAGGCATCTGTCTGTTTAAGTGCTGGATCTCGAGAGGGAGCCAGGTATTAGCAGCAGTGAAACAAGAAGGTAGAAACCATGAAAAATGCGAGAATCTTGGAAGTGGCCCTCCCATTTCTTATGATGTCATTTGCCCTTGAGGAATGCCAGTCAATGCTACACAGTTTAATTTCATGGCAGAGAAGTCTCTGTACCAGAAACTAAAGATGGAACAGAAACTGACTATATTGTATGGGTTCTCCCAACAAAATGCTGGTCAGTGTGATTCAAAAAGGAATAAAGTCCCATATGTTAGTTAATAGTTAGGATAGTTAGGATAGATAAGATAGTTAGGATAGAAGGGAAGTCACAGAAAGTGGTCACACATTTTGTTCATGAAGTAAACCTTTGAATTAATTTGCATTATTATCACATCATTTCAGAAGAATCTTCTGCTTTAATTGTCCAGGTTGTGGAATCTCTTCTATTCTCTTCTGGCAAAATATGCATGACTTACTCGTCGCAGATAAAAAGGTAGTAAAAAGTAAATGTTGCTGGCATATTTGAAAGAGAAATAGATTTCCCGGGAAAAGTAGACATAGGGCAAGAATAGAAGAGGAAATAGAATTATAGAAACTTCATATCCTCTAGGTTATGTTAGCAACAGGTTATAGCAATGAAGGTATCCTGCTGAGAAGGTCTGTCCAGCCGCTGTCAGTGAGTAACTACCATAAAAACCTAACTAGTAAGATGTAAACATCTTTTTAAGTAATAAGAAAATTTCCTTTAGAAATAATGGGGTTGAAAAGTCTTTATTATTGTAACACCAGCTTCATGAGCAGTCACACAAGAGCCCCAGACATGGATCAAGACCTGGAGAGCCAAGTGATGAATAGTGAAGATTCCAATAACTTCTCAAACCAGCAAACTCTTTTTTAAAAGATTGTATTAAATCCACAATTGGCAACACTTCAGAAAAAAAAATAAACTTCTTAAGCTATCACGGGAAGTTTGGCAAGATCCATCAAAATGTTAATGCCCATACTTTGACCAGAAATTCCATTTCTGAAAATGCATCCTAAGAAAGTAATCAGCGAATGTCTAAAGATATCTGTAGAACAGTACACATCTTCGTTTTACATATTATGTCAAAAATTGGAAATATCCCAAATGTTTATCAGGAGGAAATTAGTTACATAAGTAAAAAGAGGAACAACAAAATCCCAGGTAACCATTGAAAGCATGTTGGTGATTTGGGAGTCTTGTGTACATAAAAAGATGTAAATAACACTTTTTATGATCAAGTTATGCCAAAAAAAATAGAATGCATAGTAAAATTTCATTTTTATTTTAACTATATAGATACAGGAAAGTCTCCAGAGAGAATAAAATTAAATATTTAAGAACATACAACAAAGCATTAACAATAATTATTACTGGGCAAGGCACTGCACCTTAGGATACTTTATATCTTTCTGGACACATTTGTAGATTTACTTCTTTTATTTCATATTTCTGTATTTTCTGAAAATTTTCAATAAAATATATTATTTTATCATTTAAAAAACTATGATTCAATTCTGTTTTGTTTTAACTCTTAAGCTAACAGACTTAAATAGTCTGTGGTTATCAGAAGTCAGGAACAAGAAAAAGGTCAGCAATTCCCAGTGCCATGTCAATTAAGAACCAGCAATCAGAGAATGGGGGGAATTTGGCCTAACTCTGCTCGGTCTGTCTGTAACTTTTGAAACTGTTATTCATACTCTTCTTACCAGAAGTCCTTTCTTCCTTAACTTTGAATTCATCACTCTCGCCTGCAGAGTTAAAAGTTAACTCCAGTCCATGAATTTCTTCTTAGACTCTTCATGGTTCTTTTTGTTTTCATCCTATGAAAATAAGCATTTCTTAGACTTTTCTCCATTAGCCTCCTTGTTATTATTGGTTTTTTTTGGCACTGTTCCGGAATAATCTCTGCCATACTCAGTTTCATATAGTCCTCACCAGCTTTGTCAACTGACTTTAGAACCCAGATCCAGATAATTTTCCTAAGCTCCTGCCCCACATACACATCTGTTCCTTAAACATATCCAATTACATGGCCCACAGACTCCTAAACCAAAGTAAATATATTACCCACCTACCTCCTCTCTCTCTCTCTCTCTCTCTCACACACACACACACACTTCAGCCACACATTATCCTTCCCTGTTTTCTTATTGAGTAATGCTCTCATCAACTTCTCCAAATACCAGACTTTTCAGAGCCAATCTCAACCTTTTCTCCCTTACTACTCCACAAAGACTATAAAATCTGTCTCTTAAACAACTCACGTGTTTGTTCTCTGCTTTCCATTTCCACTGACACTACATTGGTATAGACTTTCTTTGCATTTATTTATTCTTAGAACCCTTAAATGTACTCCAAACCTTACACCAAGATAAGCCTTCGCCTCATATACATATCTACTAATGTCATTCCCTATTTAAATCCTTCATGGGATCATTATTGACTTCAAATTTGTCATGACCTTTTCTTACTTTTTCGGACTCAACTACCCATATATCCACATATATCTCCTTAAAGTCCCCTAAAAGTACTGTTCTTCCAGTACTTCCATACACTTTTTCATGTCATCTACTTTTAAGATTGAACTTGTCAAGGGATCCACTCCAGAGCCACTAGAAAGCTAACCACGAGTGCTCTACTCAGACATGGTTCTGTATCAAGAGAGTTATTTTTCAGAAGTCTGAGATGACATAATCAAGTAGACAGCCAGAATCATTCTCAAGAAATATCCAGATTAGTGGAATTTAAGGAAGCTCGTGGCAAAGCAATATTGCCCATAAAGAAAAAAAAAAAAAAGGAAAGAAAGAACAAAATAGAAGAGGTTAATTTGTGGACAGGATGGTACAAAGAAAAAAGAAATAAGATTTAGAAAATAGACCTTGACTGATGTTGAGACTTGAAACAACAAACTGATAGTCAGTGCTGGCAAGGCACTGGAAACTAGATCCTTTCAGGGAAAATGAGGAAAAAACAAGTGTGATTGCAGAACACAGGCTGGGGGTCAGAAGCTGGGACCCTTGGAATCAACCCCCAGTTGTCAGTTCTACCAGTTTTTCAGGCCATGGTTTGACTGAGTCAAGTGTAAGGCATATCACCCAAGCTGGACCCAAAGGCTCTCCCTTAGGAATTTATAAAGTGGAACAGGGACAACCGGAGATGAACAGCCATGTGGGCAGAGTTACATCATGGCAATAGCCTGTTGAGTTGTTGCTTTTGATCTCCCTAGAACAACTACGGTTTCCTTCCTTTTGGAGGTTTGGTTTGGACTATCCAGGGATGTCACTAAACCACTTTTGTGAGCAGAATACATCTAAATTATTTGGGAACAAGATAAGTTTGAGAATAATATATTCAATATGATTTCTTATGCTTGAAATTTAGATTTAAAATAACAACAAAATAAATCTGGACTCCAAGAATATGTTGTTTTCAGTATTAGTGGAAGGTGTCTGCTGAGTTTTGTGACCATAACAAGCCGCTCTCCTGGTTGGTGTTAGTGGCCTCTAGTTGGCATCATGCAACTTGATTTATGTGTTACAAAAACACTCAACAGAGATGGGCCCATACCAGTGAAGAGTGGCATTTGATTAAGAACAAAGTGTGTGTTAGTTGAAGCTACAATGAGTGCACTCCCCTTGAGAAGATCCCTTAGGAAGAAATGTTTCCTACACACCCCACCACTTGAAGTCAATGGATAGGTCAACAGTTTAGAGGTTTGCTTTCTACCAGATAAGAAATTAAAAGGCGATGTTGGAGTAATTGTGCCAGGATTATCCTGGTAATAGAAGTAACCATACAATCATAACAATTAAACCATTTCAGGAGAGTCACATTCAAATGGACTTACATAGCCCAGGCAGAAAGGAAAACCAGAATTGAGAAAAACCAAGGTCATAACCATGAAGATGCACTCTGTGACACATCCAAAGTTTGGGATGAAAACAGGAAAGGACATGATGGTGGTCAGCCTAGGAGACACCAAGGGTGAATCAGGATGAAGAGTGAGAAGGTGCTGGGGGAACCTCTGTGTTTAGAAACACTCTAATACGTCCCTCAATCTACAAGTTCATTACTCTATAGAACATTCACCCTACTGACCATCTTGTAGATGTCCCCTGAAACACAAAGCTTAATTCATGAATGAGAGAGACTGCAGGTTCCTGTCTAGGTCCTCAGCACTTAAGAGTATACCTGTCGCAGTTGAGACC
The DNA here is from genome assembly GCF_020171115.1 of Neogale vison. Lineage (NCBI taxonomy): Eukaryota > Metazoa > Chordata > Mammalia > Carnivora > Mustelidae > Neogale > Neogale vison. The sequence continues at coordinate 303,041,164 of NC_058091.1, forward strand.
GTAAGTGGTTGCTGAAAGCCTGTTGAATGAACTAGGACCTTAGAGGAAGATCTGGAGCATAAATAAATAAGTAAATAAATTGTATTTTAATCTAATCTAGATAAAGTTGCAAGACAATAGTGGAAACAACTCATTTAAATAAAGGTATTTCTGAAAATGCAAATAGACATTCTTCAGTTTCGTAAATAATCGTCTTATACAGAGAAACTTTCAAACATTAAATTGATGCTAGAAGTAGGAGAGAAAGAAGCAAATCCATTTTGCATGTAGCAAATTACAGTATGCATTTTCTTCTTTTGCCAATTCTAGGAAAATGATATCTTTGTTCTCTTCTTGCTTATTTATGATCATCTAGGGAAGTGTTTGTTAATCTTTAGCCACAGCAGGGATCAGTCACAATATGCTTAACAAATTATACCTTTGCCTTCACACCAAGTAAAATATTTGCACTGCATTATCAGACACTGAGAACTATACCTTTTAAAAACATCTTCTTCAGTTAAAAATAGAACTTCCCTATGACCCTGCAATTGCACTACTGGATATTTACCCCAAAGATACAGATGTAGTGAAAAGAAGGGCCATCCGTACCCCTATGTTTATAGCAGCAATGGCCACAGTCGCCAAACTGTGGAAAGAACCAAGATGCCCTTCAACGGACGAATGGATAAGGAAGATGTGGTCCATATACACTATGGAGTATTATGCCTCCATCAGAAAGGACGAATACCCAACTTTTGTAGCAACATGGATGGGACTGGAGGAGATTATGCTGAGTGAAATAAGTCAAGCAGAGAGAGTCAATTATCATATAGTTTCACTTATCTGTGGAGCATAACAAATAGCATGGAGGACATGGGGAGTTAGAGAGGAGAAGGGAGTTGGGGGAAATTGGATGGGAGGTGAACCATGAGAGACTATGGACTCTGAAAAACAATTTGAGGGGTTTGAAGTGGCGGGGGGGGGTGGGAGGTTGGGGTACCAGGTGGTGGGTATTATAGAGGGCACGGATTGCATGGAGCACTGGGTGTGGTGAAAAAATAATGAATACTGTTTTTCTGAAAATAAATAAATTGGAAAAAAATAATAAATACTGTTATGCTGAAAATAAATAAAAAATAAATTAAAAAAAAAAATCTTCTTCCTGGTGTCATCCCACCTTAAGATGTCCCTGTACCTAGTAAAGAACTGTTTCTTTGAAAATACCTACTCCAGCTTTGAAATCTCAGAATGCAGAATCAAAATCTGTAGAAAATCAAAAATTGGATTAAGTCTAATTATGTTAAGGTTTGTCCATGATCAAAATATGAGCCTAATTTGTCCCAGGGATCCTAGCGGTCCTCACTGGCAACAACAACAAATAAGATAGTAGCTAGATAAGCATGGGAAGTACAATTTTAATAAGTTTCTCTAGTATTTATAGAAAGATAATAAAAAATGTCAAAGGAATTTCTATGTATGATGAAGTCTCCCTCTTAATGAATATGTACAAAAGCTTTAGTGCTGTAATAAATGAGGCAAACATTTATTGTGAAAAAACCCCAAATAAAAGAACAAGACGTCCTCCAAGAGGCTCCATTTAAATGTTTTAATATTCCATTCGTTTTGTTTTTTTCCCCCAAGATTTCAGTGTTCAGAAAGGACATGTCCTGTTAGTACTGCTGAAGAATTTCAGAGACCCTAGAGAATGGTGGAAAAACATGGCTTGAGAAAGAACTAGAATCAAAAATGAGTGCCACCTTCGGCAAATTATGTAATCCACTCAATTGCAAGACAGGATCAATGACATCTGCCTCACTGAGTTGACAGAAAGAATGAAGCAAATGGGATAAAATGTAGCATTCCTGCTACAAGGTAGGTGCTAGAAGGAATTTATTCGTTTGAGGAGGCCCACTGTTCTTGTTTTGTTTCTTAATGCATGAAGATTTTGAATACAAAGAGGCAGCCCACTGAGTTAGAGAGGAAAGATAAATATGGTTGACAAAACAGAAGAATACAAATAGGCTGAGGTCTACATGTAACTTCTGGGTGAAAACCTGTGTTCGTTCCCTGGTATTACCATGGTTTAAGTACCCCACCCTCCCCCACCCCGTTCCACAGCCCTTTAGCATTCAGAAAATGATCACTGACTTTCCAGAATTTACGGGTTGATGAATCTGATTTTAAAAAAACCTTTGCTAAATTGTTCCTCTTTCATGTCTCGTCACCTCTGCACAGTGAGAAAATCCTCACAGAAATAATAGCCGGAATAATTTTGGGGAAATAGCCTTTCTTTCACTGCCTTTTGGACCAAATTCTAAGAGTTTGTTTTTACATCTATTACCTTAGATGAACTCCTCTTGAGATTGAAAATTTTTTCAATTTTTTGAAAATTAGTTATCATTAGCATCCCTCCTTTTAGTTGTTATTTATGTGCCTTTAGGTTTGGACGTAAGTTTTTCAAACATCTGGAAAATGTACTGCTGAAATAAACAATATAATAATAGTTTCTGTTAAATTCCACTAATCCTATCATCTTGACCAGAAATTTATAAAAGAACTTGAAGAAAGAAAGAAAGAAGGACAAGAAAAAAAATTTTTTTTTCTCTTGTTCCTGCTCAGAGGAGCACTAATGGGTTATGAACCCTTTCAGAGTCATAGAGCAGAGAGAAAAATGGTTGCCTTGGTAACAGGGCAGACCAATCAGCTGCATACACTCTCCCGAGAGCATCTAATTTATTCAGCAAATGCAGGCTAGAACAGGTGGCTAACCTAAATGATGCCAAAAAGCTTTAGCTCTCAAACATCCCCACCCTCCAAATTTTCTTATACACAAAGTTTCATTCTTGTCCCTCATACAGATTTAACGAGGTGCATTTCAGTGTGAAACATAACCTGTTAGTAATCAAAACAGCTCTCTGCATTTGTTACTTTTGAATTTTCTGACAAAAAGAAAGATACCTGATTTTTAAGAAATGATTGCACTGAGAGCTTAATTCTACCTGATCCTTTGAAAGTGGAGGCCACCCTAACTCTTACTATAAAATTCCATTATTTGTAGTTTTGATAAATCAAGTATTATTGTGCGTTCTAATAGCAAGAGGGTTTATCCCTAGATTTTACAATTCTTGCTTCAGATAATAAATAGTCACAGAAGTTCCAATTCCGTAAGCCATCTGAAAGCACAGAGGTTTTTGTAAATAACTGGATTCAAAATGGGAGAGAAAATAATACCCACCTAGTTAGAGCTCTGTTTACTATAAGGTTAAGCAATGCATTAGCTATCCCTAAAGACAGAAAAGAAAAATCTGGAAAACTAACACTAAGGTATAAATGTTTTAATACTCTATCAGGATTTTCTTATGATCCAGGCCCATTTTCCTTTTTGAACGCCATGTCCACATCCCAAATATGTGCTGATCTTTGATCAACAGGACGCCAATGAACCTGTCCTTCTTCTCGCTGCCCTTTGCATTTGCTGTATAGAATGTCCCTCCGACCCTGGGTTCCCTGCTCAACGCTTATCCTCTCTTCAAAGCTAAAAGCATTTTCTCTCCCCCAAAGCCTTTCCTCCTGCTCGCAGGAGGAATTCCAAGGATCCCTCCCTGTTCCCTCTGCAAGTGCTTCCATTGTTTCCTTGTCTACCTTCCTCACCAGATGGAGCCCCCCAAACCTTCAATGCAGGGACAGTGTGCTATTCAGCTCTCACCTCCCAAGAAGCACCTGACTCCTAGTGTGAAATCATAAATAGTTGGTAAAAGAACAAGCAAACAAACAAATGAGTGAAACTGTGCATTACTGACACAAAAACTTTTCAGACCTAGTATGTGACATTTTCAGAAATTAAAATGAAAGTTTCGCCAATTTAGACGAAGTATAATCACATGTGCTTGTACGAGTTACGACCCTGTGTGTCTCTAATGAGTTGAACGTTTTCTTCAAATGAAGTATCACACACGGCTCCTCTCTTTCAACGTGGATGTCGGGCCCTCATTTAGGCTGCTGATGTTGCTCATTGCCCCTTTTACAACATCTCTTCCCAAACCGCAGGCTTTCAAGAGCGCAGCTTAGAAATACTGGGCTCGACTTATTACACATTCGATTTTGCCTTCCTGCTTCCTAGTACGTAGTAATCACATAAGCAAGTGTTTGCTGCAAATGGCATTTAAAATAGGAGACAACATTAGTGAGGAAGTTCAGGTCTTATGCATTTCTCTATTGATCTGCTTTTGAAGTCTTCCAATTGTCTCCAAAGGTGACCCTTCCCTCCTGAGCATGTTTCCTTGGCAACAGGGGTGACTGCTTCCAGCATGTGAGAAAAGGCATCTCTGTTTGTTTGCTACTCGACTACCACCCAGAGATGCTAGATGGCTTCAAGGAAAGCGAGAAGCCCTCATTTTTATGTCCCAGGTCGTCTCTCCAGTTCATGGGCTGCATATTACTCTGGAAAACAAGAGATCATGATAATTACCTGGCAATAGTTTCATCATCTCATGAAAAAGAAAGACACAACCTCTATATTGATGCATTTTCATTCTCCTTCCCTAATTATCCCACAGAAAACTGAAGCGTTAATTGAACATTACCTTTTTCTCATGCACGCACGCGCACACACACACACACACACACACACACAAATACAAGCACATTTTTCCTGCTTACTTTTATTCATTCTTTCTTTCATTTTCTATATTTAAAGCTTTTTTCTTGCTATCAGTTCTCTGATTTCTGTTACCTATTCTCTATTTCCAATAGCAGCTTCTTTGCGCATCTCGGTTTCCAATATCTACCAATTATAAATCAGAGTTAAACGTCAACCAATCGTCACCAAAAAAAAGCCTGGTGAGAGCAACTGAAATTTGATGAGCTCTCATAACCCCATATTATTATAAGATGAAATGAATAAAATAGACCTTGAAATTAATGTCATTTATGATCAATTCACCTTGAATTCACATTGCTCCTATATTCTTTTAAATGGTATGGTAACATTTTATTTATGGTAACATTTTATGCCTCTCCAAAGCAATTTGAAAACATTTGTGTTGCAATCAATGAAACTTTTCAATGTCTATTTCATACAATTGCATAGTCATTTCATAAAAAGTCTAGAAAACCTAGTGCTCAGACATACCTTCATATTAGTGGAATTATTTTGTCTGGACTTTGTCTTAACAAAAAGGGGGGGAAATGAATGAGATTGTATAGAGTTGTGCTGGGAACACTTCTTCCTAAAAGATGCTTTCAAATATCTTTTATGCTAATTTCAGTAGGTAAATAACTAAATAAAGCAGGTTTACAGAGAGTGGATAATGACATATCACATGCTCATACTCAGAGACCAGATTTTTCAATATAAAGTGCACAGAATCCTAGGTATAAACAGTAAAAGTACAACTTTTTTCATGGCCAGAATATCCAAGGAATACAAATTTGAAAATATCATTCAACAGGTAGTGTTATAAATCCATAGATTCAAAATACATTTTATTTTAATGAAATTAATAATTTAAGCATCCTGGGCTCCTGGGTGGCTCAGTTGGTTGGGCCCCTACCTTCGACTGAGGTCTTGATCCCAGAGTCCCGCATCAGGCTCCCAACTCCGTGGGGAGTCTGCTTCTCCCTCAGACCTCTCCCCCTCATTCTCTCTCTCTCTCTCAAATAAATAAATAAAATCTTTAAAAATAATAATAATTTAGGCATCCAATGAAGTTTAGAAATAATGCAACCCGTATTTTACATGAATACCAGGAAAGAATGAAAAAAAAAAAGCCTTTGAAAATTGGTCTCAGACTTTGAGTGAATATCAGGAAGTCTTTTGATTCCTATTTGCTTACTACATAAAATGTTGCTATAAAATTCTTGAAGATGAGAATTGCATTTTGCCTTTATTGTTAAGTGTTCTATTTTATACCACAATGCTCAACTTTAACACTCTCTAATACATTATTTATGCATGCGGTATCAGTTAGGAATGCTTCTACTAAAAATAACAGAAAACACCAGTGAGAATGACTTAAGAGATATTGGTTTATTTTTCTGACATGGCAAGGAGTCTTGAGGGAGGCAGGCGGCACTGTTTTAGCCATGGTTGTTTTACCATGGCAGGACTAGCATACCTGAAATTCTCTCGGTATTTCCTCATGTCAGCCTCTTCCTGGTCACAAAATAACAGCATATGCTCTCAGCAGCCCATTCTGCCTTCAGGAAAGGGAAAAGGGACCATGCCAGATATGCTTTTCTTTCATATCAGGTAAATGAAATCCTTCACAGACCACTTTGCAAGACGTTGGTCATGTCTCAGTGCAGTCCAGTGTTATAACAGAGGTAACAATGGAAAAATGTATTTGGAATACCTGAGTGTGAGCTAAAAAAGATTAGATGCTTATTTTTAGATTGATAGATGATAGAGTAAACAGATAGATGATGATAGATAGATAGATAGACGTGAGGTAAAAATCAGGAAAGAACCAAAGATAGAAACCAAGAAAGATATCAACAAAGAAAGTAGGGGAAGTGTATTCCACTACAGTGTTAAAATAGAAAAAAAAACAAAAAAACAAAACGAGGTATCCAAAATGAGAAAGAGAGTGGATATAAATGTTTTCCAAATGCCTTCCTTGGTGGAATCCCAGAAGCATGCTCAGTGAACAGTGTCACTAGTAACTAAAGCAGGTCAACGAGAAGATATAGCAATTTCAGGGGACATTAAGAATCTGTATATTTTGCCAGTTCATGGGTCGAGAAAACACCAGGGAAACGATTGCTAAGAAACTTGGTCCCTTGGGAGCATCAGGAAGTTAAAATCATTACACTGTGTGAATAATGTAAAATGACTTTTACACAGTCTTCTTAGTGCAGAATTTAGAAGAACAGTATTACAACAAACAATTTGTTGGAGTTTTAAAGTTGCTTCTAAGTATTCTGAAGGTGCATCCTAACATTCATAGAAGTTCTTTCTTTTCCTTTGGGTCATCTTAGTTCAATATGAGAAGCAAGTAGGTTCTTATATTGAATTGTTATAGTATCAAGTCACTAAGTTCAATTTCTGGGTCACTCTTGCCTCTTTACTTTTCTGAGAACAAGTATGAAAGTTTATGCTACCTCTTAAACCTTGGTCCCTGGTAGAAAGTAAGCTCCATGGTAAAGGCTCTGTTTTGCTTGCTGCTCTCTCCCAGTGCCTGGCACAATGTTGTGATTCAATACATAGTTGTTGCCTTGGTAGGTAAAAATTAATCCTTCGTATATCATTTACCCACCAGGCAAGTGTTATTCTACTTTGCGATGAAGTTCAATAGATTTTGCAAAATTCTCTTCCAAGATGAGTTGTATAGCAATGTAGTTAAATAACATCCTTCTTCAGAAAATAACTCTTTGATCAAAAGGATTAGGCTATAAATGACTTGAGAGTGAGAACCACATGCTTATCTTTTTGTTGCCAAGCCCAGTGCCTGGCACATAATAAACGTTTATAAAATGAACTGCTGACCAGATTTTATAGCGAGTGATCACTAAAGTGGTAACAATCAATATTTTGGATCAAACCTTAAAATAAAACTGAATTAACATGTTTTCAGTGAGCACTCAACCTCTGAAATTCATTCTTAAGAATATTATTCAGGCTCAAAGGTAGTTTGAGCCTGAATAATACTGGTTGATCTCTGGTTGATCTTTCCAACCAGAAGGCTAATGAAAATCGGAGAGGAAATTCATAAGACCTAGGTCACTTAAGCTTACATTCACAGCTGCATGCACATGTCCACATACCACATAGCTTGTTTTCTCCTATCATTCTGGGCTTGAAAAAATTAGTTGTTCTTAAAGAGAAAAAAGGGGTATAGCTAAGAACCCTTGTGAGCTTGTCTGTAAGAACATAAAACAAAGTAACTGTATGGAGAACAGGATTCTATAAAATCATGTTTGTTTATCTCTATGTATGCAATTGTAAACAATTTGCAACAAGTATAAATAAAGATAATACATTTCTTTATGGCTGGAAGATGAAGAATATTGCTTTGTAGAAATTAACTTTTTATTATTGTTCTTGTTAGTAAACAAACCAACCTTAAAGCGGACTCGCATTAACACCCACCATGGTAAACACCATCCTACACATAACAGAAGATGTAGGTGTTCTCAACAAATCAGACGTTGCGTTTACTGAAGCACTTAAAACAGGCTCTACTCTTTCCATTCTGATAGTTTTACTGTCTCAGGCAAGCAGAGCTAAGTGAGTATGATCACACATTAATATCCTGTAGGTGTGCATGTACACATTTTTTTTAAAACACTATAATTTCTCCAACTCTTATTGATTTCAGCAAAGCCCTGAGAAGTTCAGAATCTTTCTCCCATTACTGCAAGCACAAAGATATTTTTAGTTTAAGCATTTTATTCCGTGAAATGAAAAGGAATACCACCACCAACAACAAAAAAGATCCAAAGCAAAATAAAAAAATTAAAAAATAAAAATAAATCTGTCGGAAAACAGAAAACTGAAGCGTTAATTGAACATTACCTTTTTCTCATAGTGAGGAAGATGCATCCTGGTCATTTCTATCTTTTCTCACTGTGCTGATTTAAAACCCCCAACTGAGAAGGCAGCTGTGCAGAGCAAGAATCTGGTGAGCTACACAGCAGGAGCCCCGTATCCTAGTGCTACTCCCAGAAATTCATGCTTGCTTCCAGTTGCTGCGTTGTCATTAGTAATGCCAGAAATGTGAAATGCTGTCCTCTTTCCCACAGCAGAGCTGCAAAGATCACAGTGATCTTGTCTTTAAAGACTTCAGAAGCCTGGATCACCCTGTTTTTATTGTTATTTATTTTCAATGCAGCCTCCAAAGGGAAGGCATTGGCTTCTTTTCAAGGTATTCAAAATTCTGGAGACTTTCATTCATCATCATGTTAATGGAATAGATGGCAAAGCAGACGTAAAAGTTGAAGCATATGGAGAGGGAATGGGAAGGTTGCTGGCTGCCCCCTCCCAAGCCAAAAAAAAAAAAAAAAAAGACTTCACTGTCAAATAGCATTTTTTTCCCTAGATTGCAACAAAATCCTTATGCACAAAAAATGCTACATTGCACGCCTCTGGCAAAGGTAGCTTTACAAAATTAACTTCAAGCTAAAATAAAGAGACATTTCTTAAAGCCCTGGAAAATGGAATTAATTTATTTCTGTTTCCAGAGAGTGGCATTAAAAATATTTTATGAAGCACTCTGGAAACGACTTGAAAAATAATTACAGGGAGAGGACTGGGCGGCATAATGGCTGCAGTTGCAACGGCAAAGACATGATTGATGTTACAGCATTGTCACAAGTGAATAAAGCGCATCATAGGCAGAGCTAGGAATTCTGGTGGGGTTTATCCTTCAAAATCAGAGGGTATAAATTGTTTGATTCTGAAGGTATAGATGTTAAATATATATTTTACAGAACATGTTCTGAAGACATAAATGTTAAATATAAATATAAGAATATATATGCTTCAAGTATAAAATTACATTTATATGTATAAAATATGCATCTATTTTGGTACAATCAAGACCATTAGGTCTCAATATTTGAAATAATATGTACTATAAGTGCATCAAGATTTAAAATAATTATTAAAATATTTAAAATAAAACCTGAACCTCAATTTAAAATATATACCCCATTGGTAGATTTGCTTTTTACCTGAAGTTACAATTGGATATCAAAGTCAGTACAAAATAACCAATTAAGGGAAATAGGGCCTAAGTCATTTTAGGAGTGTCTCCTATTTATATTCAGTTAATTTTGTAAGTCCTTTTTGGGAAAGACAAAGAGCTGAAATACTAACATTTAAACATTCTTATTTACTTACGGATTATGTCCTTTAGTAAATATTTATGAAAATACACTTGGCGTCTACCATTTTGCCATGCTGACTTATACCCAGATGCATAAAACAAAAATTTGAGTACATACAACCCTGAAGCATGCCCTCTTTACAGGAAGTGTCTTTTGTTTTTCAAATAGTGTTCGAGTGAAAAATACTTAGGAAAACAGAAAAGTGATACATTCTTTATTGCTGCAAGCCAAATGACCACAAATTTAGCAGCTTAAAACAAAACACAGTTGTCTTATTTTGGGAATTGAAATGCACTAATTTTAGAAAGAAACATGCAACTCAGAAATGTTGCCTTAACAACTCATTGCATGTTTATATCCCTTTTATTTTTATTCATTCATTCTTCTATCTGTTTATAGTATCTATTGTTGTGATTTCCACCAATAGTTGAAATTTTTGCCCTGAAGAAACTGTTTAAGTATTTTGCCTACTAATACATTTCTAATACCATCAAAAATTTAGTTTTACTCTCAACACATATATGAAAGTCTGCCCAAAGACGCTCTTCCATATGCAAAAATGAACATGATGCATGATCAGCAATTAAGTAAATAATATTTTAGGGATACATGTTTCACCATTTTTTAAAATAATTTTGGGTAGATTGAAGAGTTCAACTGATCAAATTTGGAAGAATGAAAAGATGTATGAAAATAAAAACCCAAAGTCAAAAGTTCAAAGGAAGAATATTGGCCAATTGAACTGCATATAATTTTTGATATGCTAAAAATTATTTTTACAGTAGACTATAAAAATTTTTGGCTGTTACTTGAAGAGATAATATAGATTCAGTAAGAAATATAAGGACTCAATGGGCTAATTGAAAAAAAAAAAAAAGAACAGATAATTTGAAAAAGTAAATGCAACCCATAAAGACACAGGTAAAATAAATCCAATCTCACAAATAATTATAGAAACTCAAGAAGTTAAAAAATTATATTCCATTTTTGCTTATTAAAGAATTCATGTTTAAAGTGTGCAGCTCATGGGGCACCTGGATGGCTCAGTGGGTTAAGTGTCTGCCTTCCGATCAGGTTGTCTCAGGGTCCTGGGATTGAGCCCCAGGTCAGGTTCCCCACTCGGTGAGGAGTCTGCTTCTCCCTCTTCTTCTGCCCCTCCCACCCCTGCTTCTGTTCCCTGTGTCTTAAATAAAATCTTAAAAAAAAAAAAAAAAAAGATAAAGTGTGCAACTCACAATAATGAGGGAAGGACAGTATCATAGATTATTGTTGATCATTCAAGCTGGTATATGGCAATTTAACAGGAAAATAGTGGTAATAGAGATCAAAAGAAAAATGACTACAAATTGATGCTAATAGACATCTCTGGGAGATGTCTATTTTAAGGAAAAAAAGAAAAATTGCTATATATATAATGGTATCAGCATATCACCTTATAGAATTGAAAGAGTGGAAAAACCTAAGTTCTAACATTAAGCAAATGTTTTCAGAAAGTGAAAAGCAGCCCTGGCAGCAGGTGGTTAGAACCAGGCCATTACAGGGGCTCCTGGGTGGCTCAGTTGAATAAGCGACCAACTCTTGGTTTCAGCTCAGGTCATGATCTCAGGGTCATGAGATTGAGTCCCTATTCCAGCTTCATACTCAGGGAAAGAATATGCTTGAGATACTTTCCCTCCGTATCTAACACTTGCACTCTAAATAAATAAATCTTAAAAAAAAAAAAAAGTAAGTAAGTAAGAAAGAAAGAACGAAAAGAACTAGGCTATCATAAACAGCACATGTGAAATCACACTCATCAGCTGTGGCTATAACTGAGTCTAATAAGACAGAGGCAAGGACACTCAGCAACCACATAAAACAACTAAACAGCCCCTTCTTTGTACTAACACAAGTGACTACTACTTATTTATCTATGACAACCAACACTGTTTTGATCTTCTCCCCTCTTATAAATAATTGCCAATACAGAGGCACCTGGGTGGCTCAGTCAGTAAAGTGTCTGCCTTCAGCTCAAGTCATGACCCCAGGGTCCTGAGATCGAGCCCTGTGTTCAGCTTCCTGATCCTCAAGGAGTCTGCTTCTCCTTCTGCCCCTCCCCCTACTCATGCACTCTTTCTGGCACATACTTTCTCTCAAACAAATAAATAAAATCTTTTTAAAATGGTAATAATTACCAAGATAGCCAATCCCTGAATTGCCCCTGAATTCTGACCGTTTCCAATACAGATATGGCTTCCTCTTCTTTAAGCCATGCTTAGAAACACCCAACATAAGCCCACATCCTTTAGGAGACCTTTGCCAAAACCCTCCTACTGAGACTTCCACAGTTCCTCTGGAGAGAACTCTCACTCACTCCAGAGGCCTAAAGTTATCCTTATTTTGTTTCACACAGACATGTTATGATCTTTGGCTGGTGGATTTCAGTAAGCTAAACTGTGACAGCCTGTTACACTGAGAATACTGCAGCCATTCTAATGATGCACACAACATGGTAAAGCATGATTATAACTACATGAAAAATGTGTGAATGAAATGTATCAGGTAAAAAGCACTGAGTTTATCAGTACTTTTCCTCCCAATAATTTCTTGCTTATTTTCTTCTTTATTTCCTAACATTCTTAACATTGAGTAAACTATTGCTAATGAAAAAATTATTTTGTTAAAAATTTGCAAAATATGAATGCCTTAATCCATTTGGGCTACTATAACAAAATACCATTGGATGGCTTGTAAACAACAGAAATTTATTTCTCACACTTTTAGGAGTTTGGGGAAGTCCAAGATCAAATAGCTGGCAGATTCAGGGTCTGATGAGATCCCACTTCCTGATGCAGACACAGCTGATTTTTCACTGTGTCCTCATGGCATCAGAGCGCTCTGAGGTGCCTTTTATAAGGGCACTAATACCATTCATGAGGATGCTGCCATCATATCGGGGCTTAGGTTTCAAAATGTGAGTTTTTAAGGGACATGAACATCCATCTCATCTCTACCAGGGGAAAAAACAAAATCCCTTCAGTTAAATAGGAGAGTTTATACATCGTCTTATACTCTTGTTCTTTTCTCCTTGATTTATTCAGCAAGAAATAAATGTGCACATAATCATTAATTGATTCATATTATTAATTGATTTGATGGTCCTAAGTTGATAAACATGATTTATTAGTTCATATATGTAATTAGTTGATAAATTGATACATGTAATGAGTTAATTTATGTGCATTGGTAATTATTTGATATATATGCAATGAGGCAACAATTCCTTTCCTTACATGTTCATTAATTTATTTTGTGTGTTCAGTCAATTATTATTTCATCGAGTGTATATTGAACTTCTTTACTTTGCCCAGACCCAGGGCTAGGTGTTGGTGAGGCAAAGTTGAACATGATTAATTGCCTGCTAGATGGGAGCTCACTCTGTACTAGAGAGGCAGAGAGGGAAAATACATTATCAAACAGAGGGATACATGCTCTATTCTTATACAGATGATGCTGTGGGAGCAATGTCAAGAGGACACTTACTTCCTTGTGTGGCAGAAGGCGGGAGTGCTCAAGGATGACCTCAAGGATGAGATGATGCTTTACCATGAGTCTTTCATAACAAAAATGTGTTTTTCAGGCAAAGGAAAGAAGGAACAGTATTCCAGGCAGTGTAAGAGTCTATACTTAAGAGCTAAAGTGAGAAAAACAATTATTGTTTCAAGAGATTAGAAAAGGGGATCCATGTGGGTTTAAACAGAGGAGCCTGTAAAAGAAACAATACTTGACCTAAATCTTAAAAAATTAAGAAGGTAGGGGCGCCTGGGTGGCTCAGTGGGTTAAGCTGCTGCCTTCGGCTCAGGTCATAATCTTGGGGTACTGGGATCGAGTCCCACATCGGGCTATCTGCTCAGCAGGGAGCCTACTTCCCTCTCTCTCTCTCTGCCTGCCTCTCCATCTACCTGTGATTTCTCTCTGTCAAATAAATAAATAAAATCTTTTAAAAAAAAATTAAGAAGGTATAGAAGTGGAAAAAGAAGATTCAACTGCAGTAAACGCATAATCCATTGCCCTAGTCTGGGACGTGGTAGGTGATATAAATTGGCACAAGATAGTTTACTTCTGTCCATGGAGTCATCAGATAAATTAGGAAACAAACTTTCAGTTTTGAAGCAATCACCCTAAGGACAGATCTATTAATTACAAATTAAATCAGATCTCCCATGTGACAGAATTCATTCTTGTAGTAATAAAGGGTCACTCATTATAGTATCTTTCTTGAACCAAGGGAGGTTCCCACACAAAGAGCTGAAAAGCTTACATGAGAACTTTCTGATCTCATGTAAGATGTCCCATGAAGACACCATCTATCTAACATGATTGCTTTTACACCACTATAGAGAGATTTCTGAAACACTGCTGCATTTTTGTGTTCTCTGAACTCAGAGTTGGGCCAAAAATGATCAAAGTAGGAGGAAATATGTCTTTGAAATTAACTAGCTTTTTTTTTTTTTTAAGGAAAAAGGAGATAAGGAAAATATCGGTCAGATATTGATAGAGAAAACTTATGCCAAGTTTCAAAGGCATAGAAATGCAAAATACAGAGAAGGATATTTTTCAAACTTCAAATTGAGTCTGGAAATGTTGCAGGGATGGTTACATATGGCAGGCAAACAGAACACATGCCAAAAAGGGGAAAATGAGTGTGAGAAGGTGTGAAGATTGATCTGTGCATATGAGGGAACATTAGCAAAAGAAAATATCTGTATAGGAAATGGGCCACATTTGTATAGAAAAGAGAGGTCAATAGAGGGAGAAGTTTTGAACATTATTGGAGTGAGGAACTAGACAAATTACAGCCTGACATTTTTAACTTCGACTTCATGTGATTTTTATTCCCCACTCTGGTTTAAATAACACTCTTTTACTTCCTTATTTCTCTTCAGATTTTTTTAATTAAATTCTAGTTAGTTAACATATAGTATAATATTGTTTTCAGGAGTAGAATTTAGTGATTCATCACTTACGTATAACACCCAGTGCTCAACACGACAAGTGCCCTCCTTTAAACCTGTCACCCATCTAGCATATTCCCCAACCACGTTCCTCCATCAACTGTCACCGTTCTTTACTTCTTTACCTACAACCACCTGTTCCTCTTTTCTATCCCATTAGCATGATGTGAAAAAAACCTGCTCCTCTTGTAGAGTTAAATTGTAGACACATCTAGGAGTAATCAAAAGGCACAACCAAACATTTATTTTGTCCCATTTCATTTTAAGGGTATATCTTTCTTTCTCTCTCTTTTTTTTTTTTTTTTTTTTGTCTTTAATGATTGGGAGTCAGTACCAATTTCGGGGAAAATCACATGAAAATGTAATAGAATGACTCATGTGTTAAGGAATTCTCTTTGAAATATAGTAGTATAGGGGCAACTGGGTGGCTCAGTCATTAAGCATCTGCCTTCAGCTCAGGTCATGATCCCAGAGTCCTGGGATTGAGTTCCACATTGGGCTCCCTGCTCCATGGGAAGCTTGCTTTCTCCCTCTCCCACTCCCTCTGCTGTATTCCCTCTCTCACTGTGTTTCTCTCTGTCAAATAAATAAATAAAATCTTTGAAAAAAAAAAGAAATATAGTAGTATAGAAAAGTATTATTATATTATTATTCTGAAAAAGCAGAAGGCATAACATTCTTTGTGTCTTGTTTCAAAATTCCTCTTTACAGAGATAACTCTCTTAACATGTACTGATGCAGAACAAAAGTATTTTCACAACATTTCAATATCATCCCTCTTATTTAAAGGCAGAAATTCCAGGCATGTAGGTGGCACAATTGGTTAAGTGTCTGGCTCTTGATCTCAGCTTGGGGCATGATGTCAGGGTTGTGAGTTTGAGCTCAGTGTCAGGCTCCACACCCAGTGGATTCTCTCTCCTTTTCCCTCTGCCCCTCCCTGATTGCACTCTCTCTCTCTTTAAAAAAATAAAAAGAAGAAGAAGAAGAAACAGAACTTCATCTGTGGCTTGGTTTTTGTTTTTTTGTTATTTTCTGGTGACTTGGTTTTAATATTATATAAAATATATATGACAGGATTATGTAATGCTACATAACAAATTACCCCTAAATTGAGTATTTTAAAAACAGCAAACATTTATTATCTCACAGTTTCTGTAGGTCAGACACCATGGTGCAGTTGGGCTGGGTCCCCAGGCTCACAGTCTCTCATAAAGCTGCAGTCATGTCAAGACCTGACTGACAGAAGTGACAATTCCTTAGCAATCATTGATTTGGCTTCTATTTCTACAGTATTTCCTCTTCCAGAATCTCATATAACTGGAATCATAAAATACATAGCATTCTAATACTTGCTTCTTTCACTTACTATATTCATTGACGATTCACCTATGTCTTCACATGACTTGATAATGCATTCTTTTTATTGGTGAGTAATAGTCCATTGTATGGATATACCACAATTTGTTTTTCCATTCACCTTTTGAAAGACATACTGATTACTTCCAGGTTTGGGTAATTATGAATAGAACTCCTATGAACATTCATGTGTACAGGCTTTTGTGTGGGCCTAAGTTCTTGGGTCAGTTGGGTCAATGCCTAGAAGTACAAAATGATGGGTTATACGGGAAGTTGATGTTTGGCTTTATATCAACTTTTGAATCAATAATGTGTAGATATACTAAATTATACAAATTTTTAGAATGATATGCTTTATACATTTTTTCTCACTGCCCCCTCCAGAAACACGCTTTCTAGTAAACCTTAAGAAAGTTGGGAGAGAACAAGGTCAACAGTTACTATAAGGTAGCATTTCTTAGATTGAATTCTACTGAGAAGGGAGTCAGTGGAGAAGAAAGATTAAAATGGAGACAGAAAATGTCAGTTAAGTTGTAGAGATGAAAGAAGTATTTGAGGAAGTAGCCATCAGGAATGGCAGGATGTGTTTCATAGCTGAATTTGGGTTTTAAAATGCAGACTGGAGAGGAATAGCAGAGAGTCTATTTTAGAAAAGATCAGTCCTGGGAAAAGAAAGACATATGAGAAAAGACAGGCACAGAGTAAGCAACTAGGAAGATGAAGAGCAGAGTGAAGAAACCATGAGAGTACAAGCTAGAGGTCCATCATGATGGCTGGGGAGGTGAGCTCTTGAATCATTAGAAGGATAAGGATTCGGGTGTAGTGTACCTCCTTGAGAGCAAGCCTAATGGCAATCTCAGTTTCTTTGATTGACAAGAGACTTCAATGAATATTTTTAAAAACTGTTCCTCCCTGTGCCATCACCCCTTTTCATGCCAATGTCTTTTATAGGAATGTTTAACAAGTGTTCACTGAATCTCCTCACACTCCACCCACATCCACTTCTCGTCTATGTGGGGACTGATTATAAAAGTCATAAATGTAATAAAAAATGAAAAGGATCCAAAAAGTTGTTCTATAATCCAATCTTCATGCAGAAATGTGATGTTTAAAATGTAATATATTGTGGCTTCTGAAATGTTCCTTCTAGGAGCATGTGAATGGATGGTGAATGAATATGTGACACTTAAATAATCAAATGATCATATGAGGAAAGAAGGCACAGAAATGCTTCATCAACAGATGTGGTGGCATTGCTATAACCATCTCACACAGAAAAAAAACATGCCTTCCTCGGTGTTGTTTTCTGCACATGCTACAAGGGAAGTTCTTGGCTTGCCCCCTTTGGTCTCTGAAATTATGGTAGAACTAAAGTGTTCTGATAATTGGGAGCCCAAATTAAGATGCTTGTAATGGATGCATGATTAAACATGATTATTTTGTTTGTTTGTTTCTAAAATATATATTTCCCTTATAAACTTCTAGAACATTCTCATTAGACTTGGTTTCTGTTTTGAGCCATCCTCACTTAAACACAATCTTAAGTCTCAATTGTCACCAGTATTTCTTCAGAACTCTGGAACACAAAGAACCAAAATTATCAACTGCAAAATATATGCATAAGTGAGCTAACTCATAATTCTAGCATTGTAAAAATATAATGAGCCATTTAACTTCCTTTATAATCTTCTAATTAAATAACAATAACCTTATTGAGTGCAAGTTAGTGTATTCTTTTTTAACTATTTCTCCATCTCCACCATTTCCACTCTAGGATTATCTATATACAAAATGTGGAGGGAAAAATAAAATTTGAGTCCTTTTGTAATGGCTGTCTTGTGATATACCCCTGATATGTGTGTATTAACCTGTCATCATTTCTTGATTCTAATTAGCTTCATATTAAAAAGGTTTACAAAGTTACCACTGATATGAGAGACACAGGCATATATATTTTAAATAACCAAAAACGCATAAGAAGCTGAGTCTAAAGGTAGTTCTCCATATCACTGGACAGTGAGACTCAGTGGGACATTAAGCAGGCAGCATTCACTACATTAGCATGTAGGAGTCTTCTTTCATTAGGTAGAGGCACTAGATCATATGAGACAGGACCGCAGACTTGCAAGGACCCTCCGTAAAAACCCATCGATATTTTCAAAATGCATCACATTCTTTTTGAACTCCTTTGAGATACATTAGCAACCTTATTAGGTTCTCTGCTCTGAATTATCTCCCTGTCTTACTCCTTGACCTACTAATGTCTCAAAATGCATTAAGACAACAATTAGTTCCTTCTCTTTATGCTGATGGGGCATTTGGCACTCTCAAAAGCATAATACAACTCATTTTTCTTCTCCTGCTTCATGTGATAAGGCTTTTATTTTAAATAAGTGCATATAATTTACAGCATGATGCCTAACAAACCTCAGTGAGAAGACTATGGGAGTGGATATGGGATAAAGGGAGCAGGGGGGAGAAGAAAATATTGAATTGGGAGAATATTGATGATTCAAAATAATGTTATTTTAAACCTAGTAAATAGAGCAATTCTTAACCATCTTATTTTATGTCTGAAAAATTAATTTCAAGTCTTACATTTGAAGTATACAGTTTGCTTTATTTTCACTATTTTTTTCCTTTGACTGATTTTCCAGTAAATAAGCTTTCTATTTCCTGTCACCACCCACAGATCCTTCTCTTTGATGTTTTGTGTTCTCAATAATATGTCATCACTTCTCTATGTATTTTAATGATCCAAATAAGAGTGCCAAAGTTCTATGTGTGCACAAACATATATATACATATATATAATCATTAGTACATATATTACATCTAAATGTAATTATACATGAAAACAGACATTCATGGAAACCAAAATTATTCTAAATTATTGCCAATTCTTCCTTAGTCATGTGATAATTTTCCAGGACCCTCAAAATCCTTCTCTACCTTCAAACTAGTCTTACATATGAGCAGCTAATATTACTTCCAGTCAGAAATGCAGTTGCTGGGGTACCTGGGTGGCTCAGGTAGTTAAGTGACTAACTCTTGATTTCAACTCAGGTCATGAATCTCCAGATCTTGAGATCAAACCTCCCATCAGGCTCCAGCTGAATGTGGAGTCTGCTTAAAATTCTCTCTCTCTCTTTCCTTTGTTCCTCTCTGAATGTTCTGTTTCTCTTTTAAAAAGAAATGTAATTACTAACCCACACAAATTTTCTTGAAGGATTTGTGCTCATATAACAGAGAAAGGAGAATGGGGCAGGGGATCTTGACTTGATTGGAGAATTCAGAGTAACCTATGTACCAAATTGAGACAAATATTTTCACCATCTTTTGACCCTGTCACTGAAAAAAGATCATCTTTGATTAGTATCTGATTTACCTGGGCAAAACAGAAGGTCAAGCGAGTCTGATGCTATTGACCTGAGCCAAGTGCAAAGACAGAGACAGAGACAGAGACAGAGAGAAAGAGAGACAGCTGAATCTAGAATGAGAAACACTTTTGCACTGGAGCCCGGCAAAAGGAAGCATTAATTTTCAATCTTTGAATTTGATTATTACTCTGGTCTAGACGTTCTAATGACTGAAGTGAAACTGTTCTCTGGAATTTTATTTGAGCTCTTTATTAACAGAGTGTAATTGAATAAAACTCTGAGGCACATCTAAGAGTTAGTTAAGGGTAAGGAGGGGACTATCCCAGGATCCAAATAAAAAGGTTAGTGGCAGGAAAAATGAAGTTTATTTTCTATTTGCATCTCAAAATCCAGTCAGTAAAAAGATTACAATAGCAAGGTATCCAGTCTGAACTTCCACTGCCATTTGGACAGGGCTGGACTTGTCTGACCCGTGGGTAGGAGGAGCCAAGGCCATTGTTTTGACCTGATGCTTTGTTGTATTTTATTTGGTTGGTTTGGGTTTTGTTTGGGGTCAGCACCAGAGAAGAAAAGATTATAGAAAACCAGAACTGCTCCATGATCAGTTGCATGAGCTCCTGACTGGGGTTTTAGAAGAACATTTCAGGCAGAAGCAAGAGAATCTGTCTTCACCAAAGTACACCTGAGAAGCAGCATGTCTGTTTTGGAGCATGAGGGGTGGTTGTCCTTCCTTGATACACACACTGTAATGTGCTCAGGCAGAATGAAGATTCTAAGAGATTAACATCACATCAGAACTCTAGACCTCATACTTTGGGGAGTATAGGAGATTAATTTGTGTCCTCGACTCAGGCCAGTCCCGACAGACCTTGGCAGCAATAGTCACTCTGAGGTGTCACCCAGGTGACTCTGAATGAGCCAAGGTGACAGAACAAAGAGAATGTGAACCCAAAAATAGGTTATGTCAGCAGTTACTATACTTGTAGGCCCAGGGACACCTCCACGCTCTTATTTTATTATACACTACCAAAAATCATGTTCATTAATATCACCATTGTCTCAGTTCACTCAGACTGCTATAACAAAATATCACAGACTAAAACTACAAGCATTTACTTCTCACAGTTACAGAATCTGAGAAGTCCAAGATCAAAGTGACAATTAATTTGGTTCCAGGTGAGAATGCTCTTGCTGGCTTTCCGATGGCATCCCTCTCACTGTGTCCTTACAAAAATGACAGAGAGAGAGGGAAAGACAGAGGGACAAAAAGATAGACAGAGGGTCTACAGTCTGTCAAATAATAGCCTCAATGTCACTGTCTCTTTTACTTTCTTTGCTATTGGCTTAGGTCAAAAACATCATACTCAACTGACCTTCTATTTTGCTGAAATAAACCAGGTACTAATCAAGGCTGATCTTTCATCAGAGGCAGAGCCTCATGATTCACATGTGAAAATACTTCTTTAGCTTTGATAACATAGGTTACCCTAAGTTCTCCAGTCAGTCAGCAGCCCCTGCTCCAGCCCCGACTGCCTATGATTCTCCTCACTTTTTCACCATCCAGAGCACAGTCTGATCTCTCTTTCTTTTCTTCTAGAGCCTCTAGCCCCATCATAGGAACCCATCCCCATACCTCATCCAAACCTCATCTAAACCAAATCACCTCATGAAAGCCCCACCTCTATGTACCATCACACTGGGAGGGTTAGGTCTTCAACATGTGACTCTCAGGGTCCACAAACATTCATCCATAACAAACCAATCTTATCAGATTAGTCTATACATATTGCGAAGCTGTTAAACAGAGGTGAAAACCAGTCTTTTTGAATACTTTTCTTCATTTGAAATATCCAATTTTGTCTCAGCTACAAATATTGTCTTTGGTTTTCCTTGAAGTGGAAGGCTCACTTAATTCATTTTTCCCCCCCAACAAAAAAAAGGTCTCCCGAATATCCTAGTCTGAAAATCAGTTGGTCTGTTGGCTGTTCTCTAAGATAGAATGAGTTTTCCATGAAAAAGCAACCAGTTCAGTTCCTAACTCAAACAATTTTACAAGTGCCTTTCCCTCAGAAACCTTCACATATCATCGCCAGCATAATAAAAAGACATGTACTCAAGAGTAGATTTAATAAACTTAATAACCTCCCAGCTTCGTCTAAGACATTCTCAAGTGAAACTAGCTTTTTCTTTTTTCTTTTCTTTTTTTTTTAATCCTGTAAGGATATTTATGGTGGTAGGGAAGGGAAGGACTACTAGTCGAGTTTGGTTCCGCCGCCTGAGTCATGCTAAGGTTCTACCAGTTTCCCACTCCAATGCCTTTACACCTTCAGTGAAAAAGACATATTAAATCTATTTCACTATTATTACAAAAGTCGTTTTTGATCTTTTAGTCCTCCCGAAAGAGTGCTGAGAATCCCACAGGATCCATGTACTACATTTGAGACCTCTTGGACTATATCATAGAGTAATCAAGAGGAACAAATTCAGCGGCTCATGTGAGGGAGAGGGAGCATCCTGGTGTCTTGAGGTGAACTGGCGGAAGCGAAGTCACATGAAGCTGGCACTGGAACCCAGGCGCCCTGGCTGCAGATACGAGACAGGCTGTTTCACACCACAGTACACTCAGGATTAACTGCTCCACTCCTTGCTCGTGAGGCTTAGTTAAAGCTACGTAAACATGCTCTCCCATCCTTACCATTTTTCAATACCTTACCAAAAAAAGAGAAAGGTGTCAGATAAGTTGATTATGCTGAATTAAACCACAGGATAAGATGCCTGTCCTGTGAGCCCTGTTGACAAGTGCATTCAGGTAGGGAACTCAATACGTGTCAGGAGAGAATTTGCGCTATTATAGCCACAGTCTCTCTCACCAGCTTGGTGACATGGTCTTAATAGAGCTCTCTGGCCACCAAGTGACAGGGAATGCACAGAAAGCCAGAACTGGCTTTTAGAAGAGGAGGTAAAAATTTTTTTAAAAATTGGTTGCTTTTGTTTTATTAGAAAGCACCCTCCTATACCTGCCGGGGATGGTCTTCATCCGGCAGAGTTGGGTCCTTTAGGAGCTGCGGAATGGAGGACCTCCCTTTGGCAGGCACTAAAACCAAAAATATATCCCTCACCTCTCTTGTTTAAGAAGGAAAACTAGAAGAAATCTGGAGCAGTTTAGCACCAGGAATAGAAAACGCTGTAGGGATGTGGAGGCGGGGTAAGTTGGGGGCAGAGTGGTGACAGATTTTGAACCCAGGAGGGGCTTGGTATTATGGTGTTATCACTTAGCTTACAAAATGTAAAAAAACAAAAAACAAAACAAAACAAAAAAACAGCCTGCTCTGCCTAATGATCGTGCAGCTTGGGTTGGGGGCACCATGTGGGCTGAAAATATTCTCTGCTGATTGATTATGAAAGATGTGAGTAAGGAGAAATTTTCAAGGCAAAAAATGAATGTTATGTGTAAAGAAGGCATAAAATGCCAAGGGCACAAAGAAGTGGTAGTGTTTATAGTCCGTAGTTCGTACTTAGAATGTTCAGTCTATACGATGAAACAAAAGCCAACCCTGAATGTTTCATATACACATGTACATATTTGTTATATCATAGTGAACAGTCTACAATAACCCAAAGCTTCAGAGATAACATAAAGAGATGGATATCCATTATTCAAAGGATCTTTTAAGCTTACTGTATAAATGTTACTTCTCACTCCTATTGCTCTCACCCGTTTGATTATTAAAAATTTAGAAAAGCTAAATAGTATATTTTATTGGACTTATAAGTACTGAAGTGTTTCCATGCTAATGGATTTGCCCAACAATTTTGGAGCTATTAATGATATCTGCTATATACTTATCTGTGAGAATTTATTAAAAGATTATGTTTAATGATTTTTTATGTAACTATTCACTTTGGCTATATAAAATCATTTTTACTTACTAAAAATGGACAGTATAAAGACACAGCATGGGTCAGCAAAATTATTTGTTTAAACATACTGAAACAATTTTCAGTACCCCTGTGATTCCCTGTTTGAAAAATTCTATAGAGATGTCTCCTAAAGCAGTGTTTGTTGTGTTTCTAAATGTGGAAGAAGAGATCAATAAGGGGTCTACAGTCCTTTGATAAGCTCAATGGCTTGTGTCAGGGTCAATGTCTGTGTCTTTCAGAATGTGCCATTTTTTCTAAATCAAAACTAGTAACTATTATACATCACTTCTCTGTGTCCTAAGTAAATTTGCACAATGACATATACATGGTACAGTATGGTTAAATACAGCTCTTTGTGTGAAACAGATAGAGCTATGAAATTCTGTGATTTTGACAAAACAGAATGATTTTCTTATGAATGTCTTTTATTTCAGAGAAATGTTTTAATAAACTTCTATGCTTTGTTTTCTCCCATGCATGCAAGTTAACTGCAGAAATACTTATATGTCAGGTATATCTAATGTCAGACTCTTGACAATGCTTTATCAAAGACAGTAAAAGACTTTAAGGTGATACTCAAATAAAGAGATGATACACTAATTAGGGTCTTATTAAAATAATGGCAAATGAAAGGAACTGGCCTTTCTATTCATGTTTCATTTCAGTGCATATGAGAAATAATTGATATTCAGGGCAAATGTGGAAGAGAACAAAAGTGTTGATGACTTTATCAAGATGCTCTTTATAGAATCTTTATTCCAATAGTCCAGTTCTCGGGATTCTCAAAATAGCTTTTTGTTGACACCATGAAAAGAGGAAATAAATAGTTTTACTTTCTTTTAGTACATTTAGAAATAATGCTTACTAAGCTACATTCAAGGAAAAATCTGTCCATCAAATTAAGAGGAAAAAAGAGGATCACCCACTCACCTGCTAATTGCAGAATTATGCTAATTCGTACAATACAACAATCAATGTCTCCGACTGACACTCTTGCTTCTATTCCAGTGCATTCTTCCTTCCAAGTACAATAATCTGCTTCCCTTACTATCCTTTTTTTTATTATATGATGTTAGTCACCATACATCATTAGTTTTTTTTTTTTGAAGGTTTTATTTATTTATTTGACAGAGAGATCACAAGTTGGCAGCGAAGCAGGCAGAGAGAGGGGGAAGCAGGCTCCCCACTGAGCAGAGAGCCCGATGCGGGGCTTGATCCCAGGACCCTGAGATCATGACCTGAGCTGAAGGCAGAAGCTTAACCCACTGAGCCACCCAGGTGCCCCAGATCATTAGTTTTTTGATGCAGTGTTCCATGACTCATTGTTTGCGTATAATACCCAGTGGTCCATGTAATCTGTGCCCTCCTTAATACCCATCACCATGCTTCCTGTAGTATTCTACATGCTCTTGAACCACAATGCTTATCCTTCCATAGTCTTTAACTTTGCAAATAAGTCTACATTCAACATACTTCTTGTATTTTCCCATACAACAAGCTTTAAAGACAAACTCCTATTACCATTTCAAATAATTAGTTTCTTAGAGCCCACTCCATGGTTGGCATTGTTGGAGACAAATATTCTGATATTTCTGGCCAGGAACTTTCTACTTTTCTGAGAAGGGCAGTCGCAGGGACACCTGAAATTAGTGACACAGTGAGAACTGGTTGGCATTACTAAAACCAATACAGATGCATCACACTCAGAGTAATTTGCTAAAATGGTTACAAATTAAAAGAATTGATTGCCTTGTTTTTTTTTTTTACTTTTTGCTAGGTAGGCAAGCCCATGTTAGTCATTTACAAACCATCCTTCGAATGAAAGTTATACTTTTGATCAACCCATCACTAATGAAGCAGCAGGAAACCCCCCCACTTTCTATCACTGGAGATAGTACATTTCAAAATGACAATTAAAGTGTTTCTGATCACTATTATCTAAAATCTGAAATGGACAGCATCACTCTAAACTGCTAAAATAGTTCTCCTAGCACAGCTGTAGAGGCTTTCATTTTAACAGAAAATTTACCCCATTAAATATTTGTGTGGTCCAAAACAACATGTTTCTGGAAGATAAAATCCTTCGGCCACATTCTCTGACTTTGACTTCTCTATTCCTATGCAAAAAGGAAACAAAATACACAGTGTCCGGGTTCTCTTCTACCTCTCAGATTCTGTGACTTCTCTCATGTAAAATACATCCTTACTTATTCAAAATATCTAAAAATATACATTTTAGGCATAGCTTTACTCAATACATCATATACAATGCTTAGTAGGACAATACATATTAAAAAATAAAAATGTCCATTTTAGTCTCTAAAATAATTTTTAAAGGATAAACATTTTGCTCTAAGAAAATTGAAGCAAAATAAGATAAATTCATATTTATCTCACGTAGGAGTGCACGAGCAAGAAGATTATTAACTTTAAGAACTTATACTTAGGGTTAGAACATTAGTATTTTCTCAAAACTGTACTTAATTTTCCTAGACAAAGATCCTAAAATAAATGTTAGAATGTTAGCCCTACATAATAGAAACATAACTTCTGCCCTTATTGGGGCCAAGACTTTGGTATTCTCTTTACACACACACACACACACACACACACAATCATTACTATGCTTGTGTTTTCAAAAAATTCATGTTGAACCCTATCCCCAGATGTAATGGAATTAAGAGGAGAAGCCTTAAGGGATTGATTAGGATTTGATAAAGTCATGAGATTGGAATCCGCATGAATTAAGTGTGCCTTTTTAAGAGTCACAAGAGAGGTTTTTTCCACTGCTCTGCTCTCTGTCATGTGAAAATACAACGGGAAATCATCTGTCTGCAACCTTGGAGAGGGCCCTCATTGGAACCATGTTGGCGACCTGAGGATGAATTCCCAGGCCCCAGAACTGTGAGAAGTAAATTTCTATTGTTTATAAGCCACCCAGTCTATGGTATTGTTACAGAACCTAAAGATAAGACTTAAAGATAAGACCTTAAGGGATATTCATGCAGGCTTACTTGGCTTTGCCCAAAAACATTTAATGAGCACCTATTATGATGAATCTTATGCAGGCTATTTGTTGAATAATAGTCATACTGGGGTTCTGCTCTCTATAATACCCAGTGAACCAGGATGCTATAGACTCGACCAACTCATGATGCCAACCTCTCAACAAGAACCTTTAACTGTTTTCTGCAGCAGGGTTAACAATACTGTCCAACTTTTTTTTTTTTTTCTAAAAATGGCACATATCACTGTGCTCACATTTGGTTGTCAAAAGAAGGCACTTAGCCATGCCTGACTTTAAGAGTCAGGGGCATGTAATCCTCTAAGGAGTCAGGAAGTAAGGGGAACTAGGAATATTGGTGAGCAAGAGTAGTGTTTGTCATGAAACTCAAATTTAGCCAACCTCCTAAAAGATACTTTGATGTTTGATGACATTTCACCTGTAACTTTATAATATACAATTTGATTGGAAGAGGGCATGTCATGTACTCTTGTATATTTCCCAAAGTGTTGGACAGTCATTGGAAACTCAAAATTACCAGAATTAATTAATTAATTAATTAATTAATTAATTACAGAACAAAACAAGCAGTGAACATTTCATTGTCATCTGGGCATGTGATTGCTACAGGGAGATGAGATTTTCTCTAACAAAGAATAACAGGAGCCACATGAGGTCAAGTGGTGCTAATCAGGGTTGGCTGCATGCCTAGGCTGAGTAAACAAAGCATCTGGAGTGAGTTGAGGGATGAAATCCTGTCTATCCAAAAGAAGCCCTGCCATTTCCCTATCAGGATACCTTTTACCTTCCAACAGCACCTAAAGTACCCATTCCTAACGAGCAGATTTATGCATTTTTCTCCAAATTTTGAAAGCTGGGGCATTGCCTTAGAAAGGACAGAGTTAATGTTACTTATCATAAATGACTGTTGGACTGACTTTTTGAATAATGATAAAGTTAACTAAAAAGAAACAAAAATGCAAGCTTTGGCTCTCTTAGTAGACATTAGGTATCAGAATGTGGAAGGTAAGAGGCTCAATTCTCAATGCTTCTCAGTCCCCACCTGGAAGAGTGTGCTTGGGGAACTCTGCATTTAGGAAAGTTGTCAATATACTGAAGCTTACTGAAAGATGAAATGCTGGCAATCTATATTGTAAAAAATATAAAGGAAGCCTTGAAGTCTTGAGCATCTTTTATGCCTGAAATGCCTGGAACCATCTTCTTCCAGGTCATATAGTCTGTCTTAGTCAGTCTGGGCTGCTATAACAAATTAGCTTAGACTAGTTGGGTTAAATGACAGATATTTATTTTTTACAGTTCTGGAGACTAAGGAGTACAAGGTTAATTGAGATCCTGGTGAAAAATTTGTAGACAGCCACCCTTTTCCTGTGTGTTCACATGTCTGAGAGGACGCTAGTCTCTTTCTTTACCATAAAGGCACCAATCCCATCATGGTGGATCCACTCTCATGACCTCATCTAAACCTAATTGCTTTCCAAAGACCTTACCTCCTAACAACATCCCATTAGGGGGAGAGTTTCAACATATGAATTCTCAGGAGACATAAACATTCCATACATAACATGGCCTTATAACACTTTTCTGGGGCAAAACAGCAGCTCTCTTATTCAACCAGCATTTATACATTAGGATCTGCTTCAGTGAGCGTGAACCCAGAGCAGCTGAGGACAGAAAAACACATCATAGGCATGTGCTCAGGTTATGAATTAAGAATCTAACCTGCCAGTTTGTTCCTCTCTGAAATCTAGTACAGATTTCAACCAAAACAGGATTATCAGAGTTCAATCTTAATATATATGCTTCAATAGTGCTAACATAATGTGCCAGCACTCATTTCTTGTTTCTGACATGACTTTCATTTTAATAATTCTGAAAAGCAGATATTACAGGGGAAATGAAATCATAAAAGAGAAAATTATATTTGAATATATTATTGTCCTATATATCAAGGCCAGACTGTAGTGTCCCCTTCTCATATAATACTCTAGTTTTCCTCTAAGCACCAAATTGATAGTGAATGGAGGAAATGACATGTCAGATTTGCAGAATCACTGTCTTTATAAATAAAAAGAAGTGCTTATATCTAAAGCGGCCAGACACAGAGGAACATGCAAATAAGTGATAATACATCAATTTAATAGAATATCATTCCACATTTAAAATAGGAAGATCATGAGTCAGTTTTCTATAATGTTAAGATTAATGGCATACTATGTGAAATGAAGGCACATGTAATAAAGTGATGTTTGCCTATGAAACATTATTAGAAGGGAATTTAGATTAAAACAATTATGTTAAAACAGTTGATATTTTAATTAAATTAGATTAACTATGTTAGTCATATTCTACTACCAAACCTCTGCTGAGTTTCACTCATTCATCTAGAAGTCATTGTGCTAGGTTTGAGAAATACTGAGATATAATCACTTTTCTCAGAGCACCGGAAGGTCTTTGTACGTAAAGAAAAAAAGAAGAATAAAAGAAAGCATTTACAGTACAGTTTGGTAAGAATAATAGAAACAGAGATCTGCCTGAGGAGCTAAGGGAATCTACAAAAGACACCTAACCTAATCTGGGGCAAGATGGGTAGTGAAGATAGGGTGTAAACTTCCTAGAAGTCAGGTTGCCTGACTGCCATCTTAAGGCACAAATAGGAACTATCCAGGAAAAGATATGGCTGTGGGAATGAATGATGTTGGGTGGCAAGGACTAGCAAGGACTTACCAGGACAATTGCAGGTGTTCAGCACACTTGGAGCTCAAAAGGGAAGAAGAGGTGGCAAGTGTGAGGAGAATCTGGCAGGCACCTAATCACAAAGAGCTCGCAGAGTTTGTTATTCTTCTAGGGACATAGGACCTCATCCAAGGCAGACATGAATTCTGCAAAGGACATTCTGATGTAGGGTTTTTGATTCTTGTAGTAGTTCAAGAGGAACTACGTAAGAACTTGAATGAAGCCCGTGACAGTGAGGATGGAAACAAAGAACTCAAGGCAGTAACACAGTGGATGAATGGAGCTTGAGAGGAGACTGAACTTTGGGACAGGAGAGAGAAGAAACTCCAGAATGATCTTTATGTGGATACTTCAGTCAACTTGATTCCTCCAAGTGGGAAGTACAGGAAGAGATGCAGGATAGGATGGAGGTAAGTTTTTTGGGGGTTTATTATAGGTCAGTGACCATGACAGAGGTTAGATAGATGACCTAGTGTGGGGGGGAAGATAAAGACTAGAAATAACAATTTGAGGGTCATTAGCATATAGGACATATTTGAAGGCATAACCTCTTATGGAGGTGAAGACCTCTCAAGGAGGTTTGGTTGTGCTAAGAAGGACATTGGGAAATCCTGGAGGAACTCTAACATTTAAAGAGAGGCTGGAAGGAGGGAGAAAAGTCCACAGGCAACTGGAAAGGAAGAACCAGAGAAGCAGAAGGGAAAGCTGGAGAAGGAGCTTTACTTATTTATCAACTACAGCCAGAGTCTCAAAATTTAGGGGTGGAAAACAGAGTCAAATGAAGCAGAAAAGGCATTGCAAAATGTCTGTTGGCCTTGTAATGAAGAAAATATGGAAGCAGCCACAGGTACTTTCCCAGAGTGATGTGACAAAAGCCAATGCTCAGGGGTTCCCAGGACAAATAAGGGGACAGGAGGAAATGGGCAGTAGGAAAGGAGACAGCAATAAACTTTCTCATAAACTTGGATGTGAAGCCAAAAGAGACAAAGTGGGCCAGCAGAGGAGCAATGAGAATGGATGAAAAATAGGAAAAGAGTGCAGTAATCAGATTTGCTTGACAGTGAAAAGGGAAATTACTTAACTTATCTTAAAACCATTCCATTTTCTCCATCCACAGTGACACAGTCTTATATCAGCTTGCTTTGTTTGGGGCTGGGATGATGATAATGAGTCCGCATTCCTCTCGTATCCATTAAATGGGCTGTAGAGGGAGATCTGTTTGGGTTTCCTTCTGTAGTTCTGTTTTTTTAAAGATGAGAGACTGTTGAGAAGATGAAGGGTCAAGAGAAAAAAATCCAAGAACTGTGAAGAATGGAAAGACTAAACATTCTAGAAAAGGGGAAAACAGAGAGTGGGAAGAGTGGGCATCTGTAACAGAGGCCAACAATTCACTTCTGAGGAGGGACATTTCTATCTCTGAGCAAAAGAAAAATGGACAAGGAAGGATACAGACAGATAGGATTACAGGCAGGGAGGGAGGAGAAACAAAGTTGAAAAAAAAAGTCCTTTTTTTTTTTTTTTTTTATGTAGTCCTTTTTTAAGCAGCCATTATCACAGCCAATGATATAATGTGACAGATGCTTATTGATGGCATGGCCCTGAAATCAAAAAGTTTAGTCTGGTGGTTGTAGGAAAACCCTAACAAAGCACTACACAGCATGTAATCATTGTTAGCAGGGCAACCAAGAGCCACAGGATGGCAATTCTAGCTAGGCTGATCAAAGATACCCTTGAAAGGGAATCTTTAAATCATTTGTGAAAATGATTTTTTTTTTATTTTAATGGGGAAAATAGTGCTATCTAATTTGCAGGAAACTATCCAGTCTATGATTCCTAAAGATACATGTCGGGATTATCTGGACCCAGGGTGAGTCAGTGGAGATGAAGGGAATAGGAACAGGAAAGGACCAACTGGTGATAGGACAGCACAGAGGTAAGAAGGGGACAGAGCTCCAGAGAATGCCTCCCAGGACTCACCTCTGTCACCTGTGACCACTGTCTCTGGTGACACAGAGGTCCCGTTCTGGGTCCATTCATGCATCCAGCAACCTCCTCACCTGCTGGAATTCCTCCTTGTCCGTTTCTCGCCTTCCCTTCCCTATTCTCACAGTGTTTATAACCTAATTCGTTTTCCTCCATCAGGCAGAACTGGCAATTAGAAGAAAATTTACCCATTGGTAGAAACCTCCATCCCACCAACCCTGTTTAGTCCAGGACAAAATTATGGAATGTTTCATATTCAGTCCCCCTGACTTCCTTGTTCTTTGTTATTTTCCTACTCGAAATCTTTGACTCTCTTCTTGAAGTGTCTGGATGTCATGCTATCGTCCAAATTCTCTGCTCCATGTTATCCCTGCTCCCATGCAAGGAACTGGCAATGCCTTTAAAGTATTGGAGAATATATGATCTATAGTTTGTTTTTTAAAGATCAAAGTATTAATAAAAAGATATTCTAGGTAAATATTTTATCCATGAGGAGGGAGAAGTGGTTTATCTGTTTTAGGAAAGGAGGTGGCCACCATAATGACCATGGTGGGGGGAACATGGAAAACCATTGAATTGAAGAGGAAAACATTTTTTAAATGAGAACTCTGCCTTCGGCTCAGGTCATGATCTCAGCGTCCTGGGATCGAGTCCCACATCGGGCTCCTTGCTCGGCAGGGAGCCTGCTTCTCCCTCTGCCTCTGCCTGCCTCTCTGTCTGCCTGTGCTCGCTCTCTCTCCCTCTCTCTCTGACAAATAAATAAATTTAAAAAAAAAAAAAGAGGAATTCCTGTTTAGGTAATGTTTTCACTTGCTCTCAAGGATTAAAAGAAAGAGTATGTAGAGTGCCCTGCACAGTGCTGGAACACAGCAGACCTTTCTAAACTTTTTTCTTTCCCTTTCTTTGCTAAGCATTGCCAATAACCATAGCCACAACAATACGTGTACCCACTACAAAAGGAAACTTTTTGCACAAAACTACCAACTCTACAATATCATAAGCAAAAAGTCACAGTCCCTAGTAATGTCTGGACTGCTGGCATTTTTTTAAACCAGGACAAGCAAACAAAAATTCAGCATGAAACTAAAACATTCAAAAAATATCTCCGGGAAAAGATTTTTAAAAAGATAAAACAATGGAAGAACGGGGGCGGGTGGATTCGGAGCTGAAAATTCTCAGGCAAGAAAATGAAGAGAAAATGAAATTTACTAGAGACATAAAAATCACATAAGGAGCAACAAAAGGAGATTAGCAGCACAGAAAATATGCAGTTAGAGACACGGAGGTCAGGCTTGACAACATGAGCACCCATGACCACACTTTGAGTCATGTACTGAATTATATTCTAAATAATGTTTCGGTTTAAATTTTTTTTTAAGATTTTATTTATTTATTTGACAGAAATCACTAGTAGGCAGAGAGGCAGGTGGGGGGGGCGGTGAAGCAGGCTCCCCACTGAGCAGAGAGCCCGATGTGGGGCTCGATCCCAGGACTCTGGAATCATGACCTCAGCCGAAGGCAGAGGCTCTAACCCACTGAGCCACCCACGTGCCCCTAAAATTTATTTTTGACCACTATCTGGCTCTCCTTAGGAGGTGTGATAATTTTTGTTCAGGTTATTAATAGTCTCCTCCAGAGTCTCTGTTTTTTTCAGGGTTTCACCTGATGCTAACTTCCCTCTCTGGCCGTGGGCTTCCTTAGGTCAGACATCCACCAGCTGGGGACCTTTACCCGCAATCCTGGAGAGAGTGATGAGAATGTAGCCCTCTTTCCTCTGAAAGGCAACAAAATTCTAGGACTTTCCCATCAAGGTACAGAAAGAAGCCTTCCTATCTTTTTATCTATAGCTTTGAGAATGTAGAGGACTCTGCTCAGGACTTTAATTTCTTTTCAAGGCCCCAAGGGTAGGAAGGGGGCAAAAGAAAGATACATATGGACCAAAGCTGACCTTCCTCCTGAAGAATCAAGAATCTGACAAATGCATGGTCTTTCCCCCAAGTTTCTCCTATATTAGCATGTAAACTCTCACCCCCATGAAAGGAAAGAAGCCTCACTCCCCTTCAGAGAAAGCAAGAGGTCAGAACTTCTTGGCTCAGGGCAGTAGATGCGTTTAAAGAATTGAGATTGAACAATCCAGAATCCACCTAAAGAGATTATCTAAAGGTGATAAAGAAAAGCAGATAAGAAGTACCAGGCAAATCCGAGTTGCAGAGAATGACATAAAAAATAGTGAAATTGTGTTAATTTTCTCATCTTTATAGGGAAGGGCAGTAGTTGTTTTCGAAATGAAAAAAAAAATCTGAACTAAGATTCTATATTGCAAAAACAAATTGAAATAATTCTAAATTATCAAAAAAAAATCAAAATTGAATGACCAAAAACTGACAAAGATAGTTAATTCTGAAGCAAAAGTAAGGGAGGAATCTAGGATAGAAAATAATAGAAGAAAATATCTCATTTACAACAGCAGCTCAAAGAAAGCACAAGAGACTGAATAAAGAATAAACCTAATAAGGCCTATGTAATAGGTCTTTCTGTGAAGAAAATATAAAAACTCTCCTGAGATACATAACAGAAGACACCAATACATGAAAATAAGTATTGTGTTCTCATAGAGGAAAAGTAAGTATTTTAAGTGACCCAATTATCCCAAAATTTATTGATCTGTTTAATATTCCCAATACAGTGCTATAAAAGAAGGTTTTAAAAAATCAACAACCTTATTCTAAAGCTTATATTAGAAAACAATGTGTAGGAATACCCATAAAATTTGGTATTTCCATGAAAAAATGGTTATAAAGATAAACCTGCCAGGTAATAGAATAACAATCAAAACATTTCAGTACTGGAGACCAAATAGATCAAGGCATAGAGTAGAGAATTCAGAAATATCTCCAAAATAAATAAATAAATAAAAGTAAAAATAAAATCATGGAAGGATTTACTTGTAGAAAGATTGAGTAAACACACTTTCAAAAATACTTTTACTAAGTACAGTTTAAAATGCTAGTCATTATCTATAAAACAGAGATTAGAAAACTGAAATGAGGACTAGAAGGATGGTAGCTATGAACTACAAGACATGTGAAATTACTCAGTGGTGAGTTCCTTGAATTTTTTTTGCCTAATATATTACAGACTTGGAGCTGAAGCAGCCGAAGTTGACAATCTGGGAATACTAAAGGATCCAGAACAAAAAATAAAAAGCCTGCTCTCTAGCCAAAAAAAAAAAAAAAAAAAAAAAAGACAAAAACAGGTAAGACACCTAGTAAGGTAGAAACTTTTTTTTTTTCATTTAAATATTTATTTATTTATTTATTTATTTATTAGAGAGAGAGAGGGAGGGAGAGAGAGAGAAAGCACACAAGCAGGGGGAGGGGCTGAGGGAGAGAAGCAGACTCTCCCCTGAGCAGGAAGCTTGACATGGGGCTAGATCTCACGAACCTGAGATCATGACCTGAGCAGAAATCAAGAGTCAGATGCCCAGCGGGATGAGTCACCCAGGAGCTCCAGTGAGACAGAAACTTTTAGACAAAAAGCACTCTATGCCAGCCAAATACTACACACAAAAAATTTTCGTCTTCACACCACCTGCTTCAGTGGGGACTAGGATGAAAAATGTAGACTTCCACCCCTTTTAGGCTGTAACCAGAGACCTCACCCATGACTACTTTAGGGAGTAACAGAGAGAGACCAGTCTTCCACCGGCAGCTGGCACTAAGAAGCCACTGTCATACCTCCGTGAGAGTATGGTGTCAGGCGAGGTCTGACAGAGTCGAAACTTTCCCTACTACCCAGCAGTCATGAGGCCACCCCACTCCTCTGTGGGATCAGTGACCATGTGGGCAGTAGTAATGAGTTACTCCAAACTCTCCCATCCAGGGAGCCTTCAACAAAGACCTACAGGGGATCCCAGCCATAACAAAGAACCCCAACACCAACAGGACAGAGATGTCAGGATTATCTGAGGAAGGCTTTGAGTCAGGCATCATAAATATTCTTCAGTGAGCAATTATAAACTCACTTGCAACTAATGAAAAATAGAAAGTAGCAATAAAGAAATGAAGTCTATAGAAAAGAACCCAATGGGAATTTCTTTTTAATTCTGGTATAGTCAACAGACACTGTTATGTTAATTTCAGGTGTAAAATTAGTGATCTGACAATTCTATACATTACTCAGTGCTCATTGTAATAAGTGTGCTCTTAACTCTCTTCATCCAAATAAGAATTTCAGGACAGAAAAATACAATAACTGAAATAAAATCTCAGTGGGTGGGCTCATCAGCAGAATGAAGGGAGCAGAGGAAAGAATCAATGAACTTGAAGCTAAATCTATATAATTTTCAAAATCTGTATAAAAAGAGAGAGAAAATCAACTGACAAAAGAAGAAACTAAGCCTTAGAGAAATTGTGACTTACCTAATATTATGTAATTAGTAAGTTTTGGATTCATAACCAGCTGGTCTAACTTTCAACTCAGGATTATCTTCACCAACATCTAATTTTTTTTAAGATTTTATTTATTTGAGAGAAAAAGAGAGAGAGAGAATGAGCAGGGGGAGGGACAGAGGCAGAGAGAGATGCAGACTCCACATTGAGCAAGGAGCCCTAGACATAGGGCTCTGCCCCAGGACCTTGAGATCATGACCTGAAGTGAAGTCAGACGCTTAACAGACTGAGCCACCCAGGTGCCCCTACACCAAAAATTTTTAATTAGCTGATGTTATCATTCACCAAGACAATTTTAATTCAAAATTGTTAGAGTATGTTATAAAAATATCTTTAAAATATAACCCCTCTATTTTATTTCTTCTTAAATGCACGTAATTCAGAAATAGATGTGCCTGCTATGAGGAAGCCATCATTCCATGTAGACACGTGGCTGAAGAGAAACATGGTTTCTGGTTCTTATTTAACATGGTGGTTCATGAGTTAACTGTCAGAAATTCGCAAAATACAAAGTTGTGAAAGCTATATAATTGACACTCTCAGGTAATTTATGGAAGGGAAGGTTTACGACTTCTCCCCTAGAGCCCATCTTAGAGTATCAGGAGATGTTTAGGAGTTGCTCTAAAACCTGTGTGTCAAATGATATAAAGGGGTTTGTCCAGCTGTAAGGTCCATTAAGAATAATAGAATAATAAATACTTCTGCCACAAGAAAACTTTTTTAATTTATCAGTTAGTGCCATGATATCAGTAGTCCGGCTCCAAATGGAGAAATGAACTCGAGCAAATTTGCTATTGAACTGCTGTTACTTTGAACATCTTTGTCTCTGTTGGCTCAACATGGTAAGCAGCAAAATACAGACATTTCCTGGCATCCTGTCCCATTAGGGGCACCAGAGATTCCTTCTTGTTCCCCAGAGCTTTGAAAAGCTGGGGATCCATCACTACAAAAAGTCTCCTTACTGGGCCACTAGCAAATGGCAAGGGAAACTTTTTGACATGTCTGCTAATGGACTACTATGTCAACTCATGGCAGCCAGAGTAGTCTAATAAAAATATCTGATTATTAACTAAATACAATCCTAGTTCCTTTATGAATTTTGTGCAGCGTACAGAAAAATGACACTACTGAGGACTGTGTGATAAAACTGTGGTATACAAACAAAAATAAAATGTAAGCTTCTCCTTTAGGTATAACCACATATCTAGAACTATCTTATCAAACTATAGACTGTAATGACAGTCACTGAAGAATTTAACTGAGCTTTGTGGTGAGCTGTGGAACTCTTTGCCAAAATATTTAACCTGGATTCACAGTGACAAATTATCTGTATTTCCCACAGCCACCCATAATGAACCTAGAAGGAAATATGGCTCCCATAGCAGGCAAGCTGTTAAAGTGAATAATAAGTGGGAAAGTTCATAAATTCAGTAAAAATGACCTGTTATGGAAAAAACAGCCACCTTCTGACAAATTTAAGAGTGTTTCTGGGGGTTTGTCAGTCAACAATTATTTATTGAGCACTTACTGTGTACAGACAATGTTGCTGGAACAGGGGATACAGAAGTAAACAAAATAGTGGATATCAATTCTTTAGTAATTTATATCCTCAGGGCTGTGAGGAGAGTGGCAGCTAATATACACAGAAACTAATAATAAATCTGATACTCTCAGACAGTATGAAGAGCTATGGTTAAAGATAATATCCTACCAATGTGGAGTAGTCAGAAAGGTACTTTCTGAAGGGTGACAGCTATGTTAAGAAAGGACATTCATGATGGTGGGGGGGGGTGAGTAAATATCCCAAGAGAGAGCAAGTTCAAAGACAATTTCTGAAACCAGAATAACCTTCTGAATTTTTTTGTCATTGTTAATTGAATCTCACGTTGACGGTACCCCCCACCCCTGGCCTGGATATGAAGTGCTTCCATATATAGGAATTTAGCTAGTTCTCACGGCAACCCTGAGACATGCATACTGTCCTCCCTATTTTGCTAAACAGTGATGTTTAGTGACTTTCTCAAGATTACTTATGCATCTGTAGCACAGCCTGAATGTAAATCCACTCTCTTAATCTCAATTCCCATGTAACACATCATCTTTCATAGATGTCAAAGCTCTAGTGGGTTAAGAAAAAATGGGAGCATTTGTAAGATTTCTTGGAGTCATTATTATTATTATTATCCAGGATAATAAATATGTCCTTTGACATATCTTTGCTATCACTATTAAAGAAAGAAAAAGTAAGGTTGTGGTTTCTTTAAGAAACCAGGTGTTACAGCTAAGTATCTGGCCTAAGGAGGACTCCCCTGGAGTATAGAGTAGTTCAAGCAGTTGACATTTCATTGTATTTGTCACTTGTGAATAGACAGTTTGGATTCTTTGTGGAAGCAAAAGAGATAATTAAGAAGAAAAGGGCAGAACTACAGGAGTACAGAAACTTAAATTTCGGATGAGAAGAGGACATCATAAATCCAAAGAACATGGAAACCATTTGGATCAGTTGAAATATAGAATCATCCATAAAGAACTGCTTCAGTGTTGTATTCAACGTGGCAGAATTCCTGAGCACTTACTTTTTGTTTACTTTCACCAGGGCTCAAAACCATAGTGATGAGACTGAAAAAAAAAAGAAAAAAAATTAAAAAGGAGAAAGAAAAGAATTCAAAGACATAGAAAATTGTCATTAGCACAGCAAGACATTACTATTCCATGGTTTGATATGGGTGGCATGCAGCTCTTTTTTTTCCTAATCTGAATTTTTAAACATAAATCTAAGGCACATATATTGAAGATACACCTTCTCCTGTCAATTAACCATTTCTGAAGTCAAACTACCCACATGACTGTGTAACCCTCATATGCCCTTACCTTTCATGGGGGAGCAGATTGTGATGGTAAAATCATAGTGCCAAAGAGGAATCACATAATTTAGAATCTAAAGGTCTGTTTGATCCTAAACTTAAATTAATAACATAAAATGAAAATTTAGTTCCCCAGTCATACTAGCTGTATTGCAAGAGCTCAGCACACAGGTAATTCAAAGCTCTTGTATCATGCAGCATAGAATAGAACGTTTCCACATCCCAGAAAGTTCTACGGGACATGACTGGACCAGATGGCATTTGTGCAATGACATAAATCTCACATTCTCTCTACCCAGTCTCTCACATGCCACATGTTTTTCACTCCAAAAATCTCCTTGCCCCACATCTCATTCTGGTCTAATTTTGATGTGTTATCTTTAATCTCTTTGCCATATTAGTCATAGCATAAAAAATTTATAGTTGTGAATATATCTATATAAAAAATTTTATAGATATAGTTGTGAATTTAATTGCATCTGCTCCAATACCATTATTTTATACATGAGGAAATGCCTGCTTATTGTAGTGAAATGTACCCATTAATTTAATAAGTATTTAA
Source organism: Neogale vison (assembly GCF_020171115.1). Taxonomy (NCBI): domain Eukaryota; kingdom Metazoa; phylum Chordata; class Mammalia; order Carnivora; family Mustelidae; genus Neogale; species Neogale vison. Next base: position 303,080,243 of record NC_058091.1, read on the forward strand.
TTAGTTTCTATATATTCTAAGCACGTGGGACAGACCAAAATCTAACCCTCATGGAACTTAAAATTGAATGCAAAGGACAAACAATAAAAAGATAACAAACAAAAAAACTGTATAAGGCTAGGAAGGAAGTTAATGCAGGACAAAGGGACAGAGGGAGAGGATGGGGGCAAAAAGAAGGGAAGTGGAGAGAGTAGCTATAGCTCCTCCACGGAAAGAGGCCGGAGAGAGCTTTTGTGCATTGCTTTTGTGCAAAGGTGATACTGAAGAAAGACCTGAAAATGTGAAAGGATAAGCCAAGTGAAGATATAGTGTAGGATCATTCCAAACACAGGGAACAGCAAGCACAAAGTCCAAATAAGTTTGATGTGTCCAAGAAGAATAAATAAGGGCAGGGTTTCTGGAGAAAAGTGAACAAGGGGAACGTGAAGGGAGGTGAGGTCCGAAAAACAGCCAAGGACAATCCTCTAGGACCCGGTCTTTGTTATCTACTGCTGTGTAATAATTACCCAAGATGCAGTAGGTTGAAACTGCATTTGTTACTATTCCACAGTTGCTGTAGGTCAGAAATCTGGGTAATACCGGGCTGGATACTCTGCTTCAGAATCTCTCACAGGCTGCAATTCAGGTGTTGGCAAGAGCAGGGGTCATCTGAAGTCTCAAGAAGGGTCCATATTAAGCTCATTTACATAGTTGTTGAAAACATTCAGGTTTTTTTGGGTTTTGTTTTGTTTTGTTCTGTTCTGTTCTGTTTTGTTTTGTTTTTGTGGTCTTCAGTTTCTCAGTGGTTCTTGGTCATCAGGCTACCCTGATGGAAGTCACAGGCTTTGTGATCTAATTATAGAAGTCAGGTCCCATTACTTTTGCCTTATTCTATTTGTCAAAACAAATGGCCAGGTCTAGCCAACACAGGAGGGGAGGAAATTACACAAGAGTGTGAATAGCAGGAGGAGGGCATCATCAAAATACATTTTAGAAGTTTGCCCAACACAGGTCTTGTGAACCAGGGTAAGGAGTTGAAATTTTATGTTAGGAAGGACTGGAGGCATTGGAGAGCTTTGATCAAGACACTGATATAATCTGATCTTCAGTTCAGGACTGGCTGTCATATGGAAAAGAGATGTAGTAGGCCAACTGTGAAAATAGAGACAACGTAAGAAGCTATTGCAACTGCTCAAGTGACTGAGTTAAGAAGATAGTGAAACACGACCAAATTTGAGATCTGTTTTAAAGATAGAGACTATGGTATTTGGTGATGGGTTGGACATGGAGTAGGAGAGAAGGAGAAAGAGACTCTTACAAGAAAGCTTGAAATAGATGGACAAGTCCCCACAGAAAGATTTCCCTGGAAAATCTTCCAAAACCTCTACTTCATGTTTCCTTGGATTTTCTCTTTTCCTACTCCTTATATCTCCTTTAACACTTATCTGATGATCAAAGTCACTTCATAGTGTTGATGCTTAGGAAAATCTAGAACTTCCACGCTTTTAATATTCTACAACAGAAGTCACAGTTTAAGAACTGCAGAGAAGGGGGAGCATCAAAAATATAGATGGTCCCCAATTTATGATAATTCAGTTCATGAATTTTTAGTTTAAGGATTGTGAGAAAGTAATGCACACTCAGTAGAAATCATACTTTGAAGCTTGTATTTGGATCTTTTCCCAGACTAGTGACATGTGGCCTGATGCTCTCATGATGCTGGGTAGTGGGGCAGCTCCCAGTCAGCCTCGTGATCACAAGGGTCAGCAACTGATACACTGACAACCATCTGTCCCCATACAATCACGCTGTTTCTCACTTTCAGCACAGTAGTCAATAAATGATGCGAGTTAATCAACATTACCTTAAAAAATAGCCTTTGTGTTAGATGATTTTGCCCAACTATAGGCTCATGGAAGTGTTCTGAACGTGTTTAAGGTAGGCTGGGCTAAGTTGTGATCTTTGGTAGAATAGGTATGTTAAATGAATTTTTGATTTATGATATAGTCATCCTGTAACAGGCTCACAAAAATTACCCCATCGTAAGTCAAGGAAACTCTGTAGTTGTCATTATTCATTACTAAAAGTATGAGACCAACTTTCTAAGTTTGTGCCCCAGTTTCTCATATTCATCAGGAGATTTAACATGCCCTCATCATTCTTGTTTTCTTTAAAAACTGAAAATACTTTCATTGTCTTAAGGAAAAAAATCTAATAGAGAAAATGAATTGCTTTCTCAAATATAATAGGAAGCTGATTATACATTTTTAATATTTTGACTTCAATAAAAAATTGCTATACTCTCTGAATTCATTAACTTATAGGAGATTCTGACTTACAGCACCCAACCTCCCTACACCCACTAATTAGAACCCAACAGGTTAGAAGGGGTAATGGACATATCTCATGGGCCACCCTAATTCACTCGCTGATGTATTGTCTTAAGCTGACACTGTTTAGCCAAATACCAAATAAACAAAACTTAAATAGGTCATAGTTAATAGGAAACAATACATTTTTTCTTCCCCAGGTGTAATAATTAACCCAGATTACTCACAACTAAAGCAACTGATACCATCTTTGCCCTCAGATGAATACAATTTCACTTGGGAATTAGTTCACTTTCCCTTCATGCTTCTTTCTCATATCTGTCCTACTCACTCCCTACACACAAGCTCCTATCTTGGGTTTGTGTTCCTTATTGGGAATAGAATCTCCCCAAAACAATTAAGACCCGCAGGAAGAAATACCCATAGAACCTGAGCTCCTCCCACACTCATCCTTAATGTCACCAGACAGGTAACATTGGCAGATGCCTGAAAGCATTGGACATCCTCCATTTTATATGAGACATGTACACTCATCAAATCTCTGTGACAACTCCTTTGTGTATTCTAGTAAAAGTGAGATTTGACCTAATAACAAGGGAACACATTTTTCCTGATTTTCATATTATGTCCCTTCAGGAATAACAAAAAACAAAAAACAAACTTAGACTGCTTCTCATAATCATTCCCAATAGTTTCATTTTTCCCAGGGTAGAGAGACAGAGAGAGAGGAAGAGGGAGAGGGAGGGAGGGAGGGAGGGAGAGAGAGCAAGAAAGAAGGAGGAGGAGGAGGGAGTAGAGGAAGAGGAGGAAAAAGGAGGGGGATAGGGAGAGGGAGATGGAGAATATGATAGAATAAGGCTGGAACATTGAAATAGAAAAGGGAACTGACACTAGATTTAGTCTTGAAGAGCCCATGGTGAGCTGCCTATTCCCTGGAAAATTTGCCAGCTCTGGAACTACATACATGTATGTTCATCCCAGGATATAGCTATGGACAAACTCCTCAGACACAGACATTAGGTGACATGCCTAAAGCCATGTAGTTAAGGGGCCGGTTGCTGGGGGCGGGGGGGGGGTGCAGAAACTGAAGAATAACACAGCCTTCCTGACTGCCACATTTAAGTTTCTAAGGCACTCACAAAGACCCAGAACTTTTGTAGAGGCCTTCATGTCAATGAACCCAAGGCTCCTTAAACTATACACATCCTTCTTTTTAAATCAATTCCTTAAAAAAATACATCTTATGCCATTAATTTTTACTGCCAATATTGATGATGAGCAGCTAGACATGTCTTTCAAGTAACACGTACAGTGTCAGGTCTGGAGAACACAAAGACAGATAGGACCCCTTGAAGTCCTCTATTTCAAGCCCCTCTGCAATTCAATCCTGTTTTCCATGCCCCATCAACAGGCACCCCAAGAGACCAGCCTCTCCACACTGGCTTCAGTCTCACTGTTCTCAAATCTACCCTTCACGCCAAGTCAGCTCAGATATACAATTTTTCTCTGCCCTGCCTTAAAATCCTTTTCTTCCCATCGCCTATGTTTCTATTTACTCTTCTGCCACTTTTCCACATGGACCTAAAACCTTCTTATGTTTCTTGACCTAAACTTCCATCTTGCCACTGCACTAACATTACACAGTCTTTTCCTTTTTCCCATATGCCATTCTACACAAGGTCTTCCTTACAAAAGTCCACTTGTACTTCAAGATGCAGGCCAAATCTCATCCCTCAAACTGACCTTCTTTCAGGCCTGCATTTTCACTGGACTATTTACCACATGATATTATAATCAGTAATTTATATGTCTATCTTCCCATCGTAGTACAAATCTTTCACAGGAAAGAATGGACCTTAATTCATTCCCAATGCCTAGACTAACTAACTAGCTCTTTGTCAAGAGCCAGTACAATTTTCTAAATGAAATAGTTCATGGTGATAGTTCATGAAAACAGGTAATATTTACTGAGAACCAACAACATTGTAGGCATCGCTATAAGTGCTTTTCATAATTCATTTAATCCAATCCTCATATCAAGCTTATGAAGTAGGAGCCATTATTATCCCCATATTACAAACAAAGAATCCAGAGAGGAAAGTTAAATCACCCAAGGCCACAAAACTAGGAGATGAAAAAGGTGGAATTCAAACCAAGGCACTCTTAACCACGGGGCAATTTGTTGCTGTGGATGAGGCATCAGCAAACTTTTCCTTCAAGGACCACATAATAAATAGTTCTGGTTTTGTGGGACAGATATAACTATTCAACTTTGCTGTCACAACAGGAAAATGGCTGGAGACAATATATAAATGAATGAGTGTTGTCATGTTCCAATAAAACTTTATTTGTAAAAATGGTCATTGGCCTGATTTAGCTCAAGGCATGCGGTTTCCTGACCTTTACTGTAGACTCTGCCTTATGTATCCAATACTGTGCACTGAAAATATCTAGAGAGCACATTCAAGTACTTGAGTACTAAAAATAAACCCACTGGGTCCATTACAGAAAAGTAAGAGACATTTCTGATCAGCAGAAGAGGAAGCAGTTGCTAAATGCCAAAGACTTTTCCTGCAATTTCATCTTGGTGTGGCTAAGGATGGGGCCTCCAGGACAGCCATGCTGCTCCGCATCAATGGCTACATGCCTAGAAGATGAATTAGGATGAATGCCAAGAAAATGTCTTAGACTCTTTCCTAGCCACTCAACAATGGCTTTGCTCAGAGCTGTTACAAGCCTGGCTCATGGAACTTCCAGGCCAGGCTGGCGGAGGCCCAAAGGCCACATTTCCCAAAACAAAAGCAAAATAAATGTTATATATATATATATATATATATATATATATATATATACACACACACACACACACATATTCTGCTGACGGAAGGGGAATGACTACTGGTGGCCTCGCTACCAGCTTTTCAGATTCCTGAGGAAAAGAAATCAGCCCTGATCTCCAATATCTCTTTATAACCTGTGCTTTGAACCCACCATACAACCAGTGCTCTTGGCCCCATGTTTGAGGAGCCTGCCCTGCTGCTCACCTTCTAGACCTGTGCTGTCCATTGACATGGACTGGCTCGCACCACGGTGGGTTCAACACTCCTTGACTCTGGGCAGCAGAAACCCCTGAGTCTGTATTCTTGCTGTCAAGCCCCTGCCTGTTCTTTGTTAAACCCAACTGGTTCCTTTAAGCAGGACCACTGTCTTCAAAGATTTCTGCCTCTCTGCCTTTGCAGATTGAACTCCTGAACGGACTGGCTCCCCCTGCAGCAGACCTCCTCCTGTTGTCCCAATCTCCTGCACCCCCCACCCTGACTACCTGTCTCTCATTCACTCCCCCGCTTGTCCAGTTTGACGAAATCCCTCCTTTCTGGACTCTCGCCTTTCTCCTTGCTTTCCTGATTTGGCTTTTATCTTTTCTTCTGGTCTTAGTATTTTTATAACCATTCTGACAGCCATCTCATCTCAGCCCAGTTCCTCCCCTTCCTACGGGATTCCCTGGGGGCATTTGCCATTATCATTCCTCTGTTTCGGACAGAGAACAAGAAACTGTATAGAGATTCTGCCACGTCTTATCTTGTAGGCATGGTTCGGTCTCCCACCTGCCATGTCCAGTCCATCTGCACCACTAATTGTGCTTTACAACCTCTATGTGGAGGACTCTTCAAGGCTTTTTTTATATTATTATTGCTCTTCAGATCTTGTTATTCCCTGTCCAAATTCTAACCAAGAAAAAAAAATAGTCAGGCTGAATATTTAAGAAAACTAGTGGCTCCATGTGTGCAATTAGAAATAAAGAAAACCTTACTGTTTGCTGTCAGTCAGTATTTGCCTACAAGGGCAGGGGGGAAAAATGACATTTTTTATTGTTTACATCTTTTTCTGTAAAGAATACAGATAAAATGGGTTTAATGACCCATTCAATGAAAATGTTGTTCAGGTACTTGCTTGTACATTAAGGAATAGCTCTAAGAAGTCCACATTTTATGCCCACTTACTGGAGGCACAAAAAATTAACCCAGATGGGAGCCATTGCTGATTTTATTTTATCTTTGTATCTGTTTTTTTAATCTGTAACATGATCCAAAAGACATGAGCATATATTTTTTCTCAGTTAATTTTCAGATCACTCCAGAAAGTGTCCAATATTGTGTTTCTTTGTGCATTGTTCAGAGGCAGCTCTGGTGGTTTGAAAGAGACAAAAGACATCCCCTAGTGAACACTGCCATTCCTCTAGGGGAAAGCTCTACCCATCTAATAGCTATTTTAAGATGTTGAAGATGCATTACCACAGGCTGCAATTACTCTGTGAATTCCAATTTGAATTGAAGTATCATCTCTCAAGGGTGTAATCCTAGGGTCACATTTCCTTTTCCAGGCAAAGTAAACCATCTCTTTGACTATTCAGGCCACTATAAGAAATCTCAGACTGTCAAAGTTCGTCTTTATTTTTAAGTAAATAACATTATATTTTAAATACAAGCGATTTGGAATTCACAAAAACAATAGCCTACAGTGATTAAAGGAGCAAATCAGCCACAGATAATCACTAAGTACGGTCAAATATTGAATAAAGTTCACACGTAACTAAGGAAGATCCTTTAAGCATCATATCTATGTGGTACAGGAAGAAATCACACAGAAACCTATCGATGATCTTTAAAACTTCGAATGGGCTTTTTATAAACCAACGGTGCTATGTCTTTATGCAACAGTTACTATTTACTGTATTTGTCTTCTTCCAAAATTAGTGTTCCAAATGACTTAATGCCTTTTTTAATCAAGTAGGCAGAAGATACAAACCTGAAAGTCCCGCTTAGATTTTTGGTCCTCAGTTACTTCAAAGGAGAGCACAAAAGACCCTGGCTCTGCATGAAGCCTGTCCAACAGCATTATATTCACAGACTCAGGAGAGCACATATATTAAGCACAGTCTGGCATCTTGTTTTGATTTCGTTCCCTAGGGAAACAGCAAATTTACAGATTACCAGAAAGGTATCACCTATATTTACATTTCCTTTTTTTTTTCTTTTGAGCCTTCTCAATTTTTAAAAAAAGATTTAATTTATTTATTTGACAGGGAGAAAGAGAGAGAGCACAAGTAGGCAGAGCAGCAGCAGAGGGAGGGGGACAAACAGACTCCTGGCTGAGCAGGGATCACGATGCGGGGCTCCATCCCAGGGTCCTGGGATCATGACCCGAGCCACAGGCAGAGGGTTAACTGACTGAGCCACCTGGGCACCCATGCCTCCTCAATCATAACAGAAGCTAATCAATTTTGCTAAAAGGAAAAACTAAACTATAGTTCTCAAAAATAAATTATCAAAAATTACTAGTTTTACAAAGATGATACAACAGACCTGAATAGAAACAGATTTTTACCTGTGTCTTCTGACTGCAAAGACTTTCTGTTTTGGATCTTTTCTTGTTCTCCCAGACCCACATAACAAAGAGTTTACCTGAATGACAACATTTTTTTTTTCCCCAAATCCCTGAGCCATCACCTAAGGTCAGGTGACCACCCTCTCTCGCGTGGATTACTGTACCACCTTCTAATTGGCCTCCCGAGCCCTAGTCCTGTCCCCCCTTGCATAGTAACCCGTACTCTACACTTCATTCATGATGAGAACGCCAAACCCTCTAACCAGTTAATCTGAGGCTCTCACATTCTAGCCTCTTCTCACACCGGCAGCCTCACCAAAACGTCCTCCCTGCTTCATAATCCAAGCCCTAGGAATACTGCAATTCGTTTTGCTCCTAGAACATGTCACATTCTCTTCCCCGTAGCTTTGCAGCTGTTGTGCTGCAGTCTGCCTGAACACTACTGCCCTCCACAATCCTGGGCCCAGCCCTTGTACACCTGTAGTGTGCATTTCCTCCTCCATGCTTTTCTAGATCCTTCTTCCCCACCTGAAGGCCTCTACTCGGAGAAGTACCAGAGACATATTTTTTCTGTCCCATTTTATTTGACAGACTTCATATTCTCTTCTTCCCAAGAGAGCAGGGCCTTGCACACTGTTATATAACTAGAACACAGGCTAGTATTTACAGAATGAATGACTGGCTTATCAGCTGGTTGAAAGGATGGATGGATGAATAGATTTTTTTTTTTTTAATGTATGGAGTTAGGGTGACTATTGAGAAAATCAGAGACAACACAGCTGGTTTTTGCATCTTTGAAAACATTAATGCATCTTTAAAAACATTCCACTGCACATTGCTTTGATAGAAGACATATTAATTATAAAAAATGTTTATGACCTCATTTATATAATCAAGTTTTAAAGAAGTAATTTAAAAATATTTATGTATTAAAAAATAAGAAAAAATAAAAATATTTATGTATTCACTTTAGGTATATGACAGTGACGGAGCTCATAGCTCATGATAATTAGATAAAATTCATTGTTTCTTTCTCTAAGAAAGTTACAGTCTAGGTATGTGCTATACAATAAACTTTTTAAAGAAAAAGATAGTTTTCTTAAAGAATAAAATAAGCCACAAGAATTCTGCATTTGTCTTTTTAAAAACAATTTTACTAATCACTTTTTTAAAGTCTTAAAGAATAGTAAAAATGGTTTTGACGGAAAAAAGCATGAATTTTTAACTTTAATCTCAAAGATATTTCTTATTTCTCAAGTATTCACTCTTATGAATTCTATAAAAATTAACTAAAGCTTATCTATGTGAGGAAAAGAGCAAAATAAATGTGGAGGAGGAAGACTTGAGAACTGGGACGTAGGAAAAATGATCTGGAAGGGCTGAGAGCAGAATCTCACCTAAGGAAATGCTCTCCTATGGTGAGCTGAGTAGAACACTCCCTCACAGTCTCTTGAAGGTAATGAACCTATCACATTCAATATGGAAGCCAGGAGCTAGAGGAAGTAGCTCTGCCATTTTGGGTGATGTATAGATGGTGCTTTCCAGTGACGTGGGAGAGGCTTAGGTTTCCCAGAATAACTAACTCAAAGAACAGTGAGTACTGAACAGAGAACCCACACAGAGCCAGACTGTCTAGAAGCATCTCACGAGGGAAAGCAGGTGATTTCAACAGTACTTATTAGGTTGTCGCAAAAATGTGGTTATAGCAAAAACAGGAGGGACTATAAGAAGTGCTGCACTTGAGTACCTTCCAGTCCAAACAACAGCCAGTGCTTTTGTGATCAGCAGTGCTGACTGCAGAATGAAAAGAGAGCCTGTGAGTTTTATCTTCATCATGATCTGCTACAAAACAGAGCACAGTCTGAGAGAAAGGGGAGGAATCTGAATTCGGCTAGCCATCTCAGCTAAATCTTCCTTTTCCTCTTCTTTCTCCCCTCATGTCATCCTTCCTGATTGACTTACATCCCCTTACATGTGCTCCCACAGTAACTATGCCAATTTCTATACTGGATCTGCTTTATCCAGTGGCTTGCTGGAAAAAGTTTAACAACCTGCTCTTGTAGGAAAAATGCATCTATGTACATAATTCTATTATAATCTCTACCTATGCAAACAGCTGTTAGTACACAGTTTAGGAAAATAGTAAGATACACAATACACCTTATTATAAATATGACATAGCTAATTTATCCTCCCAGAATACTTAGCCTGGTTTTTGCTGAACTCTTGCATTTGTAGCCAAAGTATGATTGCAATTCAACCATAATTTCACAAAATTAGACTATGAATAAATGTTTGATTACTTCCCAGTTCAGTAGTTGTTCATGCTACTGACAAACTAATATAGTTCTGGTATAAATATTAGTTGAGATTTCCATTTATCTTAATGAGTAAAACTAAAGGGGGAAAACTGTGGATGTATGGACAACTTCACTCATTCATCAATGACATGAGGATTTATTTGTCAGAGACTAGTTTTAAAACCCTGGAACGATATTTCATCAATTTTTTGGTGTTATTTGTCATGTAATGGCTGGAGACAGACATCATATATTTAAGTTTCATCTGCATTATTAACATTTTCTCTATTACTTTCTTATATCTAGATATTGTTAACATTTTCTCTATTACTTCCCTACATCCAGATATTATTAACATTTTCTCTATTACTTCCTTACATCTAGATATTATTAACATTTTCTCTATTACTTCCTTACATCTAGATAATCAACAAAACAATAAAGCTAATCCTGATAAAGTGAGATGATGGGGGAGCATTTCCCAATTTCTGTGCTATAAATACTACTGTCATGACCAATTTCAGGCACCAATGTGATATCACTGACACAGAGATCAGGAGATACGCACAGCAGCACAAACTTTATGAGAACTACACCAAGACAGAGCTAACAGACATGAAGAATCTCTAGAGCATAAATAAGAACAAAATAGTCAGGAATTGATGAGTTTTGAGTATTAACTTTGTTTTTAATACAATTTATTTAATGGTAAGTTTATATAACTTAATTTTTTTTTAAAGATTTTATTTATTTATCAGAGAGAGAGAGGGGGAGAGAGCGAGCACAGGCAGACAGAATGGCAGGCAGAGGCAGAGGGAGAAGCAGGCTCCCTGCCGAGCAAGGAGCCCGATGTGGGACTCGATCCCAGGACGCTGGGATCATGACCCGAGCCAAAGGCAACTGCTCAACCAACTGAGCCACCCAGGCGTCCCTATATAACTTAATTTTTAATAACACCTGCATTTAGCAACAATGTGACAAGGCTTCCGAGAAATTAACAACTGGCTCTAATAAGCCAGTATGAGCCACTCCAGCACACCAGGGGATAATTCTTCCTGGGTCATCCACGTCCTCTCTTACGAGTTGTCACAGGCATTACGCTATGTAATGACTGTTTATTTGTTTTCTTCTGAATACCAGAGAATTGGGAATGAGATCTTCCTTTTCAGGGTTACAGGTCCTTGCAGCTCCTGGAATGTAATCAAGCCTTTGGTGGATGTTCAGTAGACACATAGTGAGTACACGCAACTCTCAACAGTCACCCATTGCTGGCCCAGAAGCTGGGGAAATCCTGCTGCACACTTCCCAGACTTCACTTATTTTGATCTCATCAGCAACTCAGCTTAACGAAAGCCACTCTCTCCATATCGCTTCCCATTAGAGGAAGCTCGTACAAATATTAATTAGGCACTTTCCGTATGATGCTCCCATCCGGTACTCACCTCAGAGTATTGTATTGTAACAGAAAGACCCCTGCACAAAGTAAGCTACTGAGGTTTCTCACACTGGTTATTCTTTGGATCCACCCACTTTATAGAAACTGCCCAGATTTCCACCCCGACCCCGTCAAGACTGAGGCGCTCATTCCTCTAGCTCCTGAGGGTTTTCAAAACCAAAGGTTCTCAGGTGAGTTTCTCTCCAGAAACTCTCCTTGTCTGAACAAAGCTACCCAGCCCAAGATCACTCCTCTCCACCTGTGTCAGCCTGTAAGAAATGACTGGGCACTTCAAGGGCATGAGGACCTGCCCTCCTGCTGTGATTTGGGACACCTCTAGAGGGCCATCCCAGTTACAGTCCAGTGAACCAGTCTTCTCCCTCTGCCCAGTTCTGCTTCCTTAATTCCTTGATCCTCAGGATCTCTTCCTTGAGGACCCCATGGTTCTGTGGCCCTCCATACTGCATAATGCTCCTCAATGCATACATTTTAATACACTTTCATGCCAAAAGGATGTGTATTGTGAAAAATATTGAAGTTAAAACCTGGAGCATAACATTAATGAATAGAACAAATAATCGATCGCAATAGAATTTACAACTGATTTAATAGAACCATCTCAGTTCTAAAACTGTGGTTTTAAATGCATCTTTATAGAAATAAAACTCTATATTAGCTTAAATACTACATCTTCTTCTGACTCTTGAATTTGTTTCCCAATATAGAAGTCTTTCAATGTGTTGTATGAGTTATTTCAAGGCTTTCATGAAAGAGAAAACTCTAATCTAAATAACAGAGTTCTACTGAGAGTATTATTCGTTTGCGTTACCAACGCAGTGTTCGAAAGATTGAGGTGAGCTGAAATTGGGCATACAAATAAGAACTTGCTTAGCTATCATTAATAATCATTAAAAGGCAAAAATGACCTTAATTTTTAAAAAGGAAGGGTATAGTTAATGATCCCTTATTAGCAAATTCCCATCTTATACAATTACACATAGGCAGCTCCACAGAGAAAATATGGCTGAACAATCACCACTCTTAGGTGAAAAGCATTTCAGGTAGCACGGTTCCTTCATTTGAAGAGGTTTTTAGTTCCAAGATGTGAAAAGATAAATCTAAAAAGCATTCTCTTAAAATTCTACCCCAATTAGCCATATTTGAACTCTAAATGACCACATGCTATAAACCAATTAAATCTGTTATATTTACATAACCACTTAACACAGAAGAAGAGCAGAGAACAGGTGACCTACAACTTAGTTATTTTTTTGTCATGACCACACAGACATTTCAAAAGTTTCGCACTCTTTAAGCATTAAGAGATGACAAACATTTAGATAAGTGTAGATTACTCAATTTATATTCACCCCTCTCAAAAATGGTTGAAAGAAATTCACTGAAATTTTCACAGATAGGAGAAATTGCACTGAGGCCAAATATGAAATGTTAATATCCCAAAGTAAATTTAAGACACTCTGAGTGATTTAAAATAATGTCCTCATTTTTTTATCCTTGACACAAACTATAAAAGTACATTCTTTCAAATTGTTTTTGACAGCTTTCTGAATACTTTCTTTTTAATTCCAGAAAATACAATTTTATTAACCCAGTAAGTGAGGACCCCATCCCTTTCTACACCAATCCTCCTCCAAAGGATAGGGTTGGGTAAGGGAGAAAGAAACCTGGGGTGGAAATGTCCCCTATCCCTCAAAGGGGAAGACAGAAAGGAGGAAGAGGGACTGTGCAATGAGGTCTCAAGAGGAGAGGGGAGCTGGAGAAGGGTATCAGATCAGGACCACAGCAGAAGAGGACGAAGAGGATGGAGATGGTGATGGAGCTATTGAAGACCCAGGAAAAACAAGGGGGGCTGGGGCTAGGGAGCCAAAGGATGTGGGAAGAGTGAGGCTGGAGCCCAGAAGGGGGGTCCGTTCTGTGGCAGGGTGGTCCCTTGGCTCCCCTTCTTCATCACCCTCTTGCCCCTGAGTTGCTTCCTCCTGCTCCCCTTCTCCAGGACCCCTATGAACAGGCTGCTTGCAGATGGGGCAGGTCTTCCGGGTCTGAGTGAGCCAGGGGTCCACACAGCGGCTGTGATAAGCATGAGCACAGGGAAGTACCCTCAGCTTGTCTCCATCCTCATATTCGTCCAGGCAGATGGCACAGACGTCGTAGTGGTCTCCTTTCTGATAGTCATGTATAGGAACCTGCTTCAGTTGCTCTTTGGTCAGCCGATTCTGCTGGAGCTGTTTCTGGTGCTGGATAAAACGAACTATCAGCCCTGCTCCCATGGCCAAAATCAGCAGTCCCATTAACCCTGTGAAAGGGATGAGGCAAAAGCCCAAGAGGAAGTTATTGTCTGGGACCAGGAGCACTTGAGCTCCCTTCTCGTAGACGAAGAGAGCACGCAGGTACTTGGAACTCCTTTCCCCAATAAACACAGACGGGATCCAGATCTGCTGCTGGATTTCCTCACTGTTCCACACCATATTCAGAAGTTCGTTGGAATTTACATTGTGTACCACAGCTGCACCATACCCAGCCTTCTGAACGTTTAGGACCTTGAGGTCAAAGTTGCAGTCGAATCTCCGAAGAAGTGCAATAAAGACTGACCCGTTGACCGCAGCTGGGGGTGGCGAGGCAACGGGGCTGCAGGCGTTGGCCGGCTGAGCCTCCACAAGGAACCCCTGAAGTCCCTCGTGCCTCAAGGCAGATCCAAAGAGAGCTGGAAGGTCTGCAAAGTCCATGCTGCTATTGTGGTCAGAAATCGCTCGAACGAGCCCCTGGATGGGGACCGCTCCCCATAGCAAAGTGGCCATAAGCGTGCAAAGCAGGAAGGCCGCGGGGTGCATGGCAGAGGGGGAGGCCGCGTCTGGTAGCAGATGCAGAAGGCGGATTCTGTGCCCTCTCCGCCCTTCCTTCAATGTCCCAGGAGTCCAGAGTCCAGACATCCCCAGGCCCCACCTCCCAGCTACATAGGGGTGTGCGGCAGGAACCCCAGCTCGGGGAATGAGATATCCAACCGGTTCAGCGGAGGTAGTGGGGGAGACACTACAAGAATTCTTTTATACTCTACGGATACAACACTGAAAGGGAGCAAAGGCAAGCACAAATGACAGATAAACTCCTGGAAGAGCAGGAGCGGTCAAGGAAGCAGGACCTCCAGCCAGGGGGGCGGCTTCCTGTTTCCCGGAAAAAACGGTTTCCCACGGTTTCCCACTGTGAAAGTCAGCGCCCTATCAGCACAGGGCCTGATCTCAAGATGAAGGACTTCCGGTCCTCCTCTGCTCCCGGTGGTTGCTGGGGCTGTGGTATCTTCAGATCTCGCGAGAGTGTTCCTCACTCTTCCATTCCCACCTGCTGAAAGCTTAGCATGCCTATCGCGAGAAGTCTTCCTGGCTTATCTGATACACCGGAAGTGACTACGAAGGAGGCCGCAGTAAAAAATTTCTATATTACTTTCAATGTAGGTTTTATTGCCCATGAGTTCAATGTAAGAGTGCACATCAGTATCTACAAGTGTGAGTCCTTTGTTGGCCTAGATGAAGAGGGGGAGAGGGTAGGAGCGAGTGTGTGAAATCTGAGATAATTCACAAACGCCCCAATATCATACGGATAACCAAGGATCAAAAGTGTTTAACATTTTAATGATTTTATCCCAGTAACTCAGTACAGTCTTTTAAACTAATAAGCTCTATTTCCATTTCAGCTATGACGTGAACAGAAATTAATACCTCCATAAAATCTTACTTCTTTTTGAGGACCGGTTCAGGCTAGAAGTCAACCTGCTGGGTGTTTGGATGGTAAATTTTTCTAACCCATTGTAGAGGCCCGGAGAGTATGCTGCGGACTCCAGTCCCCATGACCAAGGAGATCACTGGATTATTAAATCATGGGAAACCAAGATAGATTTTTTTCTTGTGGGCCCATTTACAACATGAAGAAGTATCCATTGCTTCTCAGACTTGACGTTTCCTTACAGCTACTCTTTCTGTCTTTAAGTGTAATACCTAGAAGTCAAAATCTAGATTAGAAAAGGAAATTATAGACCACTTTAAATAAAGATGTGCCTGATTGGCCAGGTCAGAAATGGAAAGGTTTTATTCTGAGCACGCTGCCCTCCAGAACTGGGTGGCCACCTTCTCACATGACGGGAGTATCCTGCCATTTTTGTACCACTGGTGCCATATGCCAAAATGTTCTTTCATCTCCATATTCCTGTGTTTTCCAATTTGGGAGTGTGACAGATTATCACAGGCCATTCTTTCTGCTTCAGCTTAATCTTGCTAAGGTAAAGCACAAAACAATAAGCTTTAAGTACTCTTACTTTCAAAGACAGATGCTAAAGCACTCCTTCAGGATTTTTTAAGTGGAGTGGAGGAGAGGCGACAGCAGTCCCACACTGGTCCTGCTGGTGTGAGCTGGTTGCTGACCTCAGTCTAAAAAGATTGAAGGACTGAGAAGATCTCTTAAGAACGAGTTATCAGAGCTATGTTGGCCCACACACACCCATGGGGAAGCAGAGGTGATGTTTCCCCTTAATCTCAAGCCAAAAGAAAGTGACTTGAGAAATTCAAGGCCTACAGAAAAAGAGAAGGGAGTGTATTAGGTCAATCTGCATTTCCACGGCCAGAGAAGTTTCTCAAAATCCAAACATAGACCTTGCCACGGGATGCCCTTAAAAAGACATCCCTTGAAGGGTTCTATCTGAAAAGGCAGAGGGAGGCCAAAACAGAGAGTGGGTAGTAAAACAAACCTAGGGGCAGAGGAGGAGTCACAGGTGGCCAGCCCACAGAAGACACTGTCTTCATCAGTTGAGACGCCGAGAAATTTCAGAAGAAAATATTGCCAAGAAATACACCAAAGCTCTCACTGTGTAAGAGTAAAGGGGTAAGTTTGGGATGATTCGCTATGCCAACAGACACCCATTCCACATCGCTACTGCACCAGCCACTTGTGCTTAGTCCCCCTGAGGCCAGTCCTAGAGAGGTCAAGAGCAGAAGCTAACCAGAGCGGGAGGGAAGCAAATAAGAGAAGCCTAAAGTAACTGCGCCCACACACCAAACACCCTGAAACTTTCAAATCTGAATTGGAACCAAGCTGGGGCAAGGGAAAGACTATGAAATGAGTCTGGGGTTTTATATTATATCAGACTACACTAGCATTATGCATTCTGAACAGCACACATAAAATAATCAAAGGCAGGGATGGATTCGGGCATTTCTAGTCCTGGAGTTTATCCACTTGGAAACCTCCTTCAATCAAAAAGACAAAACACTTGGGATGCCTGGGTGGCTTAGTCGTTAAGCATCTGCCTTTGGCTCAGGTCATGATCCTGGGGTCCTGGGACTGAGTCCAGCAGCAGGCTCCTTGCTCAGCAGGAAACCTGCTTCTCCCTCTGCCTACCGCTCTTCTTGTTCATGCTCTCTCTCTTTTTCTCTGGCAAATAAATAAATGAATCTTTAAAAAAAAATTGTGGTTTCAAACTCAGAAATAGAGCCTTATGGAGGTGTATGCAAGTAGAAGACCATGAAACATTCTTCCAGTTCAGGGGAGCAAGGATCTTCTCTATTGCCTCTAGTACAAGGATTCTGTCCCAGAAATGAAGTTATTGTGTAGGAAATATTTTTACATAAATTTTGTGTTAAATATGTATTTTATACACACATAAAACTTAAAAGTATAATATATATTATGTCTAGAGATATTTCTATAGATAATATATGTAATATGTACATCTGTATAATTATATATGTATGAATATATACTGTTAAAATAGTTTGTACACATATATTAAATATATTTATATACACATATTTTATATGTAATCATATCTAGAGATATTATCTCTAATAATATACATTAGATATATCTAGAGATACTATCTCTGAGATAATATATTTTTATACAAAATAACATGTACATAATTATGTATATGAATATATAATTTTAAAATAACAGTCTCTTAAGTTAAATATAAGTTCATTAGCTTAACCCGTGAAGCTGTCTTCATTTTGTGGTTAGATATTCCAGATCAAATCCTCATCCATTGTCACAGATGACAGGTAATTATCTCAATCCATAATGTTTAGCTGATAATGGTGATCAAAGTATTCTGCCTTTGTTTGTTCACTATTCTTCAGATGAGTTGACATATTTGAAGGATCTCCACATTCAGCAGCTTCCTGATCTATCTTTAACTTTTCCAAAAGAATTCAAAGTTCTCCTCCCCCTCCTCCATTTAGTAATGGCCTTCTGAGAAAACTCTAAACAAAAGGAAGTGTTTAATGTAGAACAATAAGGTCCCTTGATATAGTATCTGATTCTCTGGAGTCCTGTACAAGCCTTCAAATCCATATTGTGTCCTTCCAGTGGAAGAAAACAGTCAGTCAGTTCAGCCGTGGAAAAAGAGTGAAGTTGTTGATGGGCATTGCATTATCTAAACAATTAGTGATTATATAGATTTTTCTCAGTTTTCAACTCATTACCCATACAGCAGACAGAGAAAAAAATTATTTTATTGAAATGTAATCATTAATTACTCCAGCTTGCAAATATAAATGATTTCTAAGAGATTTTAAAAAGATATTAAATGTGATATATGCCAACACTGCTACTGCTCTATGCTTGACTACCCCTTTTTATAGATTTCCATGGCCTCTTCACTATTCTTTCCTACTGGATCTTTTTGGGTAAGATTCTTTGTTTTCCAGCTTGTAAGGGATAATTTACATTTAGATTATGGAGCCATTAGAGAGAAGGAGAAAAATGAAAAGTAGAAGGAGCTAAAGCAGGGTCCAGACTCCTGAACTTGTCATTCCTGTGCTCCCAGCCAAGACAAACCTTGCTCGTGTGTGTTAGATGCCCCTCCTTTCACGCTCCTGCAAGGTCATTCATTGTTGTAGCCATTCTCCCTCTGCAGAATCATCATTTTCTGCTCCCCTTTAATGGATTAATCTGTTGGTCTATAAACATTTCTCCCAAGATTAAATATGAATGAACGAATGGATGGATGGATGGATGGATGATAGATGAATGAATGAGTGAATAGATAGATAACTGAAATGTAGGTAAATAAAATAAAAGCTCTCTTTTGACCTCCCTCACTTTCCTTCCCAACTGTTGTTTCCCATTCTTTTCCTTTTTAGCAAGAAGAATGCCTCAAAAAAAAAAAAAAAAACTCACTATAACTCACTTTCTCTAATTTCTTCCTTTCTGTTGAACACTCTTCAATCCTGATTTGTCTCCCTTACTCCACTGAAACTGCTCTTCTCAAGGCCACTGTTGATCTCCATATCACTAAATCCAATGATCATTCTTCATTCTCATCAGAACTGACCTATCAGAAGCATTAACCTATCTGATCATATCCTCACTCTGGAAATGCTTTTGTCCCTTGGCCTCCAGATCAGTGCCTGCCCCTGTTTTCTCCCTATATCTCTGGCTTTCCTTTCCTGTCTCTTCTGTATTCCTTTTCTTCATCCCATGTCTAAAGATGGCAGTGTCCAAAGGTTAGTCTTTGTAACTCTTCCTTGTGCTATCTTTATTCACTCCCCTAGGGATTTCACCCAGTTCCACAGGATGAAATAGCACCTCTGTTCTCCCAAATCCATATCCTCTGCTGAGACTTCTCTTCAAAATCTAAGCTCAAACCTATGTATCCAGCTGCCTGTATGACCTATCCATCTGAGTATACAGTAGGCATCTCAATCTTAACTATACCCCAAACTGAGTTCTTGTTATTTCTCCCCAGACCAACTCATCCTCAGTCCTCATTATCATAAACAATAACAACTCCATTATCTCTCTCTCAACTCCCAAATTGTCCATCAAAAATAATCCCACTGATGCTGCCTTCAAAATATGTTCAAGATCCTGCCCCTTCCTATGACCCCTTATCATCAACCTGGTCCAAAATACCATGATTTCATGAATTATTGTAGAAGTCTTCTGATTGAGTTAATTGTGTCTACCTATGCCTCCCTTCACTCAAGTTCTTCTTTTCTCAACTCACAGTCTGTTAAAACATAAGTTAGTGTCACTCCTTTACTCAGAAATTCCCAATGACCTCCACCTCATGCAGAATAAAGAGAAAAGTCTATTATATGTAAAGTCACATGAATTCGTTGACCCCCACCCCCCCTTTTTTTGTGTGCTGAGCCCTTTTCTTACAAACCTTCCTCTCTACTCCTTCCGTCAGTCACAGAGGCTTCCTTTCCCATTCTTGGACATGCCAGAATTACTCTACGCACAGATTTTTTGTACTTGGTGTTCCCTCAACCCAGAATGCTTTCTCCTCATTTATTTGCCTGGCTTGTTTTTTTCTTGTCAGTCCCCTTCTCAGCAAGAACTCCACTGGCCACCACTCCTTCCAACAGACATTATAGACTCATTATTGCTGTTTTGGTTCTTATTATTTATTACTATCTATTATTTATAACTGTATGTATTTTACTTATGCATCTTTTCTATTGTCTCTTTCCCCCACTAGAATGAATAGCAGAGGATCATGAGGACAAGACTGCTTTTCAGGTTTATACACCAGTATATCTTCATCATTCATCAAGCTGCTTCAGAGGTCGTTTATGTTTAACAAATATCTGTTGCTATTTATTGGACTTAGAAAATATTTGGGTGGAGATTGAGATGGGAATGGAGACAGATTTGGAGGTTGGAGAGTGAGGAATATGGGGAAGCGGCCACAGGCTGTGGAAGATATTGGTAGAGGAAAGAGTGGAGAAGAGGATTGTAAGGTGTGTTCCTACAGTCGGCAGATGAGCTCCCCTCCAGCATTGCTAATATCGATTCAATCTCTTTTCATTAATTTTTAGGACTGGACTGCATTTCTGTTAATGGGACCTATGCAGACAATATACCGCTTAAGACCAGGTTTTTTAATTAAATAAAATCTAACTGTAAATGTTTACTTTTGTGTGTATCACTAAAAGATATATATAATATATATATAAATTAATAAATATATATATATTTATATATAAATTTACCCTTGTTGCAAAGCTTAATTCTGTTTGACCTCTGTGTACCCTAACTCACATTTCAGCTCCTTCACCAGCTTTTGTAAGAAATCCAGCTGCACCTTAATTATGGTAAAATTGGGGTAGGAATGTTGGAAGTTTGCTTCCACAGGAGCCCTTGGATGCCACTAAAAAGAAATCCTCATGGAACTGTCTCTCTTCCTAAGTGTATGCTTTCCATTCCCAGCTATTTGCTGCCCCTCCCTTATGCCCCTGCACCACTGTACCCCTTCCCTTCCCACACACTCCCCCTCCTTTATTATGGCAATGAGACCTCTTCTTCCTCTGAAACCTGCACTTGGGAAGTGTCTTTGCACTAAAGTTGATCTCCCCTTACAATGCCTATCTCTAAGAACTCTTGCTAAAAATATTTGCTCCATGTTTGTCCCCTGAGAATGAAACAAGAAAATCAGAAAAATTATTGATTAGAAAAAGAGAAAGAGAGGGAATCTGGGTGGCTCAGTTGGTTAAGCAACTGCCTTTGGCTCAGGTTCATGAATCTGGAGTCTTGGGATCAAGTCCCGCATTGGGCTCCCTGCTCCACGGGGAGTCTGCTTCTCCCTCTGACCCTCCCCACTATCATGCTCGCTGGCACGCACAGGCTCACTCTGTCTCTCTCTCATGCTCTCTCAAATAAATAAAATCTCTAAAAAAGAGAGAGAGAGAGAGACATTGACTTGTCCTAAAATCAACAGTGATTTTAACTGTAAACTATTTGTAAACTTCATAAATTTCAGAAACCGTCACAAAAACATTTACACTAAATTTTTTTTTTTACTATTATTAAATGGATTTAAAATTTTGGCACTGAAACTCCCAAAGTTTGGAATTTATAGGAATGTACTAGGTTGCTCAGGATTTTTGGATGTAAAAATGTAAAATTCATTAAAATGACATTATTCACAGGACGAGAGTGCAACGAAGGATTAAATTAAGCATAGATTTATTTTTAGGAATAACACATCATAGGAAAAGAAATATTGGCCATCAGCCCAAAACTTAATCTAATGTGCCAAAATTAAGTAAATATCACTAACTGTCATAAGGAAACACCCCAGGAATATGCAATGTTTCTTTAGTTTGAAATTTAAGCTCCTTAAAATCATGAAAGTTACAAACCTGATACTGTAATACCATAGAAGCAAAATTAGCTAATGTTTACTAATAATAACTAAACTAATAGGTTGCAACTCAAAGTAATTGTTTTTCAGTAAAGAAAGAAAATGGAAATATAGAATGTTACAGATTATTTCTTAATTAACAGTATGATATCATTTGCTCTATATTCTTATTCCCAAATCAGTTACTCCACTTTAAAACTACAAAGAAAAAAAAATCCTTCTAATTCTTTCTTTGATTCAGTTGTTGTCAGTACTCAAGACTCTTGTAGTCTGCTCTGTGGTCTTTAGGATATATTTCATGTATAATTTCTAAAATAATAGTAGTTTATTGTTATAATTTAGAGATAATGTGGTCTATCCCCTCAAGGATCTTAAATCTCAAAGTAACTTAAAAAAAATTAATGTACATTCAACAAAATTCCCATATTCAGTCCATATGTCAAAAATTTCCTTGAGGGGACCATAGGACTCAAAGCCCATAAGCTAAAATGTGTCCCCATACCCTCACTTTGCTAACTCTCAACCTAGAACTATTACATTTAAATAATGAGTGTGACTTTTAATTTGAATTTAAGAGCCTTCATTAAATACAATGAATAAATATGAGCAGAGATAGAATTTTAGGAAGTAAGAAGATGGATCCCAAAAGGAGAGATAATCTGTAAAGTGGAGATTACATGTCCAAGAAACCCTGAGTCAAAATGAATAAGCTTCCCCCAAAAATCTTAACCCATGAATATAATGAAAGTGTCAAAACCAGCAGAAAGAACTTTAACTTCCCAACCCTGAATATGACACAAAGTTTCTGTTACCCACAGATTTGTCCCTCAGAAACCAAGAACCCTGAGTGTGGGAATAAGGTGTCTAGGCATCAGCACATTTGTGTAGACAGACAGACTGTTACAGATGTTACAGACAGACAGACTGTTAAACCACGTGGTCTTACTCTGACTTTTGTCCCTTTTAATACTCCCTTCATCTCTTTTCCAGCAGAGCAATTTAGCTTCCCTTTGCTCAACCTTGCCTGAGTAGACTGGCCATAGTCTCAGTGCCCTCTTTATTCAGCAAAAAGCCCCAACAATGAGGAGTTTCAGGGCACCCTGTTCTGCCTTGGGAAGCAGTTTGTCTCTCCCCGGACTCACAAGGAGCTAGTCAGTATCCAGTTTGGTCCTTAAGATAGCAATTTTATTTTCTACCACTCAGGTAAGCACTATCTGCTATGACTTAGTGATTCTACGTTCTATCAAGATCTAACCAGGAAAAGCATCAGCTGAATCAATCAGGGTTGTGCTAGGAGAACATTTTAGTGTTTGGGGGGAATATCAGACTACAGAGCCACACAATGCCCTAAGTGTGGGGTGTACAGATTGGTACTTACAGTGGTATGGTAGCCATTGGAGGGAACTTAAACAGCTTAAACAAGAACAGCAATGTATTGATCCATGGAATTGATGGAACAGATAAAACAGTGAAACTGGGGGTGCAGGTGTTAATTCCATGGGCTTGTACAGTGCAGGGTTATATCTGCTCCTGATTTCTGTATCTCTGTGTTCATTAGCCTCATTCTCCTTCACTGCAGACTGGCTGCCTTCACACAGCTCCTGAGTTCAGCTTCTTTCTGCTTAGCAAAAAGAATATAGGTTTAAGTAGTAAACCTCCCCAACATAGGTTCATGTAGTAAACCTCCGATGCCAGCTCTGAATACTGGCCATTGCTTTACCAAGTTCAGCTGGGATGACTCAGAGTATTTCCTTGGCACCTCACCTCAGACTCCTGGTGCATGTAAGCAATACATTTTATATCATTGCCTTTATTTGATATTATACTAGTTAATACAAAAACAAGACCTGTTCTTATATCCTGGATTCTACTTATGTTTTATGCCCTTTTGCCCTTTTGATAAAAGACCATGAAATTTCTTGGAATCAAATGTATGATTATAAGTTGACTATTTTAGGGGGCACCTGCTGGCTCAGTCAGTTAAGCAGCCAGCTTTTGATTTTGGTTCAGGTCATGATCTCAGGGTCCTGTGATCAAGCCTCACTCAGTAGGGAGTCTGTTTGAGGATTCTCTCTCCCCCTCTCCCCCTGTGTCTCTCCCCACTCATGTTCATGAGCTTGCTTGCTCTCCTTCTCTCTCATAAATAAATAAATAAATAAATAAATCTTTGAAAAAGAATAAGTTGAATGCTTTAAATCTTGTTAACTTTACATATAGATAAGTAAATAATATCTTATTTACTGTAAAAACTTAATACTGTAGAAATACAGTATTGTATTTTTTTATTTTTACATCTTAATATCATATGGATTTACTTTTCAACTGACGGGTTTCTTTAGAGAATGTGAGATTTCAGCATTGCATCATGTTTCTTTCTTCTGTCATTACAAACCAAGAAATCATTAAAAGTAAAGATAAGGTCATTTTTTTCAGTTTGTATTTCCAGTAGTAAAATAGACTTTGTACTATATGCATGATCTGGTTTCTTCTTTTGTTGATGAGTCTCAAGTTAAATAAAAACATACTGGCAATAATGATCACAAGAATGATGAGGGAGCAGAAGGCTAGTCGAGGACAGGCCGAAGCTCACACCCCCCACAATCCCCTCCCCCATGGGGTATATATGACAATGCTCAGGCACCCCTGGCTGCCCTAAGGGAAAAATAAAGAGTTAATTTATAGAGATTACAATCCTGCTAAGACATGAGTCTCCCTCAGTCTACAAAATTCTTAGCAATTGACAAGAACAGAACATTTCTATCAACTGCCTAGCTTCCAGAAGGGAATATAGATACAGTTAAATGTCCTTATCATCTTCAGCCCATTGCTTCCTCTAGGAAGTTCCCACCTATCTTATGGTTAATGCCTTACTAGAAGGAAAAACAACCTTAACTTGAGGATGGCAGGGCCTCCATCTTCTAGGTCCTCTTTAGCATATGAAAATCCTTTTGAAACTTCCCTTTGTCTTTACTTCCCCAACCCCATAGTACATAACCAGCCACCCTTCACAACCCAGGGACAGCAGCTCTTTCTGCCTGGGAGTTCTGTCCCTGTGCCTTAATAAACCACCATTTTGGACCAAAAACATCTCAAGAATTCTTTCTTGGTCATGGGCTCCCGACTCCACCCCACTGAATCTCACCTATATTCCAAAACCCCATCAAGAAGAATTATATTCATGTGATTTAAGTCAACAAATACATTCCTCAAGCTTACTCTTCATGCCCTCCACCACCCCAAACTTCCTACTCATGTCTCTGTTATCTAACTTTGCAGAAAACCATCAAGAAGCCGGCCAATCATTATATGCCCACCCCTGGAATTTTAATTACTAGAGTGAAATAATGCAGATCTCTTACTGTTCTTAGAGAAATCACTTTATTAGTTTCTCTACTAATTTTTCTGAAGTAATGAATTAGAGAAGGAAGGAAAGAAAATGGTCTGAAATATCTAAGCTTTGTTTGGTATCAAGGCCCGAAACGATTCATTCGTGTTATATGCGTTTCTAGGAGAGTAATCCAATCAGTGTCACAGACACCTCCATAAATAAGGATTTGAAAGTTGAATCCTCTCAGATCACATGAGAAACTGATTATCCACCGGGCTCCCAAGGGGTCAAAGAGTATGCGGAGACTGCAGAGGGAGTGGGCATCTCCTCAGTGCTCCTCCCCTCAGTGGGGTGGTTTTGTTGCTGAAGGAAAAAGAAAACTGCAGGCCAGACACAGAGAGAGTCAAGCACATACATCTTTTTGCAAATTCTACCTCCTCAAATTCTACCTTCCTCCCTAATTTCTGAGGCACCATCTTCCTCATGGGAACATACACACACTTCATGGGAAGTCATGGAAATAATTCAATAATGTTTTTTAATCAACCATTTTTAAAGGGATATAAAAAACTAACTCAGTGTTTTCATTTTGTTTTTGTTTAGTTTTTGTTTTTAAGTTTCAGCTAGACTGAGGTATGACTGACAAAATTGTAAAATATTTCAAGTGTACGTCGTGGTGATTTGACACATTTATGTATTGTGAAAGGATTTCCCCATCTAGTTAGCACACCCATCACCTCACCTTCAGCTTTTTTTCTGAAAATACTAATGGTTAGAGCTCTGGTCGAACAACCTTACTTGGCTGGAATTCACCACTTTCTCTGAGTTAAGTCAAACCAACATATGTTAGGTATCTTCCGTGTGGAAAGAGCAAAAGGAGCCCCACTTTAAGGAGACTCTGAAAACTTAAAGGATAGGGGCCAAAAGATCACTGTATAGATTCTTTCTCTAAAAAAATACATTTTAATGTTCTTCCGAAAGACAAAAATTATTTCTCAGATTTGCCATTAAGTTCTGTTTATTAGGGCACCTGGGTGGCTCAGTCTTAAGCATCTGCGTTCACCGCAGGTCATGATCCCAGAGCCCCAGGAATGAGTCCTGCAAAGGCTTTCCCTCTCACTGGAGAGTCTGCTTCTCCCTCTGACCCTCCCTCTTATGCTCTCTCTCTCTCACTCACTCTTTCTCTCTCAATTAAATAAGTAAAATCTTTAGAAAGAATTCTGTTTTAATAAAACATTACTCTAAAAGAGAAACATTTTGCCCAAGAAGTTATTACAAAATCAACGCATGAAAAGGTTAAGGCAACAACAGTGGCAATGATTTGAGTCACTGAAGGGCAGTGACTTAGAAAAAGATAGTCAATTCCTTTTTTTAATGTTTCTTTTGAAATGCAAATTTTTGCTCCACCACAGTTGATATGTTAGGGGAAAATTTGAGCAAAACAAGCATCTTGAATTTCTCAGTTGCTTGTCCTTTGCTCTGCAAGAAGCCCTAGGTGAAAGCAGAAAATCTAAACTGAAAAGAGCTGAGTAGAAATACAGAAAACTCGCACACAAGCAACCACCAGCTGCCTCAGTGTACCTGCCGTTTCAGAGGCGGCCCATCCACGCGTGGCGTCAACCCTCCTGTGTCTTCGCAGTAACTGTCCTTCCACACATCCCAGGTACACAAGCTGTAACAAGTCTATAAGCAAACTTAAGACTAAAGTGCCATATTTATTGTATTTATGCCTCATATACGTATTTGTGTATTTCCTAACCCTTTATCATGTATGACATCATACTGCCTGTTTTATCCAGTTTCTATCTTTTTATGTGTCAGTGATGGAGCTTTTGAGGGTTATACACCTAAACCTCATTTTCCCCACAAACTCTCTTATTTCGTGTGACTTTTGCATAGGAGGGTGACTTACAGGAACATGTATGTCATATTATAACCGAACTGACTGCACTCAGACTTTTCATATTTAAGGAAATTTTATCAAAATAAAAAACATTGAACAACCCAACGACATGCTCTAGAGTGCCGGGTAACATAAGGTCCCCTCTTGAAGCACATCAGGGACCACTCACTTATTTCACTGAGAAATCCTGTTCCACAGTGATCATACATAAGTTGGATCCACAGGTTGAACCCAGACACATTTTAGAGCACGACTCAAATGTAATCCTAAATGCCATCGTGTTTTTCATGATTCAGATAATTCTACTTTTCTGAAGAACCTCCTTGAGAAGTAATCTGTACTATGAACATCAGGATAGGAACAGATGTGTAGATTGGTGAAAACAAAGGCTTAAAATCTCTTTAGTGCCACTAAAATGAAATTAAACACTTTGATTCATGTTTGATTACTGAACAAAGGAGAGCCATTTGCAAATAGCCCATTCTCGTGCATTTGCAGAATTTAATTCCTAAAGTCATATTTTATGCAACACAACCCCGTGGAAGAGCTTATGCCATGAAGCAGCTTATTTCACTCTAATGTTTTGGATGGTTTTGGTTTTGGTTTTGGTCTTCTGCCTCTTTATCTTGGGTACAAGTGAAAAAAACCTGGAAACTAAACCACTAGTCTATCTCTTGTCTTACTAAGAATGTAATAATGCCTGGGTTTGAATTTATAAGGCAATGGTTTACTATTACTCTAAGGACAAAAGTTGGATTTGTTAACAAAATCTCTCTGAAATCAGTGATACAACCACTCTGAAAGCTATTTACGGTTTTATTTTTCTGTGGAGAGGGGTGTAATGTTTTTAAAAATAAAATTTTTATTTTATTCTGTCAGACTAGGGCAGAAAAGGAAAAATACGGGCACGCCTATCAGTTAAGATGTCATTAAACCTTTATAAGAAAAAATGTTTCTGCGTGCCAATTTGCTTCCCTCCTATTAGAAAGAAGGGTAAACTAGACAAGAAGCAAAGTGAAAATTTCCCCTTTTCCGCTGGTTCCATCAACCAGGACAAGACTAGGTTTTCCAGGAAGAATTAGCCACACTCATATGTCAGGTCTTTTCTGCAAGCCTCAGGCATCCATGTCTTTTGTTTATATTGTGTCTAACTCACACCATCAGGTTCTCACCAGAACAGACTTATGGTCTCCTGCATTGGTATTTGCCCTCCACCATGGATTTGGGCATAATGTGTATTGAGGTAAATTCTTTATACCAATAGTTTGGTATACTACAGCCAGCCCAGCTGAATCCACACCAGTGATATTCTCCCTAGGTGTTCCCAATCCAAACTCAGGCTGGTTTTTCCTGGGACTAGAGACTTCTCTTGATTTCCAATATCTTTTTTGAAGACCTTGTCACTTGCAACCGAAGTACTCAGTAGTTGCCACCATACCCTGCTCCACCAACGATGACCAAGATTTGTCTCCTTATTGTCCACAAGCAAAATTTAAGTAGTCATCAATGAAGCAGGAAAGGAAGAAAATATTTCTAAGAAGTCATCACATTTTTCAAGATCACATTAAGGCCCTAACCCTAAAGAATCTGAGGAGGATCAGACGGAGTTCGTTCGTAAATCCAAAGAAAGAATATGATGCTCCAAGGTGGGGTTTGGTCAAATACAGAAGCTGCAAAGAAGAGACAGAAAGGTATATATAAACTACTCATCAAAACATTTTAAACAAGCAACAAGCTTAGCCTGACAGAACCAGAATCCTATAGACCATTACCAAGATCTTTCTTACACTTGAGAAAACAATAGACTAATTTAGCCTATGGATAAGAAACACTGCAGTGCATCAAATTAACTTTCTATGTTCTGATGATCAAAATGTAGCTTGACTTACAGGCTGACATACAGGGAGAAAATGCTAAGGTCTTGAGCACTTTTGTTCCTATGACAATTACATCCTTCATGGCAAATGGATAAGTTTACTTTCTATATCCATATATAAGCCTCAAGGTCTATTACTATGAACCTGAGCCTTAAACATAGATGATTCTCAATTGCCTGACAAAACCAAGCTTCCAAGAGGATAAGTACCTTAATAACTCCAGAGGATGACGCCTCCCTGGCAGGTATCTAGGAAAGAAGGGTACAGACATAAAGATGTTTGGAGTGAGTCATTTGCAAATGACTATTGAGATTTCTAAATTCCAACCAGTTCATTCATTGGGTCCATGTTGCTACCTACTCCCCTGACTTCATACACGAAGGGCCATTTGAATGTTCTGCTGTATAGATATTGACTCACTATCATTACCATTATCACCATGTTCTGCTTCTTGGTCACCAGTACCTTCTGAAATCAAATATAAATTTACCGTAGTTGTTAGTATAACAAAAATTATTCCTACTTGAGACTGTCACCTGCAACAGGGTCAGTTCTTATTTCTTTGCCTGATTCCTAACCCTCCTCTTTTGGCAAAACTGTATATAGGGTATACATACAGCAAAAAGTAGCTTTAAGACAAAATGCTCTAGGGGCACCTGGCTGGCTCAGTGGGTTAAGCCTCTGCCTTCAGCTCAGGTCATGATCTCAGTGTCCTGGCATCGAGTACCACATCGGGCTCTCTGCTCAGCGGGGGGTCTGCTTCCTCCCTCTCTCTCTGCCTGAATCTCTGCCTACTTGTGATCTCTGTCTATCAAATAAATAAATAAAATCTTTTAAAAAAATAAAAATAAAAATAAAAGACAAAATGCTCTAAGAGGTGCTGCCTACCTGCCTGTAGCCCATTCTAGGTGGAAAATATTGACTTTACTACCATAGTTTGTACCCCATCAGGTGTCTGTATGAAGATACCTATAGAACGTTATGAACGTGATAAATAATGTAAATGGGAATGGTTGATCCCATACACTATCATGAAGACAATCAAGAGTTTATTAAGCATGGTGAGTATGGCAATGGAATGTACTCTAAGTATGTATTTCAGATTCAAGTTCCTCCCAAAGGACGGGTGATTATTCTCAGCCTGTTATAGATAACAAAAGTGTTCTGGAACAGCTTAGATGTTTTCAGTGTTTCCCTTATTACACTTGTCCTATGACTTCTGCATTGGACTATCTACTACTTGCTTCAGGAAGCTTATTAAAAAAATCTTAGTCTTACTAATGTACTTGATCAAAATACTACTTTTTAGAAGGGAATGTTTACCAACAAACTTTAATGAAAAGCTTTGCTTCTCTTAAACATGAGCACCCAGTGTTAGCTTTGGCTCTGCCTCTAAAACCCAAGTATGTCCTGCTCTTTTCATTCTCTTTGACATTAAGGTTTTCTCCAACCCAATCAAGTTTCCCCTTTGGGATTAGCATTCCTTCTGCTGTATGGACAGTACTGGGCTGGGTATGATGGTAAGAAGAGGTAAAAAGTTAAGCCTTGCCCTCAGTGAGTTTCCACTCTATAGGGATATCAGGCAGTGTCATATAAAACAATTCTATCTAGAAAGAGGAACTAAGTCAGTGCCAAGGATTAGTAATAAATAAAATGCATCTGTAACAGGTGAGAGAATTTTGAGGAAGAATCGCCCTTAAAAGATTTCTTAGAAAAAAAAGCAAGGTGATTTGCATCTCAAAAGATTATTTGCACCTCAAAGGATGTGTAGGTTTTTAGATAAACAGAGGATAAAGAGGAAAGAATAGCTAGGGCAAAGACAATGTTAAGAGGGGTGGCAGAGAAATGATATTTGTCAGACATGTATGGGACGTGATAATATAACTGGCAGAATCCATTTGTTGTTCATCTCCCCATGAATTCACTGATTTTTGCAAATTTCCATGCATTGCTGAAAAGACTCCATTCTTTCCAAGTGCATTACTGAGCAAGGTAAGGTTGGCAGGAGGTTTTTTAGGGACAATAAGGGGTGGAGCATAATGGTTTTCATGATACAATCACCAATACACAAATATAGACCTCCAGCCAAATGGTTTCTTGTCTGGGAAATTTTACTGCCTGAGAAGCCAAGAATCTTTCTTCCTGAAACTGTACCCCTGGGGCTCTGCCCTGTGGAACCCCCTCCTTTACCTTTCTTTTGTTCTATAAAAGAACTTCCCTATTTCTAGCCCTATCTGAGTGCCTTCCTAAGGATCACTTCTCCCTTTTAGGGGGACTCATCAAGACCTCCTCTTCAAACAGTCTGCCATTCTCCTTTCCAATGCTAAGAAAATGGACTTTCCCCACCTCTACAACTCCATTAGACAGAAAGAATACTCACTTAGTGGAAGCATGAAAAATAAGGAAGAAAAGTCAGATTTGGCCAAAACGTAGAGGGTTCTTAGAATTCAAACACTACTAGGGACCATTTAGAAATATATAAGTAGGGTCACAATGAAAAGTGTTTTATGGAAATTGCTCCAGGGTCTGTGGTCAGCATCATGGGTATGCCACCTGTGCAGTCAGCCACCCAGGCCTTGGGTTCAGAAAGCCCCACACATGCTCTAATGCCCTGTTCTTGCCAGGTTGAAATTCTCAATTATTTTGAAACTTGGGGCCCTGCATTTTCATTTCACACTGGGTCCCTCAAATATGCTGCTCTTCTTGCCAGAGACAGGTTGGTGCCCAGCCCTTAGCAAAACACCTGGTACATATAGTTACAGATTTGCTAAATGAAAGAACAGGTATTTTCTCAATAAATTGTGCACAGGAAATTGAAAAGGGAAGTTATCAGAATCCAGAGCCCTTTTGCAGATGTCCTAGTAGAGGGCAATATGGCCTGACCAAGGAGAGGTCATGTGGAGTAGTGGTCAAGGCAGAGAACTGAGTATCAGAAGACACAGGCTCTAGAAGCCAACCCAAGTCAACTTTCTGAGGTTTGATATCCTCACAGGTAGCTGGGATGAACTCCAGCCTCACTGGGGACTTTCCTAATAACATTTGAGTATAATCTCTGAGAAAGATAACTATGGAAGATATTCCCAAAAATATATATGTACATATATGCACATACACATATATAATATGTATAGTCATTTTAAAATATATACAATTTGAGAAATAAGAATTTGAGGCCTACAGAAAGAGGAAAGAAACCAAATTTGCCACAAGAAAATAAATAAAGCTTTGGGACCAGGTCAAGTCCCACCTAATGAGCCACTGACACAACCCAAGGAAAGCGTCCAACAAAAAAGAGGCACTCAATAAACTGTTGCTTGAACCACATATTTTCATCTTCAAACATCTAAAAAAAGCTGCAGTTACAATTTCTGGTCGCAGTTAACCACATGCTTCCTTTCTCCCTTCATTTATAAGTCCGGAGCCATCTATTATTTATGGTTTGGGCTTATTTACATTCAACTCCCTAAAATGTTATTTGTAAAGAGACATTTGATGCTTGAGAAGATTTGTGAGCCTCTTTAAAGAATATTTATTGTCAGAACTCATGGTGCAGTCTGATGCCAAATCCATAAACATCACAGACCTACAGTCTAAACTTAGCACTGGGTCTTTCCATCTCAAAATGGCCTTGAGGTTGGCAGAGGGTCCATCTCCGCCTTGAGTCTTTACTGACGTCCAAAATGCCTTGAAGAGGATAATAAATATTCATATATAATGGGCAAAAATTTACTGCAGAGTATATATTGAATTGGGTCTGTGGTGTTGGAGCCATATGCCCTATTAAAGCATGTGGAATATCAAAGTTCGTGCCCGCCCTGGTTCTGCTAGTCCAGATGAAATTTTCTGGCCTTGTTGAATGCACTATTAACAGCAGAAATCCAAATGTAAACATATGGTTCCTAGCCTGGCTGTTTAATCAAATCCTGATATCCCCATAGTTTGTTCATCTCAAAATTCACGTTCACAGCTACTAATATATTGTTGATATTTCCAATTTACTTAATAGGTTCCATAACTGTTTTAGAAACCAGCACTAAGTTTTACTTCAAACATTTCAATCTATCTTTTTTTAAATGAAGGTTATTAGTTTCATACAATCAAACCTCAAGAGTGCAAGAACACCTAAAATCTATTAAGCCCTCAATTAGGAAATGTCCTCGGTAACCAATTATTGTGTTTTGTGCTTGCCAGTAAAATGCCATTTCCAATTAAAACACACACACACACACACACACACAAACTCTGCTTATTCCAGACCATGAATCTGGTACTAAATACCAGCCCATCTGTGTACTATATTATTATTTGCATGCTTATAATAAGCATTACTACCTTCCTCACCTATTGATGCCCATTTCTGTTCATTCTGTTATAAGTTTGATTTTAAAATATTCTCTACTTTGGTACCATTTCAAAATGTCCTAATTAATACTATGTATTTCTCCATCTTTATCATAAAAATGAATGTAGATCAAGATCAGGTGGTTCAAGATCAGTGGTTCAAGATCAGGATTAGAGAATGCAGTTTGGCAGAAAATTTTCCTGAAAATTATGATGTCCTTTGTCTCTCAGTGCCAAAGAGACTTTGAGCCTCCTCGGATACCACCCTTCCTACTTTGGCTGGCCATAGCATCCTTAGCACTTCCAAACAGAACTCACACAGGACTCCAGTTTTCTCAACAACATTAGCTTTCGTGACAGTATTCTCCCAGAAATGAAACTTGGTTTGGTAGCTCTATGTCTTGTTTCAAATAACTGAGAAAATATTTAGAAGCTAAGAATAGGTAAATATGCCAACAGAGCGCTTTCTACTTCTAACACTTTCTAGTCACTAATGTTTGCGATGACTTTCATGAAGGAAAAAGTCTTCATCCAACATTTAGATAAGAACTTACATTTCACTATACTGGAAAGGAATAGCTTAGTGTCAAACTCAGAGGAGAGAAATTATTATATGTGCCCATAAGCGCCTGGTGCTATGTTCCTTCACTGTGGTATAAAATGAAATGCACCCATCACAAAGGAGCTAAGTGCTGCTTTCAGGCAGCAATTGGGAAAATTGTGAACTCCCTCAAAACTGACTGGTTTTGACTAAAGCCAGCCCTCAGAATGAATATGACATTCAATCTGAACCAAAATGAGTGGACATGGTCTTACGGTGTTTGCCACTAGAACACCCAACCCCCAGGCCCCCTGCTCGTGCATGAGCTGCATCAGCTTGACTGTGCTCAGAATAACCTGCTTCATCATGGAAATTGCCAGACTCATCAAGCTCACCATAGGCCACCAATGAAAAGAACATTCTATATGCTTAATTCTGTATCCTCATGCCCAAATGGACAACAATATGATTCAGTGTTCCATGCACCACTGTAAGTGTGGAGCCATTAAACAATAAAACCTCAGTGAAGCAGAAAACAGATGGCCTTTAATCTCAGCTCTCAGAGCCAATAGGATGTTTGATCTCCAGAGTGGGGGATGCATCCCAGAGTGCACAAAGCCATTTATGGGACTAGGAGAGAAAAACACTAGAACATCTATTTTTATTACCCTGACCTTTTAAAATTCTGTTACCTGTGTGTTTAGAATGTACACAGTAATGCATGCATATAACTTACTATTTTACATACACAAAAAGTATATATATGCATATATATATATATATATATATATATATATACATGTGAGACTGTAAATAGGTATGATGATAAGATTTAGGAGCCCATGCCCCTAGGACCAGAGTTCTATACAAAAATCCAAATTTTCTAGGCACACTTTAACTCAAACTCTTTTCCCATCAAAATTCAAGACATTTGCAAACCCCTCATCGCCATAGTATTTCAGAACACTCATACACATTTGAGAGCAGCATCTGCCCTGTTGTCTTGTTTTTTGAGAGCACTTCTCAGGAGAATATGTCACATTTGAGAAGAGTGACACTCCCAGTTTTCCACAGGATTTTGAACTGGCAAATAAAAACATAAATGGAACAGTATAAAAACAGCTAGTGAACAACTGTGCCAAAAAGGGAGGGATGATGGACATGGGTGGGAGAGAAGACTCAACCTTTGTATCAGTGGAACCCAAGAAAAAAAGAGGTTGCTCTCAACCTGGTAGTAGTAGTCCCAGGAATCTACCAGATTTATGTACGACAAGCACCCAGTCAAGGCGTATCAATCAGCAGATGATTGAAACAAGCAGAAAAACAGAAAAGAGCTAAGTCAAAAATCTGCACAAATATCTTACCCTAGACATCCCCCTCAGAGGTGTGTAGCACTAACCTAGTTGTGATCCCAATATCACGCCGGTTTCCTGTAGCACTCCTATGGGCCAGAGACAATGTCCATCACCTGTGTCTCATTTTCCAGTAAATATCAGCTCTTATCAAAAATTTGGTCAGATTTAGAAGACATTTCAAGTGCAATTAAAAGATACTTGAATCTATTGGTTTCCAGTGATATTGGAAGGCATGTTCTTGTATTGATAAATGACACTTCTTGGTGAAGTGATTGAGTCACATCTAGGAGAATGGCCATATAATTTGAAATATTTAGAAAATGTGTTTTGCTCTACTATGTCATTCTCGACTCTGCAATGCTAGGCAAGTGTGTATGTTATTTATATTTGCTGTGTTTGGGCCACATGAAACCACAGGGCTTTGTCATCTCACTTCACCAGCTCCTCACGATTCAAGCCAGGGTCGACAAACCAGCCTGTAGGCCAGTGCTGTCCTGCTACC
This sequence comes from Neogale vison, assembly GCF_020171115.1. Taxonomy (NCBI): domain Eukaryota; kingdom Metazoa; phylum Chordata; class Mammalia; order Carnivora; family Mustelidae; genus Neogale; species Neogale vison. The sequence goes on from NC_058091.1 coordinate 303,115,672, forward strand.
TGTGTTTATATGGCCCGCAAAGTAAGACTGGTTTTCACATCTTTTAATGGTTTGGGGGAAAAAAATCAAAAGAAAAATAATATGTCATGATATGTAAAAATTATATAAAATTCAAATTTATCAGCATCCGTTTATAGTTCTATTGAACGCAGTTATGCGCATTACTTTACACAATGTCTACGACTGCTCCCACACTATCATGGCAGAGGGGAGTTGTTGAAACACAGACTGACGGCCCCCAGGCCTCAAATATTTACGCCATGGCTTCTTATTAAAAAAGCAGGCTGACACCCAATCTAAGCAGACTAAAATCTGAGACCATGATTTTTCACCTATCATTTTTTGTCAGGCTGCACTTGCCTTTTTGAAATCTATTTGAGTCTTTTAATAATTTTTCAAAGGAGATAAATTTGGAAAGGCTTGACTGCGATGAGGCAGGAAAAGAAAGGCAGATTTATCTTAGGTATCTAGAACTATTCAAATTGCCCACATGGGCCATTTGTTCTAATGCCCGCCTTTACCTTAATTAATTTTAGTGGGTAATTAAGATGCTAATTGATCCCACAATTGTGCCATCCTCTGCAGCATTTATCTGATACAGCCGATACCTGAGGCAGACCTGCTGATTTCAGTCTTATCAAAATGAGCTTGAGGACATGTTAAAATGGAATTAGATTAGCAGAGGTGATATTTTGTTCCCCTCTAAACACCAGCATGTCTCCCCTTTCCAAAATAGTATCCACACAAGGGTTAGGCAGTCCTAGATTGGGGGCACCTTCAGAAATACTACTTGCATGAAATTATTCCAGAAACATGGTTTCTTCACATGGCACATGATCTGATAGGACAGCAGACTATCACCCAGCAGCTCCCGCTCCTTAAAAAAAAAAAAAAAAAAAAAAAAAAAAAAAAAAAAAAAAAAAAAAACAACAACAACGAACAAAACCCACAAGGAACAAAAAAGGGCAATAAAGCAAACAAGGTGCCATGAAACATATAGAACAGATATGGGGTCTATGTCTTTTCTCTTTATGGTTTTTCTCTCCCCTTTGATTTTTCCCTTCCCGGAATGTCCTCTTCTCTTTCTCTCCCAACCCAGTGCTACTTCAGCTCAGAGCTCACATCACTGCCATTATGGTGTCCTATCTCTGTTATACCAAAACATATTGCATATGTCCTTATGGAAACATTTGTTGCATGATGCTACAGCTACTTTTTGCTGTGCTGCATTTTTAATTTGTCTGTATCTTTAGTTGGATGATTCGCTTTTTAGAGGAGGACCCATGTTCTTTGCACCTTTGGTCCTCAACACCAGCCCAGTGTCAGGTGCATAGCAAGTAAAAAGTGGGTGAAATGACTTAACTTTTTCCTCTTTTACAATTGTAAATATTTCTTTCAATAGTCAGTCATTCCTCATTATCATTCCCACCAGTGAGATATAGATTGCAACCTTACTCAAAGCAAATATTTAGCTATAAAATGGAAAAAAACTGATGTATTTTAATGAAGTAATTTATCATGAAAAGAATAAATTATACTTATAATATCATAGTGATTAACTGTTAGAAGGGAAACTAGTGTTCTCACTATCTCTCTCTCTATCTCTTGCCCCCCCCCACCTTCCAAATCCCCTCCCAAAGTAAATAAATACACTGTGCATTGTAGAAAAGCCTGAGCCAGCCACAATCCTTTCATAAACCAGGGCTGGTTAGGAGCTTCCTTTTTCCCATGTGTGTTGTGTATCTGGGGAGAGGCTGTGCCATCCACCACACAGGCCAGATTGTCTGCCCCAAGCCCCATGCAGCCTGCTAAAACTGAGCAGACCCCTCTCCTGGACCCTTGACTTTCCAGGGAGAAGCACAGGACTTGAGGATGGATGGATGCTGTTGGCCATAGTGACAGTGTCCAGGCTGCTCCTGCTAGGTGAATCAAGGTGCAAATCCTGATGCCAGAGTTGTGGCCTCTCCTGGTTCTTGGCCATTCCCAGATCTGGCCTTCCAGTGTTGCTCTGATTCCATCCAGAAAATTCCTAAGATGACAAGTGTTGTCTTCCCTGGCTCACAAACAAAAGTCTTGGCTGATAAAGGTGGTACCAGATAAGACTATGCAAGCTGAGCTCAAATTGAGCTGAGTCTGGAAAAATGTCAATGTATTTAGTGAATAATAATAATTAATTTTTAGTAGTAACTATTTATTATTTTATTTCATTTCAGCATTATGGTTTATTATTATTGTTATTGTAGTTTATGCATGGTAACCCTTCACTATATACACTGAATCCTCACAGAAGCCCTTTGAGGTGAGGAAGTTCCTTCATTATCATCTTCTGTGGGTAAGAAAATGAAAGCAGAGAAAAGATAAATCAGTGGTTCATAAGGATGGAGCTTGGCCCAAATCTAGGCAACCTGTCCTAACATTATTCACTCTTAATAATAATAATAATATAAACATTACTATTAATACCTGATATTTATTATGCACAAAAATAATAAGATTGAATGACCGGCCCAATCTGCCATGCTAGGAATTGGTAAAACCAAAATCTGAACTCAAGCAGTCCCCACCCATACACACCCGCAGGCCCTTATGGACGCTCAGGAGCTTTGCACTGTGGAGACTCAAGCTCTGAGCCTACATTTGCATGAACCAGCTGTGTGACTTCAGCTGTAACTTAGTTTCTTCACCTGTGAGATGGAAATAACATTAGCAACAACTAAGATAACATACAAGGCTTTTATGAAAGTAAAATGGGATTTTCAAGTGTTTTGAAAACTGCTATTTGTATGGACATTTATTAGATCTTTTTGACCTGTATGTTTAGAACTTTGAAAGGCTTTGTCAACATTGTTTATTGTTGTTAGGTTGGAGTAGCTAAAAGAAATGTAGCACGGATGAGATTGATTTATAAAACATCACTGAGTGCATTTTAGAGAGCTACAACATTTCAGAAAGCATAGGACAGCTCTCACAACAAAGAACTATCCTGAACAAAATGTCAATAGAGGTATACCTGGGTGACTTAGTTGACTAAGCATTTGACTTTGGCTCAGCTCACGATCTCAGGGTCCTGAGATCAAGCCCTGCATTGGGCTCCCTGCTCAGTAGGGAGTCAGCGTCTCTCTCTCTCTCTCTCTCTCTCTCTCTCTGCCCCTCTGCTCACTCATACTTGCTCTCTGTCTCTCAAATAAATAAATACATAAATAAATATTTTTTAAATGCCAATAGTGACAAATTTGAGAATCCCTGGTTAAGCCCTTACAATGCTGTTATTTAGAACTTTGTTCCAGAAGACACTTTTGGTTAAGAACAGTGTATCTCTGTTCTGTTCTGTTCTGTTCTTTTCCCTGAATTGGTATCTGGAGATTTTAAAGGACACATATCCATTTGAGTTGCATGTGGATAAGTGGGAATTACCCAACATAATTGCTTTTATGCAGGGCTTCTTGTCCAAATAACTAGATACAAATGCTACAGATGAATCACTTGATACATGATATCAAATTTCAATCAGGCAAATTGAAAGGAAATTCAAGTGGGAAAATTATTGTTTTTTTTGTTTTTGTTTTTGTTTTTTTCTGAAACATTAGAACAAACACCAAAATAGTCAGTAAGGACTTCAAGATGAAGGGGGGAGAACTGTAAGGTGAAGAGAGAGGAATCAAAATATTTCCCAATGTTAACCCTGAAAAGTAAGAAAGAAGAAAGGAAGGCTCGGTTTCCTAAAATAGCTCCTAAAATAGAATTCCTCTCCTAACCCAGAAGCAATATTTTTTATTCCAACCCCCAATTTTTTCTCTCAGTACATACAATCCAAATGACCAACACCAGACTGAAGCTCAAAAAGTGCATGACATTGACTACGGATTCTCAGTCCTCATAACTGCTGTTGAGATTCCGATGGTGCCACCGCTGTCCTTGGTCCTGAGTCTCAGTTTCTCCATCCTCATCCTCAATGTCAGGGTTGGTCCCAATGTGCCATTATGGTATGTTAATGCTGGCAACTACTTAGACCACGAGCAGGTATCTACTATGGCTGGGCTCCCAGAGAAGTGTCTGAATATAGATAGAATGAGTCCACTGTTCACTGAGTGCAGACACATCCACTAAAAAATACTAAAGTAAAATAATTCTTCCATGCTTTAAAATCTGTAGCTTCATCTTGAAAATTTCAAGGTAAGCATCAACATAATTTGGAAACTATGTGAGAGATGGGGCGCCTGGGTGGCTCAGTGGGTTAAGCCGCTGCCTTCGGCTCAGGTCATGATCTCAGGGTCCTGGGATCGAGTCCTGCATCGGGCTCTCTGCTCAGCAGGGAGCCTGCTTCCCTCTCTCTCTCTCTGCCTGCCTCTCCATCTACTTGTAATTTCTCTCTGTCAAATAAATAAATAAAATCTTTAAAAAAAAAAACTATGTGAGAAATTAATGCTGAATAACTAACTTGTTCATTATCCCTCTATATCATATCAAATTGTATACCTATAAGATGGGTTAAAATATCTTGAAGACTTACTTAAAAGAAAAACATGCTATTTTCTTAAAGAAATTAAATACTGACACTAATAAAATTTATAATAGGAAAGATGTAGTACAATACAAATATCTAAAACTTTATTTGGAAATACGGTTGCAAATAAAAACCATTTTTTTTCTTTCTTTTTTTTTTTTTAAATAAGTCCGTGTCAGCTTCATTGCCAGATATTTGCTTTCATGTACCTCTTTCCTGGCTCTGTGGAATCATTCTGTAGAATAATAGGGCTATTATATATATATATATATATATATATATATATAACCCCCCAAGACAGGGGTTTTGCAGAAGGCTACCCACCATCCAAGCCTTCTCTGACATTTATGAGCTGTGTGATCTTGGACTTTCCTTAATCTTCTGCATCTTAGTAATTTATCTGCCAGATAGGGATAATAAAGGCAGTTCACAGGTTGTCATTAAGATCAAGTGAGTGAGTTGGAGAAAGTGCTTAGAACAAGGCCAGGCACATAGTATTTCATCTTGTATTAGTGGTTGTAGTGACAGTAGTGGTAGGAATGGTGGTGGTGGTGGAGAGAATAGTAGTAACAGTGTTACTACCACCCACATTCGCATTCCTGTTTTCCATTCAAGACATCTTATCTTACTGCAAGACCTTCATCTCCGTTGCAGATGCCACTTAAAATATCATGCTCTTCCAATGTCGTTGTTCCTATCCAGTGAATGCTAGAGGAATCACTGTCTAGTCTGGGAATAAGACACTTCCCGTGTTCATTTACTTCTGAACATGGAAACTAACTCTATTTTCATTCCCTATTTACAAGTGGAATCAGGTGACAAATTTTTATAGGCTCTGCTGGTGGTCAGACACCATAGATGGGGTACAGAGTGAGCGGAACAATTTATAGCTTACAGACCTGGCAGCTGCTTCCATTTGAACAGTGATATTATTGCTCCCATCACATGCCCAATACTCCCTTCCCTGGATCTACTCCAGAAGTCTTCATGCTTTAGCATCTAGAAGCAGACTCACTCCTAACCCCAAGTAAAGAGATGCTTTTTCACCTTGACTTTGTTTCATGTCCTTCTCCCAAATTGCTCTTTCAAAATGACTGACGATAGCAGAGCTTGGGTGGCTCAGTTGGTTAAGTCTCTGCCTTCAGCACAGGTCATGAGCCCCTGAGTTGGGTTCCCCACTCAGAGGGGATCGGGAGCCTGCTTCTTCCTCTCCTTTTCACTCATGCTGTCTCACTATCTCTGTCTCTCTCAAATAAATAATTAAAAAAATTTTTTTTTAAATGACTGAGAATAAAAACTGTCCTTGGGAAGCATGAAAGCAGAATGGTCTAATGTATAAACTGAAAGATACAAGTAACACTTCCTATTAAACTCTCCAAACTTAGAACAGAGTCAGATAAAGCTGAAAAAATGGGTCAATTTGGAAGAAAGTTATACTTCAATTTGCCAACTTTTACTACCTGGTATCCAAAATTCAGAACATGAATAGATTCAAATAATTCACAATGGTCCTTGTTACCTAAACTTACTACTGGAGCTCTCATATCCCACCTTAGAGACTGAATAGATTTGAATAACAAGGGATAAATTTATTATAATAATATCATAGTTTAAAGTTGTTGTATTTCCTACAATCTAAATTTTTTTCATTCTTTTTTATGTTCCTCTTATTAAGGTAGAATATACAAATTTACTTAATGAAGCTAGCATACTATAACATAGAACTCTAGAAGAGAGCCCACCAAAAGGAGAAAGAAAGAAAAAAGAAGAGGAAATATAAAAAATAATAGGTCCCCAAAGCTTGTTATCTTTTGTTAAAAGAGCATAATTTTGAATGACTACTTCCTCACAGATAAAAAGCTAAAGATAACCAAGTATAATAGGATATGTTTCTGTTCTTTCAAATGCCTGTTCCTAAGAGAAAAAAGATTCAAAATTCCACACAACATCTGAGGCCAAAAAATCCTTAATTAAAAAAATCTTTCTGGTTTATTCTATTTTTCAGATTATATCTTCAATTGGCCTTTACCAAAATTTAGGTTTGGATTTATGCCATGTTTTGGATTTTTTTCAGTGTGATGATAAAAATACATCAAAGAATGAATGTGGAAGGGACTCACTTTGCTGAAATTAGCTAAAACAACACCATTTAGAAACTTTTTAATAATTTTTTCAGTAGTTAAATAACAGAGCTAATGTATATTCATGTGTGCATGAGCCATGGGACAAGAATAATTAGTAGTACCAGTAGAAATCACGGCCATTGCAAACCTTCTGGTCTCCCCTGAGCCAAGTGATTCTTAGGACTCAGTCCCTTGAGTCAGTGGGTAGATCAGCCAGCTTAAACTTAGTGAGTCAGATGGGAAATAAGGATTCAGATCCCTGGGAAGGAACACAAACCATGTAGAACAGATGCCCACACAGATGGAGGAGAGCGGACGACCAGTGACTGAAGTATTCAGAGGACTTTGGGGTTTCTTGGACACAATAAGCTAATTGAACACATTAGACAAATAACCAATAGAATAGAAACACGACACCTGTGTCACCATAGGCAGATGATTTAACCTACACAACGCTCTTTTCCTCACCAGTTAAGTAAGGCAGTAAGACCAGATGAACTGTAACTCTCCTTTTTAATTCTAAAATTCAACAGTCTTATATGAATAACTTCCTTTTACTCATTTGCCTATAAAAACTGCCAACAATATTGGTTAGTAGAGGAACATGTGAACTGCAAGATTGAAAAATCATCTCTAATGAGCTTTGGTTATCATGGTATTAAGGCATATATGGTAATAACTTTCTATTGTGTTTTAATTACATTATTTTTTGAATTAGCAATTTCATATCAAGAATGAATTGAAAAAGACTAGGTGACCCAGAAGCAAATGAGTAAGAGAAACTGAAAAGAATAAACAAATCTGTGTTTGTGCCACAACCTTCTCGTAAGTCATTACAAAAACCCATAAATTATGAGCTGCTTTATCTCGAGTCATTGACCTTTAGATGTTGCCCATTCCATGTTGATAAAAATTCATCTGTTTATAAAAGAGCCACTATTTCCTGAAGCACCTTGCCATCATTGCTTCATTAAAAATGAAGTGGAAATGAAGGCGATTGATTTAAGGTTTTCATATAAAAAGAAATATATAATATTTTTAACTTCCCATAAATTCAGTCTAAAGGTATAGTTTCTTGATCATAAAGATAAATGTGACATCAATTTAGGTGGAAGAAAATTAGATAGCAGATCCATTTATTTGAACCTGATTTATTATGCAATCAATATTTTAATCTACTCATCTTCTGTCCTGCGGTCACAGAATTTGTTTAAATTTGCACCATTTAAAGAACAAAGGATAGCTTTTCTACTTTCATAATGGTTTCTGTAGAATCATTTGTTCTCTGAGTCTCATTTTGTTACAGAGTATTGAAAGGAAGTTAGATTATATCAACTGCTGGTTTTCACTGGCCGTATCCAAACGAGTCCTACAGAATGTGGGCTGTTTATGGTACATTGCAGTAAAAAGAAGTGTCTTTTTCTCCTTATTCTTTAGTAGAAATTTACATATTATTACTTGAACTACTTTGATATTGTACTTTATGTTATTTAAACAGTTATCACTTTGGCATGCGGCCTTCTAGGCTGGCTGAATGATCCTACTACTTCATTTTTATGAACGTCAGAATATCATTTTGTTAAAGGAAATCTCATTTTTATTTCCTAGGTCCAACAAATGAAGTGGTTGCAAATGTGTTATGGGCAAGCCGTAGGTGCTAATAAAATCCGTTTTCTGGAAGGAATGAAAGCACACATCATAAGTCATCGTTTCTTTACAGGTATTAGAACCGGAGCCACATACCCAAGCAAGGGCACAGAAGGGATAGTAGTAAGGTAAATACTTTCCTGGAAACTCAGAGTGCTCCCTTCAAAATATAAGCAAAAGAGAAAGCATTCTGAAAAGACAAATATATTTCGACCAAGTGATTTTCTTCTGTTCTCTCTTCGGTGTCTTCATTACTTAACTAATAAGTTTGTTTTTCTTGATCAGTTCTTTAGTGTCCCTGTGATGTTCGTTTTAGAGGGACTTAAAGCAAAACGTTCAGATTTTCATATAAGTCCACAAAGTCTCCTTTTACTTTGTCATCGAATGAATGTCTACACGTTTAGATCCCGAGAGGTTTCTGGATAAGATTTTTGAACATGTACTTTAGATGGGTTTGGGAAAATTGAAGTCCCATGCTTTGGTTGACCCCACTATCCACACCAGGCTCCTTCCACACGTAACTGCTTTTAAAAAGCAGTGGATGTTTCTTTTAATCATGGCAACAGAATTTTCTTTCCCAATACCCTTCTCTGACTTCGCTCCCAGAGAAAAATGTGTCATGGAAGATGAAGCATAAAAAGAAAAATTCTTTTGAAAATTCTTCAAACGCCCAACACCTCTTAGAAGCTTCATCTAAAGGTAAAGAAAAATAATTAGAGGTATATAATACATCATTTTCTCAATCATGCTCCTAATTAGCAAAATCCTTTCCCCTCTGGTGCTACTAAAGGAAAAAACTCTACAAAGTATTTATTGACACAGTCTACACTGGTGGGTGCTGATCAAAAGTCATTCATGAGTATCAGCCATATCATATTTTTTTAAGGCATTGCTAGTCACCGACACAGAGTTAGATGAGAGCTACTGTGTTTCTCTCCGGCAATTAGCAGTCACAAGATTGCTTTCAGTGAAAGAAGTCTCTGGTGGAATTCAGCCAGGCGGACTGGAAGGTGAAAATGGTTAAATATCCCTTCACACATACAGTCATGTACCTGTTCTGAAAACCAAATCAAGTCTTTACTCTCTGATCTTAGAGGCACACACCGCCCAGTTTGTTGAGTAAGTTCATTCAAAGCAGACGTGTCAATAATCTGGTGGCAGGATTTTGGCTAATGAGAGAGGCAGAATGAAGCTCCAAGATCCTCCACACACAGCAGCTATGGAAATGATTGGAATCCTATGCCTACAGCACTATGTAGCAGATCTGTAGGCACACTAGATTCTTAGACCCTGTTCACACAAGGGGGATCATCACTGCATAATATTCCTATCAAAATTCCAATGGTATTTTTTTAAAAATCCTAAAATTTGTGTTAAAACACAAAAGACCCTGAATAGCTAAAGCAATCCTGAGAAAAAGGAACAAAACTGAAAGCATCACATTTCCCGATTTCAAACTATACTACAAACCTGTAGTAATCAAAACAGTGTGGTGCTGGCAGAAAAATAGACACATAAACCAATGGAACAGAATTAAGACCCCAAAAATTAACCCCTGCATATACAGTCAAGTAATATTTGACCGATAAGCCAAGAATCCTCAGTAGGAAAAGGATAATCTCCTCAAGAAGTGGTGTTGGGAAAACTGGACAACCACGCGTAGAAAAATGGAAGTGGACTCCTATCTTACACCACTCACAAAAAAATAACTCAAAATGGACTAAAGACTTAACATAAGACTCAACATCATGAAACTCCTAGAAGAAAATAAAAAAGACAGCTCCCTGACATTGGTCTCATCAATGATTTTTTGATATGACACCAAAACACAAACAACAAAGAAAAATTTAGTAAGTGGAATTACATCAAAAAGCTTCTGCACTGCAAAAGAAACAATCAATAAAATGAAAAGGCAACCTAGCAGATGGGACAAAATACTTGCAAGCCATGTATCTGGTAAGGGGTTAATATCCAAAAACTATAAAGAACTAATACAATTCAGTAGAAAAAGAAATTGAAAATCAATTTAAAAATGGACATGGGCATCTGAGTGGCTCAGTTGGATAAGTGACCAAATCTTGATTTTGGCTTGGATCATGATCTCAGGGTCCTGAGATCCAGCTCACTACCAAGCCCAATGCCCCACCTTTCCACCCTCCAAAGCCCTGCCTCAGGCTCCATGCTGGGAGTGGAGCCTACTTAAGATTCTCTCTGTACTTCCCCTGCTAGCAGTCTTTTTCTTTAAAAAAAAAAAAAAAAAAAAAGAATGGACAACAGAGTTGAATAAACATTTTTCCCCCCAAGGAATGACCAAGAGGTACATGAAAAGACGCTCAGCATCTCTAATCGTTAGGAAAATGCAAATCAAAATCACAATGATATATCATCTCATACTTGTTAGAATGGCTGATACCAAAAGACAAGCCATAACAAGTGCTGGTGATGTGAAGGATGTGGGGAAAACCTTGTGCACTGTTGGTGGGAATGTAAACTGATGCAGACACAATTCCAAACAGTATGTGGATTCCTCAAAAAAATTACAAATAAAACTACCATATCATCCAGCAATCCCATTCCTGGGTATATATCCAAAGGAAATGAAATAGGACATTGAAGAGATATCTGCACTCCCATGTTTATTGCAGAATTATTCACAACAGTCAAGCTATGGATACAAAATAAGCGTGCATCAGTGGATGAATGGATAAAGAAAATGTGGTATATATATACAATGGGGCATTATTCATCCATGAGAAAGAAGGAAATCCTGTCATTTGTGACAACAGGGAAGGACCTTGAGGCTTTGTGCTAAATGAAGTAAGTCAGATAGTGAAAGACAAATACTATATAATAGCCCTTATATGTGGAATTTCAAACAGCTGATTTCATAGAACCAGAGTGAAATAGTGATTACCAAGTGCTGAGGGTTGTGGGGTAGGGTGGCAGCAGAATGAGGAGATATTGGTGAAAAGGCACCAACTTCCAGTTATAAGATGAGTCAGTTCTGGGGATCCAATGCACAGCACTGTGATTACAGTTAACTATATACCATACTATATGCTTGAAAGTTGCTAAAAGAGTGATCTTAAATGTGCTCACCACAAAAGAGAAACGGTAATTATGAGACATAATGTATGTGACATCAGCTAACACTATAATGGGAATCACATTATAACATATAATTATATTAAATCAACACATTATACACCTTAAACTTGCACAATGTTATATGTCAACTATATTTCAATAGAGCTGGAAAAAATACTTCCAGCCAATTCACATATTTTAAGCATAACTATTTCACCCATGTCCACTGTGCAAATTTTTAACTTTCTAGGATTGATGAGAAAAAAAGTTAGCTGGCACACTTTTATTCAACCACCTCTGGAGACATCAGGCTTTCGTTTTTCAAGTGCTAAACAACCGCTTCTGGAATACATATTTCTGTCTAGAATACTATAAATGTTAATTAATTGACCCAAGAGATAGAGTGTACTCTGTATGTGTTTGTCGGCACCCCACTGAATATGCCAAAGAATCTCAAAATAAATCACATTCAATATAGTAATTTTCAGGGATTCAGAATGAATCCCTCACTCAGCACAAATTATGGATTCTCTAGACATTGTGCTCAATCTAACCTCAGAGATGTGAATTAAGCATCACTGAAATAGTCTCCTCCCAGCCGCCAAATCCACCACCCCAATTACTGTAAATACTACAGAGGAGAAATCAACAAACATTTATAGAATGGAATGGAATTGACTTGGGAAGAACAGAGTCTTCTCATACTCCTCCAGCTCCAACACCAAACAAAGAACAACCACAGGGAGCCTGATTTATTGTTGATCTAGTTTATTGTCAAGGCCAAGGCGTCAGAGTCAGATTCAAATAGGAGCTAAAGTGTCCTACGGGGACTCTGAAGATAGTCTTTATCCCAGGGCTCAGATTTCTCTTTAAACAACATTTCAGTTTTAGAAAATTCTATCAAATATTTTGTTTATAAAGCCTCAGATACCATGTATTTCTTCTGCCTTATTTTTTTCTCTGTTCTTTAAAAAAAAATAAAATAAATAAAAATTGCTAGGATCCTGCTAAGAAGAAAATATGTTTTCAAAGCGAAAAAAGAACTATTCATATTTGATAGCTCTTGCTATAGAGATGTTCAAGAATCTGGAACCACCTCCTTCCCAAGTTCATTGACTTTTACTGCTGGCAGACAATTGAATGGTGACAGGTCCTGAGCATTTAACTTGGTGGAGCATTTCTGCTCGGCTCCCAAACTATGTGACTCCTGGGAAATCTGCCAAACTTAAATGTTTCCTGCCAGATCTAATCGATTTTACAACCAACCTCTTCTACGTTGGTGCTCTAGTTCTCATACCTGACTATTGAGAAGGGCCATGGTTGGAGGCAGAAATTTCTTTAGCTGCTCACAGTCAGAAGGAAAAGAGATTATATTTGCCCCCATACTCTTGGTATGTAGCACCAAAAGCAATTTAATTTCAAAATCAACATTCACAGTGCATGGTGTTCGGTGTTACCGTCGCTATTCAGCTATGGGACAAGCATCACCTAACAGTGCCATGAGAGTCTATAACCACACTATAACCACTCTCCTACCTTGCTTGAAAAGATCACCTTTAATCCCACTTCAGCTCACATCATTCTCTATACAAAACACTAGCATTAAATAACAATAATAAATGAAACTGTCATCAAATTACTCGTGCATGCTCATCTCTCCCACAAGCACACAGAGTCTTTAAAACCAAAGGATTCATGATCACACCCATAACACTTAGCTCTGTGCCTGGCATGTTGTCAGAATCTTCGATGGGTCCAGGACTCTTTCAACATTATGCACTTATTTCCAACCCTGGTAGCAAGTTCTCAAACCAACAGATTGACCCAGTGGCTTCACAGGCCCTAAGGATATAACACCCAAGCAATGGGATAAATTCATCAGCAGCAGGAAAAAAGTGACTTCTTTTCATCTCTCTCTCTAAGATTTAAATATCAAAGAAGCTGAACAGAACAAGAGGGTTGGGTATTTCCAGTGTTCTATATTGAAATAGCAACAACAAGCTTGGGTAGACTAGAAATGGCATGAGTTTATTGCCAGGTTAAGAAAGGTGCCTGGCACTTAGAGCAAGGGAACCAATACAAGGAGGAATGACACCAAGACATGCTTCACTAAGTGTGAAATAATCTTTTGTGTTGGCTTTGGCATGAAGGTACCATTAGGAAAAACTTGAAAGCAAAAGAAATAAAGAACCAATTTCAAAAACAAAATGGCAAGTGAGAAATATAACTAAGATTTTCCTGATGTAAACAGAAAGTGTAAATCACTGTGGTTAATACAGGTCAATATTCCTAACTCTACCACCATTTGAATGCTAGATTTGCTACTAGCCATCTGACTAATCAAATTACAAATATGAAATATGATAGATAGATAGATAGATAGATGATAGATAAATAGAAGATACATAGATAGATGATACATAGATACATGATAGATAGATAGATAGATAGATAGATAATCTACCATGGCTTCAAAACACATGCTGGAGTCTACACAGTATCATGCTAAGCAAAGTAGTCAGAAAAAGATGAATACCATACGATTTTTCTCATATGTGGAATTTAAGAAACAAAAAGAATGAGCAAAGGGGAGGAAAAGAGAGCAAGAGGCAAACAAAGAAGCAAACCCTTAACTACAGAGAATGAACTGCTGGTTACTGGAGGAGAGGTGGGTGGGGGGGTGGGTGCAATAGGTGATGAGGATTAAGGAGAGCACTTGGAATGAGAACCAGGTGCGTATGGAAGTGTTGGATCACCATGTCGTACCCCTGAAACCAATATTACACTGTGTGTTAACTAACTGGAATTTAAATAAAAACCTAAAAGAAAAATAAAAGAAAAGAATCATTAACGGATCAGAAGAGGAAAGTTGCTTGAAACTACACACTTTGATAGATCATGAGCAAAGGAACAAGCCACATCCAGCTGTGATATGGAAAACTGATTTCATATTTTGGTCTCATGTGGTTTCCTTTTCAGTCATTAGCTGTCAAAAGAATGAGATAAAAAGATGAAGCCTGACCTTTATTAGCCTATTTTTAATAATAATAATTTTTAACAATTAATAATAATAATTTTTAATGTTCTATCATTCCAAAGAAGGAAAGAAAGCATCATATGGAACAGAAAAGATCCCGAATAGCCAGAGGAATGTTGAAAAAGAAAGCCAAAGTTGGTGGCATCATAATTCCAGTCTTCAAGCTCTATTACAAAGTTGTCACCATCAAGACAGTATGGTACTGGCACAAAAACAGACACATAGATCAATGGAACAGAATAGAAAACCCAGAAATAGACACTCAACTGTATGGTCAACTAATCTTTGGCAAAGCAGGAAAGAATGTCCAATGGAAAAAAGACAGTCTCTTCAAAAAACGGTGTTGGGAAAATTGGGCAGCCACATGCAGGAAAATGAAACTGGACCATTTCCTTACACCACACACAAAAATAGACTCAAAATGGATGAAGGACCTCAACGTGAGAAAGAAATCCATCAAAATCCTTGAGGAGACCACAGGCAGCAACCTCTTCGACCTCAGCCACAACAACTTCTTAGAAACATTGCCAAAGTCAAGGGAAGCAAGGGAAAAAATGAACTATTGGGACTTCATCAAGATCAAAACTTTTGCACAGCAAAGTAAACAATTAACAAAACCAAAAGACAACTGACAGAATGGGAGAAGATATTTGCAAGTGACATATCAGATAAAGGGCTAATATCCAAAATCTATAAAGAACTTATCAAACTAAACACCTAAAGAACAAATAATCCAATCAAGAAATGGGCAGAGGACATGAACAGATATTTCTGCAAAGAAGATATCCAGATGGCCAAGAGACACATGAAAAAGTGCTCCATATCACTGGGCATCAGAGAAATACAAATCAAAACCACAATGTGATACCACCTCACACTGGTCAGAATGGCTAAAATTAACAGTCAGGAAATAACAGATGCTGACAAGGATGTGGAGAAAGGGGAACCCTCCTACACTGGTGGTGGGAATGCAAGCTGGTGCAACCACTCTGGAAAACAGCATAGAGGTTCTTCAAAAAGTTGGAAACAGGGGCGCCTGGATGGCTCAGTGGGTTAAGCCGCTGCCTTCAGCTCAGGTCATGATCTCGAGGTCCTGGGATCGAGTCCCGCATCGGGCTCTCTGCTCAGCAGGGAGCCTGCTTCCTCCTCTCTCTCTCTGCCTGCCTCTCTGCCTACTTGTAATCTCTCTCTCTGTCAAATAAATAAATAAAATCTTTAAAAAAAAAAAAAAGTTGGAAACAGAGCTACCCTATGACCCAGCAATCGCACTACTGGGTATTTATCCTAAAGATACAAATGTAGTGATCCGAAGGGGCAGGTGCACCTGAATGTTTACAGCAGCAAAGTCCACAATAGCCAAACTATGGAAAGAGTCTAGATGTCCATCAACAGATGAATGGATAAAGAAGATGTGGTAATATATATACAATAGAATACTACGCAGCCATCAAAAGAAATGATATCTTGCCATTTGCAATGCCCTGGATGGAACTAGAGGGTATTATGCTTAGTGAAATAAGTCAATCAGAGAAAGACAGTTATCATATGATCTCCCTGATATGAGGAACTTGAGAAGCAACGTGGAGGGCTTGGGGGTAGGAAAGGAATAAATGAAACAAGATGGGATTAGGAGGGAGACAAACCATAAGAGACTCTGAATCTCACAAAACAAACTCAGGGTTGCCAGGGGGAGTGGGAGAGGGTGAGGGTGGTTGGGTTATGGACATTGGGGAGGGTATGTGCTATGGTGAGTGCTGTGAAGTGTGTAAACCTGGTGACTCACAGACCTGTACCCCAGTGCTAATAATACATTATATGTTTAAAAAATAATAATAATCAAAATTATTTTTAAAAAAGGACAGAAAAAGAGGTGCCTACCCAATTATAAAAAAAGTTGTTTTATGCAAAGACATGAGTTAACATTTAAAGAAATTTACTGTCTGCAGAACCACTTCTGATTCAAGGCATTAATATGTGATTTTCATTAACATGTCCAGACCTAAACATTGTGGCCAGGCCAGCTAAGGAGATGGGAATTAACCTTCCCTAAACCATCGCAGCTGCACAGACTGTAGACATGTCAGATAAAATTCAGGACACTAATTTTGAATTTCAGATAGGGGATGATTTTTTTAGGATAAGTCTATATAAATATTTCATGGAGTATTCCTATTCTAGGAAATTATTTGTTGCATATCTAAAATTCAGATTTAATTGTGTGTTCCATGCTTTTATTCCCTAAATCAAGCAACCCCACAGGTGTAAAGTAATACCTGAATTTCTAAACACAACAAAAATATCACATAGCTTGTCAAAAATTGCAGGCAAATGTTCATATTCTGACAGTTACTCAGAAGTAAGTATGTTTTCCTGTCATTTGTAGCCAAATTGAACCATGAACATGGCCAGTATTTTACATTCAGAACAACAAAGAACATTTAAAAAAGGATCACAGTTCTTCTAGTCCCTGAAGTCCTAGCCATGCTGGTTCCCTTGCTTTTAACAGTGGATCTGCAGTGCAATATAAGTTGCCTCATAAAGTTGTAAGGTGGGGAACATGATAAGGTAAGTTGGGTAGTCACCTAGGCACAAAATTTAGGGGAAATCACCAACAAACTCACTAATCAAACTACATCACTTTTTAATGAATCACTTTTAAAAATCAAAATGAATGCAAAAATTTCATGATGAATAAAATCTCAAAAATTTAAGTGAAGACAGAGTCTGACCCCACATTTTAGTGATTTGACTCCACTTGCCTTCCCCTCAACCCAGCCCTGGTTCTTAACTTTCAACACACTGATGGATACCCGGGTCCACTTTGGACTTTTTCCCACCTGCTCTGTTGAGAGTAAGAGCTCTCGGCTCAGCATCTGTGGTCCAACTACATGTGCTGTTGTCATTGTAACTTGGACTGAGATTCCCTGAAACCAGCCTGGGCCACCCATACATAATCAGGCTATGTAGTGCACGGCAGGGTCATATCTAATGGGACTCCATTTTCACTATAGCCAGGATAGATAAGGACAGTTCTCTTTTTTCTAATCTGTGTTAAAATGTCTATGAACAGGCCCTCAATCCAGTGCTTTTAACATGGAGTCTTAAATGGTAAGGCACATTTAACCTTTCAACCAGGAAGTGATTCTTTTAATATAGACCTAGGGGATGTTTACTTACCCTCATTTTAAGTGCAGGCAGATCCTCTTCATGCATGTGGTATAGACCATATAAATAACTGTGCCATGTGAAACCACAGAAAGCGATTTTACTAATTCATGGGCAGAATTAGTTATTCCATAGCTTTCAAAAATTTTTGTCAAAAGTTTAAAAGTTTCCTGCTGTTAATTATAACTATATAGAAAGGAAAAAATAGAGTAAAGTTAGTATTTATTTAATACACTGTAATTTAAAACATTAGAAACATGGAGAATTAAAATATGTTTATTTCTTTATTAAAAAAAATAAAAACTTATCAAGAATAGTTGGAAGACCGCTTGCTTTCTTCTCATCCTTTAACTTAAAATATGGAGTGATATTGTTTTCTGTTTTGGGGAACTATCATACTTTTTTCAGTCTGGATCTGTTGCAGCATTTTTCCTTTACGTTTTTCATGTCACGAGGTATCTCTGAGAGTTCCTCTGCCGTGAAGTTTTTGCTAGTGTCACTTCCTCTGAGACATCATCCTTTTCACCTCAATAGCTTTCCTCATTGAGGTGAGTAACTCTGCATCACTAAGTTGTTCTCGCTCTACACCCAGGGTCTCTGAACCGCTGGCAGCATCCGTTTTCCCACAGTCAGTTGGTCCTACAGCTGCATGTAACTTTCCATGTGAAGTTCACTGTCAATATTATCACTTTGTGTTTCTCCACTAAGCTTTCATCTCTGTTGGCCAATTTCCTCTTCCTGCTATCTAGTTCTGTGAAATGTCGTGTGGGTTTATTGCTGAAGTCAAAGAGCAACACAACTACATGCTTTGCTCCTGGTGTGTGGGCAACCAATGTCCCATGGCCGGTCACCAGTAGACTCTGAGAAGGGACATGATGAGTCATTGATCATGATACCCATCGGTCATTTATTTAGTGATTTTTTTGTGCAGGAAAGAGCTGGCAGTGAAGTTTCTACTTCATGCAATCACACAATGTTAATAGACTTGGGTAACTGAAATTTAAGCCATACTGTATATCTAACTAGCCGGTGATAACTGAAATCCATGCATATTGGAAATACGCAAAGTAAGGTCTACCCATATTCTAATCCCTCTCTTAATACACCTTCTAGAATTAAAATAGAATTGTCTGTATATGAGCCAAGTTACATAACTAAATTTAGTAGATTTTTCTCCTATTCCCATTCAAAGTATATTTTACACAAAGTATATTTGCTTCTTTTCTCTGTCACTTTCCTCTTTGGAAATTATATACATTTCGATAAACTTGTCCCTAACAATAACTCATAAAAAAGGATAAAGAGGACTCCTAGGGCCCTGTCTGTCTTCCAGACAACATGTGCAGATTACTGTCTAACCTCTCAGCAACTTTACTGAGGCCATCTCTATTCCAACCTCCCTATTAGGAGAATTTAAGGCTTGAGAATTTCATAGCTTTCCCTGAAGTGAGGATTCTGTACATGAACCATCAACTAAGCAGATTCAGTTAACTGAGATTTGGAAGATGGAAGTCAACACCAAGAGCCTCAGGCTTGCCCACGCATGGTCTTCTGTGACAATAGCCACAAAGACTTTTAAAGGTTCAGTCCCTAGTGCTGTGGGTGCCGAGAGGAGGTGACATCAGTGGCAGTAGATTTCCACTGGAAGAGTCCAGTGTCTGGATGTTGCATGCGAGGTTGGTTATCTGGCACTCCTGGAAATTACATAAGCAGACCTACATCCCCTAGTAAATCCCTTTCTGCTTTAACTAGCTAGACTGGACATTGTTATCTGCAACAATCATCCTGAGAGATACAGGTATTCATTTGCAGACCAGCTCAAATGATACTACATAACCACCTGCTTTCTTTTCTGTGTAGATTTTCTAGAGATAAAAACAATTCAAGTGAGAGAGAAATTATCTCAAACAACAAATAAAAATTGTCCGCATCAGGCTCCCAGCTCCATGGGGAGTCTGCTTCGCTCTCTGACCTTCTCCTCACTCGTGCTCTCTCTCACTGTCTCTCTCTCTCAAATAAATAAATAAAATCTTAAAAAATTGTTCTGCCCAAATGCAGTGAACTATGTGCGTATTCTATCTTTAGTTCTTCAAACTTACTAATATTAAATCAAATGAGCCAGAAAATTCAGACATCTTTAAGTTCAAATGTGTTTTATGTTTCTCATTTCATTAAAACTTGATTTCCTAAACACCTAGATGTCCTGTTCCTGCCATGATGATTCCCTTTTAATACGAGAACCCATATTCTACATTAATGGCAAATTTACAAAGCAAGCCACTCGGAACAAAGGATGGAGGTGAAAGAGAAAACAGTAAGAAATTTATGCCACTTTATCCCTTCAAAAGAGATGTGCCATAATTAGTTTCACAAGAGAAGATAATAAACAAATAAATTTCTTTTGAAATGTCGTGGATGGGGCACCTGGGTGGCTCAGTCATCTGACTCTTGATTTTTGGCTTAGGTCATGATCTCAGGGTCATGAGATTAAGCCCTGCATAAGGCTCTGCACTCAGCAGAGAGTCTGCTTGAGAAACTTTCTCCCTCTCCTTCTGCTCCTGCCCCAAAATACACATTCGCTGTCTCCCTCTCTCCCTCTCACTCTTACTTTCTCTTTCTCTCCATCTCTTTCAAAATAACTAAATAAATCTTTTTTAAAATGTCGTGGAAACATTTATCTCCAGTAAAAGCTTAGGTTTAAAAAAAAAAAAAAAAGCTTAGGTTTATTTTTTTTTTAGTCTGGAATGTCAAAAGCATCTTATTTTTCACCATTCCCCCAACAAACACAGTACCTAATGCTTAAAGTCCAAGGTAAATGTTTGAAAAGACTTACATTTTTATTGAAGTTCTGATACACTACCTCTATGAGTTTAGGTCAATCATTCAACCCTAATTCTCTATTTCCCAATCTACAAAATGAGGACTATGGTATAAATGGTCTCCAAGATTTCTTCCAGGGCTAACTTGACCTGTTTCTATGATGTTGAATGTAAGATTTATATATGCCAGAGTCAAAAAATGTTTTCAGGACTGTAAACTCATTTTGTGCCTCCAATGAGAGAAAATAGATACCATGAGAACAAAAGTATTCAGTTTTCCACAGGATTTCTAGCTAATAGTTTACTCTGAGTTATAAATGTAATCATGTTCTTTTTAACAAAGGCATGTTTTCAGCTAAATGAGTTATTTTTAATTAATATTGCCATCCATCAAACATTGGCAATGCTCTATGCATGTGAGGTCATTTGTCACATCCCTGTGAGGTACTGTCCATTTGCTACACCTGAAACAACTAAAACAAAGAAGGATAACTAAGTTGATATGGGAAATGGGTTTTCTGAGTAGAAATTAGACTCCAGAGTCCATGTATTGAATACCAATGTAAAATTCTTATCCCTCACTAATAATAATGTATGAAAAAATCTAGAAATAAGTAAATAAAAATTATAGGCATATGTATAATTTTTAAAGATGTTTGGCATGAAAGGTTAACATCTTTCAAGTGCATTAGAATATTCCTTTTGAGACTCTATTAGAAGATGTAAAATGACTAAGTCGAAGCTGACATTCCCCTTAGCTTTAAATGTCTTTAGGCTAGGAATCTTTAACAGCCTTTCTTTACCTGATAATTTCCAAATTCTGTGACCCAACTGCTGTTTGAAAACACTTCATATCCTACAAATTACCTTCTTACCTTGTTTTCATCTTACAGCACTGTAGTGACCAAGATATGCCTTTCCTTTACACAATGGCAATCTTCAAATTCCAAGTAACATATAATCAACCCTCCCCTTGGAGACTACCTGTTTCCTCATTATGCTGCCTGGAATATAGATGCCATCCATGTGAAAATGACCCACAGCAAGCAACAAGATAGGAGTGTGGTCCCCTCAAACCATAGAGATCTCATTATGGCAGCCCTGAACTCACTGCCTGGACTTCATGTGACAGAAGAGTGTGTTCTGCCTGGCTTAAGCGTCTATAATTTGAGATTTTCTATCACATGCAGTTGAATTTAGCCTTAACTATATACACAAATATTTACATATGTTTTTAAAATATTGAAGTAGTATAAAATGTTGTGCTGCAGAATATAGCAAAACTTGACAATCTTTTGAGTCTGAAACATATAAAACTACTTCACTCTTCTTTTAAAAGATTTTATTTATTTACTTGACAGAGAGAGACTAAATGAGAGAGCGAATGAGCAGGGGGAAGGGGCAGAGAGAGAGGGAGAAGCAAGCTCCCTGGTGAGCAGGGAGCACAATGTGAGGCTTGATCCCAGAATTTCAGGATCATGACCTGAACTGAAGGTAGATGCTTAACCAACTGAGCCACCCAGGGCCCCTACTTCACTCATTTTAATGGCTGCATTTGTTCAATTAAAAAACCATGTATAGAATGGGTCCACCCATTCCATGCTTATTAGTCATTCCTCATTGCTAAGGGTTGTTTCCCAGCTTTAGCCATTATGAACAAAAGCCCCAGTCAACATCCCCGACTGTGCCTCTTTTTACACATAGGAAAACATTTTGCTAGCAATCATTCCCTGCTATAATTGCTAAGTCCAAAAGTATTCACGTTTCCTTTCCTCATAGAAACTCCAGGTTGCCTTTCTAAATATCCTCCTATTTAATTCTCCAACCAGTGGTATGCCACTTGTAAGCAGAAGTGATGTGTATCAATCAAATCTGTCATTTTTAAATGTTAGAGCCCTGCCCCCCACCAAGCTTCTCTTTAAAACACTAAAAATTGCCTGTATCTTTTCCTTTACCATATGATATAGTTTTCAGAATTTCCATTGTCAAAGTAGCTCACACCCATCTAGTCAGAACCTTTCATATTGTACCAACCAAAACTATTCATATTACCACACATCAAGTTGACAAGCTTTTTTTATGATGGTTCAGATAGTAAATACTTTGGGTTTTAGGGACTAGATGATCTCTGTTAGATCTGATCAATCCCGCTATTGAAGCACAAAATCAGCTCAGTCAATATACTAAAAAAATGAACGTCGGGGCACCCGATCCTAGGGTCTGGGGATTGAGCCCCACATCGGACTCCCTGCTCACCAGGAAGTCTGCTTCTCCCTCTCCCATTCCCCCTGCCTGTGTTCCCTCTCTCTGCATGTCTCTCCCTGTCAAATAAATAAATAAAAATCTTTTTAAAAAAAATGAATGTCTATTTTCCAATTAAGTTTATTGGAAAAAAGCAGGTTGTTGGCTAGATTTGACCCATAGACTATATAGAATGTTATAAATTATATTCTTACCATAATTTACCTTGATCTGAAAAATAGAATTCATAGTGAGGAATTAGGTGTGTCTAGAGGGAAACCAAATTTAATTTAGAGCCTAGAATACAATGGGTGCACACTAAATGTATGTTGAATTAATAAATGGGACAATTATGTATGAGGTCTGTGAATAATCTTACACCTAACAGAAAAGGAGAATACATCTGAAAAAAAAAAAAACCCACAGGAGAAAAAATCAGTAAGAGAATAACTTCTCAGTGTTCTCACTAAGGAGCAAGAATAGATGTGTTACATAAAACTGAAGTGGGAATTCATAGAAGAAAATATGTTGAGATGAATACAAAGATGAAGAGGAAGCTAGCTGAAGAAACTCAAAATGCAATCACAAAATGTAGGTCTCCTTTCAAGGCAAAAAGGAATAGAACTGAGATGTATCTTATCACGGAACTTCACGTTTTATAATTATAAATGAAGCTGATCCTTTTCTTTCTAAATGAACATTTCTTTATAGTTTACCAAAGATTAATATTCAATCAAATAAATACTAGTTGAGTGCTTACCACATGTCAGACACAGAATAAAGAATTCTCCATCATTGTCTCATTGGATCACTGCAGCCATATGAAATCAGTAGGGTTTTTTCTCCGCTGAACAAATCATGAAATGAGAGCTGAAGGAAGGTAAAGTAACTGTACTGAAGTCACAAAGCAAGTGTACTACTTAGACCAATGCTCACTGCTGTAGAAGAAGAAGGAGGAGGAGGAGGGGGGGGAGGAGGAGGAGAAGAAGGACTCAAAAGCCATTTGGTGCATATTAAAAACCACTTTATATTCTCTCGTGACTTTGTAAGTTGACTGGCAGTTTCTCCCTCTTCCCATGATCATCACTGAAGCTGAAAATGTCCCCTGGCTATTGTCTGGCAGGTAGCTGGAGCTGTTAACCAGAGAGCCTCAGGCTTCCGTGTGGAGTCTCCATTAGGCATGAGTTGCTCACCATAGGGCATCTGGGTCCCAAGCAGAAAGTAAAAGGTGGTGGTCCCAAGCAGAAAGTAAAAGGTGGTGGACCTCCACATCATGAGTTAGTACACCTCTTTCATTGCATTCTGTAAGTCAAAGCCTGCCGGCCAGATTCAAGTGGAGAGCAAATAACCTCTACCTCTGGAGGTAAGGAGTGACCAACATGTACCAAGAGTGAAGAAATTACTGGTGGCCATCTTTGGAGATAACTATCACACAGAAATTCATAATAATATATAAGCAATAAATAAACATAATACAAATTATTTCTCACCTAAATAACAATTGGAAGTGAAGGCTTCCTGGCCATCAGGCAGCTCCCCTCCATGCAATAATTCAGACACCAAAACCCTTTACAATTTATCAGCTCACAGTCATTTTTATCTAGCAAAAGGAAGAAAGGAAAACATAGAGAAGACACCCACTTCTTAAAATCCTCAGAGGAAGTGATATACATACTTCCAATGACAACCCATAGTCAGTAATGACAGAACCACAACCAAACATGTGCAGGGATAGGAAATATTCTTAGTCACTGATTGGACAGCCATTCCATCCCTCTTTGCCTCTTCCCCTCAAAAAAATAGCCTGGCTAATCGTCTTTGCCAACACTAGTAAGGGGAAAAGCCAGAACCAGAGCCTAGATCTACATCATTCTAGAACATATGCTCTCTCCATTATGCCTAGAGGAGAGAGGAATGCCTACTGTAAAGACCTTGTGGGAGGAGGACAAATAAACTAAGTAAAAAATAAGCTATCCTAATTACTGCAATTATGATATATATTACGTACTATGGGAGAAGATTATGGCATTAAGATAATGGAGAGTGGCAAAAGATGAGGTCAGAGAAATAAAAAGGCAGTGGGGAAAAGACACTATATGTGACAATGACAAACCACTGAAGGATTTTAATACAAGCATGGCTTGACAAGACTTTAGAAATGCCATCCTGGGGTGCCTGGGTGGCTCAGTCAGTTAATCGTCTTGACTCTTGATTTCTGCTCTGGTCATGACCTCAAGGTTTTGAAATGGAGAGCCATGCCAAGTTCCATGTTGAGTAAGGAGTCTGCTTGATTCTCCCTCTCCTTCTGCCCCTTCCTCATTCTTAATAAAGCTTAAAAAAAGAAGATGAAGTAG
This sequence comes from Neogale vison, assembly GCF_020171115.1. NCBI lineage: Eukaryota > Metazoa > Chordata > Mammalia > Carnivora > Mustelidae > Neogale > Neogale vison. Next base: position 303,140,649 of record NC_058091.1, read on the forward strand.
AAGAAATATCATTCTGTCCATATGATCCAACATAATGATTGAACAATGGACCCTCAATGGTATATTAAATTCTTTTATCAGAACAAAGGTTATTTATCTGGGGAATAAGATCTTTTCATGAAAAGGATTTAAATTATCTCTATTGCTGATGTCTTGTACATCATTTTCCTTTCTCTTATAACTTGTCTATTCTATCCTTTCCAGGATGGAAATCATTCTTCTTAGTAGATAAGGTAAAAGAAAATAGGACTTGAAAAGTGGTTTTATGTGTGTGTGTGTTTTACAAAAAGACAGCTTGTTCTTGTTTCTGACATAGCTTTAGATATCTTTTCAAATATACATCACATTTTTTAACATTACTTCTAACTGAAAGGAACAAGTAAGTTACCATAAAGCAATTGGGATAGGTCTGGAAGAGGAAGATAGTGGACTGATAATAATGTGAAGGGCATGTAACCATGAAATTCCACATCATGACTTTAGAAAGAATGGAGAAGCTAATTATGTGAGGAAATGGGGGTGAAAGTAACTTTATCATGGTAATCATTTCATAATATATACGTGCATCAAGTCATCACTTTGTAGCCATAAACTTACATATTTTACATGTCAATAATATCCCAGTAAAGCTGAAATAATGCAAAAACACTAAAGACTTTGTGGGGATTCATCTTATCTAGGCTGTGTTTTTGGAAAGTAACTGGAGTATGATTTGGAAAAATAAAAGGATTAAAATGCAAGTACCATCTTAGTCGTTTGCCCTGCTCTAACAGAATACTATGGACTGGGTGGCTTATAAACAACAGCAATTTATTTCTCATAGTTCTGGAAGATGGAAGTTCCAGATAACGTCCTGGCAGATTCAGTGTCTAGTGAAAGCGTACTTCCTCATTCAGAAATGGCATCTGCTCACCTTGTTGTCCCATGGTGGAAGACGTGAGGTAGCTCTCGCAAACTTCTAAGAATATGAATTCCATTTATGAGGGTTCTGCCCTCATGACCATAATCACTTCCCAAAAGCTCCATGTCCTAATACACTGGGAATTGGCTTTTGATACATGAATTTTGAGGGGGACACAAATATTTAACTTTATTAGGCACCTAGACCCCCAGTTATAAATTTATTAGTTATGTAGAGAGGAGATACTGCATGAAGGGCCGGACTATGTAGTGACAGAGGGGAGTGAGAAGAATCTGAGTATAGGACTCCTGGGTGGCTCAGTTGGTTAAGCATCTGCCTGTGGCTCAGGTCATGATCCTAGGGTCCTGGGATCGGGTCTCACATTGGGCTCCTTGCTCAGCGGGGAGCCTACTTCTCCCTCTGCAGTTGTTCCCTCTGCTTGTGCTCTCACTTTCTCTCTGAAAAATAAATAAATAAAATATTTAGAAAGAAAGAATCTGAGCGCTACAGGAGAAGCTGGGGAAATGGAAGTCAATGCTAGGGTTTCTCCTTAATGAAACTCAGACTGGTAAGTCCGTGAGCCCAGAAAGGTCATTCTCGAGTTGGGAAGGATTAGAAGGCATTTTTGTTTTGTTTTGTTTTAACAATTTGAAATAAGAGGTTTTGCCATGAAATCACTACAGAATATCAAAGAAAATATTATAAATTCACAGCTGGTGACCAGGAAAGAGATTCAGGTTACATAAGTTTGAGGACAAAAATAACTGGTTCTAGTTTTCTAGCTGCTGGTTCCTAGAAACTGGTTTTTGGCACTATCTCCCAAGCACGAGTCAAAATTTCTCACATATATGGTGTTTATTTGCTTGAGATTTTAGGTATAGGCAGTGTGTGTGTGTGTGTGTGTGTTTGTGTGTGTCTATGCATCTAGGTTGGTGAGTGGGTACGCATGTGCGCTCACATGTGCACCTACACATTTTTTCTATGGTAAGAAAATAAACTAATTAGAAATAAAAATTATAAAAATTATTGACTCAGAATTTTGCAACTTATTAGTTTAGTACCCTGGAACCCTCAGCCCAGTAAGAACTGAATTGTTCATAGCAAGGAGAAGGAATGTATTTTCCTTCACAGTAAGAATTGCCACCAAATAGTTTTTTTTTCTATTGCTATCACTTGACATTTATTTGTATTCCAAAAGGATTAGTGCACAGCAGAAAAAGCACATAGTTACTGTGTCTATGTAAAATTAACTTTTTTAGCCCCAAAATCACAAATTCCTACAGATCAAAGCTCTGACTGTTGAGTAAAAAGTTACATTTGGACATCATCATAAAACTAAACTCTTTTAAGTTCTTATAAAATTTGAAGTTAATAAAAGTCACATGAAATAATCCCCTGCATATAGAAATCTACTGATTTACATTTTAATGAAAATGGAGCAATACTTAGAAAAAATAAACTTTTCAAAGCATATGAAAATAAATTCACTTTGGGACACGGGTCTGGAGTTCTGAACATTCTTCTGGTCTTTGAAACCCCAGGCCCTCAGAAATTCTTCTGAGACCCAGAATTCATGGACATACTTCACTCTTCCTATCCCTACCTCTTATCTCTCTTTTTTTAATCCTAATTTATAGCATTTGTCAAGCCCAGATAGGATGAAAGTAATGTAAACAGGCAGCTATGGGCAGATTTTGTTGTAAAAATAGAAACTAAAGGCTTGGAGCTGTATCTGAGTCTCGTTTGCTTGGCAGTGATGTAGATGTTCAGACAGGACAAACTTTCACTGGAAGGTATGGCTATAAATAAAAATGTTCCAAAGAGAAAGTAACAAAATGGCATCTCTTTCCATGTGAATGCACAGGGGGGTTGGATCCTTTCCTCCTCTCTGTAAATCAGATGGCCGTTGGGCTTCCTAGTCGCTACATGAAAGACCTCTAATAAGTCCTCGTTATAACCTGGAGCAGAACCCCTCACTATTCATATGAACTGATCCATTTTATAGGCAGTCAGGAATTTCAGGAATTTAATCTATAAGTAGAGGGATTTAAAGGCTATTCGGCTAGCACCTGGTGCAATGAAGGACTTGAGATTCAAATAAGGGTCTTTTATTGACCTGGGACCCATCACTGTCAACTCTACCTCACACAGGGTCAGATCCCATCCTGCTCCCTGTTCTAGCACCTTTGCCATCTTCCCGGTGGCAACAATCACTTCACCTCCTTTTTACTGGGATACAAAATCCTTCAGGTAACTGATCTATCTGTCAAGCGATGTTTAGGGGCATCCTTGGCTAAAAGAAGCTATAAATCATAAGGAATGGGGACACCTGGGTGGCTCAGTTGGTTAAGCAGCTGCCTTCGGCTCAGGTCACGATCCCAGTGTCCTGGGATCGAGTCCCACATCGGGCTCCTAGCTTGGCAGGAAGCCTGCTTCTCCCTCTGCCTCTGCCTGCCGCTCTGTCTGCCTGTGCTCACTTGTGCTGTCTCTCTCTCTCTGACAAGTAAATAAATGGAATCCTAAAAAAAAAAAAAAAAAAAAAAATCATAAGGAATGAATAACGCTATCACTCTTTCTGGGGTAGAAGACCATTCTTTTCAACAGGAAATGTGTGTGATCCATATATTTTAGGAACCAGAAAGCCAAATGATGATGAATGGTGACAGGAGAAAGGAGAAGTGATATCAGAGACTGCAGACGAAGGCAGCAAGAGTCAGAATGTAACCCAAAACTCACGTTATCTAGATAAACAACAGCACACACTGAACTAGCCCATCACAGATGAGGAAGTTGCCTGAGAAAGAGAGACCTTGCTTTGACTTTCAGCCTGGGAGTTCCGAAAGTGACCTGAAACCAGCCTCTTCCTCCGAGTCCCGGAAAGCACCATCCCTTCCACCCCTCTTATGACCATGAAGATCTCATATTCTTTTTTAAATACGAAATTATGTGCAGCATAGGTATTCCTTCATTTTAGGAATGTAAATAATATAGTAAATGTAAAGTTTCAAACTAGACACACGACACTCAAATAGTGTCCTTCACCCTTCTTTGAAGGTCTCCTAAAATCAAGGGGTCAGTGGGCGTGGCCTTCCAGATGATTACAGGTCCTAATTTAATTAGCTGCTATGGGACTTCCTGTTATCAGGATAGGTAGATTGGATGGAAATTGTCAACTATAGATTCTGGGAAAAGTTTTCAATTAGCAATAATCACGCCTAGGGTAAACCTCATTGGCTACGATACTGCCACTGCGCAAAGCTCAACTACAGATTCTGATTGGGAAGCCAGTCCCCTAGACACCGGTTTCCCTGCCACACAGCTGCCAGACTTCCCAACTCACCAAAAAAAAAAAAAACTAAATAAATAAAATAAAGTAAAAAAATAAAAATTTTTTTTTAATTCCAATGTCATCACATACCCACTTTCATGTTTTTTTAACTGAAGTATAGCTGAATGCAATATAACATTAGTTTCAAGTGTACAACATAGTGATTTGACAATTACATACATTACAATATCCTCACCACAGTAAGTTGAGCTATTGTCTGTCACTGGAAAGTTGTTAGAATATTACTATGTTCCTTATCCTGTACTTTTTGTCCCTGTGACTTATTTATTTTATAACTTATTTATCTTATAACTTTGTACATCTTAATCCTCCTCACCTCCTCTGGCCATCCCTCCCGTCTCCTCCCCTCTGGAAACCACTAGTTTGTTCTTCATATTTACGAGTCTGTTTCTCTCTTTGTGGTTTGTCTATTTGGTTTTGTTTTGCTTTTTAGATTATACCTATAAGTGAAATCTTACGGCGCTTGTCTTTTTTCTGCCTTATTTATTTCACTTAGCGTAATACCCCCTAGGTTTACCCATGTTGTCACAAATGACAAGATTTCATTCCTCGTATGCCGAGTAATATTCCTTTGTCACATCTTTTGTTTGTTGTTGTTGTTGTTTTCTTTTTTTTTTCTTTCTTCCCCCTTTTTGTTGAAGCAGAGTTGACACACAATGGTACGTGAGTTTCAGGTGTACAACACAGTGATTTGACAAGTCTGTGAGCCACCCTCTGTCACCACACAATACTCATACGATTCCATTACCTATATTCCTTACACTGTACCTTTCATCCCCATGACTTACTCATGCCGTGCCTGGAAGCCAGTGTCTCCCACTGCCCTCCACCCATCTTGCCCATCTCCCTCCCCCTCCCCCATCCCCACCCCGGCAATCATCAGTTTGTTCTCTTATGCCCTATCTTCTTTCTCTATTCATCTATTAATGGACACTTGGGCTGCTTCCATACGTACCCACTTTTAAAGCTCCATCTCCTCTCTGTTGCCTTAAGGATGAATTCCAGACTCAATATACCGTATACAGTCCTTCACAACTGACCTCAGCTTGCTATTCAACCTCACCTCCCAGAATTCACTTCTTTCTAGCTTCCAACTAGATTCACAAAATCTAGCTTCCAACTAAAATGACACTTTCTTTCCATTCATAACCTCACCTGTACCTTCCTCTGTACCACCAGCCCTACTAGGGATAAAATAGAATTCTTTGGTCCTTGTGGCAAGGCACAGGCTCTTTTGTCATGCCCTTGCTCAAAGTTCCAATCTTTTGTTGAGACTTCCACAAGGACTCAAAGCAGAAACAGTTACCCTGTCCTCTACTCCCACAATATCTGTGTCGCATTGCTACAAAGTTGAAACTGGCCTTCACATATCCTGGCATTTGGAGTTTAAGATCTTCCCATGTATTGTGCTAGATACAAAAAGAATACGAGGGTAAGAAAGATACAATTCCTCTCATTAAGATGCTAAAAGGTTTGTACGTAAATAGCTATTAGTTGCAGGCAGAATAAGGATCCCCAAAAGTGTAATCAACACATTATTGAAATTTAAAGATGAATATAATTATATCACACTGTGGGATCAGAAAAAACTTACAGGAAGACCTTGAGTGTGAAATGAGCCAGGAGGCTTAGGTAAAACTAATCAAGGAGAATTGGATTAAAGGAGTGGAGGAAATGAATCTGGGAGAAGTAGAGTCCTCTCACTGGCCTGGAGCACGGACACGTTAGGGAAATAGGCAGGAAACTTTCTATAAGGTATTTCTCTCAAACATGATCATGCAGGCCTGACTGAGAAATTTATGTCTTGTTTCCATAGCAACCAGAAATCTTTAAAGGCTTTGGAGCAAGGAAATCTCAGGATCTGAGCCTCCCTACATTCAGGAAAACGTCCCTATGAAATTTTCAAGGATTGAGAAATTGTCTGTGCCAACTTTAAAAAGCAGAAGAAATAAGATGAGCATTGGTTTATGGTGCTTGATTCAAATGAGCTTGCAGCTAACAAGAATAACTGTCCCCAAATGGTTCGGCAAGCTTTAGCAGAGACAGTATTAAGTAGAAATTTAAAATTTTTATAAATTGGACTGTTTGGCCATTAAAAATAGATAAAATAGCATGTGTGCATGTTTAAATTAGGACTAACAGAGAAAGAGGTTGTTGCTCTATTATGTCAATACAAACTGTATATTGAATCGGCAGGATTAAAAAGTTGGTTAAATAAAATCAATTAATCAGACCAATTAACACCAAGTAAGTGAAGCAACTGGTACTATATAACACTTTTGTTCTTACATTTTTTGTTTCGTTTTGTTTTATTTTCAACTGGAAAGCATGGTTGAGGAGTCTCTTCAGGTTCATGGTGTTAGAAATACAGTCAAATCCAAAACAAACTTAACTTCAAATTTCTGCTTTAACTATTACAACCCTAAAATTAATCATTTATATTCAAAATAATTGTTCTAAATAATATTTTAATATATTTTATTATGCAGAAGTTAATATGGTAGTTTATTATAAGATTTTTTTAAAAATAATTCCCTCTCAAAACAGCAAAGTAATAACTTTTAAACCTAATGGAAAAAAAAATCTCCAGATAGAAAACAAAATCAAGCAGATGGGGTTTATCAAAAAAGAAACAGAGGCCTGGAAGAATTATGAAGATTTCTCAGTAACCAGGAAATACTTAAATTTTGCAAGTCTTAAGCTGATTATTTGACTGATATCCAGTAACATACATTTAGTCACAGTGGAAAATACTTTTTTTCATTCAATTAATTGCACTTCAATCCTTGACCAACCTATTTCCAACAGTAACCACAGCTCCTTATGTTCATGAACAACCTAGAAATAAACCTACTGCTATGTCAGCTCTTTGAGTTTAGAAATATTAGTTTCTGCTACCTAAAGGGGAAAAATAGTTATATTAAATCATTAGTGCTAAAGAAGACAAAGCTAAATGCTGCTCATTTCCCCCCTGAATTCCAAGAACATATGTTAATCCTAAGGCAGGATTAAACTAGCAAACTTAAAAGTTAGCAAAAAAAATTTATATCACTTCACCCCCACTGAATTTTCTCTGGTTAAGAAGGAAAAAAGAACCATTAAGGGAGGGACGTGGATCTCCTAAAGGCATCACTTAGCAGCCGTCGCACAGAGGAATGCCGTTAACTCGGCCAAGAGTTTTCAGCAAGCTATCTAAAGAGAGACGTCTATGCATTCACACAGAGACATATAAAAACGTATAAAAAGGCACTAAACTGCATACCCAGAAATTTAAGGAGGTCACACACAACTGAAATGGCCAAAAAACATATGATTTAATAGTGTTTCTGTAAGAGCTTTTTTTTTTTTTAAAGATTTTATTTATTTGACAGACAAGATCACAAGTAGGCAGAGAGGCAGGCAGAGAGAGAGGAGGAACCAGGCTCCCCGCTGAGCAGAGAGCCCGATGTGGGGCTCGATCCCAGGACCCTGAGATCATGACCTGAGCCGAAGGCAGAGGCTTTGACCCACTGAGCCACCCAGGCGCCCCTGTAAGAGCTTTTTTTAAAACAACACCAGTTGGACCTATCGTGCCAGAATCCTCATCAAAACAATCCCCAAATGCGCTGTTGAACATGAAATCTGGGAGACAGGGCAGGATGACTGAGAACTGAATGAAAAGTATTGAGTGTATGATGTACACAGAATTTAAGATAGGCTGCTATTTTTAACTGTAAATAATATGAATATTATCATGATGAACATTGCCACGTGGTTCTCATGTTAATGACCTGTTGCCCGACAATGTCAGGGTCCTCGTCTGGGACAAGAGAATATCATCGCAGTGACATCTTCTCGTTTCCACAGAGCCTGCCTGCTCTCTGCCTCTCACCCATTTCTACGTCCTTCTCTCCTTCACACTGAATTGATCACTTCCTTGTATTAAACCAAGATACTCACTGCAGGCTCTTCTCTGTCAGAATTGCTCCAAGTCCAATTTTTAAAGTATGTATCTTCTGCCTCAACCACCAATAACTCTTGCTTTCTAATTCTGTTTCTCTTGACACGGCCTTTCTTTGTTTCTAATTGCAACAATTAGAAAATCTGTACAACATGGCCACCACAGGAGGTATGACACTCCTAAGAAACTTCCTTGGAAAGCAAATGTATTTTTGCTAATGCCTTCTGCTATGACTGTCAAAGAAGGAATTCTGCATTTTTTCCTAACTTCCAAATCATAGAAAAGATATCTCGGGGGCAGGGGGGAGTCACCTAAAATATTTTCCCCGATGGTCAGAAAACTTTTCATCTCTCATGGTGTCCTATCTCAAGTCACAGAGTGGCTGAAATTAAAACCTATTCCTCAGGATGCTGTTTCAAAATTCCAGATCTACTGTGTAGAGATAAAAGATTAAAATGCTTTCTTTGGCAAACATTTGAAAGCATAAGGACTATATTTGTGAGAAAACACTATCATCTGTTCTAGGCAGATCACCAACATACATTTGTTGAACAACTAATAGGCACTGAGCAATGGTAACGAATGAGTCACTGAGAGGTTCTACAAAGAAATACAAGATCTGTGCCCTTATGAAGTTGTTAATCTGTTTATGAAGTTAAGAAACAAATTCATAAAAAGATAAACAACATGAATGCTACATGAGGAGTATTGAGCTTTATCTGTACGTGGCACTTGACAAAGTGGTCTCAGATCCATTATCGTATGTAATTCACACATATTAACTTCATAAGACAGGTAACTCCATATTAAAACAGAAAAAAAATAATAAGGTTCAGGCAGGTGAAATTAGTTGCCCAAAGACATAACTCATAAGCAGCAAAGTTAGAATTGTTTTCAAGTTCTTCCTTTGCCAAACACAGAGAACTTTCCACCATATCACTCCACCAGTTCAGGTTTAGTGAGGAAAATAGAGATAATGCCAAGAAGTTCCATAGAAGGAATTTTCTCTGCAGCTACTGATTGCAAGAGCTTGAAGGCCAACTGGAAAAGGAGAGGCATGCCCAAGATTAGCAACAGCCAGCATCTCTCCAGGTCTGGAGGGACACAGAAATGGTGTAATGATGTTGCCACCACCCAGTGGCCTAGCCCAGAGCCACCTGGAGAAAACTAGCCCTAGTGAGAGATGCCTGGGCAGACTGAGACCATGCGGGATGGGCTTCCTGGAAGAAGCTAGAAGTCACCCCCTGAAGCACGTGGGGAGAGAATGAGAGGAAATAAAGGGAAAAGAAGACAGTAGAGTCAAAGAACAAGAACTTAGTAAGTTTACTTCCAAGCAGTGAACCTGATAAAACATAGAGATAACATTCTGGAGAAATCAGATCAAGAGTTCTCAGGACACCTTGATGGCTGAGCCACTCATACTCAAGCTGGGCCTCGTCCACCTTCTGCCAAAGCCTATGTGATTGAAGCTATATCATGAGTTCTCTTGCCACTTTTATTTTCTTTAGGTGATGTCTTCACTCCTCCTGGATTTGAATTTTATCTTTGTAAAGATAATCCTAAATTTCATTCTCCAGACTAATGTCTCCTCTGGGCACCAGGACCTGGAGGGAATGACAGCTATTTTGAAATACACTGAGAAGAAGCAAGAGTATTCTAGAATGTGGTGGTGAGGAGAACAAAAACTGGGGTAACAAAAATAATGATAGATTTTGTCCAGTACAAAGTATGCATATATTTCTAAGTTGTAACAAATGTTATGAGAAAAATGAAAAGGGGAGAGAGTAGTAAAGGGAAATCTACATTTTTGGGTTGGTCAGAGGGGCAAGGAAGGTCTTTCTGAAATTAAACTGAACCTGAGAATGAGAAGGGGCAGATTTCCAAAAGAGAGATGTTTGGACAAAGGCAAGAAGAGAGAGTGAGGTGAAAAAATAAGCACATTTCAGACAGATGCAGCATGCATCAAGCCTTCAAGGTGAGAAGGCTCACAGGAGGCTGAAGCCACCGAGGAACTTCCCGTGTTCGAGGAAAGGGGTGGCCCACGGAAAGGTAACAGGTGGGGGGGGGTGCAATGGTAAGGGTTTTCCACATTCACCACCATCTCGAAGCCCACTTATAGCTCAGCTCCAGTGGCCCTTCACCATCTCTCTCAATCTTTCCTCTCTGGGTTGATCTTCTATCATGACGGCCCCCACACCCTAGGCTATAGCTCTCTATCCTATCTCTCTCCTTGCGGGAAAATTTTCTCCTCCTATCTCCCCTTTCTCTACCGTGCAGTCTATCACTCACCATTGGTGCACCAAACCAGACGGCAAGCAGAGGCAGTTGCTCCATTCTCTGATCCTAGAGTGTAATACCTTGCTCATACCTCCATCATAAAGCTTGCTGCAATGTATATGTAATTCATCTTTTATATGCTACTAGAATACGATATCCTCTAGTTCCTTAACCATAAATTATTCATCTTTGTAGCCTAGTGCTTAGTCTTGGCAAATATCAATAAACGTTCCTTGAAGAATGGAAATATTTGTAGGTGAGAGATAAATATTAATGAGATAAAAAATATTGTATGTTTAGACAGATGTGAGTTCTATGGATTACATCGAAAAGAAGAAGAAGAATCAATTCCATGTTTTATAATCTCTGTGCACAGACTGAGATAATTTGCATTTTTCTGAGCTGAGAGAATCTTGCGCTTTTTGTTGGCCACCGAGTTAAGAAAATCAATGGTTCTTTTAAGCCAGTCTGAGTTTTGGAAATATTAATATAAATGTTTTCTGGTGCTTGCATTTGATTCCTGCTCTCTATTTCCCATCTTCATAGCTCTTCATGTACCTGCATTATTTGGTTGATATTCAGCAAATGAGGAAAGCTGATATGGTAGCATCGACAAAGCAGAGGCTATGGAGACAAAAGGCAAGTTTAACTTCTTCCTCCACCCTTGGCAAACTCTATGAAAAAGGGAAGGCTTTCATCATCATCCAGTTCCACCTAAATACCAGCATGAGGGGATTTCTTTTGTTCTTTGTTCTATCCCTCTGTAAGTGACAGGAAGAGCTGACAAGTGACCTGGCCAATGGGAAGGAGAGAATCCATAAATGTCATTTTGGATGAAATTCGGAAACATAGGAAAACACAAGCCAACAGCAAGTCTGTTCAATGGGTCTAGCCAGGCAGCCATGAAAGAGGAGCCAGCCCTGTGGGTCCTTAACAGGGCTACCACGCAGGTGTGAAAATGAGTAAAGGGAAATCTCATTGAGAACGGAGCCAGGAAGCCCTGAAGGGGGAGCTCTTCCCTAAGTACGGCTAGGTGCAGTCTGCAGAATGGGTAGGAAGGAGGAGGATAACTCTTATCTTGAATAGGGAGGACCCAGTTCACAGAGGAATTTTATCTCCTGCTTTTTTTTTTTTTTCCAAAGATTTTATTTATTTATTTGAGAGAGAGAGACAGTGAGAAAGAGCATGAGCGAGGAGAAGGTCAGAGAGCGAAGCAGACTCCCCATGGAGCTGGGAGCCCGATGTGGGACTCGATCCCGGGACTCCAGAATCACGCCCTGAGCCGAAGGCAGGCGTCCAACCACTGAGCCACCCAGGCGTCCCTATCTCCTGCTTTTTAAGAAGAGGGAAGATCTCTCTCCGCCCCAGCAACGCAGCGCTAATCACTGTTCACCGCCAATGAGAAACCACCACAACCTCGAACTCTTGTTCTTCTCGAATGAACTTTTGTACAAAACAACCCTCCCTGATTTCCTCCTAAAACCTAACAAAAGCTGATCTTGCTTTGTCCCATTGGTCTTGCATGTGATTTGTCACAGTGTGCTCGGTCCAACTTGCAATTCCTCTGCTATACCCTAATGAACTCATTCTGCTGGTAAAACAACTGGCTATTTTATTTTTAAGGTTGATACAGGCTAACCCTTTGGATAGCAAAAGGGTTTCTATAAATATCGGTCACAGACCACACCAGGATACCCCCCCACAATGCTGTTCCAACTCTCGTAATGGGCCATCAGGAATGGCCCACGTACACGAAGACCCAGAGATCTTTGGCAAGGCCAAATGCTGTCAAACTCCTTCCTGCGCCCAAAGAGCCAGGACACTCTGTGAGCAAGTCAAAATCAAGATTTTTTCTATTTCCTTTCCCACTGGTTGTTAGGAAAAACTCTATATCTTGTCAGCTTCTGGGATCTTCCCTTCGGATTCTCGAGAGCATTTCTTCTCATAGCAACATCAAGTTCTTCTGGACACTGATTCTCTCCCTCACAACCCTGGCATAACAATCACAGCCCGACTCCTGGCAAATTGGAAGCTCCTTGGTCATGGGAAGGGTCTCATACGAAGAAGTACAGAAAACAAAAATACAACGATTAATAGATAACTTCTCCAAAGCTTACCTCCCAGTGTAGGTCAGCCCTTGGTCTTATTTACCCATCCTCAAAATGGAGATAAGATCTGCCTTATCTGTGTCATGAGATTGTTGTGACCCTCACAAGAAATAATGCATGAAAATACGTAAACAGAATCGCATCTTAGGTAGGGATTCGGTTCCTAAAGAGCAAAATAAAAACTCTGATTTCTTTTTTTTTTAATTACCCTTGAAAATTTCTTCAACTGTCAATGAAGGACAGCATACAGGTTTTGTGCCTCAAACCCGTTCCATCATTCTCAGGCATGCTACATGTTGAGAGTCACCTGAGGTAAGTGGAAACAGGAAACAAAAGGAAAATCTATACCCAGATTTTCAGGCATTCAACCCATTTGGTATTAAGAAAGCTATTCAGCCCCCAGACAATGACTGTAAAAAGGATGAATAGTTTATACCTGTTTTGTTTTGTCTATCAGCCTTATTTCAATTAGGTTAATATTAAGCTACTATAGTATCAATAGGCTGGTGGGGGAGGGGTGGGTTGTAAAAATTTAAAAAACAGACAGTGCCCCAGCCCACTGCTTTCTATTGTGGCCCCACATATCAGGGAGACGCCTTTGCAAAGCCTTCCCACAGTGTGCCAAAGGAGTCACTCACAGAGCAGTGTCATGTCCTATAGCCCAGTGACTGGGCTTAGACCAAAGTCCCTCAACAAATATTACTCCTCCTCTCTGAAAGAGCCAAACCAAGGCCAAGGAGGGCTGTCAACAGCCAGGCCTCTCGCCTTGGGCTACCCCTCTCCCTATGTGAAAACACTGGCCCCGGCCATTTAACAACTTCTTACTCTTAAGATCTAATTTTCTTTAAGACTCAGACACCAATAATTCACTTCTCACTTTAGTGCCAGGCCAATGGTGACAGCCCATAGGAGCGCCTCAGTGTGGACACAGCTGGCAGGCATTTTCGTCTAATCACAACCACCTGACACAGAAGACTTATGGAGTTTTCTGGTGCCTTTTATCTGGAATACTTCAGATGAGTGTAGGAGAGCTGAAAGTAAAACCTTCTTAGAAATTCTCAGAACTGGCCAGACCTTCAGAACTGGAGTTAACTCTTTCCATATCAGTGCGACAAGACAGAGACGCACACCCTACACATAGCAATCACTGCCCCTCTATTGTGCTATGGAAGCAAAAATCCACCACACACCAACGAGGGCATGCGCTCTACTTTAAGTACCACTAAAACCTGTTCACTGCAAATCCGACAGCCATTCGGAATATGGCTCTTCCAAAACTTATAGCTCTGAATCTTATCCTAGCCAGTATAGGAATGATGTAAGCTCTGAAGATCGAGAAATATTTCGTACACATTACCAAAAAATAAATCTTTGTGAGAGTAGAACTGTTGTTTGTCTTGATTGTAGTAGTGGTTACACAGATGAATACATGTGATACAATCACACAGAGCTTTATATTCACTCATCTGAGTGTAGGTGAAACTAGTGAAATCTCAGCAAGGTTTTTGAACTGGGCTAATGTCAACTTTTGAGCTTTGATATTGTCTCTAGTAGGCAGGATATTACCCTGAGGTAACTGGATGAAGGACGCATGGGAGCTACATTCTAATTCCTACAGGTCTTTATTTTTGCTGATTAGTCATCATGGTTTGTTATATTCCAATCAATTTTTACAATATCAAAACTATATGAATAGCCTTTCCATTTCATTAGCAGAAAAGTTTAAGATTTACCTCTTCTCACTTTTTTGCACAAAAGTATATAAAATAACAGATCTAGTAGATTTATACCTTTAAACTACATGTCTGAGTCCATCAATAGCCAATGTCAGTTGTTCTCAAAGTGTCACTTCTGAGCCATCCGTATCAGGAATCTCGTTAGAAATGCAAATTATCTGCTCCTCCTCATGCTTACTCTCCTGAGGCTGAGGAAAGGCAAGGAATCTGTGTTTTAACAACAAATCCTCCAGATTATTTTGATGCATATTAAGATTTGAGAACCACCCCTTTACATTATCATTGTTATAAGATTCTTATTTAAAAGAAGAAAACAAACATGAGGCTTAACCTCTGACACAGTGCCCTCTCTCTGTTACACCTCCCTCCTCAATACTGAATTCCTAATGCTCCCTGAAGATACAGCCCCACAACGCCACTTCATAGAATTCCAATTTGCTCATTCTAGAACAATTCCTAAAAGCGCCATCAAAAATATTAAATGTAGAGATTCACTAACATCTGATTCTGTTCCATTGATGTTTGGAAAACTGATGTCTTGGTGATAGGAAGTGCTTTTCGCATCTTTACATTATAATTTTCCCAATACATGTTCATTGATTACACTTTTTCATATATCCCTGTTTGGCTCTAGAATTTCTAAAGAAACATTGTTGATTGTCAAGACGAATGGCATACACTGATATGGAGAATTCAAATCTAATAGTCTCAAAGTCATTTCTCTTTAACTTAGAGTTAAGCACAGGATTTTTTCATTTGTTTATTTGGAAGACAGTAGATTTTCTTAATTATATTCTTCTTGGGCTGTTTTCAGCATGCGTTGATAGCTCTGGAATGGGTATAGCTATCCTACAACATTCTGAGTGATGTTAACAAGAAAAGACAGTACTAAATTTGGCTATAATTAATCCACAAAATATATTTCTATATTCTCATTCTAGCCAGTGTCCTACAATAGAAAGCCACCCATTCGTTTGCCTCATTCCACTCCATGTTCGTAACAGGTATGAAATTGTCCCAGATCCAATACAGTTCATTACTTAAAATCAACTATACCTAGGCTGGTAAATTATAAGCCTTTAAAATGTAGGGCTTTCAGATAATAAATAGAATAAGATAACCGTGGGTCCAGTTTCATCCCTGCACTCAGACAGGTAAGAGCAGTACTGTTTTTCACATGTAATCTCAAGATACCCCAACAGAACAAGAAGAATAACTCATATTTACAAAAGGCAGATCTTAGACCGAGGCATTGAGGAACACTTCATATTGTAGTAGATATCTGTCAGTCGTGTAAAATGAACCACCACTACTTTGAAGACAAAACGTGGGATAAAATGAGGAGGGATATGCACCAGAATTTCACGTGGTGAGGGTGTTCTTCAAAATAGTGATAGGCTTCAGGCAAACAATGGGACCTGACCCTCACTGATCAAGAATTTATCTAAAATTTTTATTACAAAAATCAGTATTTGCTCTTTAAGGACAAAAAAAATCAGAAAATAAGATGAAATAAAAAATAAATATGAATACCCATAAAATCCCCAAAAGGGCAAGTGAGAATGCTCTTGCTACGTCTTTCACAGTGGACACTTAAGCTGTGAGAAAATGTTAGACCATGAGAGATGCCATGCTGGCTAGCAATTTAGACAGAAAAAATGCAGTTCTTCGTGCAATAGAATTACCTTGCCACAAAGCATCACAGCAAAACAAATATAGGAACTTAAATGGAACAATAAAAATAATATGGGGCCACTGTGCCCTGTTACAAATTATCCCAGAAATGTGTGTTTGCTCTGAGGAAAGCAATAATGGGCAAGGAAGGAAGTGTGCTCGGGGCATGCACGTTCCTTAATTCATTCCAAAACTAGGTATTACATGCCTTTGGAGAGCTGGGGATATAACAGTAATCAAGATATAAACTCCTTGCCCTCCAAGGTACTGTAAGCTAACAGGAAAGACCAGAGGTGAATTTATCCTGAAGCTAAGGAAGCAAAGCTTCAGGGCCCCTCGTTGGCATGGATCTTTGCAAGAGACCTAGTACTTAATTTTGTACTCATAATTTTGAGTTATTTTTTAAAGGATCATTAAAATTGTGTAAGCTTCAGACCCCACAAAATCTGCATTCACCCTAGATTAGAGAGATAATAAGCAAGTGAAGATATAAACAAGATAATTTCAAGTCCTGACAGGCACTGTGCAGGAAATAGAAGAAGTTGATCTGATGGAGACTGACAGGACTATTTTAATATGGGGGATCAAAGAAGAATTTGAGCCAAGACCTAATGAAAATGCCTTCAAGGGATTTGGGCAAAAAGTTATTAAATACTACTTTACATTGAGTTTATTTACCTATTTAATGTGTATTAGATAAAGTTTATCTTTGCAGTAGAATGTTATGAAATTTAGAGAGATTAATTACAACTTTGCAAAAGTTAAGCTCTGCTCGTATTTTTTTTCCACAGGTATGTTTAGGAGAATTCATAAGAACTGATCATGTTTATGACTTTCAGATTTTATAATGAATATATTAGTATTTGTTCTAGTTATTTTATTATAATATTTCATGACTCTTCTTCTGAAAACATTTGAATGTTTAAAAGCCAACATATAAATATATATATATATATTATTTTGGCAAGGTTATTGAATTAAATCTCTCTGAATTAAAATACAATGTGTGCATTCATATGTGTGCCTAGTTCTAGATTTATAATTGTCTTCATTATTCATTATGATCTACATGGAATAAATAAATTAAAAATGTACTGAAAGTAAAGGGTAGAAATAACATTCATAAAACCTTTAACTGACTTTTATGTCTTGTGCTGTAAATGGGATAATTAAGAAGTTAGAAATGGTTAGGTTCCAAACACTATTTTTCAATTCTAGCAGCAATATAAGACTATTAACTGTGGTAGTTTATATTCATCCTCAGTAAGTAGTACTCTTTATATATTTTCATATTAAAAATTAGAGACACCTTGCTCTAAGTTCTATGTTAGTAGTCTTTTTTTTTTACTATAATATTTTGTCTAATTTAAAATGCTTACACTACTATAAGTGCTTACACTACCATAATTTACTTGGTCTGAGTTCTGAGTCCAGAAGTAAATATTTATAAAGCTATTTCTTACCTAATGTTAACTTTCAAATCAACACATTTCAAGGCAACATCTATTTAGAAGAAATCTATGTTGCTAGAGTTAATTAATCAAAAAATAACTACCATCTGACTCACACCTAACTCCAGAATTAAAATTCCATTGTAATAATGGGAAGCATATTGTTGTTGCAATGATTATGTCAGGAGTTGAAGAGAAGAAAGAATTTAAAAAAAAAAAAACAAGGAGAAAGATAAAGAGTCACAGGAAGAAAGGGGGGGTAATGAACAGGAAGATGGAACACTTTAAGAAGGGAAGCTGAGGATTGAGTAGGCATCAACTCTCAGACTTTCTTTGGTTTTTCTTCTCATAAGCTGAACTTCTATTCTCTGTTTATTAAAGAGCTCAAATCCACTAAGGGTGCCTCAAATTCACCCCTGAAATGAAAAAGCTTGTGTCTTTTTATTTCCTTCTGTGGTACACACCATCTGCTTTTCCGCAGTTTCCTCTTACAAAACAACCAAGTCCCCAATCAATGATTCAACTTCGGGACTCTTCCTGGACTTAGAATTTTCTGTCGGACTCCTCAGAATCAATTCTACACTCTGATAGACCATGCTGCTTCCCTGGAAAGCATCTTTGTTCAGTTAAGTGACTTTTTTGTTTGTTTGTTTAAGATTCTTTTATTTATTTGAGAGAAAGAAAGCACAAGCAAGGGGAGGGGCGGAAAGTGAGGGAGAGGGACAAGAAGACTCCTCGCTGAGTGGGGAGCCCGATGCAGGGCTCAATCCCAGGACCCCAAGATCCTGAACTGAGCCAAAGTCAGATGTTTTATCAACTCAAACACCCAGCCCTGCATCTCTGCTTAATTTAAAGGACAGTACATTTTTCATGAGTACTAATGTGGACATTATATTCCTCCAAATATAGTACTTATATGTTAAAAAAGCTGGACAGAAGATACTATCTCCATCACATAAACAATATTGTTACTTCCATTTAAGAACGGAGACTCTTTACCATATAAAAATTCTAATTACCAAAATATTTCATATCGTAATTCCTAATACCCTATATTTATATGGGTTCTCTATATATTAGAATATGCAGAGAGAGAGAATGCAGCAAGTCTGTTTAAAGTTAGAAGTGTTGGTAACCAGATTTTATTAATCTAGGAGCTCAGAGAAACAAAGGAGTACAATACCCAACAGGAAATATTTTAAAGTGTGAAGAAAGAAATTTGTTGACTGGAGTTAAGAAAAAGAACTTGGTGAGTATTGTATGAGAAGAAAGATACAAAAAGAAAGAATCACCTTCACAAGTTGAATGAATTTTTTGACCCTAGGAAAAACATATCCTGAACAAAAATAATGCCTTAGATTAAAAATAACTTAAAAAGTTGAATTGTTTCATGCCATAAGAATCAGATCTTTGTTGGTAATTCTAGCCTCTGTTATTCAAGGTTGGTCTACAGACCAGCAGCACCAGCAGCCCGGGAGCTTGTTAGACATGAAGAATCATGGAGTCCATCCCATACCTACTGCATCAGAACTGGTATTTTAACAAGATACCCAAGTAATTTATATGAATTTTAAAGATCCCACAATCTTAAAGATAAATCAATCTATGTATACATGAATGAATTGTGAATATATTTGGATAACTAGTAATTATTATGACATTTCATGACTGGGATCTGCCATAGTGTTGATTTCTAATAGCCACTGAACAGAAATTATTTGTAAACATTATTTAGAAATATCATTAAAATTACATAATTCAGTGGACCTGATATCAAATAATAAGCAGACCATGTAAGCTGACAAAGGTCACTTATGCGTTAAGATGTATATCTAAAATCCAGAGCACAGACAGACAAAGAGTAGGAAAAATAAAATCTTCATCTCACAAATAAATTCTAGATCCTGGTAAGAAAGTACCACTGTTCATAGCAAAGATGCTAACATTTTAAGATGCAAAGGTGAATTATCAGCCTCCGACGACATCTCTGAACATATGACAATATAATTATTATACACTTAAATGTCAAAGGTTAGCCTTTTCGTTTTTATAGCAGAGATTATCTAATTATAAAGAACTATTTCTAGTATATTAGACTATAATTGCATCAGTTCTAAATCCAATACTCCTAGCTTCATTTCATGACTCCATATGTTCCAGTAGATTTTACCTTTTTTTTCTTATCCCTATATTTTATCTTTAAAAAACTATCAGTCCACTTAGGGCTCAAAATGTTAAGAGAAAGCCAATAGAAATAAGAACCAATACTGTAATATGGTGCCACCTCTATGGAAAACAGTAGAGTAGTTCCTTTAAAAATTAAAAATAGAATTACTGTGTGATCCAGGAATTCCACTTCTGGAATTATAGTGAAATGAATTAAAAGCAGAGTGACAAAGAAGTATTTATACACCCATGCTTACAGCATCATTACTCACAATAGCCAAAAGACAGAAATGACCTGAGTGTCCATTAAAAGATGAATGGATAAACAGAGTGCAGTATATACATACAATGGAATATTATTCAGGCTTAAAGAGGAAGGAATTTCTGATACACGTTTCTACATGGATGAACCCGGAGGACATTATGCAAAGTGAAATAAGCTAGTCACTAAAAAAAGGCAAATATCGAAGGATTCTATTTATATCAAGAAACTAATGCTGTTAAATTCTTAGAGAAACTGGAAGGGGGTTTCCAGGGGCTAAGGGAGGGGGAGATGGAGAGCTCTGTTTAATGGGGACAGAGCTCCAGTTTTGCCAGATGAAGAAAGTTCTGAAGATTAGTTCACTACAATGTGAATTAACAGTAATGAACTTTACACTTAGAAATAGTTAAGATAGGGGCACCTTAAAAACAATTAAGATACTTAAGATAAGTTAAGATACACTTAAAAATAGTTAAGACAGGGTTAAGTGTCTGCCTTTAGCTCAGGTCACCATCCCAGAGTCCTGGGATCAAGCCCCGCGTTAGGCTCCCTGCTCAGTGAGGAGTCTGCTTGCTTCTCCCTCTCTCGCTACCCCTGCTTGTGCTCTCTCTTTTTGTCTGTCAAATAAACAAATAAAATCTTTAAAAAAAAAAAAAAGTTCGGATGGTAGGACTGCCTGGGTGGCACAGTCAGTTAAGTGGCTGACTCTTGGTTTTGATCCCAGTTGTGATCTCAGGGTCATGATCTGAGGGTCGTGGGATCCGGCCCCACCTCAGACTCCACACTCAGTGAGGAGTCTGCTTGAGGATTCTCTCTTCCTCTCCCGCTGCCTGCCCCCACCCACCATGCTTATTCACACTCTCTCTCTATATATATAAAATAAATAAATAAATTTTTAAAAAAATAGTTAAGATGGCAAACTTTGTTATGTATATTTTGTAGTTTTTTTTTAATTTTTAAAGGAAAAAAAAATCACAGAGGACACAATACCCAGTTGTTTATAGTGGCATTATTCACAATGATAAAATGCCAGGAGTATGAAGGTACTTCATTACTAAGTGAAGGGCTGAATAATTTATGAAACATCCACACCACAGGATAATATAAAGACACCAACTTAGAGTAAATCAGTTGATTTGGAAAGAGTTCCATAAATTATAACTAAGTGAGGTAAGTAAGATGGAGAAAATCATGCATACATGATCACATTTTGAAAAGCAAGCTATCAACAGATTTAATAATAAAAATATAGTAATCATTACGGACATGACTAAATTTTCGTTATGTACCAGGTACTTTTCTAAGCACGTGACACAGACAAATCCACTTCATCTTCACAGCATCCTTGTTAACCTCACTTTAGAAATAGGGAAGCTGAGTCAGTGAGAGGTTAGAAAGCTTCTCTAAAGCCACACAGCAAGCACTAGCACCAGGGGACAAATCCAAGAATTTGACCTCAAGAAACCTGCCTTCCAGTATGTGGGTGCATGGATGTGTCTTCCTCTGTGTGATTCCAGACATGTGGAATGATGTGGAAAAGGTTGATGACGTGGGTGATGGGGAGTAGAGTCAGGAATGCTAATGTGGGTAAAGGGAGGGGGAATGTGGGGGGTGACGAGAAGGAAAAAGAAGACAGCCCGAAACAGAAATGATAGGACCAAATTTACGCACTTCAGTAACATCACATATGCATAAGGGGAAACAGTAAAATTTTTAAAAATGACAAATTTATGTTTTGCTTTTTTAAACTTCAGCAACCCTACTGATGAAAACGAAATTGGAAATTATCAGACAATATTATAGACAGATTTCTATAGTTGCACCTATTTTCTGTATTTGGATAATTAAGTGGAAATCAAATATTTGTGACAGTTTATATATGCCTTTTATCTTGTTCCAAAAGAGTGCAATTAGACTTTCCAGAGTTTCCAAAAACAATAGCAAAGTTGAATCTGTGATCCACAGAATGATAATAGGTGTTTGTAGCTAGGGTGGGGACAGGGAATGACATGCTTTGTAATCAGACCAGTATGGAACACACAGGGTTAAAGAAAGTTCACTTTTGAGCCTTCTTTTAGCTAGGGGGCCCTTTTTTTTAATGCCATGTCTGTTAAACTTTGTCCAAAAAAAGATTCCACAAAGCAGACTCTAGAAGCCAATTACATACAATATGGCTTTCCTTAACCTTCAAAACTGCCAGAAAACCTGTCTGCTGGAAGGAGGCAATGAGATGGGTAATAGACAGTACACAGCGGTTTTGCTTTTTTTTTTTTTTTTTTTTTTAATTCACCAGGTCATGTTTTTACATTCAATATTGTACTACACAAAATATATTGGTACCTGAAAACCAAATTTGAGCTCAGCCAAAAGTTTCATTTATCTTTTTGAAAATACAGAGCCGGGTGCCCGGGTGCCTCAGTTGGTTAAGTGTCTGCTTTTGACTTGGGTCATGATCCCAGGGTCCTGAGATCAAGCCCAGCTTCAGGTTCCCTGCTCAGAAGGGAGTCTGTTTCTCCTTCTCCCTCTGCCTCTTCCCCCTCCTCATGCTTGCTTTCTCTCTCTCTTTTGCTCTCTCTCTCTATCAAATATATAAATAAAATCCTTAAAAAAGTGAAAAAAAAGTGTTTGCTCACATAAGTCGATGTACTGTCCAGTAGCATCATAGTACTGATTTCCAGCGATGAGCTTCCCATTTTTTACAAACTGGTTTGTCCAACGCTGTTTTTCTATTAATACCTATTTTATGTCCTTTCATGGTGTCAAAAGTTTTGTTGTCAAGCCTTAGTAGCTTACTTCAAAGTAATGAAAAACCTCAAAAAAAAAAAAATCAACTAAGACCCATGTAACTGCCCTAGTCTAGTCATTAACACTTAGGCAAGAATCAATACCTAAAACTGTGATTGACTGATTCCTAAAACTGAGATTGATTCCATAAGTACCTATATTTAAGGCATTTCAGTGAAGGCGTGGGAATCCTAATACAGATACCTTACACTTCCCTCCAGGAGTTTTTAGTCTACTAACTAGTCATGACAGAGACTGAAATCTGTTGAAGGAAGTAGGAATTTAAAAAAAAAAAAAAAAGAAGAAGAAGAGAAAGAAAGAAAGAAAAAAGGATTGTATAACCTGGACAAAGAGATCAGGTCTATTAGTGAGCTGCTTTTTCTTAGAAGTTTGACAACCATGATGGCGGCAAGACTAATGTGTTATGAAACTTTACCTTAAAAAGCTGTTATACCTTAAAAGTTCCACTTCCCAAAGACTCCAGCTCACTTTTGAGATGGGCATGGAGAGTCCTGCTCTTGCAACTTCATTGGGTTTTTGTGAGAAACCAGTAAGAAACAGATAGGAAAGATTTTTAAAGATTTCCTAAATATAAGATTATTTTATTGTCAGAACTAAAGATTACACCCGTTTCCTAATTGTGAGAAACAACAGGGTTCCATGACAGAAACGCCCACTTATCCTTCAAAATCTGTCCTCCCTTCTTCCCTGCATGTGGCTGCTCAGCCTTATTTGTTGTTAAAAGTGTTGCCACTTGTTGAAGTTCTGCTCCCAGACCTAGGTCCTAATTTCATGCACATGCCGCATCCACGATCTCTTTTGCTAAGTTCCCCTGGAATCCTTTGCAACCAACTTCACCCTATAGAAATGAGGACTGGCCAAGGGCACGATGCAATAATAGAATGAGAACAAATCTGGATCCTTGAATAAAGATTAGTGTGGAACATATACTTGCCCATCTAGAACACTCAACTAGGTCTGTTATGTAGAAGATACATACATGTGAACTATTGGACTGTACTATGCAGAGAGAATGCTACTGAGTGTTAGCCCCAGGTTTGCCTCTGCCTAAGTGGATGATCTCAGACAAGTTGCCACTTCCTCATTCCTAAATTGAGAACATCTGGCTAGATCAGCTCTTAACAACTGTGATTCACAGAACACCAATTATCACATTTTTTAAATTATTTCAGACGGCAGTTTGGGTGAAAGAGAGAAGGACAGGGGCTGAGGAAAGAGGAAGGCATAAGAATCACCAGCCTGATGGTTTATAGACCCCTTGTTAACTCCCTCATCGATCAGTGCAACTCTGTTTTATATATTGGGCATCCAAGGAAGTATTTGAGCAAGAAATTCTGCAATTAAGAATATTTATATAAAACCACTAAGCTATAAAATCCTCCAAATATATTTGCTTTCTGAAATTCTATGCTTGTAGGTATTTAACTTTGTTTCTCATTAGTGGCGATGGCTTTTTCTTTGAAACATCCGTGCGCTTTTCCTCATTTGTCCTTTGTGATCAGTGACACATATTTCATAATGATCTAAGTTACTTGTAGAAGCCATGATTATAGAATGTAATTTTCTTTGTGAAAATTAACTAGGCTATCCAGGGATCTAAGATATGATCTTGACCTCATTAATATTGTACTTGAACCAACTCAGCTAAAAAAGTAGTAGGACATATCTTGATGCATTTAATGAGCTCATGAAAATATATTTGGTATCTTTTTTTTCGTTTTGGAAGAATCCTGGGTGAGTGACAAAGTTAATTGTTCCTTCATGCGCTAATGTCTTTTTGCCTCAATACTCAATCCCATGTCTCTTTGATGGTGTCCATTGCATGTCATTCTGCTACAGTGGCAAAGAATTTCCTTTGACTCACCGACAATCAAAATGAGATCAATCTGGATACCCAAGATTACTTTCAAGACATTTTCATCCTGGGCACGAAAAGGATGGCTCAGCTACAAGCATCACATCCATGTTCAAGATCGATCAGGTGGTAGAAGGGTCAGTGACAGTGACATGTCCATCTTACTAGATAAGCTTAGGCTTTCCCATAAGACCTACTGCAGACATGTATACCTCTTTAGGAGAAGTATGGCAAAGAACCATCACAGCCTGGCCAAAAAGGCAGCCAGAGGAGTAGCTAAATTTTAGGATTTTAGTAATGCCCTCCCCAGCCCATCACGTTCTCATCGCTCCCAATGAAAGAACTTTTGCCTGAGCGATTGCAATAGCTGTGCATTCATTTAGGTTTTCTAAAATTAATCTTTATACATATGTCTTCTTTTTGCTGCAAATGTTCCCATTATTATCACGAAATGTAAACTTTCAGAAACTGTAGCAAACAGAATTGTAAGAGGTGACAAGGGGCCTGCCCCTAGGCAGAACTGGGCTCAGGCTGGATGTCATTCCCCTGATGAGGAAAACAAGTGCCTGAGGAAGTCCAAAGAGAGTCCCTGTGCGGGTCTGATCTCATGTGAAAGCTTTTGAAGGGTCTGGGTCTTCCTGAAGTCTGACCCCGAATTTGGGGGCTGCACATGAGGGAGAATCTCTCTTGCTGGCTTTGAAGAAGGGGCCCCAGTACCTCAACTCTGAGCCACAGACCATGAACCAGTCAGTGAGTGGACTTTCTTTTAAGGTGCTAAGTTTGTGGAAATCTGTTATATATCTCCACCAGCAAGTTCTTCACATCATGAGAGGAAGAAACCTGTGTGTGTGTGTGTGTGTGTGTGTGTGTGTAGCACATGCACATATGACATGCTTGTCCACAAATATGGCTCAATAGAACCGCAGCAGCAAATCTGCCCCAACCTCTGATCACACACGCACACTGTGGGTCACTGACCCCACAAGTGCAGCCTGGGCCCTCATGTCTGCCCACATCGGGATGGACAAGGCCAGAGCATCACCTGCAGGTGAAAGGTGGGGACACAGGTATGACAGGTGAACCTCCCTTCATGATCTTGGTCCCCAGAGCCAGCGACATGGACAGAATTTCCAGAAACTGATTTGGGGGAAGGAAACGTCTGACAAAGGAGGTGAGTGCAGGAGTCAGAACAGCCCAGATCTAAGAACAGGTGAAAGGGAAAACTCCCCATGACTTTCTTTCTCCTGCCTCCCAGAAAGACTGATAAAAGACACCAAAACAGAAAAAAGAGAAAAAAAAAAAAAAAGAGAGAGGACATGGAAAATGGAGAAAGAAGTTCAGAGGATATAAACCCTGGTGTGTGTGTGTGTGTGTGTGTGTGTGTGTGTATGTACAGAGACCACTGAACCACCACAAAGTGTGCTGCTGGTCAGTTTTCCCAAGGCAACCATGACAAGCCTGATCCAGACCATAGTTGGCACAGAGGTGTCCCAGAACCTGGCCATTATCATGTCCTTAAAGGCCAAGGTCTTAGATGGGGAGATGGTGGGAGGGGCCCTGGATGCGCAAGAGGTCAAGAGGTTGGGGAAGTGCCCCCATGGCAATCTGAGCATGAGAGGGAGGAGGCTGTTTCAAGGTTATGCTCTAAGCCCAAATCCCCAACAGCAAGCATAAAGAAGACCTTGTTCTGGGACGCCTGGGTGGCTCAGTTGGTTGGACGACTGCCTTCGGCTCAGGGCGTGATCCTGGAGTCCCGCATCAGGCTCCCAGCTCCATGGGGAGTCTGCTTCGCTCTCTGACCTTCTCCTCGCTCGTGCTCTCTCTCACTGTCTCTCTCTCTCAAATAAATAAATAAAATCTTTAAAAAAAAAAAAAAAAAAAAGAAGACCTTGTTCTTCTCAGCCAAAGCCAGGAGGGGCCTGTTGCTGGAGGAACAAGCCCTCCCTGTGGACTTCCTGTCTCCTGAGACTCCATGTGATGCAGTTTCTCTATCTCAGGCGGTAGTGGATTTACCTGGATTTTAACATCTTTCTTGAAAACTGTGATACTGGTCCCACCTAAAAAAGGCACACAGCTTGTTTGATACCTTGACTTAATATGGGGACCTCTTAAAGCACACTGAGGCATTTAACTCTTTCTTGTTAGATAATAGTGGAGGTTCAATTTTGGTGCTTATAGTTTTGAACATATGCTCGCTTTATGTGTTTTGGAAGTCTCCAGTCAGCCCATAGGAAATAAGTTTATCCATTCATAATTACCATGAAGTCTCAAATCTCAACATTCACCTTATATCTTTATTGTTCTCCAGGCAATACAGAAGAGATGGCTTCTAAAAAGCAAGATCTGGTTCTTGCTTCAAGAACAATAAAGAGAAAACAAGTAAGCTGAAGAAATACCAGTGGGAGAAGGGGTAGGAATTTTGGAACAGAAGGGGCTTTCTCACTGCCTTCTACTTCCAAGATGGAGTGCTGGCTCTTTAATTAATGGAATAAATAATTAATTTATACTTTTCTTTTATTTTCCCCCAAATCTACAATTTTTGGAGGGTTCCTACTGTAATTATTAAGTTCTTCGGTCTGTAAGCTGTTCCATGATACTAATATGAAATTTTATAAGGCTTCTCTAGTATTCAGCTAACTTATGAAACTCTTAGGTATGATCAGGACTTAGTTTGTCTTATGAAACTCTTACCATCATGTATGGTTATGTAGCTTAGCACCCTGATTTTGCCCTCCTTCCTAACAAACATAAACCCATCCATTTCTAGCTTACCCTTGTCTACATTGTGTACAATTTAAACTCTAGTTGTCATAGATATTAGTACTTTTGAAGACTGTGCCCTAGACAATATGCCTTTGGGTATAGTGAAATGAAATTGCTGAAACTGTTTGGTCACATGCTGCGTACTTTTTTTTTTTTTTTTGGAAGGTGGGGTAGAGTATTAAGTTTATCCCAGAATGATAGTAAACTATTCAAAATTACATGTCAACTTTAGTCTCTTTATCGGTTATGCATCATTTTACCAAAATAGCACCAACTAGAGACCACATATTCCCAGGAAGTCTCCAAACATGTATTATGAAATGTACTTTAAGAATGGTAATGAAGCTCCAGGGGAAACTTTTATTGGTAATAACACACAATAAACCACTCATGAAACCGTTCCACAGATTTCTTTAGGGATGGTACCAGATTATATAGACTGCCTTTTTAAGAATCACAGATATATAACATTACATATTAAAAAGTATTGGAATGTGTAAAAATGTTGCATCTTTTCAGTGAAGCCGTTTTCCTATCTGAGAAAACAATGCTGCTGTCCCGCTCTCGGGCTGACGTCTGAGAGCTTCCTGAGAATTCGCTTCTGTCTCCAGCGGTCCAGTCTTACGCAGACGCCCCAGGACCCATGAGCACTAGAGGGGCCAGAAGAGCTAGTCAGCTGTGCATCCAGCGACCCCATCACTGCTGGCCGCTATACCTGCTTGATTAGTTCTCCTCCTCCAGCTTCCAGAATGCCACAACATAACTTGTCCCCAGAGAAGATGCCCAAAACCTCTTCTAAGACTTCCCTACCATGCCTGGCAGAGCAGTGAGCTGAGAGCAATGTAAAGATTGGGAGAACCGGAATCCCTTACTTCTTTCCTTGCTCAGCACGTATTTTCTGGGTTGGTCCTCACGGATCCACAGGCTCTTCCGAGGACGATGACCTCCAACTCTGTCCTTGTTTTCTGCTCTCGCTTATTACAACCATTGATGTGGGAAGTTGGTAAATGAGAATTTTACAGAATACTATGGTGTGAAATAGAATTTGGTGATTCTTGCTACAGTTTGAAAACCTACTGTAAACAAAACACCGAAACAATTACAGAGTCTGTGATAGGTCCCAACTTAAAGGCAAAAAGTAAATGTAAGAAGAAACAAAATAATATTTCGTGTGGAGGGACTTTGTGCTTCAGAGAGGGAAAAATGGAGGTTTTTATCCATTTCTCATGTGGGCTGCACTGCGGGGCCCGTTAACGTCTTTTTGTACTCCGCCTTTCAGGGAGCAAGTGGAAAAATTAAACAGACTGAAATAGCACTATGGAGATCTAAATTGTGCTGCGAATGTCAATACAGATTTGAGAATAAATTTCAGACCTTTATTTTATAATGAAAAAGTACTCTTTTGTACTATGCATGCACAAGTAAAATATGGAATAATTTCACAACTACTGATAAGACTGCTTAGGTTCATACTGACAACAATTTCCCTCCCGCTGCTGATTTATTCAGGTTTTGATTGTCTAAGAAGATTCTGGATAAAATGACTAAAAGCAAATATATTCTAATACAGTATTTTGAGATAAATTTTGGTCCCTACAGAAACAATGGCAATATCTATCACACAGTATAGCAAACATTAAACATTGCCCAGAGCCATAATATAATGGTGGTTATTTTCCAAGTGACTTCCGGGCTTTGGGTTTTTTTCATAGTCATATATGAAACCCCCAAAACTATCAAGACTAGTGACTACCAAGGCTATTATTAAGTCAAGGCAAGTATCAAACAGGCCGCATCCCTTTTTCAGGGTGAGTCAACATCAAAGTTTTCAGAAAGCTATTGAAATGTGGATAAATTCATGGCAGCCTGAGACAGAGAAGCTGCACCACACGAGTCTCAGGGGACAGGAAGTCTGTAAGCAGTGCTTATTCCCTCAGCAATAGGCCCCTCGTGGCTTTGGCTGAGAACATTTTCTTGTTGTGCTTGGTGTTGGGGATTTGCCCCTTGGAATTTAATCTTGGAACAGCTTCCCTCAGATGGTTGGGTTGCAGTGGGGGCCCTTCCCCCCTCCTCTCACACAAAGAGAGAGAGAGAGGAGGGGGTAGAGGAAGGAAGGAGGAGAAAGGAAAGAAAGAAGAAAGGGGGGAGGGAAGGAAAGGGAAGGGAAGGGAAGGGAAGGGAAAGGAAGGGAGAAAGTATTGCATGGCAGTTTTCCGGATCTTTGACATTCTTTTTTAAGATTTGTCATACTACACATTTAAAAAACGTCCAAAAAATATGTATTGAACATTTTTCTATATGCTAAGCATCATGGAGAAAATAGTATAAATATATATACTATTCAAACCCTCCCTTCCTAGAGATCAAATATCTGATATTTTGAGCTACTGTGAATTTTTTCTATTCTAGCCATAATAGGAAAATTCCCATTTTCAACAAATATACATGGAACATTTTTCTACATGCTAGACATCATGGAGAAAATAGTATAAAAATAGTATAAATATATATATATATATATATATATATATATATATATTTCAAACCCTTCCTTCCTAGAGATCAAAGATCTAATATTTTGAGCTATTGTGAATTTTTTCTATTCTAGCCATAATGGGAAAATTCCTTCGCCCCCCACTGCCTTTCAGAAAACCAGTCAGTATCTTAATGACAATAAGTGTACAGTGCATAATCTCAAGCTTATACTTTCTATTTCGTTTGTGCTGTTGGACTGTTTTAAATATGACACAGATACTTAATGCAGATGCATAGTTGAAATTTTCTAATGTAATCATAGACCATAAGCATTTCTCTTTATTTTTACAGAATTTCTTGTTAGGCATAAAATAGGTATCAACAGAAGTTAGAGCACTGTGATGACTCTAAATAATCCAGGGTTAAAAAAAAAAAAATCACTGTGCTTACAAGCTATTTTCATGCTTCCTTTTTTTAGCTCCACAATATGAAGGAAGAAAACTATGTGGAAAAGAAAGACAAATTTCCTTCCGGGTAGAACATAGGGGTCAATGGACTAGAAAGACTCATGCCAGCTCTTCATTTTTCTAGATCTGAATTGGTCCTGCTCTTCAGTGGCCTCCTCCACTTTTGGGGAATATGGAAAGATCAAAACAAAAGAAAATAGAAGAAAGAAGAAAAAAGAAAATAACAGGGAGGGAGAGGCAGAAAAGAAAGGGAGATATCCTCTAGAGTAATCAGCAGGTTCTTAGTGATGGAAACCCAGAATTCAAACATTGCCCTACACTGTTTCCTCATTCTTCCCATCCAAGCCATCTGTCCCCTCTAAGCCATGGTATAGAGATCCCAAGCAGTGCTGAGCAAGCTTTCCCCTTGCTGGTTCATTTTAAAACTCTCCTTCTGTCCTTGCATAATAGGAATCAGCTGGAGACATCAGCGTCTACAGGATTTATATGCTTAACTCGTTTTAGGCATTGGGCATGAGATTCAAGGAGGTGACAATTGCAGCATACCAAAAAGCATGTGTGCTTATTCTTAATGGCTTTCATGTTGTTGACTGTAGAATATATTTATGGCAGACGGCATGGTGGGAGAGCGACTGTTCTATCACCAATATAATTCCTCTCTGGGGTATAGCAAGACTAATTTAGATTTAACATCTTGGTTGGTTGGTTGGTTGGTTGATTTTATTTTTTTAAATTTTTATTTAAGTAACATTAATGGGTATTATTAAAAGAGAAAAAAAATTCACCAAGCTAAAACAAAATTAAATGGAAGAAAAAACATCAACAGACTTTCCAGAATATTATCTATGTTTAATTTTTTAACATTTTGTACCACCATTTATTCTTCTAGTATGTTCACTAACATTACAGTGCTATTCCTGTCCCTCTCAGCAAGCCATTTTGCCAGATAGATAAATAGACAGATAAGGAAATTAGATAGAGAGATAGATACATAGATACATAGATAGATAGATAGATAGATAGATAGATACATACATACATACATCTTGGACAATGAGAATCAGTTGAAGAAGTTTGTATCTATAGGATTTATATAAATATCAGCATATATATGACATATATAATACACTTCATATATAATAAAATAAACCCTATATATAAATGTCATATGTCAGCTCATTCAGTTCCTACCTATAAAGATATCCACCTCTGTAACCCCATTTTCCCTTTCTGTTTTGTCACAGTGACAGTTCCCCCAACACACCTATGGATTACTCTTTGCCCGTATTCTAAATCTTGTATCATCCTTTCTAAGGACATCATTCCTATATCTCTTCCCACCCCTTTCCTCTCTACTACTGCTATCCCATTAAGCAATTAAATAGTGTCTTCTGTCTTGAAAATGAGTTAACTCCATTCTCCTCATATGCCTCTGTGGCTATTGCCAGTTTTCCTCCTACTTAAGAACTGGGATCCTTCTAAGAGTTGACTTCTATACATTTTGCTGACTTCTATGCATTCCTAAGCCTTCCAGAATCTGCCACTGAAACCTCTCTTACTTCTCAGCAGCACATGACAGTGCTGACCTCTCACTTCCTTCCTTTAAAAAACAAAAAGACAAAGTTTTCTTCCTGTGGTGTCTGGGCCCCCAAGCTGTTCAAGGTTGTTTTCCCCCTCTCAACACTGAGAGCTCCCTCACTGAGCTCCTGGTCTTCTTCTTGCAGCTGCCTGAATGGGTACCACTGTTCCCCAAGCTCCTCTCTTAACCACCATCTTCATCCCTTTCACTCGTGCTCCAGACAACCTCATTCATCCTTGCCTCTGTCGTACTGTCTCCATGCTCATGGATGTTCCTCCCTCTTTTTCCTTTTATTTGCAGTTCATAAGATTTCAAAAACTAAGGAAACACACTCAAAAGGGGAGTAAAAGATTATTCCACACACCATAGTTGTGGGTTCCAAAGTTGGATTTTTTTTTTCAAAGTTTTGTAGCATTTCCACAACTAAAGGTGCATTACAGGCTTCGGTTGGA
The DNA here is from genome assembly GCF_020171115.1 of Neogale vison. Classification (NCBI taxonomy): domain Eukaryota; kingdom Metazoa; phylum Chordata; class Mammalia; order Carnivora; family Mustelidae; genus Neogale; species Neogale vison. The sequence goes on from NC_058091.1 coordinate 303,172,909, forward strand.
AGTTCTCAACAGAGGCAGAATTTCCATGGAATTTTTCTGAAGTTGGAGGTTAGATTATCACCTAAGTGATAAACAAAATAAACATAGCATTGTATGTTTATTAATATGATGTAGTTACCTGACGTATTTCCCCATGTAAACTAAAATATTCTTTTCAGCATAATCTAATAGTCCATGTTCCAATTTCATCAACTGTCCCACAAGTGACCTAAAACACAATTATTTATGGTAAAAGATCTAGTCCAAGATCACATATTGCCTTAATTTCCATGTCTCCTCTGCCTCCTTCAGTTTGACACAGTTTTTCGGTCTTGCTTTGTCAGTCAAGACTTTAAAGTTATTGAGTAAAACAGACAAGTTATTTTCCAGAATGCCACTCCAGTGGGGACTGTCCAGTGGCCATTCCTTCATGAACGCTCAGGTTGTAGGTTACAGTGTTTTTAGGGAGTCCTATCTGGCAGCATGTGACCTCAGTCTGTCCTGGAGAGAAAGAGAAGAATGATGAATGATAAAGTCAACAACTGATGAATCTGGAAAAATGGTATGCAGAAGGGCCTTTTACTAGTCTTACTTTAAGTCTGAAATCACTTAAAAGGAAAGAATTTTTAAAAATGCAGAATGGGGGAGCTCCTGAGTGGCTCAGTGGGTTAAGCCGCTGCCTTCGGCTCAGGTCGTGATCCCAGAGCCCCACATCGGGCTCTCTGCTCAGCAGGGAGCCTGCTTCCTCCTCTCTCTCTGCCTGCCTCTCTGGCTGCTTGCGATCTCTCTCTCTGTCAAATAAATAAATAAATAAAATCTTTAAAAAAAAATGGAGAATGGGGAATGGGTGATGGTTTAGATAACATTGACCCATGAACTGATAATCATTCAACCTGGATGACAAATGTGTGGGTGTACGTTATCCAGCTTCTCTACTTTGGTATATTTCAACTTTCCATAAAAAGATAAGTTTAATTTTAATTTCTACCCACATGGAGCTTATTCTAATTTACAAAATAAGTGTCAAATTTCCAACCCAAGGAAACTGAACTGAAACTTGAGTCAGTTCCAGAAACTTAGAGATTAGAGAAACTAAGTGACTTTTTCATGTTTCCTACTTTCTTATCTACTTTCTTGATGAAAGTGGTGTCACAAGGACCCATACATTAAATATGAAGTTCAACAAGAGCTGACTACACATAACGCTTTCTCCTAGGTTTCAAGAGTGGTGAGATGAACTGTTCCAAACCAGAGATTTCAAACCAGTGCACAAGTGAGAATAATAGAGAACATTTCAGGCAAACATTTTGAATATTACATATAAAAATGGCAGAGTAAGGAGCATAGCACAAAAACCATCAATGCCTAACAATGTGTATTTCTGAATCAGCTTTAAAAAGATGATGACTGGTTTGCTTTTTTGAGTGACTTTTATTTTAAGAGGAAAGAGGCATTGCATGTGCACTGCACTATCACGTGTATTCCCTGCCTGAACATCTCACACACTCATATCCTTACAGGTCCATGGAGCAGGCCGAATGGTGAACCCCACAAAGATATGTCTACTTCCTAATCCCCAGAATCTGTGAATATTGCTTTATATGGCAAAAGACTGTCTATTGTTTATGTGTCAAAAGGTTGATTGAATTAAAGATCTTGAGAGGAAGAGGGTATCTTGGGTTATTTCTGTGGACCTTAAATGCAATCCCATGTGTATCCTTATAAGCAAGAGACAGAAGAGGTTTGGAAACTAACAACAAAAATAGAAACAAGCAAAACTGTTTCTCAACTCATAACACTACTGACACCAAATATGTAAGGATCTTCCCCCTCCAAACACACACAGATATACACATACCCCAACTGATTTTCCAACTCTCCAGACACCAATTAAGTGTCCTATAATTTAATTCAATTCTGACACTAGCTATCCAGAGTTAGTATCAGACTCAAAGATTTAAGGGCTCAGTCCCACAAGACTGCCCTGCCTTTGGATGCTAGTTTCAAGTAATAGGTCCCCATGTACCCACGCTTCTGTACAACTTGGCCAGGAAGTTACAACTCCACTTCAGCTTCTATAATTGCCAGAAGAGCTCACAAGACTCAGGGAAATGTTTCCTTATATCTACCAGTGTATTATAAAGGTTATAGAAGAGGAGGTACAGAGGATGAGGTCTGGAACGGTCCCGACCTCAGGAGCTTCTGTCCCCGTGGAGCTGGGGTATGTCACCCTCACAACATGTGGATGTATCCACCAACCTGGAAGCTCTCCAAATTTTATAGTTGAGGGATTTTTTAGAGGCTTCATCATATGACAGTTTACTAAGTCACTTTCCAGGCCCTCCTCCCTCCCTGAGGATGGAGGGTGGAACCGAAAGTTCCAAGCTTCTGATCATGGTTTGGTCTCTCTGGCGACCAATATCTCCCCAGAAGGCCCCATCCAGGAGCCCACCGAGAGTAACCTCATTACAGCACAAGATGCTTTGACCACCCAGGAAACTCCAAGGGATTTAGGAGCTCTGTGTCTGATCATCCTATCACTTCTATCCCTTGGAAAATCACAGGAGTTTTAGGAGTTCTATGTCAGGAACAAGGGACAAAGGCCAAACATACATTGTTTATTTTGTCACAGAGATAGACACCCAGAGGAGAGACACACGTAAGAGGTAAAGACAGAACAGAAAAGATTGCAGTCACAAGGTAAAGAACCTTGGAACCACCAGATGTTGGATGAAGGGACCAGACTGCCCTAGAGGGGCTGGAGGCAGTGCAGTACCACTGAGAACTTCATGTCAGACTTCTAATCTTCAGAAATGTGAGAAAATAAATGTCTGGTGTTTTAAACCCCTGTGATGGAGATTTTCAGTGTCAATTTGTCTGGGCTAAGGGATGCCCAGAGAGCTGGTAAAAAAATATCTCTGAGTGTCTCTGGGATGGAGTTTGTGGAAGAGATCTGCATTTGAATCAGGAGACTGAGGAAAGAACTCAGCCCTCACCAAAGCAGGAAGGCATTGTCCAGTCCCTTAAAGACTTCAATAGAGCAAAAAGAGTGAGGAAGAGCCTATTTGCTTTCTCTGTCCTCTAAACCAGACTTTCATCTGCTGCCCTCTGAATTCAGAGGTTCTAGTTCTTGAGCCTTCAGACCCCAGGCTTAACACAGTGACTCCCCAATCCCTTTCTCAGGATTTGAGGCTCAGACTGGGATTTACACTATTGGCAAACTTGGTTCTCCAGCTTGTAGATGGCAGATCATGGGATTTTTGGGGGTTCCATAATCACATGGGCCAAGTCCCATAATCATCCTTATCTTACTATATATCTAAGAAAAGATTGCAGTCTCAAGGTAAAGAACCTTGGAACCACCAGAAGTTGGATGAAGGGACCAGACTGCCCTAGAGGGGCTGGATTTAAACCTAGATCAATGGACAGATAGATAGATACATAGATGCACAGATACATACATAGGTAGATATGGAGATAGAGAAAGATCCTATCGACTCTTTTTCTCTGGAGAACCCTGACTAATACAGACAGCCGGTTTGTGACAATTTGTTACAGCAGCCCTAAGAAACTAAAACAACAATGCCTACACTTTTTCTTCAAAAAGACTTCTGTGAAATCTAATCCACCACACAACATTCTATTAGAATGGAAGAAAATTAGCGTATCTATTCACAAAATGATAGACTAAGTGGGTTCCTTCAAGATTTTATTTGCATGGAGTAAAAACATAAGTCTTAGAGGTTTCAATCGTTATTATAATGTTCTAAAAAAGCCCTTACTATTTGCAGTCTATGTCTCAATATGGAAAAGGGAGTGAATGCTTAACATCTTCAGATAAAACACAACATTTGATTAAACCCTTATGACCCCTACGAGAGTGAAGCCTTGTGTTAATACTGCTAACGTAATGGAAACCGTCAAAGTAGTTCTATGACTTTCCGCAACTCGTGATGAAGTTTGATGTGAGCTTTGAAACAGGACAACCTCTAGAATTTACAGTACCAGTGAAAAATGAAAATACAGGGCTTCTTATTCAGAAAATGATAATATCAAGTAAGCATAGACTAAATCAAGGATAGGGCCCTTCTAAGTATGGGGCCCTGCATAGCTGCACAAGTCAATCCAGCCCTGTGTGGAAATACCATCTAAAAAAATACTATCTAAAGAAAAAAAAAATTTTTTCTTTTGTTGTTGTATTAGTTCTTTTAATTCCAAAGGCTTTATAATGTCACATTTTCTTTATGTTGGTATAATTGCTTTCTTAGTTCAAATCAAGGGATAATCCTGTGTTCTAGACCATCATGATGATGTACTATTTAGCTCTTCTATGTAGCTGGAACACAGCAATTTGTTTCCTCTGTACCTGCTGTCTATTTCCTAAATGTTACAGCATCTGCCTCGAATCTGTTTGAAACCTTGTAAGGTACCTCGGTTTTCCATCTCTCACTGTTACATTCCCAAGGCTTGGGAGAGGCTCTCTTGGACTCCAATCCCTCCTGTACAGCCACGGTACGTTCTCCTCGGAACCTGCCGTCCTGTCCTGTTACTTTGCACACCACAGGGACGCTCTTGTATTCCCCAAGCTTTAACCTGTACTTTTTTCTGGTGCACCACACAATAAGTAGGGGAGGGCGAGAGCACTCAGCGGGCATCCTGATGATCCTGCAACCTCGCAATAAATCCTCCCTTTGGAAGACATCACACAGCCCAGTGGCCTAACTTCTTCCAAGAGGCATTCTATCCCATACATTTCATCTTCAGCTTCCTCTTCCAAATCATAGTCTTCTGAATCGTTGAGAAGTATAGTGTTCAGGGCACCATTTTTCTTCAATAAATAGACTGTGTTCCCACTTGAGAAGTTTCTCAGGGATTTCTGCTTCCTGCCTTTGACAGCCTTTCAGACGCAGCCCAAGAAGAGAGCACATCTCAATGAACCTTAAGAGGTTGTCTTTCCTGAAAACAAAAACAAAACAAAAACAGTGGAATAAGCTTCCCATCTACCTCACAGTATGGCAGAGATCCAGGGGCAGAATACATAGGCAGCTAGCAGAGGACAGAGTCACTCAGAGCAGAAAGAGAGGGAAAGGGCCACAGCAGCTCCCAAATGATTAGAGGTGATGATAGGAAATAAATGGAGCAGGAACACGGCCTGTAAGCAGCAAAGGAGAATAGGACCTCCTGAGCAACATGACAAAGACTCCAACTTGAACAAGTATATTCCCTGGCAAGCTAACAAGAAAGCCATATATGCATACACATATATAAATATACATATACACGCACTCATATATATATACAAATGTACATATAGAATATAGTAATAGTATCATGCTATATTAACATAATATGTTGATTTATAAATGTTGATATATACTAATGTATTAATATATACTACTTTTATAATATATAATGCATATATTATACCTATTATATTAATGAGAGACCCAATGGGAAGCATTCAAGGAAACATTCAACCAATGAGTTCCCTTTTTTAAAGTTTTTATTTTAACTCCAGTTAGTTAACGTACAAAGATACATTGGTTTCAGGTGTACGACACAGTGATTCGGCGCTTCCGTACATGACCTGCTGCTCTTCGTGACACGTGCCCCCCCTCATCCCCATCCCCTATTTCACCCATCTCCCCCCACCTCCGGTCTGGTAGCCATCAGTTTGTTCTCTATAGTTAAGAGTCTGTTTCTTGGTTTCTCTCTCTCTCTCTCTCTCCCCCCTTTCTTGTTCGGTTTCTTAAATTCTGCATATGAGTGACATCAGACAGTATCTGCCTTTCTCTGACTGACTTATTTCACTTAGCATTATGCTCTCTAGCTCCATCCATGTCATTGAAAATGACAAGATTTCATTCTTGTTTACGGCTGAGTAATATTCCATGTACAAATATACCACTTATTTATCCATTCATCTATCGACGAACACTTGGGTTGCTTCCATATCTTGGCTATTGTAAATAATGCTGCTATAAACACAGGGATGCATCCCTTTGAATTCCTGATCTTGTTTTCTTTGGGTAAATATCCAGTACTGTGATTGCTTAATTGTAGGGTTGTTCTATTTTTAAGTTTTTGAGGAACCTCCATGCCGTTTTCCACAGTGGCTGCACCAGCTTGCACTGCCTTCAACAGAATATGAGGGTTCCTTTTTCTCCATATCCTCACCAACACCTGTTGTTTCTTGTATTATCAATTTAAACCATTCTGACAGGTCTGAGGTGATGTCTCATTGTAGTTCTGGTTAGCATTTCCCTGATAAGTGATGAAGAGCAACTTTTCATGTGTCTGTTGGCCATCTGTATATCTTCTTTCCAAACCAATAAATTCTAACATAGCTAAAAAACAGAGAAACAGTGAGTGAAATATGCAATCAAGCTCAAGAAACCTTGTAAAACATGAGAAGCAGATTCTAAGATAAATCAGAATAAAAATTTTCTATGCCATATCCAACTGAGGGTTTTCACTAATTCTCTAATTAGGAGGAAATTGGAGTGTATTATTACATATAATAATATTTTAATGCTTGTATAAAGGTAAGCTTACATTAGCTTTCTGGTAAAAATGAATGTGCCTTATATTACACAGTGTAATTCAGTCATACTTAAACAAGTTTTTGGTCATCTTCAAAATAGTACAAGTCAAAAGGAAGAAAAATGTATAGCCACCGTTAGAGGACTTTCTAACTGCTGTGTATATTCTGTTGTCAAAAACTTGCATTCTAAAATAAACAAATCCAGGGTCCTTTATAGAATATTATTATGACCAAAAGTTTGTTTCCATCTTAGCACTGTATATATTTCACTAATGAGGAGTCAGGCATGGACCTCCCCTCAGGGAGCTTACACTCCAGGAACAAAACCAAATAGGGATGTCTCTAACAAAAAAAGGAAAGCAATAAATTCCAAAGGAGTCCAAAATCCAGAAGTCAGGATAAATAACTTAAAACAGTTCTTGAAACTCAAAATTGTCAATTTCCTCATTCCAACCCAAGTATTATTGGCCGCCTATATTCTTTTGTCTGCCAGTATATCAATAATTATCATGATGTACAATCCCCTGGCTCATCACAACCCAGTTACATTTTCAGTAATTGAAACCCTTCTACCACTAAGTCTCTCAAAGGAAATCACCATCATTCTAAGAGTTAATATCAATCACTTTCTTAACTCCTCGCATGAATGATCTCCCTTAATACATTTAATGCATGCCTGAAGGAGGTATTTTAATGTTCACCCTTTATAACTGAAGAAACTGAGGTGTAGGAGTTTAAGAAATTTGCCCAGAGTCGCAAGGTAATAGGTAAAGAAGTCAGGACCCACACCCCACCAGTGTCTGCGTACAGCTTGCTTTTTTATTCACTCTCCAGCATTGTCTCCACACTACAGCCAGCAAACTCCCTGCTATGTGGAACGTCATAACACAGAAATCCATCAGAGTAAGAATTACCTTCAGAACTGGGTCTAACATAGAGCAAATCCCATGTCATTTTATTTTTAAGATTTTATTTATTTATTTGAGAGAGAGAGACCACAAGCAGGGGGACCAGCACAGGGAGAGGGAGAAGTAGACTCTCCGCTGAGTAAGGAACGTGATGCGGGGCTTGATTCCAGGACACTGGGATCATGACCTGAGCCTGAGCCACAAGCAGATGCTTCCCCGACGGAGCCCCCCACGCGAGCCTGGAGCTTGCATTCTCAATATATAGCTTTGTTCAGCTCCTCCTTATCCTCTTTTTTATGTATCTCACATAATTCCTTTGTCATGCAAATCTGGCCTCAAGATCTTGATTGTTCTTCCACTGCATCATAGGCTTCGATGTTTGTTTTCTCTTTTTTTGTAGAAATGCGATTCCTGATTATGCATTTTTCCCAAGATTTAAAATTTAGAAATTTTAGTCACATAAGCCTGCATCTTCTTTTTCCTGGTAGAATACTTTATTCTATCTGCCTCTGGGGCCTAATACCTCCAATCCCCACACCCCACATCCCCCCAGACTCCAGATTGGAGAGCTTAAACATGAACCCCTGGGGTTAGTAAGCAAGAAAAGGAATGACTAATCTCGTCCAAACTGAAAACACATTCCCCTATTTTGTAGAAAGATGTAAATAGTATGTAACACTCTTAAATACTCCCGGTCTGAAGGATTCTGGAATTATTACTGACTAACGTGCTTTTCCCAACAGCGCCTAGCTTACATTTAATATGTATATTTGTTCTTAAAATGAAGGTACATAAAAATAGTTGCCTGATGGTAAATGATCACATGATCTCAAATACATGCACACACAATGACAACATAGATGCCTACCACAGGACATGCTCTTATACCAAATAGAGTTAAGGATGGAAGTAGAGTGTGTGAAGTTCTGATATATTGGAGAATTTGTTCCAAGAATGGAATGTAGCTTCAGATCTCACCTACAAAGTGTCGATATGGATTTAGAAACCAGAAAACTAAGTACCTGCATAACTAGAACTATCCAAAGACTGCAACGAGTAAAGAAGCATTAAATATGCTTAGCAAATCTTTGAGTCAACTACCCTTTGGCTTTTAATTATGTTATTCTTTTTTTTTATTTTATTTATTTATTGACAGAGAGAGATCACAAGTAGGCAGAGAGACAGGCAGAGAGAAAGAGAGAGGAGGAAGCAGGTTCCCTGCCGAGCAGAGAGCCCGATACGGGGCTCGATCCCAGGACCCCGAGATCATGACCTGAGCTGAAACCAGAGGCTTAACCCACTGAGCTACCCAGGCATCCTTTAATTACATTGTTCTTAAGATAGAGGTCTCAAACGTCTTAGATATTCCTTCTCAAGTATCTTTACATGAATGTACACTGCCATTCAGCTTTCTTGTAACCTACATTTTTATACATTTTCTGTTTTTTTTTTTAATTTTTACCATCACCTTAGGTTATTCCTTTAAATATTTCAATTCATCATATTTCGAACCCATCTAATTAAAGGTACCCTGTCTCCTGACACCAGAGCCCAAAGCAAACCAAGGCTCACACACGCACACATAAACCAAGACACTGAAGAATGGAAACAAATTCGCAAGGCCAATCAATAGCAACAGAGACACACTTGAGTACAAATATTTTTACATTCTAGTTCAATCAATGTTCTGCTCACTGAACCATGCTACTTCAGCAGGACATCCAGTTCATTGTTACCGATGAGCAATTGCCAAATGTTTAACTACCAGTAAAATCAGCTTTGTGCTCAACCTATGCACGATACCCAGATCAAAGCAAAACTGTTCCCAAACACAACATTATGGTCCCATCGATTGTTTCCAAATCCTAGGCTGCAGCCAGCCAACAAAATCAGCCTTTCTTGGTGGGCTTAATTACTTTTTTTTTTTTAATCACAGCAGTTGCTCCCCCAATAAGAATAGCAGTCCTCACTAAAGCAAATCACAGCGTCACCGTTCTAGAAAGAAGCGCTTCAGTGTAAGCAGGCACTAGTGCCAGCATCCCTTGCCCGGTGAAAACACAGCGCGGTGTCATGGGATTTCCCGACAAAGACATGTTTAGTTCTCTCTTCAAACAGAGGGTTAGATGTGACTCGTTAGGAATTTATTACATTTTACTGATGATCTTCATTTCCTCTGCCTTTAGCACGCTGCCTCTACCTAGATTAGCAGCATCCTCTTGACCTCCAAACCATCAGTCCATAGTGGGGTTTATTCACTGAAATAGAGGCAGTTAAAAGCATGTTCGAATGGTACACTTTGATTTTAGGTGTTTGCATTTGTCCTTTACTCTAGTAACTGTTCTATCCTCTTGACAGCAAGCAAAGAAAGGGTATCTTGAGCAGGAAATAATTCAATATTCATAAAGCTTAGAAGCCAGAAGGGCTTCAATTCTAAATTTTGCAGAGTAGAAAGCTGAGGTCCTGAGAAGTTCAGAGACTCTTTTAGGTCCTTCAAACCAGACTCGTGTCAGAAACTGTCGCCCCAGACTTCACGTAAGCTCACCATCTTCCACAATGTGCTGTACCTTACTGCACCATTAACATCCTGTAGCTCCATCTACAACTGCTCAAAAGACATCAGATAACTCCACATAGGAGGGCTGGATTTTATTCTAACTATTGGCTATTTATATTATTTATATTGATTCACAAAGCAGTGTTTTAATAGCTCTTGGAAACCTATTTTTAGCACAAAACAAGGGAACAAGTGGAAAATTCTTATTAAAAATTAAATAGAATTATTATTTACATCCATAAACAGCATTTCTCACATAGATAACAGCACCCAGAACCCTTAGGAATGGATTAGCTCTTACAAAACTAATTTAAAATATTCAAGAAGCCTATTTCTCACTGTTAATCATGAAGATACCAGAATAGTAAGTACATGAAACATCTTTCCACCCCACTATTATTTAGAAAGAAAAAAAATAAGTATTAATTGACCTGTTTATAGGTTATAGTCATTATCACAGGAAGTACTGCATGGCACAGTGGTTCTCAACTGCAGGTGAATATCTGAAATGTCCAGGCAACCTTTTAAAATCTCATTAGCCCGGCCACAGGGAAGACCTGTTATTAAAAAAAAAAAAAAAAAGTCTCTAGCATTGGGGCCAAGCCATTGGTATTTTTAAATTCCAATTTAAAATTTCAATCTATAGCTAAATTTAAAAATTGCTGAAGTAGAACACAAGTTTTACATTCAACATATATGGCATTGGATCCCATATTGGTCCCTTACTGTATAAACTTGGGCAAGTTTTTTTTATCACTCTGTGCTTCAGTTTCTTAATCTGTAAACTAATAATGAGGGAGATGACAGCACCTAGCTTGTAATGTTGTTCAGTTGATCAATATTAATATATGTAAATCCACATGACACATAACAAAGGACAGGTAGTCAATGAATATTAGATATTAGTTTATGAGGAGGCTCTGTTTCAATTCACGGTGGTATAGCTTGTATCAGACTAAACTTCCTGTAAATAATAGTCATAAACTCTAGACGGATATAAAAAAGCAACTTTACAATGCAAAGCAGGCAGGAACTGTAGAAAATCCAGTCCTTAAGGAAAGCACAGAGGCTTTCCCCCTGAGGATCCTCTTGGGCTCACTGCAGTGCAGGGAAAGAAGAGAAATCAACCAGGAAACAGCATTCTATTGTGAAGAGGACACAAAGGATGAAGTACAGGACTGCTAGCCGAGTGGTAAATTGGAAGAAAAATTCCAAAGAGCAGGGGAACAAAGAAGGAATGCCCCCAAATCTTCATGCAGATATCCTCAGTTTGGCTTCCACCTGAACTGTCCATGCTCATGGTGCCAATCTAGGTAACCCAGAAGAACGCAGCTACTAGAAGAATAAAGAACCCAGAAGAACGCAGCTACTAGAAGAATAAAGAACTCAGCAGCTACCTAGTAGTGATGAGAGTTTGTAGTTCAAGTCTGGCCAGGTGAGCAGGGCTTAATAGATACACCTTCGTTTTCATTGAGTTTCTACAGGTCCGCACTTTAGGGGCAAGAATCACATCTCATGATTAAGGTGCATGGCACAGAACTAAGGATAATACCAAACAGACATCAATACACAAATCCTAAAAGTAAACCTCCAAAAGATCGAAGGATGATGCTACAAACTTGAAAGCCAAAATTTTTGGCTTTCAAAATTTAACGCTCTTCTACAAAAGATAACATAATCCAGAAAGGTTTACCCTCTAACATGTTCAATATCCAATCAAAAATTGTTAAACATACTAAAAAATATGAAAATATAGCCTAAGGAACAGGAAAAAATTAATTAATAGAAGCAGACCCACAAATAATTTAGATGCTGAAATTAACAGAAACTTTGAAATGGTTAATAAAATTCCACTAAAGAATGTAGAAAACAAGGTAGACTGAATAGACGAACATATACAGAATCTTAGCTAAGAAGTTGAAAACAACAACAAAACCATGAAAATCACATAGCTGAAAATACAATATCCGAAATAAAAATTTCAGTTTGCCTGGGAGGCTCAGTCAGTTAAGTGTCTGCCTTCAACTTAGGTCATGATCCTGGGGTCCCAGGATAGAGCCCCGCATCAGGCTCCCTTCTCCATCTCCCTCTCTCTCTCTCTGTGTTTGCATGCTCTCACTTTCAAATAAATATATAAAGTATTTAAAACAAAAAAGAATTAAACGTCATTAGATTGGCTTACCAGCAGCCGAGGCCTACAAAAGAAAGATCAGTCAGTTAACTCAAAGACAAAAAAAAAAAAAAAAAAAACCCAGAAAAAATAAAAGAAGAAATGCACATAATAACAATTGAAGACCTGTTGGACAGTATTTTATTATCTGACATATGTGTAACTGAAGTCCCAGAAAGATATGTGAAGATAGAAGAAATACCTGAAGATAAAATAGTTAAAACAGGGGCGCCTGGGTGGCTCAGTGGGTTAAAGCCTCTGCCTTCGGCTCAGGTCATGATCCTGGAGTCCTCAGCATGGAGCCTGCTTCCTCCTATCTTTCTTGTCTGCCTCTCTGCCTACTTATGATATCTGTCTGTCAAATAAATAAATAAAATCTTAAAAAAAATAGTTAAAACATTTCCAAACTGATTTTTTAAAAAGTCATTATCAGAACCCTAAACGTTGCAAGTTTTCAACACAGCAAACACAAAGATAAACATATCTGGATACCTTATGTTCGAACTGGTGAAAAACAATGATTAAAAAGTTATTAAAAGCAATCGGAGAAGCAAAGCTACGCATTACATTCAGGGCAACAGCAATATGAATGATGACTGATTTCTCATGAAAAAATGATGGAAGATAGAAGATAGTGAAATATTATCTTTAAAATAATACACAAAAAATCTCTCAACTGTTAATATCGCACCAGCAACTGTTTCCCTCAGAAAATAAAGACAAATCAAAGCCATTTCAAACAAAAGCTGAAAAAATTTATTGCAAGCAAAACCTCACTATAAGAATTGCAAAGGTCGGGCACCTGGGTGGCTCCGTCCGTTTAGCAATGGCCTCTTGGGCTCAGATGATGATCTCAGGATCATGAGATTGAGCCCTATGTGGGAGTCCTCCCCAGTGACAGTGGAGCCTGCTTAAGATTCTCTCTCTCCCTCTCCCCTCAAACCCCATGCATGTGTGCTCTGTCTCTCAGTCTCTTGAAAGAAAGAAAGAAAGAAAGAAAGAAAGAAAGAAAGAAAGAAAGAAAAGAAATGCTAAAGGAAGATCTTCATGCTAAAGGAAGGAAAAAACACCAAATGGAAACACAGATCTGCAGGCACGAATAAAGAATAACACAAGAAATGGTAAGTATTCGGATAATCTTAAAAAACTACTTTTCCTAAATTTTTGAAAAGTTAATTGTTTAAAATGAAAGAAAAATTTACTTTGATTTTCAGCTTTAAAATATAAACAGAAGTAAAATACACGACACAGTGAAAAGTACCTGGAAAGAGTGGGAAATGGAATCACACGATTCCAATATTCTTACCTTATATCTATGGCAGGAAATGTTAATTTAAGGTAGCATCTGATAAGTTAGAGACATATCTCCCAATGTCTACCGCAAGCAATGAAAAAAATAAAACATCTTAGCAACTGCTCTATAAATAGAAAACAGAAGTGGAGCAGTAGATGCGGCCCTCACCATTTTACCACCCACCCTCCACTTCAGGACCCCCCAAAAATAGACTGACCCCTGAAGGTGGGAAGGCAGAGAGGTAATGAATTCCCTGGAGAAGTCCTGGATTAGCTGAAACTATCCGAGGTTCTGAGATTTTACTTCTTGCAAACCCAGAACATGGACTTAAAAGAGAAATGACATTTAATGAAAATACGCAGTTACATTTCTTATACTTCTGAGCTCCTAGACTGATATTATACACTTGCTTATATGTTTTTGCATTTGTATGAGACAGAAAAATGTCTGGAAAGCTGTGTACAAAACTACTGATCAACATATCTGAGAAATGGGGCTAGAGAGGCAGAGAGTGAGGGACTTAGGCTCTATACCTCACACACTCCTGGGGCATTTCCCCGAATTTATTTTAACACAAAAGACTGGAAACATATGTAAAACAGTTTTTAAAAATTCAACACGCCAAGTTCCATACTCACTAGCTCTTTGACTGTGAGGAGATTACTTAACCTCTCTGGGTTTCCCCTTCTGTACAATGGAGATAACATTGTACCTAATTAAAGAGCTCAGTATGAGGATTAAAGAGAGTAATTCTTTTCTGCTTCATCTGGCCCTTCAGGCCTGATTCATTAGGATGTTAAAAAGACAATATGAGTGGGGTGGCTCAGTTGGTTAAGCACCTGCCTTCTGCCTTTGGCTCAGGTCATGATCCTAGGGTTCTGGGATCAAGCCTGGCGTTGGGCTTCCTGCTCAGTGGGGAACCTGCTTATCCCTCTCCCTCTGTTGCTCCCCCTGCTTGTGCTTGCTCTCTCTTTCTCACTCTCAAAAACTAAAATCTTACACACACACACACACACACACACACAATATGAGCATATGCAGTATTTTATAAACACCTCAAGCATTCCATATCCCAACATATTCTTTTTGAGGTAAATGTGTAAATATTAAGACTATGTAAGATAAAGACTATAAAAAAATGTTCACATCAGTTCAGGTTAAACTTTGCCACCAAATTAATTGGGAAAAAATCCCATTAGTTTCAAGTTGTTTTTGATTTTTTTTGGAATTTGGAATTGCAAAAAAAATTATGGAATTTTTGGAGGATTGACACAAGAAGGAACAAATAAGGCCCCATGGGTTGGTTGGTCTGTCAGTGGGGTGCTTAGGTAACACCAGGATCTCAGCACACTGAGAAGCTCAGGGCTTGACTAACCACCAGAAACAGGATGAGGGGTCACATCTCATTCTCATGGCAGGGCACAAGCTTATTGAGTGAAATGAAGGGCAAAATCATCCTCTATATGTGAATTTGTATTCTGTGTTTCCCTTAGTCAAGCTGTAGTTAAATTATCATACACTAAATGTTCAGAAAACATTTGAATCCATTTTGCTGGCTCAGACTTAATTCTCAGCATAACGTTAGTAATCACTGGGTCTTAGAAATCAGGAAATCAAACATGTATTCATGAAAGATTAAGAATATTAACAACAAACAGGGGCATCTGGGTGGCTCAATCGGTTAAGTGTCAGACTCTTGGTTTCAGCTAAGGTCGTGATCTCAAGGTCATGAAATCGACACCCACAGAGTCTGCTGGACATTCTTTCCCTTCTCTCTGCCCTCCCCCTACTCACACTCTTGCAGTCTCTCTCTCTGAAATAAATAAATAATTTTATTAAGAAAAGAACATTAACAGCTAATAAGGATATATATTTCTTATAAACTTCTATTTCTTTTTTATGTTCAATTTTTTTTAAGATTTTATTTATTTATTTGACCGATAGAGATCACAAGTAGGCAGAGAGGCAGGCAGAGAGAGAGAGAGAAGAGGAAGCAGGCTTCCTGCTGAGCAGAGAGCCCGACGTGGGGCTCGATCCCAGGACCCTGGGATCATGACCCCAGCCAAAGGCAGAGGCCCTAAGCCACTGAGCCACCCAAGCACCCCATGTTTAATTTTTTTTTTCCTTGCCCCTTTTCTCCACCCCAAGAAAGGATGGCATTTACATAGACTGTGGTGAACTGACCTGGGTCAAGTAAACAGGATCAAACTGAAAGAGGCTAAAACCCCCAATGCAAATGGTTTTCACAATTTAACTTACAAAGAAGAGGCAATGTTGGTAGCACCAGGTTCCAAGGCAAACTCAGCAGCCCTCCTCTCATTTCCTTTTCTGAAACCTCCTTGCCCTGCCTCTTACTTATGGTTCTTCCTATCACCAACACCATCGTTTTGCCCACCAGCTACCCAAAGTCCTCCATCTTTACCAAAAAAAAAAAAATATATATATATGTATATATATATATATATATATATATATATATATATATATAATCTTTCTTATCCTTACCTTGACTCCTTTCAAGAGTTTTTCACATATTAAAATAATTCATATTTAGTCTGATCAAGAAAAAAAAAACTCATAAAACTCCCTGGAAATAATTTGTAGTTCAAAATAATTTTCTACTCAAAATCACCTTTGCAACTTATAGAGGAGTATTTCTGAGTTCTTTCCTTATTCCCTGCTACCTCACTACCTCCCATTCTGTTTCCATACACATCCTCACATTGTGTCTAAAAGAGAACTAAATAAAAATAGTCATTCTTTCAGGAGAATACAATGGCTGGCTCAACAAACCACAAGTCACAAATAGGAGGTAAAGAGAGCCTTTTAGACTTTATTTCTGGCAAACAGCTTGAGCAAGGATCCAAAAAAGTGCCTCTAGTCTGGAATTCCCTGCTAAAATTATCTCAAATAATAAATGTAGAGGAGGCTACCAAATCAATTTCTTTTCATCCAGTATAGGGGTTTTAACCAATTTCTTTATCACTATACAATCAATCAGAGCTTCCAGATGTCTAACGCCACCATTATCACAGCTAAATGGTTCACTTAATACATTCTCAAATCAATATTTTAGTCAGAAGCCACCACCTCAGGCTTTTAGGATCTTATTTTATTTCCCTCCATAGGCATCAATGTTTCCTGGTAAGTTTCATAATTCCCCAGAGTCTACACTTGCCTAAATAGTCATTCTATTATGAATTGCTAACATTATTAGAGAGACTCACTCTCCACTATGAAAAATCTAAACAGACAAATAATGAAAGTAACTAGAGTTGACTTTATAAGATATTAAGCACATTGACATGTCGCAGTCACTTAGTAAATATTTGATGAATGAACTGATTAACTAATGAGTAAGTTAATTGGCAAATACTTCTAAGCTTCAGTGTAAAGGATTGATGTTTTCAAGAGATGACACCTTTTTCATTACTGGACCATTATCACCTGCTTTAAAAGTATGCCCCTGGTTTCTCTTCATACTTACAAATATGTTTCAGTTTTAAACTGTGCACCAGGAAATGACTTCTCCATTTGTTCACACTCTGGTCAGAAACTGATTTTCTGCAAACTGCACATTCACTTTCTCAAAATCACACATCAGTTCTGGAAACACAGTTGCTGTGGCACTTAGCTTACTTCACCCTCGAAACCAAGCCTTATTCTTGTACCTGATACCACACAGCTCAGACCTGGCGCTGAGAGCCTGCTCCTTCTTTCCTAATTTTTGGCCAAGATTATTGATCTTTTCTTCACAGAATCCTAGGTCCCGAGCTCTTGATTCTCCAGGCTTCTCTTGACTTCTGTGTTTCTTACCCGCCCAAGCCGATTGTGTGCACTGACTCTTCCGCAGCCCACCAGCTACTCTGGCCCAGAAAGCTTGAGTTCGTCTGAATTCCAACACCAACATCTCTATCCCACTGTGTCCTTTCACCACACCCACTTGGTACCCTCGCTGTACATGGCAGGAAAACCAGGGCAAAACCCCTCCGTGTACAAAGCTAAATTGTAAACTAGCCTTTATCTCAGCTACAGCCTAGTTTCAACCCGTGAGCCATTTACTTGGCTCTCTCTGGCCCCCACCAGCCGGCTTTATTTCCCTACTACAATTTTGTCCTCCTTGAGCTGGTATAGCAATGAAAAATAATAATGACGATGATGATAATCATAATAATAAAGCAAACAAGCAAAATCAAAAGAAACC
This sequence comes from Neogale vison, assembly GCF_020171115.1. Taxonomy (NCBI): domain Eukaryota; kingdom Metazoa; phylum Chordata; class Mammalia; order Carnivora; family Mustelidae; genus Neogale; species Neogale vison. The sequence continues at coordinate 303,190,562 of NC_058091.1, forward strand.
AAACTTGTTTTTTCCTTGTTTCAAAACACCTCCTACATATAAACTCCCAGGGTATTACTAACCAGGTACCATTCAAAAGGGATCCAGGAATAAACAAATGATAACCATGCCTCTGCTGAAAAAGAGAAGAGATGAGATCGTGTTAAATCTCAGTCTCTGTGAAGGTGTAATTGCCACCTACTCCCCTGATCTTACGCTGGCCTATGCTGCATCTTCATGCAAATTGAAATATCTTCTCCATCCAGGTGCGTGATTCACAACAAGGTGGCCAGTCTGGGGGTTGGATGCCCAGAAACTGATCCAATCCTAGCAAACAGAGCCCTGACTTCCCTGCTGCACAGTAACCAAAATACTTCCTACTCATATTTTCTCTGTGGTATGAGATTCAGAAATCCAGATTCCACTAGGATAATGTTGTTCTTAAGTACAATGAAGGTTATAGAATATGTTTGCGTGTGGAACAGGCCTCCTGAGGCCCTTGCCTCCTTGAATTCTGATTACTGATTGCTCCTTGTGGTAGACTATTTTTGGAAAAGGCACAACAGTTGTTCCATATTTAATGCAGAAAAAACAGTGGGTTGTTGAATTAAAATTTTTATTGTTCTTGTTTTGCTCATCCCATTGCTAACAAAAGACAGACGTGGTTGCAAAATGCCATGGAAGATGGAGACAGACACACAGAGATAAAACTTATATGCAGTGGGTTTCGACATGTGTCTAGCTGAGCATTTCCAGATGTGAAAGGAAGGAGATAGATTGCAGACTAATCCGAGGGCCTTGCTTTCTCTTACACGCCTACAGTTGTTGTGGATATTTCCTCTTGAACTAGAAAAAAACCTTCCTCCATGAGAAGTAGGAGGTTGAAAGAAGCGTGTCATAAAAATCCTAGGTCACTGACATCAAGCTTTCAATTTTATAGTTTTCCAAATTCTTTGAAACATCCTTCATTTTTATGTAGAGCAGACAGAAGTCTTTGATTTCTATCCACATTTTTTAAAAATAAAGTTTGCCCTCCAAACTGATGAGAGAAGAGAGAAGATACTTGTTTGATAAATCAAGAAGTCATAGGACAACTAGAACAACTCTCACCAAAGACCTCATTTAGCTCTATCTCCTATTCGGAATTAGACCGTGTAAATGTCTTGTCCTCCACATACAACCATGGCTGTTGGGAAGTTGCTTTCAGAGTTCAGCTTGTATTTCATTCTTTGAAGGGTCTCAAGACGAGGGGACCCACATGACCTGTTTTACATCACCAAGAGAAACACACTAGTCAAAATTAACCCTTGCATTTTGAGAGCCATCATCATCAAGGGCCAGATTGAAAAAAAGAGATATCTGGGAAAGGGCTTCCCTAGAAAATGTGTCAATGATAGAGAGAAGAAAACCCCCAAAATCAAACATCATAATTAATGCAAACAAAGAAGTATATGTCTTATATATAAATTAGTACTTAATTACATACACAATTACCCTTTTTTGCTGTTTCCATGATCAGTTTGCACAGTCTTGTACACTAACACCCACTTTCTGTTTCCTGAATGTGATATGTTGTTCTTTTTTTCAGCAACGGAACTTAATCTTTGTATGTTTCAAATTCACACTGTTTATCCCGCATCTGTGAGCTGATGAGAACATTATTCGGCCTTCCTGCTCTAAATGATGTGAAAAAGAGGAGAAGACTAGACAGAGGAACCATTAAAAGAAAAAGTTAAAGACCCAAGGGAAAAAAAAATCAAATATTCATGCTTGAAATGGCTGAAAAAGGAAATGAAATTGGACACTGGCAAAAATTCCTCAGTAAAAATTATCCCTGAAGTGTCCCAATGCAAAAGGCTTTCACTTATAATCAAAATTCATTTAGGTTCAAAGGAGTACAAGGAATCTTTTGGGAGTGATGACAATGTTTTGTAAATTGGTTGTGATGGTGCATTTACAGGCGTATTCAACTGTCAATATTCATCACATTGTACACTTTAAGTGGATGCAGTTATTGCTATGAAGTACACTTCAATAAAGTTGACTACAAAACAAAAAGAAAGCAGAACATTTATTTCTGGTGCTTATATGAGAGATAAGCGTACTGAAAATAAATGACCTACAAACAAAAACAAGCTTTCACATATCCACAAAAGCTATTGCCTTGAATGTACTAAAACTCCAGTTTTTGTCAATAAGAAGCTTTTAAAATTATAATGTATAATAAATGTGAAGTTTCATAGACATAAGACAGAGTGGATTATTTGACTTACAACTTTTGAGTTCTAAAATGATGCTGTTGATGCTGAAAAAGTTGAAATGTTTCAGATTTTACAATAGAATATAGTCTATGAATTGGTAGATAGGAATCTGAAATATGCTGTCAAGAACTATGAAGGACCTGAGAATTCACCCTACTTGCAAGCTAACAAGTTAGCCCTTCAAATATTTCCCGGTTGCTTGTAGAAGACACAAGCCTCCTGAGTCAGACAGAAGGACAGTTTACTACTCATAGCGTAGCAGTAGCCAGAGAATCAGCCTTTTGGTGCCAGTTCCCCAGACCCCTAATGTAAGATGAGGCAAAGAGGGTCAGGTGACATCTGCACATACAGTGGACCATGTTATAGTAAAGGGACCCTGAATTTAAGGAATCTGAAGCTTTTGTAACAGGCAGGAAGCATTCCTGACTTTTCTTCCAGAGGGAGACACTCTTGCAAACTCTTGCAAAGTTGTTCACAATACACATACCAATGTAAACATACTCTAAAATACAAGGAAGTCCATTCCTTACTCCCAGTGTATACAGAAATACTAAATGTCCACAGAGAATTGCCTCTCAGTAATAGCAATTCTAGTATTAGAGGAAATGATTCAAGTATTCATGCTTCAATGAATTCTTTAAGTAAAATTACAACTCATTTGTGAAAGACCTCTAGCTCCCCAGATCCAATTTTTATATTAATAGGCTTACTAAAAGTGTGTATCCATGTACTCAGTTTGAGTCAGAATACCAAAAATAGCACAACAAAATGTGTATTAATTGATAGTCAAAACAAACAGAGCAAGGATCAGTCCACCATGGAAGGCCCACATTGAACTTCCTTGTTAACCACCTACACAATCGATGACAAACCCAACTGTTAATGCTTCTTTCAGATGATGCACTCTGGCTCATGAAATTCATCTTCTCTTCACCAAGGTAACAGAGGTATAAATTAATCTGGCCTTCAAACTGGCTTCTCATGATCATAAAACACATTTCATTAGTATGTTATAGAAGCCAAAATTAGGAAGTTTTATTTGGCTTCCATACTGCCATTATTTATAAATGAGATGCCCTATATTTCATTTGAAAACAATTATACCCCCCACCAGATCAATAGCTGAACCCAGAAATCTGCACACCATCCTAGATTCCAATTTCTCTTTACGCTTCCCAAATGTAAGCAGTTGCCCACATCACCACCTTTATTCAAGACATAGTTATTCTATCTGCTCATGAACAGAGATTGTGCCTTTTACCTGAGTATCACAGCACTTTCCATTATGCTGGACACATAGTAGGTGTGCAATAGAAGTTTATAGAATGAATAGATCTACTACTTTATCAATCCCAGAAGAAATGATGCACAGAGAGAAAACAGGAAAAAAAAAGATTTTCTTAGCAAACATGTTCTATGTACTAATTATAGATATTGTCACATAACTCCTAACACAAGTATATATTTTGTTTAATGGCATACTCAAAACCCATTTAAAAATGGACAAATTTCTTCTCTGGCCCTTAATTATACTATCTGGCTATGCTTACCTGTGTAGACTTCATTTTTTTTTTTTTTAGAAAAGAAAGCACTCTCACTTCAATGTGCAGCAAATGAAATGATCTATGGGCTGTATATAGCTATGTATGAGTCTGGGATCTGAGCTCCAGGTCTCTGGCAACATTCTTGGCCCAGAAGATTTGACACTGCAGGTCAACTCTCAAGCTGGAATGGAGAATGTAATGGAAAGTATATGTGTTTATTTAACACTGTTTGCTTGTAACCAGGTGGTTATCCTCAAAATGTATAGCTTCCGTTGGGAAGGATACGAGGAGAAAAATCAAAGAAATGAATCTCCGGATCTCATGGAAGAAATTTAAGAGCAAGTTCTCCCTATTAAAAAATATATATGCCTAGGGACGCCTGGGTGGCTCAGTGGGCTAAGCATCTGCCTTCCACTCAGGCCATGATCCCAGGATCCTGGGATCAAGTCCCTCATCAGGTTCCCTGCTCAGCAGGGAGTCTGTTTCACCCTCTCCCTCTGCTTCTTTCTGTCAAATAAATAAAATCTTTAAAATAAATAATAAATCATAAAATAAATAAATGTATCTATACGTACATATATATGACATATGTAGACATCTATATGTGTCTAAAAACACGTTTTAATGAGATGATAAGATCCAGGCATGTTTTGACAATTTAGCCATTTTAGTATGCTATAACAGCTTTCTCAAACATAAATACCATATTTGCTACTGAATGGGACAATGACTTGAGAAGGCATTTCAGGAACCACTTCTAGTAACTGATTTGCACAGAATTAACCTTAGGTACTCGTGTCTACATGGTCTATGCTCCTGCTATCTCCTAACTACAGAGTTTACTCTAGGGGAAGAAACAATGTTTTCAGGATCCAGGTAAATCAAGACCCCGCCCCCAAAAATAACTAAATAAATTTATATTTTAAAATTAGCCTAAAATACCTATAAATCATCTACTCAATTTGCTTCTTAAATCATAGAATGTTTACAGGTCAAAAAAGGGAAAAAGGAAACACCATGAGAAGTGGTAACTATCAGAAAGCTTGTTCAGAAAACGAGTCATACTCATAATTCTTTTTTTTTTTATGAAACAATGATAAAACTTTATTACTTAAAGTACAAATTCAGAATTTATCAATTTTCTTTTTTTTTCCAATTTATTTATTTTCAGAAAAACAGTATTCATTATTTTTTCACCACACCCAGTGCTCCATGCAAGCTGTGCCCTCTATAATACCCACCACCTGGTACCCCAACCTCCCACCCCCCCGCCACTTCAAACCCCTCAGATTGTTTTTCAGAGTCCATAGTCTATCATGGTTCATCTCCCCTTCCAATTTACCTAAAAGCACATACCCTCCCCAATGTCCATAACCCTACCCCCCTTCTCCCAACCCCCCTCCCCCAAGCAACCCACAGTTTGTTTCGTGAGATTAAGAGTCACTTATGGTTTGTCTCCCTCCCTATCCCATCTTGTTTCATGGATTAATTCTAATCATATCATCTTTTTTTTTTTAAAGATTTTATTTATTTATTTGACAGAGAGAAATCACAAGTAGGCGGAGAGGCAGGCAGAGAGAGAGAGAGAGAGAGAGAGGGAAGCAGGCCCCCCGTTGAGCAGAGAGCCCGAGTCGGGACTCGATCCCAGGACCCTGAGATCATGACCTGAGCCGAAGGCAGCGGCTTAACCCACTGAGCCACCCAGGTGCCCCCTAATCATATCATCTTAGTGCATGCAGTCTTTCATGACAAAATATCACAAGCTGGCTGGCTTACACAACAGACAGTTATTTCTCACAGTTTTACAACCCACAAGTTCAAGATCAAGATGCCAGTTGATCTGGTGAGAGCGCTCCTCCTGGTGTACAGACTGTGGCCTTCTCGCTCTGCCTTCAGAACGTAGGGAGAAAGGGAGCAAGAGATTGAGAGAACACTCTAGCGTCTCATCTTATAAAGACACTAATCCTATAAGATCAGGACCCCACCCTAGTACCTCATTTAACTTTAATTACTATCTAGAGTTTTTATCTTCAAGTATGGTCACATCGTGGGTCAGGGCTTCACCTTATAAATTTTAAGGGGACACATTTCAGTCCATAGGACTTGTCATGAAGTGTTTTTAAATTTATTTTTCAGGTTTTGATGCACTTTTTAAAATATAAATTTTGTTTTTATAGTTTAAATCACACAAGCATTACATAAACAAATTCTCATTCTGAAACATTTTGATAAAATAACTGTTCAGTCTATCCACGCTCATTGCACACCCCTGAGCACTTTTTTCCACACATTTACCTGGAAAGTGCAGATGCAGAATCATTTTTTCAAGAGACCCACCCAAAGTGAAACATCCTGCATTAGAAGATAATAATTTACCTGTTGCTGGAAGTTTGTAAGCAGGTAGTTGACAGCAATTTGGGAGGAATGTTATAAAAGAAATTCAAAGTTTGGAGGAATGGCTGAGGGTGTGTTTTAAAAAGCCCTATTCTTACCTTACTCTACATGATTCTAACCCATAATTATCTTGAAGCTATCTCTTTCTCTCTCTCTCTCTCTCTCTCTCTCTCACACACACACACACACACACACACACACACATTTTACTTCACTGACAGTCACTTTCCCCTAAGGATCCTGCTTCTTCTCTTAGTTGAGTATTAGGAGATGTGTTTTCTCTCAAACCTCAAGGTCAGGGTGGAACTGATACAGTAACTTTCTGACTAATCAATGCCACTTTCAGACAAATAGCTGCTCTCTCTTTTGTAAGCTGCTCCTTTGAGGAGCCGGTTACAGCATCCTCTTCTTTCTGTGGCCATTGCTTAGCCATCTGGTCACTCATTAAAGAACTTAGTACCAACTTAGTGTTTTTTTTGTTTCAAGCCTGCCATCATGCTAGGCATCTCCAGTCTTACATGGATGCATCATCAACACCTTGGCCAGTAGTCTGTTAACTGGATGGCCAATGATCCTGTCCATCACTCTACCTCAAGTGCCAACTTCCGAGTCACACCACGAATTTGGTCATCATTAAAAACTGTGCTCCACTTAATTCTACAATCACACACACACACACACACACACACACACACAATCTTTAAACTCTTCTCTTGCCAACTGCCTTGTTGCGGTACCCTCTCTGTTTCTTCCTGTATCAAGACCTACCACCCAATAATATTTCCACTTTATCCATATCTGCCTCCTCAACTATCCACACTCTCCCAACAGTACAATCATCTATCTACTCGGAATACATTCTTAAGATTCCATGTTAAATATCCCTTTCTCAGGAAGCATTATCCTGACTTCTAGCTATACGAAATCCCCCTGTTAAACCCTCTTATGAGTCCTGTGTACTTTTCTTTGTTTACCCTTAAATACAATAATTATCATATTGTAATTATGTCACTGTGAACTCAAACATGGGAGGTCTGTTTTATCCACACTGTAAACTGGTTGAGGGCAGAGAGCATGACTGTTACTCTCAACCACATGCCATCTAGCCTTATGACTTGGCACACAGAAAGTACTCAAGAAATATGTATAGAGTAACACGCATGCATGCACATACACAACGTTTTCTTCCAGTAAATCAATATTTGTGCCATGCAAGCAATGTTGAATCCAAAAGAATATTTGGGATTTTCTTTGCAGCCGAACAACAAAACTAATTGAAGCCACTTTTTGAAAAATATCATACCTTTAAAACAATCTCTTCCTGATTTGTAGAGTAGAAAGCTTTCCACTCTCTTTTGGCTTTTTATTGGCTGAGAGAGATGCCCTGCCAAGAGGCTCACTGCTTCTATAGCAGAAAGTGTAAAAAGAAGCAGCAGGGACAAAAGAATATGTGGAGGGGAAATACAGTCAAAGGGCCTTTGCATTCAAGGATGCCAAGAATAAATTTGCAATCAAAGGCTGTGTAACACAGGAGAGAGGAGGGAGATTCTACTCTTCTCGTAAAAAGCAGAATCCTTTAAAGACAGAGACATTAGAATCAGTGCTCAAAGATGGTAAAATGCAAATACTTCCTTCTCATTCACACTATGTGTCTGCAGAACTGTTTCTTTAGACTGGGAAGATAGAAGAGGGTTATTTCTCTATCTTCCAAATACATCTCTCACCCAATCCCTGACTCCTCAAGGGGGTTAGCCCTACACCCAGCAACATGCTACAAATCACTGTTCCCAGCATTTTCAGTAGATACCTCCTTTTAATTCTTGGTGGTGGTCTGAAAGAAAGAAAGAAAGAAAGAAAGAAAAGAGAAGTTCAAGTATTTTGCAAACTATTTTAAAAAAAATCAACTATGCAAGGCTCAGGAAGAAATAAATGACAGAAGTCGCCCTAGCCGATGTTTCTTCATTACTCCTTCCGTTGACCAGGACTCTGCCAAAATATGTGAGCAATCCTGGGCAACCATATACTGGGACACACCTTTGCAAGGTTCAACTTTTGTTTGGAGAAGGGGCTGAGAATTGCATGGGGTATAACCAGGGGAGGTAGGAGGGGGCAGAAAATAGGGATGACTTGCCGGATACTCAGTAGCATGACCACTACCCTGAGCTCTAGGCCAAAAGTTGTGTGTCCTACTCAGAACCCCTGCAAGTCATAGGACACCTCCTCCCTTCTCCCAGAAACAATTTAGTCTGTTTCTTTGGGACTCAGCCCCACCCCTCAAGTGGTTTGAACCCTCCATTGATACACCATGCTCTCTTTGAATACAGCCATGACAGATTTGTATCCAATTTTACAAATAGGTCAACTGGAGTTCAAAGGCCTATGTAATTATCAGAAATAGTTGGGTCTCCGTATTTTCAAGTAATAGAACCAAAAAATTGAAACATACAATCCTATGAAAGTATGGACTGATACACGCCGAACACCTGAATGATTTAAAATGAGTTGCTGTTGTTTTAAATCAGTCGATTAAGTTCTTTTTAATTCAGTCACTTTGGCAAAATTCAAACAAAATCTCTGAAACTACAACATACTGTAGAAATGTAAATACCTCTATGGTTCTCTTGGCAAAGAAGGTTCAAATAAATCTCCCCATATCCCAGGTGTAAAGAAATGTTCTAAGAAGATCCACTTGTATAAAACCAAATAAACAGACTCTGGCATCTGATTCTTTACTATTTACTTAGAGCAACAGACGTGAAGAAAACCAAGCTTTGGACTTACTTATATTAAACCTCTCCCACAAGGAGGCAAAAGGGGAAAAAATACAATGTAATTTAATGGTATATTTGCAAGCAAAAGAGTTCAAGAAAGAAAGATTATGCTGACCCAACTCTCACGGTTTACTTTTTAAAGTTGTGGGGAAAGAAATGGCAAAACTTACTATTTTGGTAAATTTTTGTTCTAAAAAAAAATCAAATTAAAAATAACAATATCCAATCATCTCTAAATGAGTCTGACTAAAAACACCACCAAAGGACTTATAATGTTTTTTTAAAACTTTATTCTCACCATTTCTTTCTTGGCCCTGAAAATAATGGTTTTAAATAACTTGATTTGTGTTTTTCCTTTATTGCCTTTCTACACATACACTTCGAAATGCTTACTTATGGGAAAACCATTGCATGCTTAGCTTTCATCCTTTATGAAATCTCTGTACTTCCTTCATCTCAAACTGGCAGGTTCTGTTTCCAGCAACAGGGAAAACTTTCCAATAAGGAAAATTCCTTGCTAAAAGTCATGTTTAAAACATAGCTCAGTGTGTTTTTAAAATATATAACTTGAGTTCCCAAGGGAGAAAGGGAACTCAGAGGCCAGATACAGGGAAAAGATTGAAAGGCGGACCTGGAGACATGTGATCTGGCCCCAGGACTGCTCTAAGTAGGGTAAAACACTAGTGTTAAGTCACCAATACAATACCCTTAATGACACCTGCATGCATGGCCTGGTACCCAAAGTAATCACACAGCTACAGGCATTTATGTCAGTCACAATTGAGCTGAACTATCCAGTAAGTTAGAGTCAGAGCACTGTAGTTTCAAAGCACGCATGTGCAGAGTTGACATGATCAAAGATTACTATTTCAGAACGGAAAAGAACGAGTTGCAAAAATATTTGCTTGGATCCTACAGATTTGTTGATATTTGGGGAGAAAGGTAGCCAGTGCATGACTGAAGTTGAGACAGGAGACAGGACAGAACATGCTCCCCACTAGGGTAGCTCAAGCTCCAGCTACCTCCCAGACCACCAACCAACCTGCATTTCTGCATTTCACCTCATGCTATGGGATGCCGACAGTTTCTCTATCTTTGTCTGCTTTGAGTTAAGTTATATAAGTCCCGTTTCTGTTCTGTAAGCTTGTGGAGTGCCAGGCCCCAGAAAGGAAGTGAGGGGAGAGGGTAAAAATGCCTTCCATATTTATTTGTGTGGAATCTTCATTTTTCAACTATATACCAGATGTAAAGGAGTTCTCTTGCTCTACTGCCATCTGTCATCTCAGAGTTAGGATCTATTCGCATGATATGCCTAAAGAAAAAAGAAGAAGCAAAAGAACCCAGTTTTAAGTCCTGTCTCTGTTATAAATAATTGTGCTTGACTTCTCAACCTATGGCTTCCTTGCCTATCAAGTGGAACTTAGGCAATGTGCAGCTACAAAAGTTCATTGTATGGATCAAGTCATATAAAATTTGTCAAGTGTCTTGAAATGCCAAGATGCTGCCATGAGGTCAGGGAAATTGATAGAGCAGGGCTGGGATATCATAGCAGGAGAAAAACCAGACAGAAAATGAGAATGGGCCAAAGTGAAGAATTCCAGCAATTTAATTCCAAAAGGAATATTGATTCAGGATATACCCAAGGGTCTGATGAAGCCACAAACACAACCACCATTCTTAAGGATAATTAAGGCCACCTCCTTAGATGCCTATCCCCTGACTTGGAGGGTAATCTCAGATCCAACACTCCCAGGCTTGCACCGAGGGTAATATCACCTGTTGCACTGATCCTGGCAGGGGAGGCTCCATGGCCAGCCAGATATCTCTCAGCACACCTATACTTCCTCTACCCCAAGTAGAGAAAAAAGGAGAGCCAAGACTTTCATGTGGGTAGGCTCCCTGCCAAGACCTTTAAGGTCCTATTATGACTTCTAAAATTCATTTTCAAATGTTGCAATATTTCCCCATACATCAATCACCTTAATAAATATTTCTCATATTGGAAAAAAAAATTGAGGGATCAATTTGCCTATTGCAGTACAGTCTTTGTTACTGTGTATGACAGGATGGTAGCTTGCTAGGAAATGCAATTCCACTTGAACTTTGACATGCAAATTTAATTTTCAAACTCTGTTTGACACATACATCCACCCTTTTCTTTGTGACGGCCTTACCTGATGCTCCTGGAAAAATCAGTGAAGAAATCCTTGTAGGCTCTTAGGTAGGAAGGACATAGCTGCCGCAAACTTTTTTAAACGCTGACCTGGAGGGGACTTCCAGTTATAAATCAAATGCGGTTGGTGCAGCAGAACACATTCTTGCTAGACCAACTGCAGAACAAAAACTGACTTCAAAAATCACATCTGAAAAGATCAGAGAATTGTGGAAGCAAACAGAATTAAATGAACTCCCCATAGCAGAGAGCCTTATTTAGGTGAGCCCTTTCACAGGTGGTTTTCTTCCCTGGGGCACCTGCTGATTCTGAGCACTGTCCGAAGATCAGGCCTGATCCATGCAGAAGGAGCAGAGGAGGCCAACAGCAACCAGCCAAGTTGCTGGCATTCATACAAAGGACCACCATTTCCCTACGTGCTCCCCAGATTTCACCCCACCATACCATTGTTGAATTCTGAGGCTGAACTCCAGGGTAAGTAGCTTCTGGAGGGTAAGCTAAGAGCTCCAGTAACCCCACAGTAACTGGGAGAGCCTAGCTTGGAATCATGGGCAGTCTCCCCAGGATGGTCACCAAATCTGGAAATACTATAGTGTGTGGTTAAGTTGCTGAATCAGTCTTTCAGCATTCTTCGTCAAAAGTGTAGGAGAGACACACCCAAGGGAAAAAGACAGAACTCAGTAACTAAACTGAAACTAAACCACAACTTAATCTTCTATGTCCCAGATTCAGTTCAGTTCCTGCAGATTGAGATGACCAGCTCCGCATCTTATGGGCCTCACAGGAGAAAGCAGAGCCCTGTCTGGTAGAAGTAGCATCACATAGAGCTTTGACTCTTGCTTCGTACGTAGAATTTGGCATATAATAACAAATAATAACATGAAAAGAGGTAGGAAAATGTGAGCAATAACCACGTGGTATAAACAATAAAAGCAGATACCAAAAAAATGGATATTCAATTAGCATCCAAAGATTTTGATAAAATGATCAATAACCTTAAAAATGGGAAGAAAGCATGGACAAAGTGACAAAAGGATGTGAAATTTCATCAAAGATTAGAAACTGTAAAAAAAAAGGTCTAAGACCAAAAAATATGATATCTGAAATTAAGACCCCATTGGTTGAGTTTAACAGTACAGCAGAAGATTCATTAAATGGCCCCAAAGACAGATCAGTATAAAATATTTGACTAAACCACAAAAGAAAAAAGTAATATACATTGTCAATCACATGCAGGTCATAGTGCAAAACCCTGCATCCTTATTATTAGAATTAACTGAAGACAAAGAAGGAGGAGGAAGTGAAATGGGGAGGAGAAAAAGAAGAAGAAGAAGAAAAAAAAAAAGAACAGGACAGAATACTATATAAGGAAAACATGGTCCAGAATCTTCCAAAGTTCTTAAAGAGAGCAACCCTCATATTCAGAGTCTCAGCTAATCCCAAATATAACAGATACAAAGAGAATCGTAACCAGACACATCACAATCAGACCATACGAAGGATTGGTCGAAGACGACGAAGGATTTGTCCTGATTCTGACAGGCTGAATAGTCACTGTGCCACAGTCTCCATTTAGAACCCAAATGGAATGGGCTATAAATTATTTTTTAATACTGTTTATCTTAAAGGGAAATTAACTTCCATAACTTCAAGACCAAGTGAGAGGCACATAAACGTGTTTACTGTTTGAAGCTTTTAGCTGCTTTTCAAAAATAAAAGAAACCGTTTGTTTCAAATTGTCCTATAATCAAGATAAAACCAATTTCAAGAAGCATCTCCACGCCTGATCAATATGAGTTCATTGAAACATTGAGAAAGTAATTCCAAAGAAGAATTAGGAATATTAAGTCTTAACTCTTCTCTCATGTATTTGCTTTAGAAAGCTGGCTGAGATTGTTTATGACGCGGGAATTATGGGAATCAGACACAAACTGTAGGAGGAGTCAGAGGTAAAGAGCCAACGTTTGTTTACTGAGCCCTTAGCAGCTGCGACATTCTTCTAAACTCTTTCCAGAGATCATCATAGGTGTGAAGTGAACTTTACCAGGATCATGCGTGGAGATGAAAATGAACAAATTCGTACCCTGAACCTCTCCACAGTGTCAATTGTTTCAGACAGTCCAATGTCTTCAATTCCATTTCTACTCCTTTTTCTTTCTCTTTAGAGACCAACACTCGTTCTAGCTGTCTGCTTCTGGATTTTGTGAGAAGCGATGCAGATCGGAATGGAATCAGGCTGGGTTCCCGTTGAGTTCTTTCGCACAGCCCAGCTCTGGTCTCCTCTCCTTGACCCTCCTCTCGGAAACCACCAGCCCCTCTCCCTTTCCCACATGACACCACCCACTCCCCAGCCGCAAGCCTGGCTCTGAAATGGGATATAGCTTACTAGCTTTTTTCTTCCCTTCCAGTACACACATCCATTTCCTCCTATATTGTTTCTGCTAATCACTTTGGGAAACAAGAATAATTAAAACCATAAACATGAAGGAATTTTAAAAACACCTAATATCCTCAAAGCAAAGCTTCCTGAAGCATTCCTTTCTCTGCATCTGAAATTATAACCGAGCTCAGCTGGGATTCCGTTCTCTACCATCAGTCGCTGAATTTCCTTCTAGGCTCTATCCTTTGATTAAATTAAACCCTGTTGATGTCATGAAAACGTCTGGTGTCTCAGCTCTAAGCTTTCGGTTCACAGCTTGGAGGTCCCCCAGAAGAGTCCTCTGCTCCGATTCTGCGCACTGTTTCCTCCAAAACATGAGATCTCCGGGATAAACCATCCGTCAGCACCCAGTATTTCCCATTCCCTGGCCCCTTGGAGGAAAAAGAAAAGACAAAATTCGGAAATGAAAGGGTCTTGAAATCTAATAAGGTGACATTGTCTTCCAGCCCCTTCAGACAGACTCATGACTCAGCTATCATAAGGAAACCTATGTAAGAAAACTTCTACCATCTCGTAAGAAATTCATAATTTTCAAACCAGCCATGCCCATCTTCCCACTTCACTGACTTGAGTCATTTTATCTTGTAAGCTAGACACATAAGAATTAACTTTCCCTCTTTCTTTATCTTTTTCCTTTGATATAAAGTGACCACTTATTCTGTTATATGTTTTACAGAGTCACTCTTCCCTCATGACTAAGTCCTTTTTTGCTGAATGTATTTGCTAAGTAGATCTTGTCATTCTGGAAATATCTTTGAAGAAACTGACACCAGTTGGTGTTGAAAGATTGACTTTACTACTCTCTAATCTTAAGGTCATTAAGGATGGCTCTTTCCATTGTTTTAGGTTAATACTCCTCGTGTCTTAAATAATTTGACTTCTTACATGATAGAGGTTTTTTTTTTTTTTTTCAGCATTTTCTGCTTACCATTTTACAAGCACAATAAAGTAAGAAGCGTATATGTACCTTCTACTCTTCCAGCTTTGATTCCTGTCATTATAGCACAAAAGCAAGTTCACTGAGAGGCATAGCAACTAGCAACTTTCAACACATCTTACTTACCCTTTCTGCCCCTTACTGAATCTGCCTAAAGACCACATCACTCTGGCTGCTGGGAGATGTCAGTACTCAGAAAGGAAGTTTAAAATTATGTACGAAATGAGCTCAATGACCTCTGTTTCCTTGCCTATGTGGTAAATAATTTGTGGCTTTTCGAAAACTGGAAGCATATTTTAAAGTTCAAGCAAGCTTGGTAGTAAATTGTCCTAAGGCTCATAAAAATGTGCACACAGGTTTACAGACACCAAAATCAAATAACTCAAGTGAAGTGAAACCAAAACAGAGCTGATGCATATTTGCTTACAGCATACATACCCCAGTCCCAGAACTGCACACACAATGGTCTATCCTTTACCATGTACTGGAAATTCTGGAACATTACATTGTTCAGTGGTTAGGTAGGTTGCTTGAATTGCCTTTACTGACTTTTAGAATACCTCTATATGCCGTTTTGACTACTTTAAGAGAGGCATATGCTATGGGTTGCAACCTAGAACTTCAGAACCACTCAAGACCTAGCAAGACTATTGTCCTTTGCCTCTTGTCTTCTTCATGATCTAAGGAAGCCTGGGAAGGGAGGTCAGAATGACAGTAAAAACATGATGAGGATAGAGACAGGGGCAAGCAGAGGCACACACTTTGGCAATGGAAAAAGAAACAAAAATTAAACTAGAAGATCTTAGCAGTCCACAAATCATAAGGAAGAAGAGGAAATGGGCTCAAACACATACCAAATGTTCAGTTCTCTTTCCCTTTCTAGTAAAACCTTAAGTGATTCTCCAAAGCCCCGCTGTCCCACCGAACAGTGGAAAAAAGAGTCTGAACTAGAATTAGAACTTGAGACCGGAAGTTCACTGCTCATTGGACTTTTGCCTAGTTCACAAATTCATAAAACTAAGATCCTCTGTACCTATCCATGCTCTCCTACTGTATTTTTTTTTCCTCAAGACATCTCCCACAATAACCTTTTTTTTTTTTTAAGATTTTATTTATTTATTTGACAGAGAGAATCACAAGTAGGCAGAGAGAGAGAGAGAGGAGGAAGCAGGCTCCCTGCTGAGCAGAGAGCCCGATGTGGGATTCGATCCCAGGACCCTGAGATCATGACCTGAGCTGAAGGCAGCGGCTTAACCCACTGAGCCACCCAGGCGCCCTAACCTTTTTTTTTAAATGAGATGGATAACAAAGCATTTTCATGTCTCTGCTCAAACCACCCAACGGATCTTGATATCTCACAGAGAAAAAGTCAAAATCCTAATGGTAGTGACCAGCTGGTGAGCCTATGCCTTCAAGTGACCCCTCCCATCCTAACACTGGTCATTTCAGATCTTGCCCCCAAAAGATCCCTTTCTCACTCTGTTCCAGTCACATGGGGCTCCTTGCTGTCTCTGCATCTTTGCACTTTTTATTTTCCTGCTGTTCCCCCAGATGGTGCTGTGACTTGTTCTCTCACCTCCTACAAGTCTATGGCCAAATACCACCTTCCCAGTGAAGCCTTTCTGACCATCTTATCTAAACTTTGAAAATAGGACTTCCCAAACTCCTTACCCTCATGTCCAACTTTGCTTTTTCCTACACCTTTCTTATCACCTTCTTATATTTTATAGAATACAACTTCTTCATCTCCCTCAACAGAATATAAGCTCTATACAAAACCAAGAGGTTTTCTTCTTTTGCTCCATGCTGAATGCCTCCATCAAAAATAGTGCTTAGTATGCAGAAAGACTCAACAACTCTTTTTAGGACAAAGGAGTAAAACAGAAAGACAATTAACACTTTCTTCATATGCCCTGTCCTCACTAACCAGCTTTCTGATCCTAGACAGATAACTGATATCTTACCTAAGTTTCTGACCTTAAACAAGTAATTATTCTGAGCCACTATTTTCTCATTTGAAGATAATCACTAATCACATGAGATAATGTTTTATAAAAGCACTCTAAAAAGTATCAAATGCTATGTAATTTGAAGTTATGATTAGAAAACTTACTGGTTTAATTAACAACTCTCACAAATGAACAATACAGCTCATCCAAAAGAAATGTCTGTATATAGATAAACACAGATAAAATATCTATATCTGTATCTATCTATTTCCATGTATTTGTCTACCTATGTATTGTACCTATCTATATATATGGAGAGAGAAAGAGAAGAGGAGAAAGCAAACATCCCTGGGGAAACTTAAGACTAGATCTGTGTAATGACCATTGTTTCCCCAATTAAGATGTGAAAAATGGGAACTGACAAAAACAAATACAAAGCACAATATTGTACTTAACTAAGGTCCTCTCTTTTAATTTAGTGGTTAAAATTATTATGGCTTCCCCTTATTGAAAGAAATTATTTGGTGGAATACAAATTCCTTGGGGACCAGGAATTTTGAAACGTTCATCAGTATGTCCTCTGGGTCCATAGAAAGTTGTCAGCTCAGTGTGTGAGTGAATGGGTACCCAGCAGAAACGGTGAACAAGGCAGCAGAAAACCAGAGCCATTTCAGAATACAGACTGGCTGGTATCAGAAGTTCAACCACATATCAAAAAGCCATCTCTTCCTCAACCTGTGACTTTAAGGATGAGTGGGCATTTTTGAAAAGGTACATGATGCTTCCATCGCTCTTAAGCACAAGTCACCCAGACTCAGGGTGTTCTAGACACCGAGAGCCGAGAGTGGGTGGCAAAGGTGGGGGGGGGGCATAATAACCATCAGGGTGCTTCGTAATTACGGTTTGATCCGCAAATTCTAAAGGGTTGGTATTTCATTGCCTCCTTAATCATTTAAATCCTCATGGGCATTTGACCTGACCCGCTTAACCTGAACTTTAAGTCACAAAAGAGAGAAGGGGGGGAGGGGTTGCAGAACGAAAGACTCTTCATATAGCTGCCTTTAAAAAGAAAACAAAACAAAATTAAAGACTACTTGAAATTAACCAACTAATAGTGACATTTCTCAAAAAAAAAAAAAAAATCAGCTTTAAAGCGACTGAATAGGGAGTGGAAGGGAGAGACCAAGTGTTCTCTTTTGATCTTTTCACTGCCCCAACTTTATTTTAATAATGTGTCCAAAGACTGATTCCACCTCTCTCTCACTTTAATAAAGGTTCATTAGTGGATTAGGAGAGATTTGAAACTGAGCCCAGTGGAGTCAGCAGAGACAAGTTCCAAACAGCCACTCAGCGCATTTTGAAAAGCACCAAAGCTAGCAACCTGGAAAAGGTCCACCAGTAAAATCTGGTTGTCTTGTGTGTGTGGAGCCCCACTGGACTGACAAAACATCCACTCCTAGATGGACAAGAGTGGCAACATTACTCAAAATTAACAAAGCAAAGGTCGTTGTGTTCAGTGTCCGCCAACACAGCCCATCCACATGGAAAATGTAAGGGGAAAACTGACCGTCCAGCATATGTTATTGGGATAACAAGAAGCAAGAAGAAGGCCGCCCACAAACAGGAAGAGAGAACTCATCAAGAACCCATCCATGATGGCTCACTCACCTCAATTTCTTGCCTCCAAAACTAGGAGAAATAAATCTTTGCTGTTGAAGCCGCCCAGTTTATGGCAATTTGTTAAAGGAGCCCAAACTAAGACAGATGGATAGAAGGACAGACAGATGGACAGATACATTTTTTTTCTAGACACGATTCTTTACCCCTAAGTATTTCAGAGTATACTTGCTAAGTAAAGGACTATTCTCTCATGGAACCATTGTATAGTTATCAGCCTCGTAAATTTAGACTGAGACAACAATTTTATATACTCTACCCACTATAAACTAATTTGGTTGGTTGGCCTAATTATGGTCTTTATATAGCATTTTTTCCCTCCAGTGCAGAATTGGGGAGGTGATGGGGGACTTCACTTTAAGAGCTCTTTTTATTGTTGTTTTTGTTTCTTATATATTAATCCAAGACTTTGGTGAACTCATGACATCCCTTCTCTGGACTCAGACCTACAAGAATAGTTCTCACTTTACCTCATCTCTGCTATACCGGTCCTCTGTTTCATTCTTTTCACTCCTTTCTGCCTGGGTCCCTGTGTCTCTGGGGACACAACTTCCCTATGCCTTCCATGAAATGTTCTAAGGCTCCCTCCCCATTCTCCATCTCTGGTACCTGGGCCTAGTTAGAGCTGATACTGTCATCGAGACATGTTCCTGAGCTTGGCTGGGAGTCAACATGTAACCAGTCTCCAGCTGTACCCTTTTGTGTTCCCTCCAACCCACTTTCTGCTGCCTTGTGCTGGGGTTGGGGAGGGGGTGCCCAATGCCCTGAAGAATTCCCAAACTTGTGCCTGTGGAGACTTCCTGGGCCTGGATCACTCTGCAACCCCAGGGCTGGGCTCCAGTTCCAGAAAAGCAGCCTGGTGAGATGGCCAGTTCTGCTGACAGGCACAGTATTGTCTCCATGGGGCGGTGTGACACTGGGCTACTACAATGGTGCTGACACTCTAATATTGATGATTTGAACTCATTTGGATGCAGGAAGAGTTCAGGACCCTGGGGTCCCTACAGCCCACAGCACACCCTTAAGTTTGAGCCACATGTATTCTCCTGCATCTTTGATTACCACATGCTCCCACAGGGGTGCTGCCCCTGGTCTACAAGACCTGAAATAGCAGGTGTCATTGACCCTGTCCATCCCCCTCTCTCATCACCGGCACCTCATCCCCCTGCAGGCTCAGCAATACATGTAATACAGGCCTCGGGAGTGGCCCCACTTATCTCCTCCAATGGCTTTCTACACTGTTGCTCTGCAGCACCAGTGGGCCCTTCCATTTACTTCCTCTCTTGCCTCCAGTTGTTGTGATGATTTTGTGCTCTCCCAGATTTAGCCGAGTCCAGTGAGGGTCAGGGATTCCTTTCATGAATAGAATCACTGTTCTTGCTCTACCTACAGATTCCTCCCTCCACCCTCCTCACTGGGGATGGTGGGTAGAAACCAGGGGTGCAATCAACAGTGAAAAAAGGGCACATTTTAGGAATGCTGTGATTATAGCCTAAAGAGTTCAAGAGGAGACACAGTTGGAAAATGTGTTGTTCTATATTTATGCCATAAAATTCCAAATGATAAATTTAACATGCCCATAAAATAAATTATCGTTCATGTTTTCCTGCACACTGTGTGCATTTGTGGTCATCTTCAAAGAAGAAGAGGAACAACGGTTGAAAGCCATCGGAAGCGACTCACAGACAGCAAGATGGATGGTGTGGCGTCATGAATAATGATGTAACCAGCATGAAACAAATGGCACGAGGGCACTTCAGAGTGGAGAAGAGCTGTATTGTTTCAACTCAGACAGGTTCTGACGAGCTACAGGACTTGAATAATAACAGCATTGTTACCTTTTTCTCACAGTGGGAGATATGAAATTACTCGACAACAGCACATTTGACAACAAAAACTATGAAGAGATGATTCCTGCACCTAAACTGAGAGAAACAGTACCTGGATACTATAAACTATCAAGTTCTCCAATTGGACAACAAGCAAACACATTGATATCTTTTTTCGGTATCATTCTTAATCTTTAACAATAAATCACTATGCCTCAAATGTATTCTTGAATTTAGCAATGTATTTTTAAATGAAAAATATTATATAAACAAGGGATCTACCCCCAAAAAATGACTTATCCAGGGTCCCACACACTCTCTGGGTGGCCTTGAAGCCAGAGGTAGGGTGTAGGTAATCATTATGCCCCAGTCCTATAAATGTGCATCACAAAGATTAACATCACAACCATCATCTGAGTTTTTCTAATAGCTTGACTGATTTCCATTTCTTTTTTAGAGTTATGGGAAATAGGAAAATGACAATTGAAGACTTTGTCTGAAACAAAAATCTTGGTTCTATAAGAGGCAGAAATGCCAGCTGAAGCTTGAGGCCAGCATCGGAGGGCCTCTGACTTCAGCCCAAAAGGGTGATGTCACAAGGCCACATAAATAGCCTTTGACCAAAGAAGAAAGAAGAGGAGAAAAATGGCTTTGCAGTTGTACAATTTCAAGAAATAGCATATACAGGACAAAATGCCAATCTAACTAGAGAATGAAGAGTACAATAGAACATTACTGAAAGCAAAGGAGTAGAAAGTATGATCATCATGAAAAAGGTTTCAATGTCCAGGGAGTTGCAATGTTTTTATTCATTATTAAAGCATAACTTGGAGAAGAAGTCAATCTGTCTTTGAGACAGATTGAATCCTAGTTCCCTGCTCTTTGGCAACAGTCTCCCTGTCTCCCCAGCCCTTTTGTACCTACACAGACAACATATTCCTTGGGCACTGAGTCCACTGGTCCGTAGTATGAGAAGTCAGTTAAATGCAGAATGTCTATGCCTCACTCATAGGCTAGAAATGCTTACCCATATGTGGATTCTTCTGATGTTGACTTCGTTGTTTTAAAGCAAGTTCTTCCCTTCCTTGCTTTGTCATAATTATTCCAGTTATCTCCACTCATTTTCCTAAAGAGTGGAGAGAAATGCTTAACCCCAGAGTAACAGTACATAACCCACTGCTATTTACTTTCTTCTGGAGCCCTTCGCCTACGTCAGACTTCACTAGCTGTATTACTATTCTATCAGAAAGAATTACAGAAGTAAATAAGTTCGACTTTGCCATGGAACTCTAATCTCAGCCATTACTGGAAACCATAATTAATTCAAACAAAAGATATATGCAACAGACCAAACATTTAGAAAAGCCAAGTAATGTTATCTTTCCTTTATTTAGTAAAGCACACTCTCCTAAAGGCTTACTAATCTCTTTCTATCACTTCATTGGTAGTGAAAACCTGGCAGATGATGGAACATCTTTTGGCAAACTTCAGATACGACAGAGAGAAGAAAAAAGTTAAAGAAAATAAAGAGTATGGTACAAGGAGACTGTCTGTGGGAAAGAGGAAAAGCAAAAATAGAAAGAAAAAGTGCATCTGTTAGGAGGGAGTGGGCCATCACCAGGAATGGTCCATCTATTGGGTAGGACCACCAAGGCATGGTCATCTGCCAGGTGTTGTGTGTGTGTGTGTGTGTGTGTGTGTATACATATATATATATATATATATGTATATGTATGTAATGGAAACACAAAGGCAGAGGTTATGTCTGGAAAATGAATTGGCCAAGGATTGCCTATCTTGCGCACCACGTGTAAAATTTCAAGGCTAATTGTTACAAACGAGTACTATTTTTCACTGTTGCATTTCATCATACCCCTGTAAATAACCGTGAAGTCTGTAATGCAGTGAAAATGAAGCCTGGGTTCACCTAGCACAGTATCTGTTGTTCTGACAATTCTACTAACATAGTAATAACTGTGCCAAATGCCAGGCCACAGACGCCACACAGAAGACTTTCACTAAAGACTTTCACTATAGTGTTGCCATTTTGCCTTTCCAAGAGCTTCAGTATATGAAGAGATTTCCTTGCTTCAATCATTTTTTTCTGAAATCTTTAAATAATAGCTGACATTTAGTGAGGTTTAAATGTAATAGTTTATGGAAAATTTATGACAGTCCTACTCTCATTTTGTGGATGAGGAAAGTGAGGGCAGAGAGACTAAGCAACCTTCCCCAAGTGTCACTGCTAATAAATGGTGAAGCATGGTTATAACAAGAAAGCTGTGTATTCAAAGACATTTTTGAACTCAGACACACTTCAAAACATTAAATAAATTAGCATCATCTAGAGGGGAAAAAATTGCTTCTTGATTTGGTTCTACTTACAGCATTAGCAATTAATGTCATTCACCCACAAAATAAATATATATCTTCACTCCCCTGATTTTTAGAGTACTCTGTTCCCCTATGTTGGGGCCAAGGGCAGGCTACCCAAGATTGTCCACCTTGCATGAACATTATTTTTAATTAAAAGCAATCAAACCCCAATGGATTCTCTACCTCTACCTCCCACCCCCCCCTTTCCCCGACAACTGCCTGCTTGTATCTGAAAAAGAACTATTAACAGCAGAGACTCCCCTCTACCTAAGAAACTTATCTGCATGATAGGGCAATGTTTGTTTTTCAAACATCTTCTCTGTGGAATTTCCATGTCTCTGTGGATTTCCCTGTGTGGATTCTGTCTTATGTCTATTTGATTCTTAGTTCAGCTAGAAGGACCTTGAAAGGCAGAGTAAGTTCTTCCTCCCCAACACCTGGATCTGAAAAAAGCTGAATGTTCCTGAATGTTCAGGAAGTAAATAATTTGCAGGATCTGTTCACACTGTCATGGATAGTTTAGTAATTGTTGAGAATCCATAATCTCCTCAGAACTGGACAAAATGTGAGCAAATACTCTTGCCACCCCATCTCAAAAGACAGAGAGCCCAAAGAAAAATCAGCAGAGCTTTCTACCGCATCAGGTGGCAAATCATACACTGCCAGGTATGTCTATCTGCACAAATACTGCTTCATTTTTCATTTTGTACCCCACAGTGAAAGCCAGCAGAAGAGAAAATTTCCTAAACCAAGTAGCCCCACACTACTTTTATAGAAGGGCTGGGAAGGAATGGGGTGCTGCACTTACTTAATTCTGAGAAACATAATGGAACTTGATCCTACACAATGGTGCCTCTGGGTCAACATTACCTTTCCATCTCCCAACCTTTAATTACCTGCATAATTCACACTTTTGTCATATAATTATGTGCTAATACCACATTTGCACACAACTTCACCCACTCAGTAAAATGGACGTAAATCAATTATAACAGCCTGAAAAACCAAAGACATATCTCTTAAGTAGTACTTACCCATATGCTTCTCTAGAAAAATGTCCCCTCCCTTTTTAGTTTGTCTCCAGGGCTAATAGTCTATATATCCAAAAAATGGACCATCCCATCATTTGCATGCTCATTGTTTTTGCTGAGGAGAGCTATAAACTTAATTTGAAAACTTTTCTCAAAAAAAAAGAAATTATCTGAATCATAGTATTCAAATAAATGTGGAAAATTTTCAATATTAATCACCAAACTTTGGTGAGTTTTTGAGTTTGCAAAGCACAATTTCACACATTATTCTCCAACATAACACCCCAAACAACACTGAAGATTCAGGCCATGTGATCACCAACACTTTCCACATATAAAAATCGTGAGCTGAAAGAGGAGATAGAACATGAGAATTGTTCACATGGCTAGGAGATACTACCCTTAAGATCCAAACGCAGGTTTTCTGAGGTTGAAATGTTTAGCAGAATTCTATTTTCCTATAAATCTGTCCATATTCACACAAATTTGATTAAACAAAAATCAAGAAAATATGCCAAAGAGAGACTGTAAGTGTTCCCCTGAGGTACTTTCTATAAATTCAAGCAATACTAAGCTTGCCATCACATAAAAGACAAAAGAGCAAAACCAGACTCAAGATGAAAACCAACAGAGCTGTTTTTACTGCCCACACTGTATAAAAGGCAAGAGGAGGAGAAAGCCAGATCAAATGACAAAAAACTTTCTAAATCTGTCACTTAGTAACATATTGCCAAATTCTTGGTGTTTTTATCCCAAGAAGTTTAAATTCAGCATTCTACTACTGAAGCAGTCATCCTTTCTCTGCCTCTCTTCCCACCAGAAAGGTACAATGGGAGAATGATAATCTTACTGATTAATACATATATAATTCAGAAAACAAAAGAGAACTGTTTCCTTATCTTTGATATTCTCTGTTTTCCTCCTATTTTTACTAATTTTCTAGGGATGACATTGTCTAATGAAGACACAGAGTACTGCAGAGCCAGATAGAACACAAAGGACATAACTTATGCCTGGAGAGATGCATATGTACACATAAAAACCCACGCCGAGCTCCTTCCTTCCCTGTATCTGCATTTCAAACCACCCATAAAACATCTGTGGGCAGCTGGTAATTCACTCTGAAACCATATTTAACCTTCTGAAGTCACATTAGCTGACAGGGCTTTGGTGTCTGTTGCCTAGAAAACAGATCGATATACTCTATATTTTGAAGGGCATCAAATTCTCCCTGTCAGGAGCAGGGAGGCGGGGAGGCTGTGGGGTCAGAGGAGAGCTAGCAGCAATCAAGCCTCGCTGTGCTGCCTTCCCTCCCCCACCCCAATAGAAAAGAACCTTTCTGAGTTTCCCCTGTCATTGCCACCCCCTCGAATCCCCCTCCAACCCCCCACCCCTAACTAGGCAGAGATGGGGCACCCATGCTGGGCACTCAGAAACCATCAACTTAGCCAACAAATAACGGCCCAAGTCCAAACAGATCACAGTCTGTGGGGGATCAGAACAATGTCAACAGTAGCCCCATGACTGAACCTCGGGGGTTCTGACATGTGGCAGGTGGGACACTTGAGCAGCGGTCTCATCCCTGTAGCCTCTAAATCACTGGACACACTGTTGAGCAAGATTACAGGAGATTATCCCCGTCCAGAGGTGATATTTCTGTAACAGCTGTGTCTTCTAAAATAATAAGCAGGTACCTTTCTTATAAAAAAAAAAAAAAAAGTGCTTAAAAATCACCTCTAACTCAATATTCTTCCTAGCGGTGGCTGTATCTTGAATAGCAGGTACAAATGAAAAGTATCTTGCTTCTGTTTACATTGAGTCATGACAATCCAAGACTGAGATGCTTCCAAGGGCTGCTAAGAATGAACTCCATTTATTTTAGATGATCTCACTGAGAAATAGGAATCGGTTTTGTTGGATGTTTCTAGGTTGCCTATCGCAAAGGCTGTGTGCCGGACACAACCATGACTAAAATGACATTATGTGAGTGAGTAAAATGTACAACACACACTGTTGGGGGCTGAAAGGTGTCCCCCCAAAAGTCATAGGGTTGAAGCCCTAACACCTAGTACCTCAGAATGTGACTGTGTTTGGACAGAGCCTTTTAAAAAAGCAAGGTGGGGACGCCTGAGTGGTTCAGTTGGTTGAGCGTCTGACTCTTCGATTTGGCTCAGGTCCTGATCCTGGGATACTGGACTCCACACTCAGCTGGGAATTTGCTTGGGATTCTTATTCTCCCTCTCCTTCTGCCTCCCTCCACCACCTGCTCTCACTCTAGCTCTGTCTTTCTCTCTCTCAAATAAATAAATACTTTTTTTTTTAAAAGGTGAGATGGGGGGTTATAAGGGTGGGTTCCAATCCAATCTGACTAGTGTCCTTAAAAGAGGCGATTAATACACAGGCACATGTGCAGGAAAGACCTTGTGAAACACAGAGAACAAGGGAAGGAGAGAGGCCTCAGAAAAAAAACGCCCGCTAACATCCTGATCTCTGGCTTCTAGCATCTAGAAATGCGGGAAAACGAATTTCTGTTGTTTAATGCACCCTATTTGTGGTATTTGTTATGGTAGCCCTAACAAATTAATAACACACATTTAAACATGAATCTTTTTATTAGAAAGAGTGAACTTACTGAGTCAATTCTAGAAGTTTCTTCAATAATAATAGTATAATAATATATAAATAATATATAATAATAAACCCAACAAACAAAAAAAAAGATTTTACAAATAAAATATACTATATCCCACATCTAATGCAACAAAAATGCTCTAGAACCTACCTTCAAAGACCATCTGATACCTAACCATTGCTCACCACATCCATTGCTATAAACACCAGCCCAGACCATTATCTCTCACCTGGAATACAGACTCTTCATGGACCTGATATAACCCCCTTCAAAGTATATTCAAAACACATGACCCTTTGAAAACATGTCAGGTCATGTTACTCCGCTGGCCAATACCCTGCAATAGCTCCTTAGTCCCCTCCAAGGAAAAGCTAACACCCTTGTAAATGGCCACCAGGACCTACTTGACTTGACCCCAGTTAGAGTTCGCCCCTCATTCCTATGATCCAGCACAATGGATGCCCTTGACTACACTTTTGTTCTAACTTCACTGTCTATCTAGAAGCCTCCCCTCCATCTTATCTGCAGAGCTAAATCCCTCATCTCCTTCAACACTTTGTTCAAATTACCTGGTTTCAATGAGAACTTCCCAGACCACCCTATTCAAAATCATAACCACAGCTTTCTCTTCTCTTCCCCTATCCTACTCTACTGTTTCCATAGCATTTAGTCACTTCTGAAGTACGATATAAATTACTTATGTATTATTGTCTTAGTTCATTTGGCTTACTCATGTATTTCCAATCATCTGGAGCCAGGCCTGACCCAGAGTAGGGACTCAGTAAATATCTGATTAATGAATGTTAAATGAAAGATTACATGGATATGAAGGTAGAATTTTCTTTTCAAGCTCTATAAGTTTTCAAACAGTCTCCAATTTAGAAACCCTTACCGATACAATTCATTGTGAATGTTAAGAATTTCCTTTTTCTGGGGACACCTGGGTGGCTCAGTGGGTTAAAGCCTCTGTCTTCGGCTCGGTTCATGATTCCAGGGTTCTGGGATCGAGCCCCACATCGGGCTCTCTGCTTGGTAGGAAGCCTGCTTCCCCCGCCCCCTGCCTGCCTCTCTGCCTATTTGTGATCTCTATCAAATGAATAAATAAAACATTTAAAAAAAAAAAAGAATTTCCTTTTTCTTACGAGTAGTCCTTCACATTTATCTAATGCTCCAAGAAAATTTCCAAAGGAATAAAGAAGTTTCAACCCCTGTCTTTCTACTCCAACACAAAGTCAGACTTTTTGGGAAGACAAAATGGAAAGCAGGCCCCTAAAGCCTGTGAAGTTAAAAAATGTGCAGTTGTGCATGAATTCTTGTGTATGTGTTCACGTTGCTGGAATGGTCTCACAGACTGTGACATCAAGTCAGACAAAGACAAGTGAGAGGCTCAAAATTCAACTGGATATCATTTGAAATATCCATATCTTTTAATATTATAAAAGAATGCAGAATGACATCAAGATTTAAAAGATCTTATAATTTAATAAAAGATATACTATTAGATATCTTGAGATTTCATCAAGTTCAATGGTCTTAGGAAACTGAAGGAAGGGGCACCTGGTTGGCTCAGTCCATTAAGCATCTGCCTCCAGCTCAGGTCATGATCTTGGGGTCCTGGGATCGAACCCCACATTGAACTCCACATCAGGCTCCCTGCCCAGCAGGCAGCCTGCTTCTCCCTCTCCTATTCCCTGTATTTGTGTGTGCTCTCTCTTTCCAGGAAATAAATAAATAAAATCTTTAAAAAAAAAAAAAAAAGAAAGAAAGAAAGAAAAGAAACTAAAGAAAAATACATTTCTAGATCTCATGAGCCAAAGAAATGTAAATCTCCATCAAGTAATCAACCTGGATAGACTCTAAAGACTTCTGTGAATAAAGACAAGAATTAGGGCATATGGGTATGACTTGAAGCCAGAGATGTAGGCTCCAGGACCAAAGAGGTCTACCTTTTTGAAGTTTTTAAAGCTCATGACATAAGAGATATAACATAGGGCCCCATGAACCACTTGTAGGAGGGAACAGTTTAGAGATATGAATTTGAAAACATGAATTTTGACAACACAAATTTGAAAACAGCCAGTACTATAACAGAAACATGAACAAAAGGCATAAAACAGCAGTCCTCACACTTGACCATGCGGCAAACTCACATGAGGTCTTGCTACATACAGATTTTTGGGCCCTGCCTCCAGTCCCCCATTCAGCAGGTGTTGGGTGCAGCTGGAGAATCTGCATTTCCAGGAAGCTTCCAGGTGGTGCTGATGCTGCTGGGTCAGAGACCGCACTTTGGGAACCAATAGAATAAGCAATTAAGAGAGCTCTGTGGTCACTTAACTTATAACAGGGGAATAATAAATTGTCCTGAACCGTAAAGACAAGGTACCTGTTGCTGGTACCTGTTTGTAAAGATGGTCTTCTTTATTCACTTATAGGAGTATTCCTCCAGAAAGGACCTTACAGTTTCCCAAGCCCTTTTGGTAAAGGTCATCCCCTCCCTTGAGGGTAGGGAAGCATCCGAGGCAGGACCTGCCCCTCTCCAACTGCTGAGGCAGACTCTCCACAGAGGAGCTGCTGACCGGGGCATGTGTCGGAAGCTAACAATGGTGGACAGGTTCCCAGCCAGCTGCAGAGAGCCAGAGTCTATTAACATTCCTGGTTTGGGACAAAACATTCGGGTCCTCACTGGTAGGCACGAGAAATGCTGGCCCAGAAAGAGCCATGCTGGAGGTGTTCAGAGGCAGAACGAGCTGGCTTCCGGGCCCTGCCATGCTGGCTGCTTTGCACCCGGATCCCCGGGGACCCTGGACCTGGGTGGCTGCAGCTGACTATCCATTTGTCTTGCTTCCATGCAATTTGCGGATAGAATAATGGGGTAATATGAGGCCCAACCCCGGTGATTCTGTTTTCTTTTCTTTTTTTTTTTTTTTTCACAAGCTACCAACGGTTGGCAAAGAAATTAAAAAGAAAAATTTTGACCTCCCTTTTAATCCTAGCAGCAATGAATACAGAGAAAAAGGTCTTTTGTGAGAACTACAAACAGCTGTCAGACAATCATACTCCCTTCACTTCAACAATGAACCTGCATATTTGCTATGGACTCCCAAATAGCTGTCCTTCTTTGCTTGTCCAGCAGGTGCCTTATTTTTCCTTTAATAAAGGTTAGAGTTCAGGAAGGAAGTCAAAAAGAAATTTGGGGACTTATTTTTTTCTCTAAATAATTTTTTAATTAAAAAATATATCTCATATCCTGTTTGGTAGCTAATGTTTCAAGGAAGAAAAAAAATATATGTTTACCAAATCCTGGAAAAATTATGAGCCATATTATGATAACTAATTTCTTTTATAGATGATCTAGCTTTGATATAAAGTTTGTCTTGGGTTATATGCCTTTTTTTACAATAAACATACCTCGTAATCAAACTCTGAATGAAGCAGAGAATACTGAGCTTCTAGGTCTACAAAAAGTGCTCTCTCGAGTCTTCAACGTAAGCAAGAGCTTTCAAAGGAAATATTTATGAAAACAGTTTTCTTTTGAAAGAGCCAGTGTTGCAAAAATGGCTAGCCAGAATACTAAAGATGACCCTGATTTCAGATACGCTTTTTTATGATCAAATACTTTGTGCCCGTTTTTTTTTTTTTTTTTAGACAATACGGTGTTCTGGAAATGGAACTCCTATCTAGGTGTTCCTTCCTGAATTATGAAAGTATTTACGTCTTCCTGAGGAAAGGGAACTCGGGAATGTTTGCCTCTGCAGACCCTCCCTCTGAACCATGTAGGTAACCAGCCCTTCCTTGTTAAGAGAAAAGCGGGCTGGTGTGGGGCCAAGGAAGGAAGACTTCTGCTCCTCCCCGAAGTGTTTCTCTAGTTCCCAGGGAAGAGAAGCCTGTATGATTTTATTATTATTTTCTAGATTTCCAGGCAACAGGTCAGAAACCTGATAATGCCACTGTGCCGTCTATTTCGGAAATATCCATGATCTCTCTGCCGCTTTCACTTTTCGCAGTTGAATCTTGTCCAGCTACAAACCAAGGGAAATGCCTGACGTTCTGATCGACCTACACAAGAGGTGTGAAACCAGGCAAATTTCCCTATCATTTTCCAGCCAGGAGCTGCTGGACAAATGAACCCTTGGGCAGCCCTGAGAGAAAGGAAAGGTCCCAGAAATATACTCTGAATCCCAAATGGAAAAGTCATGAAGGAAACTCAGCATGCCACTGGGTGTACAGCCTTGGCCTTTCTCCACAAAGCTGTCTTCTCTCCTCTCTCTCTCTGAGAAACAGTGAGCTGGCTGCAGGCTGTTTATGTGATTCTCGGTCTATTTCTTCTCACCCCACATCAGCTGGTGTTCCAAGATGAAGCCAGGGTCCTTGACCCCCAGTCCACATGAGCTGGGTCATCTGCTCCTCCTGGGCACTGCCCCAGAAAGGAGGCCAGTCTGTGGCCCCTCTTACTGCACTTCATTCTATCAACTCCATGAGGATCCTCAGTCCAAGAGGGCACCTGGTGACCAGGGTCTGAAATACACGCATTGTTCCCTTCCTCTCTCTGTGGTCATATTGACTAAAAATCCTTTGTTTCATGAGTCTCTGCCCATGATCCCCAAGAAGCAGACGCAAAGAGGGCACCATCCACTGGAGAGACTCTGGTGGGGGGAGGGGAAGTTACGTCTGAATGAATAAAGAGGAGGGGCGAGGGATCCAGGATGTTTTGGAGAGTCTTCCGGCTGAGCTGTGGTTCTCCCACCACTGGAAGATGTGGGAGTTGGTCAGAGGAGTCTCAACCTGCAGCGAGCTCTGAGAACATTCTACCCAAGCTGACAGTGAGCTCCGGAGCAGAGCTTACCCACTGAAGGCCACCTACCTTCTGCAGGAATGAACTGGTGCCTGGCCTGCTCACCCGCCTCCCTCCTGCAGCGGATCTGCTCGAAGGGATTGCTGAGCAACGTCCCTCATGGCCCCCACACAGCCATCTTCTACCTTGTTATTTGGTTAGTTCTAGAATAACGTTTCCCCACATGAAAGGGAGCAATTCTGTATCTCAGGGAAGAAATAGCAGGCCCGGTATATGGTGTAGGCAGGCTGGTAGTGCTTTTTAATTTTGTGGCTGAGAAAATGACTCTTGTTATGAAATAAGAATATCGTATTTCTTTCACACAATTATTGTATTTTAGGGATAAAAGGGGGCTTTAGAAATAGTTGAGTCCATGAGTCGGATTTCTATATGAGATCCGATTTCGTTTGAATAGGCTTTCTTTCCTACCTCTCAGCCCCTTATATGAAGGGAGCAGGGTCCTGATTCTTCCAAATCTTTCGCCCAGACCCCAGATACCTACATGGTATGGTTGGACCGTCCAGATGGACTTCCCAGAGGAGTTCCAGGACTGGAGTTATTTGGGCACAGTTCTAGCAGAGGCTGATGTATGGCTTTGATCTCCAGTGGGTCATTCCAGGTCTCACTTAAATGACATGAAATGTCCCCACCTCGTAGAATTTCCCCTCACTATGCATATTTTATTGAGTCAAACTGAACTTATCCTTGCCCTGTCTTGCAAATGCTCATGGTACCTTTCCTTCCCTTCTCCTCCTTTCAGTTAAAATCTGCTCTTGTATTATTCCTGTCCACGTTGCTCCATGCACAGCTCAGAATGGCTGGAGTGTTGCATTTTGTTTCCTTCTTTTTTCTTTTTTTATTTTTATTTCATTTTTTCAGTGTTCCAAAATTCATTATTTATGTACAATACCCAGTGCTCCATGCAATCCGTGCCCTCCTTAATACCCACCACCAGGCTCACCCATCCCCCCACCTTCCTCCCTCCAAAACCCTCAGCTTGTTTCTCAGAGTCCACCGTCTCTCACGGTTTGTCTCTCCCTCCAATTTCCCCCAACCCACTTCTCTTCTCCATCTCCCAGTGCCTTCCGTGTTATTCCTTATGCTCCACAAATAAGTGAAACCATATGATACTTGACTTTCTCTGCTTGACTTATTTCACTCAGCATAATCTCCTCCAGTCCCGTCCATGTTGCTACAAAAGTTGGGTATTCATCCTTTCTGATGGAGGCGTAATACTCCACCCTGTATACGGACCACATCTTCTTTATCCATTTGTTTGTTGAAGGGCATCTTGGCTTTCCACAGTTTGGCGAATGTGGACATTGTTGCTATGAGCATTGGGGTACAGATGGCCCTTCTTTTCACTGCATCTATATCTTTGGGGTAAATACCCAAGAGTGCAATCACAGGGTCCTAGGGTAGTTCTATTTTTAATTTCTTAAGGAATCTCCACACTGTTTTCCAAAGTAGATGCATTTTTGAAATAGCCTAGAGTACATATGTTTTCCAAGCACCTTGACCCTCTAAACTTGGTTGCAAGATTTTTTCAAAGTTCAGAAACCTGATTCAAATGACCTAGAAAGCTTTGAAGGGTGGCTGGTTTCTAAGGCACTCTAACACCAAATATGTTCAGTACTCCGTAATGAACACTGGAAAGCCCGTTCCTGCTTTTTTTGGCAGAGGACAATGGGACAATCAGATCGTGCATTCTGCTGGCACTGTATCAGAACCAATCCGCTGTCTTAACCTAGGAAAGAAATAGGAACATCATACTTATTGACCTGAGAGCTAGAGCATATGTTCATTTCCTACATTAGATGGGATTCTCACTGTTCATGTAGAGCTCAAGACGCCTGTTCATAGAACACTAAGTTTCAGAACAAGGACAAGTCATTGCAAAAATCCCCTACCCAGAACTCACTTGCTTACTTGTCTACTTTAGTCTAATATAGTTATTGAACTTTGAACTTTGCTCTTTCTTCACCAAACCTCCACTTTTTCCTTAAGATTTTTAGGTAGTTGGAAAACTGTTGAGTCCCAACAGTTTTGTATGTTGTATATACATATATGTATATGTATATATATGTATGTATATATACATATATACACACACATATGTGTATATACATGTATATATACGTATACATATGTGTGTATATATACACATACATGTATATACAGTTTGTATTTTGTATGTCCCAACAGTATGAGGTCCCCTAAGTTAGATGTTTTACATATAGTGCAACCCAAAGTCTTGTAACTTCTTTTTTTGTTGTTGTTGTTTTGTTTTGTTTTTCCCTTTTTTTTTATTTTTTCACAACACCCAGTGCTGCATGCAAGCCGTGCCCTCTATAATACCCACTACCTGGTACCCCAACCTCCCACCCCCTTGCTACTTCAAACCCCTCAGATTGTTTTTCAGAGTCCATAGTCTCTCATGGTTCACCTCCCCTTCCAATTTACCCAAAAGCACATACCCTCCCTAATGTCCATAACCCTACCCCCCTTCTCCCAACCCCCCTCCCCCCAGCAACCCACAGTTTGTTTCATGAGATTAAGTGGGTAGGAGAAGAATCCATGAAACAAGTCTTGTAACTTCTATCATTCTATAAGTTCCATGAGAGTAAGGGGTTTCTTTGTTTATTGTTGCTCCTTCCACTGTGAAGAAGTGCAACTTAGAGCCAGAAAACTCAACATCAT
Source organism: Neogale vison (assembly GCF_020171115.1). Lineage (NCBI taxonomy): Eukaryota > Metazoa > Chordata > Mammalia > Carnivora > Mustelidae > Neogale > Neogale vison. The sequence goes on from NC_058091.1 coordinate 303,224,086, forward strand.
CATCTTTTCCAGGAGTGATTGTGGGTTGCAGAGTAGTTCTAGTCAGATACCTAGATAATGATAGCTGGCCTGTTATTTGAGGGTTTATTATATTGTTATATTCTCAATATATTATTGAGAATATATTATTATATTCTCATATCTTTATACATTTATATTTGTGTAGGTAGATATACATTGATATCTATGGGTACCTATCTAGATATATACATTTATCTATCTATATATCTATCTCACTGTGATACACACACACACACACACGCACACACACACACACAATCGATTCTCATGATTCATGGTTCTTATATTCTATAAAGTCACTACAAACATTAATTAGCAAATACTGAACCCCTGCTCCTGGAGGAAATAGAGCATTAGGTTTCTCCAAGCATCTGGTTGCAACATTTTCATCAACGGATCAATACATAACCTGGTTTCTATTGAAAGATACCTTCTTTAATCTATGCTGTTGGTTCATTAATGTTAAACTCACAGCCAACAGAACTGTAACTCGGACTGGACAAATATATCTAACAGGCACATTTTCTCCATAAGGCACATTGCAGCCTCCTTGCATTTAGGAAGGATGATGTTAACAGTGGCTTTGGGGACCATTCCAAGTAATAAAATCACCAACCAAAAGCACAGAGGTGTGAAAAATGTGGCATTAAATATGTTGAGAAAAGGATACTTGTTTATCTTATAAAAGCTGAAAGAAGCAGAGGGTCGCATTGGTCACGTTCCCTGGGAACATGGGGATCAGGTGATTCAGAGTTCTGCTACTCTCTGCACATCTGTAAATGGCCTCAAAAATGCCCAGAGTAGGGATGCCTGGGTGGCGCAGTTGGTTAAACGACTGCCTCCGGCTCAGGGCGTGATCCTGGAGTCCCGGGATCGAGTCCCACATCAGGCTCCCAGCTCCATGGGGAGTCTGCTTCGCTCTCTGACCTTCTCCTCGCTCATTCTCTCTCTCACTGTCTCTCTCTCTCAAATAAATAAAATAAAATCTTAAAAAAAAAAAAATGCCCAGAGTATTGATTTAGAGATTACAAATAAATTTTAGCAAGTAAGCAAATCCCCGAACACAGAATCCATGAATAGTGAGGGTTGACACTTGCATGTATATATACATACACATTTTTATATATCCAGGCATATTTACTTCCTTCCAAAGAGTACCGTCCTCCAGTGCTGAAAGTGGCCTCATCTTCACCAGCCTAGTCTTTAATGATTTCCTCATGGAGAAGAAGCAACCTGCTGTGCTGGAAATACATCGAACCAAGATTCAAGAGACCTTGAATTATTGCTTTAGTTCTCACACACCCTGTGAAGCAAGTCTCCATCTCCTGACCCTCATGCTGCTCTCTGCAGAACTGAGGAGAGAATTCCCTTTTGTCCTCCTAAGTTCACCGAAGAGTGGTTACATGAGCAAGTTCTCTAGACAAAGTTCAAATCCTAACACTGTGGCTCACCAGCTGTATGAACCTAAACCATTTGACCCCCCCTCAGCCTTAATATCCTCATCTATAAAATAAGGATAATAGTAGCGCCCACATCCCTGAGCTTTTATGAGGTTTAAGTGACAGAATACGTAAGGTTGTACAGCACCTGACCCTGAGACAGCCAATGTGTGTCAGAGATGAAGAATGAAAACTACACCAGTAATACGCCTGCCTTGGGACATACAGTGATTCCGGACTTCATCTCTCTCAGACAAGTCTTGGTTGAATCACACAACGATCTCCTCTGGATCTCTCCTTTTCCTGCTTTTATGCCCTCTCAATCCACGCATTTAACACACTTTCTTTAAATATATTGGTACAGGGACACCGGGTGGCTCAGTCAGTTAAGCATCTGCCTTCAGCTCAGGTCACGATCCCAGAGTCCTGGGATCTAGTACTACATCAGGCTCCTTGCTCAGCGGGGAGCCTGCTTCTGCCTCTGCCTGCTGCTCCCCCTGCTTATGCTCTCTGTCTCTCTGACAAATAAATAAAGTCTTTACATACATGTATTAAATAAATAAATTGGCACAACTAATTAACTCAGAGAATTGAGTCTAAACTAGCTTAGGAGTCATTTTGCCCTTAATGAGTATCTATGCCAGTCTCTACTCTGCTCCCTTCATAACCCAGTTTTATAGTGTATTCAGAGGGCCTTCTCATTTGTCTTAATGACACGTTTATAAGAGACTAAACATAGTTCCCAGTTTTAGTTACATGTTCTAACTGTAGAATCTCTGGTTTCTCTGAGTACATAAATAATGGTATGATTAGATTTCAATTGCATACATACCAAATATCTACATATGAATTTTAAAAACTTGATCTCTAGAAAAACGTAAATCAACTAAAGAAAATGATGGACCAGGCTGTCACCACTAAAAATTGAATAAAAATGTTAAGTACACCCATTTCTTGACAAAGGCAGCTGAAAATGTGATGTGTCCTTATGGGCCTTTATTCCATATGTAATTTCTCTACACATCATATATACTACAAAAATAAGCCATGATTCAACCGCACTTTTTCATGTGTACTTTGCTTTTATATCAAAATGGTTTTTTTCTTAGAGAACCAAAGTCAGCTAAAGGGACACAGACATTGACAGACAATCATGAGCTTCCTTAATATCCATTTTCTCTCCCATGTGAATATTCACATGCCAATTTTTCAACTGTGCAATTTTTACAAACTTTATAAACTGATCTCTTTTCTTGTTAGTGGTCATTATTAAATGTTTACAATGCACAGAAATATTTAAACACCTGCATAACAACCACAAGTAAGCAAAAAAAATCAGAATTTTGGGGAAAAAAATTAGAATGTTGGTAATAAATTGAGCCCTATCCCATGAGGTCCTTCCCTCTCAACAAGACTGGAATCTGCAAAAGGTTAATATAAATTGTCCCCTTATAAAGATCAGGAAATATAATTTGATGATCAGGAACTTGCCTGACATTGTAATGAGGTCAACAAACATATAATGTCAAAGGAAACAGAGGGTAATATAGGGAAATGAACTGGTTAGACAAGCCATGAGTAGGGTAGTCTAGAGCATAATGAGAGAAATAAGGCTTTAAGTACGAGTAGGCAAGTCTCCATAATGGGTAACGTATGTTATTACTTCATACTATGTATATTTATTTCCCAAATTATAACCATGTGGAAAGATGGCAAGGCCAGAAAAACACGGGGCTTCAGATCTAAAAACCTGGGTTTAAATATCTGCTCTTACCTACTAATCAAATGTGAGGTTGAGAATGAGTCGGAAAAATGTTAAAATGTATCAGTTGGAATTCAGCTGCCAATAGGAGCTTGAGTGATTACCTCACAGATGAGGAAACCAGAAGTGAGTAGTTCCAAATGTGGCAAGATAACAAGGTAAGCTCAGAGGTGTAGATTCATTTCTTTTTCCTTTCCTTCCTTCCATCCTTCTGATTTTGTCTCTATCTTCCGGCATCCTAAATAAGATGGCCCTTTGTCCTTCGGCTTTTTGTCTCACGCCCCCAGTAAAGATGGCTACCACAAGTCCAACTATCATTTTCAAATACAAGCACCTTCAGGGCAGGAAGACAGAAGGGACAAAACCAGGGAGCTCTCCTCTTGTACTAACCCCTTCATGGGAAAACAAAATCTTTTCTCGAGGATACTGAAAGGAATTCAAATATCTCATTGAAAAGAACACATCACTCTCCCACGTGGTTACCTTCACAGAGAGGGTAATCATTTGTCAATCCTCAAGACCTTTTCAAGGAAGGAGAGTGAATGATTCAATTGCCTGATACTCAAGTAATATTGTGCATCAAGGATATATCTTGTCATAAATATAAAGTAATGTTAATTTATGTAATTATATTGATTTATGATCTATCTATACATGTACACATACAGTCACACAAAATAATTGGGATCCTTGTGCCCTTTCTGCAGCTCAGTGGAACAAAGTAGAGAGGATCAAAGGGAGCTTTCTACCCTTCTCAAGGAAACAGAAAGAATGAGGTATTTTAAGATTACTTTAAAAATTATTTTGCTAATAAAAAATTACTCTTAAGTGTTCCTTAGACTTTGTACATGTGCTTAAAAATAATAAAACTATAAATGTAATAATCACAATTTTAGTCATGTAGGTCTTCACAGAATTTTTAACAATCACTGGAGTTTCACTATACCTACAATTAAAGCCACTTTTAGCTTTATTTTTAAAACTCATTAAATGTTTCCATTGTTACTTTTAATATTTCTTAGAGGAAATGTATAACCCTTTACAAAAGTAATTTGGGGTGTAACCTGAACTTTTTTCTCATTCCAACTCAGACTGTTGCTATGAGGGAAATTGATACAAATTATCAAAAAGGTAAATAGCTAATAAGCTCAATTTCTTCTTGGAATGAGTAAAATTCTCTTCATTTTACAAAAGAGAAAAATTATACACCTCTGCCAGGAGTCACAGAGGTACACAGAGATTAGTCTAAGTAGTGACTAAAGACCATTTGTAAAAAAAAATATGAGACCCAAAAAGAGAAAACAGAAGAATGGGTGAAGACAAATTGTTAGTTGCATTAAACATCAAAGAAATATATGAAAAGAAAACTCAACAACTAGACAAAGTAATTCAGGGGTGATGAATGCCATATTGCTTAAGGATCAATGAGTATACTTCTAAAATATCTACTACATTCTAAGATTTAAAAACAAAAATTAAACACAGGTTAGATTAAGCAATGGCTGATAGTGATTAATGATTAATGATCACTCATAGAAATTGATTTATTTACAATAGTACACATTTGTCTTTTAAGATAACATATTATAATGTTGCTATAAAGAGGGACTCATTTTTTGTTGGTTTTTAAAGGAAAAATATAAGTTAAGCATTAAAATAATCTTAGTAACACTCCACACCCACTGGAATATAAGCTCCATGAGAAGAGGGAAAAGTTTTCTAATTCATTCCCTTTTATACCTCCTGCATATAACACACAATAGTGCTTAGTAAATATTGGTAAAGGAGGGAATGTCCATGAAATTATGAAATGCAACTTATATCATTTACTTGAAGGTAAATTGATGGAAATAAACTTTCATTGCTAGGATTGGAGATATTAACATGTAAAGGAGCATTGCAAATATCCCAGTAGTCCAGAAAAAGTGCCAAAAGTTGTGGAGTCATCAGAGTCTGTTTCTCCAGAGAATAGTCATAGTTCTTTACGCAATGTTTAGTAACCATTTACTGAGCAGCTACTACTTGATATTTTCAGGATCATTATAGAGAGATTTCATAGAGTCTCTTTCCTTAAATTTTGACATAACTCAACGGAGAGGAGAAAACAGGGCCTCCCACTCCACTTTCATTTACATAGAATTTAGGAGAAAAAGAGTCTCCCTGCTACCATTCCTCTTCTCCTCCAAACCACACCCTCCCCCACCTGGAAATAAAAATGATTGCGCTTTATCAAGCTCTTCCATCACACTCCTGTCTCCCTTAGTTACTGGTTGAGAATTTGAATTTCTAGCTGCCAGTTCTTCTTTTCTACCTCTATTTCCAAAAACACTGCGTATGACATCCATGTCTTATGATAGATGATTATGATAGATGATTGAACTCATATCTGTATTGAACACTTAATACCACTGATCTCTTATACTGCAAAGATTCTTCTCTCTAAACCCAACTTGGTCACCCCATTTCAATGCAACTGCAGGGTTTTGTCTTACTCCCAAATATTTAACTTTAATTTACCCTCTGTTTTGTCTTACTCCCAAATATTTAACTTTAATTTACCCTCTGTTTCTACCTCTAGGCTCAAACTTCTTCACTATTCTGCCCTAATAATTTTAAAACCTCGTTTCAGCTCTCATGAGCTCATAGAGCCCTCTGCAATCCGTCCACCACCTGCTTATCTTTCGTCCTTCTTACTACACACAAATTGGCTTTCTTCTTTGCAGAAATGGCAGAATACTTGTGTTTCCAATGTGGTTTCAAGCTTCTTAGGTGGTGTACCCTCTGCCATGCTTTTTCTCCTTTAGATTACTCCTGCTCAGTACCCCAAAACTGATCTTGAAGTATTCCTGTGAAAAGCCTTTCCATGTCCCACCTGCCCAACCTAGTTTATTTGCTCTCCCTCCTGGTTCCTAGAACATCTTTGTATAACTCTTGCATACCATTCCTAAGACAGGGAGCTCGATTTGCTTCCATATGTAATTGCAACATCTAAGAGAATGTTAGGAAGACAGTCACTAGTTCAAGCCTTGAGGATGCTTTCCATAAAATGTTGAGAACTGACACTAGAAAAACTAGAGAAACTAGAAAATAGCACTAGCTCCCTGTTTACATTTTTCCTACAATAGCTTTATATTGGTCTGCCAACATCTTTAGGTTATTATTATTTAGGTTATTATTTTCCTCTGACTAATGATTACATTGTATTCTCTTACTGAAGACAATCGTTGTATTGTTACCGCACCGTGGTGACAGACAACATTTAAAAGTTGAATAAAGTTGATCAATTAAGGATAAGCTTTCAAACTGAAAGGCAGGAGGGGGAAATGGAAGGAAGTAAACATTCCTATAAACTTTACATGCCAACAAACATAATTATTTCTGTTTCAAAGGGGGTTCTGCTCTCCAGTTGGTTAAAGTTTTAGCTGTCAATCAAATTATTTAAAACAAGAAATTCGATCTTGGCTTCATTTCCATACAAGAAACAAAACAGGTCTTCAGAATGATCATATGATAACAATATAAGAAAAAAAGAATTTATCAACATCACCCAACCCACAAGTAACAACAGCACTATTATTAAATAGATATTACACCCAAATATGGGTGACTCCTGCCATGCGAGCATTAGTACTTTAAAAGAGAATTATAGGTAGTACACATAACATGTGGAGTTTCTCTGTGTAGCTGATCCCCTTTTACAATCACCACTAGTACTCCAGTGGTCAAAGATCAGAGTTGTAACTCAATCTGGGCCATTAACTATGGAATCCCGGGTTAGTCGATTAACCCTCTGGGTCTCAGTTTCCTCATTTGTAAAATGAGGAGGGATTAGATGAGTAATATTTCAAACATTTTGTTAATGGACAGAATGCCCTTCTTTCTCCCAAAGGAAATCTTAGTGAGAATTCTAATATAGAAAGTCTAAAACATAACAGCTCTGGTAAAGGCAAGATGAAGAAAGGGCCTTCCCTTTCTTCCTCCAGGCACACCCCAGAGCTCTGAGACCAAGAGTGAAAAAACTAGTAGCACAGGATGACCTTTTGGGTCTTTTCCAACAATTCTGGCATGTCCTTGGGTGGTCTGGTGAGTAATGATAAAACCAGGGCAGGTCTGCTAAACTGAGCATTCACTGCAGTCACCCCAATACATTTCTCCTACTTTTGACTCAAGGTGGAATGGGAGATTGGTCCCAAAGTGGCCTGGGAAGAATCTCTCCACACCTCCATGACTATGACGTTGATTCCTCCAAAGCCATTTCTGAAGATTACCTGCCCTGCTCCTCCAAAATTTCCCCCACTGGCACTGTGGCTAGAGCCCACGTGGCCTCATACTCCTTTACCTTGAGGCTCTCAACACCTGAGACAGATGGATTCCAGAAACCTAGATCATTGGCACCAGAGGTCTCAGATTCCTCCAGAACAATGGAAGGAACCTTACAACAAACGACCCTGTGGGCCCTTTACAACCTGGAATTTCTAGCTCTGCTTCTCTGTCTGGCTCAATTAAAATAACCCAGGGCTTGGCTTTTGCTCTCGCCCACATCCAAAGATCCAGCTCAGGTGACACTCAATTTCTTTAACTCTCAACCCCTAAGACAAGGTGGGAAAGTGCTTTCAAAATGAGCTCTAAATTTGTCAATTTTTAAGTCTTTGAGAAAAAAGACAGAGAGAAAGAGAAAAATGTCACTTGGCTGCTTCCACAACTTGTTTTAAAATTTGCAAAGGAATTCCCATAGAACACTTGCAGCTAAAAGAATCCATTAGCCCACAAGATGCCCCCAGTCAGCAGCCAGTGCCACACGGATGACCTATTATCTTTGCACACTGGGATTCACTTGTAAAACCCTCACATACACAAATAAACACAATGTCAGGGAGCCAAACAAATAGCTCCCTCCAAGCTCAAGGAATTATTATTCTAGAGACTTTATCTGTCCACTGTCTAAACGTTTACCTGTTCCTTCAATATTTGAGCATCCCAGGCATGTGCTTTATAAGCCTGTATTTTAAGAGTGAGAGAAGCCAGGTGTGTACTCCTGGCTGATCTCCATCCAGCCCCACCACAATGGCCTTGATCTTCTGCAGTTTCTCTTCATCCTTCAGAACAGTCCCTGGGGACTCAGCAATCTCTCTCTCTCTCTCTCTCTCTCTCTCTCTGTCCAATGGGACCAGAGATGAGAAGATGGTGAACTCCAGATCCTGGACTTCCTGTTCTAATAAGGTTTTGGTGGTGCCCATTTAATTAGTAAACAGGTAGGGGGACAGTCATCATACTGGTCAAGACTATGAGGTGACGGGCTCTGACTCATGACTTCCCCCTTGCTACCATGGCCGCTCACCACAGACATGCACCACCCATAGGGATGGAGGTTGTGCTTGTCAATAAGACATGAGCACAGAAAGCCCTGAAAAGGTTTAAGCCGACCTGAGATGGGGGAAGGGAGGGAGAATGGGATGAGTGACATGATGAGGTGTATCAGATAAAGCAAATTTCTCAGAACCTACATTCTAAGAGTTTTCCTTACGTGACACAAACCGACTTTTCTCCTACCCATTCTTCCACCTTCTGAGTCGATTTCATACTTAGAAATCCTGAAACAGGAAGAGTAACAAATACAATCCTTTCTGGAAAAAGGCAGGGGAGGGGGAGGAAGAAATGTGTGTGTGTGAAAGTGTCTGAGAGTGTGTGTGAGTGTATTTATGTAAAAGTGAGCACAGTGTGTCTGTGTGTGGGTTGTGGGTGTGTGTATGTGTTTTAAGACATCTTCATTATTGTTCTTTTCATTCTGTAATGTTTGTCTCACAAATTGCCCCCACTGCATTGATGATAATTTCAGGCCATGATTTCTTTTTCTTTGAAATTTAATTTTCAATCCTTTTATCTCAATAGTAAGGTACAATTTTCGCATCAATTTGCCAACGTCTCGAGGAATCAGTAGATCTGTAGAGCACAATCACGGATCCCCTAATTTAACCCTTTTACCAAACTTTTAAACATTTCACTTATTCCAAACTTTTGTTTCTTCTTTAGTAAAATATGCAAGCATAATTCAAATGTTTCTGGTAGCTAAAGATCATAATTAGGAGTGTGTTTTATCCTGCTATAATATAATCCACTCCCAATGGGCCAAGATGTGAAGGTGGGTGAGTTTCTACACAGCAAAATGGTTCAAGCTTCCTTCCACCCAGACCTGGCAACTGCTCTTGGCCCCCATCGTGGCCCAAAAATGGTCATGTCCACTGTGGGTCAGTCGCTACCCCTGCACCTCTCCACCAGGCTATACCTCCTTTATCTGAGGTTATTTTGTGTTGTTTTATTTTAGTCTACTTGGACTCTCTCTTCTAAGCTTCTTCCCCTGCCCTTTGGTTCTTTCAGCTTTCGAGCTGGTCTCAGAACATGCTGTTTGGTTCTGCTCAGGTAAGTGACAATCTCGCTACCCTGAGGTACTCGGTACTTTTTTCTAATTTATCCCAGCTCATTTTGCTGTTGGAAATGCTCTCCTCTCCTCCCTGGATACCTTCTGATTTAAGGGTTGGTGTCATAGTGAGAATAGAAGATTGCCCCCAAATTGCCCTCGAGATGATCCGGACTGCAGGACTTTCCAAAGAAGAGATAAGGACTTGGCAGTTAAACAAATCAGAGCTGGAGCCTCTTTCCTTAAAAATACACTAACCGCAGAAAGAAACGGGATAGGCACGCTTGGAGATGAATTAGAATTTTTGCCCTACAATGAAAAGCCTAGTATGGAATAGGAAAAATGAATTCTGCCAAACGTAGGCGACACAACCCTGAAAGTTGCCTCTGGGCCCCTAACCAGTAACCTCGATCGAACAGTGATGTACACAGAGTCTCTCCTCCAATGGTCTCCTACTTCGACCAGACTGTGTTCTACTCCTGGTTAGGGGATGCCATCTTCTCCTTGCCACCCCATCCCTATGTCTTCCTTTGAAGGAGGAGCAGCACAGGGCTGCTTCACCTTCCACAACCCTCAAGGGACCCAAACTGCGTTTGACAACAGTGTGTTGAAAATAGACAATAGTGCCAAGTTTTCATTGGCCTGTTCAAATGTCCAAGATACCTTCTTAGGGAAATGTTAGTTTCAATTACATTGGAATTAAGCTTTAAGGGGGGGGGGGTACACCTATGAGTTGTTGGTTCATTTCCACATTTTAGTTCCTTTAAATGCTAAAGAGATATAATGGTAGTTCTGTTTCCCTAGATTATCATCAGACATGCCTAAGAAATTAGCTGAATGAATATTCTGGAAAAGGACTAGTATAGGATAATGCCTTTCTAGGAGTTAAATTTCAAATGACTTTAATGACTATAACCACCTACCACCTATTTTCTCCACCTCCCCAGGCCATCACTTAAGTAATTCTTTCATAGAAAATGAACACATTCTGGTCTCTGAATGAGTTGAGAAACATTTGCCATAGTCCGCTAGGGGCCAGGCCCAGCTGTATGGAATTATCCACACCCTCACCCTCCTGGGGCTGTGAGCAGTCCACGGAGTGGGGTTAATGCCGCCTGAGGCTGAGACAGGGAAAGGCAGGAGCTTGACTTATAGGCAAAATGCACAAACCCCTTTCAACTCAATTGCTAAATAAACAACCACATTTCACACTACCTGGAAAGGTAATGTCTTTTTGCCAGAAAAGGAAAAAAAAAAAAAATGCTGCTGCCCTCCCCTCTAACCAGACCAGAAAGCAGAGCTGAATGCTTCAGCTACTGGTTCCACCATTATGAAGTGGGCAGGAATTTGACAACCAAAACTGACCTTGGTTTATCATCACAACAGGACCAGTAGATGGGAAGCTCTGAAGATTTTGGAAGGCAAACAAAACCTTCCCTCTATATCATCAGAATTATACCAACAGGATCCACACTACGAAACAATCTTAAATGAACAGTTAGTACCAGTGTCTAATTGCAAAGGGGTGATAGTAAAAGAGAAGTTTCAGATTCCTTCTGGAGTCCATGACCAAGACAAAGCTTTCTAACCAACCAGGCTCTGAGCCACACAAGCTGGGTTGGTTGTTCAATGATCTATTCTACTGGCTTTCTAGGGGTACTGTAATAAAGCATCACTAACTGGGTGGCTTGAAACAATGGAAATATACAGTCTCACAGGTCTGCCGATTGAGATTTCAAGATCGAGGTCTTGGTGGGGTTGGTTCCTCTAAGGCTGTGAGAATCTGTTCTATACCTCTTGCCTCACTTCTGGTATTTGCTGGCAGTCTTTGGTGTTGGTGCTGGTAGAAGCATTGCCCAATCTCTACGTTATTCTTCGCATGACATTCTCTCTGTGCTTGTGTCTCTGTGACCAACTTGCCCCTTTTTTCAATAGGGCCACCAGTCATATAAGATTAGGGCTTACCCTCATGATCCCAACTTACAAATTACAAACCTGTAAAGACTGTTTCCGAATGAGATCACATACTGAAGTTCTGGGGGTTAAGGTTTCAACAGATGAATTTTGGAAGGATAGAAATCAATCCTTAACATCTGCTTTAGGGACAGATGCTAAGGTCCCAGGGAGGGGGCAGTGATGCAAATCCTGCTAGAGACGGATATGTCAGCCAGCCACTGAGCACGCAGAGACACGGTTGAACTGAGACTTACGTGCACCCACCTGGACTGTGCCATACCCAGGCTTTGATCTAAAAATCAATGAGTTTATTATATTTCATATTTAGAATTCAGCATCATTTCATCTAAAGAGGAAAACACACCCAAAAATATGTGCAAATCTCCTACATTCGCCTCTGCCATAATCCTGCGTAGGTCAATATGGTTGGATGTTTTAGACAAAAGATTCAAGAGTGTCAGCATAGCATCGGAAACATACTCTTCACTCAGGATGGAGACAAATTAGGAAGCATTTATCTGTAGTATTCCCTTTCTTCACACATACAAAATACAGGTCCACCAAGGTCAAAATCCTTAATGAAATACATTATCAAAATAGATTTCAAATTCCATGTGCTATGGTGAGTGCTATGAAGTGTGTAAACTTGGCGATTCAGAGACCTGTACCCCTTGGGCTAATAAAACATTATATGTTTATTAAAAAATTAAAAATTAATTAAAAAATAGATTTCAAATTCCAAAGAATATATGTAAATATACTCCCCTCCAGGAGGCGGAGCTTAATCTTTCCACTCTGCCAAGTGTGGGCTGAACTTAGTGACTCATTTCCAAAGAAAGGAGAAAATAGTAACTTTGCAGAGTAGAAACCTGGTAAGCATGATCTTAACCAAATGATCAAGTTAACATCCCCAATGACAAATCACGTGGGCACCATGTAACTCTGATACTTTGTGAGGAGAAGGGCATTTCCTCTCTGTGGTTTTCTGCCCCCAAGTCTACAACCTAGTCTAATCATGAGAGAAACATCAGAGAAACCCAAATAGAGGAACATTCTATAAAATAACTGACTGACACTCTCAAAACTGTGAAGTTAATGAAAGACAAGAGAAGATTGAGAAACCCATCACAAAACAGAGAACACAAAGGAGACATGACAACTAAACTACAATAGAGTGTCCTGGCCGAGATCCTGGAGCAGAAAGGGGACATTAGGGAAAGACTGGAAGAATTTCAAAATATACTGGAATTTAGTTAATAGGAACGGAGCAATGCTGCTTACTTAGTTTAACAAATATGCTACAGCAGTGTGAGCCAATAGAAGGGGAAGTCGAAGTTAGAGGAAGAATATATGAGACTATACTATCTATCTTTGTAACTTCTCTGTAAACCCCAAATTATTCCAAATAAAAAGTTGGCTACAATAATATAAATGTACTGATATGCATCATTATGAAGCAGAACATCAAGCCTTATTTCTTCCAATATTCATAAAGCCTAATCTAAAACCATATTTAAAACTCTGTATATAATACATGTCCTGAAATGCAGTCCTTCAAACTTGAGCAGAAAGTAATGGGATGCTGTTATTTGTTTACGTTATCAAGATTTAAAAGTTTCTTTGTGTCCCAGAATGTTAAAGGTCCCTTACCCATGCCATATAGGATTTTTCATGACACAAAATAAACTGCAACTCCTTGCTCATGAAACTGAAGCTTTTTCTTGAGATATTTCAAAAAGATATCTTCTATCCCATGTCAACGTTATTCATTCTGAACCAAACAAAAACCATTTAGTGCATTTCTAAATGTGGTTTTCTGCCCCAGATCCTGAAAGAATCTTATCGAATGCCTTATCAACTTAGAGAGAAGGAATCTGAGTTAGAGTTTGCATGGATTTTTCCCTTGAATGTCTGGTAGTCAGTTTTCTCACAGTGACTCAAAATTTAAAGCTCTAGTTGTTTAGATTCAGTAGAACATTTTGTTTACACATATACAAAGAACACTACATAAAAATAATTTATCTCAAAGTTCATGGAATTTTAAAAAAATAAAAATAAAGCAGACATCCTCTGCAAAGTCACTGTGTCAACAACTAACATAGCATCGTGCTCAGACCAGAGGGGAAAAGAGCTTTTATGTTGAAGCAATATAGAGAGGAAAAAAAAAAAAAAAAGCCCCCTGTAGATAGTCTACCCTCTTGTCTGTGCCATGTAACATACAGTCCAGTTGTCTCTTTGGGACCTTGAACTTGCTTCCTTCAACCCAGCCCTTCATCCACACCTATTAATAAAGTAGAAAGAGAACCCTCTTCTATGCCCTCACCAACACTAGCTAATGTAGGTCACTGAGACACTTCTGACCCAGACTACAAATAAGGCAAGTTATGGCTCTAGATGTTCCGTCTCCTTCCTAATCAGTAAAACTCACCTACCATTCCCTGGGGTATCTTCTGCATTTCTCATTGTAAATTATCATTTTGTAAACAAATATTTGAATGCAGGATCCTGTTTCATAGCCCTTCACTCACATGATGGCTCCAGAAACACTTCCACACATACTTTAAAATATTTATCCATGTTACCAAAACCGGAAAACTTCACAGGGTCCAGTAAAACTGCCTTCTATCTCCACCTTCCAAACAACCAACAAATAGTTGTATATTGAGCCCCTAAAATGTTTGAGATTCTGTCCACATATAAATGCTTTCAAAAAAAAAAAAAGTCTACTTCCTATTTTCATCAAATTATGTTTCTTCTCATAATTTGCTAGGTCTCTGGTAAGCAGAATAATGCTTCTCACCCACCCAAAGATGTCCATGTCCTAATCCTCACAATCAGTGAATATTTTAGGTTATTTGGCAAGAGGAATTACTGCTGCAGGTAAAATTAATGTTACTAGTCAGCTGACTTTAGGAAGACTATCCTGAATTATTCAGGTGAGCCCAATGTCATCACAAAAGTCCTTAAATGGGGAAGAAGGAGGTAGGACAGTCAAAAACAGATCATCGTATGGTAAAGTCTCAACTGGCTATTACTGACTTCGAAGGTAGAGGAAAGGGCCATGAACCAAGGGATGTGAACAGCCTCTAGAAGCCGGAAAAGCAAGGAAACAGATTCTCCCCTAGAACTTCCAGAAAAGAGTGAACCCTGACAATACCTTGATTTTAGCCCTTTGAGAATCATTCTAGACTTTTAAATTCCAGAGCTGTGTGATAATTAATTTGTGCCATTGTAAGCCACGAAGTTTGTGATAATTTGCTATAGAAGTGTTAGAAAACTGATAGATACTAATTGTAATCTTTATAAAGTTTTATTTCATTCACTGAAGTATCTCTTTTTCCTCCAAAATTAATCATTGTACTTTCTTCTTGACTCTTTTCTTTCATGTTGGTAATTTTCCTTAAATGTCTCAGATCTTTTGTTTCCTCATTATAAATAGAAATACAGCCTGACAATATGAGACTATGTAGTTCTGCTTCCCCATCAGTCTTCTCCCCTAATGGGCAGGGTTGAATCTATGCTCAGTGCACACGGCCAAGAAGTAGCAATGGAAAAGTCCTCTTTAGAGTGCAAGCAGGACCTCTCACCATCTTTGTGGTGGTATATCCACAAAAATGGTCACCAACAATCTACTTTCCATGTCCGTGAATGCTGGATTAGTCAGAGTTCTCCACATTAGTCAGAGTTCTCCACAGAAACAGAACAAACAGTGTGTGTGTGTGTGTGTGTGTGTGTGTGTATGTGTGTGTGTGAAAGAGAGAGAGAGAGAGTGAGAGCGGGAAGGGAGGGTGAATTTATTATAAGAAATTAGCACACATAGTTTAGAGGTTGTAAAGCCCCAAGATCTGCAGTTTCTGGCAAGCCAGAAACCCAGAAAAGCTGATATATATTTCTGGTCTGAGTCCAAAATCTTGAGCAGCAGGAAAGCAAAAGCTATCTTTTCCAATCCAAAATCCAGGAGGCTAAAGACTCAGGACAAGGCCAAAGGCCAGAAAAGACCAATCCAGCTCAATAGTCAGGAAGAAAGAGTTCCCTTTTTTTCACCTGTTTTGTTCTCTTGGGGCCTTCAACTGATTAGATGAGACCCACCTACATAAAGGAGGGCAACCTGTTTTACTCAGTTGACCAATTCAAATGTTAATCTTATTCAGAAACACCCTCACAAATATACCTAGAGTAGTGTTTGGCCAAATGTATGGTACCCCTTGACTCAATCAAGTTGACACATAAAATTAATATTCACACAGGATCCTGCCATTCCTCATATCCAATGGTCTCTTTTTCCTCTCCTTCACCCTGGCCTAACCCTGTGACTTGCTTTGAGTAATGGAATAGGGTCAAAATGATGCTGGGTGATTTAAGGGACCTTGCATCTCCTGTAGAGTTACCATGATAGAATCCATCATAGCTGCCTTCATAAAGAATCTTGGGTTAGACTATAGAATGATGAGAGAGTGTGTAACAAGAGAGAGTCCCAGAGAGCCCCCAGACATCGCGAGCACTTGAGTTAAATCACCAGATATGTGAGGGAATCCATCTTGGATGCTTCACTCCCAACAGACTGTCATTAAATGAGTAACCCAGACAATACCACAGTAAGGAGGAAAACACCCAACAGAGCCCTCCAACCCACATATTCCTGAGAAAAAGTAAAATGTTGTTTTAAGCCACTAAATTCTTAGGTTCTTTGTTATTCAGCCATAAGTCATGAATATCTGAAAGAAACATGTCCAAATGAGGATAGCTTCAGTCTTGCATATCAGCTTTCAGCTAGGAGTGCCCGCTGAACATCCTCCACCAGTTTTTTGGAGAACGATCTTATTCTAGTTTTATCTGGGCACCACCTGCTAAGGTTGTGTAGTCAAGCTACCCACCAAAGGGTAGAATTGCCCTGAGCAAGGGTGGTCGAAGGCCCCTGGCATCTCACCCTTCTCTATAACATCTCTGCAATAGCTTTGCTTTCCCCTTTCTTCTTCATATTATAGACTCTAGGCATGAAGCTTCTCTGGGCCGTATCAGTAAGAACAATTCTTATCCCCACTGTGGCCTTCTCTGCACATATTCAGGACTGTACCATCCTCTGCTCTCTCTCATCCATCAAAATGATCTTTGTGTCTTCCATAAATGTAGCAAAGTCACCGACCAACTTAGGGCTCTTTATCTCCTTCAGAGTTCTTATGATTTACTGCTGTTGTATTTATTTAATGTTATTCCAATGGAACTGGGGGAATGAAGACTTACATACATGTATGTTAGGCCCACCTTCCTGAATCAGAATGGAAATATTTTAAAATAGTAATGATGATGAAGATGATAATGATGATGATGTCAAGAGCCCATCCTAGTGAAGATGTCGTCAAACTAGTACATTTATATAGTGTTTATAGGACTGCTAACTGACAAGACATATTTATTATATATATATGGGTGTAAATAACAAAGGCTCCTGGCTCACCTAAGTTCTGCATTCTCTAGAAATGGACCTAAAAAAAAAAAAAAAGTTGGGTCTCTGAAACCTTGTCTGAGTTACTGGGTCTTGCCCACTGAGCCAGTATGGATGGCTCGGTGGCAGCCACCTGCCCAAGCCAGGCTGGGATGAAGGCAGTTTTCCAGAACCTTCCCTATTGGAATTAAATCTAGTCCCTTCTTACTGGTGGAAACACAGAAATTTGGGGAGGCTATGTTACCCCTGGGAGAAAAAATAAAAGCCAACCACTAACTGCATGAAATGAGGCTGACAGCTAAATCCCAGAGTCAGAGAAAACCCCAAGGACATGTAAGTGCCTGGTTCCAGCCATCCAAAAGCGCTTCTCTTTCCTTCCTGCTATTCTGTATATGCAATAGTTTGTGTCTAATAAATCACCCTTTTATTTCTAAGCTAATTACCTTGAAAACAACTAGGTTCCAAATAATATTTGCTTCCAGAGCTATTAAATAGAGGTTATATATAAGTTTTCTTTTTATTTGAGAGAGAGTGAGAGCAATCACAGATGGAGGGGGAGAAGCAGACTTGCTGCTGAGCAGGGAGCTCTTCACAGGGCTCGATCCCAGGACCCTAAGATCATGACCTGAGCTGAAGACAGATGCTTAACCACCAGAGCCACCCAGGCACCCCAAGGTTTATAAATTTTCACCCACTAATTTCCCTTGTAGAATTTTTTTCCCAAGAAAAAGTTCAAATTCATGGGGAAATGCATTATGACATTTGACATTTGTCTCATTTGTAACAACGAAAATTAAAAAAAAAAAAAAAAGGATAGAGGTAGTCAATTATCTGGGGATGTTCAAAATGCTATCATTTTCATAACCAATACATTTAAGAGTGCCATGTGCCCATTGACTATGATGAAAATATACTTCATTTCCAGATTTCTTGTTATTATGGATGCCAGTAACATTTATAGCAACTAGATTTTAAAGGGTGAGGGTAAATTTGAAGAACAACATGATTGTAACTATTCTAAAAAACATGCATTGGGGAAAAAATGTGCATTGGAAAGAAAGTTTAGAAAGAAATAACCAAAATTACAGTGTGACTAACACATGCTGAAGCTTCTGGCTCCATTTTACATTTTAAAGCAAGCAATCACTGGAAAATTCTTAGAAAATTAATGGTTATCAGTTGCATAAGTGAAGAATATGGCCCCTTCTGGCTTTCTACCCTCGCAAGTATAGGAAGTTGAAGGGATATTTGGTCCATACAGTGTTATAAATATTATATTCTATTTTCTTGAATTCTTAATCACCATGTAAAGATGCAAATCCTAGGCAGTTCACTGCTCTTTGGTATTTAGTTAACCTCTGTGCTTTGCTGAACCAAAATGCAAATTGAGATCACTACTGGACAAGGTTCACGTTCTCCATGCCATTATCATTCCTTAATCATGCAGTTAACAGCCTAGGGCAACCAGTTTTTCGATGTCCCGTAATCATTCCATTGGGGTAATTACATGTTCTCCAGTTTCATTTTTAAACAGATTTCCAGTAGAAGCAGAAATTCCACAACTTAAGCTCGCTTTCTTTTGCCATGTGCTCGCACAGCTGAATAAAATCTTCCCTGGGCCCAACAATTATTAATAACTTCTAAATTATCAAAAACTCAATAATTATTTAATATTTGTGCAGCATGTTTACCACTGCATTAAAAAAAAGAAAGAAAAAAAATGAATCCCCACTCAGTAATTAATATTTGTGACTCATTTCCCCAGAACAGACTACAAAGGAAAATGTTAGACGATTTTTCAGATTCAAATTACCGCTCTAGAATTATTAAGGTAGTTATTACAAGTTAATTGAAAATCAGTTGATTATACAAAAGAACACTTACTGAGTCTTTTCAGGGTGTGAGGATTAAATTCAACAAGCAGCCTGTTATTCAGGTGGCTTTTCTTTTTTTAATTTTTGTCTCAATGACTAGCTGTGCTACCTACGACCTCGTTACTCAAGTTAGTTAATACATATCCATTAAGTGCTTCTTATATGCCATGTACCTGCTGGAGATCCAGGGGGGACAATACCAGAGCACTTTTCTGCCTAGATACAGCTGACTCTCTACCATCCTCTGATTTCTTCATTTGCATTCAGGATCTCACATAAACCAAGACTCACATGCTGTTTTGTGATGAAACTCGTGGCACCTGCTATGGGCCCATGCCCCTGGACAGATCAGAAACACATTTGTGGACCTAGCACCTGAGAAACACCTCTGATTCCTTTAGGAAGCTCTTTTCTTTTTAATGGGCAAAATTTTAAACTACTTCAACTTTGGGTTGCACAATGCCGTGTTCACCCAGAGTCAGGCTGCCTACAAAGTCTAGTCAAGCAGAAAGTGACTAGAGTGTGGACAGCTTCCTGGAGCACCGACTCTTTCCTCCTGTTCTTCTGTCAGGTATATGTTATTTTAGGTCATCAAGAAAATGCTGTATCTTCTTCTAAAATAATCCTATCTTTCTCTCTCCCAAAGAAATATTGAATCAATTTCTTATCTATGTCAATCAGGTTAATGTATTGAACTGGAATAAAGCTGGAAAACTCAAACTGAGAACAAAGTGTGGAGGAGGAAGTCATATATAAGTAATAACTGATTATAGAAAAAAAGCATAGTAAGATTTCTAACTTGGTATTTATCAAATGCAAGGGAAGGTTTTAATTCAGAGACAAAACTTTTTTTACATTCTGCAAACTATATTGTCTGTTCCTCTGTATATAAAGACAATGGAAACTGGGGGGTGCTAGTCAACATCGCTGTCTCCACAAGTAAAGGACTCACCTCAGAATAATGTAAATGGGGTCCAGATGTGGAGAGACAGGGTCCAACGACAACATTTGCATGCCGCGTCATCACAGAGAGCAAATGAAAGGAAATGGGGCCAAGACAGAAGTCACAGCCTTTTATAACCCAATCTTGTAATCATAGAAGAGACAACCCATCACTTCTGCCTTATTCTGCTCAATAGAGGCAAGTTGCCAAACCCAGTGAGAAGACTGCACAAGAGTGTGAATACCTGGAGATGGGAATCTTTGGGGACCAATTCAGAAGGCGCCTGCAGAGAACAAACAAGCATACTGAACTCAGATGAACCAAATGGTTCTGGAGGAAGAGGAACACTCCTTTCATCGTAGTTGAGCAGGAGAAGAAGATATGGTGCAGGTCAAAGTGGATCGTTATCATTGGCAGTGACTTGTTCCTGGATTAGGTCCAATGACACCCTTTTTTAAATCTCTATGAAAAATGAGACAGGGTCATCTGCTGAAGGAGGAGCTGGGGTGTTTGAGATCGAGAGGAAGGTAGGAAAGATGAACCTCAGTGAATAGGAAAGATCACCTTCTAAAGCAACACAGTAGAACTACCAGGCATTGCCAACCGGAAGTTTAAAATAACTTGAAAGTAAAAAATTAGTCAAGCTCTCAATTGTGTGATTTTCTCCACCAACTTTCTGCTGCCAGGCTACTAGCTCAGAAAAAGTGGCAAAAGATGTATGCCAGCTTTGAGGTAGGAAAAACTTTTCATCCATGTGTGAACACAGCCAAGAAATAATAGTGTGAATTATACTCATTTGTATTTCTCTCCATCTGATTCTTCAAACCCACCCTCGCCCGGCAGGTATCTTTCTACCCATCAAGCCAATAAATTAAATAGCCTGGCGTGTGAGCTTTTGATTTGGTTCTCCTGAACCTGTAGAGCATGCTAATTCCCTGGTTTTATTCCTCTCTGCACCCCATCCAGTTGCTCAGTGAGCAAAACTCTCCAGAACTTCAAAGAAGATCTGTAACATAGAAAAGACCCAGGGGGTCTGTCTGCACATCACAGATAAATATTGATGATAATGGCCTTCAAAATACTGTTAGATCTTCCACCCTTACACTGACTATGTAAATCTAGCTCGCATGTCTGGTAAGAAACATATACTACTCGTGAAATAAAAGATCCCGTATACTTCTAAGATACATAGAATTTGGTTGGTTGGTTGGTTGGTTGGTCGGTTGGTTGGTTGAATTTAAATTCATAAAAAAGTAACTGTAGTGAAAACAGCACCCTTTGCCACCAAATCCGCATGTGTGTTAGGCTGCCTGGGCTGCCATAACGGAATACCATAGACTGGGGACAGGACTTAAACAACAGATTTATTTCTCACAGTTCTAGGAGCTGGAAGTCCTGGATCAGATGTCAGCCTGTTCGGGTTCTGGTGAGAGTCTTCTTCCTGGTTTACTAATGGCTTCCTTTTCATTGTGTCCTCACATGGCAGAGAGAGAGAGAGAGAGAGAGAAAGCAAGCACGTTCTGGTATCTCCTCTTAAAAGAATGCTATCCTATTGGATCCTATTGGATCCTGATCCTATTGAATCAGGCCTATCAGGCCAACACATTCATCAGCCTGGTGTGTAAGACCTCATTTAACCTGGATTAATTCCTTGTTCCAAATCTAATCACACTGGGGATTAGGGCTTTAACAGATGAGTGGGGTGTCCATGGTATACAAATATTCTGACCAGAACAATATCCCTGCTGTAATGACCAACTCTTCCCAGTTTCTCTAGGATTTTCCTGATCTTAGCACTGACAGTGCTGGGAAACCCCTCAGTCCTGGAGAAACTAGAATGGTTGGTTACCCCAGTTTACCTGCCAGATCTCTCAGGAGGGGCTCAGGGTAAGGCTGCCCCTAAAATGATTCATCAGCTGATCTCGTGGTAATTTCTAATTCTCAGCATAACTTAAGCCAAGACTCTTTCCTGACAGCCTTGGCCACTTCTGCAAAGCTGATAGTCGTTCTAGAGAGAAATTGTCTCTCAGATGATTACTGTATGCAATTCAGAGTAACCCAAATTCATAAACAGAGATTTCCTGGACGTTCACTATTTGCTCAGTCCGGTAACAGACATGGCCAGGAACACCGAGGTGTAAAAGAGTATTCCTGTCCTCAAGGAACGTATTTGTGACTAGAACAACTATTGGGGGAATAAAAAGTTCAAACTATAATAAAACTGACAGGACAAGCATAAAAAAATCACAAGGCAGAATATGATTTGTTACAAACATGCTCTTGGGAAAAATGTGGCTTTTAGAGTCAGAAAGTTTGGGTTTTGTTTTTTGGGAGGTTGTTTGTTTGTTTGTTTAGTTTTTGTGTTTTACAAAACAAAGTAGCATTGCTAATGACCTGCTACCACTGGCTGAACAAAGCAGAGGAGAGGAATGGGTGTCACTAGGTAATTTTTTAAGCTTGATGACTGTGAACAAACACAGGCTTTCCAGCAAGACACAATGGGTTCCGATGTCATTGCTCCTGCAAATTACTCATTGGAAAACATCAAAACATCCCTTTCCTCAACTGAAAAGTTGAGATAACCTTCCTCTACTTTAGAGCTGGTGAAAGAATTCCATAAATGAGGTTCACAGTCACTTAACACATTACCTAGCACATGTCAAGGGCTCAGTAAATAGTTGCTATTATGATTTGTGTAATTATGAATACCATGATGGCATGTGTTATTTCCTCTTCTCTCCACATTTCACAATTGCCCAAATCTAAAAAGTCTGGTGCAATTCAAATTTTACATTAAGTCACAAAGGCAGCTTCCTTGTCCCTGTGGATTTAAAAGGAGCAGAGGAGTTTTGCACGTTCCTGTCTGAATGCATTTTCATTCAAAATGCTCTTTGTGTTGCAGTTGCCAAGTTAAGGCCATGCATAATGCAAAAACTCCCGTGATCAGCAATGCATTTAAAATAAATGTATGTTTAGGAACTTGTCTTACTCCTTTTTCTATCATATTGGTTATCCATTGCTATAAATTAATTATTCCCAAAATGTACCAACTTAAAACAACACACAGTTATTGCCTCATAGTCCCTGTGAGCCAGGGATCCAGGCAAGGCTTCACTGCATCCCTTGATCTCAGGGTCTCTCACGGGCTGCTATCAAGGCATACACTGAGCTGTGGCCACCTTATGGCTCAAATGGAAAAAGACATCTGCTTCCAAGCCCACGTGATTGCTTCCAGGATTTGGTTCCTTCCAGGCAGTTGAAGGTAGGGTCTCAGTTCCTCAATGCTCTTCATTGGAGGCCTTCCTCACTTCCTTGTCATGCTGGCCTTCCCATCAAGGCAACTGGCTTCGTCAATGCGCTCAAGCCAAGAAGGCAATAAAGAGGGTTTCTAGCAATGTGGAAGTCACAGTCCTCAGTGACATAACCTCAGAAGTGGCATCTTCTCACTTTTGCCATGTCTGTTGGTTAGGAGCGGATCACGAGGCACAGCCCAGGCTCGAGGGAAGAGAATAACACAAGACCATGAGACCAGGAGGTGGTGATCCCTTGTGGGCCATCTGAGAAGCCTGCCTACCAGCACTCTCTCTCGGAGGCTCTCAGAGGTGATGACTGGACCGCAACAAGGTGACTAACACAAGTCACAGCGAGTAACAACCTGATGCTATCAAACAACCAGAGACACAGGGTCAAAGAAACAACAGAGGCAGGCCTTCCTGCTACAGACGGCTGCCCCACTGATTTGTAGTTTTCATCAGGACTAGACCAATGGTATCCTAAAACATTCTCTGCTTCTTTGAAATTATATTATGGACTTTCTGGTGAAATTTGAGTAAAGCTGAGTTTGCCTGGTCTACATCTTAATAATTAAAGGAGTATCACAATCAGTGATAGAAGTACCCATGATCAAGAGAGCACGCTCCTAGAAACTACAAATAACTTGTCCCAGTCACAGAAGCAAATAAAATTTTTCTTGCAGAATCTGCACCAAGTTTTAGACCAAGTGCCTTAACCTCCGAACCTGTTTCCTTTTATAAACAGAAGTGCTATGCCAGATATTCACTCAGGCTTCTACCAGCTCCAAAATGACCCCAAGATTTTATATCATTCACCAAAATCTGCTGTGTGTTAAGGAGCCTTTCTGGAAACCCAGGAGACACCCATCCCAGAAGGTACAGCCCTGAAAGTGACAATAGAGAATGATTTGCATTTCAAGGTTTTCAAAAGCTTCACCTGCAGAACACGTCCCCATTTTGCCCCTTATCTTGCCACCCAGGAAATGAATGAAAATGATCAAAGCCTTTCAAAGCTTGAATGAGCATCTGGCCCCAACAGGGCCACATGGAACACTGAGAAAGATTCCAGCATGGAAGGGAGCAAGGGAAAGGCTTGCAGATAGTTCCAAACAGAAACTAACATTGAGCCCCTGAGGCATTCCCTGCTCTGTCCCAAGAGGACGTGCAAGCTGTCATTACCCGTAGGGAGTGTGCGATGAGTCCTTGTTGACCGAATGAATTAGGAAGCTGGACATGCGACCTGATGTCTTTCAGGGGCATATCCACAAACCAAGTATGCAAGAGGAACAACATTCTGTTGATGTATGTTGATGTCCATTGACTGCCTACACTGAGAAATGCCAGGCAGACAAACATAAGAGAAAGAACGGTCTTCAGCAAGTGACCCTAGTGAATTTGCAATCAGAACACAGACAATAAAGGTTAATAGGAAAGGTAATGTTATTTGGGCCTCCGCCTCTAGGATGGGGGCAGTGGTATCACTTGGGGGTCCTCAGCCCTTGAGGTTTTTTGGCTAAGACTCAATTTCCCTAGGTAGTGCTTAGATGGAAGCACTGTCTGCTCTTGACTCTTCTTCCACCCAAGCTTCCAAAAAGGCTCAACCTCTCCAATGAAAGACCACTTGCCCTAGCTTGGAGAGTCCTAAGCTATTTGTCTTTTGAAAGAATTCCTTGTATAAAAGGATTTGAATCCCACTCTGCTGATTTCAAAGGTTAACTCTCACTGGAAAATCTTGCGTCTCAGATTCCAGGAGAACAGAGAACAAGAGCCCCCAGATACTATGAGTAATACCGGCTGCTCAGCTCCTACAGTGAACTGAACTTTTGGGCAAGTCTGCATTCTTTCATGAGCCACAAACTCATAAAACAAAAATCAAAGCACAGAGACCTTCCACGAGCTCCTAGAACACCTCATTGGCAAATTGCCCTATTTGGCAACAAACGTAGAAAGGAGGCAACAAATACAATCTTCGGGCATATGATGTCTAGTTGAAGTGTGGACACATGACCAAATGATCCCTTATTTGAGATTTCTCTATAATGGGAAAAATACAAAAAAGGATAGGAATGTATTTTCCTCTCTGGTTTGATTAGACTTACTATCTAAAAAAATTATTTTTCTTATGTGCACATAAGCAGTAACAGGTAAAGTAAAGTGGATGTTGTAATAAAATTCCCATAGTATGTCTTTTTTGTCCATAAAATGACACACAAATGTGTCTTGTCCTTTTGTGGGGACCAGATGCAAGCCTGGGGGCAATTACATTGAGTGTATTGGAGTCACCTGCGCAAATTTCCTAATGGCAGTCTGGCAGAGGGCCAAGCTTTAAGTCATGCCTCAGGGAATTCAAATGTAAAAGTCAGCTACATTAGAGGTAGTGATTCAGTGTGGAGAAGAGATCGCCTTTCGTGATTTATTGCAGCCTGTGCTTTCAGTACATTTAAAAGATGATCTAGTTTAAGTCACTTCTTCAGGGAGCAGGATGGCAGAAAATGAGGAACATCTGAACCAGGAGTTACCAGAAAAGAGAGACTTGATTAAAACTTGAATTATGTGGAAAGCACACAGTTTTTCTTAGAAATAGGTCTCCAAACATGCCTAGAATCTGCAAAACACAAGCTACATTTTCAACCCCCAATATCTAACTTGTGATTCATGGATCCATTATTGCCTGTATTTTCAAATGACTGCAAAGACAGTAATTTGTGATGTGAAAAGTCATCATTTAGTGTTAAGAATAAACATAGGATTTAAAATCTTTAATCTTGGTGCTGCTTATAATCTACGAGAAAGTTTACTCTCGAAGAGAACACCAAATCTTTCTCCTCTCTAACCCAGGAGAGTTTTCACTAAGACTTATGACCTCAGGGATTCTCGCTGGTTTTCCCCAATGTATGCCTTTGATGTCTTTTTATCTCAACTGAAGATACATGAATGAATAAGTAAGTCTTTCCAAAATATTTATGTTCCTTAATACTCACTGCAGAGTTCGCAAAAGAAAAAGAAAAAAGAAAAAGAACTACAGTTCTATTTAGAATAAAGCCATTTAGAACAAATATTATTTCTGGAAAAATAAATCTATCTGTGCATGTGTTTTCCCTGCTAATACATTTGCTGGGGAAAAGAAACACTACCATGAACTTCAAATCCATTTCCCACTCAAGTCTTCATTTTTATATTTTATTGCATTCCGCAGTGATTTTGCAACCCCGCTATATCAAGAGTTTGCAAAAGGAATGTAAACAGTGACTCGGGCCACAACACATGAATATGACTGGGAGCAAAAATCTCTACTGAGCTATCCCAAGACAAATGACCGTGCAACATTCCAAGTATCTGCCAAGTACTTTCTAGCAAGCAGACCAGGAAATGAAATCTACCTACCAGAAAGGAACCAGGGAGACTATTCCACCTTGAGGAAAACACCAACTCCATCCTCATAGAACCTAAGTAGTAGGGCTATCATTTTGTGTGTATATGTATATATTTATAATGAGACTATGTTTTGAGATATTATCCAACTTTGAGGTTTTGTTTTGTTTTTCTCTGGGATCTGTGGCCTGATAGCCCTCCCTCGCACCACCCCCACACCACCCCCAGCTCAGGCAATGGAACTCTATTTTTACTGCCTCAAGAAAGGAATATCTCAAAAGAACACAAGGATCAACTTCATTCATTTATTCATCCAGTATTTTTTCAACAAATTTTTATTGAGCACCATCTGCGTGCCACTGTCCTATGTGCTGAAAATAGTCTTTATTTTCATAGACCTTTATATTCTGCTGGGGAAGAGTCAACAAGCAAATGTTTTCTAAAGGACCAGCACATGGAAACACTGTGGAGAAAAATAAAACTGGATGACAAGATAAAGGACACAAGGGTTGGAGGCAGGTGGATACAATAGCCTCAGTCTTCAAAGCAGTACTCAGACGGAGGCCTTCTTTTTCTGTCCCTAAGATGAAATTTGCTCAGGCAAGAAGGAGGAGAGAGAAACACTCAGAGGGAGCAGAAGAAGGTGCAGTTGGTGGGTGCCTGAGGAATGGAGGTCTTCCCTGTTCTCATTCCTATCCCAGAGCACACAGGCTTGGCCATAGACCCCCTTTCTGGAAGGGTTTACATGGGTCCTGGGAAAGAAGACCCCAGAATTGACTAGTGTGTCACCCTGGTGAGGGAGAATCAGAAAAATAGGGGTTACACAGACAGGGGGTAGGAAGCCTGCTGAATGAAGGGGTGGATCTTTCCACCATGCTTGGCAAGGATGCAGAATGAGAGTCAGAGGACCCAGAACAAGTATAATAAGAATGATCTAATGACCAGAACACAGGTAGGAATGAGTATCCCCAGCAGAGGGTGGTGTGGATTGCTGAGGACAGCCAGACCCCCTCTCACTCCCACTGGGAAGAGTCATGCTCTAAAGGATCCTTGGAAATGAGGCTGGACCCCCTACAGAATGTGGGAAGTGGCTAAAGGGGTTCCTAAATAAACAAGGTTTTGCTGCCTGGTAGAATGAAGGCTTGTGACAGGAATTAAATTCTATTATAGAAAAATAAATTAAGTTCTATTTTCTGAATTCAGGAAACTCTGGTTTTTAATTAGCATCCATGTGGTCTAATGTTTAAAAAAAAAAGAAAAAAGAAAATAAAAGAAGGAAAGATTATCAGATCCATTCTGAAGTCTAGAAGACATAAAAGAAATAAGAACGGAAAAAGGAGAGGAGCTGGAAAGTTGACAACAGAGAGACTTTGCCACACATTTTACATCTCTGACTGTCCATAACAAAACCTTTTCTGAGGCTAGCGCTCCCCATGTCAGGCTGCCTCCTTTCCTTAGGGAGCTGGGAATTGGGGATTGGCCCACCTCTTGTAGCTGCAGACTGATTAG
Organism: Neogale vison; assembly: GCF_020171115.1. NCBI lineage: Eukaryota > Metazoa > Chordata > Mammalia > Carnivora > Mustelidae > Neogale > Neogale vison. The sequence continues at coordinate 303,252,113 of NC_058091.1, forward strand.
ATAGTGCATTTCTAAATTATATCAAGTTCAACCTACTGCTGACCTGAAATGCCTGTGGTTCAAGGTGACAAGATTCATCAGGCTTCTCAAAATCAATTATTATGGTGGCTTAGTTGGTCAAGCACTGGACTCTTGACTTCAGCTCAGGTCATGATCTCAGGATTGTGAGACCAAATCCCTCATCAGGCTCTGTGCTCAGCACAAGTCTTCTTGGGATTCTCTCCCTCTCCTTCTGTCCCTTCTCCTTGCTCACTCTGTGTGTGTCTCAAAATAAATAAATAAATAAAATCTTTAAAGATGGATTACTATGATCAGAGAGAATAGAATCTGTACTATATATTTAGTTACGATTTTGTCTATAGGAAACAGGAGGTAAACAAATAGTATAAGTATTATACTATTTAGATTAATTAAATAGTATAAGTATTATACTATTTAGATTAACTATGTTAATCTAAACTACGTATTAGATTAATACATAGTTATTAATACGTATTTTAGTTAATCTAAACTACGTATTAGATGTTTGTCCTCTCAACCAAAAAATACAACACCACGGAGGGGGGTTGGGAGAAGGGGGGTAGGGTTATGGACATTGGGGAGGGTATGTGCTTTTGGGTAAATTGGAAGGGGAGGTGAACCATGAGAGACTATGGACTCTGAAAAACAATCTGAGGGGTTTGAAGTGGCGGGGGGGTGGGAGGTTGGTGTACCAGGTGGTGGGTATTATAGAGGGCACAGCTTGCATGGAGCACTGGGTGTGGTGAAAAAATAATGAATACTGTTTTTCTGAAAATAAATGAATTGGAAAAAAAAATACAACACCAGGTGCAAATTTATTTTCATTAAAAAGAAAAAGCTAAGATGAGATTTTTTTTTATTTTTTTTTTAAGATTTTATTTATTTATTTGACAGAGAGAGATCACAAGTAGGCATAGAGGCAGGCAGAGAGAGAGAGGGAAGCAGGCTCCCTGCTGAGCAGAGAGCCCAATGCAGGACTCGATCCCAGGACCCTGAGATCATGACCTGAGCCGAAGGCACCGGCTTAACCCACTGAGCCACCCAGGCGCCTTAAGATGAGATTTTTAATCCTAGACCTCAGAAAAGGTTTTTATTTCTAAAGTCCCAGAACAATAAGGAAGCTATACTGTTAACTACTTCATTTTTAATCCTAACATTCTGTTGTGAGTCCTTGGCACAGAGAATGATTCAGAATAAAGGGGGAGATAGAGGAGGAACAGAGGGCAGGACTGTTGCAAGGGTCATGTGTATAAGGTGCATAGGCAGGAGCAAATGTCTGGGGCACCATTAGCTGGCTATACCAGCCAGCTCTCTCTGAGACAAAAAGTGTGGGTCTGGGACCATCCTGTGTGTTCTTCAGCCCTGCACCTGTCCCGCCGCATCCTCCCATAAATCCCCATTCAGTAACCAAGGTCCCTTGTATTCTACAATTCAGAAGGATGGATGATGAGACAGCCATGAGGCTCCTGGGATCCAGAAAGCTCCTGACAAGGGTTTCGGCTGACTTACAGGGAGGAATATACACGAGTCACAGCTGACACTCGGTTGGTTTTCTTCTTCTCAGTGGAACAGAAAGAAGAGGGTAAAAACAGGGAAGCTCTCTATGTCCTGAGAAAATCACCTGCTGTGAGAATGGCTACAGATGAGCAGTTTGGGGAGAACTGCCAATCAGCAGAGGCCTTCCCTACAAGCAAAATTTAATTTAAAAAAATTATTTGTAAAAGAGTAAGTCCGCTTCTTGATTCACATAAAAATCTGTCATAGTAAGAGTGTAACCTGATGCTTGGGGTAGAGGCTGTCCCATTGGCAGCTTAACATGTCACATGTCAACCACGCAATGTTTGCCTTCTTCGCCCTCAGAATAAGTGCTTCTTCCTTCAGCTAGCTAAAGGCAGACACTCAACCAACTGAGCCAGCCAGGCACCCCAAAACTAAACTGTTAATTTAAATAGCAGAGTTAAGTGCTCTCGACTGTCATCCATTCTTAAAACACATGCAGAAGTTCTTTTGTAAAAGTCACAAATTGAAAAGACTTCCTTTCTCTTTGAAACCATATTTTCTTTTCCCACATAATTTGCCATGAGGTGATATATTTTTCCCTTTGAATGCTGTTTATTGATCACTCAATTGTAAGTGATCAAACATAGGTAGATAATTTTAAATTTATGTAGTATTTAAGTCACTTAGGTTAAAATTGGGGGCAGAGGTTTCAGGAACCAATACTATTATTTATTAGTCCACAAATGATCAAGACAACATAGCATGCATAGGTTTTGGTAATTAATAAGCAATAAAAGTAAAATTTGGGGGGAATAGTTTTTCTTTCTTTTCAGTAAGAGGGCAAGGCAGGGTTTTCAAGTCTGGATTAAAAGAGATTTCTCTGACACCAATATGGGATTTTGAGTTGTCCAGTCTGTCTGGCCTTCCCAAAGTGCTTTCACTGTGACCAAGCTTGCATAACGATGCTGTTCTTTATAAGCAGCAGAAAGGAGATTGAGAGGAGAGGTGGGAAGGGAAGCCACTGAGCACCTTCACGGGCATGCTCTAAGGCTGATCACATCCCAAGAAAGGCAATATATGGAAGCTGAGGATCCTGAATCTGAATCCATTCAAAAACTCTCCAGGATTCCACTCTACCCTTGGAGAGTCGGCTTTTGCTATACAAGGTCTGCGTGCCCTAGCCGGACTATCACTTCAGTGAAATTATTACTTATCCGTGGCTCAGCTGATACTCCTTCACCTCTCCGTCTTGTGTTCCTTCACTAGGCTCTGTGGAAATAGGAGATAATTTACAGCTAAAACAAACATCCTCCCACTCCCCCGCCCCAGTGGTGGAAATAGAGTAAGTTGCACTGGTGAGGCTGTTTACCAGGTGAAATGACATTTTCCCAGCATTCCATTCCACAAGGCAAGACCTTAAGAGAAGTGATATTTAAAGGTCACATTTAGTTTACTCATGGGCATGCTCCTTGGCCAGGGTTACAAAAGCATACCTCCATGTTAGTATTAAGGTGCTCATGTCAAAGGTGTCTGTCACACATAGAGGGCCACTCTTTGGGGCAGGAAAAGCAAGCCATTGGAAGCATCATCAAAGGACACTGTCACATTCAGAATTAGAGGGGACAAATGTAGAGATATGACTGCTCATTCTCAACACAGGGAGCAATGGAAGGACACGTAGAGCCAAGAATTGAAGATGACAGTAAAATATCTTCAACAGTCCCTCTCCTCTCCTGGAATCTAGGAAAAGGGCTGAATACACATGGTCAGCCATTGCTTCAATTTAGAAGACCTATCTGAAGGGTCATAGTCTGGAATAAGTGGCCTTAGTCAAAATCAGCAGGTAACTGTCCCATGTTTTGCAAAGAAATGCCATGAGTAACTAGAAATTAAAACTTTGAGGTCTTTTCCAAACATCTGTTCAAGCACCATTTGGAAACCTTCTTAAAATTCAGGTTCTTGGGCCCCACCTAAGATCAACTGAAACATAACCAGGGATGGAGAGACCAACAGGAATCAGCACTTTTTACAAACAACCTCAGCTTTGAAGACCAATAACTTAGAAAATCAGGCTTAGAAAAGAAAATGCAGACCTGCAAGATTTCCAGCACAAGAGTTCTAAATGTTTTTATTGTGCAACTGTGATTACTTCTATATTATATATGTCATAATGGTGTTAATATTGTACCATCAAAAAAATAGAATAATATAAAGGACAAGATTTTTTTTTAAAGATTTTATTTCTTCATTTGACAGACAGACAGGCAGGCAGAGAGAGAGGAAGGGAAGCAGGCTTCCCCTGAGCAGAGAGCCGGATGCGGGGCTCCATCCCAGGACCCTGAGATCATGACCTGAGCCAAAGGCAGAGGCTTTAAGCCACTGAGCCACCCAGACACCCCGGAAAAGACTTTTATTTTTAAGTATAAAGCCTCATATTTTCTTTCGACACCCAAATAGATCATCTGGCTTCTCCGAACCCAGCCCTGTGTATACATTCCACTTTGGAGACCATCCACTTCCAGGTAAGGACCAAGAACAACATAAAAATGAGATGAAGCCTCCAAGAGAAGTCTATAAGGAGGACAGGGTGGCCAATGGTAGAGGAAATTTTGTAAATGGAGGTTATTGTTTATACTTCTTTTTAACAGCTTCTCTGTGTCCATAAATTATTTAATTCATTTTTATGGCCTTCCTAGATGTCTGGGTAGCCTTTCAACTCATTATGAAAAAAATATTACTTACTAAAAATTGACTGAAAGAGTTAAAGAGCTATCTTTCTGGAAACTGATGGGAAAGCAGACTTTTGTGGATTACTTAAAAGAAAAATATTGATGGAGGTACTCATCCTTATTAGTCAGGTTAACACTTTGGAGATATTAAATGATTTTTGTCTTTTCCTCCAGCATTTTTTTCCCTTCCCTTTCCAAAACCCTTGACACCTTCCTGCACCTCACTCTATTTCAAACAGTTCTGTTTGCATGAGTTCAAAAGCCCAGAACTTTCGGTTTCCCAAAGCCCAAGTTCAAAATTGAAGCCAAGTCACTTCAGAACTTATGCTAAGGGCAGTGCAAAAGAAAAGAAGGAAATTCCTGCAGGAGTGTGCCTGATAAAAAAAATGATTTCTTTCCAAAGACCAGAAAACAACCTTAGGCTAGGGAAATGGGGGATCATGAAGAAAAAAAATGATTTGGGGGTATAATGAAAGGGAGGACATGAGGGACCCCATGAGCAGGAAGAAAGTCTACAAGAGGATTTGCTTGAGTCCTAGAAGTCCTAGGGGTGTTGAGTGACCCACCTTCTGCAGATCCTACAGTCTTCACTTGGTGAGCATGGTTTGTGCCCTAAGACAATGTTCTATCCTTCCCACCCTCAACATGTGAAGACCTCCTTTCATCAGGAGACAGTTCACCGGGTGCTAGACCCAGCAGGGGGGCTACTCCATCCTGCTGCAAACCTCTGTTCACGTTGTGTCTGTTAACCTAAAATTGCATACTGGTAAGGAAGCTGCTGAATGGAAGCTGCTCCATTACTCCTGGAACTAAGACAGGTTCATAGCACTGCAGGAGTTTGCCGATAAACAGGTGTGTGTACGGTCTTCATTCTTTATACAGTGGGCAAGAAATTTCTAGTCAATTTGTTATTTTAAAATATATCAACTACTCATTCTTACTCTCTTCCTCTTCCCACTAAGTTCCCACTACCACCCAAAATAATGCTAGAGTGCAAATGAAATCTTGTAGAGTGATCTAAACAAGTTTTGGAAATCGTAAAATTCAAATTATGTCACAGGTCTTTATCGTTACTGAATAAGCTGAGACACCAGTACAATTTGGTGATACATAAGCAGGAAAACTTTTGCAGTTACCCACTGTGATGATTAATTTTTTTTTAAGATTTTATTTATTTATTTGACAGAGAGAGATCACAAGTAGGCAGAGAGGCAGGCAGAGAGAGAGGAGGAAGCAGGCTCCCCACTGAGCAGAGAGCCCGATGCAGGACTCGATCCCAGGACCCCGAAATCATGACCTGAGCTGAAGGCAGCGGCTTAACCCACTGAGCCACCCAGGCGCCCCTGTGATGATTAATTTTATGGGTCAACTTGCAGAGTGTCTCTGGACAAGATTAACATTAACACTGAGGAAATCTAGGTAAAGTAGATTGACCTCTATAACATGAGTGGGCCTCATCCAATCAGTTGAAGGCCTGAATGGATAAAAGAGTGGTCCCTCCAAACAAACAAACAAACAAAATGCTCCAGTACACTATCTTTGTACTAGCACTGCAGTATTGGCTCCACTGGGTCCTAAGCCAGCCAACCAATATTGTAGATTTTGGACTTCCCAGCCTCCATAATTGCATGAACCATTTCTTTTTAGATAAGTGATAGATAGATAGATAGATAGATAGACAGATAGATAGACAGATATTAGTTCTGTTTCTCTAGAGAACCCTAGCTAATATCCCCAGACTTTCTTTTCTCCCTTCTTCACATCCAAGTCTATAAAATCTGCCTCCAGTTCTGGGTTATAATAAAAAATAAATATCTGATCTTGTAGATAAAGATCTGATCTGGTAGAGTTCCTAAAACCCTTGGATCTCCTGAGAAATGGGAGTGTTTTTTGATATTCATAATGAGCCTCTTTCAATCATACTTGGGTTTACACTGATGAGATGACTCTTGACAGGGCCCCTAGATAGTTCAAGATGGAGACTGGTCCCTGAAGGAACCAAGCATTGATTAGAGGATAAGAACTTTCACCACCTCCAGGGAAAGGAGCAGAGCTGGAGATTGACTTCAGTCACCAACAGTCGATGATTTAATCAAGCATTCCTATGCAATGAAACCTGGATAAATAAAAACTCTGCAACAGTGAGGCTCGAGAAGCTTCTGGGTTGAGGGACTATGCCAGGAAGGTGGTGAATCCTGACTCCATAGGAACAGAGGCTCCCATACTTCAGACCTCAGATTATTTACCTCTCCAACTTGCTATCTGCTGTATACTTTATAATAACTCTGATAGTAAGTATAATATCACCCTCGACCCGCAAGGACGACAAGAAGCCCCAGTTCAGATGTATCTTCTTTCTCCTTATTTCCGCAAGTCTACACACTTATAAACATTTACATGATCAATCAGCGAGCAGGGTACAGGAGGGAGCGAATCAGGCTGTGCACCTAAACAAACAACTTCGCTAGCAACCAATGCTGTTTACTTCCTCTTTTGGCGTTCCGCTTAGTCTCACGAGGCAATCTTAACCTGGCAACGAGCCAGGCGCCATCTTTTAATGGCGGAGGCCGCCCCGGCCAGGGCCTGCCTCCGACATGTAACACTTCCTGGGTCCTTCTAACAAATTATCAAAGCAGAGGATGTGTCATGGGCAACCCAAAGTTGTAGTCAGCCAGGCAAAAGTGAGGGAACCTAGAGACCCCACAAGCTGCTTGTGTCTAAAGTAGGGCAGTCTTGTAGAACTGGGTCTCTAACCTGTAGGATCTGTACTAACCCTTAGTAGATTTGAACTGAATTGTTGGACACCCAGTTGGTATTGGAGAATTGGCTGTTAGAAAAAATGTGCAAGTGCATGTCCCAATTCCGCGACTACTCTCCATCTTCACGGCTGCCTTTCTAGCTCAATCCATTCTTGTCTCCTTCCTGGTTCCCCTGTGCAATGGGTTCCTGAGTAGCCTTGTGGCTTCCTCTGTTGTTCTGTAAGACAGTTAACACTCACCCAGCAGAGTGGGTTTTTAAGAACATAAATGACAATATGTCATTCCTTGCCTAATATTCTCCATTGACGTCCTATCATACTTAGAATTTAAAAAAAAAAACCCTGTCACCTCACTCTGGCTTTCAAGGACTCATCACATACCACGTCCCCTTACTCATTAAATCCTTTCCATGTGGCCTTCCTTCTGGTTTTGTTGGTAAATCCACCAAACTTTTGCGTGCCTTGGGGATTTATATTTATTTCTTCCTTGGCCTGACATGTTCCAACCTTCTCCTAAACAGGCGAGTCTGAGCTATTACGCAGAATTTAGCTCAGCTATGCCTTCCTGGATCATCCAAACAGGAAAAGAAATTCACCATCGTAGCAGACTATTCTAATTCTCTGCATTCCTTATCAGCATCGGACACATTTTGTATTTATTTATCTGTTTATTGTCTGGCTATACCCATTAGAATATAAGCTCCATGAGAAATGGGACCTTGTCTGTCTCATCCATCACTCTTTCCCCAGTCCCCAAAACAGAATCTGACCCTCTTGGCCAGTTGATGAATATCTGAAGGCTGAGTGGTTGGAAGTAAGCCTCACACAGGAGGTAAAAGACCAGGGGCTTACCGATTTCTGAGCTAATTTCCCAGAGAACAGCAATCACTCAGCCAGCATCTGACTGGCACCGGGACTCATGTTGGGACTAAACGATCTCAAGGATTTGCCCCCTGAAAAGGGCTGTTCGTTACAGCATCAGCAATATAAACAAGTTCTAGAAAACCAGACAGGAGGGCCAGCACCGAACAAGGTCACTGGCAAGTTTCCTTGCCGAGTCCAGTGTGATCACCGCTGTTCCCATGAAAACCATTCATTCGGCAAGGCAGTCAGCCTCCTGTCTCCTTGGGCACTAATTGCTCTGCTTGGTTAGACAATTTATCAAAATGCACCACTCTCAACACAGCCTAAGGGAGGAAGAGTAAAGAGGGTCTGGTTTTTAAAAGTACAATGTGTTCTAGTAAAAAGAACACACAGAAGGTAATTCCGGGGGAGGATGACGCTCCCAAGTTGGAATGAATGCCTCATCTGAGACCAAAAACGGTCTCAGCACCTTGGCTTCCACGTTCTCCAGGAAGGCTGTAGCTCTGGCAGAAAATGGGGAAGCATGGCATGTCCCAGATCTTGCATTTAAAATGGTAAATGTTTCTCCGTAAACACACAGACCCTGACTGCCATCCACTGGGTCGGCTTGTTAATTTAAAAGCAAAGGTAATGACATATTCAAAAGTTCGGTTTCCATATAAACATGGTCAGCACCTAGTGCCCATGACTAAGTCCACATATGTTTTTTCTGCCGTGCAGTAAAACTTCTCACAAGGGACATCTCACATTTCCAAAGGGAGACCCATGGACAATGTCTAGCCAGAGACTTTGAAATAGCCATAGCTTTGTCCAGTCCTTCCACAACCGGAAATTTACCCTGAAAGGAAACAATATGGGATGCAGACAAGGATTTGTTCTTAAAATGTTCAAAATCTTAAAACATCATAAACAACCAAAATGTCCATGAATAAGGAAGTAGTAAAGAAAATTACTGAATGTGACCATAATGGAATGTTATTTAGTCATTAAAAATTATATTTGTAGGGAACTTTTAAAAGCACACTTGTGCCCTAAAAAATTCCACCATGTTTCCAAAAGAGTCACAGAAACACTGGTTAATCCCAAAGAATTTCTGGATTTCATTGTATTCTTTCTTTCTTTCTTTCTTTTTTGGGGGGGCAGGAAATCAGACACACTGTGGTGTTGGGAGAAATTGCTCGGAGAGGAAGGTGATTCTCATGTAAATCTATAGCCACACAAAAAAAACAAACTCTCCTTAGAAGGCAGGAGTATGGCAGAGTCAGAGTTGTGAATGTTTCTTCCTGTCATGTGCTGATTCTACGCTTTCAAATGATGTCTTGAGCAGCTGCTGGGCAGCTGTTTCAGCCTCCTGACATAGGCTGAGAGGAAAGAAATGAAAAAAAATGAATAAAAACTCCACAGAGGTTTCCACACCATCCAGACTGAAGGTAGAGTTACGCTATTTACCGTTATGATGATAATCATTTAATTTCCACAGCTAGAAACCCACCTGGTCAGGTCAATTCTTAGGTTAGTCTACCTGACGGTTGGTGCTCCAAATGCCTATCAGGCTGACCTAAATTTCCTTGCCTTAGAAAGAGGAAGTTGGGCTAGAGGCTCACTGAGAAGCCACATGATGGAGGATTAGAAGCCTGGAAAATGGTGGACTTTCAGAGAGAGAGAAAAAATATCTGGATTTCCCAAAAAGCCACCAGAAAAACTGGTTGCTCAAGCAAAGCTTAATTTATTGACTCTGTGTAATGATAGTACTTGACAGAGATTACTAGTGTCTCAAAATGGAGAAATTGAGGAAACATGTATCTGGTGTTTTGAGACTCAGGTCATCTTCAGACGAGTCTGGCAAGGTGGGGAGCTGCCAGAGGTCAGAGCTTGTTACATCTGGGCTGTGGCTTGATGGGGACAGTGAGATGAGATCTCAAAGAGAGCCCTGGAGACTGGGCTACTTGGTGACTTGCAATCTTGTCCTCTGGACAAGTGTTTTCTGGAGTGAGTAGGGAAGATTTCAGTCATTATGTTTTGTTTTTTATTTTTGTTGATTGGTCAGCAGTGTCGTTTCACATACAGAGAGGAAAGTATTCCTAACTCCAGGTAACACAAGGAAAGTGAAATGTGCTGGGTCCCAGGATTGTGTAACACAGAGACAGGAAATGATATTGGTTTCAGACCTTACCAAGATGTATTGTGATTCCTGGCTGTGTCATTGATATTCTCTCCTGCTATCTCCCTGGAAATCTTTGGTAACATCTACGATTACTTACTAACACTTTGTGGAGGGCTTTCTTTAGTGGCTACAAGGAAATGTGGTGCCCTGTTTCGAGGTTTGTGTAGTCATCAGAGATGGCCTTTTGGACCCTTGCTTTCGTGAGGAGGTAGACTGCAGTCTTTGATCGTTATGTGTCCAGGGCATACCATGACGCCCAGCACGAGAAAGGAAACATGAAGGGTGTGCCAAGCAGATGAGAAGTGACAGGAGCCAAAGGAAGTGATGTTTGCTAAGGTTCCAAGTACTGAGAGAGGACCACGAAACTGGAACCATCCTTGCTAACAGTCACAGATAAAGATGAAAAAAATGACAGCCAGATAAGAAGAAGCAGGCTTTGTCCCTGTGGCCACAGGACCATTTTAATGTGAGTGAAGACATTCTGCTGGAGAAATAAGAATGCTTGAAAAATGACCTAAGAGCTCTGGAGACCAATCAAAGTGATATAATTTCAGAGTTTTTGAACAGCAATGGCAGATAAAAGGATTTTTATAAAGAAAACAAGTCTAACTATAATATTTAGCTTGGAATAGAGAGGAAAGAGGAAGAAGCCAATTTGAAGGCTGTCCCACAAGGTAAATAAGTCTTGGATAGAGCATTCACAAAGTCCATGGAGAAGGGAGAATGGCTACGCAACGCGAACCACAAGCCACCACACTACAGAACATGAAGCTTACTACCTATGAGTTATCAGACATTAAGAATGCCAGAAGAATGCCAAAGAGTCAAGCCTCCCAAATGAGAGAATCATGATGTCTTTGAGACTCAGGGGCATGAGACACAAGTGGGAAGGGCACGCAGAGTTTGGAGAGGCTGGAGTCCTCGCACATGGGGATACCGGAGTTCCAACTCTGGAAGGCAGTGAGAAATACAATGGGCGATGCTTTTGGTAAAATGACGGAGGAGAGATGATAACAACCACCACATCTCAAGTTCATCACACAGAGCAGATACGGCACTACACGGTCCCAAAGGCAGAAAGAGCAGGGGGGCGCAGTCCTCCCCCAGCACAAAAACGGGCTGTTCTCAAATACATGAACTTGAAGGAGTCCGCTTGAATATTCAAGCTGCTTCTCCCTCTCCCTCTGCCCCTTCCCCTGCTCACATGTGCACACACACTCTCTCTCTCCCTCTCAAATAAATCTTACACACACATACAAAACTCTTCTTCACAAAAGGCTAGCAGGTGAGATAGGGGAAAATATAAAAAGTTAGGACAAGGACTTTTTTCCCAGTGATGAAAAAACTATCCCCTGAAATGACTTCATTTTGGGGCTGAAGCATTTAGGGTCTCTCTTTAAAAAAAAAAAAAAATTATTTATTTGACAGAGAGAGTTATAGCAAGAGAGGGAACACAAGCAGGGGCAGAGGAAGAGGGAGAAGCAGGCTTCCCGGCGAGCCAGGAGCCCGATGTGGGGCTCAAGGACTCTGGGATCATGATCTGAGCTGAAAGCAGACGTTTAATGACTATGCCACCCAGATGCCCCCATTTAGGGTCTTTTAAACCACTTCTGTAAGGAAGAAAGCATTTGAGCAAGTTAGAGGGGGAGAAGAAGAATCAGCAGAATAGAGGAAGAAAAACTGGTCACAGGGTGGTAAGCCAGGAAGCAGGGTACTGGAGGGGTCACTTCAGCAGGAGCACTGGAGAAAGAGAGCAGATGAAAAGTTGCCAGCCTTGACGAAAGAACAGAAAGGGACCCCCATGCTATGCTTGATTCCAATCACCCAAAACCATCCCCTCTGAGCCGGGACTTGCTTGACCTGGCTTGCCCAAATTCTAATAAATAATACTATGTCAGACTTCCCAGATCTCATTGGTTAACTCGAGAAAGCAGAAGAACATTTTATGAGTAATAAAATTGTGGGTTTGGTGGCGCTCATGATAATTTGTAAAACCACATGTTTCAACACACACGCAGAAAATTCTCTTTTAAGAAACCCTTGCCAGTGGGGAGCCTGGGTGGCTCAGTTATTTAAGCATCTGCCTTTGGCTTGGGTCATGATACCAGCATCCTGGGATTGAGCCCCACACTGGGTTCCCTGCTCAGCAGGGTGCCTGCTTCTCCTTCTCCTCCAACCCCCCACCAGGGCTCTCTCTCGCTCTCTCTCTCTCTCTCAAATAAATAAATAAAATCTGAAGGAAGGAAGGAATGAACGAACAAAAGAAAGAAAAAAGAAAAGGAAGAAAGGTAGGAAGGAAGGAAGGGAGGGAGGGAAAGAAAGAAGAGAAAGAGAGAGAGAAAAAAAAAAACAGTTTTTTGTCCTCTATCACAATTTGGCTTCAAGCTGAGCTTCTGAAGACTGTGTATTAGTATCTGCATTTCTAGAATCGTACTGAGAATGGATCTATACCCAGAACCTTCTCAAACAGATCTTCCGATGGCAACTTGGGGAAGGCTCCTTATTAGTCCATACCTTGGGCATCCTGCCAGTCTCTATCTTAGTGTCCTTTTTCAGAAAACAAAGCCACATCCCTTGGCTGATACTTGTTTTTAAACCAGGCTCAGATTCTGGCATCCTTTTTTAAGGCACTGAAATTTCATGCAGGGATACTTACCACCACCTTTGAATGTCATCTGTCTGACACGACAAATGTCTTCAACCCTCCTGTTCATTGATGCCCCCATTTGCAGAGGGTCCATGTACTTGGCAATCGGTCATGATTTGAGGCACTGCCATTATATCAGTCTGTTTATTTTACCAGATACTCAACTCTAAGGAATATTTGGCAATTAATACTTTCAATGTTGAGTCCCACAGCCCAACAAATTAGATTTATAAGATCATACTGTCCAGTTTAATAAACCCTACATTCAATCCAACTTGCAAAAGGTTTTACAAGTCATTAGCCATCCCCAGGAAAATAGCTGTTTGGTCTGTACAAATAGGTCCACAACATCATGGCCTAAATGACTTATTTCCCTTAAATTAAGCAATGTCATTTAGACACTAAATTTTAACATACATTCCAAGTTCAACAATGCACATGAATGAATCAAACAAAAACAATATTAGTGTGGGTATTATTCAGGGTTCTCCAGAGAAACTGAACCAGTAGGGTATATATATCTACAAATATATATGTATGTGTATATAAATATATCTATATGTGTATGTATTCACTATATATGAGGGTTTTGAGAGATTTATTTCAAGGAATTGGCTTATATGATTGTAGAGGCTGGCAAGTCTGAAAGCCATAGAGCAGGTGGCAGGCTGGAAACTCAGACAGGATTTTTATATTATAGTCTTGAGGCATAATTTCTTCTTCATCTCAGAAAACTCAGTTTTTGCTCTTAAAGCCTTCAACTAATTGACAGAGAAGCATCCCTATTATCAAGGGCAATCCCTTTAAAGTCAGTTGATTGTAGATATCAACCACATCTACAAGATAGTTTCACAGCAGTATTTGATTAAATAAGTGGGTCCCCTAACCTGGACATAAAACTAACCTTCTCAATATGGCAATACTTCTGGGTTCACAATATCATTAGTGGTCCAGTATCAGCAGAGACTACATCAGATGGAGGAGAAAGTTACCAAGACATGGAAGTCACGGGTCCTGCTTTGCAGGAGAAGATCATCTAATGATGGAAACTGATCATCATAAAAGATTGCATAAATACATCTAAGCTCTAGCCACACAGCTATAGAGAGAGACATCCCTATAGTGTTGAAACCCCACATGAGTTAATTCATTGATATTAGTCCTTTCTACATTTTTTTAAACTTTATTTATTTATTTGACAGACAGAGATAACATGTAGGCAGAGAGGCAGGCAAGGAGAGAAGGGGAAGCAGGCTCCCCGCTGAGCAGAGAGCCCGATGTGGGGCTAGATCCCAGGACCATGGGATCATGACCTAAGCCGAAGGCAGAGGCCTTAACCCACTGAGCCAGCCACCCAGGCACGCCCCTTTCTACACTTTTATTGTCAAAGCCAATTATTACTTGTTTTAATCAGACCATACCACATTAATGAAAGGCGTTAATTATCTGAGCTGAAAAAGCCTCAAATTACACAGATTTTAATTTTATCCAGGATATGTAGTAGTTTTCTGCTGTCAAAGTATAAGATTATTTTTTAACTTGATGGTACCATATAAAATAATTATAAAGCAAATTCTGATTCATCAGCTTACTGTATATGCATGTGTAATGGTTTTGCCATATAAAAGTTCTATAATTAAGGAAATTAAAAGAAGGATAAGGAAGTCGCTAAGATTATTAGAATCACTTTTATTCTAGCTCCCATATTTCTTCTACATCCTATTTTCACTTCCTTTTACTCCCTCACATTTTTAAAAATGAAATTGCCCTTAGAAAACAGAGCTATCAAAATCAAATGTCTTGTTTTGAGCCCTGTGATGGTTCATCTTATGCATCAGTGTGGATAAGCTCTAGGACCCGGTTGTTTGGTCAAACACCAGTCTCGGTGTTGCCGTGAAGGTATTTGTGGACGTGATTAACATTTACATCAATATACTTTGAGCAAAGATGTTTACTCTCCATAAAGTGATAGGCCACATCTAATCAGTTGGAGGCCTTAAGAGCAAAGACTGAGATTTCATCAGAAGAAAGAATTCTCCTGCTTCTAGCCTGATGCCCTGCAGAATTCAGACTCAAGACTAAAATATCAACTCTTGGGCACCTGGGTGGCTCAGTGGGTTAAGCCTTTGCCTTCAGCTCAGGTCATGATCTCAGGGTCCTGGGATAGAGCCCCGCATCAGGCTCTCTGCTCAGCAGGGAGCCTGCTTCCCCCGCCTTCTCTGCCTGCCTCCTCTCTGCCTACTTGTGATTTCTCTCTCTGTCAAATAAATAAATAAAATCTTTATTAAAAATAAATAAATAAAATAAAACATCAACTCTTACCTGTATTTCCAGCCTACAAATCTACCCTACCAATTTCAGTATTGCCAGCCCCCACGCTCATGGGAGCCTATTCCCATAGGTGAATCAACAAATCGATCAATAGATAGATGTAGAGGATGACAAATATGGACGATAGATACATAGACAGATACAGAGATAGAGACATAGAGACAGAGACAGATGTATCTAGGTACACATGTATGTGTGTGTGTGTATGTGTAAATACATATTGTTTCTCTGAACTTCTTTGTTAGATTTCTCATAAATATTCTCATAAAATTTCTCATAAATATAATTTATTGTAACAAAAAAGTTTTAGTTTATATACTTGTTTCTTACCATAAATTATATAATGTACCTCAGTGGCATTAAGTGAAAGGTTTGAGAGCTATATGGGGTTTTGTGGTTTTTTGGGATTGGGGTTTTTCTTTTCTTTTGCTTTCTTTGCCCCTTCAGGGACCCACATACTTGTTCATTCGTAGACTGCAGTTGGCAAGACTGGGTATACTCTTCCGGCTTCTAGACGCGGCCTTGTTATTGTATGAGGCTTCCGGGTGATGGATACTGGGAAGTCTGAGTAGAGGCCAAGTGTTCAACGTGGAAACCACACGCCTTTGTCCACGGGGGATCAGCATGTGCTGTGGTGGAACAAGGAAGCCATAGCGATATGGGAACTTGGGGTCGTCGACGGTGACTGCTAAGGAGCGTTCTATTACTGGGCTCTCCTGGTGTCTGCTCCTGTGAAGAAATTTAGTCAATGTGCAGGCACCTCATTAGTAAGGTGAGAAGTGCCCTGGTTAAGGAACGGAGGAAAAGCAGAGCCAGCGTTTAATGATGTGAACATTAGTCTCGTACGAGACCGCTTTATTGATAAGGTTTCCCTGAAATGGGTAAGATTTGCCCTGTTGCTAAGGCAACCGGCCTGCAGGAAAAGCCCATCTCTCTACCTCATCCTGGAAAGTGGTCTTTGCAATTTAATAAAGGGAAAATAAATGTTGCTACAGACTCACATCAGAGAGAGAAAAAAAGAAAAAGAAATGACCAAAGGGAAAAAACTCATGTTTGGGGAGGTGGGTGTTGGGTTTGAAGACAGGAGTTAAACATGTTATCTTGAAACAAACTCTGGGAGGAAAATGAAAGGTCTATGTCTTTCTTTTCCCTTTCCCCTTCCCATGCTGACCACATTTCTTGCCACCTTCCAGCACTCTCTCTTCCCCCGTTCCCTGGACACTTTGCCCTTCCTCTAACATGTCCTGCTAGCTCCTGTCTCAATTCTGTGTTTGCTGTGTCCTGCCTGGAAAGTTCCTTCCCTGGGGATGTGCTCCTGGCTCCCTCTCTCATATCTCACAGGTCCCCTTATCAGAAAATCTATCCCTGTCCACCAGTATAACATAGCCTCCTCCCCGGGGGCGCCTGGGTGGCTCCATCGGTTAAGCATCTGCCTTCAGCTCAGGTCATGATCCTGGGGTCCTGGGATGGAGCCCTGCTTCAGGCTCCCTGCTCAATGGGGAGTCTGCTTCCCTCTCTGCCCCTTACCCCACTTGTACACACACTCTCTCTCTCTTTCTCTCTCTCTTTCTCTCCAATAAATAAATATTTTTTTAAAAAAATAGCTTCTCCCATCCACACTGCCTATCTCCATCACCATCCTCTACTTTGTTTTTCTTCACAGCATTTGTCCCCAAGTAATAGGAAATAGGCATTTATTTCTTTATTCTCAGACTCCCCTACTGGACTCTCAGCTCCTTAAAAACAGATTATAAATGTCTAATTCACTGCTCTGTCATAGGCCCTGCAAAGAGAATTTTGTTCCCTCCACAACAGATTCTTTGTTAATCAATAAAGCTGTCTTCCCAATCTTTAAAAATTCAGTTAGGGAGGCAAAACTAAGTCCTATAAAACATGCATATAATGTTAATACAACAGAACATGACAAGGGGAAAAAAAAAAAAACAAACCCAAAGGGAGACTGTGTGAGTGAGAAGAGAAAAAAAAAAGAAAAAAGAAAGAAAAAAAGCATTGTCAGGAACATGAGACTTCAGCCGCCCTGGAGAAACCTCTTGAAAACGGCCCCTGCATCATGCTTCTCCCCGCTCACCCCACTGGTTGCAGCCAGATAATGTCTGGTGGTTTCGAGCAGGAGCTAGAAGGCTGGAAACTGCATTGCACAGATTCCTCTACCAGCAGGTTTCCAGGATAGGTCCTGCCAAAGGAGGTTTCACAGGAGGTCAGAGGGAGGAAGAACAAGAGGAGGAACATGACCTCCTCCGGGAAGAGCAGCTACCAGCCCCTGTGGTCCCTCCAGGACACCTGGGCCAGTGGAAGAAGAGACCATGGCAGGCAGCTTGGGGTGGGTGGGCTTGGGCTGCAGGACAGACAGCAGCCCCCTACAGCCCTGGATCTCCAGAAACACCCTTCCCTCTTGGGCTCCTCCAGGCTTTTCAATAATCTGACAGTCTAGTTCCCCATATTAAATCCTATGTGCTGGAAATATCTTACGTGGTTTTTATTTTCTCAGATCAGTCCAAGCCGATAACCTCCTGCTTCTTATGCTAACAGTTCCAGCCTTCTTTAATTCATGATCTCAACTAAATATGAATTTAATTCAGATCATATTCTTTAGTTCACATTCTCAGTTTTGAAGTTTCTCCCGTGGAAAGGAGAAAGAAGTGTACACCATAATCATTTGCAAGAAAGCCCTCTCAGATGGCCCCCTCGGACTGTCATTTATCTAAATAAATGTCTAAACCTTTAAATTATGTAATTCTTAGTTTGTACCCCAATCTTTTGCACTTGATTCCATACATTCTCATATCTTACTCCATATTTTTTTCTTAAATAAAAACTTCCAGGGGCAGGAGCACCTGGGTAGGTCGGTTGGTTAAATGTCTGCCTTGGGCTTGATCATGATCTCAGGGTCCTGAGATCAACCCCCTTGTTGGGCTTCCTGGTCCATGTGGAGTCTGCTTCTCCCCCTCCGTCTGCCCTTCCCACCACTCACTTTCTCTCTTTCTCTGTCTCTCTCAAAGAAATAAATAAAAATTTTAAAAAATTTTTAAATAAAATATATAAACTTCGACTCTCCAATTAAAACTTAAGCTCCTAGAAGGCAAGCCATACAGTGTTTTTCTTTTATCTTTGGTAATACAGACGGCAGTGTCAGTACCCCAAAAACAAACTAGGCAGTTTCCCCCAAAAGAGGTCAAAGAAGGGATATTTTCCATAGATGGGCACAGTCATAGATTATATCGTCCTATTTGTTAAACCGTCAAAAACCACCTTAAACCATAGTGATTTCGGGGTTCAAGCACTGGGGGGAAATAATGGGGTGAAAAAGTCAGTCTGGAGGGAGTGCTAGAGGGCCCTGATTTTGCGTGTGAGACCTACGATTTCACCATCCTAGAGATGGAGCCCCTGATAGCCAGAGCCTGACGGCTGCTCTCAGCTAATCTTCACTGCCCTAAAACTTGCCAAAACGTCCCAGCAAGGGAATTTGGGTAAATTGGAAGGGGAGGTTAACCATGAGAGACTGTGGACTCTGAAAAACAATCTGAGGGGTTTGAAGTGGCGGGGGGGTGGGAGGTTGGGGTACCAGGTGGTGGGTATTAGAGAGGGCACGGCTTGCATGGAGCACTGGGTGTGGTGAAAAAATAATGAATACTGTTTCTCTGAAAATAAATAAATTGAAAAAAAAAAAAAGTCCCAGCATGTTACCCAAACTTTCAGAAAAGTAGCTGATGGCTCACTTCACCTCAACTACCTTGATTAGTAATCTCCACATTTGCTTCCTATTATTTATCTGTTATTTTCCACGAGACACAGAGTTATGATGTGATATCAGTCATGATTCTCTTCCTGTGTTTGTCCCCTCAGAGGAAATGATTCTGTATGTAGCGAATGATCCAGCATGTCTGTGGGACAAGGTGAGTTCTGGGTCCTTCTACTTAGCCACTTTAAACCAGAACCCGTCAGTCTCTGATCAGATGAAAGGAATTATTTTCTCAATGTACAGTTGATCCTAATACATGGTCAGTTCAGCTAAATAGATTTGGACAAAAGATAAGAAATCTTTTAACAAAGAAAGAATCTAGAAAGAACAAAATGTAGCTACACAAGCCAGGTAGCCTTTTGAAGATGTTGAAGAAAACTACCACAGTACCATCTTTGACCCGCCAAAGAAAGACCAGCTAAGTTAGGAAGTGGAAGATAAGGCCTAGAAATCTGGAATCATAATTCCACCTCTGTTTAAAATGCGGAAAGAGAGACAGAGAGGAGGCTCACATCAGAAAGGACCTTCCAGCATCTTGCATATGATTCCAACAGGAACTGATCTGCTATCCAGTAAGCAAAGAAAAAGTCAGTATCATTTTATTACTAATAAAATCCTGAATAAGCTACTAATTTAGAACCGGGGAAATATCCAGGTAAGGAACTGAGTGGTAACGATTTTATTTTTAGATTCTGGGGAATATTAGCCTCGTGTTTTGGGGTGAGGTGCCCACGCTGTGTTTCCTTGGTGAAGTCACTGCCATGCTGCTCTTTAAACATGGGTGCTTGGCTGTGACTCTGACTTGGCTTTCCCAACCAAATCAGACAGTCCTTATTGTGATAAATCACATTATTCAGCATTCTTAGTCACTAACAACAGCAAATTGGCTTTTTCAGTAGAAAAGGGATTTAACCAAGAATAATAGGTAGCTTCCAGAATCTTCCGCTGAGTCACATAATTTAAATCACACCACCCGTGGCCCAAAGGCTACTAGCATTTTCCCAAAGCCATGCCCCCCCCAGGTGCTCCCACCTCTGAGGCCAGGCATGCTTTCTACCCCTGCCCCCTCAGTCGCCAGCTGCCCAGCCACGCCAGCAAGAAAAACACCGGACAGACCCCAGTTTCCTTTGGTTATTCTTTCTAAATCCAAGTTCCACACCAGCACATCTCGTTCATGTAGGCTGGATTGCCTGTTTTTGCTAATTAAGCAAAGGATACTGTCATGTGGGGCCATTTTGGAGCCAAAGGAAAAATTAAAAGTCTATATTTAAAACTTTGGTAACGATTTTTGAAATTTTAATTTTTAAAAATATTTCATTAAAATTTATTTTGATTACTGAATTTTTTTGTTTGTTTTGGTGTTCCCTTTAATTTGTCCCCTGAGGTACATGCCTCACTCTTCTCACCATAGAAAGTGAGCTTTTGGATAAAAGTCCAGCTTCTGAACAGAAAGCCAATGTGGTATAAAGAGTGATGGCTCTCAAAGATGCCCATACTCTCATCTCCAGAACCCGAGAATGTGTCCCCTACTGTGGCAGAAGGGACTTTGCAGATGTGACTAAGATCTCGAGAAAATTATCCCGGGCTGTCTGGGTGGGCCTTATCTAATCAGAAGCCTCTACAGGAGAGGAAGGCTTGAGGGTCAGAGCAAGAAAGAGATGTGATGAAAACAGCAGAGGACAGAGGGAAAGATTTGGAGATTCTATGCCTCTGGTTTTCAAGTTAGAGGATGATGCTTCCAACGAAGAACACAGGTGGCTTCTAGAAGTTAAAAAAGGCAAGGAAACAGATTGTAGAGACGAGAAGGAATGCAGGCTTGCTCCACCTTGATTTTACCTCAGATTGAACTTGGATTTCCCATCTCCAGAACTAGAAGTTAATAGATTTGTGTATTTTAAGCCATTGAGTTTGGGTTTTGTTTTTGTTTTTGTTTTTGTTTTGAGAGAGAGAGAGAGCTCCTGAATGGGCAGAGGGCAGAAGGAGAGAATCTTAAACAGACTTCGCACTGTGCACGGAGTCCGACCCGGGACTCGATCTCACAACCCTGCGATCATGACCTGAGCCAAAATCAAGAGTCGGACACTTAACCAGCTGAGCCACCCAGGCGCCCCTGTGGTGACTTTTTAATAGCAGCAAAAGAAAACTGATACAGGCGGGGAATTCTTCAGGGATTAGAAGCATATGCAGAACACATGAGGCAGGTAGAGAGCCTGAGAAGTAGCCTCCCTCTACCTGAAGATTTTACGTTTTCAACCTTTGCTTTCGTTTTTTTACTCAGACTCCCGGGCTGACATGCAGCTGTGGTTCTTATAATCGGGCTACACGCGAACAGGGTTTGTCAGGGGAAGTGATGCGTTTTTCTGCTTGGCTTCTAAACCATCAAGCATTTTCAGTCATTTTGTACATATATATTCAATTTTCCCAGGCTGATTTTTCAGTTGCTGGAGTGCAGAGGTTTTGTCTCTGCTGTTTCCCAATATTCCAGACCAAACCCAGAATCTGAGCCTCAGTTTCCTCCCAAGACAAACAACAGCCACAAAATGATGGAGTAGTTTTTCTCATGCTATTTGCTAAAAAATAATGAATGGTTCTGTGCCTCTCTTAAAAATGGTTCTAGCTTGGGGTGCCTGGGTGGCTCACTGGATTAAAGACTCTGCCTTAAGCTCACATCATGATCTCAGGGTCCTGGGATCGAACCCCGCATTGGGCTCTCTGCTCCTCAGGGAGCCTGCTTCCTCCTCTCTCTCTTCCTGCCTCTCTGCCTACTTGTGATCTGTCTGTCAAATAAATAAATAAAATCTTTTTTAAAAAATGGTCCTAGCTTACTGTAATGTAAGTCTCTTTTTTGGAATAACAAAACCTATTTTAACAGCTCACCCAGTGCTTTGTTTTCCATGAGAAACTCGAACATGGTAATATAATAAAAGATAATTTTCCTGTTTCTTGGGGAAAATTTTGTGTTCTTCACCCCAGGATAAAGAGAGTACGCTGTGTTTTCAGTAACTCACTGGAGACTACATTCCCTCATTAAAAGAAAAAGACAGTGTCTGATGTAAATACAGATTGTACTCCAACAGTCATTCGGAATTCATTTTATCACAGTGACAACAGGACTGGTAGCATGTAACAATGATTGCAAACTCCTAGAACAACACAACGACATTTATCTTTGTAGGAGTCGGTGCATGGATTCCATCTCAGGGAGGGATCTGCTTTGCCCAGAGGATAACGGGGGAGCAGCCGGCACGCTGTGTGGTAAAGAAGGAAACAGCTTGTGCGGTCAAGACGGCGGAGCGAGGGAAAGCCAGGGCCAGGTCTGTGTGAGGGCAAGCTTCTCCGAAGGCAGGGATAAGCATGGACGCAGGAAAGGACAAATACCTTCTGGGGACAGATTTGTCAATAAGATTAACATAGTTCACAAATGCCTTTCACATGGGTGGGTTATTTGGGGGTGGGAATAAGAGGAGAACAGGTATTACATGTTCCCTCGAGCCTGACAAAACGCAAAAACAGATGACATGTGGGCATCCCCACACCCTGGGGTTTCAGTCTTTTATAGCATCCTCGGTAAAAATCCGTGAAAGCCTCAGTTCTAGGCTCCAGCCGCCACTGCAAGACTGCTTCTCATCCGAGAGACCTGAGCTCTCAGCCGTCAAGTGGTTGATAAGTATATCCCCTGGTTTCTTACAGTCTCAAGTCAAGACCCTCATCTCGGAGGCGGGCGGGAGAACAGACCTAAACCAAGTCCCTCTATGAGAAAAGACTTAAAGGTACGTGCATGCTCACACGTGCACATGTGCACACACACACACACACCCCTACACAGCATCTTTTCAGTGTGTAACTCTGAACCATTTGTCCTGCCGCCACAAAACTCCAGAGATTATAAAACTAACGGTGACCCCAATGTTGTGCAGAAGTGGCCCTGAAATGAAGAGACATTTATTTTGTCTTGAGGAAGTGGGAGCCATATTGTGTGTGAACGTGGCACGTAAACAAAAACTTGAAAACTGGGGCGCCTGGGTGGCTCAGTGGGTTGAGCCGCTGCCTTCGGCTCAGGTCATGATCCCGGGGTCCTGGGATCGAGTCCCGCATCGGGCTCTCTGCTCGGCGGGGAGCCTGCTTCCCTCTCTCTCTCTCTCTCTGCCTGCCTCTCTGCCTACTTGTGATCTCTCTCTGTCAAATAAATAAATAAAACCTTAAAAAAAAAAAAAAAAAACTTGAAAACTGTTCCACGCCCAGTCCCCAGTGAAGAAAATGCAGCACTACAAGGCCCCCTGAGCCCAGGGCTGTGTCTTGAGCTATAACTGGCCCTGCCGTGAAGCACAACTGAGTTCAACAGGGTTGTTTTTTGGGTTTTTATTTTGTTTTGTTTCATTTTTTGGGAGAGAGAGAGAGAGAGAGAGAGAAAGCAGGAGCAGGGTACGGGGCAGTGGGGGCTGGGCAAGGGGGAGGAGAGGGAGAGAGAGAATTTCAAGCAGACTCAATGCTGAGCACGGAGCCTGACATGGGACTCGATCTCACAACCCTGAGATCATGACCTGAGCCAAAATCAAGAGCCAGACACAACCAACTAAGCCACCAGGCATCCAAGTCTTGTTACTTTTACCGACGAACCTTATCCCAAAGGCATCTACCGCTCTCCATTTCCACTACACCACCAAATGCAAGTCATTATCACCTGACACTTAGACCAATAAATTCCAAGCTTTTGGATCATACCTGTACCAAGAAAATATTTTTGAACACATCCACACCCATTATGCATGTTGATTTATTTCTGAATAAGATACGTATGGTGGTATTTATATATTATGCATTATATAATATGGAAATAGAAAGTTTTAAAGAAAAAACTGTAATGTGTCCACATATGTAATGCACGCACATACACATATACATACATATGTACACACACACACTCCTAATATTTTCTTTCTCCAGCCTAAGAGATCACCCCATACCTTCTCTGGTCTCGCACTCTGCATGGAAGCCACTGGCCTAGATTACTATGCTTCCCTCATAATTGATTTCCTGACTTCCATTCTTGTTTCCTATAATCCATTGTCTAAAGAAAAATTAAATTAGATCATGCCATACCGCTGCTTAAAACTCTCCAGTAGCTTTTTATTGCACTTAGAACCTAAATTTCTTCCCCTGACTTACATAACTGTCCATGATCTGGAGATCTGGACCCTGCCCACTTCTCTGAACCTCCCCGTATAAGCTTTTGCCACACAGACCTGCTTTCTCTTCCTCCAACACACCGAGCCCATGCCATTCTTGAAACCTTTGTGAGTCAATTCTTCTCTCTGTCTTGAATGTTCTTCCCTAGGTCTTTACAAGCCTAACTCTGTCTGGTCATCCACACCTCGAGTAAGTGATCCCTCTCCAAAGTGACTATGTTTAGCACCCTGAAGAAAGATGCTGGCATGGTCACTACTCAGCCCTTCACCTTGAGGTAATGCTCAAGGGGTGTGTGTGTGTGAGCTCATAGGAATTTGCCTATTTGTGTATCGTCAAACAAGAGTAGAGAACTTACGTATCACATCTGGCGGTGGTGTTCGATGCATAGTAAGCCCTCAATAAATGTATACTGAATAAACTGACAAAGTAATTCATTAATAGAAATTTGGTGAACTCTTGGTTTGACGTTAGTTGAATCGTGCAGAGTATAGTTTCATTAAACCTATTTTTAGGGGCTCCTGGATGGTTCAGTCAGTTAAGCGACTGCCTTCGGCTCAGGTCATGATCCCAAAATCCTGGAATTGAGCCCTGATTCAGGATCCCTGCTCAGTGGGGAGCCTGCTTCTCCCTCTCCCTCTGCTTGCTACTCCCCCTGCTTGTGCTCTCTCTCTGTGTCAAATAAATAAAATCTTTAAAAAATATTTTTAATTATAATTCTTTCTTGCAAGCAATCCGTGAGGGGAAAAAAAGTAGGTGACTTCATAGAAATAGCCTGACAAGGAGAACCTGGGTAGCTCAATAGGTTAAGCAGCTGTCCTCAGCTCAGTCATGATCCCAGGGTCCTGGGATGGAGACCACATTGGGCTCCCTGCTCAGGGGAGTCTGCTTTCCTTTCCCACTCCCCGGGCTTGTATTCCCTCTCTGGCTGTCTCTCTCTCTCTTTGTCAAATAAAGAAATAAAATCTTTAAAAAAAAAAAGATTTTATTTCTTTATTTGACAGAGAGAGATCATAAGTAGGCAGAGAGGCAGGCAGAGAGAGAGGAGGAAGCAGTCTCCCTGAGAGCAGAGAGCCCGAAGTGGGCTCAATCCCAGGACCCTGAGATCACGACCTGAGCCAAAGGCAGAGGTTTTAACCCACTGAGCCACCCAGGTGCCCCAAATAAATAAAATCTTAAAAAAAAAAAAAAATACCTGTCAAGAGCTCAAATTTCTTTGAAACACCTATAAGCAAAGGAGTGTGAAGCTAACAAGAGGATCGTAGATTTCCAAAAATAAACATTCCTTTAAAAACAGGCAACCCGCCATGCTTTGTAATGGGAGCTCCAAAACCCCATTACTGAGCCCTTTCTAGGAAACCTCAGCGATGTGCCTATTATTCAAGTCTCTAATCAGCCATGTTCTTAAAGGGCCTTAAATAAATAACAGGCCTTATCTGATTTGAATTGCATCCAAACGTTGTCATTTGAAGCAGATAACACTCTAGTGAAAGATATCACGTTGGGGAAGGAGTGTTGACCTTTTCTCTTCTATTCAACAAGAAATCTGAGAGAAAAAAGTTCACTCGTCTGTGCTCGTTAAAAAGAATTAAGTTTTGAGAGAACTAGCCTCGCAGAACGCTAATACCAAACAAATTGTTAAAGTAGTCAAAGCCACAAATATTCTGAGACCCTCCATGTCTGACTCTATGTTATTATTTTTCAGACAGAATTCCCATTCAAAAGCACGCGTTGCATCTGGTGTGAAGTAGAATGAAAACTTAATATCATAATCAGCTCCAGGCAAAAATGGTGTATTGGGCGGAATTCGAGGTCCCGTAACTAATTAACACACACAGACGCAAACACGCACGTGCACACGCCTCACCCAACAAAAAATTCAGGAAAGCATTTGATAAGATTTATGAACATTTTAACATGAATCTCCATCAGTGTCCTAACTCTCCCAGAAATATTTGTGTCTGTCTCTTTTTTTTAAGGTAGAAGAAAGTATTTGGGCTCTCTGACAAAAGTATTTTGATATTGAACATGGGGTTAAGGGTGTTATTTTGGACTTAGAACCCTGTCTCTTTCCTGAAACCATACAATGGGGTAGCCATTTATCTGTTTCTAAGGGTGTCATTTTGAGAAGATAGCTCTTACTCAGGAGAGAGTTTTGTCCTCATCCCACCATTGCATGGAGCCATGAAGAAAAACAGACTCGGGAACTTCCACCTGTCATCTGGAAACACAAACACACCCACACCCTCATCCACCTTCTTTTGACTAACAGCTCAGATAATGCTGCTGAATTCAGTATCAATTTCTTAATTATTCATTCTGACTATGCTTCAGTGAAAACAAAGACATTTTTATCCCCCTTTGCTTTCTCACATTTTTCCTTCAAAAGAAAGATCCTGTCAGAAACTATTATGACTTGTTCGAGATCCAGCGCCTTTTAGCAAGCCGGGTGCTACTCAGAGAACAGCCTAGAAGAGCTTCGGAGGCGAGCAACTGGCACCCTGAAGAGGCAGCCTAGACAGAACTGAGCAGACTCCACAAAACAGAGGAAAGGAAAGGGAACGGAATTTTGAAATAGCATGAAAATGATGCATGGCCCGCCTCTCACAGGCTACAGACTCACCCCTGCCCTCACTGTCCTCTCCTATGGGACAGAACTCTTCACGGCCCACATCTACAAATGGGCTGTCTCAGGCCTACCAAAGAGCTCCCCAACCCTCCTGCCCTCTGCCGTGTTGTTGGCAGAGACTCTGCCTTTTATTTCTGATTTTGTAATTTTTGCACTCACCCCTGTGTCTGCCCCAGTGTCCATGCCTGAGGGTTAATGATGAGAGTTGGACAAAGGAAAGGATAGAAGGGGATTGGTCACCATAAAGAAGAAGCCAGTCTGAATGAATGAGGCCAATACAGAGCGTAACTGAAATGAGAAATGACGAGAGAGAGCCCCAGTGGGATTTGTGCTTCACACCCATCGGTGTCCACACCCCTGCCTTCCCGTAGCTTTTCCAGCCTTCCAGAAAAAATTCCCCTTTCGTCCTAAGGTATGGATGAATTCAATGACTAAAATTTTCCATGAGAAGGGTTCTAAATACCCTAGTGTGTGTTAAAATCAGTGTGTCTTCACTGGTAGAAGAGGGGCTATAGACCTTCAAGACGGCTTCTGAAAGTTCTTCAGGAATTTACATTTTCTGCCTCTCTAGCATGTCACCCTCCCAAGCCTATTAACTCCCCATCTCCTCAGTACTGCCCTCTCATTCTCTCAAGCCTCTTGTCATCCATGAAATGATGACCGGTCTTCTAGCCCACACTGGTCTTTCCATTCCCTGAAAGTCTCTAGTGTTTAGAATGTAAACCAAGGAATTTGATGTTTGGTTACATATTGAATTATTGACTTTTCCCCAAAAAATGTCTTGCCTTCTCCAAAGACCATAAGATATAGTTCTTTGCTCAATGGTTTCCAAATCCAACCACATGTTAAAATCATCTTTGATGCCTTTTGAAAGACTTCTCAGAAGAAATACAGATTTCAAATCTTCGTGCTGGATTTATGGACTAAGAATTTTGGGGAATGAAATCTAGGAGAAAATCAAGTTAACAAGCTCCCCAGATGATTGTTACATAGCTAAGCCTGTACAGCTCCACAGAATCATGCTGGGAACATGCTCAAGAAGGATTTTTTGATCAAATGAACTGACTCTTCTAATCTGTCCCATTGGTCTTGCTTGGAACACAATGGGAACACGGTGAGCATAAAGCTAAACAACTAGAGTTCTGCAGAGTGTTGACTTGGTCATCCCCTACATAGTTAGAATTAAATTCTGTACACGTGCAGGTAGAGGGATGGATGAACATCTGATAAAATAAGCACAGTAGGATGTTAATGGTACAATTTAGGTGGTGGATGTAGAGATGCTTACTTAAAATTATTTCAAATTGGGCGCCTGGATGTCTCAGTTGGTTAAGTACCTGCCTTCAGCTCAGGTCATGATCCCTGGGTCCTGGGACCAAGTTTACATTGGGCTCTCTGCTAATTGGGGAGCTTGCTTCTTCCTCTCCCTCTGTCTGCCACTCCCCCTGCTTGTGCTCTCTCTCTCTGGAAAGAAAGAAAGATTTTTTAGAAATTATTTCACATTTCCTATATGTTTAAAATTTTTCATTATAAAATGTTGACAAAATGAAAAAAAAAAAACCCTCTTACACTTCCAGGACATCTGAACTATCCAAATATATTCAAATATATCCAATAACTGGATTATATTCATCCTTCCTTCCTTCCTCTTTTACTCTAATTCTTGATGGTGGTCCCACATACACACGCACAAAATATAAAAAGAAGAAATATTTGTCATCAAGCACATGTCTCTTAGATGCAAGCTTAGTTGGTTACTTTATGAAGAAAATATTTTAATCCTACAAAAACATCAACTTTGCCACTGGGGATACAGATGCTGCTCTAGATGCTTTTTATAACATCAAACTACACAAAATAATTCCACACTACAGGTGAAAATTATCTGAAGTACTTTGAAGAGTTCAATAAAAGTGACAAAGTAGAGAATATATGAATTATTCAAGATGTTCAATATTATTTTAGCATCAGCATCCCCCAAAAAGTGATAAGCTATGACAATAGTAGATACATTTTGATAGGTAATTAAATGTAATATGATGTAAGTACTTATATATCGATCCAAAACTGAATATTTTCTATTGCCAGGTCATTAAGTACATCCCATGGGCCAAATAAAGCCAGTGCCAAGAATGAGCAGTTTATCACGATGGATAACTATTATATGATATCAGATAAATACTGTATAATATCTGGTTAGCATAGAATGTTATTTAAAAACCAGTGAGAGATGGTATGAAAGGGTTCTCTGGAGAACTTACCATATGCCTGTGGACTTACACTGTGTTGATTCTATTTATGAGTAGATCATATTAATGACCATATTCTGAACATAGTAAAGCATCAAATATGTGCACTCCCAACTAAAATGTTAGTGGTCATATTTCAATCCTGTTTGCAAAGTGGTGCTAACAAAAACGTACTTACATCAGCAAGGGTCCACGCTAAAAGGACTCTAACACACCTTTTTGTCACTAAATACTCGCCAGTACTTTCCTGCCAGAAAACTAAGTTATATACTGCTCTTGTCTCTTTCTTGTCTCTTGACACTTTCTTGTCTCTGTGCTGTAAATCTTACTGCCCTTCCCTACCTAGTACTCCAACACCCCTCCCCTCCGTCACCTCCACCAGCATGATTTTGGACCCATCCAAACGATGGGCTCCTTCCAGACCACTTGACTCCAGAGTCACTTCTCCGCCTCCTGGATTTCTCTGATGCACATTCTGTACGATACTTATTTGAGAACCGACAAGAATTTCTTTCTGTCCTACATTTTCTAAGTCATTGCTTATGATTCATCTTGCCAATGGCTTTGAATCCTTCCAGAGAAGACTCTGATGTTTCTTTGTGGGCCGCATGATGTCTTACCACTAAAGGCAAGACAGCAGTGTACCCCTGTTGCTTGATTATTTACTTATTTATTTGTGCAAGAAGGAATAGGGAAGAGAGACATAAATAAAAGTCAACTTCTACTCAGGGTTTACTACCTGCCGAGTACTTACTCTTCATGCTGCTATTTGCATATTATACCATTTAATCTTAATATCCTATGATATCCTATATCTCTCTAACTGTCCTCATTTTACAAAAGGAGTCATGTGCTCTTGTTTCTCTGCACCACTGAGCTCTCCCCCATCCCATTCACCCCCAGGGTTGACTTCAGCCTTGCTCAAGGCTTCTGTTGAATTCTAGCATTTCTGTCCTACCTGAAAATCCGGTTCAACTAAAAATGGTCTTATCAGCCAGGTTTCTAAGCCATGGGGCAAACACAAGTAGCTTGCCCTACCTGTTCCCATTTTAAGATTTGTGGTAAGGAACAATAAAAATATCAGTGTTAACAATAGGAAGGCAAACAAATACGACTTTTAAGAAAATAAAATATTAGAATATATTCAATATTTTGCATAAGGCAAAACACTTTGATGTAACCAAAACCAATGATCAGGATAACCTCAACTTAAAACAAACAAACAAACAAAATTTATTTGATTGACAAATACTTGTGTGTTTCCTGCCATAACTGATTCAAACTCCAGCTCAGTCGCAAGTTCCGTTCATCTTGCTTCAGCCTGCAGCCTAAAAATGTGCCCAAGGAGCTTCAACTATTCTGGAAAAGCCTAGCAGTAGTCATTAACGATTCCCACCTTAAAGCAAAGCTATGCTAGGCTCTAGAAAGCCACACAAGAAAGGGAAACTCAACTATAGTCATAAATACTTGATTCCAAGAAGAGTTTCTAAAAGTTAAACTGAATTAAATGAGTTGCTCTCTCCAGCCCTCCTTTAGGGGATAGCCTAGCACATTCATAACTTATAAGAAAATTAATTATGAAGCAATGCATCCAGGAGTTCCCCAATATTCACATAAAAAATTAACATTAGTAATGATCATGTTCCTTTCTACAGCACCTGCCCCTGGCTGTCCCAGTTAATTAAAGCTTACACAGTGGCTTTAGCCTAAGGCAATCCTTTGAATCGCATACCCTACCCATGTCCTCTGTGCCCAGAGATGTTGTGCTGACAGTTTTATTTCCCTGATGAGCTGAAATGATTGAACCCAAGAATAGAAAACAAGCAGTCCTCACCCAGTCATTTTTCCTTATGGGGTGTCCTTTGGTGAAGATTTAACTACTGTCTTTGGCTGCTTCAAAAGAAATTAAGAATCAGAAAGAGGACAGTGTTGGACAGGAGTTTTTGTTGAAGTGGTGACTCAAAAAGAGGTTTTGAGAAATAATTTCTGAGCCAATATTTGTTTATGCTTAAATTATGCATTATGCCATTGCAGTTTCAGAGATGGTTTAACTGATTGCAAAGCTGCAGAAGGAAGGATGGAAGGAAGGAAGGAAGGGAAACTGCTGATGACCAAATTCACAGACTTTGTTCTTACATGGTTGTAGACAGCACATCAAGGACGCAAGCCTCCAAGGCCAAGTCTATCTTTAAAATGTAAGAGAAAGGCAGAAAGTACCATGTCTGCAACAGAACCTAAGAATAAAAAAGGGAGTTATGGGGGTGAGATGGATCAACTATATACCTAAGAGGAACTGAGTTGGATATGCTGTGTAGATCCAGCACTGATGAGGCTAGTATGAATTCCAATTCTATTTGAGAGGATGAAACAATTATCAAGGTAAACTGAGCCACGATGGCCTCAGCTACATCTTCCCAAGCACTGTGAACCAATTAAAATCAGTTTGACTGCTCAGCTGTTACCAGGTTCTCTCAGCTAGAGCTGGGTAGTACCTGAGCTAACCATCAGTGTTATTTTACCAACTTCCAGATAACCCCCTCCGGGCCACAAGGTAGAATCATGCTTCATGGTATCCCTTGGTGGGCTGAGTCATGTGACCAGCTCTAGCGAGTGAGCTGCTGGAAGTCTTTTAATCACCAGCATGATACCTGCCAAGACTTTTTCACATACATACCACAAGCAGTGAAACTCCATCAGCCTGGACTGTAAAGTGAGATCAGGCCTTCTGCAAAGCAAAGCCTCCAACAGACCCATGGGAGACACGTGGTGTGAGCAAAAAATTAACTTTTGCTGGTTTAAGTCAGAGCAAGTGGCTCTCAAAGAGCAGACCTCAACCAGCAGCAGCAACAGCAGCTGGGACCCTGGGAGCAATGCACATTCTCAACCCCTCCCCAAGACTTACTGCCTTGGGGACTCAGGGGTTGGGGCTCAGTCACTTTCATTTTGACCAGCTCTCTGTGTGACGCTGATGCTCACTGATGTTGGAACACCAAGACCTGCTACCCCAACCTTCTGCACACAGAGATGCAATACCAGGTGGTAGATTACAAAGAAAGCAAGACTTAGTCCAATTTCTGACAAATGTAGCAATATTTACTAGCGAGCAGGTGCGGAACAGTCAGGAGACCTATTCTTATAGCTTAGGAAAGTCCCCAACCTGCTCTCGGGTCCTCTGACAGGCATCTTACATGAAAGTTTCACTCTCAGGCCGGTAAAACGGTATTGTGCAGACAGTCCCGTCCAGGTCCTGGTGAGACATCTTCATCCTCCCTGAAGTAGGAGGGTACAGGACTAAGATGGTTCTAGACTTTCAGCTCTGCACTAACCATGGCAGCTCCCTTGGCTTGCTGGGTCCTATGCCTTATCCCCTAAAGGCACTGAGACCCAGCCAAGGATTCACTTAACCTTGAAAACAACTCATGGAACCACCGAAGAGTTACCTCCTGCCTCCTGTTTCTCAGAGATTTGAACTAGTAAGTAAAAAGGAAGAGTTGGTTCCTTGTTACGATATTCCACAGGCTAAGGATTCACCCCAAAATGTGGATTCTGAGTAATGCATTTTAACTGCCTGTAGGATGTAGATTAAAGTTAATTTAACACAGTTTTGTCACATTTTTTGGTACACTAGAAAGCAGAATTATAGCAGCAAGTTATAGACTCCATGAGAACTAGTGAAAGAAGAACCAAAGAGACTGAGTTTGCCAGGGAATCAGAACTCAAGAACTATTTCAAAAAAAAAAATTCTAACAGCCAGTACTGCCTAGCTGGTAGAAGTATCACAGCATACAAAGACAATTTGTCTCCTCACTTGGCCAGTGTCCTGGCAGAAAGAGAGTATCTGAAGTAATAGGTAATTCCAGTTATCCTACTAGATATATCAAAATTCCAAATTCTAAGTTGCCATTCTAGTTTTTAAAGCAGCCTAATGTGAGTTTAGTTAGTGTGGTCGACTCAATAATGTTCCCTTCTTCTTACCAAAAACACCCCTATCCTTATCCCAGACCCTGTGAATCTGTCCCCTTACCTGGAAAAAGAGATTTTGTGGGTATGGTTAAGTTAAGGGCCTTGAAATGGGGAGATTATCCTGGATTATCTGGTGGGGTTGGAGAAATCACGATGGTCTTACAAGAGGGAGCCCAGATGCCCCTACTCAGAGACTGAGATGGAATGATGGAAGCAGAGGTCACATGGTCAGAGAGGACTAAAGGTACTGCAAGGCTGGTTTTGGAGATGGAGGAAGGAGCCATGAGTCAAGGAATGTAGGCAGACTCTGGAAGCTGAAAAAGACAAGGGAAAAGATTCCCCCCCAAGAGGCTCTAGGAAGAGCTAGTCTTGCAGACACCTTGACTTTACCCCAGCGAGACTGATTTTGGACTTTTGGCTTCCCAACTGTAAATTAATAAAAAGTTATATATATTTTTAAGCCACTAAGTTTGTACTGATTTGTTATAGCAACAGCAAGAAACTGATACTGTCAGTGTGATTTATTTTACAGTCTGATCACCTCTGGGTGAGGCAAAAAATTAGATTGCTAAAAGATGAAAACTGATTTGTGATGAACCTCTGTGATGTTTATCTTCTCTCTCTCTGTCTCTCCACCATCTTCTTCATAGCTAGAAAACAACAGAATGTTAAATTCATTCTAGAATTGTATTCTTTACTTTGAGCACTCAGATACAATGAAAGAACACATTATTTCCATGGAGAAACTGCCCATAAAAGAAAAAAGGCCTAGAATTTTAAAAACTAACCAACTCAGATATAACACGTTCCATTTAGTAGATTTCCTCCCTTTAACTCTTAGGAGAGTATCTTTGTGCCTAATCACTCTTATGTAAGATTAACCAGCTCAGTGGTCTACTTGTTCAGTCCATTGTAAGATTTGAAGGCACATATTTGAAAGGAGTGTGGAGAGTGGATAGCCATAAGAGATCTAATATTAGCAGAAAGAAGTGAGAAGTCACAACCTGACAACATGAATGAGACTTAAAAACTCTTAAAAAAAAAAAAAAAGACACCACCCCCCCCCAGAATTTAGAAAGAAAATAAAAGCCCAGTTGCCTGGGGCTCTTTAGTGAAGGATGAACTACAACACAGAAGCCCTGGCCACAGAAATGCATTAAATCACGTGTAATATCTGGGTCTTTTTAATGCTTTGCCTAAGTAATCAGTATGGCATTCCACTGTGGTTTTTACAAAATGGTAAATAAGGTAGAGAAGTATGTTTCTGTAGTTGTAAAGATAATTAAGTGTATGTTTTAATATTTATCAGGGTAAAATCCCTTAATAACCCATTTAATAGGAAGGCTCTCATTCCACAACTATGCCAAATAAATGAAGTGTTAAAATATTATTAATTAAGCCCATGCTAATTAGTAAGACTGAGGAATCAGAAGCCCTTTTACTCACACTGCTTTTTTTTTTTTTTTTTTTTTAACTCTAGGGTTCAGAGATCGAGGAAATCATAACACCAAAGGGAAGAACTTACTCCACTTATTGTGTCCTTTGTGGTATTGCCAATAGCCCCACAGGAGGCTATTTGAAAGAGCAACATCATAGGCAGAGTTTTACTTATCCTAGAATTTGGAGACTCTACCTGGCAAGCTCCACAAAAGAGGCCCGATCTCCCAAGAAAGAGGGAAGATGGGTGTAAGGAAAGACATTCTCTCCTCAGTTCTCATTTCCTGGGCACTCAAAGCTTGGAGCCTAAGGACAAGTCATCAAGATAGCATACCAATGTCAGGTAGGTATCACCGAAAGTCAAGTTTTAAAAAGTCACTTGAAAACTTTCAGCCTGAAGCATAACTTCCTTTTCCAAGTGAAAGTTAAGCCAATTCATATGGCCCTACAAGTTTGCAGATGACCTCAGCCCTTCAAAATGAGATGAAGTCATATTTTTGGCACCTAGGGATCTCCAACAGCCCTGAGTTTCTTTGGGTGAGGACTAAGTCCATGAATTAGTAAGGTAACCATCACTTTGCATATCACAGAAACTGGTATATTAAATAAGTGACTTAGAATCCCTCCAGGACTCTGTTGGAAGAAGGTGCTGGGCAACTAAAGGGCAGAGGCATGAACCAGAGAGAACAAACCTGTCGGATCACATGGGCTGGCTCCCCAGCTTGGAGCCTAACCATCCAATTTCTCATCTTCAGGCTCCAAATACTATCTCACTAAGCACCTGCACTAACCCTGGAGCTAAGCAAAATTCTGCAAGGACCCCAAGCTTCAAACTCAGAGGAGAATTATGAATGAAAATCAGATATCAACTTTATGGACAGGTATATGGGGATTTTATCACATCCTTGCTACTCAGGCTTACTGACTCTTCACCAAGATGTCCTTCCCCAAGGTGATGTTATAGATCCCCTTATACATCAACTCACTTGGCATGTTGTGTGATCTTTTGGGGTTCTTCTACGCAATCAAAGCTCTGATTACTGAGAACACATCAATAAATATGTTCCGCATAACCCATGTCCTTGAGGAATAGAGAAATTTGAAAAGAAAAAAGGAAATTACAATAAAATATGCAATATGCTCTGACAAGAGTAAAATGGGGTCCTATGAAAGGTTTAAGAGGGGCTGCATTAAAGTGAGCTGAGGAATCAGTGGGAGTTAACCAGCTGAAGGGGGAAGTGGAGTCCAGGAGATCCTACAGGACAATGAAAAGACAGGGCAAAGAGCTAGTGGTGAGAAAGGGAGCTGGGTGCTGGCACCAGTGAAAGAGGCTCCCATCTGTTCCCCTCTCGGGTGGCCACTGCAGCATTCCAAGCTGACCTAAAGAGTAATGAGGGGTCTGGAGGGGGCTCTAAGTGTGCCAGCATCACCAACATGGCCACATGTGGGAAGATCCCTTTGGTTGTAGCAAAATGGATGTGGAAAGCCGGAGAAAAGAAGACAATGGAAGGTTGTGTAATGTCTCAGAGAAGGCCCTCACAGCATCGTAGAGGGAAACACACCTTGAGTAGCTTGATGACTTCTCCAGAATTAGGCTCAGTGGAGGGGGACATGGTGTGCATCTCCCGGCGGGGGGGGGGGGGAGGCTCAAATCTAGTGATGAATGGACTTCCTTTGCCTGCACAGTGATTATTTTTATTGAACATAGTTGTATTCTTAAAGGACAGCTTGCCCTCTCCACTGCTCCTTATTTTCCTAAAGTCACCCCAGGTTACACATTTATGTTACCAGCATGGCAACTGTAGGCATTTGGATTTGTGAACCAATGAGATAAAATACAAAGCTCCTTTTACATTTAATATATGAAATTGTCATCATTTTGGGCATTTGGGACACCAATATATGAATGACCCTATCATGTACCAGGCAAGTATTTGGGGATCAAAGAAGTCTAACATATAATTCCTATCCTGATGAAGGATTCCTGTTTTGGAAAAGGTATAAAAAGATAATCAGCAAACAATTTGAATAAATATTTCACCAATGAAGGTATGCATGGAGAAAAGTCTTGCTATTAGTCATTAGGGAAAAGCAAATGAAAACCACAATGAAATACTAGCCACACCCATTGGAATGGCTATAATCGATAAGACAGTATCAGGTGTTAAAGAGGAGGATGTAGAAAAACTGGTAGGATGTGACATGGTACAGCCATCTTGGAAAACAGTTTGGAAGTTTCTTAAAAAGTTAAGCATGGAGTTACCATATGACCCAGCAACTCACTCTTGGGAAATTTTCTTGTCAAGAGAAATAAAAACAAACACACCCATTTGAATGTCCATAGCAGCATTGTTCAGAATAACCAAAATAGTGGAAACAATCCAAATGACCATTAACTGGTAGACAGATAAATGAAGTGTGGACTACCTAAATGGTGCACTACCGTTCTGCAGTGTGAAGTTTTAATACCTACTACAACATGGGTGAACCTCAGAAGCATATACTAAGTGAAAAAAGCCACATATTGGATGATTCCATTTATACACAAAGTCTAGAAAAGACAAATCCATAGAGAAAGAAAGCTCACTGGTTGCCTGGGGTTGGGGGTAGGAAGAGAGAGGGACTGTAAATAAGCACACAGGATCTTTTGGCATAATAAAAAGGTTTCAAATTTGGATTGTGCTGATCGTCACACAACTCTGTGAATGTGCTAAAAGTCATTTGACTGTACACTAAGAATGAGTGAATTTTATGGAATATGAATTATACCTAATAAAGCTGTTTTTGAAAACATTATTATTGCATGTTGCGAAACATAGTAAATGTCAAATCGATGGTTTAAAAAATATGGTCTCCAAATTTTTAATATCATAATATCATACACCCCTCTCATGAGAAAACTATGTGCTCATCCTCAATATACCTGCATGAGTTTCTTTACAAATCATAAAATGAACTAATGCAATAATTTATTATGCAGAGCATACAATACGCCCCAAAAGTAAAACTGAAAGGAGACTAAAATACATAAATAGGTAATATTTTAATTCAAAACTATTGATTTTATCACAAGGTTTTTGAGAATAAAGGGATCTAGAGGTTAGAATTAGTGAACAAAATGAGTTCCAGAGCAACAAACATGTGAATGTAGAAATCTGCCAAAATCGACAAGGGATTTTGTTATGGACAAGACCACCCATGCATAATAAACCCTCAGAATATTTATCAATTGGAAAAGCACATCCCAAGTGATGCTGTGTTTGCACAGTGAATAACGGAACATCCATGAAAATAAACTCCGCTGTTCTGAGGACGGCAAATATTCAGGAACGTGGGTCTGCCGACAGTATTGATAATAAATGTCAAAGAGAAAAGTGCAAAAGAAGAGGACAGAGAAAGAAACATTGAAGAAAGAATTTATCTGAAGAGGAAGCTTCCTATATTATGTGAAGTTTTGTTTCTAGGTAAGATGGATTCATTCTTATCACTCTATGGCCACCAGAGTTAAAAAGAAAGATTGTCCCAGGTATATCCAGAGTTAAAACGTCTCTTAAATCTTTCAGTCTGCTACATCCATTGGTGTTTATCCTTAACATCATTCTCTGTGGTTTCACATTACAAAAATAATGATTTCTGTTGGGCTAACAGTAAATGAATACAACCAAGAGAGAGGGTTCTAATTGGTTGTAAGAGACGGATAAAGTTGGACAAGGAATTTAGGGCCAGATCCTAAAGGACCTTAAAGCAAAATTTCAATGTCTGTACTTTTTCTACGGAGCCACCACGGAAGCTGTTAAATGTTTTTGAGCACAGGGACTCTAAACTGTATGGCTTTTGGAAAAAGTAACAGACTGCCACACAGAGGGCAGACAGGGTGGGGAGAGGAGAGAGGCAGTATTCTAACTGGTTAAAATTCTAACAACAGAAAGCCCAGTGCAGGCTGGGATGGAGGGTCCAGACCAAGATAATGGCAACAAAAAGAAAAGAGAGAAAATAGTAGAAAGTGAAGAATGTCTACATTGTTGACAGTGATATAGGAGTTTGTAAAACTTGGTGCCAAAAACTCTCCAACACCAGGCCGGAGGGCAAGTTCAACTAAAGTGCACAAAAATAATGTACAAGCTAATGCTCCGCTGGGCTTCTCTGGGCTGTATGTATGGCCTCAGATGCTGGAACAGGCCCAAGTCTAGGAGCTGCTCCATCATTTTTAATCCAAAAATTAGGTGCCTCTCCTGTCCTATTTCATTACTTAAGAGAACTCTTAAAGAAGCAAAGTATTGAAGTACTTGTCAGCAGTTCCTTTAAAATAGCAAATAAAATCATCTTACTTCAGAAAGGGGAACTTCCTTTCCATCCGTATTAGAGGAATTTTGTGAGGAGGACCCAAGTTAGAATTAAAAGACCCATAAAATCCTTATCTAGTGATTTGGACTTGAGTGTGTTGTGGTTTAGATTGTTTTCAGCCATTCTGGGAGAAACAGGACAATGTTACTTCCTGGGAGCTTGATATCTACATGCACTTTACCTGTATGGAGGCAATAGCCAACTGACAAAAAAAAAAAAAAGATGCAATAACCTCTACATCTTCCAAATAAGAAAGCTAATTGCCCATCCATGTATCCTACTTTTCTCATGGAATTACTCTGGAGGATATGTAACAGGAAGTCTGCCCTAATATTCCATTTCCTTCCTTGCATACATAGAAACTCAAAGGTTTGAATTTTATTTGTGAATCAAAAAAAAAAAAAGATAATGTTTTCTACACTATCTGATAGGAAAATTCAAAATGTTAAGATAAAATTGTCTACCAGATATATTCTTTTACTTTAAATCATCTTTGTATTTTCAGATTGATTAATGGTGATGGTCACTCAGTCAAATTGTAGACTTTGGCTTCATTCATTTGAGTCATCATAGATGCCAGACATGTGGTTTCCTATAGAGCCCATCCTAAAGATTATAACCACAAAAGTCACCTTCATTTTTCATTTCCCTTATGGAATCAACTCTTTGTGGATCTAAAGAAACCTTTTCTTGCTCTAAAGATCAAAAGCAGAAACTTCATCTTCTGGTTATTAATCAGGTCATTATGTAGTCTTCCTGGTTTGGAAGGCACAAAGTATCCCCTTTTAGACAATTTATAACCTCCACTGCTGCAAGAAAATTGACATTTGCTTTATAGTCAGATGAAGTCAATGTTTATGTCATGTTTTTGATTACAATAAAATAGAAAATCTTGACATGCAAGTGTGTATATCACCATTTTTCTAGACTATTTCAAGACAAGAAATTAAGCTTGAACCTTGAAACTGTCTTTCCCTACAGGAAAGTCAGCCATCTTCTTTCTTGAATATTCTCTCCTCTAATCTTAAGGAAGGATTTATGCAATAGCTCTTTCTGGCAATATGATAATCCAGGGAAACCCAGAAACTCTGAAAAGCAAGTCAATCCCAAAGCAGCTGCATTCTTAGGGTTTTGTGCTAAACTCTGAGGATACAGTAAAGTTTAAGCTTGTTCAAACTGAAATCTAATAGGAGACTTTTTACCTAAAGCTATCACCCAAAGGGAACCAAGAAATACATCACACATGAAAGGAAACCAAAGCCAAAATGAAACAAAACAAAAACCATATACCTATCCCAAAGTTCATGTCACATGAATGAAACAGAAATGTCCTTTAAGATTTTGTAATTACATGTGGCCTTTACATGGGTTTTCAGGGCAAATTTACCCACTGCCCATGTGATCAGAAACTTCTCAGCAGAGAACAGGAATGCCGCAGTCTCAGCTTTGTTGCAAGTAAAAGCAAAATACATACTTCCTGGAGGAACTCAAGTTCAAACCAAATCTCAGAGAATTTCCACTAATAAATTTCCAAGGAAAATGGGAAATTCTCATTCGAAATTTAGGAAACACAAAGGGAACAGGCACCCTAAGAGAATCTGCAAAAATAACAAACAGCTGAAACAGACATATAAAATTTTACATACCGGAATTAGTAGATAAAATATAAATAATAACTGTACTGACAGTTTTTAGAGGACATTCTCTCTTTTTAAGATTTTATGTATTTATTTGAGAGAGAGAGTATAAGCACCGAGAGAGGCAGACGGACAAGCAGACTCCCCACTGAGCAGGACCCCAAGACCATAACCCAAAGCCAAGGTCAGACACTTAATCCACTGAATCACCCAGGTCCCCCAAGGACAGTTCTTAAAAAAAAAAAAAAAAAACTTTAAAATGTGAGTGGGGAAGAGGCAAAATTTAAAAGGAAAGCAACTTCTCAAAGTGAAAAGTGTAATGATTTAAATAAAAACTCAATAAACATGAATATTTAACAATATCAGGGAATTACCATTAATGATTTGAAGTATAATAAAGATATGCTGAGGAATGTCCTTATATTGAAGAGATGCATGCTAATTTATGAATCAAGGCTCATGATATCTGTGACTTATTTTTTAAAGGTCTTAAAAAGGGGTGCCTGGGTGGCTCAATGGGTTAACTGTCTGCCTTTGGCTCAGGTCATGATCTTGGGGTCCTGGAATCAGGTCCCATGTGGGACTCCCTACTCAGCAGCAAGTCTGCTTTTCCCTCGCCCTCTTTTCAAAAGAGAGACAAATGGAAAAATAGATCAATGGATGAATGAATTGATGGAATGGGATAGATAAAGACACAGAGAGAGGGATCCAGGCACGGGATGGGGGGACGGATGGGTAAGCAGATGAGAGCACAAAGCAAAGATAAGGAGATGTTAACAGTTTCTTGACTCTCGTTGGCTGGGTAGACCGGTATTTGTCAAACTCTTCTTTCACCTCCTCTGTATCTTGAAATTTTTCATAGTGAAAGTTGTAAGGAAAAGTAATCAGTCTAAATAGAACAAAGACCTCCTTCTTGGAGGTCTTTCCAAAATTCCCCATGCTTTTTTCCCTTCTTCTTTTTCCCTGATGCCGTCCTGTTCTCTTCTCCGGCCAGCAGTTTCCTACCTTCCCAGTGGGTGCTTATGAAAAGCTGCTCTTTGCGGGCAAACAGAACTAGGTTGTCTAAGATAAAACTGTTACTAATGTCAACCATGATCATCATCATGTAGCCCTCCTTCCGTCCTCGGAGCCATCTGAAATGTCCACGATGCTCCTCCTTCACGCTTTATCTCCGAGTCTAGAACTTAGCCAGTCTTCCCCTCCTCACCAGAAGGCACGTGTGCACACACACACCCTTCCCCTCACCAGCCTGAATCAGAGCCCAGCTGGCCTTCTGAGAACCGAACAGGGAGGTGATCCTGCAGACCACATTTTTAAGTACAAGAAGAACAGAGCCCTGGGAGGAATTGAGCGGTCACTGCCATCTCCTCCCGGGGAGAGGTAAAGAAAGTGACGCTGTCGTGCTCAGACGCTCCCAGGATTAAATAAATGCAAAATTTAAACCAAAGGAAATATTCCTCTTCATGTTACAAGTCGTTCACGCAAGTCGTCCGTCCAACCCCCCACTTCGGCACCACATTAGTAAGGGTTTTGAAGATTAATTTTGGTTTCAGAGGTTATTACGCAAGCATTAAGCAAATAAGCTTGTCGCCTCCGAAAGAAGCCGCCGGGGGCCGGGCAGAGGGAAGGAAGAGAACCATCTCATTCTGCACAGGCACCCACCACCCTGGCATTCATACTCCCTGTTTGCAGCTCGCACGTCTCTGCCACTCAAGAAATATTTCAGGAAGTGAAAGTCTCAACTTGGCAGAC
This sequence comes from Neogale vison, assembly GCF_020171115.1. Lineage (NCBI taxonomy): Eukaryota > Metazoa > Chordata > Mammalia > Carnivora > Mustelidae > Neogale > Neogale vison. The sequence goes on from NC_058091.1 coordinate 303,294,082, forward strand.
ATAGAATCTCATCTAGAGTCACAACTGCCACGTTCCTAAACCACGAGTCTTCATTTCCACAATTTGCGATCGTCTGCACCACATGCGTGCCAAGGCATTCTAGACAGAACTCGGGGTAGCACGCTGTGCCCTGCCCCACGGCCTGCTCCGCTAAAACCAGATCCATGATCAAATGCTACCAAAATATGCACCCTCACCCTTGAACCCAAAACTGTGAATGCAAAGTATATGGAAGCAATGTTCTCCCAGAGCAGAGATGGGTAAATGTCGTTTGCATATGGAAAGCAAGGTTGCTTTGCTTCCCTGCACAGCAGTGTGCTGAAATGAAGAGTAGCATCCTCTTTGAAGCTGAGCTCCAGCCCAGGTAAGGGATGGTTAGTGACAGGAACAAATCTCTCCACCACCACACGGAGTCCTCAGAGGTGGGGAGGGAGAGGGCTGTAGAGATGGAGGCAGGAGATAAAGGAACAAAGGATTTAGAGCAGGGGCTCTTACACCCTTGCTTGGAGGGGCCACAGAGTAAGTCTACAGGCTCTCTAGAGCACGGGTCTATGTCACAACTCCTCGTGGCATGAAGGCAGCCGGAGTCGATCTGTAAAGGAAGGGGCATGGCCATATTAGGACAAAACTGTATTTACGGACAGGCACTGCAACTTGACCTTGAGATCATTTTCCTATGTCCTAGAATTGTAATCCCATTTCTCAACCTTTTGAAAATATAAAACCCCCTCGGGGCGCCTGGGTGGCTCATGGGTTAAAACCTCTGCCTTCTGCTCAAGTCATGATCCCAGGGTCCTGGGATCGAGTCCCGCATTGGGCTCTCTGCTCAGCAGGGAGCCTGCTTCCCCCCCTCTCTCTCTGCCTGCCTCTCTGGCTACTTGTGATCTCTGTCTGTCAAATAAATAAATAAAATCTTAAAAAAAAAAAAAAAAACCCTCGGGGTGCCTGGGTGGCTCAGTTGGTTAAGTGGCTGCCTTTGGCTCAGGTCATGATCCCAGCATCCTGGGATCGAGTCCCACATCGGGCTCCTTGCTCAGCAGGGAGCCTGCTTCTCCCTCTGCCTCTGTCTACCTCTCTGTCTGCCTGTGCTCCCTCGCTCTCTCTCCCTCTCTCTGACAAATTTAAAAAAAATAAAAATAAAAAACCTTCTTTGCTGACCAGCCATAAAATGCCAGGCAGCTGACCAGACTTGGGCCAGGGGCTGGAATTCACCATCTTCTGAGTCAGAGCACTGATTTTCAAACTTGGCCGTTACCAAAATCCCCTGGAGGAGGAGTTCAAACACAGATCCTTGTGCCCCAGGCCAGAGTTCTGGCCGCAAAGGACTGGGATGAGCCTGACCATTTGCACTTCTCACAAGTCCCAGGTGATGCCAAAGCTGCCAAGACCCTCCACAGAGAACCACGGTTTAGAAACAAGGTGAACACGGAGAAGGGAAAAAAGAAGTGCCCATGCTGGCCAGGATAAGCCAGCATTAGCCACTTTGACATCATGTTGGGAAAGCCTATATAAATCTTATATACAGATTCAGAGGCAGAAAATGAACATAATAATAACAAATATCATCCCTACCCGGCAAGTTCTACCTTCAGACATCTAAAGGACTAACTCCTTCACTTCCTTCAAATCTTCTCTTACCCCAGTCAGCTATTAACATAGCACATTAACCCGGCCCACTCTGGCACACCTACCCCCAGACCTCCTCCCTTAATTCTCAGCACCACCACCTCTAACACACCTGCGTATTATTTATTATCTCTCCTCCCCTTACCACCACCCACCATGCTCCTATATCCCTAGAATTTTTTGCAAGAATCAATAAGATCAATAAACCATTGGCCAAACTAATCCAAAAGAAAAGAGAGAGGACCTAAATTAATAAAATAATGAGTGAAAAGGAAGAGATCACAACTAACATCAAGGAAATAGAAACAATCATCAGAAATTATTAGCAACAGTTATATGCCAATAAGTTAAGCAACCTAGATGAAATGGATGCTTTCCTGGAAGCCTATAAACTTCCAAAATTGAATCAGGAAGAAACTGACAACCTGAATAGACCAACATGTAGTAACGAGATTGAAGCAGTGATCAAAACCCTCCCAAAAAACAAGAGCCCAGGACCTGACGGATTCCCTAGAGAATTCCACCAAACTTTCAAAGAAGAAATAATACCTATTCTCCTGTTTCAAAAAATAGAAACAGAAGGAAAACTTCCAGACTCTTTTTATGAAGCCAGCATTACCCTAATCCCCAAACCAGGCAAAGACCCCAACAAAAAGGAGAATTTCAGACCAATATCCCTGATGAATATGGATGCCAAGATTCTCGACAAGATCCTAGCTAATAGGATCTAAAAAGATTATCCACCATGACCAGGTAGGATTTATCCATGGGATGCAAGGGTGGTTCAACATTCACAAATCAATCAATGTGATAGAAAAAATCAATAAGAGAAGAGAGAAGAACCACATGGTCCTCTCAGTTGATGTAGAAAAAGCATTTGACAAGATACAACATCTGTTCCTGATTAGAATGCTTCAAAGTATAGGGATAGAGGGAACACTCCTCAACTTCATAAAATCTATCTATGAAAAGCCCCCAGCCAATATCATTCTCAATTGGAAAAGCCGAAAGCCTTCCCTTTGAGATCAGGAACATGACAAGGATGTCCACTCTCACCACTCTTGTTCACTCTTGTTCAACATAGAAGCTAGAAGTCCTAGCAACAAGAATCAGACCAAAAAAAGAAATAAAAGGTATTTAAATTGGCAAAGAAGAAGTTAAACTCTCTCTTTTCACAGATGACATGAAACTTTATATGGAAAACCCAAAAGACTCCATCCCTAAACTACTAGAACTCATACAGCGATTCAGGAATGCGGCAGGATACAAAATCAATGTACAGAAATCAGTTGCTGTCTTATACACTAACAATGAAAACACGGAAGGGGCAATTAGAGAATTGATTCCATTCACTATAGCACCAAGAACCATAAGATACCTGGGAATAAATCTAACCAAAGAGGTAAAGGATCTGTACTTGAAGAACTACAGAACACTCATGAAAAAATTGAAGAAGACACAAAAAGATGGAAGACCATTCCATGCTCATGGATTGGAAGAATAAACATTGTTAACATGTCTGTACTGCCTGGAGCTATCTATACTTTCAATGCCATCCTGATCAAAATTCCACTGGCACTTTTCAAAGAGCTGGAACAAACAATCCTAAAATTTGTGTGGAACCAGAGAGACCCCGAATTGCTAAGGAAATGTTCAAAAAGAAAAACAAACCTGGGGGCATCACGTTACTTGATTTCAAGCTTTATTACAAAGTTGTGATCACCAAGACAGCATGGTACTGGCACAAAAACAGACACATAGACCAGTGGAACAGAGTAGAGAGCCCAGATATGGACCCGCAACTGTATGGTCAACTAATCTTCAACAAAGCAGGAAAAAATATCCAGTGGAAAAAAGACAGTCTCTTCTATAAATGGTGCTGGGAAAATTGGACAGCTATGTGTAGAAGAGTGAAACTTGACCATTCTTTTACACCATACACAAAAATAAGTTCAAAATGTATAAAAGACCTCAACGTGAGGCAGGAATCTTTCAAAATCCTAGAGGAGAGCATAGGCAGTAACCTCTTTGACATCAGGCACAGCAACTTCTTCCAAGATATGTCTCCAAAGGCAAAGGAAACAAAAGCGAAAATGAACTTTTGGGACTTCATCAAGCTTCTTTAGGGCAAGGAAAACAAATGAATATGTGTTATAGGCTGAATGTTTGCCTCCCCAAAATTCATATGTTGAAACCTCATCCCCAGTGTGATGGTACCAGGAGGTAGGGCTGTCGGGAGGTGATAAGGTCACAAGGTGGAGCCCTCACAAGGAGGGTATTAGTACCCTTATAAAAGGACCTCCAGAGGGCTCTCCATCCCCTTCACCTATGTCCTCATAGGGAGAAGTACCCAGGTCTGTAAGCTGAAAGCAACCCGCAAGCCAGGAGAGGAACTGATCAGACCCCGACCGTGCCAGCACCATGGTCCCAGACTTCCAGCCTCCAGGACTATGAAAAGTAATTGTTATTTACAACCTACCCAGTCTAGGGCACTTCCTCACAGTGGTGCAAACAGACTAAGCTAGCATATTGGTATCCTACGTGTCAGGAATCGTGCCTGGCACTTTCATGAGCACTTAAATATTCTTGAATGAATTGACGTAGAAGTGATAGCAACCTCTTTGGGTTTAAACTAAAAAGTACATGAAAATGGACAAGAACTTTGGCCCCACTTCTAACTTACTTGTGGTGCATCACAGAGACCATAAAAAGAACTTGACTATGCATCACTCTGTAAACTTAACATCGAGTTTAGTCTCGAGCATTACAAATTGGGATTAAAGAGAGCCTATGCTACCCTCTCGTCCAACCACTCCCTGGCCCGTAAGTCAAAGGATCTTGTCACTATTCTTAACTCAAATCCAACCGGAAATCCTAATTCTGAGGATCTCCCTCATGAGCATCACTGTCTTAGTTGGCTAAGGCTGCCATAACAAAACACCATAGACTGGGGGTTTAAACCATGTGGATTTATTTCTCACAGTTCTGGACACTGGAAGTCTAGGATCAGGCACCAGCATGGCTGGGTTCTGGTGAATCAGCTCTCTTCCTGGCTTGCAGACAGCTGCCTTCCTGCTATGTGTTTACACCATACACAAAGATAAATTTGCTATGTGTGTCTCTGTTTATAAAAGCACTAATCCCATCACGAGATCCCCACCTTTACAAACTCACTGAATCCTAATTATCTCCTAAAAGCCCCATCTCCGAATACAGCTATATTGGGTTCAGGACTTCAACAGATGAATTTGGGGGGTGGGGGACACAAACCTGCAGTCCATAACAACCGTGTGTGTGTGTGTGTGTGTGTGTGTGTGTCCCTCCTTCTCTCTACAGTAGTAATTTAATTAACACTAGCTAGATTTACCATCCATGGATTGTACCATTTTTCAATGTCCTCCTTCTCCGTGTTGTCCTCATCTCCCTACGTCTCTAGTTGAAATTCTGTAGTCTTTCACTTAAAGCACCCCCTTGAATAGATTCTCAACCACTAAAAGTTCCCTCCACCATCCTGCGAGGTAAATATTACGATGCCCACTTTCTAGGTAAGAACATGGAGGCACAAGGATAAGGGTCCGACTGAGATCCTAGCCAAGTCATCAGAACCTCCTCTGCTGCTTGCTTTGTTAAGGTTGACTCACCTGGTCTTTTACTGCCGTTGGTTTTCTGGTGTTTTCAGTAGAGACGTGGTTTAACCAGGCTTCTTCAAGTGTGGCCTGAAAATTGGTGTCCACGGTGATCTGTGTGTTACCGGTCCACAATGAGCTTGGTTCAGAAAGGGAGAGTCAGCATTTGGGAATATCATTTGTTAGAGTAATTCAGTGTCTGTTGACAGTAGCAATAAAATCTGGTGCTTGCATTTTGTGCATTTTTTTCATCTCATTTTTCTAGTGGTTTATTGTAATTTTGTATTGCAGAAGTAACAGTCCAGGATGCATTTGGAAACAAAAAACAAGCAAACAAAAACAAAATATTCTTTTTTTCACGGATCATTTTGAAGCATTAGTTTAAAGAACCAGACGTGTAAGTTTATTTATTTCAGTATGTTCTAGATTCCAATTTTATTAAAAGAGAAAATCTCTCCTATGCAATTATTGGTTATGAGCCAACTATTCAAATTAAATCGCCCAGATAACTTTAATTAACATAGAAACTCAATCCAAAGCCCTTTTCAAGGGAAAAAGTATCAAATACCTTTCTCAATGCTTTCCCCCCTCAACTCTTCACGTCCCCCTTCATACCACCTAAGTAAATGATTATCATAGGGCAATATTTTCAATTTCATGAAAAATAAAATTTTGACCTTTTTTGCCCATTTGCTGAATCCACCATACTTTTTTCTCATTATTAAAATTTCAAACTACTAATTAGAGCAAATCAGTAGTACATGGTCTCATAGTTTCACTTAGATCAGGGCTCCTCAGAATTACCTGGAGGGCTCCCTCCACCCCCTCAAACACCCCCACCCCGGCCAGATTCTGATTCAGTAGGTCTGGGATGGTGCCCGGGTGGGCTGAGGCTGAGGCTATGCTGACTATATTTGGGGGAAAGTACCAAAAACACTAGATCACTTTGCAACTTCAGCCAAAATATTAATTTATTCTATTATTTTTGCACAGCAAATATTTTCAAATCTAACAACTTGACCATGTTTTTAAACAGATTCAGACTAAAATCCAAGGTCTTTGAGGGGCACCTGGGTGGCTCCCAGTATAAAGCGTCTGCCTTCGGCTCAGGTCATGATCCTAGGGTCCCGGGATGGAGCCCCGCTTCAGGCTCCCTGCTCAGTGGAAAGCCTGCTTCTCCCTCTTCCGCTCTCCCTGCTTGCGTTCCCTCTCTCGATGTGTCTGTCTCTCTATCAAATAAATAAATAAAATCTTTAAAACAAACAAACAAATAAAATCCAAGGTCTTTGAGAAATGTCAGCTCTTACAAATGACTTACACAAATGATAAACTTGATATACTTCCACGTGTGTAACATTTTCCACATCATAGGTGTTTCATAAATGTTTGTGGGAAAAAAAGGAGATCGGCAATGACAGGAAGTGTGGGGCCTCACCTCGTCCCGCAAAACAACTGTGAGTGGAAGAACTGTAACTTGGGATCCTGCAAGCTGTAATCTCTTCTGGCGTAACCATGTAGATAAAACTAAACTGTGCTTGGCCAGATACTGAATCGCTTCACTTGACCCCTCCCTCAATTCAAAAATATTGCCAAGGACTCTCCTTGATTGTTTACAATAATCACAAAACTCTTGGGGAAATGTGATTGTGAGCATTCCCATTCTCCACCATCCTCCCTTCCGACACGCCTCCCCCAGGAGCATACCTGAACACCTTCGTGTCTCCCTCCATCCAGCCCCACCTTCCTGGGACAGTGTTTGTAGACCCTCCTGCTGCATTTAAAACAAAACTACTAGTACCAGGGACAGTAACTGTCCCAAGAGTCACATTCCTTTATCTTTGACTTACAAATAACTTAAACAAACACATTTAACTCTACAAATGTTCCTGGTGACAATGAGATGGTAAGTCCCCTGCAAGGAAGAATTGGCTAAAAAATGTAATAGCCAATTCTTTGGTCTTTCCATTCTTGGTTTCCTGTTCATTCTCATTGGTAGTGGATATGTTTTCTAAGCGATAAAAGGTTTCATTCACTCAGCCTTTCATCTATCAGCTTCTATACCCATTAATGGAAACTCTTAAAAAGACGAAAACAGCTCAAAGTTCTATTGTATAATTAGACTTAAAACACCAACTTATTTTAAAGGGATTTTTGGCTTGTTGGTTGCCTTATGTATGGGGGTGACCCTGGATTGGAATGCCTGGGATCCTGGGAAAAAGTAATTGCACTTCCAGTATCTCATATTGTTTGAGCCAGATGGACCTGTTTCCTTGGCCCAAGGAAAGACTTCCTTAAAAGCAGCTTGCACGGGGGCACCTGGGTGGCTCAGTCAGTTAAGCATCCAACTGTTGATTTCGGCTCAGGTCAAGGGCTGTGAGATCGAGTCGTCCACTGGACTCCACGCTGGACATGGAGCTAGCTAAAGATTTTCTCTTTCCCTCACCATTCCCCGTCTCTTAAAAAAAAGAAAAAAAAGAACAGCTTTTTTAAATGAATTTAAATGAATTTAAATGAATAGCACTTCCTTCCACATGCATTTGCATTAGCACAGAAGCCCTTGCAGGGTGCCTTTTGTACAGATGACACTCATGAGCTTTTAATCAAACACGCCACAGGACAAGGCACCCGTGAGTTCAAACACAGATCCTTGGGCCCTGCTCTGGAGTTTGTGATCCCAAAGGACTGGGGTGAGCCTGACTCTATGCATTTCTCACTTGGAGACCTTGAATTTTAGATAATTTCTACATGTCACAAAATAGTGGGCACATTTTCTAATCATTTAAAAATTTAAAAAGACCATTCTTTGCTCTCCAGCCATACAATATTTGGCAACACACCAAATTTGGCCCGTGCGTGGACCACGGTTTGCAGACTTTCGACTTAGAACGCTGATTTCCAAACTTGAATGTCATCAAAATCACCTGGAGGGGTTGAAAATACTTCATCTAACATGAGTTGGCACAAATTCTATAGGTAAAAGCTACACAAGCAACCAAATCCCCCAGGTGAGCTGATTTTCAAGTTCTCCTGGGAACTGGTTTCCCTCAGAGGTAACCTGACGCCATCCCTGAGGGACTCCCCCAGCTGGGTTTCGCAGCAGTGCGTGCACTGCCTTCCGATGCCAACGCCAACTTCCAGGGTTGCTGGTCACCTTTTAGTGTCTGATCCTTCACGTCAGCTCAACAGCGACAGCTCTTTGCGGGCAATTCTCTCAACTTTCGACCTACAAGCTTCTCAAAGAACATGAGTAAAACAAACATGACTGGAAGAAGATGGTTATGTCCTGCTTCGGGGAGGATGGAGGGAATTGTCTAGCAATCCACCATTTTCAAAACCATCCTGATTTCTGCGCAGTGTCACTTGGGTGACACTGTTTACCACTCTAGGATCCCTCAGTGAGGCTTCTGGCAGGTTCATTTCAGAAGTCACATAGATGACAAAACATTGAATATTAACCTCTCCTTACAGGTGCAGTCCGGTCTCTAATTGAATTTCTAGTAGCAGGCATCGTCTCTGTCAACGTCCCAATGGATGTGGTGGATTCTGCAGGATTAATCTGCCAGTTGGTTGTTGGGGATACATTCAACCCAGCAAGCTGGTATCTTTATCATCTTACTTGGTGAGATGCAAAATACTTCTTGGCTAAATATTTCATCTTAGCCCATCTCAGATCTTATCATTAATCTAAGACCTCTATCACAATCGTTCAGTGACATCCTGCAAGCTGTGCAACTAAATAAACATTTACTTTATGCTAATACAGGGTCAACTTAATAGGCGGCCACCTATCAGCCATCTGTGTGCCCTATCGCCATCCTTCTTCCTGACATCTGTGAGCTCGGCTCCACCAAGGTTTCCAGCAATAAATACAAGAGGTTATTTTTCCATATTTTATTGCCTATAAATTTCGTGAAAAGGAAAAGTGAGGCCTGGAGAATTTAACTAATTTGCACAGTAGAATAATCGCTGCAAGAATTATAACCCAGTTCTTGGATCAAAGTAAAGAACCAGATCAAACATTCAGGCAGAGGCCATGCAGGTAGGGGATGGGAGGGAGTAGGAAGAAATTCTTAGAGAATTTCCCTCAAGAGAGGGAAAAATTTATAGACATATTTAAGTTATATATATAATTATATATAATATATGGTACAATATACATATAATTGTAAAAAGTATGAAACAAAATATAAGACAAAATATAAGACAAAATTAAAGTATGGTGAAAAATAATCATGCATATTTCAAGGAATACAGGAAAGGAAAGGAAATTACAGTCTATGTGACAATGCTGCAGAAATGTCCTCTAAAAGGAGAAAGAATTAAGAGTAAGAAATTAGTCATTTATTGGTCACATTAATACAGCGACCTTTAGATTTTTAAAAATTCAACCCCATTTTTGTTTTCTCTGCAAGGCAGTATGTGTCCCAGAGTATGTACTCGATAAATGTTTGTTGAATTGAATTTAAATTACTTTCATTTGGCAAGATTATTTCTTTTTCACAGTGCTCTGAAGGAAAAATCATTAAATGGATTTTTATCCTGCCTTTCATAAATGTCTCTATTGTGCTGCCCCTAGTTGAGGATTTGCCTCTGAAGGAGTGTTGGGTTTTGCTTCTTGTCTGTGGTAGCTCCCTTCTCTGCTCTTGTACTAAAAGCCCAAGTAAGAGAGACCTGCCAAGGAGCACCTGGGTTGCTCAGTCAGCTAAGTGTCCCACTCTTGGTTTCAACTCAGGTCAGGATCTCAGGGTTGTGAGATCCAGCCCTGTCTCATGCTCTGCTCTCAGCAGGGAGCTGACTTGAGATTCCCTCTCTCCTTCTCCCTCTGCCCCTCCTCCCTCCCCTCCAAAGAGAGAGAGAGAGGGAGAGACCTGCCAGGTCCCTACTGTTGAATCTCAAAGAATTCAGCATGTTAAGTGTCTTGAAGCCAACTAGTTTCTTCAAGGAGTCAGCTGAACCCCGATTTTTGCTTGCATGATATTGCTATTATTGTTCGACGTCAAATGCCCTAGGCAGAGAGAATAGAATTTTTGCTTGGGCTTCAGTTCTGGATTTGTATTTATCTAGAGCTTGCAAATACCTTTCATATTACTAAAACAAGAGAAATTTGAGGGGAACTTTAGTATGCCAATTGGAAATCATTGCAATCAGACCTTTCACTGCTTGGTAGGCTTAAAGATTCATTTAAGAACCTACCAAACTTGAGAATTTTTTTTTTAATGCAGTATTATATTAGTAAGTCAAACTGCATAAACTCACCACTTTTCCAAATAAAGGTTTTTGTCTCAAGGGTTTAGAATATATCGTAGAACCCATTCATGCCCACATTTCACAAAATTATACTAAGCAACAAAATTTCACATTCAGAAGAGATTTTCTTCAGACTTCTTATTCTTTAGACCTGATCAGATTGTGGGTGAGAGAAGCTAACCAGATACCTTTTCCATTTAGGGATATTTTCCATTTAGTTAAATGTATACCACACTTTTCCTTTGCTACACGTATGTGCATTATAATTAAAGCTTAGGATGGGTCAGAAAGTCCATCCGGTCCCACCTTCTAAATTTTGTAGTGAGAAACTTGAAGCCTAGATAGATTGAAATCCTCTCTTGAGAGGAGGAAAAGAGCCAGAATCAGGAGCCAAATCTAATGACTCCTAGATGACTCTTTCCACCACTGTAAAATCATACGATTTTTCCGCATCGTCATTTAACTTCATGTTTACCTATGTCTCACCTTGCCAATTGGACTGTCTTTAGTTTAGTCCCAATGCTATTCAGTGAGCATCATCTCAGCTTGAGGCATCGACCTAGATGTGGAAGTAAAAGGTAAATGACACCCATCCTTCCCCCACGGGTGTTACTCTATGGTTCCCATGATGATTAATGGTGAAGAAAATCAGGACTTGATACTGTGTTTGTTCATTCACCAAATACATATTGGACTCCTGCCCCTACCAGGCACTGTCTTGGGTACAACGGACTAAAAATAAAACTCTTGCTTTCAGAGAGATTATATTTAATGGGGAGGTGAAGCAGAAAAATTAACAAATAAATATGTCAGCTGGTGAAAAGTGCTGTAAAAACAAAGGGTGAGTTGGGCATTGTTACCAATGGGCTGGAAGGGACTTTCTAATAAAGGGTAACCTTTGAACCAAGACCTGAAGTAAGTGAGACCAACCCAACTGCTTGCTCCTTTCCACAGGGCCTTTCAGAAGTGCTTCAAGTTGAAAATGAAAAAGGGTGAATACAGGATCTAGAACATTAGATCCCTTTAGTTTGGTCCTAAATTAGTATTACTGAAATGAAATTCACATAACAAAGAATGAGCTGTTACACAGGTACACCTGAGCGGTATTTAGTACCTCCTCAAAGTGGTGCCACCAACACCTCCTTCGCTACCACAATCTCCCCAAATGGAACCCCCATATCTGGTAACAGTCATTCTCCATTTCCAGCTGCCCCTGGTAACCACCAATCCGCTGTTGGTTTCCACGAATGTTTCTATTCTGGGTATTTCATATAAATGGAATCATACTATATGTAAAACCTTTTATTTTGGGCTTCTTTCCCTCAGCATAATGTTTTCAAATTTCCTCCACATTGTAGCAGTATTTATCCTAACACTCTATTCCTTTGAGGCCTGAAAAATGTCCCATTTTTGTATAAAACCACAGTTGATAGGTTCATTCATAGATCACCATTGGGCTGTTCCCACCTTTGACAATCATAACTGATGTGTCTATGAAAATTTGTGTACAAGTGTTTGAGGACCTGTTTGCAAATTTATTCTTTGTAATCCTCCTTCTTAATCTATGTCTAAATCTATTAAAAGGTCATATTCAAAACTTTGAAAAATGTTTAAAAATGACTTCACAGAGATAAAAGACCAAATATAGGTGGTTAACCCCCTAAATGAGCGCTTGGCCCATAAAAAGTCCTCAGTAAATAGCAGTTATTATCAATAATAATAATTTTAAAAGCACAATGCTAAACGTCACAGAGCTGAATGCAGACTTCATAGAGAATTGTTTCAGTCTGTGCAGGGCTGAATAGGGAACCAAATCTGGGCAGGGATGAGTGGCGGGAGGAGACCTGTGTGGAGAATCAAGATTTCAAGCCTGCCCCAACCAGTCTTCATTCACCTCAGACACTTCCCAGTGACTAGAGAAATTGGCTGGAATTTTTCTCAGCATTCATGTAGTTTATCTACCATCCTGTAAAATATTCACTAGTCTCTAGATTGGCCAGTGGACCTGTTCTGGGTTTTGCCCTGAAGTTACACACAAACTTCACGGTGAAAAGCAAATGGAAAGAGATGGTTGTGTTTCCGCTTGTGTGACTTGGCATTCACGAACTCTCTAATTTATTTATTCAACACGCAACTGCTGACATCATTGCCTGAAGCAATATCAAGCAGGTCTGATCCTAGCTTGTTTGCCACCCAAAGTCAACACCATTTACATGAATTGTGACAATAAAAACTTCATTTTTATCTAGAGCCAAATATCTGCTCGAATAATCACTTCATGATCCTTTGAAGTGTTAGGATTTTGGATTTGTACTGAGCTAGAATTTAGGAGACCGGAGATCTATCTAGTTTTTCTGGGACTTGTTAGGTGACTTCAAAGAGTATTCAGTTTATTTTATCTGACCCTATGTACCTCACGAAAGGTTGCAAGACCTATCCTGTTTTTGTGCTTACTGAATCCAGTCACTTCAGTCAAAATGGTTATGAGTTGTACAAGTCACTGCTTAGTTGAGACCACATTTTAATTTCTAACATACATTATGCCTTCTTTTTTAAAATTTCAACTAAGGACTCCTTCATCCATTACAACATTAATCACGTTGATGAAAGATCTTTAACAACTAGACTACGTGCCATTTTCTGTTCCTAGCCAAGGCTAATGTGATGTCCTCATGGAAGTGACAGTTTTAAGAAAGACGTGTCTTCCGTAAGCAAACAAAACAGTTCTCTTCACAAGAAACAAGATCCTGTTCCTATATTTGCACATCAGGCTCCTTCACTTACAGAATCAAATTCTGCTATTAGCCACTGTGTACTTGTCCATCCACCTTCTCATTGGATCAGATGACAGGCAGGAAGCTTTCCAAAAATTCTCCACCAATGTTGAAAAAGAAACACAAGGGGCCTTCACTCTTTCAGAGCCCTGTGACCCAACTGAGTTATTACCAGAGTGTAGGCCAAACTCCAAACAAAATAAATACCATTATAAGCAAAATTTTTCTACAAGAAAAGTATTTTCCAACCTTGAAAGCTTGTTGCCATTGACTCAGTAAACTCTACAATGCAGACAAACACAAGATCTCTGATACACTAAGTCTGGGCTGCTGCAATCTCCACCTTCTAACCAGAAGGTCTTCAAGAGCAAGAATCTGTATCTCTGGTGCCTGGTATTTGGTGTTGTAATGCTGAATAAGTACATAAATGAGTAGGGGCTCAATTCCTGCTGATTGCAGGAGCAGAGAGGTTCGATAAATTTCCCTTCGTAGACCTTGAGAACTCAAGGAACAAGTAGTTAACAGTATTGCCAGAACTATCAGAAGTATTTTAGTCCCTTACTTGCAAGTATTGAAAAGGTTATTCTGGAGGGGGAAAAAAGACCAATAATGTTTTAAGAAAGAGTCATTTTCATTTACGCTGCTGCAGCAGTGTCATGACCAAAAGTTTGGAACTTCATCAAGAGGAGAACAATTAAATTTTACCAGGTATTCGCTAAAAGCATGAGACAGTTCAACATGACCTGATGAGGTCTGATTTCCAAGACCTACTGTGAAGTGTCAAGTCAGTGTGATGCATGTCAGTCTGCACAGTATTGACCCATGTCCCTAGGGGTAAGGACAATTCAACCAAGGGAGGAAAGTTTGTGCTATCTCAGATATCCCCAGGGGTGAGGACATCTCAACCAAGGGAGGAAAGTTTGTGCTGTCTCAGATGTCCCCAGGGGTGAGGACATCTCAACAAGGGAAGAAAGTTTGTGTTGTCTCAGATGTCCCTAGGAGTGAGGATATCTCAACCAAGGGAGGAAAGTTTGTGTTGTCTCAGCTACGCCTGGCTGGAATACACCATCACTCTTCAGCCCCACCCTCCAACCCAGCAAGGGACTAGGGCTCAGCAGTCCTCTGGGAGCAGCTGTCTCTAAGAGTCCGGGCTTTGTCTCCATGATGAGAAGCTTTCTATGTAGAACGTCTACAGGGGAGGATCCCAAAAAGAGTGTGTTCTTCCAGGGAGCAGCTGACTCCAAGTAGATCCATAGAGTAATTACACAAAAAAAGAGGGCTTCTCGGCAAGAAGACGTAGCTGCAGACAAATAGCTTTGGGTTTTAAAACTAAGCAGAGAAAAGTAAATGCACAACAGCTTTCAGCAGCAACCTGGGGGCTGCAGAAGTGGGGGCCACAGAAGTGGGGGTCTCAGAGCCTGGCTCTTGGTATTTAAGTGCCAATGGGGACAACAAGGCAGTGGATCAAGCGACCAATGGGCTGCTCAGCTAAGGTCTCAGCAAATTTGCCACAGAGCAATGATGGGTTCTTTGAAATACTCAGAGTTGCAAGGCTGGTGTAGATTTGAAGATTTGAGGCTGAGAGGGGTCCAAGGAGATGTCATGAAACTTTGTCTGCAGTGAGCAAGGGCTTCCCTGGGGAGGACACTGGCTGGGTACCATGCAGTGGGACTCTCCAATGACCATGGTCACGGGAGTGATGAGAGTCTTCACATGGGGGTTGATGTCTAAGGAGTGAGGTGTTTGGGTTTCCTCCTCTCCCCTCATTCTGTGTAATTGAACTAGATTTGGCAGTATGCTTATGCCACGAAGGCAAATTAAAGCTGATAAAAGATCCCAAAACACTATCAGCCTGAGAATTGCATTATCCAAGGCTAAGTTTGGGGATTTTGAAGGATGTATCAGAGGGGTTAAAGGACATTATTAGTAGCAAGGTGACTATGTGACTATTTCAGTGTTTATCAAAGGCAAGAACTTGGCAAGGAGGTTCATGTGAGAGACTGGTAGATTCATATTTACCAACAGAAACTATTGATAGCAGGGCACCTGGGTGGCTCAGCGGTTAAGCATCTGACTTCGGCTCAGGTCCTGATCTCAGGGTCCTGGGATCGAGCCTGGTGTCAGGATCTCCACTCAGTGGGGAAACCCCTCCCCCTCTCCCTCTACTCCTTTCCTCCTCTTGGTCTCTCTCTCTCTCAAATAAATAACTAAAATCTTAAAAAAAAAAAAAAAGAAGAAGAAGCTATTGATAGAACAACAAAAAAAATCAGTAAGTTCCTCATGACTGATACAATCCATTCTGACTTTCCTATTTCCATGATTTGATGAAAGTGTGTTTGTTGTACTATAGACATGATCATAATTATATTTTATTTAGTCCGAATTCTATTCCTACCATCCTAAATTTGCCCCAGGCCACATCATAATAGTTTAGAGAGGTTTATGACCACTGAAGAATATTAACTAGAGCTTTCTTTTGTTCTATTATGAATTCAGGATTTTAAGAATAAATTATATATGTTCCCTTTTCCCTAATATGCCATTTATAACAGAAGAGTATATATAACCCATTTAGGAAATATACTGCTGTCTAGGCTTATATTATTTTGATATACTATTATTATTACCTTATATTATATATTATTATGCAACATTACTATTGTACTCTAGCTTGAAGTGGTGTTTAAATATACACTTTTGTTCTTAACACATTTCTTATTAGATGCAGGTCAGGCATAGGGGAGACTCAGAGATGGAGTGAATTTCAAAAATGGATAAGGCTGACATGATGGACTGCAATCTATAGATGAGATTTGCCCCACAAACTTAAAATTGCCCCACACATTTTTACATGTTACATTAACTGACATATAAAAATTCAGTCATCTCCCATAAAAATCCAAAACAAGGACTTCTTTTGAGAAAAGTTCTGGAAACTCTAAGCCTGCATCTACTTATAGCAATCATCTATGGGAGCTGAGGAGCCACCAGCCATAGAACAATTTGCCACAGTCCCCGCTTGACCCTACATGGCTGCATTGGCCCCTGAGTTTGCAACCTCCAGGTTCACCACTCCTGAGTTTGTAATCTCCAAGCTAGAGGACAAAGCAAGGAAAGGGGAAGGACAGAACAGCAGCTATGATGGGAGACGAGTGAGGATGAGAGCCAACAGTTCTTTATACCGTACACATACACAGTATAAGCACATGAATTTACAATTAATATGACACCAGCCTGTTCTGCTTAATGTCAAAGACGGGTTGGAGCTTTGCCCTGACATCTGTAGACAGAAGAAGAAACAAAAGAGGAGAGGTAGGCACTTCTCATAACAGCGTAACCAAGAACAAGTATCTGATATGTACCATGAAAAGAAACTGACCCATGAAAGGCATGGAGCATAATTTAAGCTTTTCTTTGTGCTTTGGTCATCTTCACGCACACCGGATATTTTATTGTGCACTGTAGTGTATGATGCTTTCAAGTGTTCTTGAGAAACATCAGCAAAGATTCCTTACATGCACTCTTAATTCTTCTGCCTTTATCACTTCACTATAATTCTTTTCATTGAGGGAATAATTGACATGCAACACTATCTTAGGTCCAGGTGTACAACAGAATGATCCAATATTTGTATACATTGTGAAATGATCGCCACTGTAAGTCTAGTTAATATCTGTCACCATGGTTGTGGGTTTTTTTTTCTTGTGATGATAACTAAGCTTATATTTTATTTTATTTTTTTTAAGATTTTATTTATTTATTTGACAGAGAGAGATCACAAGTAGACAGAGAGGCAGGCAGAGAGAGAGGGAAGCAGACTCCCCGCTGAGCAGAGAGCCTGATGCGGGACTCGATCCCAGGACCCTGAGATCATGATCCGAGCCGAAGGCAGAGGCTTAACCCACTGAGCCACCCAGGCGCCCTAAGCTTATATTTTAAATGGGAAAAGAAAAGGAGTTCCCAACACCATGGCACCATCTGCCTCATCTTCAATGGACTCGGGCTATGACACTTCCTGTCTACTTTTATGGATTCTCTGTCTCCTCTGTCTACACACAACCATTACTGCATAGTCTGTTCACCATCTTTCTCATTCACCCCCTTATGGACAGACTATTGTCTAAGCGAGGAACTGAGAACTTCTGGAGAGCAATACCTAGTGGGGTTCATAACAGGAATTCTCCTTGATCTCTGCTCATGGTTTTCTTTGGCTTCTTTCTGGGTCCACATTTCATGAGTTTCCATAACCTGACCCCCTGCTCTGGAAAAGAGGGCTGTGATAGCACTAATGCATCCACAAATTGTACCATTTGGTTTGCACAAAACACACGTACAATATTTTATTGGTTAAAAGGAAAGAAGCTATCTCTTTAAAACAAAAAGTGAATTTTTACTGCTGGAAATGTGCATAAGCATGGCCACCAAAGTGCTTCAGATTTTGACTGTTTGTGATTTTAATTCCAGATATCTGCTTATCAAGGATGTTTCCCCCAGTTTATGAATGATCCAAGACAAATACATTTTTATCAACAGCTAGAAAATTTATCATAAAAACAACCTCAGAGGGTCCAGTCTTATTTCCATTCTTGGTTCTCCTCTGGTTTTATGGAAAAAAAACCCATAAACTGGTAGTTCCAGAAATTACCATTAACATAGCAATAATTCTTATACTTTATGGTCTCAGGAGAGCGGAAAGTGATGGTAGCAATGTCACTCTTCCTCTGATGCACTGATGTCAATCAACCCTTTCACGTGATTGCTGATGTCTTAAAACTATTGCCCATTCCTTCAGCCTGTTCCTTTCCCACCAACTTAAAAGCATCTACACACCTGCAGACACATGTATGGAGCCATGCCGCTCCCCAGTGTCACCTGTTTGCCCGCATACTAAGTTAATCTAAAGTTCAAGTCTGAATCTGCAATGTTTCCATCCAATTTTTTTTCTTTTTCTATCTCTAATAAATGTAACATATCAACCTCACCCATATCTGAACTCATTATCTATAAATAATGGCCCCTCCCAAACCACGTTAGTACCTCTCCAGGAATGTTGCCCTTTTAGAGGTCTGATTAACTAGACAAACAGGGCAGGGAACTCCAGCCACATTTCCAACATGAAAAATAGCCTTTTGTTTTAAAGTGTGATTTTTTTCTAGTGTAAACTGAATATGACTTATGATGACCACGGAACAATTCTCAAGGCAATAATTAAGAGCCATTTTTTCTTATTCTGGAAGTCAGACTTTTTGAGAAATCCAGCCATTTTGAGCACAGATATGAATGCAGAAATAAGTTCGTCATTACTGTGGAGAAGTCCAGATTACCAAGTCAGAATGTATTCCTGACTTTGTATTCACTGAGTCACCTGCTTGCAGAGAATGCACCAACCACGTTTACGCCCAGTGCTTGTGTCTTCACCCTTGCAATAATTCAGACAGGAGAAAACATTACTTTCAAATAAAATGGCAATTCAATCAAGAACAAGTGGGGCTTTGAGGCAGATTTAAATTAAGACACTAGCCATAAATCCACAGAAAGTCAGTAATATAAAAACATGTGGATGCTATCAAACATCGATTTGAGATTGAGATTTCTATGTAGTAAAAAAAAAAAAAAAAAAAAAAAAGGCACAAAAATGTAAGCAGTACTTACCGAGGACCTGGCACTATTCACTCCATTCATCCCCACAGGACCCTCCTAGGGTAGAATATTCTCATTCCCATTTTACAGATGAGGTCAAGGGTAAGTAACTCAGCCAGAATAATCAGCATTTAGAATCAGAACTTGTAAATCACCAAGTGCATCCCCTGAGCCTGTTATTTACCCCCATAGCATCTACTTCAAGAGCAAGAGAAATAAATCTTTTCTTTCCACCTGGCGATATGGCTTTTAGTAAGGACTTTGGAGTATTAAAATATGGTATACATGGGGGCGCCTGGGTGGCTCAGTGGGTTAAGCCTCTGCCTTCGGCTCGGGTCATGATCTCGGGGTGCTGGGATCGAGCCCCACATCGGGCTCTCTGCTCGGCGGGGAGTGTACTTCCCTTCCTCTCTCTCTGCCTGCCTCTCTGCCTACTTGTGATCTCTGTCTGTCCAATAAATAAATAAAATCTTAAAAAAATATATGGTATACATGTTGTTCTTTTCTTAAAAACACTTCTGGTCTTATGTCCATGACTTTATATTTTACACTCAGGCAAGCTTCCCTCCCCTGCTATATAACACATGAGCTGAGTATTTAGGACAAGTCTTACCATCAGGCAAAGATGACAGTCCTCCGTTCAGTGGATTTAAGGATATCCACTTCCCCAAAATATCTCTCCCACCCACTGATTACACTGAGTAAAATTGCATCCCCAGAAAATGTGTGGAAATGGCCACATACAGAGAGCTTAATGTAAATGTGTCTTCAGCTTGATTTCTTCCATCCCAATTATTCTGTACCCAAGGGCATGGTCGGGGGGATGATAGGCTGCTGTTGCAGCAGTGGCAGGTCATAGGTAATGTTTCAATCACCACCTCCTTACCCCAGGGTAAGGAAGGAATCCCCACCCAAGAGTCATGCAGGGGGCCAAACACATGATGCTCAACACGGACCAGATGACAGCAACCGCGGTTTCTTATCGCACATATGCACAGCCTGGGAAAAGAGGACACCACCTGCAGGGTACACAGGGGAGGCACTTGGGAGCAGAGTGAACAGGCAGAGGTTGTGGGAGCCTGACTCTGTAGTAACAGGGGGGTGAGGTGGCTCTCCCCTCCCAAGAAGTTGTGATGAGCTTGTTTGAATAACTCCGGGGACTTGCGGGGAAAGGAGCCTGCCACTCAGGGGTAAGCAGGACCAGTGCACATCTCTACGATAAGGACTGGCTAGAGCACCCTGCCCAGGGGAGCAGAGAGCTGGGGGGAAACACACTGTTTGGCCCTTCAAGACACTCCCAGTTTCCCCTAGATGTGCAGGCAACACATAATACTGGTCCTTAATTTTAACCCTTACAGCACAGATGGACAAGTACAGAGGGAAATGGAAGAGAGATGAGGTCAAGTGAAGAAGTTATGGCCTTGAAACTGCAAGACCAGATGATGGGAAGAGTGGGCTGGAGGCGGCTCTTAGCAAACTCTAGAGAAGACATCTCAAGGGCATCTCAAGGGCACAGTCTGTATGGAGACAAAGTGAGTGGTGGGTTTCTTCTTGATCACTATTTCTGGGTTGAGGAGCATTAAGTTAATGACAAAGCCAGTTAAAGGAGTTCTTTGATGTTATTTAAAAGAGGACGGTGTGTGATTGTATTCATCTTTCACTTTTCAACTGATGGTATTGGCCGCTTCATGAACAGAAATGATGTTCAAGATAGCACAACCCTAGACGGCGTCCGTTGAGCACAGACACAGCTCGTTGTTGACAGTTGGGTCATTGTTTCTCAAGCAGTCTGATGTCTGTCCTGGAGACTGGCAAGGTGGTGTTAGGTGCTCCTGGGATCCAACAGGAAATAAAAGGGGATTTCATAGTTGTTGCTTCCTCGGTGTTCTTCAATCCAGACTAAAGGCAGGTTAGAGTCTCAGCTTGTTTGCTAGGTCTTTGTCCCATTCTAACTAACACATACGGATCTTTATTGAGCCAGTGTGCCTCTCATCCCAAGCTGGCAGCAGCCCACACCATCAGTCTAGAATTCAAGTGCCTACCATCTTCCGGTAGCTCCTACTTATGGCAAATTAGAATGGTTTTCTTAGGCAGAAAATTCTCCATCATAGTTGCTATGAGTTAGCTTTAAATATACTTGTTAACTGGTAAAGGTAAATATGATAAGAAACTTCTTGTTTCTATCCTCCACCTCTACCATTTCAAAATGGTGAGAATTCCCTTATATTCAGCACCTATTATCAGAAATACAAGTAGGATAAGGAATGGTGCACACAGCCGGAGTACACATGCTCCCACATGTTCAGGAAAAGCTCTGGAAGGCCTAGGGAAAAGTTAAAAGCTTAAGCATTTATGGTAGATGCATAGATGGCTCGGTGTTTCACTACATAAATCACGAAGATCTTTGATTTTGTACTTTGTCTACTGACTGAATGGTCAGGTGGGTTATCAGTTCCTTTCTCATTAGTTCCCAGTTGGCATGCTCATTTCTGGGCCCTGTCCGTTTTCAGGCAGGCATCTGTCCCATATACAACTCTGACCTGAGGACCTTGGGCTTCACGAGTCCTCAGAGATCACACAGCACTGTCTTCTAACTTTTCTGTAAACCCAACCAGTCTCAAGGAACAGTGCAGAGTCATAGTCTAAGAAATAAAAATGAAGCCAAAATTCAAGATACTTTTAGGCTCAACTCAACAGAACCATCTGGATCATCAGCCGTATTTTGGGCCTCTTCTTGCTTTGGAAAGTTGTGGTGGCTTGTAGCTGGTATGAAATCTCTCATAACTATGAATTTGCTCTTGCTGCAGAGAATAGGGAAATAGAAAAAATTGGAAAAATTTGATTTGAGCATCTGGAGGACCTCATATGAGTGAATCTGAACTACGGAATATAGAGGGTAGGGCAGCCAACAAGATGGTGGCCTTCAAAAAAGGTAACTTAAGATTTCATCAAAGTTATAGATCACTGACAGATCCAGTTGTTTGGTTGAAGACAGAGATTATAAGACAATATTGATCAAGCTAAGTAGCATGACTAGCCAGAATTTCTCCTTAAAACCAGAGGCCAGTTTACATGGAGAAATACCAACGTGAGTATTTTGTTAATTAGAATAAGCCATGTACTTTACAATTTTATACATACTGTTTTCATTGTATCAAAAATTTGATCATTGAACAAGCTTTAAAATGCAATATAGGTGAAACATCCTTTTGTATGACTTGTATAAATGAAGAATAGTGAGGACTTTTTTCTAATTACTGAAATATAATGAAGATATAGGCACATGTGTAGGTTTAGCATGTTAGTGGATGCTATAATTGATGGAAATCACAAAGACGTTTTTTTCCTCCATTAGGAAAAAAAATACCATGATTCAGAAAAGAAAATCTATAAGAGAATCATGTATATTTCCACTGGAAGTTGACCAAATCACTGTGCATAACATAGAGAGAGAGGATAAAATTTATGTTACTTTACTATAGGGACTTTCCCAGAATAAACTTACTCTCTAGATATCGAAGAACTTTAAAGGATTGGTTCTAGACTTGGTATGAAAACCCCGACTTCCTTGTTTTAAAAAAGGTAAAGAAAATTAAAGATAATTATTGAGGGCGCCTGGGTGGCTCAGTGGGTTAAGCCGCTGCCTTCGGCTCAGGTCATGATCTCAGGGTCCTGGGATCGAGTCCCGCATCAGGCTCTCTGCTCAGCGGAGAGCCTGCTTCCTCCTCTCTCTCTCTGCCTGCCTCTCTGCCTACTTATGATCTCTCTCTGTCAAATAAATAAATAAAATATTAAAAAAAAAAAAAAGATGATTATTGAATAAATAACTATTAGTTGGTCATCTGGAAGACTTGGTGAGAACTACGTAAGAAAATACCAGCTCTTCTAATCAGGTTAGAGCAGTCCATTGAACCTCCTGTGGGACCTTCAGAAAAAGACTGAAAATCAGACTCTGAAATAGTTGTCAAATTTCTAAGAACTCATAAAGAACCCAACAGTAAATGTTACTTTGTCCAAAGAATATTAAGCACAATAAAGGCCTTGCTTATTGCTTTTGTCTTATCCAAATTTAAATATTGAATAACAGTATTTTCAGCAAGATGGCTATAAGGACCTCGATTCAATGACTGCCCAACCCCATGTGAATACTGTTGGAGATCCACTGGAATCTATTCAGACATCTGAAGCTCATTGATGCCATTCCATTCAACATCTCCGTAAAATAATACCGCTTGGCTTCAGTCAGGGAGTCACAGATGTTTTTCATTTATAATATTTGAATTAGGACAAACACTCACATTCCTTCTTTTCCAAATACGATTTACATTTGAAATTCATTAATAAGATAACGGATGATGTTGCTACCGAATAAAGGATTGGCGCTCTTAATTGAGAGAGTCAAAAATGGCCAGGCATGACACAGTTCCAGTGGTTCTAGGATGATCTTCACTGATAATACTGCGCTGCCCACCCAATGTCACCCCACTCTTCCCCAAATAAGTATTTCCCCTCTGCCTGACCATTTATCTGAAACTAAATAATTGGGAATCATTTTTACTTAAATTTTTTTAAATCTCATTTTAAAAGACAAATAAGTCCGGGAAAGAACATAGAGATCATATTATATGAATCATTTACATCTCATCAAATATTTTTAAAATGCTTACTAAGTGTGAGGCAACGTTCAAAGTACTAGAGATAAGGAAATGAGAAGGAATGCCCTCACGCTCAAGTCACTCAGCCTAGTGGGGGAAGAATCACATGCCCATGAGTCAATCTCATGGAATTTGATGTTGGCTGGTAGGGAGCTGTCTGCCAGCAACAAAGGGACCTCATGAGTTGTTATGTCCAGTCTTCTTGAGTCAGAATGAGGAGAAACCTACAGACACTCAGTGGTAGGGGGTGGTAAAGGCAAGAAACACACAGACATGGGGATTATGAAGGAAAAGAAGTCTAGGCAGATTTAAGGACAGAGCAGTGCTAACAGGTGAACTGGAAGAAGTCCAGTATGCCTGGAGTTCTGGGAACAGTTGAAGAAACAGGAAGAGACAATGCAGTATATTTTCTCTGGTCCCTTACTAGCTTCCAGGTCCTGTGCTTTAGATCCATTATGTGATCTGAGCTTGGGTAAGTGATATTATTATTGCCATTTTACAGATAAGAAGGATGAAGCAGTAAGAGGTTAAGTAACTTGCCCAAGGTCCCTGAGCTCATGAAGTCTCAGAGATAGGCTTCAAACCAGGGGATCAGCCAGCATCTTCTAAATGCAGTTTGTGAGAGAGGGAGAGTGAAGAAGCATAAAGTCACCGGAAGTCTTCAGAGAGATTTCAGGTGATTAGAAGAGCATGCTTGGCCCATGTGCAAAGCAGGTTTACCCAGCTGGGCTTTATTTGAGGCCCAGACTACAAGGTCTCCTGAGGCAAAGTAGTGGACATCTTAAAGAAAACTAAGGGCTTCTTCCTTTCTACTCATTTGGGCAGCATCTGCTTCCAAGAAGTCACCACCCAGATCAGTTCAGGAGCAGAATTAATCACCTCCCTACCCACTGCTTGGAAAGACCTCACACCAGGTCTTACTGAACAAAACCAATGGCCATTTGGGATGGAACTCACCGTCCTCAAAGGGAATGATAGAACCTAATCTCCATCTCTCATCTCCAGTCATCAGCCAACACCCAACTGTCCGCTATCATGGGCTCCCTCTTGCTGTGATTCCCTCACGCCCATAATGCCTTCTGCTTCCTTGCCCCAGCTTAGCTTGCTTTCCTCCCTACCTCCCAACCTCTGCCACTACAAGCCCTGGAACCACAGCATCATAGCCAGCGAACTCCTTTTTACCCTCAACGCTCTACTTGGAACAACACCCCTTCCACGTCCCTGCCTTAATTGAAGCCACTGGGCACATGTCATGTGACATACACAGAATGAGTAAAGACCAGGCCAGACTTAACCCATTAAATATTATATTGCTTTAAAAGAGAAATTGATCACAAAAATCATGGTGAGGGGAAGGATGAAATTGCCCCAATCTTCACTGTCACTCATTCCAGAAGGAAATGCACATCACGGTAGGACATCCATTTAATGAGCATTTATGTACCAGGCACTGTGCTATATATGACCTTCATTTCTCACCACCAGCCCCTGAGACAGGAATATTCTCTACTTCTTGGATGAGCACTGTGAGACTCCAAAAAGTTAAATCTGTTCCCAGGTCACAGAGCCATCTGCATATACAGTTGGGACTCCAGTGACTTCATCTGCCATACGCTGAGGCAATTTGTTCTCTCTCCTTGATTCATACCTTAGCTATCTTGGTGATGTAATTTGAATATTCTCAGGAAAACCATCTTGAATCCTGACATCCCTCCCAAACGGTTTCCATACATCATATATGTGTTTTATCATTTTCCTACAAACAAGGTTGTCTTCTCTAGGATAACTTGGGTCTCGATTCCATGGGCATTGCCTTTGCATTTCTAAAGAAACATGAAGAAATGTCTTCCATTACATTTTCCTGTATAATTTCAGTAGACAATCAGGCCAGAGCTTATGATCCTAGCCTTTCTAAAAAACTGAAACCTCTGCTGTGGTTCATGGAGTATATGTCGTGAGCAGGTCACTCCTAGGTCCCACTGAAAACTTTCACAGCAACTTTATTATTGTTACTATTCCCTTTTTCTCTAAGGAGGTCAGTGAGCCTCAGGATGTTAAGGAATTTACTTAAGGTGAGAGTAAAAGCCACAAAAGCCAGATTTTAACCTTGTGTCTTCGCAATCTTATGCAAGTTACACTATCAAAGTGGATCCCCAGGGTGCCTAGCTGGCTCAGGCAGTTGAGTGTCTGCATTGGGCTCTAGCTCTGATCCCAGAGTCCTGGGATGGAGCCTGCACTAGGCTCCCTGATCAATGGGAAGCCTGCTTCTTTCTCTCTCTCTGCCTGCTGTTCTCCTTACTTGTGCTCTCTCTCCCTCTCTCCATCAAATAAATAGATTTTTTTAAAAATCTTAAAAAAAAAAGTTAATCCCCAAAAAAGGGCTCCACAAAACTCCACCTTCCACAAGAACTCCTGAATCAAAGCTATGCCTAGGAGCCTGGGAAGTTTTTATTTCAACATGCAAGAAGACTTTATGTAACCAGTTTGTATGGCATCTAGAAACCACGGCCCTACCTTCTAGAACAGAACTTCTTGTGGTGGAACATTCAAGATGCTCTTTTTTTTTTTTTTTTTAAGATTTTATTTATTTGACAGACAGAGATCACAAGTAGGCAGAGAAGCAGGCAGAGAGAGAGGAGGAAGCAGGCTCCCTGCTGAGCAGAAAGCCCAATGCAGTACTCGATCTCAGGACCCTGGGAACATGACCTGAGCTGAAGGCAGAGGCTTTAACCCACTGAGCCACCCAGTGCCCCTAAAGATGCTCTTTTAATAAGCATCCTACATCAAAAAGTATTTCAAATTACCTTGTATCCTGAATAGATCCTCCTAATCTCCCTGCTACAGACAAACCGGGAAGTGGGGGCAAGGGAAGAGAGATGAGTAAAGGACAGGTGAGTTCCAAGTAAACCTCTGAGCAAATGAATAAATAAGGGTTATGCAAAGTCAAAAAGAACAGTACACTTGAAGTGTATTTAAGAACTACACATTTCAAGGAAGGAGAAGGGAGGTTGATAAAGGGGAGTAAGAGACACAGGCTTCCGGTCTGGGAATGAAAAAGTCACAAGAATAAAAGGTAGAGCAAAGGGAATACCGTCAGTGTATTAGACTCTCCCTGTGCGGTGCACATGGTGGCTACACTCTTGGTCAGCCCAGCGGAGCATACAGACTTAAATCACCTTGTGAGACACCTGAAACTAATGCAACAATGTGTGTCAACTACACTTCAACAATAACAACAACAGCGACTACACATTTAAGACATACGTCATTTCTCGAGTTCTGGCCCAGTGCAAGCGTTTGTGTCAAGGGAAGGAAGTAAGGAGGGAAACTAGGAGGGCAGGAGCGGGAGAGGGGAGCCAAGCTGGCGGACATGATCACTTTGGAATTCAATTAGCTGACCGAAAAAAAGGAGAAAACTTGACAGGGAAAGACAAAATGCAGAGAAAACAGAGTAAGGAGGAGAGGTAACAAAAGACAAAAAGTTATAATGAGGGGCTGACTAGCGCGAGAAATGTAAGCATCTCTTTTTGATGTATTCTCATTAGCTGGTCTCCAAATTGTGATATTTGGGGTTTTGTTGCTTTTACATGCGCGCGCGCGCGCGCGCGCGCGCGTGTGTGTGTGTGTGTGTGTGTGTGTTTTATTTTGAAAAGGTAGAATTCGCTCTGAATGTCAAGGCAATTTCAGTTCCTGCCAGAGAAGGCAACTGAATAGGTAGCAAGCAAAATATAGTCTCCATTATATGCGCCTAAAAAAAAAAGGAAAGAAAGAGAAAAAGAACCCTCCAGGGAATTTGCATACTAGTCAGACTTTGGTACCCTGCAGTGGGTGGTTCCGGCTGAGAGGCAGCTCTATTCTTAGATGTCTGGGCTGAAACAGGAGGGTGAAGGCTGGTCACCGCTGCTCTGGGGCCTCCCGTCAGTTCCCTTACCGGGGGTAACCTGTCAGATCAAATGCCCCGACCCTGCGCAAAAGACCGTTGTCATCAGACACGTCATCCCCTTTTTTTTCCATAGGCGAATCTCAAAACAGGGCTGTTTCTGTCAGGAAAGTACTGAAATGTGGTCTTTCCCTTGCATGAATAATTGCACTTCTTTAGGAGCTAGAAGGTTTGTTTGGGGGGCTTTTTTTGTTTGTTGTTGTTTTTTTAATTTTTTTTTTTCATTTTTCTCCCCCATTCTTTTTGTTAACAAAATTTTATTACAAGGGAATGCATCTACTTCAAGGTAGAAAAAAAAAAATGTGTGCTTTTCCTTTAAGTAACCACACGATGGGCCTGGCTTTCTGGTTGTGTGTCCCTTAACTACAATCCAGGCGACATTAAGAATTAATTTATTCTATTATGAGGCAAGTCTTCAGTGCCTCTTCCAAGATATTTTCTACTTCAATACATTCATAGCTTAAAAAGCCAAAAGATAGTGAGGTTGCCAGTAATAAGCCTTTCTTACTAGTGACTGGAACTCAGTCTTCAACATACTTTTTTTTTAAATTTATCAGAATGTAAATTTTAAGAAATAGATTTCTTTTTTGAAGTTTTAGTTTACGTTTCTCCACCTACGGCTTTAGGGAAGCCTGTAGCCTATCAGGCTTATGCTCTGGTTTCTCTTCAGGTCGTATATATCTTTCCCCTATCAGGCTTCAGAATCCGGAAATAGATGTAAAATCATATTTAAGATGAGAAGTCCCCAAAACAGCATTTTTCTTGAGGCCCCCTTTACTCCGACCCTCTTAAGCTCTCTAAGCAAGAACAGATGTGAAGAAAACAAATATGCACTCTCTAAATGATTCCAAATCGGCGCACATTGCTTCATCATTTTGTCATTTGACAATTTAACACACTGGCCTGAGGGAGGGAACACAAAAGAAATGGATACATTATATGAGGCCAATTAATTTATAAATGAGTGATATTAAACGTGAACTTTCTGGACTCAGAGAACAACTCAGGAGAAACATAAAACCACCCTCAAAGGAAAAAAATGAGGAACATATGTTATATTTGGACTTAAAAAATATGCAGGTCAAGTGTACATGAGATAGAGATATACGATATTGTTATTTGATTTTTCATTTTGTTGTGTACAGTTACCCTAAGAGTATTCTTTTTAAAGATCACAGTTCTTTTCCAAGAAGATATTCACTCTTTTTACTTAAGTCTGTATGTGGATAGAAGAATACAGTTTCATAAAGAAAATTGCTGTCAATAAAATGAAGACTGAGAAAGACTCAGAGAAATGTTCCAAAACAGTGGTTTCTGGGACTTCAAGATTTCATACATCAGTAAAATTTCTATCATTAAAAAGGCATTAAATTGGCGGGGGAGGGGATGGCCCTGGGTGCCTCAGTCAGTTAAGCATCTGCCTGTGGCTCAGGTCATGATCCTGGGGCCCTGGGATGGAGCCCCACTTTGGGCTTCCTTCTCATTACGGAGCCTGCTTCTCCCTCTCCCTCTGCAGCTCCCCCTGCTTATGCTCTCGTGCACGCTCTCTCTTTCTGTGTCAAATAAATAAATAAAATCTTAAAAAAAAAAAAAAGGCATGAAATGTATAGGCTCAGGATAAGGTATAGCTTTTTTTTTTTTTTAAACCAAAGATATGGATCTTCATGAGAAACTCCCTGCGTTGCCCTTTTCACTTTTCCAGTAGCAGAAAGAATTTAAAAAATAATAAAAATAAAATAAAATAGTAAAAATAAATTTAAAATTAAATTCAAATTAAAAAATTAAAAAACTGCAGTCTCTAAACTAAATGTTTAAAATATTAACTTGGCAGACCAAAAGCACTGTAAGCTAAAATGAGGCAAATGTTGCCTCCTTTACGAGGATGCATATAAAAACTTTATTGATTAACCTCACAACTATAGTGATAGTGTTATTTGGCCTGTTCTTAAATTACCTGCTGAGCATCCAACATTTAATATTGAGGAAATTAGTTAAAAATAATGATCAAAAGAATGAAGATTAATCTCATCGATTTTGGGACAAGTAGTTGATCACCAAAATAGCACATTTTATGAACAGTAGGTTTTGTCCCCAAAGATGAAACTTGACTGAGATTGGCTGTGTATCACAGCCTTCTATCGGTAAAGTAGCAACCTAAGATGTGTGTCCCAGCACCAACCCTTGACAGCAGACATTAAGTGGTATGTTGTATGTTTCAGTGAAGATAGCATGTTTCAATCCACCATGATGTTTCATTGAATGAAAATTGTGGCTTCAGGAGGCCTAATGAAAACGAACTTTGTGTAGCTGCTGGCACTTACCAATTTACGCAACTTGGGGAGCTGAAGAATGTCTAGATCTTGTCAGCACCAGAACTGGCCATCAATTCGATCCTGTATGCTAGACCTTGGGTCTTGACCCCAGTGGAAGATTCTCCAAGAATGGTGAATTTTGTTCTTGGATCATGGCCACGTGTGACCTCTGCCTCAATCAACAGGGCCAGGCTGAAGATGGTCTTGGTTGAGGCCAGGAAGGCCCACCCTGGAATGCCTGGTTCTCCCCAGCTCTTGGGATTTGGGTCTATTTCCATCAGGCAGAGGCTGTGTCAGCCCCTAGACAGGATCTTCAAGATGGAGAGACAAAGCTGGTAACCTTGGACAAGTTCACTTCAATTCCTATTTTCTCCTTACAGTACACACATTAGATCCCCAACGAGTATTAGACCCTGGAACCCTCCATTCTTCATCGTGGTTGTACATGAACATGAGTTCATGGGCCAAACAGGTGGTGAGTTCCGAAGAGGGCTAACTTGTCTGTTAAGCACTTGCCTGTGTGCCTCTTCAGCTTGGATTATTCACGAGGCGGGTATAATCTGGGTTAATCCAAAATTAATATGGATTGCCCAACTGTTCCCTTCCTGGCTGAGCCAATTACTCCCACACATACAATGTTTTCTGCTGAATATATGATTTCAGACATCTTAAGTTTGCCTAAGTATGGTAGAATTGAAACATGAACCACAGTTAGGTTAAAATTCTGACTTAATTTTGGTGACCACATTGATGACTTTAATTGTTTGAACATAATTCTTATAGAGTTAGGAGGAAAAAAAAAGGCATACTTGGCTCAGGGTTTTTTTTTATAGATTTTTTTTTTTTTAAGATTTATTTTTATTATTTATTTGACAGACAGAGGTCACAAGTAGGCAGAGAGGCAGGCAGAGAGAGAGGAGGAAGCAGGCTCCCCTGCTGAGCAGAGAGCCCGATGCGGGGCTCGATCCCAGTACCCTGGGATCATGACCTGAGCTGAAGGCAGAGGCTTTAACCCACTGAGCCACCCAGGCGCCCCCTTGGCTCAGGTTTTAATTCTCCCATATGCTACCTACCCAACACATCGAAGTGTACAACAGAGGAAACATCTCTTTAGTTTCACTTACCCCTAAACAGTGATTTATAGTGATAACTCTTAACCCAGGAGGCTGATTTGATTTTAAGATTTTTAAGTAATCTCTACATCCAACATGGGACTCACAACCCTGAGATCAAGAGTCACATGCTCTTCCGACTGAGTCAGCCAGCCGTCCCTGATTTGACTGTTCTGATCACCAAAAAACCCAGTGAAATTTTTAACTCAAAGGAAGGGATGAAAACACAGTGAATGTGTAACATATCACTTCCACCAATCACATTTATCTGTAAGAAATGCACAGCATTTAATATTAGTAACCATATAAATGTCCTCCAGGGTTCACTGAATCTGTTCTCTTCTCCCCACCACTAGCAACCTGCCCCCAGGCTATTTTCTATCTGCCAGGACAGGACATTGCGAACAACCTGGACATTCCTCTGCCATTTTCCTTACCTAAAACAGGTGGTTGGTGGTTAAGGTGTTTACATATTTCTTGTATGCTGTGCTTTCAAGCATTAAGAATTCAAATTCATTTCACTATAGAAACAAGAACCAGAAGTGCCAAAGGCGGTAACAGACATGAATTGACCCCAACACTCATTGTATCTGCCCGAGATTCAGTTTCACTATTTTTTGTTCCAGCATGACTCACTGCCAACATGTTAGGTGTGGTAATCACTACAGACCGCTCAGGTTAACTGGAGCCAAGTTCTTGAACCCTTAGGAACAGGACCAGGTTCATTTGCAGTCACTATATCCCTCATGTCTCTTTGGGAATTAATTCCAGTGTACTGACCCTTCCCAAGTTCTCCAGAAAATTTTCTATGTTCGAGTGTGAAACTGTATTTATTACAGATTACCACCCAATCCCACTCCCCAGCAAAATCTGTCATGTATCTGATTCAATCACGAAAAAACTTTTGTTAGGGTTGAGTTCATTTTTAAGAGCTTTACATCTGAGATGTAGTTTCTAGAATCCAACTGGAAAAGACTCAGTGACTACCAAGAGATCCAAGAGACCATTTCTCCTTTTATGTTCCAGATCGATGTGTGCACTCAGTAAAAATTATCCAGGTTCTCCATGCTCTTCCCCAACTACAGAATACGGAATCCGAGCAAGCTCTGGGGGAGAAACCAAGGAATGGAGGTGACGTAACATCTATCCATCCTATAAAATTGTCACCATGTGTACACACAAACTACTAAACATTTCCAAAGTGAAAGGAGTCTTCCTTTAGCCATCATAAAGCCAACGCCCTCTTGTAGTTAAAACAGGGAGGCTTGGAGGTTAGTGACTTAGAAGCCATATGTCATTAGTGACAAAACCAGGACAGGGCCACCATGAGGTCCAGTTCCATGCTTGCTCTCACAGTGCTCTTCTGCCTCCTCAGAGTCCTTGGGTCCCCTTTCCAGGCTTTGCAGGAATATGGTTAAGTAATGGGATAAAATATTATCATCAGTGGTCTCACAACGCATACACAGGGTATTTCTACAAGATCCTCTAATTCTCTTTCCAACCTTCAACTCCACTTATTGCCTCTTGTTTTATTCAAAATATCTGTTCTAATTAAATTAATAACATCCATTTTTTTAGAGCGTGCCTATCCATAGCCATAGTCAGTTTTCGGTTTGGCCTCTCCAAGGTAGTGTACAGACACGGATCCACCGGCTAATTGTTGACACAGAGAATGTTCGAGAAAATAGGAGTGCACTGCTTTCTACCCAAGTACCACCAGGAACAGGTCCAACAGAGCATTCTGTTCTCTACTGAGGTAATTACGGAGGAAAGGATGGGTGGTGAAAGAAAACCAACAGTCTTCATTACTTTTTAATTGTTTGACTTTATTACTGTTGCACCATTTATACAATTACATATAATTTCAATGCATCCATTGTACATTTTTTTTGTTTTTTTATTTTTATTTTTATTTTTTTTCCATTTTCCAATGGGTGGTGTGTTGGTGTCTGTGACACAGAATGGAAGAGAAACCGGAACTGCAATGAACGCAGACTTTTTTTTTTTTTTTTTTTTTTCATTTCCACTGACCAATAAACAGAACTACAGGTGCACCCAACCACGGACATGCATTAACTCGTCATGAGAAATCTAGGGAGGCTAAGTAGGATGAGAGAATGTTTGTTACTCCCAAAAATACCTGGGGAGGAAGAATGGAGTATTGGCATCAAGATACACACGTGGACAGGCTAAGTGGGCTGTCTGAAAGTTGGCATTCATCCACAACATTAAAAAAATATCAAAATAAGAAAAGCTGTAAATTAAAAAGAACACACAGAAAATACTGCTCTCATAAAGATCTGATTGCCTTGGCATAGGCCCCGCGGGCAGAATCAATCGCATCCCTCCCGACCCCCCTTGCAGAAGACAAGAACGTTCGGATCTTGGCGGTGGAGGGCGTGTGGCAGCAGTCGGTGCGGAAGGTGTGTACTTTCAGACATTGATCTTCAAAATCCAGGACTGACTGGGAACGAGGACTGAAGGTATATTAGATATTTCCCCACAAAAATACTATTTGGATTCTCCCCACCCCCTCCCTCCCTCGATGGGACAGCATCCTTTTTATTTTTATTATTATTATTTTTTTATTTCCTTGGGCAATACATATCATGACTTCCAATTGAAACGAGTTAGTAGAGGAGAGAGAGAGACAGAGAGAGGACACAGAGAGAGAGACAGCGGTGGGAGCGGGACCGGGCTCAGAGGTGTCCGTGTTACTCTTTGACCGCTACGGTTTGCTCGGCGCTGGCCGCGGGCGCCTCGGCGGCGTCGTCTGCGGGGGCTGCGGGGGCCGGGGCCTTGGCCGTGGCCGTGGAACTGGGCGCTTCCGTGGCTGCCGGGCTCTCCTTGGACGACGGGGCAGCCTCGGTGCTGCTGGGTTTTGAGTCTGAAGCCGGGGCCCCGTCGCTTTTCGTCTCCTGCGCGGCAGGAGCTGCGGGAGCCTCAGTCTTTGTGGGTTCCCCGGCCTCCGGGCCCTTGTCATCCGCCTTGGCCTCCGCGGGCGCCTCGGGCTCCGCCGCCTGGGGGGCGTCGCCGGCCGCGGGCTCGGGCTCGGCCTTCGGGGGCTCGGCCTTGCCCTCGGCCGCCGCCTCCGTCTGCTCGGGCTCGGCCTTCGGGGCGTCTTCCTTGGCGGCCGCCGCCGTGTCTTTGTCGCCTTCCTTGTCTTCCGGCTTGCTGGCCGCCGCGTCCGGGCCGTCCTTGTCGGGCTTCTCCTCCTTGGCCTCCTTCACCTCCGCGGGCTCGGCAGCCGCCTGGGTCTCGTTCTCCTTCGGGGTTCCCTCCTCTTCGGTCCCGGCTCCTTCGGCCTTCTTGTCCTTGTCCTTGGCCTTCTCATCGTTCACGTTGTATCCCTTCTTCTTCTTGCTCAGTTTGCCTCCCATCTTGCGGTTCTGCAACACAACACAACAGGGCACAACACGGACAGGGGTTACTGCTGGTTCCGGCGGGAGATCCGGGGTGTCCCCCACTCCCCGCCCCCATTCCCGGGCCGAACTCCGACCCCCCACGGTGATGGCATGGCGGGGGGCGGGGCCTTCTCCCGGGGGGCGGGGCCTTCTCCCGGGGACCCGCCCGGAAGGTGGCGCGCGTCAGGGATGGTACCGCGGCACGCCCCCGTCCCCGGGGGAGGCCGGGCGGGGAACTGCCCACCCGCGGCCCCACAGCCCTCGTCGGCCTGCACGTTCACGCGGGGCCTCCCCGCCTGCACAACCGGGAGAGAGAAACTTCTCCTCAGGCGCCCTCAAGTCTACCCTAGTTTGTTTCCGAAGCCAGCATGGACCGCGACGCTGCCCTGCATGAACACTGAAGGCGGCCACTGCTTCCCAAGCCAAGAGCTCAGCAAGCTCCTGGAGGGGCCGCTTCCAACATGGCGACCGGGGTCAAGCTGGTGCGGACTGTCTTTTGCCACCGTCCGAAACTCTTAAACAAAAAGTGCATCATAAAAAGGAAAGAGCTCGAGTACACCGTGTCTAGCTGCAGCAAGTGAAGACATAATAAACGCAGAGCCAAGAATCCGTGATTAGATACTAAGCTTGTCCATGGTAAGGGCAAGGGGAGCAGTGTGTGCGTGTGAGCTGCTTCGGACGGGCGGCTCGGAGAGAAGCACGAGCGCTCATGTGCAAAATGGCGGCAGCAGCCATTTTAGATCTACGGCAGAGCTGGAAAAAGCCTTCACAATCTTAAAATACTTTCCCGAGAAATGGCACAGCTGTTGATGAAGCACAATCCCAAATTTCTAGAAAATAGTCTCAAACTACAAACTCCTCTGAGACTCCGTTATTCATATACCCGCTCATTGAAGCGCACGTATCTTCAAAGACCAAAGGCAAGTAGTATTTGGCCTATCTCCTTAGTATAGCAGGACCAGTTAAAAGAAAACTGTCCCCCCAAAATACGAAAAGCCTAGATAGTGTCTCTAGCTACATTTAGTTGGTTAGCTGTGTCAGACTTGTATTCATTGCTTTTTTAGAGGTTTGGGGCTTTAAAGAGACTCTGTAGCAATATAAAAATGTCCCTCATGGTCAATTACCGCATTAGAATTCAAACTAAGAAAATGGTCATTAAAAGACTTTTTTACTCCAGGTGAACTCCCCAACTTCTTGAAGACCTTTGATTCTGACACCAGAAACTACAGTTCTATTTGAATCCTTGATTTTTCTCCTCTGGTATGAAAATGAACCCAAATACGTAATAAATCCTAAAATTATAAATAATAAATTCATTCTAGAAACACTGCCAGAACTACATAGGCACTGTGTTTTTATTTTCAAATGCATTTTGATACCATCATATATCAGTGCAAACTCCTGGGAACTATTGCTCTTCAGAGGAAAATCCGTTGCTTCTCCTTGATGAAGCATGGAAGAGATCCGATGCCAGTATTCTTTAGTCCCCACAATTAAGAAGAGATTAAGAAGAGACAGGAGAGAGAGAGAGAGAGCCTTGCCCTGGGGCCCAGTGGAGTACAAGTGACAGCTGACCTGGTTCTGTCCTAGGTGAAGGATGACTCTGGGTTGAGCTATGAAGTTCTTATTGACCAGTAACCTTTTTTTTTTTTTTTTAAAGTCATCCATTTAGAACAGAAAATTTTATTCTTTACACTTCTTGGAAACATGCATGATTCATGAGAGTGAAATAATCTACATTTATCCTATTTAAAAGCTGGGTGTTAGGTAGGAGAGCGCTATTCTTCAGTCAAAATTTGTCTCTATCTGCTAATTTCCATCCTGTATGTGAATTTCCTGTCTGGAATGCCTTTAACATTGGAGGAAGAAAAAAAGCAGTAAGCAGAAAGATGACCAAAATAATGTTCCAAGTCTGAAGGAAGGCCTTTATTATGTTCTGAAAGAATTTCTCTTACAGATCTCTTTAAAAAAAAAAAAAAAAAAAAAAAAGGAATGGTTTTTGGTCATAACCCACTTCAGACACCCAATGGGTTTTATTTGACTTAATTTTGGGTTATTTTCCCTCAGAAGTGGGGGCAATTACATATGATAAAATGCAATTAAATATACTTTAATCTCATAAGCAATCACAAAGAAAAATGAAAATACAAAGAAATAAACTGGACCAGTGTTTTAAATAGTTTATAACTCAGTTAATTAGCCAGTGTGCAGGAATGTCAAAAGTAATTTCATGCTCTGACATTTTGAGATATATTCTGGTACATTAGGTTAGAGCTAAGAAACAAGAAAACCTGTCAGCTTTGCTCTTTCTATATATTCTCCCATTCTGTAGTAGAAACCCATACACCAACTTACAAATTACAGAATAGAAGACAAAGTGTAAATGTGGTGTGCATTCTGAACCTAACAGGAGTGCCTCTTTCTGACACACACAGCAAGAAATTCTATACGGCCATCCCCAGAGGCTTAAAGTCATGTTGGTTTACAAACCTAAAATCTATGTTACTAAAATTGGTTTTTGGAAACACAGTCAGGGACACTTTCTATCCTTTAGGCCCAGCTGCGATTCATTTCTGGGTTGGAAATAAATACGTATCATCAAGTTGTAAATAACAAAGTCTCTATCCTTATTTGTTTTTCAAACACGAAGTTAATAAACACCCCTGCTTTTTGCTAATTTTCTTGTAGAAGTTGCAATGGGGTATCAGAGGCAGGCTTATAGAATCCACGAGAACCCTGGAAAAGCAAGGTAGTCTGGTTTTTCCCAAGATAGTATGGGTGAAAACCTTGCCTATATGCAGGGGTAAATTAAAATTACAACTTAACATCTATTAATGGTTTTCTGAGTGTCAAGCACAAGCCTAATCCTAAACACATTACTAAATTATTTAATCTTCTCCACAGTACCATAAGGTAGTAAATTTACCATTAGCACACTCATTTTACCCATATGGAAATTCTAACTAGCAGAGTTCATGGGGCAATATCATAAGGAAAAGGTCAAATCCAACAGAAATAAGGTGAGAAGGCATCATGCAGGAGGTCAAAGGGAACATCATGAACAAGCCGGTAACAGGACAGAGTTCATCTCAGGAATGTTACCCACCCTGGGTCACAAGGTTGGTGCACACAGATATGGGCTGACTCAGAACTCAAGACATCACCAACTGAATGATGAACACAGAACTTCAGGTACTCTCTGCCCCTAACCTTGTCATCACCCCATTGTCAGTGGAGCTTTGTGTCTGTATCCGTAAGAAGGAAGGAGAGCAACGGGCACAGATTTTAACCATTTCTCTCGTATCTGTTATTTCTAATTTTGAAGGAAATTAGCTGGTATATAAAGTTTTAAGTTCAAACATCTAGGTTAAAAAAAAAAAAAAAAGTGAGGGGGGCAGTAAAAAAAAAAAAACCCCAGCAACAAATAACCCACCTTGGAAGTCACTTAAACCTCAATCTGAGCTACAGTGAAGGCTGAGACTACCGTTTGCATTTCTCCACATCTGGGACACTCACTAGCCATTAAAACGCGACCCACGCTGATGGACTGAACTAAGCTCCATGTGCTGATGATATAATAACCCAACACTTACGTTGATCTCGTAGTTAAAACATGTCAAAAGAAAGCAAACTCCAGAGCTGTCCTTTAAAATTACAAGAGAATCTGATGCCACAAGGACCAAACCTATAGACTCAGGTCTTCGTGTTGGCATAGAAAATAACTAACAGTCAACAACAACAGAGAGAGAACTTCACTGTGTATAATCTAGAAAATTCTGGACAAGAATTATTTCATGGACTATTTGCATGTTGCCTCATGGTTGACTCCTGTAACATGTTGCTATGAATCCCATCTCCCCAGTGTACCTGCCCTGAATCTTTGGGCAAGTCTACTTATACTCTGTCCTCTTATTTCCTGTACAGCACAAAATGTCAACCTTATAAGAATTTAACATGAGGCATCAGGACAATGTTTGACATTTCATGGGCCTGCAATAAATGTTAATTCCTTTCCCCAACATTTAACTTTGCAATTCTTGGGTAGTTCTAGCCTCGTAAATCCCAAGAGAATGGCAGAACATGGGCTTGGAACACACAAGCTCTATGATCAGGTCTGAGAAGCGCTGTAATTAAAAGAATATTTAAAAATATTTAAGTGTCATCATGAACATTTTTTCTATGTGTATCCCAAGCTTGTGCCTGCTGACTGAGTGTACGGAGAAAGGAAGCTGGTGCATTTATATGCTGTCACCGTATTAGTCTACTATAGACTAGCCAGCAAATCTCCATCCTCCAAATTTGAGCTGATACTAGAGCGACCACAGAAGAAGTATTTCATCTTCCCACTACCTCTTCATTTGTTCCAGAAAAACAAGGGAAAATCCATTTCAGTCATGAGGATGAAGATAGAACCCAAACTCTGCAGTTGAAACTCATTTACTGCCTATTAAATATGCACAAGGAACAAGCCTGACCACATCTTAGCTAGTAAGCTAAACTTCAGTTTCTTAGGAGTGAAGTAACACCCTCAAATGCCTCCCCCTCCCCTTTTTTCCAACTTTCTGCAGAGGAGTTTTTTCTTGTATCAAGTACCAATACTTTAATATTTGAAGGTCCTAACTTGGGTCCCACAGCT
Source organism: Neogale vison (assembly GCF_020171115.1). Lineage (NCBI taxonomy): Eukaryota > Metazoa > Chordata > Mammalia > Carnivora > Mustelidae > Neogale > Neogale vison. Next base: position 303,333,054 of record NC_058091.1, read on the forward strand.
GTCCTGTACTTATTCCCCCACTCTTAGAAAACCAGACCTTTTCCTAGTTAATTAATTCTATTGGATATAAACGAATATTCAGGAAAACTGAAGTCCTGCTTTTTGGTGAAGGGAGGAGAGCAAGCGTCCCTCTGGCATTGTGCACTGATCAAACCATGCTTGGTTTTATAGGATAGTCTTCCAGAGCCTGACCTTCTGGCATAGGAAGTGGAGTCCAGAAGGGAGGCCATGCAAGAGCAGAGGAGGGACCAATGGTGCTGAATTCTCTAAGGGTTCTCCTGGGTCGGGGAACTCAGAGCCCGTATCCATATCCAGCACCTCCCTGTTGTTAGCTTACACTCCACACTCATTTCTTTTCTTTTCTTTTTTTGGGTGGGTGGGTGGTGGTGGTGGTGGTTAAGGATTTTACTTATTTATTTGACAGAGACACAGTGAGAGAGGGAACAGAAGCTGTGGTAGCAGGAGAGGGAGAAGCAGACTTCCCACTGAGCAGGGAGCCTCTGATGCTAGGCTTAATCCCAGGACCCCTGGGATCATGACCTGAGTGGAAGGCAGACCCTTAATGAATGAGCCACCTAGGCGCCCCTACACACTAATTTCTGACACAACTTGCCTCTGTTTATTGGCAGCTAATGACTTTTCCTAATAAAGGACAGAGTGTGTTCAGGAACTTTCATGAAAATTCCAAAGGTGTGTTTCTCTAACATCTTCAGGTGGAGGAAGACACACAAAAAAGCAACGCAGGTACTTTAGGTAGGCCAGGTAAGGTGACAGGTTTTGGCCTCAGAAATAAGTACATGAAGTTAAATAATAAATGGACTAAAAATCGGGTTTTAATTCTTTCTCAAAGCAAATATTCTGTTGAGCCTTAAAGCTGACAAGCACTTTTTTTGTTTAAGATTTTATTTATCTGAGAGAGCAAGCAAGGGAGAGAGCAAGAGCATGAGCAGGGGGGAGGAGGAGAAGCGGAGAGAGGGCGGGCTAGATTCCAGGACCTTAGGATCATGACCTAAGGAGAAGGCAGACGCTTAACCAACTGAGCCACCCAGGAGCCCCAAGTATCTTTTTTCCTATAAAACAAAATCCTGTTTTCAAGCTAAGGTGCAACTATTAAGTTGGGTACCATATATTCTTTTCTCATTATATATATATAATGTGATCCTATATATCACCACTATAGAAAACCTAAAAAAATGAATGACTCTTGAGCACTTAAATTTAACATGAAAAATTTCTTTGGGGGATTAATGGCAAGAAATCATCTGAAAGGTTACGTTGTAATCAACATACTCTAATAGAGATGATTTCCCCTACAGAGTTCTTTAACTCTTTTTTACTTTTGCTCTAGGAAGCCTGTCAAGGAACATGGAAGATGTTCCTTAGCCACTGAAAATCATCTAAATCGTATTTATTTTGTAGACACAACTGCCAGAATACACGGAGGTCGGAATCACCTCTGTACAAGCTGAATTCAATCCAGAATTCATTAAACAATTCTTGCAATGTGTGCTCTAATGTGATCAGCTCATCCAAAACTTTCCTGATACGCACTTACAATTTTCTTACCTTAAAACAAACCAATCTAAGGGCGCCTGGGTGGTTCAGTGGGTTAAAGCCTCTGCCTTCAGCTCAGGTCAGGATCCCAGGGTCCTGGGATCGAGCCCCACATCAGGCTCTCTGCTCCACGGGGAGCCTGCTTCCTCCAATCTCTCTGTTTGCCTCTCTGCCTACTTGTGATTATCTGTCAAATAAATAAATAAAATCTTAAAAAATATATGTTTTCAGCATAGCCTCTGAATTAAAATTTAGTCTCTCATTTTGAGAAAATAAAGGCAGAAAGGCAAAGGACAAATGTCATTTAGAAAAAAATTAAATATATTATGAATCTTTTAAGACGTGTCAAAAACAAACCACCTAGCACTCAATATGAAGTTTGCTAAAAATGGCAAGTATGCTGAGTGCTGGTCCCAGCTGTAAGTAATTTGTTTAAGACTCTGAGCAAATCACCTTCCCCTCTGGGTCTCGAATTTCCTACTCAGTAGGAATGAACTCAAGTTCATTCTTGGGGGTGGGGGATGTTATGTGTGTGCATGTGTGTATTTTATGAATGCTTGTGACACTAACAAAATACTAGTGTGTGTGAAAAATGTGTTATGCTCAATATTCTGAATGTTTGTATCCTCCCAAAATTTGTTAAGTTGAAAACTATTGCCCAAGATGATGATACTAGGAGATGGGACCTTTGGGAGGTGCTCAAGTCGTGAGGGTGGAAGCTTCATGAATGGGAGTGGTGCCCTTTTTTAGAAGAAACCCCACAGATCTCCCTAGCCCCTTCCATAAGGGTAAGGACACAGCAAGAAGTTGGCATTTTCCAACTCAGAGAAGGGTCTTCACCAGAACCTGACCATGCTACTTCCTGATCTTGGACTCCCCACTCCCAGAACTAGGAGAAATAAATTTCTGTTGTTTAGAAGCCACCAGTCTATGGTACTCTCTTCGAGCAGCGGGAACATCCCAAGACAAGTTCGAATGCCCGCGAATTATTTACCATAAAAAATTACACCATCTTACACCCTGAAGGTTAAATCGACAATCAGCTGGCTTACTGATATAACTGGATTTCCTTATACATATCTATATGATAAATACACCGTAATTTCAACATATGTGAAGTCTGTTAAAAATTAGAAATAAAATTTTATTTTTATAAATCCAAATATTTATCAAAAAGTATTTTCTGGCATCTTCAATTCCATTCTTTTAAAGATTAATTTCTTTTGGAAAGAGAGAGAACGGGAGGAGGGATAGAGAGAGAATCTCCAGTGGACGCCCTGTTGGGCGAGGAGCCCATTTAGGGGTCAACCCCACAACACTGAGGTCATGACCTGAGCCCAAATCAAGAGCTGGAGGCTTAACTGACTGACCACCCAGGCGCCCCTTCAATTACATTAGGAAATGTTTTCAGAATGTTTCATCTCTTAAGTATTGAGTGGGAATGGAACTTAACACTGAAAACATGTCAGATAAAGACATAACTGTCAGAAAAATTATGTTTCTTTGGCTTGGCTCATGCAGAACTATTTTGTAGTGTTTTATTTACAGAAAATACTGTTGTTCCTCTTGACCTACTTTTGACCAGTCATCTACCAACCACTGGTGGTCCTGCTTGGCAAGATTTGCCCTGTGTCACACTCTAAGAAGGAGCATTTTCTAAAAATGATCAAATGCTAGCCATCTTGCCTTTTATGCAATGCTAAAGATAACTGAAAACTATCTTTTCAACAGAATTTAAGTCAGTCTACAGAGGATCTATCTCAAGTTCCTCAAGCTAACAGGACATTCAGTCAAGTGTTGCGTAGAAATATTGAGAAAAACCATGTGGGAAGAGTTCTTGGGTCCAATTTGCTAGAACAGTACGTAACCCTCAAAAAAAAAGTCAGTGACTTAAATAGAAAGACAGTGACATAAAATGATTACCAAGCCCGAGAAGCCAAATTAAAACGGTTTCCTAATCCCATCCTGTATCATGTGAAAACCATTCAAATATATAAATCCAGGGGCATGCGGCTGACTCAGTCAGTAGAGCTTGTGCTTTTTGATCTCAGAGTCATGAGTTCAAGTCCCATAATGGGTACAGAGCTTCCTTAAATATATCACATATATATAAATTCAGCAGTTATCTAAGTCTAATTAAAGAATCTGTTTCCTGTATATAAAAAGCATTTATAGGGCTCCTGGGTGGCACAGTCGGTTAAGGGTCACACTCTTGGTTTCGGCTCAGGTCATGATCTGAAGATGATAAGATGGCGCCCCACGGTGATAAGATGGCCCTCCATGCTCAGTGCAGAGTCTATTTAAGACTCTCTGACCTTTTCCCTGCTGTCTCTCTCATTCTGAAATAAATAAATCTTTTTTAAAAAGTGTTTGTAAAACATAAAATTATTTTCTTGCCATCATCCCCATGGCCTCATCCAGAATCAGCCAATACCAACAGTGTTTGCAAATGCTTCTGTAAATGGAGGACTTGCCTTCCTTCTAAAGCAAGATTATACTGTTTCACAGGACACTAACACTAAGCGCTTAGTCATGTGTGGCCTCCTGACAGAATCTATTTTGTCTGCCAGAAACCAGTTTTCACCCACTTGCTACGGGTGAGAAAAATGATCTAAGCAGTGATTAGATTCACTTCTTCTTCAGTTAAGTGCTAAAATTCTCAAGCTCCTAACCACAAACTGCCTCATACCCAAGAGCTGGCAAGAGGTATTTAAAATATACAGGGCAATTCTGCTCAAACCTAGGCTGATCTCATGGGGGGCGGGGGGAGGGGAGCTATCTTGAATTTTATGGAAAAACATAGGTTTAATTCTTGAGCAGAATAAATATTAAGATTGTCCAATACTTTTAAAAATGGTCTACATTTTGCGGGAGTTGAAGGTTTTCTCTGAAGACTCCTTCTGTTTTCCTTTCTTTGAGAATCGGAAGAGCTTAACACATAAGCACTACTGTCACCAATCAATTATACCACTTACTTTGGGTAGAACCATTTTTGTTTGTTTTATCTTTAATTGGGCACAGATATATGGAACATTTCTTCCAAGGGAAAAAAAAAATTCAATTTGTTTGTAAAGGTCCGGATCTTTTCTAGATTCTCTTACATGCTCATAACTTCATTAAACAGTTTTATCTATATCTCTCATGAATAGCTTTTTTTTTTTTTTTCCCAATTAGGGGATAATTCATTTCTACATTTATTGTCATGGAAAAGTCACACAAGACAAAACCAGGACATACCACCACTTTTACAAAACTACCAGAAAGCAACATTTGAAAGATTTTTTTTGGAGTCTGTAAGTCGGGAAAGAGTTCAGACCAGGTATAGATATTAAATGCCAACTCTGCTTTGGGAATATCAGCATGAGGTCATGGTGATTTTAAACACAGTAAGGGCCAAGATTCATTACCTTCACATGAAAGAGAGAGCAAGAGCGACAGCGAATGAGACAGAGACAGGCAAGACAGAACATTTTTCATTCTGAATAAAGTCTCTCTCCAGCTTCCATATAATGCTTTTTCTGAAAATCTACTCCTCCACCAGATCCAATATCTTTCTACATTTTTAACTTACGGAAACTAAAGCCAAATGTTCTGTCCTGCAAACTTCCCTAGCAGGACACCTCCAGGGCACCTAAGAATGAGAACACTCAGCTGTACAGGATTTATACCTTGACTCCATTATGCACGGAAACTAAAGCAAAGGCCTTCTAAATCAGGAAGCCCCTTAAAATAGCTCCTCTGTTCTCTGGTGCTCAGAAAGGAGCACAATCTGGCAGACACCAGTTGCTGTGGTGAGCGGAACCCCTGATGTGACTTAGTGTTCAACAGCCTCCATAGACAGAAGACAGATCTCCCTCTTCCAGAATTGAGGTTCCCAAATCCTATATGGCTGCTACCAAGGAAAAACACATGGCTTCATCCCAACCATCTTCGATTTCAGTCAAGAAAAACTGCCAGGTGTTTTAAAACAAAGGAAGGCACAGCCCTCCTTACCTGGAGAGCATCTATCACTATTTTAGCCACGATGGAGCTGTTCCTATGGCTTCCCAGTGAAATGTCGGATTTCTGGGAGCTATCATTTATGCTTTCCTGTCTTTAGTCCCTGAAATTAAACACTTCCCAAATAGTCTGGTTGGGTGCAGGTGAAAGAGAAAAAGAGAAATGTTAGATCAAAAGGAGTTCTAAGCAGAAGAAACCATAGCATTGTCAGGGCTGACTTCGACATTTCAGTCCTTTGAGGCAAGTCTAAGTAACATGCCCACCAGCCACACCAGGAGAGTCCCTCCGGACACCTGGGTCATCCTAATAGCTTGCTTGCTTTTTATTTTTTCCAGAACATTCTTCTCACCCCCACAGTCCCACTGCCATCAGAACAGACTTCAGTGGTAAGAAATAGGCTGAGTGTTTTTGGGGTAGCTGTGTCACCCGATGAATTCCTCTCTCCCAAGCTTTGCTTTCTTCCTCTACATAGTGGGGGACACTTCATCTCTATTTTGCTGTATTTTTTTTTAATTGAAAAACATTTTTTTTTTTAATCCCTCACAGTTCCCAGATGCTTTTTTTCATTGTAGTTGATAGCTGATATACAACGGTACATTAGTTTCTGGTGTGCAACATAGTGATTCGACAAGTCTACACATGAGCTGTGCTCATTCCTTGTGTCGCTGCCATCTGCCGCCACGCAACACGATTAACAATACCACTGACTCTACTCCCAATGCTATACTTTTCATCCCCAAGACTCACCCATCCAGTGACTGGAAGCCTGTATCCCCTGTGCCCCTTCACCCATTTTTGCTCATTTCCCACCATGTCCAAACAGCTTTCAAGAATCCGTCTGCACCTTGGTGGCAAACAAAATTATTGGTAGTTTAACTATTAATATTTATCTTCGCCCACTTACTGAATTTTAGATACTTTGATATGCAGAGAGTCACCACTTGTGATCTTTGAATCTTTACTTCAGTAGCAGAGTGTTGGTTATATCCATTAGTGTTGCACAAGTCTTTGGAACAAAAATGCACGCCCTGATTATAGCACTGTCCCTCTTCAGAAAATGCAACCTTGCATGATGACACAGTTTCCAGGCATTAACCACCTCAAAACCACGGGGGCCTACATGCACTGTATTCTTTCTACAATTACTATATACTCCATGATATCACCCAATTCCATGTCTTATTAGCATTATTTTCATACTTTTGTTGCTCTGCCAGTGAACACACTGTTAATTCTAGGACAATGAAAGTAACTGGTATACTTAACTGGTATAGAGAACCAAATAAAAAAATATGGCTAATATATATAAATTTTCTCCCATATGACCCCGAAGTTACAATATTTACAACTTCACACACTATTCTATTTATGTCTTCCTTCTCTAATACCTAAGCATCTCCTCTGTAGGACAGTTTGAATCACACAAAGGTCCCATCCACTGCCAAGTTTTGATTTTGAAAATCCAAGTGTGGATTAACTTACCATTTCACCTAGAACCAAGAGAAAAGGATTTTTAAGGATGACTGCAAACAGATTACAATGAAGATGACGACTCTATCCATATAGCAAAACAACGTGAATATGCCACAGTAGATCAGAAACGGGACTGGTATTCCTGGCTTGACTGCTGCTTCATGATGGGACCAGTACAAACCAGTCTCTTTTTTATTTTGTTTCCATTTTACAATCAGAAGAAAATACATCTGCTTCACAAGGATGCTGAGAAAGGATCGATGTTTCCTGACAAGGGTAAATGTATGGCCAGAGCGTACAAACATTGTATCCTCGAACAAGCAATTGTGAATTCAGGGCTGCAAAGCTTCAACAGGTTGATAGACAAGGCAATCCAGTATTGATTTTTTTTTTTTTTTTAAAGGAACCTATAAAAAGTCAGAGCTGACTTGTGAATTGCATTTGCAAATGAACTCTTCAGGAGACCAACTGGGTTTATAATGACTCCGGACACACAAGAAAATCCAAGTTATTGGCCAAATCCAGCTGAAGCAAATGCTAGGATTAGAGGAAGGCGGGGGTGGGAAATGGCCCTTTAAGAAAGAATTTACAAAACGTAACAAACTCAAAAGCTTTATTCAGTAAGAAGAGAGGAACGAGAGCATTTATTTGGTTATGTCCAACAATTTTGAGTATCAACAAATGACTGTTCATTTTCTTTTAAATATTCACAACTTTTATTCCAGAAGAGAAAAACTGAAATAAAGACCCTGTCGCCTATGTGTGTCTTTGGTATTCCTACAAGAGTGCGCTTGGTCACAGCTGATTTGTTGTGAGGCTTTATCAATGCCTGGTGATAATATACATTGTTGAAATTACCGTTCTTGGTGTCTTGTTCAGTCAAAGCCTCTATTCAGCAACTCTAACATCACCACCATCGAGGTGATGGGAATGTCCTCTGGGGTCAGGGAACTGTAGCAAGAATTGTCAACTTATGTCCCAAGTTTCTACAACATTTAAGATGATTTATTCCCATCATAATAAAAAGCACCAAAAAGTGTTATTATAAAAATGTGCAAGAAATATTTGGAAAAAAGGACAGATACACTCATAGTTTTACAACCCAATTTTCCCACCAAAGAGTTGATTAAGAAGAGTTGGACCTACAAAACCAGAACAGTCTCAGCTACAAAAGAAAATGAACCTCAAGTGACCTCTCCATTATCCTCCTTCATGAAGCACAGACTAGAAGCATCTTCAAGTTATCTTTGGAGATCGCTCACCAAAAACCCAACAGATGGGGCACCTGGCTGGCTCAGCAGGTGGAGCGTGCAACTCTTGATTTCAGGTTTGTGAGTTCTAGCCCCACATTGGGTGTGCAGAGATTGCTTAAAAATAAAATCTAAAAGAAAAAAGAAAAATCCAACCTGCAGAGTGGCCTCTAAAACTTCAGATGTTCAGAAATTATTCTAGAAAAATGGACTTGACTTTAGTGGGAAAAGTAAGCTTTTTGAAGTATAAACAAGTATAAGAAGCCATGCACGGGGACAAGTCAACAAAATGCCTCCTCTAGCCTTGCAGGAGAGAGAAGACATACAGAGACAATTAAAATGAGAGGATGTGAAGTGTTTTAAGAGAGTGAAAAACAACAGTTTTCCCCCGAAAGATAGCCTTTCATCCCAGTCAGGGCTCAGGAACATTTTATAGAGAAAAAGGGGTCTGAGATGGTAGAAATATGTAAAGTACTTACACACACAGTACTTACTCTACCTAGAACTCTTACTATTTATTTTCTATGTATATGAACTCATTATAGCTGCCTCATCAATCCTAGGAGGAAGGAATTATTACTACCTCCACTTTACCCTAAGGAAACGAAGGCAGGGTGCAGGTGAACAGCTCACCCGGGACAATTATGTAATTACCCACCTGGACATGGGTACTGAACCCAAGCCTCACCTGAGGGGTCAGCCACCACGACAAATGGCCTTGAAAGATGGCTATGTTATCTGTAGATGAAGATGGCAATGTAGAAAGTATGTATGTGAAAACCAGGAAGGTCCACTTGAGATTTTAAGAAAACCCTCTGGAGACTTAGGAGATGGAGAGGATGTATCTACTGGGGCGGGGGGGCGGGGGTGGTGGTGGTGGTGGTAGAATATAAAACTATAAAGGTCTAACAGAATGTTGGTATTTAGGTGGCAGAAAGCAGAACATGAGCTCTTGAAAGTAGCTGGGAAAGAAGGAAAAGTCTACGGCTCAGAAAGCAAAGGGACAGGGGACTTGAAGAAGCAGCCTGGAGGTTTTCTGTGCGGCTGCAAAAAGGTTAACAGAGATAGGACAGAAACTGTGCAATTTGATCTGGTGATGACTTGTCAGCTGCTAACTCTGGAGTGACCCAGGTAGAGGGGTGAGGACAAATGTCTCTGAGGAAGGGCTCAGACAGTGTAGGAGGAGCCACAGACCATCCACAATGGTCAACATGAAAGAGTGCTGCTCAAGGAAGGAAGAAGTCAAGACAAGAATTTGCAATTTTGTCAAGATGGAGTTTACAAAGACTGGGAAGACCTGCAAATACCTAAGGGGAGATGGGAAAAGAAAAAGAATAAAGAAAGAAGCTCAAGTAGCAACAAGGAGGAGAAATCACTAATAGTTCAAGGTTCTGCGGAGTCAGAAAGTCAAAAAAAAACAAGTTTATTTACTAGACAGATGGGAAGAGAAAGAGGAGTGAGGGCAAATCCAAGTCCAACAGTGCGCCCAGACTCCGCATCCACATCACTTTCTTTCAAGTGAATATGGTCAGTGTGATTTATTCCAGAAAAAAAGATTCACTAAGATCTCAGTAAGATCTCTCTACAGTAAATGTTAAATCATGAGCATCTGAAATAGTAGTTTATCTTTCTAGCATTTCAGGTCTGTATTTGTCTAGTCATTTATCTTATCACTTAGCTTCTTTCATTTAACAACATTTAGGATTTCTCAAGTGCAAGGAGGAAAGGACAGACATTTCATCAACTAAAATGCTGAAGGACGAACACAGTGACCTCTAAATCTGGGGAGGTCTTACTGTGAAATGATTTGATGAGCAAAAGTCAAGCAACAATGCTTGCTGCATTATAAAAGGGCTTGGGATAAAGGAATGCGCGGCTGGGTCTCTAGACACTGGTTCTCCATGGAGATGTAAAAAGGACATCTATTCTTCAGAACCACCTCGCCACACTTAGTTTTCCTGATCACGCAATCTGGTCCTGGGTCTTTAATGAGCCATCCGTCTGTGGTATTTACCAGTAACATCCCTGCTTACCTCATTTCTAGTCTGTTGTTTTGTGTAGGGAGTTTTACCAGTAGAACAGAACCAGCCTTACTTCAGCACTGACCTCAAAGGCTGTCTTTAAATTTATTCAACATATATCTGAAAACCCCAAACAAAGACTTTGTGTTAAGGTTACTTCACGATGGATGCCCGATAAGTACTGCCGACTTACTACACACTGAAACATGCAATTTTCAAATTACAAACTTATAAAAGGAAAGACACGAGTATAAATTCAGTTCTATAAACTCAGCTTTCACTTAACAGTAGATATAAGTACACTGAATTGTAACTGAAACGTCCGTTCCATTAAATGAGACACGGCCAAGTTCCAGAGATCATCCATGATGGCGAATTCTATGGAGCTAGCTCTCATCTCATCATCAAGGAGAATATACAAACCACTGCAGTAATTCTGGCCAGATTATCTTTGAAGCTGCTGTATGCATACTGGAGAAACCATCTTTTCAAAGTATACCTCCTATTGATTCTACAAAGCTTAACCATAAAACCGAACTGATGATGATGGCCCTGTAAGTACAACAGATGACAGTTAAGCTGGTCTTTGAAAATAACATTGACCAAATGCAGACCTTCGGCAGAGAGGGCTTTTTTCCTCCCGTTTAAAACATCCTGCCACTTGCAGCAGACACTATCAGAAAACATGCATTATTCATTCTCGTCAATAGTTAAATACCTTCCTGCGTCTGCTGCGCATTTGTATCATTATTTATGTGCACTTAACGAGCAGTCCTTTCAAAAGCCCTATTTCCAGCATGCTAACATTGGACTTTATAGGAATCACCTGTTCTTTCGATCAATAAAGCTGGTAAGTGAACCCACAACCAACTCAGGAAATGCAAACTAAGATCACTCCTGAGCCACTCCTCCCATCCACAGACCTGGGAAACTAATATGTCCTATCCCTGGGACTAATTTAAGACTCTCAAGAGAGAATTAAATAAAGCGCAGGGAAAAAACAAACAAACAAAAAAGGCTCCCAGAAGTTGAGATATTTTTGCAGCCTACTGGTCAACTAGACAGACCATCCTGGGCTTGGAGCCATAAGAGACTCACTCAATGGAGTCCGCCAGACAAAGACTGACTGGTAGCCAAGGGGAAGGAGGAGGTGCACCTCCTCAGGGAGTAACCGCAGCTCTATTTCCAGGATTTTCTATCTCCAGTCATAAAGGGCTGGTTCACACTTTTTATGGCCACTTAAAATGGCCACATATTGACATTTTAATGTATCTTTGGTTCTGGCACCAATAGTGAATGTAGTATTTCCAATTCTGAGGTGATTTCATATTTTAATCATTTTCAAGGAAAACCATTCTAAAATATTATATACACGTCCTTGATTTTTTAACAAAGAATTTGCTTTTTGTCTTGATGTTAAGGCTTTAGCACAAAACAAATCAGGGTTAGTAAACCTTTGGGGAATTAAGAACGTATGTATTGCTGCACAGATGAATGGGATTCTCTGGGTTTCAAGAGGCTACTGCAATGCTGAGTTAATTTATTTTTAAGACTTGATTTCTTTATTTGTGAGAGAAAAAGAGAAAGCACGCACAAGCAGAGGGAGAAGCAGGCTCCCCTACTCAGGAGCCCAATGCAGGGCTAGATCCCAGAATCCTGGGATCATGAATTGAGGCAAAGGCTGATGCTTAACCGACTGAGCCACCCAGGCATCCCTGTAATGTTGGGTTTAAACAACATAGTGTGACATTTAATGTGCTTTGTAATGTAGCCCCCCCCCCACAAATGGCAGTATATTCACCCCACACACACACACACCCCAAGCTGTGTGTGTCCCCTAGGTGTTTTATCTCCAGACCTTTATGGATCCCAAGCATCAACTTTTTTCACAAGTTGACCTGGTAAACCTGAAGCCAGTGGCTCCGGGGCCACTCACTGAGCAACACAGACAGACGGGGTCTGTACCGACACTGAGTAACGGAAGGCTTTGCATCATCTGCATAAACTGAAACACGAAAATCCCGAAGACCAGCATGATTAAGAACTCCTACCTAGCAGGGTCTAGCCTAGAGGTAAGGGTGCAGAAAACAGGGTGGTATCAGCCCCAAGGAAGTCTCATGGACTCCTGAGCCATCTGAGTTCTTTATGCTATCAGAATCATGACTATGTCACAATAATCAGGACTTAGCGTCCCACCCAGAAACTCCCGGCGGCCAACTGCCCCCACCTCCTCTAACCCCCTCATCCATGCCACTGTTCAGCCACAGAGGGGGCAGCCTGAAGGGAAGGGCAAGGCTCCTGCCCCAAGGGTGGGTTTTATCCATTGCAGAGAAGCCCCTAGGCCTCCACCACACCTCAGGGGGTCCTTTGTGGCTGCAGCAACTTCTGCCACAGGCTGAGGAAAAACACACTCTAGTAGCCAGAGGGCTCTGTAAACTCCCTTCTTAACAGAACTCAGGCTTCAGTTGTGGTTCAAGTTTGCAGCCCTCCCTCGGAGAGGGTACTGTTTTCAGAAGCATCCATTTTCTGTCCTTAGAAAACAGGTTTTCTCTTTTACTTCAAATGGACTTTCATGGCTCACCCAGGAGTCCTGAGCCCCAATCTCATACACTCTGTCAGAGAAACGTGGGCAACGGGGTCAAGCAGGCCAAGGCCGGCTATGTGAACTTGGACAAGGAAGTTAACCTCAGCAAACTCAACCTCCTCTTTGACAGATTAAAAAAAGGGGGGTGGGGGAGGTTGTTCATAGCATTAAACGGAGTATTTGCAGGACAGAATACAGTTTGGTTCATGACACACAGTAGGTGTTCGGCAAATTTTCATTTACCTTCTTTTACCTTGTTAAAAAGAAAACCACAGGTCCCAAAGGGCATCACTCATGCTAGGCCAAGTCCCCAAACCAGGCCTGAACACCTAAGCTAACTGCAGTTTCAACCTCCCCTAGAAATGCGGGGTTACCCCATCAGCCAGGAATTTTCTGATCAGCACCAATGAAGTCATCTGTCACATGGGCTCTCTCCAGGCTGCGGAAGGAAGATGAAGTAATCCACAGGACAGGAGCCTCTCCTCTTCCCCCCAGCTAAGGGAAGGTGACCTTGCCTGAAACAGTCCGTTTCTTTTGCTAATAACGTCCTTGCCCACTCTCTTTCCTATGAAAGCCTTCATTTTGCGCAATTCCTTGGAACTACCCCCCTACTTGCCAGATGGGAAACCGCCTGGTTCGTGAATCCGTGAGGAGCCCAATCAGATCTTTACAGTATTTTTGTGCCTAAAACCATTTCTCAGTTCTGTGAATAGGTAACTTTGAATTTCAAGATGAAGTAAACACAGGTGGATCAAAGTACTGCATTCAGAACAGGCAAAAGAATGGAAATGGATTCAGTAAGGTCCAAATAATCACTTTCCTTAACATTTAAATCCTAGGTGAAAGCCTGAAATACTCATTATATAATCTGTAGATTTTAAGAGCAAGTAAATGTTACTAAAAGTGCAAAAACTTACAATGATAAGAACAGATGCCTCGTGTTGAGAAAAGATGAAGGCCAACTAGGAACACCAAATGACTAAATGAGCCCAGTAGTATATACGGGAACATGTTCCAGAAGAAAAAAATCAAAAATGTCTCAAGAGGGGCTTTACAGCAACTTTGGGAAAGAGTGTTTTCCAAACTATGTGTATTTCCATCTTTCTTGCTTTAGGTAGGTTGACAGGTTGTGGCAAAGGGCCACGCACAATACTCTGTTCTGCCCATTTCACCTGTTTGGAGTTCAGTCTTAGTTTTAAAATGGAAATATCAATAAACCTTTCTCCTAGAATATTTTATTTTCCATCACTGCTACAAAATAATTTATTCAAACACAAAGTAGAAGAATTACCAGATACCCTTCCCAAATCTTAGCATAAAATTCGGGCAAGAAGTCAGCCATTTCTTGTCCGCCCCCCCCCCAACCCGCCCACACACACAGGCTTAGAAAAAAGCCAGTCAAGGAAACAGACTGCCCAAATTCGTGAGCGATTTCCTTGGAATTCGGGGGCCACTAGGGAAGAAGGCACTGCATTCCAAGCCACGCCAAGAGCACGTCGGGACTCGTCTGCTGACCAAATGCTAAATACCAGCCCTACACGCTACCGTAAAACCAACACCTTATCAGTGCCTCAGGAGAGCCCCTCCCGGGGTGTCCAAGCCACAACACACTCACCCCAATCACTCCCCTCGGAAAAGCAAAGAACACCATTAACTCCATGATTTTGTGAACTTGAATCTTTAAACAACATGTGTTCAACTTGGGTTTGAATCTCATGATGGCTGATGTGAAGACAAGGTAAAATACAGAAAAAAATGAAACTTCCAATTTACAGCCCCTTGCCGAGGCTTGGACAGGCAGAGAGTGACTGCCTTCCTCTGGCAACTCAATGGCCTCCGTGTCAGCACTCTGCTAAAGGGCTCAATATCCAGGATCCTGTAAGTCTCCTTTAACATACAAAAATCCCTTTGGAAAATTCCTTTATCCTCCTTCCCCACACGCACAAGATACATGTTAGCAATCACCCTCCAAACACACAGCTCACATCTTCCATACATCTAAAGGTCTCATGATTCGGGTTTAACTAGACCTAAGTACATGACCCCTCAAGATCCTAGAAACCTTGCTTCCCAATTCCTTAGAGACCTATGCTATCCCTAATCCCCTCCCCCAACTGGCAAGCATATAATCAGTCCCTCCTTCCAACGCCAGTGCAACTTTTTCTGCCCACAGGGCCTGTCTCCGTGCTTTAATTAAAATCACCTTTTATGCACCTTAGATGTCTCAAGAATTCTCTCTTCAGGGTTCACTCCCAGATTCCAAAATCTCACATCAACGGCCACTACAAGCTGCTTGTATTAATACCATTTTTTTAATTCCCCAAGGCTTGGTTATTTCATTTTTGATATTAGTGACCATCATTGTAACCCTCAGGTCTGTAATTTTAGACCTTTGTACAAATGTGCAATAATCACGTGTGGACTGGATAAGACCGTACTGAGCACTCAAATCCACTTTCCCATTTCTTTCAGAACCACCACAAACACCCAGGCACAGTCCTAGGTTGACTCTGAGCTCCCAGAGGTCTCGCTAACCCACACTGCAGGAAAAAATGCCTCTTAAAAAGTGGTCAAAGGTTAAATGCTAACCTGAGGGCTGGATTCTGACAGCATGGTTTTAAACAATTTTAGCAAGTACACTAAAATTAAAAGTCCATTATTTTGCAGAGTTAGGGTAGAAAATGCACAGGCAGTGGCCCACATATCTGCTAACGAGGTTTTCTGGGCTCTTTTAGGGATGTCTTTCAAATTTTTTGTGCACTGAGATGTGGAACGAGGTGGGCGCAGCTAACATGGGGTGCTAAAGGCAAGGGCAGGAAGTCATGCTGATCCCGGAGACCTGAGGATTCACTCAAACAGGTACGAATTCCTTCTGATACAGACGAAGGATGGATCCTATGCACTCAACCCTTGTCTCCTTTGTGGGGGTATCTCGAGTTCCCGGTCTACAAACCTACTCCGGTCTGGAGGACATTGCTAAATGGAATACACTGGTGACAGAGTGAGTGTTAAGTAATCCTGAAGTTTTGACAGATGTGTTTGAGGAGAGGTGTACTGTCTTAGTAAACAAGTCAAAGGCAAACATATAGTCCATTTAAAACAGAAGGCAGAAGCGACAGAGAAGACATTACTTATTAACGTGACAAAATCTATCTGATTGATACAAGCTAACAAAACTTGGCCTCAGAAAAGACCGAGACTTCCACTACTCATTCCCGCCACCGACCTTGCATCCCCACAACTTTCCACCCTGTAACACAATTCCGAGTAGTGGGTTACAAATTGCAACATTTCCTGATTGACACTGGGCATCAGTGTGGGGTAAGAGATTGGGGGAAGAGATTTCAAAACACGAGGCAGCCTTAGATACGCACAGTACCACAGGTTCCCTAGGACTCTTAGATGTGAGGAGAATATAGAAGAAACGCTTGGAAGCTTTTCTTGGAAGCGACTCATGAGTCGGTTTTAATGGAGAAAATCCTAGCATACTTACTGTAGTATTAAGTGGGCAGATTACTTTACAATGTCATGAACATGAGACCTAAAATAGATTAAGCTGAATCAAAGGGAAAGAGAATACTCATTAGGACAGCCCCTTCTAACCCCAGTGACTAGACACCTGTCCCACGCATCTCTGGACCTATGTTCTTCTGTAAAACAAAGGGGCTGAGCTAACTCTTCTTTAAAATCTGAGACATCTAAGACATCAATACAACAAATGCCAACAGAGAAAAAATTTACAGGTCCGAAACTATTTACATGTTTGAACAATGGGTCCAAAATATTAAATATATAAATAAAAGGTGAGAATAAATTATCATGGAAAATAAAGGAAAATCAAAGCTATAGCTTTAGTCAGCTGGAAGGCCAAAAAAGATGCAGAGTGTGAATTAACGTGACCTCAGACCGCCCATAAAAGAGGGAGCATCCAACATCAGTTCTCAGAACACTGGTACTTTTTTTTAGCATCAACTGAAACAAAATGGCCAAGCTGGCAAATTTGAAATACAGACATCCAGCAGAGTTGGTGCTTTAAGATTATTGTCTCCACCATTACACCGGACCTCTTATCTACTGTAAGCCTAAAATGTCTTAGGAATCACTGCCAAGCATGACGTACAGTAAAAATTCATTATCCTAGATCACATGACTCATACTTTGTGACAACGCAAGTATGGGATTTGCAATTCTTCAACAAATTAAGAGAGAAATAAATGTAGTTCTTCATGGGGCGCCTGGGTGGCTCAGTGGGTTAAGCCGCTGCCTTCGGCTCGGGTCATGATCTCGGGGTCCTGGGATCGAGTCCCACATCGGGCTCTCTGCTCGGCAGGGAGCCTGCTTCCTCCTCCTCCTCTCTCTACCTGCCTCTCTGCCTACTTGTAATCTCTCTCTGTCAAATAAATAAATAAATAATCTAAAAAAAAAAAATGTAGTTCTTCAAAACTGTCACTGAGTTCTTGACTATCTTGACTGAGTACAGATTCACTAGAAATGTAGCAGTTTTTATCAGAATGACTTCATTCTACTTACTCACAGGTTTATTCCCCTCATAATATAACTCTGAAAGTAGACGATGCTAAAATCCCAATCATTCTCTAAGCCAGGCAAAATGGGAGTCTTTTGACTTAGAATTAGCAAGACTTGACCATCATGCGTGATTATCAGAGACTCTTAGGATTCCCAAATCCAAGCTCCAGCTCCTCCAGTCACTCGAACTTCGAGACCTTTTTGCACAAGGAGAAAATATTTTATTTCCACTGAGTCAGGAGGAGAGCCAAAGGTCACCCAGCTACTAGCACTCAAAGGCCACGAGAGGGTATGTGGGCTAAAGGTGCCATGCTGTTGTGGGCCACCCGGGTGGTTCGGTCAGGTAAGAGCCCAACTCCTGACTCTTTTTTTTTTTTTTTTTTTAAAGATTGTATTAGATTTTATTTATTTGTCAGAGAGAGAGAGGGAGAGCGAGCGAGCATAGGCAGACAGAATGGCAGGCAGAGGCAGAGGGAGAAGCAGGCGCCCTGCTGAGCAAGGAGCCCAATGTGGGACTCGATCCCAGGACGCTGGGATCATGACCTGAGCCGAAGGCAGCTGCTTAACCAACTGAGCCACCCAGGCGTCCCCCAACTCCTGACTCTTGATTTCAGCTCAGGTCATGGTCTCAGGGTCCTGGGATCGAGCCCCGTGTCAGGTTCCCAGCTCAGCAGGGAGTCTGCTTGAGATTCCCTCTCTCGGCTCTTCCCCCAGCTCACTCGAGTCCTCTCTTTCGAATACAAACAAATAAAATCTTAAAAAAAAAGGAAAAAGATGCCATCCTGTATTACTGCAATGCATGCAGCTTGCCTGGGAGGGACAGGGCACTTTTAAAGGAACCCAAAAGGTGAACTAGAATTATTTTAACAAAAATTTGCTTTCTCTATTACAAACAAATGAGAACTAACAGCTGAAAAGAACAGAGAATCTGCTTATGATTCTTTACAAATTCATTATGCTCATTCTTCATAATCAGCACTAATCTGCATGTAAAATGCTAATGTCCTCTTAGTTGTTCTTTTATGAAAAAAGGTATTTCCCCTAAAAATCTATTCTAGTTCAATTACTAAAAACTCTCAACAATGGTACAAATCAAAGGGCTGCAACTGGAACACATTGTAATATGCGAATTCACTTTACAATGCTTTTCCAAGATAGGTGTGGACATCTGCATAACACAAACCAAAAAACACCAGATGAACTACTGTTGAAGAATTTTTCTGTTCTTTGAAGCCTCCCGAATGCACTAGTGGTCTTCTGATTGGTGGGGAATAAAAAAATGAAAATTTGCCAATAGTGTGAATATCCAAGCCTCCCCTTCTCCAGTCTTTAACCCCACAGGTCTTGGGGTGCAGACTGATGGTGATCAGAGAAACTCAAGTCTCAGTTGGGTGATCAAGTGTTTACGTGCCTTAGGGGTTGATTTGAAAGCTACTTTGAGTGTTTTAGAAGGACCCTGGTAACTCAGAATTCTGTCCAGAGTACACAGGAGAAAATAAAACAAGAGAATATGACGGGAACTCCAAATTCCTACTTTGCATCTGTTCTCCCAGAATTACTGGCATTACACTTACAAAAGATCACTACAGAGCTAAAGTCAATTTTAAAAACAAACCTAGCTAAGTATTTTTTGAGTTCTAGAAATAAGAAAAAAATAATTCACTATTTCCACAGTTTTGTTGAATGATTTTAGTTGCAGGATTAACAGCAGAAATTGTAGAAGTTTTAGCATTCTTCTAGAGCAGGAGTTGGCAAACTAGGTCGCCTGCTTGTTGCTGAAAATAAGGTTTAATTAGAACACAGCCATGCCCGTTCATTTACACACTGAGCTGTTTTCATCCTGCACAAATGGGCCTGAGTAGATCTGACAGAAATTGCATGGCTGGCAGAGCCTAAAACATTTGCTATCTGGTCCTTTGAGGAAAAGTTTGCAGGTCCCTGCTGAGCAGGGAGCCAGATGCGGGGCTCGATCCCAGGACCCCGAGATCATGACCTGAGCCAAAGGCAGACACTTAATGGATTGAGCCACCCAGGCACCCCCTGTCTAGTCTAAGACAAACACAAGTGACCAGTGACTCAGTTCTACTATCAGATGAGGATGCGATTCAAGTCTGAAAGGTGCTGCAAAGATCAATCACACTCCTTTTGGTTTGCAGTTACATTATCAGTAAAGAAGATGGTCACAGGGGAATGTTTTAAGATTGGGAAACAAGACCATCATCGTCATCATCATGGTCGTCTTCTTTTTCGTTTTTTGTTTGTTTGTTTTTTTTTTTAAATTCTCATCACTTTGTGTATTCTGAATACTGAGAGCAAAGAAACTTAGGTTGTAGTTACCAACACAGCACTTTCCAGGTCAAAAACTCCTGACAGGTCACTGAACCCCTCGGGAGGCATGCATGGGACTGAAGCACAAAATCCTGACCAGAACCAATGAACGTGCTTGGTTTCCAACCCCTCAGTTCCATCCCTTTCTTGTGCATGGCAAAGAGACGGCTCCCTAACCTGTGTATGCCTGGTTTTCATATGCATAAAATGGGGATAATAATACCTTTCTGCGAGGGAAGATTTATTGAGAGAAGATCTATTAATAATTAAATGAGACAACAAAGACTTCAGTGCTCTTCTTGAGCAGACAGCATGGTCTTGTGGTGGAGCCCTTTAAATTATATCATACCTAACCTCCTCTGAAGTTAAAATGCTTGGCTTTTGATGCTTCCATAGTATCAAACAATAGTCCAATGGTGAAAGTGAAGCTAAAAACAAAAAAAAAACAAAAAAAAAAAAAACAAAAAAAAAAACAAAAAACAACCCACAGCCATTGGGACACCTAGGTGGCTCAGTTGGTTAAGCGTTTGATTTCAGCACAGGGTCGTGATCTTAGGGTTGTGAGAATGAGCCCCAAGTTGGGCTCCACGCTGGGTGTGGAGTCTGCTTAAGATTCTTTCTATCCCTCTCCCTCTGCTCCTCCCCGCCCCTCTAAAAAATAGTAAAAAAGAAAAACACAGCTACAGCTTCCCTCTGATTTTTCCACTGACCGGTCCTTCTCATCTTTAGGCCTCAACCTTCTTCTTCTCTTTTCTGTCCATGACTTCCTTCAAAGATTCACAGAAGCATCACCCTTGGTGCTCATCACTTCACCTATCTTGCTTTTCTCCTGAGATTCACCCACTTGCACAGCCTCAAGAGCCTTCGGGGATGTTGGGGGTTCTTCTGTCTTGTGTCGATAGCTTACCCGCTGTTCTTACCTGAGCCACAAACTCAGCCATGCTGTGGTGTACCAACGACCCAACATGGACATCCCTGGGTACCTCAAACTCAAGATTTCCCCCAAGTGAGCTTATCATAACCTTTCCCACATACCTGAACCTACTCCTTTTCCTGTGTTCCCTATCCAAGAGTAGAACCACCATCTGCTCCACTGTGCAGGCAGAAATATGGGGGTTTTGTAGACCAACCTGCACCACCAAGGTTTCCAACTGACTATGTCTTTCTTTTATTAAATAGGTTCATGACTCCACTACTAAGTGCTGGGAAACAAAATACAATCTAAAGTGTTAATAGGTACTTCTGAAGAAAAGAGAGCTCAGCATTCCAGCAGTCATTTTGAACCATGAGGGCAGAAGTCAACGTGTAGAGTGAAAGCTGAGAGACAGGAGCCCGGTACCCAGTGAACTGCCCCACCAACCCTGCTGCCCATCTTTGGAATTTTATGTAAAAGAGAATTAAACTTCTCTGTCATTTTAGCCATTATAATTTAAAAACTTCCGCTCTATGCAAAAAAAAAAAAAAAATCTAATTCTACCAGTGTTAAATTTCTCAAAACCACTCTTTAAGCACCAAAAATTCAGGTTAAAATATCTCAACACATTTGGCAATAGAATTATTCATAGGAGGGCTCCTTCCGTACCTGACCATCTTTCCAACACATGCACTTCTCAACAATTGGTGGTCAGAACATGGTATCACCTGAAAATACCAAATCTGAATGAATTCACCACAAAGAATATTACTCGTCATGCAAAATAAATAGTAACAAAAATTAGGGTGATTTTAAATACTTAATCTAAGGGCAATGCAGCTAATATCACAAAGTAGACACATTCATCGAAGAATACATTTTCTATAAAATGCAGTTGTTATGAAGAATCAAGTAACATTTTAGACAAGTGGAACAAACATCAAATTGACATGGGCCTATTTTTGTACGGATGGAGCAAAAAGCACTAGCAACAGTCTTAGCAGTAAATAAAAGCAAAATGGAACCCTCAAAACACATTCAAATGAAAAGCCTTAGGGATGGTCCAAAAAGAGAGAGAGAGAGAGAGAGAGATGTGATTGTCAGTTTTAAGAAAATTAACGAAAGAGCAAGGTGCAAAGCAGGCAAAGATCTAGAAATGTTAGTACGTGAAAAAAAGAGCCATTTACACAAAACATGAGAGAGTCGACACCGAAGGCTTAAAACTGTGTGTCAAAAAAAAAGATGATGGAACTGCTTACCACTGACAGAAGAGACTGAAGAAGCCTCTGGTAACGAATCTGGCTTTGCAGATTCCATGTCAGTGAATCACATCTATCTAGACTTCTGCTCGCTGCATAGCTCAGGAGTGAACAGAAGACCCTGAACTTTGCAACCCAAGGAGATCAACTCTGGACCTGCAGCTACATGCAGGAAGAGCAGATGGCTTCTTACCTTCGAATTCTCTTCTGGCTGAAAAACAAGGCTTTTCGAGTCTGACATCTGACACCTTGGCTTGCAAGGTCAAACCCACCCCCCAAGAGGTGAGGCGGGGCCAGGCCAGCAATAGGGAAGTCTCCTGCATCGTGGGGCCCCACAGGCATGGGGCAAGGGTGTCAGCTCTCAAGGGTCCTGTGAAATCTGAGTTTTGAGATCTCGAAGAAATAAAGCAGGGCGTCCAAAATACAAAGAGAAGACCTCCAGACTTTAAGCGTGGCCACAGACGGAACGCTCCCCCACCAAGCTCTTATGTTGAAACCTAATCCCTAGTGTGATGATATTTGGAGGGAGGCCTCTGGGAGGTGGGTGTTAGGTCATGGGGGCGGGGGAGCCCTGATGGATGAGATCAGTGATCTTCTCAGACAGGCCCAAAGAGCATCTGCCCCCTCCACCCCGTGAGCTGAGGGCAAGAACACAGTCCTCAATCAACCAGGGAGAGCGCTCCTACCAGACCCCGAATCTGTCGGTGCCTTGATCCTCGACATCCCAGCCTCAAAGCTGAGTGAAATTAGTATTTACTGCTTAAGCCACTGACTCCAGAGCTGTCTGGAAGGGCTAAGACAAATGTTTACAATAACAGTGATACCATTGAGCTTCTACAAATCAGCACATACAGATCTATCGTTATTGCAAAATAAATTTAATCTGAGATGTGAATTTTTTAAAGTTTAATATGATGTGGTAGAAGGCCTCCATAATTAAGAGATGTTCAGATTTGTGGAATGGTGGTATGGGACTAGAAAAAAGGTAATCAGGTACAACAATATGAAAAAGCACTTTCAGAGCTTTAAGAAAGTACAGCTGTGATGTGGCACGTATTTTTATCCAGACGTTAGTCTTCCAGGGTCCTCTTGTTTAATGTGGGCAACCATAAACATGCTTGCTTTAGGGCTCTGCGCTATCCTCTCGGCAGAAAGAAACTCACATCTACAGTGAACTTGAGTTTGCAAGAACACCTCAGTGACTGAACTTGGTCAGAGTCTGAACCTGGTTTTACAAATCCTCAGGTGTATGCAATGAGAAGATTCCGTCATAGAAGGCACACTGCGCTGTCCTTCTGGCAATGATTATGAACCACCACCATTGCCCAGAGTACTGTCCAACTATTTGAGTGATTCTGGTGAAATGACCCCCTCACCCTGCCACCACTGAAATGTACACAGCGCAGTCAACCTAGAATTAACACCACACATGCACTGAAATTCAAAATTTTGTTGCCTTATCCATCACACAGAGCAAAAGCCCATGCTAAAAAATAACTTTTTTTTTTTAAAGATCTTATTTATTTGACAGACAGAAATCACAGGTAGGCAGAGACAGAAAGGAAGGAGGCTCCCCGCGGAGCAGAGAGCCTGATGTGGGGCTTGATCCTAGGACCCTAAAATCATGATCTGAGCTGAAGACAGAGGCTTTAACCCACTGAGCCACCCAGGAGCCAAAAAATAACCTTAAAAAAAAAAAAAGTATGGTATGATCGTTTTCACTTCAGATCAGCAGATTAGTAAGGTCCCAACGGAGGCTGATCGGCATACCGGTTGGTCAATTTCTCCAGGTAACAAACATCAAACAGGAACTTGTCTTTCCATCACAACAGTTTACAAACAGTGGCCAAATCGAAGCGTGTGCCAGAGAGAGACTATTGCCATTTACAGCTGAAGAGAATTCCAACAAGAGGACTACAGGTAACCATCTAAAATTTATTTACCAGAGTATTTTTTATTTTTAAACATATACCTTTTTATTTTAGTGAGCTCAACACCCAATGCAGTGCTTGAACGCATGACCCCAAGATCAAGATCACGTGCTCTACCAACTGAGCCAATCATGTGCTCCATATTTACCAGAATGTTGACTAGCATGACACCATCTGTTCACTATCCCAGGTCTGGGATATCTCAGACCTGTTTGAACTGAAACAAAGTCCTAAGTAACTGAGGAGCAAGACAAAGTAAGACTCATGACCCTGGGGTACTGCCCAGTCCATGGCCAAGAAAGCCCCGTGGTGGCCCAGATGCAGAGATTCCTGATTTCTCTGATCACTAATGCCTTTTCCCCCAGGAAAACAGTGGGCCACTGTTAAAGAGACCACAAAAATGCTAAATATTTTCCAAATCCTCTACCGTACACTTATCCCCTGATTCTCATAACACAAAGTCCACGAATTCTTTTAAGTTAAGTCTGGGACATATGACGGGCCAAGGATTGGGCGAGCCATTCTCACATACTTAATTCCAGCCACTGTCTTACACTGGAAGAGGTACAATTTCTTAAAATTAACTGAGGAGTTATCCCATCAAAGGCCAGCTTAAGTGCTGGGCGGGGAACTTTATAGGCCACATCAAAGTTGACTCCCAACCATGCCCACCTTTTGAAGGAGCACTCCCGATAAGGGTTACAACTTGGAGATCAGAGCACAGGGAACATCCATCCAGTGGGCAGTCTGGTATTCAACTACTTCTTCCAGCTAAATGACGACAGAGTAACATTTGTGTTTTTCAATCCCCTGCACCAACGAAAACATCACTAGAACTTACTTCTATGCAGGAAGTCAGAATACACATCCTTCAGGGCACCTGTGGAACCCTTCTCAGTCTATGAGGCTGCGGATCAAAGGCCTCTCAGATCTGCATTCAGAACTTCAATCCAAGTGAGAATCCAACACTCAGAAACTGAAATGACTTTTATAAGGTGAGACAGGATGACTGATAGACGCTTAGCCCTTCTCCGCTAATGATTGCTGCCAGAGTTCCGATCCCCAGAGACTCAGGGCTGGGGAGCAAAACGCAATTTGGGTAAAAGTCTTGTATGGAAGAGTCTGTAAAGTAAACTGTGGAAAAAGGCAATTAGGGAATGAAACCCCTCTTTCACATTCCTGTTAAGTTACAAACAGCCTCACACCCCCGTGTCTAGTTACAGAAATGTGAGTTGACCCAAAGCATCGTACCGTTTCTTTAAGAGTAAGTTGTGCTTAACGGAATTTCAAATTAAATTAAATAGCAATAGTTGAAATAACCACCAGAATCCCATTCTGAATCTAAAAATCCGCCTCACGTTCACCAGCCCACATGCAGTTTAGCTCCTGGCTCGGGGTTTTTCTCCCCCCGCCGTGTCACCGCACTGCGCTGGGGGCTGGGGGGGGGGGTCCCCGTGCTGCTCTGTTAGTATGCACACTTCAATGAAATACGGGTGCACTGGCTCCCCGTTGCCCTCACGGGCTTCAGTTTTCAACCTCGTTTCCAGGGTTGTCATGGCCACTGTGATCTAGAATTTCTACCTTTCCCAAAGGTCTTTTATGGGAAGGGTTCTGTTCTCATTGATTCAGCTCAGACCGTCCTCTGAAGAGGCTAAGCCCATCCTCAAAGCGGGGACAAGTTGGGACAATGTTTATGTGGCTGCAAGACCTCTTCCAAATACTTTTTTTCCCCCCAAGATGTATTTTATTTAATTGAGAGAGAAAGAAAGACAGCACAAGCAGGCAGAGAGGCAGGAGGAGAGGGGGAGAGAGAGAATGTCAAGCAGACTCCCCACTGAGTGTGGAGCCCAATATATGCGGCTGGATCCCAGGACCCTGAGATCACCACCTGAGCCGAAACCAAGAGTCAGATCCTTAACCCAGTGAGCCACCCAGAGGTCCCATCCTTCAAATGCTTCTGAGTATGATGAAGCTCTACTATGAAGCGATCTCCAAGAATTCTAGAAAAATTCTAGAAAACATCTAATCCCTTTCTAGACTCTTCTTGACTTTTTCTCTAGCCACATGTTTCATCCATACTATTCAACTTACCAGTAATTCACCACATTTCCCAGTTTTATGTACTGACTTTAGGAAAGCAAACACAGGCTGAGGTGTCTCACATACATCGTTCTGAATCCTGATGCTTCCAAACGGATCCATCCTGATACCAGCTGAGTTGTCCCACACAATGAATTTATTCCCTATGGTCTCAGTTCCTTCTTTCTCTCCTTGTCTCTTCTTCCCTCCCTTACTCCTTTATTTTTTGTCTTTTCTCACCCCAGCCAAGTTTTCCCTCTATTTTCCTAATTTAAGGAGACAGTCTGCCTAGAGGGGGGAAAGAATTATCTAAATTTCTATGCAGAGCCTAGTAATTTCTAAAAGCCTATAAAATTATACAATTTATTTCTCATTCATCTCAGAATTTCATATATTAAATTGGCTGAGGTGAGAATGTTCACAGAAGAAATAAAATCAGTCATAGAGGCAAAGTGGTATTTATAGATTTGTACAGATTTATATATAAAATACGTATTCAGTATTTACACTTATCACTTATACAATGTGTATTAACAGTTTGAATATAATAGTGAAACCAATGGAATAGCTCCACAGAACAATAAAATACACTCCCCACCGTTAAAATGAGAGTGCAAAAACATTGGTTTTTTTTTTAAATTCCATTTTAATTTGAAAATAATTTTAATACTATCAATGTTATATAAGGAAACAATTTAATGTAATTTATTTGATAGCCACTACAGGGGGAAATGTCTTCCTTCAACAATGACATTTAACTACCTTTTAAAAAAACTGTAATTATAGTATCTTCAATGCACATCAATGCAAATATATATTCAATAATATGTCTCTATCAAGTCCAACTTTGGTTACAACATCACTTTAGTATCTGACAGTACATGCAACAGTAGTGCACGTGCGGTTAACAGAGTCCTCTATCACGAGCTCCCTCTTCCCTAAAATGGGGGTTGAGGCGACACCCCCCCAGAATTCAATGTTGGACCCCAGCTTGGCAGGAGTTACTAACTACAACACAGGTCCCCAGATGGTCACAGATGACAAATTACTAAGCCAGACTGTGTCTTCCCGACACTGGAGAACACTCTTAAATTCTATTCATGTTTAAGGGTCAGTACAATTTTTACCTGTACACACAGAGCAAAGCCAACAATAGCGATGAGTATATAAAATTCAGTGGAAGTTAAAGCAGCTCACTCCTAAGCATAAATCCAATTACACTAGCATGTGTTAAATGTTAAACACAAACACACCCCCCCACACAGTGCTGGTCTAACCTCTCCTCTTACCATTCTGTCCTCCAGACCCTGGAAATATGTAACGTACAGATTCTTATCAGGGGAGTATATACTGGAAATATTTAATATGCAGATTCCCATAACATGGAAACTTATCTTCTACTATTTGAGAACCTAAAATATCAATTAGAAATCTTGAACCCTGTTCACGGTGCACAGTGTAAACATCTCTCTGCTAAGAATGCAAACCCAATTAGACCTCTTTCACGTCAAATTAGACACAGAAGTAACCCAAGGTAAGAAGGTTGGAGGCCATGGCCTGAGCCAACAACGTTCACACAAATAAGGTGTGACCTGAGGATTTAAGTCCAGGTGAATGGACCACGACACACCCCTTCATCACCCAGGTGGAGGGACCAGGGGAGGAGCTGTCTGGGACACCGGCGGCTCTCAGGGAATCCCATGCAGAAGAAGGCCACGGGCACTGGCTCTGCTCCAGCTGCCGGCCAGATCTATGCGAGCTTAGGAATCTAGTTCATTTTCAACAACCACACATCATGGACAGCACTTAAAGAATAAAAGTCACCCAAATTAGAAGCCACAAAGTCAGTCTTCCTGTTGAATGGGAGTGCTCCCGCCAATTACTAGCATGGGGAGTGGGCCACGAAGGGCGAAGTCACACTGGCTGCGTATCCTCTTACTTATTTCTCTGTGTCAAAATTTCATCATCTGCGCAATGGGTAACAGCGCCTACTTCATCAGGTGACTTTACCTTAGCACGTCAGTCTTTGTAAAGCTGGAACACTGCCTAGATGGCACATGGCAAGCCTGTGTTCAGTTGACCAAAAGGTTTTATTTTGTTATATTGCAATTAAAAGAGATTATAAAATGTTGTAAAATACCATTAAAAAAAAAAAAAATCAATCTCCGCAGTTTTTTGTCTTCCCTGTGATGAAGGTTTTATGCTGTCAGTCGAAATCACAATAATCCAGGCTTTTTATTTAGTAGTCTGTGAAATTACATCTCTATTAACAGTTCCAACTACAGACTACAGACTGAAAGAAGAAAAGCAACCACCAGCACACCGCGGGAGTGACATTTCCGAAGACTCCGCCACCACCATGGTAGTCAGCGGTGAAAAGGACTTCGAAGAAGTACAAATTCACAGACTGGGCGGGGGTGGGGGTGGGGGAATCCAGACTAGAAGAGCTTTGCCTCACTAACTGAAGCTTGGATTTTCAAGCGTGAGAGGACATTAAGAGATGCACATATGCCGCACATATCTGAAATCCTAGATGGGCCCTAATGAGAAACAGCCTTGCTTTGCCAGGTCTTGGAAGAGAGACAGAGGAAGCTGTAATTTGGATCGGCAGCCCGGGCTATCTAAACACATCCTCGGGACACTGAGGCCTCACCCCAGGCTGAGTGTGAGGTCAACCATCACCACCAAACATATGGCCGCCTGTCACATGTACCAACACTGACCCATGTATTCAGACTCTGAATTCGGTGGCTTCACAAATGGTTTATCAGGGGGAAAAAACAAAAACAAAAAACAAACAAAAAAAAAACCACGGGGGCGCCTGGGTGGCTCAGTGGGTTAAAGCCTCTGTCTTCGGCTCAGGTCATGATCCTGGGATCCTGGGATCGAGCCCCGCATCGGGCCCTCTGCTGAGCGGGGAGCCTGCTCCCTTTCCTCTCTCCCTTCATCTCTCTCTGCCTGCCTCTCTGCCTAATTGTGATCTCTGTCTGTCAAATAAATAAATGAAAAATCTTTTTAAAAAATTATTTTAAAAAAAGGGAATGATAGATGCCGTATTTCTTTCTAGGAGGAGCTAAAGGCCATGTGCCGTATTGTCACGTGTTGACGGATTATCCAGGTAAGAAGGGGATGGATGGTTCTATCTGTCAACTCGTTTACATCCTCTGTTGGATAAAGCCAACTCCACTGGCTTCGAATATGGGTAAAATGAGCAAGCACTAAAGCAATCCCCCTTGCCTAGGCATTTCTCAGACCTGGACACTCCTCACTAGGGTGGAAAGAGACTTCAGGGACACCAAAGAGTACCAAACTTGAACAGAAAGCAGGTGATTAACAGTTTACACTCAAACAGAAATTTCCATGTATTCTTTGAAAAGTCACTGTCACAACAACATTTAAATGCAATTCATACTGAGTCATGTTTCAACAGCAATACCGCTATGTCTCACTTCAGTATTTACCAGAAATTACGAACAGTTCCTGGTGCTAGAAAACACAGCGACAAACCGGAGGTGGCGTGAGGCAGTCAGAGACCCGCAGGGGGATGAAAAGGAAAAGGTGCGCCAAGGTCCAATGAGAAAGGCCTGTGGCCGCCCTCCAGCACGTCCTGTCCAGCCCACGTCGGGGGCAGGCAACCCTTTTTCCTTCTCGCTTTCATGGGATCCGCAGAAACCCCTGGCCACAGAGCATCAAATGCTCAACACAGAATATTAAAGGTTTCGGCACACCGTTCTGAAGCTTGACATTCATCTCCATTAACACTTAACTACACGTTTCAGCAAATAAACATCAAATTATTCCCAAGATAAACACTGGTAGGTGTTAGTTGAAAGGGAGAGACGGGAGGCTCAAGCTTCTGCAGTTTCTTTGAAGTTTTATTTTGGTTTCAATAAAAACTCGGAAAGCCAGCTATGTAAACTGGGTTGGCTGAAAACAGCGACCACTCTGCCCGCGTAAGAAAGCTGAAATGGCGAAAACCAAATGAATCTGCTAAGATTTTAAGGAGAAGGAAAAGTCCCGAGCTGTTCTTTTTAATTTAAAAAAAAAAAAAAAAAAAGGCAACTTCAATAAATAGAAAACAGAAAGGCTCCTAGACAACAGAGTAAGCAAATTCACACAAAATATTTCAAGTCAAAAACCAAATAAAGTGGCAATCGAAGTGCCAAGCTGAAAAGACAATAATTCCCCCCTAATAAGCCTTTACGGAACTACATAGCCTTCTCTCTCTCTCTCTCTCTCTCTCTCTCTCTCTCTCTCACACACACACACACACACACACACACACAGTGCTGCGCTCTGGTTTGGGGACGCGAGTACCCTGACTTGAGAATGCAGCATCAGGGAACACCTAGCAAGAGTCAGGGGACAGAATCCTCATTCCCGTGGGTCCACACCTGTAACGCCTGCAAGTCGAACCACAGACTTCAGCAGTTTTCCTTCTCCAAAATGAAAACTACCCAAGTCAGTAAGATTAAGGACTATGTAGTCTGTCTTTTACTTCAGAAAAGCATTCCAAATGAGCTCAGATGAAGGTTCTTCTCGTCCCTAATCAGATAACCTTATCTGTCCTTCAGTCTTTGTTTCAACACTTTCATGAAGAATCCTTGGGTGTTTCTGGAGTATGGCTGGGAGATTCCATGAACAAGCGTTCAAGTTCTACAGAAAAATCCCAGCCTTTGAAAATATCAGGGGAATTACACAATAAGACACCAGCTTTTTGGATATACAGAATTGTGATGTATTTATATCAAGACTGCCTGTTAGCAATTTTTTCTTAAAATATCGACCTAATGGGAGGTGTGCATTAATCGTATTTGAACTACTCAGCCTCTAGATTCCAGAACCTATGACGTCATATAAATCTTCAATTCCTATTACTAAAATATTTGTTTTTTCTTAAACAGGTTTTTAAACTGAACCTGTAAGACACACTTTCAGAATATATTCAGCAGCCACTTAACGATTTAGGACAGAACGTTAACACAAAGGAACAACTGATTTCCTATTTACCAGCCGGGAAATTAGCTCTCTGAATGATGTGCCCAAGATCACCACCAATGTATACACTGGTTTAATACCTGTAGTAATAAGTCGCTTTTGCTTTTCTCCCTGTAAGGTGGAATAACCTCAAGGATTAATACACTGATTCACATTGAGGAATTACTCTGGGCCACCTAGTGCCCAAGTTCTAGGAAAACTGCACTGAAGCAGACAGGGTTCCCATGACAAGTAATCACTGGTCAAGGAGCCATTACAGATGGCAGGTGGTACAAATCAGACGGGAAGCTTAAGGCCAGAGGCTTGGTAAGAGACCGGCTACCAACCCTGCCCTAACTTTGTTGAGATTAAAAAGAAAAAAAAATCACATTCTAGAGTCTCAGCTACTTCTGTAAACTCTTTTCAATTTAGGAGTCCATAAAAACCAGCACTTTGGGGAGAAAGGGATTATACATGGAGGGAAATAGAATTCCTGTAACGAAATATTAAGGGAAAAATGATCTGTTGCCCTCCCTAGCACTACACACTTACCCAATTCATGAAGAAGCTCTACATGTTTTCTCTGTACAGAGATACCCCTTTGTATCCTAGGTGATGTGTAATTTCAGAGTCGTTTCCATGCACCCCCAATTTGTGTTCCTAGGGGTTACATCGCTCTCCGGAATAAAGGACAAACACCACTTACACCTTAGATTCAAGAAGTCCGCGTCCCTGGAGTAACAATTTGAAGGATCCCGCACACTGCCGTGAGCTTTCCCTAGAATCTTCTGGAGAGAGCAACAGTAATTCTTCCCTCAGTCTCTCCAGCCGAGTACCCGGCCAGTGCGGTTAGACAGACAGGACAAAGTGTCCTGGGGACACCGCCCCAAGAGGTCGTCCTTCAGGCACTGCAGGGTAAGGACACAAAGTATAGTCTTACTGTGTTTTAATTACTAACTTTTTGGAAGGCTCTTCCTTCCATTTCTAATCTTTTGAGTGCTTTATTTTGGATGGAAATGTAGGATACATAAATGTCTTTTCTATCTTTAGAAAATTAAGACCTTTAAATGAAACAAAATCAATCCTGAATTCCACATGCTCACAAGTGATATTCACAGAAAACAGTTGCCAACTGAACTTGGAGTATCTCACATGGCTTAGTCGAGTGAAAGAGGTGGGTCCAGGGACACACAGTACAAAGAGAAAAGGAAGAATCAACGACTGTCTCCCGTATCTAGAGACCAACACTTGTCTCCCTGTCATTCCTGGTGTGCTTGTTTGCCTTCCCAGCTCTAAGCTCATTAAAGGAAGGAAACCAGTCTTTGCATCTCCCGGCTCATTCAATAAACAAACAGTAATTCTGCAATAGTTGAATGTGGTTTGCATTTTCCCGTGTTGCCTTTAACAGCAGATGAATCCCACATCGGTTGCTTATTTGAAGGCCTTTTAAGGAACTTGGTCTCCACACTGATCTTTAAATAAAGGATACACTCATCACAAAAACAATATTTGTATCTTTTAACTATATATATATGTGTGTGTGTATATACATTATATATATATTTTTTACTTATGGCTGCAAATGTCTCAGTGTACATCACGTGCATCGACCCCCCCCAAAACATGTTTACAAAGCAGAAAAAGAGGGAGGGGAAGTATGTGCCCACGATAGCCAAAGACGGAGGCCCACATGAATTCCCTGGAGTTTGAAGACGACCAAATCTAAACATCCACGGCAATACTGCTTGGGCTTCCTTAATGCAAGTCACATCACCAGGATCAAGGAAAAATAAAGGATGGAAAAACCATCTAGGAAACTGCTTGGAAATACACATCAGCAGTTTGTGTCAGGAATTCCTGCTCAAGCACGGACACGTCATTTCAGCTAATGACCTCTTCTTAGCACCTAACCTACAATGGGGCCAGGGGTTCCAAACAGACCGTGAAGTCAGGGGCCTAAATAGTGCCCAAGATAAAACATTAACTGCAAAGAGTGACCACTGCCCTTTCTATTCCACTATCCAATTTAAATCGAACTGGCTTGACCTTAAGGATGAGACCACCTGCATCTGTGCTCTCCCTTTTCCTGATGGCTAGCTCCTCTTGATGGATGCAGAAGTGCCCTTCTGGATGCCGAGCTGAGGGGCATTAGGGGAAGGAGGTTTCAGGTGCAGAGAATGCCACTGGCTAATCCATAAACTGAATTCATTTAAAAGGAGACCACTTAAAGATGAAGTATTGATTTAATAGTATTAGTAGCAAGAGTGTAGGGCATCAATCACACAGAGGGTCTCACAGCCCATCCTCAGCTCACAAACGTAGGCAATGAAGACTGTGATCATCTCAACTACAGCCTTTAATACGTAAAAAGAAACCTGTTACAGGAAGAATTTTGCAAATGAAAGATCAATATCCAGAGACATTTTAGGATGAGTAAACTGTTTCTGTCAGATACAAGTTACCGAAACCCTGCATTATTATTTCCTAAATAAAGATTGATTTGAAAATTCATTTTATATCGATGTAAAGAACTACCAACATTTTTTTTATTTAGTAAGAATCCCATCAATAAAAGACTCAGCTTTAGGAAACTAGGCACAGATCTGTGAGAGACCTCAGAGTTGACGGTATTTATTGCTCTAATCATCTTAGTTTCAACTAAAGCACAGCGCTCCGGGAGGAGGCAATGACAGTTGAATGCTGACCATCAAGGAGAGTATGAAAATGAGGAGGGGAAGGGGGAATCACAAATGCTTTCTTAACTGTGTACTCCCCACCCCCTAAAGGAAACACTATGATGTTTGCTAAAGGTTCATTACCAGCTGGTTCCTGGACTTGAAGGCAAAACAAATAATATGAAATACGCCTTATTTGTTTGTATAGAATGACTGATGCCAAGTGGCCAAAGGAAACATGCCCTTCTATGCATTCAGCCCTTCCTGCAACCACAGGTTCTGAGCCAGAAACTTGACATCCAACGAGGAACGAAGCAACCTGCAAGCTTCAAGCCTG
The DNA here is from genome assembly GCF_020171115.1 of Neogale vison. NCBI lineage: Eukaryota > Metazoa > Chordata > Mammalia > Carnivora > Mustelidae > Neogale > Neogale vison. The sequence goes on from NC_058091.1 coordinate 303,366,961, forward strand.
GAGGATGTACAAGTTAGAGCAAGTGGTTACAGCACAGAATCAGGGCTGAACTCACTTCTACTTTATTATGATCAACTAAGGCGTGAAGATTTAAAACCACACACCATCTGGGGGGCCTAACACGCCCAACTTCACAGAGGCTGTTAGGTAATGCATTAGTTAAGTTGTTCAGTCCTAACTGATGCAGTGTGAACCAGGATTCCATCCAGGCACTTGGAGAAAGGATGAGGAATGTACCTGTAATCAGCCCCAGCTTTCACTGGCTGTGCTGGATTTCCAGAAAGATTCCACAGTGTACCAGTGCTTTTTTTCTCACCAATAATACAGTTTCATTCTTCCTTGGAGACCCTACCTAGGGAGGAGGCTTACATGGCATAAGCCATTAGTACCAATTATTCGTAATGTCTCAGGGCTTTAGAACAATTATACTAAACTTACTGCCTGGAAACAGGATAATTACACTAATTGGAGTTCATCAGATATTCATCTTCCTAGTAAGCACAACAGATGAGGTGAAATTTAGTGTCCATAAATGAAGCCCTTTCTGCTGCCAAAGGTGATTTTCAGAAGAAACATAATGTGCAGTAGGCAACCTCGTACACTGCACAAACATGGAGTACCTGGCATCAGAACTGTCCTAGAACACGGTTATGGGTCAACAACACCAACACATTCCTGCCTTCTGGTCTCTTCATCCAAAGGAGTGGAGATATTCAAAAATCACATCAGTTTCCATCAAGGCAAGAACAAAAACACCAAGTGCTCCAAGAGATGTGGGGACAGGCAGGGGAGGCATCTCTGAAAAAGCGCCGTTTCACTGAAGAATATTTGGACAGCGGAAAAAGAATATTCCAGGCAGAAGAGAGTAGGCAAGAGGCAGCATGCAGCACAGGGGGAACCACGTGGGGGGGCCATATGGCCGAGAACAGAGGGTGGATGAGAGAGAAGCAGGAGGGAGTCTGAAGAGGAAACTAGAAGATAAATGTGCGGGGACTTGCAGATCAGCAAGGATTTTTATAGTTTATTCTAAGTGGACCAGAAAGTCATGATATCAAGTCTTTGGCAGAGGGATGCCATATTCAGATATAGACGAGTTATCAGGGCGGTAATCAAGGAGAGGAAGAGAAGCTTCTGTGAGGTTCACGGCTTAGAGTAGAGGCTACTGAACAGACGGAGACAATGACAAGACGGACTTCAGAGCTTTGTTACCAGAAGAGCCCAGTGTTCAGCAATGAGAGGAAAAGGGACCGGCCAAGAATGAGCGCTCAACTGCGGACCACGGACATCTGCTTGGAAAGAGACATTGCATAAATTAAAGAGTTAAAATTAAAAATTCTACTACTTATGGCACATTTTATGCAGAAAGTAATCTAAGCTTTTAAAAAGAAACTAAAGAGCACCAACTTTCAATTAGTTTAGGGCCCGTGGTTTATCCAGTCTGATAAAACGGAATTATTATATTCAATTTCGTGGTGGATTAATGAGGTAGTATTTTTATTGCTGTAGTTAACATGACGTGACCTGAAATTTGAAACAGCCAAGGCAGTGGCTGAATCATTCCAGAGGGCACCTCAAACACGGCACATTGCTTCTGTAGAGTCTCTCCAAAGTGTGACATTCAGCGGAGCCAAAACCCCACACCCACATTTGTTGAGAATGTCCCTCAAAAAAATCCCCTCGGTATCACTACTTGTTTTACTGCTTGGAAAGACCCAAAATTTATTAGCCTTGATGTCAGCAGTCATCAAGACTTTGTAGGATTCCTGACACTTGTTGACTTTCCATCTGCTGGAGTCCCACTGTATGGTAAATCTTTCATTAGATCTCTACCCACTCCTCCCACACATGCCTTTGTTAAAACCCCCATCTCCCATCACCTCCATCAATTAAAACCTGCTCCATGGTAAGATTGTGTGTGGTGAATCCCTACCAATAAGCCTTGATGCTAGAAGAGGATTTCAAATTGGCCAATGCATCTGTTCAACTCTTTCGTCTACAGTAAGGTCTCTCTGCCACAGTCACTCTTGGTAGGAGCTTTCTAAAGAGAGCCTTCCCCAAATAACTCCATCTTCATTTACTCAAGACTAGCTAGTTCTTTACACTGTTCTAAGGAAATCTTTTTCTCACTCCCTTTGTTCACTCTCTTGTCACATTTGGGTATGTGGACATCCAAATGGGAAAGCCTTCGGGTAGAGGGAAAGAATCATCATACAAGGCTAGAGTGAAAACCAGGTCTCACCATGCGTGAATGGTGACCAGTTGGTGGCAACTGCTTAGGGCACTGTGTTGAGGATTCATTCCAAGGCCCCTGGCATGGACCCAAGTCCGTCATGCATACAACAGAGGGGACAGGATCTGCCTACACCCTTCACCGTCCCCAGGACAATGATGCCACAGAAACATGACTTTCGAATCTTATACCGGGTTTGCCATTCACTGGTGATGTGACTCTTGGGGAAGATTAACTTCTCTTCATCTCATGTCAAGTGGACGCTCTTATGTTTGCCCCCCATGGGTTGGTGAGGACCAAGCCAGGGGCTCAAGCCCTGTGATTCTCTCCACTCTCCTCCTTGAGGGTAGCAACCGGTGAAGCAGCTTTCTGCACAGGACTTTCAAACGTTCCTCACTGTTTTTAACACCAAGCACGAGTTGTTACAGGTTGAGCTGTGTTTCCACACAATCCATCCACTGAAGCTATAACCTCCAGGACCTCAAGATGTGAATGTATTTGGCACCAGGGTCTCTCAACGGGTGATGAAGCTAAAATGAGGCCATTGGGGGGGGGGTCTTCACCCAGTGGGACTGCTGTGCTTGGCAGAGACACAGGGAGTTTGTGTGCACTCGAATGCAGGAGGACCCAGCAAGAGGGCAGCTCTGCAAGCCAAGGAGAGACACTCTGGAAGAAACGAAATACACCAACACCTTGATCATGAACCCCCAGCCTCCATAAACTGTGAGAAAAGCAATTTCTGTTGTTTAAGCCATGCAGCATGTGGTATTGCGTAATGGTACCAGAAGAGACCAAGACAGGACACAGCACTGCTGTCTCCTCCAGTTCCCGTTATCACCTCTCCTGTCCCTTCCCTTCCTCTGTCACAGGAACCTCAGACGGAGGGAGCAGTGGGGATCCACTGACAAGGCGTCACTGACTCTTGACCTGCCACAATGTAGTTTTGCTTACTTTTTGTACTTACCAGAAATCCTGCCCACACACAGGGAATCCAGACACTTCTAGAAGCAGAAAAGGATTGGGTGTTCCCCTCTCTCCAGCCAGACACATGGCTGCAGAATGACCAAACAAAAAACTTCCAAGTACAGCCCCTTCCTCCTTTTCAGAACCATTTTATGCACCTCAGTATTAAACAAGGAATGCCACTGCAGAAGTGCCCCCCTCCGTACTCCCCCCAAGACCAGACTGCTTCCTTGGGTCGGGAGATCCTTCAACTTGTTCTCAGAATCAGACTTAACTGGAACAATGAAACCTTGCACTCACCACAGCGCATTGCAACATTCTAACACCTTCCTGTAAGCAGTTAGATGATTTCTCTACCAGGTACACTATGCAAACAAGTGCTTCCGTGCCCGGGTCGGCCGAGTTAGCCTTGCCACGTGCTGCTAAGACTACCAACTGTCTACATGCCCTAAGCAGTTGGGTTGGGTTTGGTGGGGTTTTCCACCTCTATCTCCCCCAGGCTACACCCTCTTCCAATACTGATCATGCCCAACTCGAAACTGCCTTCCAGTTTTGGGTTTTTTTTTTTTTTTTTTCCACTCCCCTTAGCGACCAGAGTCACATTTTTTGCAGTATTACATCATTCTGGACTTCTCTACCCTTTATCAGAGGTTCCTGGCTACCTCACTATAGAAAGGAGCGACAGAAGAGTCTCCTTTGGTAGAATGCCTAGCCTATGGCAATCAATACAGGAAGGAGAACTGAAAATAGGAGGCATTGGCTTAGAGAAGGCAAGTTAAAGGGGAACATGAGTTCATCTGTCCTAATTTGCCAACTGCTCCCTCTAACCACTACCTGCTTTCCTGAGCGTCCTAGGATTTGTTGCCAGAAGCAAGGATACAGTCAGAGATTGTGCCAGTATGGACAGCACTCAAATTCAATGTCTAACAAAGTGGTATTTTATAAAGCAGAAGGGCTAACGGACAGGGTTGTTTGGATGTGGGGGAGCGAAGTGAAGCCTATAAACATTCATATTCACTTTTCCAAAAATTCACTTTTTGTAACATTCCCTGCACTCAGAGTTGGTAGAAAGTTAAACATGAGGTCTCAGAGATACTAGGAGAACTTCTTTCCCACCGTGTTTGTTCCACTGAAAATGACCGCTCTTACCTTAGTGAAATCATGTGTTTTAATTTCCTTGTGCAGTTCTCTCTGCCTTGGGGCCAGCTGGGGTCTCCCAGGATGACCTCCTCCCTAAGAGGCTGTAGTACAGGTGAAATAAAGCTAAACTCTCTGGATGGCGGAAACAAAACCAGTTAGAACACAAAAGGTGAAGGGGAATGGAGTGAGCTATTAATGTTTGTCTCTTGCACCAAAGAAACCTTCGGGGTGGCTTTTCGATCATTAGTCAACCCCTGCATTGGAGGAGGGAGAAGAGTAACATTCAGATGGTAGTCACGTGAAGAAACACTTAACGTGAGAAAACATTATTAATCTTGTATTAACCACCTTGTGAAGAACAGTGTTACAAACACCTGTTACTATTTGTCTGAAAGCCAAGCACTGGAAATTCTAGAACCGGGTGGGTTTCCAAAGTCCAGTTGGGTGAGCCCTGGGAATTCAAGGCTTAAGGTCTGGACAAAGGATTACCAGGGCTACCGAAGAAATCTGAGCACAGTCTAACAAACTTCCCTGTCAACAGGGCGTTACTGATTACTCGTTACTCGCTGAGGCTGGGTGACCATGAGAAGCCCCGGGAGCTATTATCACCACCAACTGTTGAGATTCTTTTTTCCTAAGAAAATGAGTCATCCAGAGAAGATTCCAGACCACCTTATTTAATCATCTGAATGTCTTTAGTAAACGCTCACGTGGTCACGTCTCCTTGATGAAATTCAGGATAACTGAAGGCGGAAAGGTATCTCGCATCTTCCCGCCTACAGATCACTGATTTCTCTAGATCTGCCTTTTCCACAACCATCTCAAATATGCCCAAGGCGAATACAGATGCTGCTGCTCTGTACTCAACAGCTGAGAACATCTGTAAAGGTCAAAGACAGCAAACATTCCTCCAGCCCCTACTGACTTCTACAAGCCCAGAGAAGCTGAGACAATACTCCAGGAAGACCCAAGACCTTCCTTCTACGTATCCTGAAGTAAGGCGGGATGTTCTCACAGTTACTAGATGGTTGCTGTTGTTTTCTCTTTTGATACAGTGTTTCCCCCAATCAATTGGTGTTACTATTTAACTTGGCTATTCCATTAGTCTGTGTGGTAATGGTGTTTTGAACAGAGGTCAACAGGTAAGTGAAGTGGGTCTGTTCAAAATCGATTTGCCAAGCAATCCAGGAAACTTGTAATTCAGAAGCTCAACCAGCAAAGGCTGGTCTCTAAGGTCTTTTTCTTCGAGAACTTAAAAAAGAGGTTTTCACTTGGATTTATTCTGGGACTGTTATTTCTGACCTACGAAAACTGTAGTAATTAAAAGCATTACTAAAACTGTGAAGTCACTTCCGTATTGCGGGTTTCCCTGGGAAGAACAGAAATTCACCAAAGCTTATTCTCCACTTATTGAAACGTCTAAACAGATCATTTAAAATAGGAGTTGAAAACTGCCTCTCATCAGAGGTAAACTTACCACGGTTTCTCCGAGTGCGAATGCACGCAATTTACAAGGCTGACAGAAGTTTCAAAAGCCTGATTATTAAGCCTTACAAAATGTTTGCAATAACTGAAGTACTTAAGTGCCGTATTTTCATGGCTACTTCAGAACCTTGCGGCACTTTCAAAATTCAAATCCTCTCGTCAGTCCCAATACTATAAATGGTAATTCTCAAGAAAAACAATTAAACCTCATGTTTTATGTACCTCTCAAACTAGGAGGCCAGATAACACTAGTAATAAAAGCTGGTGTCCATCCTTTCTCCATAACATTGTACACTGGATCTGCCAAGACCCTCTCTCAGCATCCCCGGCGTACAATTCTGGATTGTTCCACTCATTTTACAGCCCCCCCCCCACCACCACCAACCATGAGTCTAAAGCCAAGTGGCTTTCTTTTCAACTGAGTACCCTCCCTCTGCAGCCCCCCAAGCTAGCACCATGGTTCATTTAAGGAGGGAAACAAAGATACTGACACCAAAATTTACTTTTATTAGCCTAGTTATTTTAATGCATGCCATAAATGCTTTGGCCTATGAAGGAAGTCACGTGCCTATGATGCAAGAAGAAAAAAGAGATAAGCTGAAGAGGAAAGAGGGCATGCAGATAGCAGAACAGCAGGGACTCTCTGCAGACAAGTCCCATCAGTGGGTCCATCAAAGGCAGAAGAGATGGTTTCTGCAGAGGCGGGGAGAAGAGGACGGCAGGGGCAGACACCCCGGATCAGGACTGGATTTTCAAAAAATGGTACCAGGGTACAAGCATGGCTGGAATTTAAGTTGCAGAAATTGAGTAAGAGTTTGACTCAATTCCACAGAAGGGAGGGGCAGCTGGAGGAAGGCTTTGTTGGGAAATAACCTGGTTTTCCACCGGCCACTAACCAGCTCAAGACTTTTGAGTAAGCCACCGACTTTTCTAAGATCCTTTTGAGCTCCAAAATAAGTGTCGTTCATGAGCTTTCAAACATTCTGTTAGGATGACACAAGTATTTACAAAAGGCTGAGGCTAGGGTAGCTAGGGTAGTAGTATTTAAAAGCAGCCATCAAATTCCCCTAAAAGAATCCTGCAGAGGCAGAATGAAATGGGTTCACAAAGCTGGGATTCAGTTTGTTTCTCTCATCAGGCAACGCTAGGTACTGAGCAGGAAGGGGGTCAAGTAGTATCTTGATGAGTATCTCAAGGGCAGAATTACAAGGAAGGCATTCGAGCACTTATTTCCACCAGTGAAGGGTAATAAGGAAAGTGAAGGGGCCAACCAAAGTCACATCCATCTAAGAGTCCTTATTAGGAGCAGCTGCCGCCACCATTGTCATCATCACCGTGACCATGGTCATCATCATCATCGTCATCGCCATTCAAGAAGAGGAGGACTTAAAGATATTAGCTCCTGTTCACTCTAACAAGAAGCATTTCTAATCTACAGGTCACTTCATGTATTTAGTGACTAAATATTTATTCTGCATCGTATCTCTCCTAGATAAGTAATTTTTCACTGAAGAACTTAGGACAACTCTCTCTAAATCCATACTGAAAATGCTAACATGTTAGGTCACCCCTTTATCCCACGTCCATCTGACGGAAGACAAAACGTCCAAGGCTTATGGTAAGTACAGTGTACCACTGGAGAGAAGAGGGCCATCAGACATGGATCTGAATGCTAGCACTTTCTATTCGCTTTACAGTCTTACCTACCGTATGGAGCCCTCCATTTTTTATTTACTTCTGGGTAAAATTCATTTTATGGTTTGTTTCGGGGGATGAAATTCAATTAGAGAATATGATATACAGGAAATACCAACAAATGTCCACCCTCATCCTTCAACTTCTCCAAATTAACAGCAAAACAAAACAAAACAAGCTTTCACTGAAGAAAACTTTAAAAGATGTAACATCCATATCTAAAACCGTTCCTACAGTGAACACCTGACAGAGGAGAAAATATAATTTCTCTCCTAAATCCCTAAGATTCAAAAAGCTGTTTTTTAAAAAAACTATTTAGAAAACGATTTAACTAGGACACCTGGATGGCTCAGTAGGTTCAAGTTCCTGCCTTGGGCTCAGGTCATGATCCCAGGCTCCTGGGACTGAGCCCCACATTGGAGTGTCTACTCAGAAGGGAGCCTGCTTCTCCCTCTCCCTCTGTCCCCCACTACTCATTCTCTCCCTCATATATATAAAATCTTAAAAAAAAAAAAAAAAAAAAAAAAAAAAAAAGAAAGAAAGAATGAGAATGATTTAACCAAAATGAAAATGACTTTACCTTCACCTAACAGCAAAACTCAGTGTCCAGGAGAACAAACACAACCCACTTGGGCAAAGAGCCTTGAATTAAAGGCTGAAAGGGTCAGAGTGATTCCAGGATCCACCAAACCCAACTTCCTTTTTGCTTTTTTTTAAGAAGCCAGGATGACAGGTCTCCATGATGGTAATTTCAAAAATTTTGTGACCAGGCAGGTGACAAGACCTCTACCTTCCTGAATAATAATATTTTACTCTTGGCATGGGGTGGTAGGGATATGGCCAAGTGTAAACCACGTGTCTTCCGAATTTTAAATATCAAGATTGGTTTATGTCGAACTTTGTACCAATGACTAAAACCCTCCCTTCAAATGCAAACAAGTACATCTTGTTCAGGACCCAACAAACTACCTACTTCAAGGAATCTGAATGCATTATGTCTACTGCGCAGGTCATCCAGTGTTGCCCAGATCTCAACCTTATCGAAACAGTAAATCTTTCTCTGATGCTTTCAGTTTTTTTGGCCCCATCTTAAAAGCAGTTCAATATGGAGGCTGGGGTTGTCTTCATCGACCAGTCTGAACTTTCGAAACTAGGCAACATATTCGAGGTATCATGGCTACACCTGGCAGGTTTTCCTAGACCACGTACTTCTACGTTCTACCAACTTCTGTCCAAGGCACCACCACAGACCTGTTTTTAGATGACCTCTTGGACAAGTATGTGAATAGCTAGAGACATAGAGGGAAAGCTGGTTTGCTCACCACTTCATGGTGACTGTGCCTTACAAAGACATGCGGAATACATGAGACAGTGTCCTAGGCGTTTGAGGATTTCGCCTGATCCCTACAACCCAAGAGAGTAACCCTCATTTTACAGATTTTTGAGGGTTGAGGCACAGATAAGTTAAGCAATTTACCCAAGGCCTCACAGCTAGTAAACAACCGAGTGAAGTCCAACTCTACTACACCCAACCCTCCAAATCCTGCTTTTCTAAAGATCATACTCCCCAAACCCTGTACAAGCAATGGCCGAAATAGATTTCAAAGAGAAGTTTAAGCAACAAACCAGTGAAATCCAGTCCCTTCGAAAATATGAAGAAAAAGTAATTCAAAAAAAGCTCATAAAATGTCTAAGTGATTAGGAGGAAATACTGTGCAAATGCTTTGCCTTCCCCACTAAATGCCATTTTTCTATATTATCTTGAAATGTTTTCTTATGCCCTGGGCCCCTGGTGTGCATGCAGATGGTTTCTATTTCTAAATCTCCAAAGCTTTCAGGAATTTATTCCCAGACTCTGAAACCTGCTCAGTTGCAACCTCCCCTCACCAACAGCCTTAGCTAGTCAAAAAACTCTCTGCTTTCCTGTTTTTGTAAAAAAAAAAAAAAAAAAAAAAAAAAAAATCTACTGCCTTTGGAAAGCCCGATTTTTTAGGTTATTTAAACCCTCAGGTTGCGGAAGAAGGAAAATCCACCACAGGACTCTCTCTGCATCCATGTCAGCCGATTTCTGACTTCCAGGGGGGACAAGAGAAAGCTGTTTAATCAGTGTTGCTAAGGCTTGTGCCTTTAAAACTGCAATTTAACTATATCCTGGTAAGAACTGGATTTCATATGGTCATCTTCTACTTTCCATGTGGTTCACTGGACACTTACCTAGATGTCTGTCTTAATAGTGATGGAGGGAACGGCATTCAACAGAAACCTTCCTTTGGCAGGCTGGGAGCATCTGTGGCTGTAGGACTACCCCCGTATTTTCCACTAAGAATGTAAATGCCATCTCTCAAGTTACGTAAGCAGCCATGGGAAATTCAATGAGGGTGGCTACCCTGGTTTCATTCAATCCACTTTTGGGCAAATTCCCATACAGTGTCTCATTAAATTTCAAATATGTACATGTATGAGAACAGTAGCTAGTAATTATGGTATTTGAGCATCTTTGAAACTGAAATATCTGATTTCCAACTGAATACACTGAAACCCACAGGTCCTGACTAATCAGCATGGGACAAAAATACAGCTCTACATACAGAAAAGAGTTAGTGATGGCAATCACACAACCGTTGAAAATGAAGAGTAGGAAGTCAAGAAGTAAGAAGTCAAGAAGCCTCCGAGAGCTAGCCATTGTGCTTAGGCACATTTTAGCTCTGTGTGTGGTCCTTATTACGCGAGAAAATAAGAATTATTACCCCAACCGTACAACCAAAGTAAGTGAAATTCAGAGAGACTTGAAGTCATTTGCCCACAGTGGTTTAGTCACTGTCTTTAAGAGCTTTCAAACCCAGCTCCTTTCCACTGTGCCTTAGGAAACCAATCCCAGGTGTACCTTCTCAAAACACACGGAGTACTTTATCTTTGGGGAAAAAAATAAAAAAAATTCTGGGATCATCACAACTCAAAGCTGTTTCCTGATTATTTATCTACCATAATTAAGCCAAAGAGTAAAGTTCATGTTGCGTTGGGTTATCTGAAGCCTTAAGACACTAGAATAAATGGAAAGGACTGGGTGGGCTGAGAAAACTTGATGGAAGCCTAGATGCTGTGGCACCCACTTCCCAGAGAACAGCTTGCCTATGTCCTCCATTTTCCCTCAGCCACAACGTGGCTTCCAGTTCACCAGCTAACATGGTCACTGAGATGTCAACCTTCGATAAAGAAGATGTAAAATGAGTAGGTATAATTCCATGTAAACTACAGGCCTACGCAAATCCGAGTATTTCTTTCAATAGAATCAGACACCAAAAGCAATGGCTTCTGACAGGATAGTTGGTAAGGGCCTTTTCTGGATTTTTTTTTTTTTTTCAAAACAAAATTTTAAAAGAGGTCAGAAAAATAAGACAGAACAATTTCATAAGTCCTTTATTTTGTAAGCATTGTTTATTACAGCTTTTCAAGTTCATTGGTGTCTCACCTGAGTTTTTAAGCCTGTAAATGAACATCTTAATTTAAGATGTTCGAGGCAACCCATATGTTTTACACTGCTAGAAACTGGCAATGAGCTTCTTAGGACACTTGCTACCTAGGCTCCCGCATACGTGTTTAGAAAGACCAAAAATTGATTATTCTCCAAAGACCAGTATGAAGCACTATAAAGTACCAAAAACCATATAAAATTCTACACCAACTAGTTTAGCTTATCATTAATAAGATTTAATTTTACCACATATGTATGTATACCTAATGTGTATATATGAGCTTGTATATAATGCATACACCCATGTGCATTTATGTGGCACCTTAAAAAATGTTTGGATTTTGTAAGTTTTTACGAAACTACTGTGTATAACACGCAGACATCCATTTTTACAGCATTTCAGTGACCAAATCCCCCAAACCGAAGCTTTCCACACTTTGCTTATCTGACCACGGAATAAAAATGGTTTTTAAATTGTTCTTTATGTGAATTTGTTAAAAAAAAACAAAAACAACAAAAAAAACCACACAAAACTAAAGAGGCAGAAGACATCACATCTTAGACTATAGTATGATGTGTTCTGGTAAATCCAGTGAAATTGTGAAGATGCCTCCAATGACAGAGAGCCACAGCCCTTAGACCTCTTCCATAGGACATTCAAATCAGGGTGGTCCAGCAGGAGAGAAGATTCTCTTCCGTTCACCATAATGAGAGCATGAGCACCAGTTAAAGACAAAAATGCCCCTGTCCATATGCTTCTTGTTGGCACATTTTGTTAAAAGGCCCATTAGCTCCCTTGCTCCACCTGCTAAGGACGGCCAAAAAACTAACGAGATAAAAGAATAAGGTAACTGATGTTTTTTCCACATTCAGTTTAAAAATCAACTTGCTTAAAAACCTACGATTCTCTGAATTTGGAACATATTAGCATATATTTGCTATCCAAATCCATCTATATTCCAACTCCCTTCTTCCTCAAAAACATAATCTAAAGAGGGAAAAAAAAAAGAAAAAAAACTGCAGATAACCCCCTAAACTGTAATAAGCTACCCAATACTAAGGAACAGAGAGGGTACCAGCCAGCTATCCTACCAAATATAGGTTCTGATATATTAAATGTGATCAATATCAATATCCCCTTATTAAAAGGAACAAAAGAGATGACTTCCATTTGCCTGCTCCATGTCGTCCCACCAGGATGTACGGAGAATAGTTAAACATAAAATTCTTAACGGGCCACTGCAAAAATACAGTATTTAGCCATTTTATATCCATAAGTCACCTTGTGGATAGTAGACTAAAGTAGCCCCCAAAACCAAAGAAATCTAAATGCCCATGATCTGGATAATACACCGATTTTTTTTTTAAGAAAATTGACCATCAAAGGTATATATATCATGGCTTCTGTTAGATGGTACCAAAAAAAAAAAAAAAAAAAAAGGAAGAAGGAAAGAAAGAAAAAAGAAATGGTTATGAATTCCATCAACCATCTTCACCCCATCAGCCCTGGTTGCCTTCCTCCTCCTTCCTCCCCTACCAATGATTTTTCACCTCCATGGGGCTGGCCTTTTGGGATCCCTAGTGAAACAATGAGGCAGGAATCAAGAGGAGAAACAGGGTTAGGATTCTGACAAGGTCTGGCCTTTTGGGATCCCTAGTGAAACAATGAGGCAGGAATCAAGAGGAAAAACAGGGTTAGGATTCTGACAAGGTAACCATTTTCTCTGGGCTGGGTTTTGTAGGCCATCTTGTTCCTATAAACGCCAAAATGTCTTAATTTCTCCCAAGCAGTGACACTAGGGGCAGACAGCCACCGTCAGTTTTGAAACCAATGTCCCTTAATCAAAGGACCAGCAGCAAAAATCTGTCAAATGGTTAATTGATGCAAATCGAGAGCCACCATCACTGCAGTGCAATAAGCTACAGGGGAAAAAAGGACAATGCAGAGTCTAGAAAGGAAAGTTAACAGTGTTAGGTCACAAAAATAAAGCCACAGTGTCGTTCTCATCACCAAGGACCGTCTTATTTTGCGTCAACTGAAATCACTAAGAAAGCAAAAGACACAAGGTGACCTGGAAAAGAAGACACCACACACGGTGGGGGGGGGGGGGGACTGTCATTTGTGTCCAAGGATTTCACGCAACATTTAGGGCAACCGCCTTTGTTCCTCGGCTTCAGAAGGGAGTGGGTGGGTGAGTGATGGAGAGATCAGACGCGGCCGCCGGGGCCCTCCACACCCTGCTCTCCGGCGCATGCGCGAGGCCAAGACAAAGGAATAGGTAATTACAGTCCCGATTCATTCATTTTACCCGCAGTACTGAGATCGGTTCTCCCTGGCTGTAATCCCGGGGAGGGGGATCCACACCCCCACGGCCAAACGACCCCCTCGACGCTACCTGTTCGGTTTTAAACCCCCCGTACATGTGCTCGCGGCCTCGCGGGAGACCGAGGTGTGTCAACCCCGCTCAAGGTCCTAAAAAAATGCACCCGCGAGCGCGGGGCGGACTCCGGCCGGGTGAGCACTACACCCGCAAAGGCTGTCCGCGGAGCTCGTTTCACGGCGGAAATGTCTCTGGGGACGCCGATTAAGGAGCCAGGCCGAGCGTTCGATGAATATTCATGAAAAGAATGCGGTTAGTAGCCGCGCGTGGCGTGTGCGAACGGATCCAGGGATTCGCCGTTTTTCTTTTTCGGGGGCGGGAGGTCGGAGGGAGGGTGTGGGGCAGGAGGCAGGCACCGGGCGTCGGGTTTCAGCGTTAGCGCTTTCGGCAAAACCTGCTAAACCCCAACCCTTCGCTCGCAGCGGGGCTGCGCCGTGGGGGCCGGCGCGCTGTCAGGTTCAAGCTCACACCCTCCCCGCCGGGGCCGCGAGGGGGGAGACGCCCAGCGCATCTCGGAACCCAAACCTCCGTAAAAATGAAGTGCTCAGACACAGCCCACAGGTTAGTGGGAAAAGCAGGGCGGCCACGTCCGAGGCTGCGGCTCTGCTCCGCTCCGATGTGCTCCGGGAGGCACGTCGTCGTGGGAACCTCGCGCTCCGTGGCCACCGCAGGCCGAGAGGCAGGAGTCCCCCGGGTCAAGGAACCCCATTTGTGAAACCAAAGAGGCACCTCCCTCCTCCAGATCACATCAGATCCCCGTCTTTTCTCACCCCTTACTCCCGCCCCACCCCACCCCCACCCTCCATCTCCGGCAGCTGCGCCCCGCGCACCGAAGCGCTTTCTTCCGGGCTGTGAATGGTTCCGATGACAGATACGCTCCCTTCGGCCGCACAAAACCGTCTCTTCGGGACTCAGTGCGTTTAAAGGGCTTCGCATTCGCCAATTTCCTCCTTAACGAGCAGCTTCCCTCCCGCTACCCACCCCCCAACTCCGTTTAGCAGACTCGCCACCCACACCCTTCCCACCCTACAAGAGGCTGAAGCCACCCACCTCGGGGGGCCCCCCATCCCCCCGAATCCCCGAAGTGCGGCAGGAGCCTCGCGGAGGGTCCCCACGGTGGGCGCCGTCTAATCGGGCCCGCAGCGCCCCACGCCCGCGGCCGCGGCGCGGAGAGAACAAAGGGCCTCGAGGTGGGGCGGCGGCGCACGGAGCCCCCGGGCTCCCAGCACCCCGGGTCCGCGGGGGCGGCGGGGCCGCCGGGGCGCGCCTCCTTACCGGCTCTGGGTGCCTGTGCCGCCCCTGAGTGAGCGCGGTGCCGCCGAGGGGCCCGGGTCGCAGGCGTCGTCCGGCCGGTACCTGGCCGCAGGCGGAGGCTCTCTCCCCGGCTCGACGGCGGAGCCCGGAGCGAGGAGCGAGTTGGAGCGCTGCCGCCGCCGCCGTCGCCGCTGCCGCTACTGCCGCCGCCGCCGCCGCTGCAGCCTCTGCATTTCTCGCGCTCGCGCTCCCCCTCCCCTTCCTGCCCAGCGCCCTCCCCCGGCGCGTCCGCCCGCCCAGCCTCCCTCCTCCCGCGTACCCCGCCCGCCTCCCTCCCCTCCCCTTCCCTCCCCTCCTCTCCCCTCCATCCCGGGCCCCGCCCGCCTCCCTTCAACTCCCCTCCATCCCGCTCCCCTCCTTACGTCCCGGTGGTCCCCCTTTCCCCTTCCCCTCCCCTCCGTCCCCCGTCCCTCCTGCCGGTTCATCTGCCCTCCAGGAGGGCTTCCCACTCCCTCCCCACCTCCCTCCCTCCCCTCTCTTCCAGTCCTGTCCTTTCCCGCCCCCCCCCCCACCCAGCCCTGCGCCGCCTCCCCTCCCCCGCCGCGCCGGGGCTGTCTGTGGGCACTTGTCTCTTCTCTTTCTCTCCCTCTCAACCCCCTTTGGAATGGTTTGATAGGAAGTGCTCCGTCTCGCTCAGTCTTAAGGGGCTGCCTCGAGGTGATGAATGACGCCCCCTGCCACCTGCTACCCTTCGCAGCACCCCAATCCCGCTCGCGCTCGACGTCCGCCTGAGATTGCGATACCTGGACGGGCGGTGAGGGTGAGGGTGACCTGGTGGCTCCCCTCAGCCCATCAAGGCAGACGTCCTCGGGGTTGAGGGTGGCGGCTAACGGCAGGCAAGTCCGGGCGGCGCCCCGGCGGACCAGACGAGCTGGGCAGGCGGCGCCTTAGCACGCTGGGCAGAGCCTGGAGGTCTGCGGCTGGGGACTAGCGCGACCGCCGAGGTCCACCCTAGTGAGGCGGGCGGCGTGCCCCTGCAAGAATGCTCTCGGGACTTGGCGAGGAAGGAGAAAGGACAAGAGCCCGAGGAAAGGAACCGTCGGTGTTCTATGTCTGTGCTTTAAAAGGGGCAACCAATTCCCGGGAAGACTGGGAGAGTGGAGGCAACCCTTCCCGGGCCGCCTAGAAGCGCACAGGTCAAAGCCGTGGCCAACCACCTACGACGTGCCGGGTGGCTTCAGGCCCTGCCACTTGAACACCGGGACATAAAATAACCGTCAGGGTGGCGTCGCATGCCCACCTAGCTTATCTGTTGGCAAGAAACAAATGCGAAAAATAACACGACAACGCTTACAACCGCATCTGTTTCATTAGACAAAAGCCAATTTTACCTTCCCGCAACCATCTGAACCTTTGGAACTTTTATTTGCGGCATTTTGGCGCCCTCTGGCTGTGCCTGGATTGCTTTCCTGTTTGCCAGCACCCCAGCAAAGAAAGCGGTGGAGCTGCAAATCCTCCTTCAAGGTGGATCGCGCCCCTGACCTGTGCGTGGATTTGGGGGTAAGGTTGTCCTCCAGAATCAAGAAGACAAAATGCCACCATATTTAAAAGGCGAATTTGGCACTTGCCAAAGGCAAGTGCGTCCGCATTCCACTGAGGAAAGGTAAGTCCATTTTCAATTAACGGGAAAAAACTTAACAGAACTTAACTAAATTTTAAATTTAGTGTCAACCCAATACTTCAACTTTGCTAGAAATTATGCAGAGGAAACACTAGACTACGGCACTGAATTGGTATTTACAGTTCATATATGACCACAGCAAATTAAGCACGTGTAAGCTGGAAATGTTCACTTCTTAACCAAAAGTGGATTTTAAAAAATGGTGATTTTGTTTCTATGTAGGTTTTTTCCCCCAATCTTTTTTTTTTTGCCACTTAAATGAAATATCAAAGAAGTAAATATAGTACAAGAGCAGGGAAGAAAATTTCAACTAGGGTTGCCTCCAAAGCATTTTATATATTTGAACATTTACGCTCAATAATTTCATATGTTCGATATATGTCCCTCATTCTAGAACAGCATCTGTGAGGCTATATATTGGTTTTCTCAACCTCCTGTTTGGGGCCAGTAATTTTTTATTTTGGGGGGGGGGGTGGGGGAGGCACTGTCCTGGCTCTGTTGGATGCTTGCCTCACTGCTGGCCTCTAACCACTAGTTACCAGTAGTGAGTATACGTACGTGCGACACATACCATCACCACCACCACTAGCGTGACATGAGTTGGGACAGCCAAAAATGTCTCCAGATATTGCCACATGTCCCCTTGGAGGCAAAAATCACTGCATTTTGAAAACTGCTGGGCTGTAAAATTTTAGGTCATCCCAAGCAGGCCTCTAAGTTCTTACTTTACCAAATCAAATGAGCAGTTGCGATTTTATTAAAGCTCAAGACATTTACTGAATGTATTTGTTAGGACATCTGAATGGTCATTTCATTAATATTCAGTTTTTAACTCTGTGATCTTTCAGATAATGTCAGTCATCCACAAACTAGTAAATATAAGTTCCTGTTTTGTTTGTGTGAGTGGCCTCTGAATGTTATCTTCTATTTTTCCTTAGTCCAATTTTTCAAAAAAAAAAAAAAAAGACAATACAGAAAGAAATGTTTGTTACCTTCAGTGCTTCTGGTCAAATGTTCCTGATGGAGAAAACAGGCCTTTCAAAGGAGTGATTGGAAAACAGATCACAGGTTACTATAGAAATGGAAGGCAGAAGCTTACTACTCCAGTGAGACTGTGTCTTGTCAATTTTATCTCCCATCAGATCTAGTTGTCCTTTTAAAGGATTTTTTTAAGGAATTCTTCTTTAATGAAACAATGATGTAATTGGTTGATAGGGCTATTTATTAATCCCAGAATTTGTACTCATGTATCACATGGTGACCGAAATGTTTCATCTCAATCCATTACTACATAAAATCCAATATGGTGATGTTTTTAGTCTGATTTTTAGTCATTTTTCTAACATCTTACATTATTAAGGTGCGTGATCTTGAAAAATTTTATAAACACACACTTAGGGAATTCATGAATAAGCATTTGAAGCTCTGGAGTTTAAAAGAAGTTGTTAACATTAACCATTGTGGACATCACTAGCTGCTTAGATCCTAAACTAACGACTTGGATGGATACGTTCAAGGTGCAATTTATGACAAATTTAATTACCTGTTTGACGTGACACTCATGAAAATAAAAACTGCTTTACTCTCCCAATGGAATGGATATATTTTTAATAAACAAACCTGTACTTTCTGGGTTGTAAAATGAATTCTATTGTCATTTTCAATTGCCTGAATGATTTGCTTCCGTGAAAGATAAGGTGCGTGAAAGATAATCTTTCCTGAAAGATTTGCCTAAGAATTGCTTGCAATATAATAGATACATTGTCACCTAAATTACTAGTCCGTTTCCAAGAATTTTAGTGTGTCTTCAGCTTTCCAAATTGTTATCCAGTGTGCAAGAGAGTAGGAAGTAGACTTCATCTCACCTCCAGACCTCGCCCACCGCTCCTGGACCTCTCACATCAGCCACCCAGGCCTGGCATCTTCCTCACTTCCCCTTCCTTTTCTCCTAAATAGTAAAAAGAGTTAAGACCCCAAATAAAAGATATGAACCAACATGAGTGAAACAAATCATGGTGACATACTCTCATTTGTGTTACCCCAGCTACATTTGCTTGACGTCTTTCTGGCTAGCTCCTGTTCAAGGCCACAGTGGTCACCCAAGCCCTCCAAGACCCCCACAGAGGATTTGATCAGTTCAGCTCTGTGCCTAAGGACTGGGTGGATAACGGAATCTCTGTAAATCCTCAAAGACCTGACCTTCAAATTGCAAGCTTTATAAAGGCCCGACAGCCAAAGTGACATACAAAATTGTACAGCTTTGGTTCTTCCTGAAATATATTTATGATTTTTAATCAAAGGAAAATATTGGAATCTGTAAATGTATTTCATCTTTCTCCCGTCCTACCCTCTAACCCTCCCATGATCACAACCTCACCATTCACATACCCAAGTGAAAGACCTTCCTTTGTGTCCATCAGTGGTTCTCCGGCAGATGCCCTTTTGCTCCCCAGAGCACAGCTGGCAATATCCAGAGGCATTTGGGAGAAGAAGGTGCAAGGGGGTTAAGTGCTCCTGGCATCTAATGGGTAAAAATCAGCATTGCTGCTAAGCATCCTACGGTACCCCCAGAACAGCCCCAGAACCCGCAATTACCCAGTCTAAAATGCCCATAATGACAAGGTTGGAAAACCCTGGTTAAAAAGAGCATGAAGTTGGAAAAGACTTGATTTGTTTTAAGAGCACATTCCGCACGGGGGCCCGCCCCTTGCTGTGGGTCAGGGTGTCTAGCCGGCAGTGGGGTGTAGACGAACGGGGTGCAGAGATTTTCCTCTTAGCAGGGGCCCACCATGCACCCTGAGCCCTTCCCTGAGGACCTTCCTTGACTAGAACACAAATCAGAGCAGTCGCTTCGAGAGCAGAGCTGAAAATTAACCTCAGGGATTTTGAATTCCAGTCTCTGTCCCTACACGCTGAGGAACTGGAAGAACACGACTTCACCTGGCTTCCCACTTTCAGCCTCCCCTTCCAGTCCTGTAAAACGTTAGCTCGGAAACCGAGCAAGCATGTATTTACTACAAAGCATCAGACTCAAACTGGAAGGAGCAAGCTGGCTTTGGCCCTCTGTCAAAAGGCAGATTTAAAAAAAAAAAAAATCTAAAAGACAAAACAAAACCTCATACTCCACCTAAATTGTTCCCATTCCCAACTCCCTTCTCCCTTTTGAACACTGTGATTTCTGTCCCCCTCCCCCACTGCCATCCCATCGGCCCCCAAATACTTTTCTATTCACCTGCATTTTCTATTCAGGAAATACATCGAATCAATGATAAAGGGTGTTTGCTTGACTCACATACAAGGGCTTTTTCTAGACTGTGCCCACCTGTTTCTACAGACAGGGCAGGGTATGAAAGCAGAGGGACCTCAGTCTTAGGAAAACAGTCCTTAATTCTTTGGCTGCCCTTCCCCCATAATCGCCTGTTAAAACCTTCAAAGAACAAGTTAGTTTTAAATAGCGTAAAGAATGTTGTAGAACAATTATTCACATGGCTCTACTTTTGGATAAGTGAGACGGAAGAGATTCTAGTATTAAATAGCATGAGCCTGAGGACTAGCCCATTCCTTGTTACTACCTGCCTTGACTCTCAGATCAGCTCCTACTGGCAATTAAAATAGTTTTACTTCAACTCGGATGCAAGGAACGGTGCCGAAAATAAATTGCTAAGTGTAAAAGCAAGTTGCCAAACAGAATGCAGAGGATGCATATTTTTGGTTATAAATTAATTAAAAGATCCTGCCTTGCCTTCTTCTCCAAGTGCAAATATTGTCCAAATTCCAATATATTTAGCCAACTCTGCTTTTTGGATAGACTCCCTAAAATCCTCAGATAGATGCCATGACCCCCTTGTGTCTGGAGCGCAGCAATCTCCGACCCAGATAAGGTCATCTCAATGTCAGAATGATTTCTGAGCTAGGGTACTTGACACAAAGCATCATGGTCCCTGTCTTAAAGCATCAGTGTTACCAAAGGACTTGGAACAAAAAAGAAAAACAGTTTCATTGTAATTAAAATATTCATTTGATCAAAATCAAGCACAAAGAAATGTCAAAAACTTCTTCTCAAATACTAAAGCAAGTTGCTGAACAGTACGGGAGGTATTGTGCCATTACACTGTTACTGAATACGTGGGAAAATTCTGTGGGATCTTCGCCCCAACAGTTACCAGCATCCCCCACTGAGAGCTGGTGTCGTTTCAGAAGTGGGTGGAGGGTTGCTCAGCTTTCTAACATGTTACACACTTGTGTCTTAAACGAGTACTTTTGCAGTGACCACTCGTTATTGGGGACTCAGAGTATATAATTTGGTGTGTTGCCCGGGAGACCTGTGCTGCGCCAAGAAACCAGCACTCGGGGATTGCCTTCTCAGCAGCATTCCTGCTCCGTGTTTTTTTTAACACCTTACTTCTCTTCCTTGTATCTTTCTGCTTCCTCACCTTTAAATGAGTGCTTTGATTTCGATGAAGACTGTGGCCTGACACTCCCCCTTTCAGCTGGGAGACCTCTCTAGGAAACCCCGCCCCAGTCTACCCCGTTTCCAAAAAGCACCCCTCCCCAGCGTTTGAGGTGATTGCAGGGACAAGATTTAGCCTAGCGTTAGCCCTTACTATATATGAACTTACTTGTGGCGTTGATGGTCCCATAATCACACCCGACACTCTTGTTTTCTGTGCGTCTGTGTATCTGAGTGATCTTCTATTACATAAATAGCATTGCTGCTGTTTCGAAATCACGTAAGCCTCGTATCTTCTATGAAGGCCAGTTATCCTCCTTTTTGTATTTTTACTCCTGACAGTGCTGCTGGGACAACTCTAAACACACAGTTCTCATCTTTTGAAATATTTTCTCGGTTTCAAGTTTCTAGAAAGGGGACCTATCCATCATGCTGTGCTGATTTTTATGGTTCTGTCCTCCAGGAAAATTAAACAAACATCATGGCAACCAGAAGAAACAAAGGGAATTCATTTCTCCAGAGATCCAACCCCAATACAGTGTACAACTTTTCACAGGTGCAAGATGTTTTTAAGTTGCCTGTATTTAATTAGGGACAGGATGAGACTTTTTTTTTTTTTCAGTGTTGATTCACTGTATGGGTTTCATCTGATGTAACAGTCTGTCGCCTATGAAAAAGTTATTTTCGGTTCTGTTGATAAAAGTCCTCTAGTCATCCCTTTGATGACTTTTCAGTGGAAAGATTGACTTTATTCTTACAGACCAGTTCTTTTTAACCTCTGTTGAACTTGGCTGAAACAGGTATAGGAGAGGCGGCAGACCAGCTTGATTTTTAGGTATGAATGGTTCCAAGACCTAACTGCCTCTGTGCTTTCTGAGCACAGATCTTCATCTCTTTTAGTCTCAGTCTTTTCATCTGGAAAATGGACATATTTCCAACTTCACTGGGTTAGTCTGAGGATTATACAGGAAAATTTATTTAAATCCCTCAGCCACTTCATGAAACACACCCAGAAAAATGTGTCCTAAAGAAGCTGATGTTACAGGACCACCAACAGAGTCATTAAGGAAGGAGGAAACTAAGAGGCATCAGTGAGGAAGAGCAGGAGAGCACGGGTCCCTGTGTGGGAAGCCCATAGCACATGGTATCCCTCTATGTTTGCATAAGAAATTTAGCTCTAAGCTTCCTGGCAGCCAAGAAAAGGAAGTCAACATAGTATGGACTACTAGCTGTCATCTAAGAAAGGAAATGTTTGCAATGTATAGGGAGGGACAAATCTTCCAAGCAATCGGCTTTCAGAGGAACATATGATATAGCCCTTTATGTAAAGGATAGTGAATTACTTAAAGGACAATTTTTCAATAATGATTTTTCACAGGAGACAGAAATTTTCTCACAAGGTCATCTAGGACATCAAACTCCACAAGGCATCATATCACAATTCTGAAAATGAAAATTCTGGATTTTATCATACATCTTTTAATTCTGAGTTCTGGGGGTGCCTGAGTGGCTCAGTCAGTTAAGTGTCTGACTCTTGATTTCAGCTCAGGCCATGATCTTGGGGTGGGATTGAGCCCCCCGTTAGACTCTGCCCTGGGTGTGGAGTCGCTTGAGGTTCTTTACCTCTGCCTGTCTCCCCCACACCCACGTGCGCACGTGTGTGTGCTCGCTCTCAAAAAAAAAATAATTCTGGAAATATAATAATTATACAGTATTTTTAAATCAATTTATTTACTTTTGGGGGTGGGGACAGAGGGAGAGGGAGACACAGAGTCCTAATCAGATTCCCCACTGCACCTGGAGTGCAATATTGGGCTCAGTCCCAAGACCCTGAAATCAAACCCAAGCCGAAATCAAAAATCAGACGCTTAACTGAGCTAACCAGGCACCCCTGAACCACACCAGACTCTGCAGCAGCCTCTCCCTTTGAGTCTCAAGCAAAGGTTTCCAACCTGGGGAGCCCAGAGGTCCTAGGGGACTTGAAGATGGCCTTGAAGGAGTTCTTCGTCCCTCTCTTCAGTTTCTTCTACGTTTTGGTGTGAACTTGAAGCGAATGCTGCAGCGCCAAATGGACTTCTCTAGGATTGTAGCGACAGAAGAGTAAGACGAAATATTTGTATTCTAAGATTTCACCTTCCTTTTTTCAGCATTTGTATTTTGGCCCAGCCAAGGGCTTTTCCATTTCTGCCTGCAGGGGCGCTATGGGAGCCTGGCAGTCGGCCACCCACCAGCCCCTCCTTACACCTCCCGTCCCTCACCCCCTCCCCCACTCCCTCCATCTTTTGGGCAGCTACTCAAAATCTGCTCCAGGCCTGCAGATTGCCAGCTGGAAGCTGCAGAGGCCAGAAGCACTGGGATGGAAGGGGCAACGGGGAAGAGTTTTGAGAGCGGGGCTTCCGCCATCAACCAACTGGATGGACTGTCCGCTTCCTTAAGTGGCTCCAGGGAAACCCTAGGAGGAGATCTGGGAAGGAAGGTGGTAAGCTTGATGTCCCTGCCCGGGGGTGAGGCAGGCTCAGATCCCCGGGGAGGGCAGAGAAGCAGAGAACACAACCTTTCTCCAAGGACTGAGAAAAATAGGATTGACCTAAGCACATGTAACTACTGCTATACTATCTTTAAAATATGACTGCTTGCATAGATCTCTATTTTATGCCATATTTCTTCAAGTTGTTATTAACTGATCATGTCAAAAGTACAGATACTTTTTTAAGAGGAATTAAAAACCAAGCTTAAACACAGAGTCCCTGCCCTCGGAAATATACAGTATAATGGAGAAGCTTACGGTCTAGGGCAGGAGTTTATAAACTTCTTCCCAAAAAGGCCAAACAGTGACTATTTTGGGTTTTGCAAACCATGAGATTTCTGTTGCCACTGCTGAACCCTGCCACATTGGCGACAATCTGAAAACAAATGGATATGGCTGTGTTCCAGTAAAGCTTTATTTATAAAACCTGTGGCAGGTCAGTTTTGACACAGGGGCTACAGTTTGCCCACCCCTGCAAAATTCACCCTTTAGACTGTAATAAAGTAAATTTAAAGCTTCCTTTCACAAATTTAGATTTTTCATATGCCTTCTTTCATTTTTTTAAATTTTATTTAATTAATTTTATTTAATTTTAATTTTTAAATTTTATTTATTTGCCTTAAAATATTATTCTGGAGCAACGAATAAATGCAAGCAAAAAAAGGAGCTCTGCAATTTTTTTAACATGCTACATGCAGAATGTCATATGAATGGTCTAAATTCTCAAGTCATTTTCTTTTCACTCTGATAAACTCTACATTCTTCAAGGTCTCTAAATCCATTCAGATGTTTTTTCATGGACCCAGAACATTTATGACTGACACATAAGGTGGTGAAGATTTGCATTCAATCCTGATTTCCTTTAAAAGGGGCTTACACTCACTTCTGAGGCTTATTGTATTTTAATCTCATTAACTTCACATTTACTGTCCCAGTAATTGAAATATAGCTTGACATATTTGCCAGTCTAGTCTGGAATTACCCCTTTGTGGAGAAGCAAAATGAGGAAAAAGAAAGCAAATGAAGTCAGTCATCCAGAAGAGAAGGAAAGATAACACATTCAAATGGAAATAAAATATTAAGCATAATTAACGTCACTTAGTGCAGGACATTTTTCGGGAAGTAATGTTTTTAAATATTATACAATAAAAAAACTTTTCCTTCATGATATGGGAGAGCAGATGAACTCCAGTTAAATAAAATAGATGCAAACCCATGTCCGTTTATCTTAGATTTACTCTAGAGATTGAAGTTTGTAATTCTGAGTCTGAGCTTAATTCTTACTCTGTAATTAAATGTTGAGAACTGCTCAAAGGTTTTAGTCTAGCTGAAATCTAAAATGCAGCAACATGCTGAGATTGTGTTTGTTTTTAATTTATTTTTATTTTTTATTATTAAAGGATGAGAGGGAGAGGGAGAGACAGAGGGAGAGAGAGACTCAAGCAGGCTCCATGCCCAGCGCAGAGCCCCATGCAGGGCTGGATCCCATGACCCCATGAACTGAGCCTAAATCAAGAGTTGGATGCTCAACTAACCGAGCCATCCAGGGGCCCCCAAGATTCAGTCTTTTCAAATCACTGCTCACATTTAGAACTGGAAGGAGCCAAGTTGTCCAAGAACGTACAGCCAGTGTCACTTCCCACATGCAGTGTGGACATTACTAATAAATCACCATTGACTGTTCACGGAATTTGTCCCATGGCCAAAACATTATTTAGAGTATTATACTCACATACCACTACCAATTAGATCTCACCCCAAGGCTGCCATATAACTGTCACTTCCAAGAGTGTGGTCCTCCTTTTACAAACTGGGGAGCCGTAAGATTAAAAACCTTCCCGTGAAACAAGCAGGACCCTCTTCAACATAATGGCCTTTCGACTTCTGTTTTACAAAATCCCGATTGCCCCTAGACTAGGGCAAGGTGGGAGCTGCCATTATTACTATATGAGTTCACAGGCAAATTAAACATATTGACCAACCACCTACTAAACAAATAATTCCCGAGTGCTGAGAATTCAGCAATAAGGCACACAAACCTCCTGTGGGCACGAGAGGTAAAAATAAAACTTTTGAGACGCTTTGTTGTGATGGGAAGCAGAGAAACATAGTTTTAGCCAGAGACGATTTGGGATTAAGGAAAGACTTTTTTAACTGGAAGCCACTGAGCATGTGTACATATTGGAGGACATAGCAAGGGGGGAGGCAGCCTTTGCGAATTTTGGAGAAAGAGGGGTTTATAATAGACGCAAAGTCCCTGAGTCCTTGAGAAGGCAAGAGGTGTTTGGACCCAGAGAATAGAAGAAGGACAAGCTGGCCTTTATAGCAGCAAGGACGTGTCACACACAGATAATATATAAGGAAGATGCGCGAACATCAAGGGAAGATGAGCACATATGTAAGTAGGATATTACGTCTGCAAGTT
The DNA here is from genome assembly GCF_020171115.1 of Neogale vison. Taxonomy (NCBI): domain Eukaryota; kingdom Metazoa; phylum Chordata; class Mammalia; order Carnivora; family Mustelidae; genus Neogale; species Neogale vison. The sequence goes on from NC_058091.1 coordinate 303,392,664, forward strand.
ACAAAGGTTGACCACATTTCCAAATTCTAACTTATATACCCAAGTCCTTGTGCTGTAACACACAAGCTCCAGGAGGGTGGGGATTCTTGTCCGTTTCATCCGCTGTTGTAAGTAAGCGCAGTACCTAGAGCAGCGTTTGGTTCTCATTCCAGGCTCAAAAAGTACTCATTTTGCCAAGTGTGATTTTCCAAGTCACCACAAGGTGGCAGGCTCGTTAAAGAATACACAGTTTCACCTACTTGGCAAATTGTTAGCACATGATTAAGGCTAAAACCAAAAAACGGGTGACCTTTTTTTTTTTTTTAAGATTTTATTAATTTATTTATAGAGAGAGAGAGCACAAGCAGAAGGAGCAGCAGAGGAAGAGGGAGAAGCAGACCCCAACACTCCTACACAAACACACACACACACACACACACACACGCACACACAAGCAGGGAGCCTGACATGGTGCTCCATCTTGGGACCCTGGCATCCTGACCCAAGCTGAAGGCAGACACTTGACCAACTGAGCCACCAGGTGCCCCAACAACTTCATGTTCTTAAGACAGTCTTGGACAGTTGCCGGTTAACAGCAAGCTTCCTGAGTGACGTAGATCCGGCTTTGCTGTTCCCATTGACTCTTTCAACTCAGATCAAGCATCACAAATTCCACCCCAACAGATGATTCACAATGATACTTCTGTGATTGGCCCCTTTAATTTAAAAAAAAGGGGGGGAGGGGTTAAACTGTAAATCCTTCATGGGAAGTTTTGGAAGCCAGTTTTCTCAACACCTTCAAAGGTCCAACATTTGGATGTGGAGACACCCAAAGTAGAGGGCAGTGCAGGAGATTAGTTGAACATTTCTATGTAGATGAACACACCCCCAGATTTCCTCTCAATCTTTCAGTAGAGACAACTGCCTCCATGCTCCCCAGTCCCCACACCCTTGGCTAGAAATGTGCCCCAAAGAAACGATCTCAAGCAGTGCCAATCTAGTTATTACTGATAAGTCCATAATGTGAGGCACAGACCTAAAAATAAGGGAATTCACTGAAAGCCAGTTTAATGATGTAGTTTACTCAGCCCACTTCCAAGAACCTGATGCCAGAAGGCCACAGCCAAGAAAATCCTGCCCCCAAACAAGAGATCAGAAGCCTCTCTGGGGAGTTGGGTCTCTAATGAAAAGGTCAGTGTGCCCCCTAGCCCAAATTTTAGTTTGGCACCTGTTTTGAAGTCCACTTTTTACAGGTCTATCCATACACACACGATTTACAAATCACTTTCAAGTATCTTGGTCTTAATTATAAAAGGACAACCAAGAATCATCAGGTATTTAAGAAAACTTACAACATGATTTGGAGACTGAGAGGGAGGACTCCAGAGGATGTAGCAGTAAAGCAGGAATGGATGTGTATGTGCTGTGTGTACCCTCAGAGCTATTAGGGAAGACAATTGAGTCATAAAATAAGAACAAGAAGATAGGGCACCTGGGTGGATCAGTGGGTTAAGCCTCTGCCTTTGGCTCAGGTCATGATCTCAGAGTCCTGGGATTGAGCCCCACATCAGGCTCCCTGCCTAGCAGGGAGCCTGATAATCCCCTCTCCCTCTGCCTACCTCTCTGCCTACTTGTGATATCTCTCTCTCTCTCTCTCTCTCTGTCAAATAAAATCTTAAAAAAAAAAAAAAGGAACAGGAAGATAGATATGCAACAAACATCAGAAAGCAAGAGAGACTTCTTGGGAATTAAAAATATAACCAAGGTATAATTTCAACAGAAACTTAGACTATAATATAGAATAGATCCTAGAAAGTAAAGCAAAAATATCAAGAAATAGAAAATAGGAAAGGAAAGAGAGTTTCAAAACAAGAGGTCCAATTTTTCTGAAATTCCAGAAAGAGATCAGAAAGGAATAAATTATCAATGACATTATAGAACATTTTCCCCAGCACTGAGAATCACAAGTCTCCAAATTAAAAAGGCACACTGTATGTCTAGCACAATAAATGAAAAGATCACAACAAACAAACACATCATCTCGAAATACCAGAACCCCTGGAGATAAAGAGAAGATGCCAGAACCTTCCAGAGAGGAAACCAACAAATGGAATCAGGAATCAGAATGAAAATACTAGAAGTAAGAAAATAAAACTTTTACATATCTAAACGAAAATTATTCTCAATCCATGATTTTATACCCAGCCAATCTATCCACCAAAAAATAAGAGTATAACAGATATTTTCAGACTTTTAAAGACCATATCAGATTGAAGGTTAAAACTAAGGAATAGTGGGACATAGAATCCAAAAAGAAAGATGTCCAGCATAGGACAGGGTCAAAGTGAAGTCACAGGGTAACAACGGTGCTGTGAATTCAGACATCAGCTGACCCAGGCCAGATTAGAGCAGATTAGAGATTAGAGCAGGTGAACAAAATCTGTGGGGGGAAGGTCTTCCAGCAAAATTTGGAAGATAATACTGACAGACACTTGCTATTTGTTTGAGAACACTTAGAAATAAAACAAATACAGTTTCAGGGACAACTGGCTGTTGCAGTTAGTTGAGTGTCTGACCTCGGTTTTGGCTTGGGTCGTGATCTTGGAGTCCTGGGATCAAGCCCTATATCTGGCTCCAAGCTGAATGCAGTCTTCTTGAGATTCTCTCTCCCTCCTATTCATGATCTCTCTCTCTGTGTCTCTCTCTCAAATGGATGAATAAATCTTTTTAAAAAACAAATATACTTTCAGAGACAATAGAGCAAATGAGAAAATGTGGTAACTTTAGGAAAAACAAGTTTGTAAAAAGAAATGAACTCATCTACTCTGGTTGACTCAATGGTAAACCATATTTATATGGCCATAATAATGTAAATGCTAACTAATAATTAAGCAACAAGTTGTGACATGTTAGGAAAATACAAGGATGAAAAGGGGGAGGGAAAGACAGGAGAAGACTATTAGAACACCCTATCATATCCCAGAACAGAAATTCGCTAGGTAATGTCTAAAAGTGGCAACGCAAGAAGGAGAGAATGAGCAGTAAAATGTGGAGAAAATTACCAGGGGAAGCAGCTAAGAATTGAAAAGGAATGTTTATAAAGATGGCAAAAGAAAGATGGGAAGGAGTGAGCAAAAGAATTATATTTTTCATCATAATCTTGTTTATACAATAATGTTTTAAATTTTGTACCTATTTTACTTTTTTAATTAAAAAATAAAAAATGATACAACACAGATTCATCATCAAGGAATTACCAGTGCAGTTGGGGAGATAGACACAAGCATGTAAAACTAAAATAATAATAAAAGCCTCAATAACAGTTGAAGTCAATAATAGAAAATACCTCAACAAGGCAATTTGTCTAATTGCCAAAAGACTATTTCCAGAGTCAGAGGCAGGAGTGCTCACTAAGCCTTGATATCATCAGGCAAGACTTTCTGGAGAGGGGAGGTCTGTCCTACGGTTTCTTGGAAAAGTAGAATTCTCTACTTGAACTTGAGGAGGGCAGTCCCAGGACTCATTAGAGGTAAAAACTAAGCGTTCTGGAAGGGGATATTGAACAATCTGTTTAGACTGAGGCCTAATGGCAGAGAAGCTGTCCAACCACTGGACCAGGAAAGGCTAATGGAGACCAGGCTCTGGAGGTCGAGGAAGCCTGGCTAAATTATTTTGACTTTATCTGTAGTGAATAGTCCCCCAAGAGACACATGTCCACCCTGAAGGAGCACAGATTGGGCGGCAACAAGAATACATCATTTCTTCTCTTTTGTCAGTATTAAATATGGAAATTGGCACTGATTTAAAAAAAATATTTAGAGCGAGAGCATGTTGGCACACACATATACAAGCAGGGTTGGGGAGGAGCAGAGCAGAGAGAGAGGGTGAGAGAGAATTTTAAGGAGACTCCATGGGCCTTGAGCTCATGACCCTGAGACCATGACCTGAGCCGAAATCGAGAGTTGGATGTTTAACCGACTGAGCCACCCAGGAGCCCAGCAGTGAGGCTGTCACTCAGCCTGTCTGTCCGATGGCCAATGAGCGTGTCAGTTTATCCCAAAGGGATGTGGGTGACAGAGGGGGCTCCTCCCACTTCTTCGCTGCTCCTTTATTGTCACGTTCTGCTGCACGGAGGCTCGTGCTTCGCCTCGGTTAAGTAACCCTCTGAAAAGTGACAAGTGGCTTTAAAAGCTTCCGGGAATGAACCGGTGTATGGAACGCGGTACTGATAGCACGAGGACACACGAGCAGCAGACAAGGACAGCAGACGCACCTGTTCTGGAGCAGAGGTAATCAAATCTTCTAGGACAATAAGCTGGACAGGAAGTTTTAAATGACCGGGAAGAAGTATTGTTTGGAGGGTTTGTACTCACTGTTATTAAAGAGGAAGCTTGGCCTAAATGTAAAACACGCCTTTCGGTGGCATTTAATGGCAGGATTCAGCATCAGCGGGTGGCTCAGTGGGTTGAGCACCCGGCTCTTGGTTTGAGCTCAGGTCGTGAACTCATGGGTCCTGGGATCGAGCCCCACATCAGGCTCTCCATGCTTAGCAGGGTGTCTGCATGAAGATTCGCTCCCTGTACCCCTCCCTGCACTCACACATGCACTCTCCCTCTCTAAATAAATTAATAAATAAATGAAATTTTAAAATTTTCTATTTCAGCTTAAACTCATCTTTAAAAAAAAAAAAAACACACACACACAAAACCCACATTTATTTATTTATTTATTTATTTGAGAGAGAGCCAGGAGAGGGACGGGGGAGCGGGTGAAAGAACGTCCAGGAGACGCGTGGAGCCTGACCTGGGACTCGATCTCACGACCGAGAGAGATCATGGCCAGAGCTGAAATCACGAGTCCGGCCCTTCACCGACTGAGACACCCCGGCACCCCTAAACTCATCTTTTAAAATTCTCTATGGCTGTGTATTTTATCACGTGCTTGTGATTAGCATAATAGAAATTGCATATTATTTATAGGCAGGTTAATATTTTCCCCCACTGATTGTGTGCAGTTTCGGAAGGGCTCTGAGCCCACCGCTGTTTCAGGACGGGATGCTGTGCCCAAAATTCTGCTGGAGGGAAAAGAGTCATATGGGAAGGGGTTCCCTGAATACTTATGACAGCACAGGCATAAAGCAGCAGGGAGCTGAGATTAATCTCCTAGCCCTGGAACCGAAATGATCGAATAAACTTGAGAGATACGACAAAAGATCAAGAAAAGAGACAGAGGCTGGTTCCATACGGAGGGTGTTTGTCATTACACTGCCTGCTAAACATGGCCGTCAACGGCACATGACACAATATTTAATGCTAGCTTCAGGAATATATTGTCCCTTGTTACGTCCTACATGAGTAAATATAATTCTGCTCAAAACCCTATTTCGGGGTCACACGAAGTTATTAGGTCCCTACGAGCACTTTCTTAATGCTCTTTCCCCAAGGGAATAATTTAAGGTTATTAATAACTTAGTAACCTCCCTAATTGGCCCCTCCCTATTTTTAAGGTGCTTTCACACTAATTAGATGTTTAAAGCATAAACACACGAACCATAACTAAGACTTGCAAGGTGCTGAAAATGCTCCTGGTGTTATTCTAAGAACTTTACACATTTTACCTCACTTCATGCTCATCAGAAATCAGTGCAACTTCTTAGACCCATTTTATGGATGAGGGGATCGAGGCCCAGAGAAGATACATAACTTGTCCACAGTTAGTTGCTAAAGCTGGATTCCAACCCCGGGAACCTAGCTCCAAACCACACACTAATTGCTACCAGAGTATAGTGTGATTACTGTAAAACACCTTCACATGATTCCTATTTTCTTTCGAGATGTCAAACCATTCCATTCTGTAAGTTTTCCAAGACTTTTTGCTCCAAAACGTGTGAATTAGAAATAAACTCTTCTATTTGCTGTTGACTAGCAGAGAAATAGAAGCTTCCAATGCTAGACACAGCCCATAAACTGACAATAAAATGCAATGAGTAGAATACCCAGCATGATTGGGATCTGTGACCTAGGAGGGGGGAGTAAGACACTGACAGTTGGGAAATTACACATTAAATGTGGGAATAATGGTTGCCTAGCACCAAATGGAAAATGTGTCAAGCAAATTCTTAGAATACTGGTGGCTCCCTTAACAGATGACCACGAATCTGGTGGCTTAAAACAACAAATATTTCTTTTTTCTCGGTTCTGGAGGTCAGAGGTTCAAAAACCAAGGCATCAGTATGGCTGCATTCCCCAGAAACTCTAGGCAAGAATTCATTCCTTGCCTCTTCCAGTTTCTGGAAGCTGTCCCTTTTTCTGCCATTTCTCCTGTGTGTCTTTTAGAAGAACCCTGTCATTGAATGTAGAACTCACTGGACTAATTCAAGATGAGCTCCCCATCTCAAAATCCTTCACTTAATCAGTATCTACAACATCCTCTTTCCCAAAGAAGGGAACATTCAGATGTCCCAGGGACTGGGGTGTGCTCATATCTTTTAGGGGGCCATCATTCAGCTCACTACAGAGACACCATCAAAAACCAAAAAATTAAGTGAAATGGTTGAAATATAGAAGTCATTCAAAGGTTAGGAAGACAAAACAACGCAAACTGAAAGATACACAGCAAATAAAAAGATGAGGACTGTGTGGTGTCTGTGTTCTCAAGATGCACAAAGTAGGGGTTCCCTGGGTGGCTCAGTCAGTTAAGTGTCTGCCTTTGGCTCAGGTCATGGTCTCAGGGTCCTGGGATCCAACCCTGAGTTGGGCTCCCTACTCAGTGGGGAGTCTGCTTCTCCCTCTCCCTCTGCCCCTCTCCCCGCATTTGTGCAGGAATGCACACACTCTCTCTCTCTCAAATAAATAGAAAAAAAAATGTTTAAAAATGCACAAAGTAGGAGAATGCATAAATTATGTACATGTTCACTGTCCATTGGGCATTAGGATGTAGTAACCCATTTGGAATAACACATATGAAAAAGGAACTAAACTGGAAAAAAAAAACACCCAAACAATTAAAAATTTGTAAAATAAGGCCTTTAAAGGAGGGATAAAAAGTTTGAACATGGACAAGACAAAGCCTGAAAGATAAAATAACAGCTCCCGGCCCAGCAGATGGAAGGAAGGTTCTCAAGAGAGATTTCTGATGTTGGCTTTTCTTCAGCTCGCAAGGCTTCTAGCAGCGTAAGGGTGAATCTCAGGGGGTTGGGAAAGTCTCGGGTGTGAGACGATGTGTCAGGAGACCCCGGCCCACCCACCGTTTGAGGGGTGCGTCTATGCCCGAGGCTACGGTGTTGGGCTGTGGGAAGCAGACGAGGTAGCATCAGCCTCTCCAAAGACAACTGGAGTGAATCTCTACATGTCCTTTGTCCCTCTCAGGTGACTTTGTAATATGGGGACAATCAGCTGTATGATTTTAGGCCTATTCTGGCTCTAAATTGCTGACCATAAGGGTCTGCGAATTTCCTTTCTGCGAGTGAGCATTCCTGAGCACTGGAAGGCGATGGCCGGGGACGTTAGGGAATCCCTCCTCTGAGGGCCTGACCCTGAGCACATGCCCGTCTGTCTGTGGTGGCTCACGCACTGGTTCTGCACGGAACTGAGAGGATTAACCAGGCCGTGTGGTTAGGCCCTGTGGTCCCCCAGACCCTCTGAGGTCTGACAAGCTCGCGTGCCCTCCACGACAAGCTGAGGCCAACAGGCAACAAGTTCTGGAACCCTAGAGCGCTGGCTTTCCCTCAGAGTTAGTCTCTCCTTCCACCACAATGGGGCCGGAGTCCTCATTCCGGAGGAGTAACAGTGGAGGTGCAAATACGCCCCGAGATCAGCTTTCAGGGACAAAGTACTCACACTGTCCCCGAATGCCAGTCCACACGTAACTGCCAGGTCAGGAAAAGCTTTTCCCTGTTACAGTAAAAGGAAAGAAAGGGAAGGAACTGTGGCGCGTGTGTGTGCACGCGTGTGTGCCTGTGTGTGTGCGCGCGTGCTCATATATATACATACACACGTATATAAAACACATAGTTCCTGAGAAGACATGTTCTTCTAAAATTATGTCTTATCTTTTGAATTGAATTTTTTTCTTTTATAAACTGATGAAGATAGTTGTTCAATTTTTAATGACTGTATTTTTGATGCTGTTACCCAGAAATTTCTTTTGCAATGAGCCATCTTTTCTTAATCCTCCATTAAAAATTTTCTCCACTTTGTGGTTTGTTTGTAAGATCTAAAAATCTGGGAATCTCAGCAATATCTTTACACTTCCTTCAGAGAAGCCTTGAGAACTCTCCAGATCTGTGTCTCCTACATGAAGGTCCTTACTGGCATCTCCTAACTTGGCCACCCTGCGGGCTCCTGGAAGCTACAGGGCAAGGAAGTGAGGCCAGGCCTTCGTCTCTACCCTGGTTGTGGACCAGAGTGAGAAAGAACACCTGGGCCGCATTGTGGTGTAAGAAGAGACTAACTCTGAGGGGAAGCCTGCCCTCTAGGGTTCTAGAACTAGTTCCCGGCTGGCCTGAGCTGAATACCTGGGGATGATTTTTTATTATCTTTATGCAAAACGGTAAGAAGGTGGCCTTTGTCTGGGGACCTGCTGTTTCCTCCCCCAACCACTTGTCACAGAAATTAAATGTCCGACTTGCATGGAGGCAATCCATATGCCTATCCTGCTTTAAAAAATTTTTAGCCACGATAATCTGTTTTAAAGCATCACTATAGTTGTAGGTTCAGCATTTTCGTTTTCTGGATACATGTATACTATGTTACCAACCACAGTTCAAAATCCCTCAGGGTGATTTCCTTCTGTGCCCTTTTATTAACCTCTCTGTCCTCGACACCCCTCCTTCCTGAGACGAGAAAGAGGGCATGTGCAGATCATTTCTTGTGAACAATCAGAAGATTATATCTATACACAATTTGGTCATGTAGCGCGGTAATCTTTAGTTGGGGGGAAAAAAACAACAACCACCCAAAAAACAAAATATGGGTCCACTTGACAAAACAGTTAAAATACGTCCTTAGAACCTTGTAGAGCACAGAAGTGCCCACTAGGGGGCACTGCGGTCAAAGCGCAGGGAGGAACGCGCCCTTCACACACACACACCCCCCTTGGGTAAACTCCTGTGCTTTCATTAATACTGTCCAGAGTGAACTGTTCTCACAACACGAGAGGCCACGCTGGTCACGCTAGTGCTGAAGGAAGAAAATAAATCATTTTCTGGCAGCAGAAGTGAAAAGTAGCTGACTCTGGGCATCCAGAATCGGCCCCATACTGAGGTCCGCAGACACGTGTTCAGGAAGCCTGACCCCGCCTGAGGTTGTGAACCAGGAGGGTCCGCGGAGGGGACAGGCGGGCCTTGCCGACGTCCCGCTGAGCTTGCTCCGCCCTCTAAAAGGTCCTCAGCCCCCCTCCCTGCTCTCCCCCGACCGGCCCCTGCTGGTCGCCCTAGCTAGGCAAGAAATTTCGGCGGCCCAGGGGGGCTTTAAAGTAAGATTTCGGAGGACGGGGCATCGTGCTGCAATCTGAAGTCACCAGCGGACTCCAGAGCACATGTCAGGATCTCAGAGAAAGGGGGTCCCCCTGCCACAGACGGTCAAGAGGGGGTGTCCTTGGCACGTTGGGCGAAAGGAACAAGAAGGCCACTGCAAGAGGCCGGCGGTGCACGTTCTGATCATTCTTTCAAAAAACTTTTGAATTTTCCATTAAACTCCATTATTTATTTATTTATTTACTTATTTATTTTAAAAGATTGATTGACTGATTGATTGATTGATTTGACAGACAGAGATCACAAGCAGGCAGAGAGGCAGGCAGAGAGAGGGGGGGAAGCAGGCTCCCTGCCAAGCAGAGAGCCCAATACGGGGCTCGATCCCAGGACCCCGGGATCATGACCTGAGCCAAAGGCAGAGGCTTAACCCACTGAGCCACCCAGGCTCCCCATAAGTCCATTTTTTAAAAAGCATTTGATGTGTTAAACTGAACATGCATTTCTTGGACTAAGAATTAAAGGACGGAGGACCAGGGTGGGCAGGGGAGGCACAAGGCAGGGCCAAGGAGTGAAGACTCCGCAGAGGCACCATAAAGGCCCTTACTGCACCTTTCAGACCCCAAGACCGGTCCCTGAGCTCCCTGCCTGCCCTTCGAGGCCACCGGTGAGAGGCCATCCCTACACATAGGAGTTGCCAGTGCCCAGGTCACCAGGGGAAAATAAAGATTTTTTTTTTTAAACTTGGTCAGTGTTGCACGTTGAACTGTGTTCCCCCCAAACTATGTGGAAGCCAGAAGCCCGCACACGTGAATGTGCCTGTATTTGAGGGTCTTTACAGAGGTAATCAAGTGAAAATGAGGTTATTAAACGGGCCCCAATCCAGTATGACTGTGGTCCTTTAAGAAGAGGGGTTATCAACCCCCAGATGCACAGAGATAAGTCCTCTGTGACAGAGGCCTTGACTGGGGTGACACATCTGAAGCCCAAGGATCCCCAGGATTTTCATCGGTCGCCAGTGGAGAAAAGGATGGATCAGATCCTTCCAGGAGCCTTGTTCAGATATGTGACCCTGACCTCAGATTTCCAGCGTCCATAATTGTGAGAAAATATATTTCTGTTGTTTGAAGCTGCCTGGTCCATGGAGCTCTGTTACCACATCCCCAGGAAATGATGTAGTTATTTATGACCAAACTCGGAAACCGTAGACGGAATTCTGGGAGTGACAATGAAGAGATACTTAAGTAAGCATAAGGTTGTAAAGAATTACTTCTTTTCTCTCTTTCTCTCCCTTCTTCCCTGTCTGTCCGACTCCAATATTCCGGTTTTTAAAATATAAGACATTATTTTTATTGATCTTTAAATACACAACTCTTAGTGATTTCTGGGGATGTGTCCACTTTTTTTCCCTCGTATATTTTGTATGGCTCCTCAAATAGCTAAAAACTTCATGGTCCAGGTGTCATTTTTAAAGCATTTTGCTCCCTCAAGTTACTCTAAGTATTTGATGTAAATGTTCCCTATTTTTCATAATATTCTGAAGGGAAAGATTTAATGATAATGAACAGTTACGTTAAAAGTTAGGAAATACAGAACCAGGTTAATCATCTTGTTCTAAATCACACAGCCGTTCTGTGATTAACAGGGTTTGGGAGATAAATCTCCCGGTTCCTTGATTAGCCTCCTTTAAACATTACACAATTTTATTTTATTTTTAATTATTCGCGTATAAGAGAAGAGTGAAAAATCCTTCAAATTGCCGTCATTCAAGAGTTGCCTTTTGGAGGCCTTTTCTATATTTTGGATAGAAATGTCCCTGAGAACTCATAAAACCTCAAACCAAATGATACATGTACATTGTCATGGTCTAATTTCCCCGTATCCACAAGAATTTCTTTCCCTTCCTCCGCATTCCACTCTGAGAACGAGGAAAGAGGCTCTCCACCTCTCAGAATGATGGAAAAAATCAGGCCCAAGCCTAGCTAAGCCTCGCTATGCTCCCTGGCTCCACACTTTTCTAGAACAGGGAGGTCCTGAGCTTGCAGACTGTGGGGCCAAGCTCATTCCGAATGCTTTAGCGAGCCCCGGGTCTGATTCCCTCCATCATTGCCCTTCACCATTGGCCTCCAAAGAGGAGCGCCATCTTCAAAGTCTGGTCCAGCCAGGAGAAAATTCCTTATCCTTTCTGCACCGCAGCCCGGTTGAAACAGACTGGAATTTCCTAAAGTACCAAAGAAAATTCAAGGGAAATCACAGAAAATCATGGAACCACTATACATAGCTGAGTTTGCCCCAAGGCTCAGACGACTTTCCCATTACTCACTGGAGCTCAAATACTCGAGTCAGGTGACAAAGACCACTTCTTGGCCTCCTGGTGTCTCAGCTTCTGAGGAATTCTGTACAAAGTGCCATTTCACTTCCCTGCCAAGCCAATGTCCTAAACACCTCGCCCTTGAGATCAAAGCTATGACTGGGGGCGCCTGGGTGGATCAGTGGGTTGGGCCACTGTCTTCGGCTCAGGTCATGATCCCAGCGTCCTGGGATCGAGCCCCGCATCGGGCTCTCTGCTCGGCGGGGAGCCTGCTTCCTCCTCTCTCTCTCTCTGCCTGCCTCTCTGTCTACTTGTGATCTCTCTCTGTCAAATAAATAAATAAAATCTTTAAAAAAAAAAAAAAAAAAGCTATGACTGGCCTGAGGCCCAGTCTCTGGGTTAAAGGTACATGATGAGATTCTTCACGCACTGTGTGGCCAGCGGTCCACAGTAGGCAGTGGTTTACCTCATAATGATCACAGTGCAAAATTGTGAAAATAGAACCACAGAATAAATGTGACCTTCATACAAGATGAATGACATCCACATCACAGCCCTTGTAGTCTGCAGTGAAAATAAGGCCAAGGCTGAGGGGCTCCAGCTGGTGATCCAGAAAGAAAGACAAAGAGCACTAGGAGAGCGTGTAGAGCAGAAAGTTGTCACAGACAGTGGGGCAGATGTGCAGGGGACGTGCCTGTCGCAGGTTGAAGCAGTCAGGGGTCTCTGGTGAGGAACAGGTTGTATAGTTCCGAAGAACAGAGAAGCTTCCTCAGATGATGGTGGGATTCGGGAACAAAACCAAGCAGGCCAGTTCCAGTTATCGCTAACAATGTTTGAGTTATGCCAGAAACGTGCCCGTCACCTTCTATGGGTCTCACGTCCTTCCGCGCAATGCTATTGGAAATCCTTCACCTGCAACAGGCAGAAGAGCTAACGACCCTCGAAACTGTCCATATCCTGTCCAAAGTCACACAAACCAGTGAGTGCCAAGCCAAAATTAGAATGGAAGTCACTGGGTGTTGTAGGCTGGGTCTTGACACTATAAAGTCACACACACACACACACACACATTCACACGTGTACACTCACGTCTTAATAGAACGGGAGAGGTGGGAGGCAGCCATCACCAGGAGATCACACGGGAGACAGCAAAGTGGGAAGGGAGAGGAGTCACAAGAAGTCAAGGACCCAACAGAGGGGGAATATTGTCCAAAAAGAAGAGCGAGGGACCCCAGCTGACCGTGGAGTGTCGGCGTAATGCTGACCCCCCAACCCAGCTGATGGCAGCGGAGAAGTGGAAAACCAGAATCACCTGGAGAAAGCTGTGTTTCAGTTTCCTTTGAAGACTCTTGAGGGCACAGAAGGGATTATCCCGCGTGGAACAAGGACCCCACACAGCCCAGTGCAAAGCGCTGTTGGCATGAGAACGGGAGACGAGTCAGGAATCCCAGGGAAAGCCCCCCAGAACAGCATGGTGCCGGAGTAGAAGAAAGAGAACAGACCACCCGAGGGGCCAGAACTTGGGTGATCCCTGGAGGCGACAGAGTGACGGGGCAGAACGACTCACCGGCTTCCAGGACCCACATGGGTCGGGTCCGTTTCTGTCCTCGGAGGTGCGGGGCACTGGAGCGCTCGGCCTGCGGTCAGCTGGTCGACACCCCCGCGGGAAGAGGCAACCTTTGGGGCCCCCGAGACCGTGGAGGAGGAAGGAGGTCTGCTTCACCCCGCCGACGGCTGGGCGCTCCCAGTGCCCGCAGCGGAAGCATTAGCAGGTCTAGGAGGCTTACCCTAGCGTGCCGGGAGGGAAGGTGAATTAATCTGCCAGCTATACATTCCTTTTTCCCACCGGAAAATCCGAAACAGAGAACAGTCGGTTCTGTACCTTCTGCTCGTCCGGAAGCGGGTGGGACGGGGACACAAAAGAACAAGGCTTGCAGTAATTATTATAATTAAGAACCTAAAATTGAAGCACTGTATCCTGGCCCCCAGGTGAAGTCAAAACTATGCAGCAGCTTCGTGACCGATGGCAGAATGCCTGGGTACACTCTTTTTCGAATCTTCTGGTCATAATTCTAGTCGAAAACCATCTCAACCAGCCACCCACCAATGTTACAGGCTTTCTCAACCAACTGGTGTTCCAGCCGTCTCTGACCCCTGCCAGGCCAGACCATGCTGAAACTGTTTTTGAGTGTGTTCTGAAGGTTCCAGGAAAAAAAATAAAAATAAAAAAAATAAATAAACAAACAAATAAAAAACCCAACTCTTTAGATAACGAGTTTGAACTAAATGTTTTTCTTCCTCTTGATAGCTCTCCTGGATGACTCTTGCAAGCTGAGAACAGCCCAGCACTACAGCCACGATCATTGTTCAGCCGCTGTTTCCTCTTCCTTTTCTCTTCTTCTATTAAGGAAAGTGTCAAACATGCAGAACAGCAGGGAGGGAAGAACAGTGAAGCCCATGTACCCATCACTCAGCTTCAGCAAATAGTGGCTTGTTTCAGCCACTATATTCAGTAGACACTTTCCAAAAAGTAAAAAAAAAAAAAGAAAGAAAGAAAGAAAGAAAGAAAAAAATGCATTGGACGTTACCCAAAATTTGGAGCCTGTCCCCTACTTCCTCCATCTTTCCTCTTACACTGGAATCCAAATTGAAATAGTTCTCAGCACAACTTACATACAATCTGTTGTTGCAAACTCTACCCAGATTCTGAATTTCAAGTACATTTCAGGGATATTATTCAGTTATAGGAATTAGGAGCCTCCTTAAAAAGAATTTTATCTCCTTTTCACTTATTCTTTTGAATGTGACTCTGAAACAAAACTGACCATTTATGCCAAGCTCACAATTTACTTGTTGGGGATTTAACCACATAGAGCAAATTCCAGTAAGAAGCTTAAGAAATTTCCCAGAGAAAGCAATGGTGTCGTGGGGGTGGGGGACGGGGAACGGGAGTGGTACGAATAGCCAGTCATGCAAGTTCAGTTTGAGGCTGCTGAAACAGCTCCTGGGAGATCATTTTAGTGTGAGTCAATGGAGACTATGCTAGAGGGAGTCAGAACTGTCCACTCGTCTTGAGTAAGGAAGAGACATGAGCCTTTCTGTTAAAAGTGTCTCCGAACTAGTGATTTCCTTCAGTATTAGCAACCATACCACCGCTTGCCAAGCTCTTTTGCTTTCTGTTAGCAGGTGAAAGGGAAAGGAAAATTATGAGCAGTGGGTACCAAATCTAGCTCAAGATCTAACCATGTTATTTATCACCAGAGTCATTTGAAACCTCCCATTGTGGGATTTGATGAACTCAAATGACTGCCTTAAAAAACAGAGAATCTCTATGTGACAGCAAACAATGGGTCTGGCAGAAAATACATCAGTGGGGCAGAAATCTTGGCCAGAGGCTTCTCCATGTCCATAGGAACTACTCCCAGAAATAAAATGCTTAAGGCAGAGATATGTGTCCACAGTGAATGCAGTCTCACAGAGGAGAACGGATCCATTACGCACACAATATACGCTATAGAAACCAGGAGACCCATTCTCTTGAGGCTTAAATGCCCTGGTGAGCCTTGGTTAACAATCAAGCATTCTGGAATGGAAGAGTTTTCTCAAGGACCCCAGAGGTGGCCTTCATCCACCTTGGACAACTTTTCCCAGTCTTGACCTTTGCAAAAAGACAAGGGAAAAGCACACCCTCCAGACACTTAGTGGCCTGAGTTCTGTCTGTACTCCCTCCGGGATGGGCAAGTAAGTTAAGTTTCAGGATGCCATTTACTTCAGTTCTGACATGGGGGAGGAAGTGGGCCAGATGGCTTGGGAAGGTCTGAAGGCAGCTCTTCAGTGACTCATGAACAAGGGCCTATGAGCACACATTAGGGCCCAGCTTCCGCTGGAGTGGATTTGAACCTGAACTCCTTCCAAGCTAGGGGACCACTGGAATGTCTCTTGATTTCTTCAGTAACCTCGAGATAGGAATGCCTACGTCCCAGGTTCTGGTGAGGACTGACCTCTTTAAACATATATCAGGCTCCTGACTTGTGGTATGATATGTATTGCTAGTACCCTCCTTCTAAAATGCTGTGATTTCAAACATCAAGAAATCCAGGAACTTTGCCTCTCTGGACCACAGCTGGACAATTTCGTCCAAAAGATTTCTCACCCTAACTTATTATCCAGTGGAGCATTAGAAGTATACAAATCTGGGTCAGTATTGCAGGGAAATACTCATGGGATAGACCTACAACACAGTTCACGTCTTATGTGAGATATTTTCCATATTTTTTTCCTTATTTCTTCCAAGTCACTTAGACATAAAAGAAACAGTCTAGGTTAAATCAAGCTGGGAAAGTGAAGTTTTTACAAAGTTTATATTGCTAATTAAATTAAGGTTTCCAGCAGATCAAGGACAAATGACTGAATTCAACAAAATATTTCCTTTGATCTCAAGATTTTTTTACTTCAAAGCCTAACCAGCAGGCTCATACAGGCAACGGCCCCTCCTCTCTCTGCAATGAGGGGCTCTTGGTCAAAGGACTTCGGGGGTCGGCTTCAGAGCAGTGTGAGCGCTGCAGTGGGTGGCCCAGCTCAGTCCAGACCCAGCATGTGGCGTCAAGACAATAGATGTGAGTCAGAAGATGTGGGTTTGAGGCTTGACTCTGCTGCTCACTCACATCCGATGAGAAGACCTCAGTCTTCATGCTCCCACCTGTGAAATGGGGCAATAATACCTAACATGTTAACTCACAAGTTTGATATAAAAAGAATGTTAGGTCTTTGGATTCACCAAATCCTAAAGTGAGATGAAGACATAAAACCCCAGGGGGACCCTACAGAGAAGGTTTCCTTTCTCTCTCCCAGGAAAGATTTTCCACCATGGGATCTCTAGTGCACCAACCAGTACATCATAATTCTTTGCTGGATGAGTGAAGGGCTAGATGAATATTGCGATGGGGAGGAGGCCCAGGGATTCTTGGTCCCTTCCACTTGTTCTCACCTTATCCTGGATCACCCCGTTCATTCTGCCCCAGCAGCCCAGGCTCACTTAATTCTAGGTGTAGTAAAAAAAGGAAATAGCTGGGTTGGGGAGGGAGAGGGGCCATGGAGGAGGTGTGGGAGGGAGCAAGGGCCACCCAGCAGCAAGGAAGGAAGGACAGCTATGGGGACAGAAGGGGGTTCCCCAAAAACACCTGTGGATGGGAGCCTCCTCTGTCCCCAAATCAGTGTATTGCGTGCTCACACGGACGAGAGATTTTCAGCATTATTCTCTTAAAGCTGTGTTTACTTCTGGTTGTGTAGATTAAATATTCATGCACTTTCAAGTTTTCGTCAGCCTGGAAAGACAAACACCTACTTATTGGTGATACAACTTCACGTCTGCCTGAATTCCTTAGTCACAAAAGTGGGTTTGCAAGACAGGGAAACCCAGACGTTGACTCCATGATGAGAGCATAATGAATAATAGGAGGTGAAACTTGAAGCGTGTGCCCTGTAGCCCTTTACAGATGGTTTCCAGGTCAACCTATTCCTTGGAGCTTCTTATTTCCAAGATAACTTGGGACAAACTTTATTGACCAGAATCAGAGAAAAGGAGCAGAAGCTGAAAGGCTGAGCTTGGTTGGCAGCTCTGGGCTGGCGTGTGCATGGAGAGCCCCCTGGGGTGTCCCTCTAGGTATTTCAACATAGGCACCCCCAAGCCTTAGATGGTGCTGATTTCCTAATCCACGTCTTCTGTGACTCAGCCCTCGGTAGGGGAGTGACTCAGTGGGCTAGCACTGCCCTGTACTCTGGGTGGAGACCCACTTGAAGATACGCCAGCATTTAGGATATACGAGACTGCAAGTCACAGGACACCCAACCTCAAGTGGCTTTAAGCCCAAGGCTGTGTATTCGTCTCACCGGAGCCATGCAGCGTGTCTGCAACGCTCTTGATTCTAGTAAGGCAGTGTGGGGAGGTGATGAGGGACACAGCCTCTCCCCTTAGTCTCCCTGGGCTCAAATCCCAGCTGGGGTGCTTCTTCGTGGTGGGATTTCCAGCAAGCTACTCCACTTCTCCCAGCCTCAGCTCCTGCCTTTGTAAAATCAGAGAAAACGATAACACCTCCCTTCCAAATTTGTGGCTAGTGCTGTTCATTAGTATATATAAACTGCTTAGCCCGTGCCTGGCTTATAATAAGCACTATATACATCTTAGTTCTAATCAATCATCTTTCTTCCTTAATATCATCCTCTCCTTTGTCAAAAGAGGTTTCTGAAGGCACCAAGCTTCACACTGCCCAGGACAACATGCGGGACAGCAAGGAAGTGTCATGAAAGGGAAGGGCATGAAAGGGAAGCGAGCTTCCTAGTACCTCTCTCTTTAGTGGGAAGAAAAGTCTTTCCTGCACACCTTCATCCTTTTACACTCTAGCCGATAGGTCAGGACTGAGCCACATGGTGAGTGTGGCAATGCCTAGCAAAGAGGACTGGATTAGCATGGGTTAGACCCTTTGTGCTTAACATGGTAGCCACCAGCCTCATGAAGCAATCTTGAGGTAAGTCAAAATGGGTCAAAATTAGAAATCCATCTGTTCAGCCACACAAGCCACATTTCAAGTGCTCAATAGCCGCACAAAGCTGGTGGTCTCCATAATGAGTATGGACGGTTTCCATCCCCACAAAAAGTTCTGTTGGACAGTGCCAGAATCAGAGTTCATGCATGAAGAGCCATCTTTCCCCGCACAAAATCGGGGCTGTGTTCACAAGGAGAAAGCGGAGGTGACTGTTGGGTTGGTAATCAACAAGGAAGGAGGAATGGGAGAGAATGACAGCACAGACCCTCGCGAGATCAGAACAGTGGAGGTGAGCATGGTGGCTGGGAGAGAGACTCAGTGAGGGTAAGGACGCCTCATTAGACCTCAAGTTTACCCAGCTAGCCTCTTCGCTCCCTACCATCTCTCACACACAGGAGCCCAGCCATTGGTGGTGGTGGATATCAGAATTACCAGGAAGGATCTGTTAGACCTCTCATCTTAGTAGCTTCAGTTGCTGAAAGACAAAAATGAACTTCCAGACTGCATACACTCTGGACCCCAAGCTAGCACTATGGCAAGGCTCTACAAATCGCCGTGCCCATGTTGGCTATTTTTGATTGTCATGCAAAATGGGGTAACACCATCTTCCACTTCATATAATCACCATGAGACACAACACATAATATGACAAAGTCCTCAGGAAAATCCTACCAATCTACCTACCAGAGGATCATCACTGGCTTACCCTGGGGCTGTGGGGAGTGGTAAAAGTCCTCTAAATGTTGAAGAAGGAGTCAGTGGACTGCAGCAGGAATGCAGCCAAAGTAATAACAAGAACTAACATGTAGTTATGTTTAACTAGTGCCAAGCATCTACCTTAGGTCGGGAAGTAGCAGAAGGAGATTTGTGCCCAGATATCCTACTAGCAGAGCCCAGGAACTCTGCCCTGCTTCCTCTCCAGAACTCTGGATGACTAAGCTCTTTGGGGATCAGTCAGAGCAATGGTTCTCAGATTCCAGCATGCATCAAAATCATCTGGAAAGCGTGTTAAAACACAGATCTCCAAGCCAGCAATGTGCTGGAGCAAGTTCCTCCCATAGGCTCAGAGGAACACATCATGTGTATCTCCTCCCAAGTGCGTGTTCAATAACGTCACATTGGTAGCTTGAAATCAGTCATAGTGGGAGAATTTAAACCACAAGAATCGGCAAACTCTGGGGCATTTTTTTTTCTGCCCAAGAGGCAGATAGCACCTTTACCAGCACACCATTGTCTAGTCTCCATTCCCAGAATCTCTGATTCAGTAAATCTTAAATGGGGCCTGAGAATTTATGTTTCAAACAAATTTCCAGGTGATGCTGATTCTGTTGGTCCAGGGACAGCACTTAGAGAACAGCTTAGGAAAACATTTCAGAGGGCCCTGAAATGGAGAGCATATGGGTATCCTAAGTCATCATTTGCAAGAAGAACACTGATGATCTCATCAAGGAATGGTGGCTGTAGATGATCCTACATCAAATCAATACTCATAAGAGCTAATGTGTACACAGTGGTAGGTAGGCGGGGACTGTCCTTGTCGTCCCATGCCTTAACGAGTTCAATCCTCCTAACAACATTAGACATATGTTCTAAACTAATAATATAGCTGAGGCCAAAGCACAGAACAGTCAAATGACTTGCGGAAGGCTAGATGGAGTTGATGAGATGTGAACTTGGGCAGTCTGGCTCCAGAGACCTTGAGTTTAACTGCTATGTCACAAATCACAGATGAGAACTGACTGTAGTTTAGCCAAATATAAATCTACTAAGAGTTACCTCAAAAAAAAAAAAAAAAAAGAAAGAAAGAAAGTAAAACAACTTCAAGGAATATACACACAAAAAGGAATTTGAATTTGTTTTTCCCAACTAGACTTTTCTGACTTAAAAGAAAATGGATAAAGGGTTTACATTCTTCTCATTCCTCCAGGATCATGTGCAGAGCGTACCACCAGGTAATGAGAAAGTCATTCTCCTAGATCGGGGGTCAGGAAGCTTTTGCAAAGAACAAGATAGTGAATACCGTAGGCTTGGCAGGTCATACCGTCTCTTGTGAAGCTATTGTACTCTGCTATTATAGTTTGAAAGCATCCATAGAAACTATGTGAGAGTGTGTGGCTATATCCCAGTGAAACTTTGCTTATAAAACCAGGCATTGGGCCCTATTCCGTTACAGGCTATAATTTGATGACCTGTTCTAAATTCATGTAGAAGTTACTCCTAAATAACCAGTAGGAACTATGGCTTCATTAAATTTAGGCAGAATGTTACCTCCCAAAAAACCACAAGCAAATAAACAAAAAACCCACTAGTGTATCTGAATAATATTTGATAGATACCAATGAAAATCTCCTCAGAAGATGATTCATTTCTCTGCTTCTGGTTTGGTTATAGAAGCTCTTCCTTGGTTTTAGATTATGGTAGGAGGCTCAGCTGGCTGGAAAATCACATGACTAAGATAAAGGTCCACAGATCCACAGCTTAGCTTAGCTGTACTCCTGTTGGTCAAGAGGGAAATGAGACAAAAAGAGGGAAATGACCTCATGTGACCACTTCATGTACATTATGAGAGGCTTAGAATCAATTTAGAGTGTAGCTTCTAAGTCAGCAGTATCATCTTTCTTCTGAAAAGAAAGAATAGAATGCTTATTCCATTTTATCTACCGACACTGATACCCAAGAATGGGATGATGGTCTCTAAAGGATTTGAAAATAAGGTGTCCTACATCTGTCTTCTCCTTAACTTTGAGATTGACACCATCTTGGTAAATGCCTCTAGAACTTCTAGAACTATTCTTCTAGGCTCTAACCTGTTCTTGACTCCAGACTCTCATAGCTTCTGATAGTTTTCATAACACACACCCCTGATCCTTCTGCACTCATGGACAAGAAACTCTCTGGACTACCACTGCATACTGATGTAAAGTCAAACTCCTTGACCTCACATTCAGGACCTGAATATGACCTAGGCCATTGTTTTCTTTCCCAGTTTATCTTAAAGGCACCCAGTTTCTAGTCCCACATAATCACCTCGTGAAGAAGGAAGCTCCAAGGGCTTAGACAAGTGTTTCAACCAAAACAACAAAACCACATAGCCATGGGAGAACCATAATCATAGCCAAGAGAAAGACAAAGCTGGAGGTAGCAAGATAGTCAAGAAATCAAAGAGAGGAACTGGGGCTAAGTTTCAGAAATAAAGCAATAGACTATATTTCCCCTTGTCTATGGTGTCTGGTACTTGTTTTCTGGAAAGATCTGGGGCTCGAAAGGACAACGGGGCTGAGGCCCTAGGTCAGCACTTTCCAAACTTACCTTTCCAGGAGAGTCACTTGGATGGCTTTTCACATAAATATGGATAATCCTCATCTCAGACCCCCAGGGAATCTGAATTTTAATAATGCCTAAGGTAATTCTTATGATTCTTATGATTGTTCGTATGAAATTCTTATGATTATTCAAGTTGGTAAAGTGCTGATTTCACATGAAAATCACTTGGAGGCCACATGGAGAGGCCACATGGAGGTGTGCAGGCTGACAGCCCAGCTGAAGTTCCAGGCAATAGTCAAGCTCAACCGCCAAGTATGTGTGTGAAGTGTGAAGATACTTTCAGATGACCCCAGGCCCCAGGCTGCAGGATACCCCATCTGAGGCCCCAGACATCGTGAATCAGAGACAAGTCATCCCCCCTTTACCCTGACTGAATTCCTGGCCAACAGAATCCAGAATCCAATAGAATGGTCTTTAGACATTTTTTCAAAAGCTCACCTGGAGAACTTTTTAAAAAAACGCCTTAACTTAGGTTCTGTCCCCAAAACATCCTGATTTGTTTAGTCTGGAGTAGGATATGGTAGGATTTCTGAAGAGTATCCCATTGTAGGAGTGTCGTAGCGCTCGCTTATCTGTCCCCACGTCAAGGGACAGCTATTTACAGTCATAAAACTATTCTCATTCAGGTCTCTGCGAACATGGGTTTTCATTTCACTTGCATAAACATTTAGGAGTAGGATTTCTGAGTTGTTAACTAAGTGTGCGCTTAACTCTGTAAGAAACTGCTGGATTCTTTCCCACAGGGGCCTCAACATCTTATGGACCCACCACAATGCAAGAGAGCTAAATGCTCGTTTTTCGAGGTCCAGCATCCTTTTAATTTCATGGTGTTCTCCCATGAAAAAAACATTTGCTCACCAATTTGAGATGAACTGTAGTTCTTGTTATAAAAACAGAGTAAATGCTAATTCTTTTCACCTAATTAGAGGACAGAGTTTTCATAGCCGTCGTTTCCAATGGCTGCAAGTGAGGTTTCCTTTTTTCTTTGTCTGTTTCTCTCTTTCTTTTCTGTACCACAGTACAGACTTAAGAATTTTTATTTACTCCATACTTAAAATCAATACCATTTATTATTCTTTTTGATACTCAAAGTGTCCCAAATTTGCCTAATGAGAATGCTGTCAAGTTGGTCCTTGGGCCTTTCAACATGGCTTTATTAGCTTTTGATACTTCTTGCCTTTTGGAAACAAGAAGATTCCTACTCTTACCTTGAAATTTCCTTGAACCAGGCCTAGAATCAGCCATTTCTCCAAGAGGACTGGTTCCTTTAAGTGATACTTAGAAACCACATCTGGACAGACTTCTCGTGGTTTTTTATTCTTTCTGTGGAAATATACACACACCTACACACACACACATACACATATTAGATAAAAATTAAGACATATACATGCATATAAATCATGAATTCATACCAATAATGCCAATTAAATTTTAGTCTTCTTACTTTCTTTGACTTTTTAACTTGTACCTTTTTTCTTACACCAGAAATCTTGATTCTTTTTTTTTTTAAAGATAGATTTACTTATTTATTTATTTGGGGTTGGAGGGGCAGAGGGAAGGAGAGAATCCCAAAGCACATTCCCATTGAGCACAGAGCCTGACATGGGGCTCAATCCCAGGACCCTGAGATCATGACCTAAGCCAAAATCAAGTGGGACACTTACCAACTGACTGAACCACTCAGGCGTCCCCGGAAATCTTGATTCTTCACAAAACTAACATATCTACTAATTTGCTTTATTTCATGCTACAAATAAGGTGGTGTCAAAATCACATCGCCAGTAGTATTACTACTACTCATAAAGCTGCTGAAGGAAGTCTGAGATTTCTGTGCAGTTCTTTCTTACATGCTTCCCATTAGGAGGTCCATGCAGAGGACGGAGTTCACACGTCTCTGGAAACGATTCTTTCTCTGTGCGATTATGTTTCTAACTTGGTGTGCATTTAAGTGTATTTTTTCCCATTTGTTTGAATTTCAGGCTCTGACCTTCTACTCTACAAGCTCCCTGGAGGATTCCAGCTATGGTCAGGGCATCACTGAGCTTCTGGTTTGTTCTCTCTCCTCTTTCCCTCTCCTTGAAATGGCTTCTCTCCCATTTCCCTTCATTGAAACTCCACATCTTTTCTTTAAGGCTCACCTCCCCCATCCACAGCCCTCCCTTTGATCCCATTCGTCAAGAAGTAGCATTTCCTTCCTCTGGACTCCAGTGCCTTTTGACCATTCCTGATGGGATGTTAAATGTTCTACCTTGCTTTATAGCCTTTGGGTCAAGGGTCTGTAAAGTTTTGCTGTAAAGGGCCAGACAGCAAGTATTTTCAACTCTTCAAGTCACATACCTCTCTGTACATTCTTTTTCTTCTTTATAGTTTATGTACATACTCTTCTTATAATGTACATACATACTCTTTTTCTTCTTTATAATTCTTCATATTCTGAGGGGGCAAGACTAACAAAAACAGGGGATACCTTGAGGTTTGGCACGTAAATATTTTGCCAACAACTTCCTGATATCATCTTGTTACTCTTGAGTAACCTTGGGGGCAGGAAAAGTCTTACTTGCTCCTGCATGCCCCACTTACAGCAGAGCACACAGGGAAAGAGATGCTCACCCAACATGTTTTTGGTTCATGAAGATACAGTATTATGAGATGGCATACTTACAAGAACCAGTAATTAACCCAGAAAATTGAGCTATCCAGAACTATAAAAGCTCTATGTATAAACATAGAGCCTTGGTTACAGACAGTAACCTAGAGATGGTACTATCCAATGTGTTCCCTCCCTTACCAAGCCTGTTTCCAAGGGAGAGCAGGGGCTGGCAGTGGTGTGTTGGTGCAGATCGTCACAGGCGTGGGAGTTCTCGGGACCACACACAAGCCTCAGAGAGAAAGACAGAGAAAGAGTTAATAGCTACAAATGTCCAGGAACAGACAGGATGGCAGAGAAGGGAGTACTTCAACTTCCCTCCTTGTGACCAGAAAGTGGGTCCCAGTTCCCAGGAAGGTATTAGCCCCTGCCCACGGAGGAGATTCCAACAAGGTAAGAAGGGAGTTCTAGTTTCTTGGAGCCTGATTCCATTTCCATGTGTGTCTGAAAGAGGAAAATAATCTGATATCATGGGAGAGGGAGAGAAAGTAGAAATGCTCTTTAAAAATTTGTTTTCTTATGTCCGAGGAGGTTTGTACTGAGACTTTTGTTTCTTCCCTCAACCTGTCATATCTTAAGCCATAGGTCGCTGTAAATTAAAAGGGCATTTAAACAAAATGAGTTTCTCTGAATAGTATTAACCTCGTCAAGGGGTTACAAAAAGGGGTGACAAAATCTAGAAATTGTACTGATTGATGCCTTTTAAGCAAAACCAAGCCAAACATCTGAACTATTTCTGCCGTCTCTTGCATATTAAGATGTAACACATTTGTGATATTTGTTGACATTTGTTATACTTCTGATGAACAATTAGTCTGCAAGAATATTAACAGGAAATTCCATTCGTGAGATAAGCAGCTGTTTGTGCAAAGCTTCGCCAGATCATGGGACCAAAATCTTCTTTATGCAACTACCGTTTACTGAATAGTCAGCATTCCTTACGTATCCAAAAGGAAATGCTTTGAAAATAACTTTTCTGGCTAATTTTGACTCTTCCATTTTCCTAAGGAGAAAATAACTTTCATGCTTCCTTTGGACTCTTATACTGGCAGTGTGCAAAGTGTGAATATTTAATAGCGTCCTTCGTCACCATGTAAATTTCAAATAGTGGGCATTGCCAAGTGACCAACTTGAGTTACTTCCAGGCTGTCATAGAAGAATGATAAGGTGAGTCTTAACCCCAACTCCACAGCATGCCATAGTGCATTATTATTTCACTCTGGAAGTAAAAACCGAGGGCCTGGCATTATATGGAACACGCTCTGGTTCAAAAATACGGACCTCTTCCATTTTTGAGCTATTAAAACATTTCCTATAATAGTGTCCTTGCAACATTTATTTAACATCCTGGCAGTGGCCCGGAATACATCTCCAAAAGACTGAGAGGAAAACGAGTGGTAATGAACAGATTAGGGGGGCGCCTGGGTGGCTCAGTCAGTTCCGTGTCTGCCTCTGGCTCAGGTCATGATCTCAGGGTCCTGGGATCGAGCCCCACAGCAAGCTCTCTGTTCAGGGTGGGAGGTGGGAGTCTGCTTTTCTCTCTCTCTCTCTCCCTCCCTAATAAATAAAATAAAAAATTTTTTAAAAAGAACAAGTGAAGGCACAATGTCATCACGGAAGTGGTGTAGTTCTACATGTGTACTAGAAAGGCGAGACATTCCTCACTAAGCGGCCAGGCTTTTATCACGGATTCACTCACAAACCATCAATCACCAACTGCTAAATACCATTCCCGTCTGCCTCTTCCTTTCTATCCCAACTGCCTCATCTCCCCCTCTTCTCTACCATATAATGGACAAAAAAGGAAATGCGGAAGGCCCTTGGCTATATTTTCAAGTAAAAGCAAAAACCGTAATTTTATCTGCATCAGTAAAACATCTCCGAGCAGGCATTCTCAATCCGCACACATTTATTTATAAATGACACACAGGCGCTTCTCCCAACTAGAGCATTAAATAGCAGTAGAGTTTAGTGTCATTTTTTTTTTTTCAGATTAAAGAGTACATCTGCACCCAGTTTTCTTCTACTCTGTCCTTGCAGACATTTTGAGGTACAGATGTCCCCTGCAACTTGTGAGTCCATTGCTCAAAACAGCCACCAGACAAATTTTCTGAAATAATATCCGATCTTAATTCAGACCCTGGCTGAAGTCCTGCCGCGATGGTCTTTAGCTTTTACTTGACAATAGACCCGAGACCATCATGGATATCCTTCTTAGCTGATGACGGCCCCAGGCCTGGTTACAAAGATAAGCCGGTATCTGCTCAGATAAACAGAACCCCCCCCTTCTACCAAGTCCTTTGCTCTAGTCTTGCCGAAGTTGGGGCGGCGGAATGCAGACAGAAAAGGCTCTGCCTGCTCCTGGTGGTTCTTGTCCGTCAGGCTCTTTTCCAGTTGAGAACACCCCAAGGATTTAACTGGTTGAAAGTCTGAACTACGACTTCCCAGGAGGATTAAGAAGTCTCCTTTCTAGGGAAGGCGGTCAAATAATGCAAACTTCCAGTTACAAGATAAGTAAGTCGTGGGGATACAGTGTGCAGATGCCATGGTGACCAGAGCCAGCGATACTGTATTGCATATTTGAAAGTTACTAAGAGAGCAGATCTTAGAAGCTCTCATCACAAGAAGAAGACTTGTGAATGATGTATGATGATGGATGTTAACTAAGCTGATGGTGGTCATCATTTTGGAATATATATATATCAAATCATTATGCTGTACACCTAAACTTAAAACAAGGTTATAGGTGGTAATTTTAAAAATTAATACAAGGTTATACATATTAATTAAAAAATGAATACTATGTTATATATATTTAAAAATAAATTCATTTTTAGGTTACATGTATTCAAAAATTAATATTAATCCTTCGAATTATTAACTTGACATTTAATAATATTAATTTAATTAATAAATTAATATTAATTAATTTAATAATATTAATAAAAATAATTACATTACATGTATTCAAAAATTAATACAAGTTTATATGTACTAATTTAAAAATTAATACAATTAACATAAAATAAATATAAAATGGTAATAATAATGAAAAAAGAAGTGTCTGCACTCTGCTGCTAAAACCTCAGCAAGACTAGAGCAAAGGACTTGGGGAGGGGGGGGGTCTGTTTATCTGAGCAGATAGCGGCTTTTCTTTGTAGCCAGGGCTGGGGCCATCATCGGCTAAGAAGGATATCCATGAGGGTCTCAGGTTTATTTTCAAGTAAAATTCTTTTAAAGAATTTTAAATCCTGGAGTGCGAGATGAATCCTACTATTGACAGACAGGAAACGTGCCCATGTACCTTCTCACTAGTCCCGACTGGCTGTAATTATAAACTACAAATCCCAAAGGCAATCCCAACATGCACCCCAAGACCTCCTCCACTCCACATCACGCTCATTATTTCATAGCATCAACTTGGACCCAATTTCCCCAGCCCATAGAAGAGCTGTACCTCGCAGTCAAGTCTCCATCAGCGGGATCACCATCCGCCCTACCTCCCATGCAGCAAACCCAAGGCCTATGCCCAATAGCTCCCTCCCCTTCATGCCCACGTCTATACCCCTACCCCTCATCTCGGACAAGTCAGCCTCTCTCCTCTGCCATTCATTAATCCACGCCTTCAGGGCCTCTTGCTTCAATGATTATAATGGTCTCCAGGTTGGTGCCCTACCCCCCAGGGGCTCCATACACTAGTTACAGCTCTGGGGCAGTTATCTTCTTAAAAAAAAAAAATCGGCTTATGACATTTTTTCCCAATTAGCAACTTATATTACTACTCTTCGTAGATGTTGTCCGCAAACACTTGTTCACACGCCTCTACTAGTACAAAGTTCTGAGTGCACACCTCTACAATGATTATTTATTCAAAAATTATGAACATGTATTACTGTGTTCATATCTTTCTGCCCGTTATAAAATGATACACACATGAAAATAGATGTTAAAGTATGAACTGATCTCTATGTCCTATTTTGGACATGGGGTGATGAAACTGTCCTATAACCTGATTATAATGGTGGTTACCCCTCACACACACACACACGTTTAACAACTGGGTGTTAAACTCCACAGACCTGTGCACCAATAAAAAGTCAATTTTACTGCTTGTAAATTTAAAAATGTATTTTAGAAAAGTATGAGATAACACTCAAAATAAATAATTTTAATATATTTACCCACTAGCAGTTGGATTACCCTTTGTATCTTGAGTGTACATACGCCATGGGAGGATCACAGCATTAAATTTAAACGACTCAGATTGTCATCCCGGCTGCTATCAAAGAAGCAGCAGGAACATCTTCAAGTCATTGGGGGGCTTTTCCACTCATTTTGTAATGAGGATAGCTCCAGCTGCATGATATGGAAACACACAGTCAATATGAATCACAGAGTGTCTAACTACTACAAAATAGAGAGTAATTTGTGTTATTCTTCTAGAACACATACTCAGTCTGTATTTGTTTTTGGGACCTGCCCACAGTAATGACACAGAAAGGCACTGGCTGGAATGAGCCAGACCAGGGAAGAAATACCTACAATGCTAAGTTAAAATCACCTCTCACATTAAAGGAACCTCAAAAATCTGGATGCGGGGTGCCTGGGTGGCTCAGTGGGTTAAAGCCTCTGCCTTCGTCTCGGGTCATGATCTCAGGGTCCTGGGATCGAGTCCTGCATCGGGCTCTCTGCTCAGCAGGGGAGCCTGCTTCCTCTATCTCTCTGCCTGCCTCTCTGCCTGCTTGTGATCTCTGTCTGTCCAATAAATAAATAAAAATCTTTAAAAAAAAAAAAAGTTTAAAAAAAAATCTGGATGCAGAAGAGCAGCCCAGAAGGAAGTTAAGGAAGACAGATTGGGATGGGACTCCCACCCCCTCTGCCCCCGCCAGGTAAGGTCTCATTCTGTATCAACTACTTGGGGATTGAAAACTTGAAACCAACTACCTCGGTGTGGAGCAAAATCAGATGCTCCATCTCCCATTTCACCAAGATAAACCCACACGGTCTGCCCGTTTGCCAAAGTGAGGAAAACATGTGGAAGACTGAATGGGTAGACAGAAAGGAATCTTCCAGGTGTTCTGTCGTGCTACCCTTCAAGCTTAGAGAGCACCGCAAGGCTCGCCCTTTTCATGTCTTCAGGCTACTTCACAGCTCTGTATTTGCAACTCTCTACTCCACAGCCAGCTTGCTTCGGCTCTTTAGGATTTGTTTTAGCATCCCTGATTGTCTACACGTGTGTATGTTGTTGGAATTTTCTTTTGAACCCGTTGTAACGTCTTATTAGTTTCCTCACTTCATCTGTGTGTTAAAGAATATATTTGAAGGGCACCTGGTGGCTCAGTCTGACCCTTGGTTTCAGCTCAGGTTGTGATCTCAGGGTCATGGGATGGAGGCCCTCCACCTCCACCCCGAGTCAGACTCCGCTCAGCAGGGTCTTCTCTCCCTCTCTCTCTCCCTCCCGCCCCCCAAAATAAAAATAAATGCATACATCTTTAAAAAAAAAAGAATATATTTGATACATGTTCATCTTCATGAGAATCATAATTTGGCCCTTGGGGGAAAAAAAAAACTTTCCTTTTAATGCCAAGAACCCAGGAAAGCCTGGGAGACTTGTCACCTTATCAGAAAGTGTATCCTCATGACAGATGGGAGCAAAGAACCAAAGGAAATTTTCCCTCTGATTAATTTTCTGTTCTCTGAACAAATAGATATGCTGTAGTCAGGGGGCAGAGGGACTTCAGCTGATCTGAAGAAAGACAACTTTGCAGATAATTCTGTTAAAGGTGAAACAAAAAAATTTTAATTGAAATTTTTATCTTCAAATCTACCGCAGGCTACAACAGACATTTGATCCTGGCCTCTCCCTTCTCTCCATTTCCAGCCACCTACGTCTAGAACCTTCTATTCAGGCACAAAGAGTACGCCCCTCACCCCTTGTGCTCCCTTCCTATAGAATGGGGGAAGTGGAGGGGAAATCCTCTGTCCCCCTTTTACCTCCTCCTGTGACAGGGTTCCAAGACTTGCCCGTATGGCTTCTTACATCTTTTCCCAAATGTTCATAAAATGTGTACAAATCTCTATGGCTCAGATGCTAACAGTTCATCTGTTTGCATGAATATCAAATTAAGAAAACTCATTATTCCCACTTTGCTCTAGAGGTTCACATTGGGGGTAGAACTGTGTTTGTAGAAGAAAATCCTTGATGCCCCGTGGGGCTAGAAGGTGAGGCCCTGAGCCTGTCACTTAGAAGCAAATTACAGAAAGATAGTTAAGCAGCCCTGCCTAATGAATGAGACAGAGCTGGATGAACAGAGTTGAGTGAGGTGAGGGAGAGCCAAGGCAGAGGAAGAGAGAAGAAAGAAGGAGGAAGGGGAGGAATGGAATTAAGAGTCCGTGGAAATACCCAAGAAACATTTTGAAGACTAGGGGAGTCTGTTATTCAACTTTAAATGAATAGCTCTACAGCTCTGCAGTGGGACCTCCTTGCCATCAACCTGCCAGCAGAAACCTGCCACATACCACTGCTTCACATGTGTTGTATTTTCATGGATGGAGCAAATAATCAGGGGTGCCATTGTCCATGGAAGGGTGTTTGAGCAGAGCTGATCTTGATCTAAGAAAGCCGTGGTGGGTAACACAATTGATGCCGGGTTTACTCAAATATGTGACTCAATGCGTCTGGAATCTTTGAGATCCTAAAGTAGACACTCCTTGAGGACAGGAGGATACAATATTCCTTTTCTCCAAGCAGAGCAAAATGGTTGCTTCAAGACAGGTGATGAAAGATTAGAGCCTCAGTTTACAAATTTTAATGAATTAATAAGTACTGAAATGCCATTTGTCATAGCTTGTGGGCCAAGATACAATGATTGCTAATCCAAATGGTTATCTAAAGGCATTTCATGTTCTTATATTTATTATGTGATGTAATATAGTATTATTATTTGTATTGTTATACATATTTTTCTTTGGGGTTAAAACATTCCATATTCTTTGGTGGTATCAAGCAGTGTGTCAACCCTTGAGGTCACTATTGTTCTTAAATATTCAGTGTAATAATATTCAGTGTAATAATAAGTGTAATAGTAAGGAAGTATAATAATAGTGTGATAATATTCAGTGTAATTCAGTGTAGTTATAAGTGTAATAATAAGGAAGATTTTGAAGATGTTCAGGTCCTGAGTACCTACCAGGGGCCAGAAGATGATGAGTTCTAGAGGAACTGTTAGGAGCTGAATCATGTCCCCCCAAATTCATACATTGAGGTTATAACCTCCAATATCTCAGAATGTGACTGTATTTGGAGATAGGGTTTTTAGAGAAGCAATCAAGGTATCATGAAGTCATATAGGTGGACCCTAATCCAACCTGACTGGAAGAGGAAATTAGGACACAGAAGAAAAACCATGTTAGGACACCTCAAAAAGATGGCCATCTTTAATCCAATGAGAGAGACTTCAGAGGAAAGCAGACCTGTCAACACCTTGCTCTGGGACTTCCAGTTTCCAGAACTGTGAGAAAATAAATGTCTGTTGTTTAAACCATCCAGTCTGTGGTATTTTTTATGTCAATCCTAGAAAACAAAGAGAGGGACCATGTTTTCCAAACTAAAAATTAGGACATGTGACCTGACAAATACAAATAGTTTCTAGTCAGTTGACTGTATTTGAAATCTAGCCATACCTAATGCATAGCCTTACTTCCAAATAGGACTTAACTTAATCCTAGAAAAATACTTTTACTCAATTCCCTATAAAATCTTTTAAAAGGGGGCTCATTTGCCACCACTGAGAAGACACAATATCTCCATTCTGAAATTGAAGGTTTACTGTCATGGATCATTTTGACGCCATTTAAAAACTAAACCAAATGTAAGTTAGAGAGGATTAAGGCAGAAACCCATAGGCTTTTTGTCCTCAACATATAACATAGACAAAATTATCGTAAGGGCACACTGTTCTATATTTAGGAGACCGGAAATCTAAGAACCCGAATGCCTTCAAGAAGACAAATCCTATAAGAGGAGTCGCCTCCGCCAGCATGTGCAGACTCTTAGGCTGACAAGTTACATAATTAGAAAACACCTGGGGGGTGGGAATGGGAAGGAATTATTTCAAACTAAATATTCTTTAAGATTTAAATCAAAGAATGCATTGGAACCTAGCCATGGTTGTTGATACAGTGCATATGAAACCCAGTGCCTGTTTTCTCCCTCACAGCTAGAATTTTTAAATCAAAGCTCTTATTTATTAATAAGCACTACACAAAAATGCTAATGTGTATATGTCAAAAGCCCTTTGGGGATCAAAAAAAAAAAAAGAAGAAGAAGAAGAAGATGATGATGAAGCAAGTGGAATCCTTGTCAAATATAAATACAAGCCAGTTGTGAATTTTGTTTTTCCTTTATCCTTTCGTCAGAAAACTTCAGACCCACAGACTTTACATTGTAACTCTGCATTTCCATTTTCTGCACAGGTTATAGAAATACAGCTAACTAGAAAGGAAAATTAAATTGTGACTATTAGTGGAAAAATTCAATTATTTGACTCCTGGGGTAAGATGAAAAAGTGGAACCAAATTGCAAAATTACTCAAATCACAAAAACCAGTGAAGAAAATAAGAAAGGCTAGGGGAAAACGAGTTACATCAACTGTCCTTTTAAAAATGAGGAGGGAAAACCCATATTAAATCCTTGGAAAATGTTGCCCAGAAAAAAGCTGGGTGTTTCCAAAGATGGAGAGAGAGCTCTTGGCCTGGTATCCCCGGAAACATTGCCAACACAGAAAGATGACCAGGTAAAATGTTAGGGGAAAATATCCCTAATTTCTCCCCACTTTGAAGGAAAGCAGCCTAAGGGGATAGGTATGTAGCACCCCAGGGGACAGGAGTGGAATGTCTCCCTTGAATAAAAGTCTCAACCCATCTGCCCACTGACTCTCCCACCAGGACTGTTCAGGGAAAAGAGAATATGTGTGAAAGCCCATAATGGTCTCTATTAACTCATAAGCGTTTCCAAGGATGAGGGACAAAAGAGAAAATAAATAGTATGACAAAATGCCTGGTGTTTGTGAATTGAGTAATTTTATAATTCGTTTCTGCTTTGTCATCTTACCACAGAAGCAAATAATTATGGGGGGTGAGGTATGAGGCCTCTGCACAGAGGCCTCCTTTATAACCCTCTCCCGCTCTTCAGATCAAAACTGCCATCACAATAGGTGGAGTATGGAATACCTCTGCTGTTTAGGAGCTGTGTGACCTTGGACAGGTTACTTAACATCTCTTAGCAGCAATTTCCTCATCCATAAAATGAAAATTATTATGATACCGACATACAAAGATAAAATGAGTTAACATATACAAAACAGCTAGAAAAGTGCTGAGCGTATAGTAAACACTCCATTAGTTCTGATTAGAATTATTTTTTTTAAGATTTTTATTTATTTATTTGAGAGAGAGAGCACAGAGGGACACACAGAGTCCCCAGTGAGTAAGAGCTCCATGCAGGGTCTTGATCCCAGGACCCTGAGTTCATGACCTGGGCCGAAGGCAGATGCTTCACTGACTGAGGCACCCAGGCACCCCAATGACTATTACTATCATTGTCGAATTCTCTAAGTCTTCTTTCTCTTTTTCTCTCTGGCTAGGGCAGGTATAGGATGGCCCATGAAGGGTCAGGTATTACCACAGCTACTGGTGATTTAAAATTAAAAAATCCAATGCCTGGGTTAATGAAGCTCTCAGTCCTTGGGAGAGGTGAGGGGCAAACATAAAAACTAATGACCCCCCAAACCCTAGCAGTGATTTCCCCAAGCTATGTATGGCACAGTGCTCACAGTCAGGAGATTTCTGAGAGATCCCCACTGCTGATACCAGTATCCAGTCCATGAAGATACCAGCGGGTCCCACTCCTCTTTCAATGGCCAGACGTGCTTTGGTCATTGTTAAATACTCTGTTTTTTGTTCTTCCAGCTCTTCCTGCTCTGTGTTAAGCAAGAACATCACAACCCTCAATCAGCCCCTTCTTGTTATATCTTTTGCACAATTTGCCACTTGGGTAGGGTACATCAAAGCCCCACAAAAGTGATCTCTTAAGCTCCTGCATTACATGCATAAGTATCCTGACAACATGTACCCACGTTCTTGTCCTTCATTCCTCTTGAGTTATCACAGCAATCCAGCACATGTATATTTCACATACTATATTCTTTTTTTTTAAAGATTTTGTTTATTTATTTGACAGCAAGAGATCATAAGTAGAGAGAGAGGAGGAAGCATGCTCCCTGCCAAGCAGAGAGCCCAATGCGGGACTCAACCCCAGGACCCTGAGATTATGACCTGAGTCGAAGGCAGAGGCTTAACCCACTGAGCCACCCAGGCACCCAACACATACTATATTCTTAATCTTCTTTTTATTCCTTTTTCCCCATTCCTATAATCCTGAAGAACAAAGAATGAAAAAACATCTCAAAAACAACATTATGATGTCTGGCCGTGCTAACTGTGCACCATTTTGTGAATAAAGCTCCAAGAGTTGTGCAGTCCCCAACCTGAACAACCAGATGCAGCAGCTCTGCCAGCATGAGGTCTAACAGAATGTGTCTAACAGAATGCACTTTGGGAGCATGGTAGGCAGAGGGTTCAACTCTATTTAAGAAGATCAGGGAAAGCTGTACAAAACAAGTAATTGACCTGAATCCTGAAGCACGAGTAGGGGTTTTCTACCCTTTCAAAGTTCTGGGGAGGGTGTTGTAGGGAGAAGAAAGAGTGTGTGATGAGTCATGGAAGCATAAAACGGCACAACATCCTAGTACTGCAAGATTAACAAGGACTGGGGAAGACCAGAGCAGAGGAGATAATGGGAGGACAGCTGGAAGCAAAGCTGAAGACAGACTCATGTGGGGACTTTCATGCTATGTCATAGCATCGGAGTATGGGGAACCTGGGAGGAGGAGGGTGTGAGGCCCATTCCTTGGAGAGAATGGGCTACTGGAGGGAGCAAGATGGAGTCTCTCATGTCAAGCAGGGTCCTGGATCGAGCAATGATACGAGCAGTTAGGGGCCTGCTGCTAGGAGATACTGCCCAGAATGGCATCTGCTCACTCCCCAGAACTGATAGAGCAGAACCAAAGGAGATCTGCAGGGGCTCAAGACCGACTTAATCCAAAGGGAGGATTTTGGCAGAAACTGTCAGATCTTCAGACATGACCCTTTTCTGTCTGACCACTTAAAAAAGACAGCTGCCGCCAAAGGCTGTGCCCGATTGATCTCAGAACAGAACCAAGATCCTTCACTGCTTAAACCAAAGGAGTAGTAAGAGCAGACCAGACGGAGGCTTTATCTCAACCATACGCCCAGACTGACTACATGTATGGTTTGTTAACTTCCTAACACTCTGTTACTTTGCTTGTTGTGTGACTCGTCTTGTGTTCTGCTTCATGTGCCTTGTATGAAGCCAAGCTATTCACGTGGTGAAATGTCATTGAGTTGGAAATCCTGAGCCAGCTTTATAATTATATGAATCTTGCTTTATGACTAAAAGAAGCTGACACTGTGGAAAGACACAGCACATGCATATGCCTTCAGAGCCTGTTACACATGATCAGAGATCTGTGCTCTAAAGAGAGCACTACAGCGGGGTAAATAAATACAAGCCTACCTTGGGGAGATCACTGGAAAGCTCTCACCATCGTCTGAGAACAAAAGATGGACAATCATGTCCATGAAGATTAATGCAGAAATTCCAGAAGCATTTGAAAAACACAATATACAAGACATGTTGACCAACTGGACTAGAGGATACATGGCAGGAGACTGGGATGGCTATCAGAACCCTAGCTCTCGTCACTGAGTAAAAGACAGTCCACCCTTTACAAGTTCGAAGGTAGAAGAGAAGCTGGTCTAAAAGGGTTGAAATAGGTTGAATGCAGAGAGCCCATGAGCCATGGAGATAAAGCTAAAGATGAATCACCAACTGGCAATTTGCATCTGGAGTTCAAGAGAAAGATATGAACTCTATTTCAAAGTCACGAGAGAAGGTGACAGCATGTGAAAATGAACAGTGGAGATAGCTAGCATGGGTTATAATCCAGGGACTTTGTAAAGGCAAACAGACAAAATGCAAGGTGGAGGAGGATATTTTTCTTTCTAATGGGACTTGAAACTATCAGTGGAAGCAAGATAAGGATAAGGCAAAGGACAGATTGAAGAATGAGAAAGAGAGTATCACTAAAACTAAGTTAGGAAGAGCATTTAAGGGCATAGCTGAAGGCGGTCTTAGGCACAGGGATTTCAAAAAATATATTTTTTTTTTACAATTTTTTTTTTTTGAAAGAGAGATCACAAGTAGGCAGAGAGGCAGGCAGAGAGAGAGAGAGGAGGAAGCAGGCTCCCCGCTGAGCAGAGAGCCCGATGCGGGACTCGATCCCAGGACCCTGAGATCATGACCTGAGCCGAAGGCAGTGGCCCAACCCACTGAGCCACCCAGGCGCCCTCAAAAAATATTTTTTCAATTTGAATTTTAATTCAAATTGTGTTTTCAATTGAATTTCAAATTTTCAAATTGAATTTCAATTATTCAATAAATATCTGCTAAGTAGCTGGGCATCAGAGTCAGCGTCATTCTTGCACTCTTGGAGCTTCAGATCTGGTGGGGTGGTGGGCATTAATCAACACCTCATACAAATAAATGTAAAGTTGCCACTGTGACAGATGCAGATTTACAGATGACAGATGTAGATTTATAGGCTGCAACAAGAGTTTATAATTATAAGAACTGACCTACTAACACATCAACGAAGGCTTCCTTGTGGAGGTAACACATGTCAGACACACCACTGGGTGAGATATGACTCCAGCCCATAAGCTGGAGCCAACTAGAAAAGAGACAAAAGGAGGATTCAGTATGCACAAAAGTCTCTGCAGAAGTGGGGAATATTGGAAGAGCCAGGATGGAAAGACAAGGTGGCTGACAGAGAGAGTGGGGTGGAGTGTGGGCA
Source organism: Neogale vison (assembly GCF_020171115.1). Classification (NCBI taxonomy): domain Eukaryota; kingdom Metazoa; phylum Chordata; class Mammalia; order Carnivora; family Mustelidae; genus Neogale; species Neogale vison. The sequence goes on from NC_058091.1 coordinate 303,429,937, forward strand.
AAGATGAAGATAGGAGATGTAAGTAAGACCAGACCAAAAGGACCTTGTAGGGTATGTCCAGGGGGGTTGTCTTCATTCATAAAGAACTAGGAAGCCATTGAAGAATTTTAAGAAGAGCTGGGGACAGAGGTCTTATGATGTCATTTGTATTTCAGGAAGTTGACTTTCTCTGTAGCCCAGAGAATGGGTTAAGTGAATCAGGAGAGGACAAGATAGACCCTTTTCTGTCATCCTCGGAAGAAATGACTGTCACTTGGAAAAGATGGTGGTGGTGGAAATTGAGAGAACAGATAATTTCAAAGGATATTTATGAAGTGAAATCTGATAAGATAAGGTCAAAGAGTGTTGAGGCTACTTCATAGATCTTCAGTGTACACAGACCTGTAGATTGCCAAAGTTAAGTACACTGAAAGTGGGTTGGGTTTGGGGGAATGATCATGAGCTTACTACTAGATACAGTAACTTTCATGTGTCTTTCAGGCTTTCAAGAGTCGATATCAAGTGGACTACCAGACATGTGGGCCTGGATCTCAAAGGACACATCTAAATTGTAAGTATATACAGTAGGCATCTATAGAATAAGACTGTTAATGAAAGAATGTGGAGGAAAGGAAAAGGCCCAATTTGGAATCATGAGGTCCTCAAATAATCAGTGGGTAGAAGGAAGATGGCCAGACTGAAGAGAAGAAAGAAATGGCCAGAAAGATAAGAAGAAAACTAAGATAGTTTCATGGCACCAAAAATAAGAGATGAGACAGTTTGAGGAAGAGGAAATATTCAAGAATGTTGCTAAGAAGAAAGACAAGAGTAGAAATGATCATTGACACAGAGGTAGAGCAAAAACGGTTTTCATGTGGTAATGGAGCCAGAAATCACACTGAAACCGGTTGAAGGATGGACAGGAGGACAAAATGGAGACAATAATATAGACAGTTCCACCAAGAACTTTGGCTGAGTCATCGACTGAGAATGAAAGGGACAGAAGCTGAGAAGGTGCCTTGAGGAGAGAGAGGAAGTTTAGATGAGCAGCTGAGAGTTATTAAAGACACAGATGGCCTCAAACCAGTAAAAAAATATATATATAAGAACTGGGGAGACAGATTTCCATTAATTTGTAGTGGCACCAGTTTGCCTGGGTGGGCAATTCTTTCTAGCTATCATAGTCTGAACTTAGTTGAGAAATACCAAATTGCGGTCACAAAAGGAAAAGAACAAAGAAAAACAACACCACCAAGGAGACAATGAAGTCGAGAGACTTGAGAGAAAGCAGCTCAAATTGTCCATGGAGCCCTGGCTCCATATGGAAGGAATTGTGGTTCTAAGAAGGCTGATGATTTTAGCTGGAGATGAATAAGTCAAGGGATTAGGGACCCCAGTAAAGATGAAAGGCATGTTTAGGGGAAATTCCACGACTCTTAGAATGCTGAAATGGTAGGAGAAGAAGATGCTCTCGATGTCCCCCAATATCTCTGCGGCGATCCTGATTTTTACGTTCCCAACTCTGGCCAGACCATGACTTGCTTTTGACTTCGTGCCTTTTCAGGCCAGAAACACCGAGTTGTTGATGTGCCCTGGAAGCAGTCAGCCAATGACCTATAGGAATCAGTGAATAACTACCCCCAACTCCTTCACCTTCCCCTAGATGAGATAACTCTAAGGATGTTCTATTTCTTTCGCTTCCTTGTCTCTATCCTCCCACTCTCCTGCTGGATTAGCTCCCAATAAACCACTTGTGCTGGAATCACTTTTCAGGGTCTGCTTCTTATAAGTCTCAAACCAAAAGAGGAAACTATTGCTGCTAACGTTTTCAGAGATGACACTATTTGGGGGTAAAAGGATGAAGAAGCTACCAGTGGTAGAGCTTTGCCAGAATGCTGCAGAGGTGAATGCTATTGTTTCTAAGACTGGGAAGGCCTAGATGCTGCCATGTTGGGGGTTATCTACACACATGTCAAATTGTCATGGATGGTGACCTAGATGAGACCTTAAACCAAGCACCGCAGTTTTCCATAAGATGGGAGAAAGGGTAGAAGGCCAATGGATAACAGTGATCTATGACAGTGGAGGGTAGATTTTGGTAGATGGTGTGATCCAAGATGAAGAGGATTTTAAAAAAGGAGAAATGAAGTAACATCTAGGCACAGAAAAGTGGATGGAGGACAAGGTTGACCTCCCTCCCCCAGATTAAGAGGGAAAAGAGAAGTCCCCACTGGAGAGGACCTAATTCAAGAAAAACAGTGTCCTTGTGGATGGACTACAGATTAGTCTACAATGGGCTGAAGAAATAGAATGTCTTTACAAAGGACAGGATGGAAGGTTCTGGATTGTACAAGAGGCGATGAACCAAAGTGGATGAACTCGAGAAGACTATGATGTAGGGGGAAAAATCAACTGGAGGTTGGACACTCTGAGCGGTGCCTTGGCGTAATACTCTCCAGCCACCTTCTGAGGCAGAATCCTGGGAAGATGAGGCCCCTGATCACATGACCCATGTGTGTAGAATTGGAGGAATGGAACCAGGCCTCTGGCTCTTGAGGCCATTAGTCAGGATTCTGTGCTGTCCCTGAGGGTCGGAGCTCCAAGGACCGCTTCCAAAGCAGGGACAGGAATTTGCACTTCTATTATGCAGTACTTACACTTTTTTAAAAAATGGTGCACAAAACATGCTTGTGTGGGAATATACAAAATAATGAAACAATAAAAAGTAACCATGCCAGGCACCTGGGTGACTCAGTAAGTTAAGCATCTGCCTTCAGCTCAGGTCATGATCTCAGGGTCCTGGGATCAAGGCTGGTGGAATCTGGTTCTCTCTCTCCCTCTGCCCCTCCCCACATTTGCACTGGTACTTTCTCTCTCTCTCTCCCTCTCTCAGAAATAAATAAAGTCTTTAAAAAAAGAGAAAAAATAAACCGTGCCCATGCTCTGGCACCATCATGGTCACCTTCTTTTTTTTTTTAAGAAATTCAGGCCTTTTTGCTGCCATTTCCATCGAAGTAAACAGAATTAGCATCCAGCAGGCTGACATTAAAAGGCTTATTATTATCTGTCCTGGATTCATTTTAAAAAGGAATCTGTTATGTACCAACTTCTGGTTTAGTCTGTGTTCTTTGATGCATTACAGAAGTTAGTGCAGAATAGTTTAATCTAATAATCTCTTGCCCAGAGGAAGTGAAACTCGCGGTTGGGAGGGTAGGGAAAAAAGAGGTAAGTCACGTGGTGCGCCCTGTGGAGCTCGGCACAGATTCCCCTTCAGGAGCGAAGGCTGACTTCCCTAGCTGCTGGCAGTGCTGCAGGCCCCAAACCCCCTGTGTGTCACCCCCGTGGGTGCCACTGCGAGTCAACTGGCTGGAAGGGGTTTCTTCTCTCAAGGCTGTATCTCCATCATGAGATGGCCACATCCATGAAGGCCCTACAGGGACACAAAGGCTGAGCCCCCTTGCCTCAAGATGAGTCCACTGGGTGGGGCCATCTTGATTCCAGAGCTCCTCAGGCATCAGCCCAAGCCTTTGGCATCATAGCTCAGCCTCCCTCACCTAATCCCACTCACTCTCCTTCCCTTCTACAGGTGTCCAACTCAAAAATGCTCCTTCATAGACATGCTGTACTGATTCTCCTTCACAGAGCTCTGAGGATCCACAAATGACACAGTTCCTTGAAGAAAAACTTCAGGAAATCTGATCCGATACGGGGACATTGGCTTGCAGAAAATATAATGCCATCTGCTGGGTGTTGGAAAGGGGAAGAGAAAGAGCTTGTGCTAACTCCCATGGACTTGGAATTAAATCCTCACCTTGTATTTTCTCAGGGAAAGAAATCGCTGAGGAATATTGAGATGATGTCTGAGGAGAGTTCAGCGGAGGCGCCTCTTTGGCTCAGTCAGTGGAGTGTGCGACTCCTTATCTCAGGGTTGTAAGTTCCAGCTCCACATTGGAGGTAGACATTACTTAAGAATAAAATCTCAAAAAAAATAAATAAATAAAGGCAGTCTCTGATTTTCAAACAAATCATGCCATAAATGTTTGTAATTCAAAATTCATTACCCCCATGGAAGCAAGCGTATAAGGGAAGGTTAGCTCAGATCAATAAAAATAGTTGCGTGTGCCAATCACTATGCCAGACCCAGGGGTACCAGCTCTCGTTCCTCCAGAGGCTATGAGTTTGCAGTGGGGGAATCTCCTACGTCAAAACACAAAAGCCTGCCCAACTGATATGTGATTCTAGATATCTCTCTGACCATTGTTGTTGACACCTGCTTACGGAGGGAGAATCACATTCTTAGTTAGAACTTTGGACACCAAAACCACATTTCTCTCCCACTCTTGTCACATCTTTTAGATGCTTCCAAAAATCGGGAACTTGATCACATGAATATCATCACCCAATATGTTTATTACTGCACAAGATAAAAAGGAGTAACCAGGATGTCTGGGTGACTCAGTCAGTTAAGTGTCCAATCCTTGATTTTTGGCTCAGGTCAGGATCTCACTATAGTGAGATCCAACCCTCATCTAGCCCCACGTTCCATGCAGAGTCTGCTTAAGACTCTCACTCTCTCCCTCCGCCGCTACCCCCACCTGAGTGAGCCCTCTTTCTCTCTCTCTCTCAAATAAATAAATAAAATCATTTTTTTAAAAAATGCTGTAACCATAACTGTATTTTCCAAATTAGGTCAACAGTATTAAAGAGGTGTTGCCCAAAGTTTCCATGGCAAAATAAGTTAGGGAAACAGTAAGTTTTAACTGGGGTCTTTGCTGGAGAGCTTCTTAAATGACTCAATATGTTATGTCCTTCATCTCCTAAAAAGTGAAAAATGATAGGAAGTAGTTTCTAAAATTCTTTGACCGAACTGAAAACCATTTTGTGCTTAGTATTTGGCCTGGAGTTAGGGTAGCACAACCATCCTGATATTCCCGGGTTGAGGGTAGGTTCTAGGGATACCTGATTTTTAGGACTAAAACAGAGATGGCTCTGGGCAGACCAAGCCAAGCAGGTCAACTTACCTAAGGAAGTCCTGAGCACACTCCGGAAGCTGTTGCTCAGGGTTAATAACGTCAGGGGTGCTTGGAATTGAGAAGTAAGTGTTATGGCCTCCATGAAGGCAGAGAAGGGCTGGAGTCTGCTACCCTACCCCTGCTACCCTGACGCCACTGTCAGCTTCTGTATATGGGCAGGTCTTTACTCATGTGTCTGTACAGGAGAATAGGTTGTGGGGGCCTTCAGTTGCCCTTATAATACCGATGAATCTACAGAGAAAACTAAGACTAAAGAAATCTTTGATCTACCTAAAGTTAGGAACGAAGAATAAATCAGAAGAATTCTTTATTTCCCTAGTTAACGTCTATCCATACAACAATCGAAGTATCGAGGAGACAAGGCCAAAGTAGGTAATAACTCTGTCTCAACCAGCTCATTGGTGAACTCTACACCCCTCTTAGTTTTAGAAAGTGTCTCACTGGAACCTGGTATGACTTGACAGGCTGGACCCCACCCCTGGGTACGCATCAGGTCGTCATATCTGGCCTATCCCATTTGAATCAATTTGGATGAAGGCTGTCCCCTAAACTGTAACTGTCAGCCTCAAATAGGGTCTTTTTTTTTTTTTTTTGAAGATTTTATTTTATTTATTTGACAGAGAGAGAGAGACAGTGAGAGAGGGAGGTCCAGCAGCAAGGGAGGGAGAGGGAGAAGAAGTCTCCCCATAAAGCAGGGAGCCCAATTCAGGGCTCGATCCCAGGACTCTGGGATCACGACCTGAGCTGAAGGCAGACTCTTAATGACTGAGCCACCCAGGCGCCCAAATAGGGCCTTTTAAACTCAGGGTGTGGATTTTGTGAACCACAGGCCAGAGTTCTTTCACGTGGTGCCTGAGCATCCATGTCTGTGAGTAAAGTCATGGGTATAAGGACCCCATCTTGAGGGGAACTTTGGCTCTGCGCATGGAATGCAAAGCCCATGCTGGACATTCAGGGCCCAGGACAAAGCCTTTGAAATGGCGGGCACATGATGACTGCTTTCTTTTTTTAAGATTTTATTTATTTATTTGACAGAGAGAGAGAGAGAGAGATCACAAGTAGTCAGAGAGGCAGGCAGAGAGAGGCGGAAGCAGGCTCACTGCTGAGCAGAAAGCCCGATGCAGGACCCTGAGATGCAGGACCTGAGCCGAAGGCAGAAGCTTAACCCACTGAGCCACCCAGGCGCCCCTGATGACTGCTTTCTGAAGCCAAGACACCACATGCTTCATCCTTGAACCCCTAGGAATGGATGACTTCATCGATGTTTATGAGTTCTTGGAGCTAGCTACCAAAAATAGATGAAAATGGGGAAAACATACAGATAAAAAGGAGCGTTGGATCAGTGGATCCCATTCTTCCTGGTTGCCAGCCAAAATGAAGTCTTTTAGGGGCTGTGAGAGTCCTAGGAGCCCAGAGGAAACTCTTTGTGAAAAATCTCCCCAAATGAGTAATTATATCAGTAGAACTGACCTCCTGCCACTTCATTGTTTTCAAAAGCCTACCTCCCAAAGTCGCCTTATTTGGTTTTAAATAGAAGAGTCCATGGCCCACAGCAGATTCCAACCTGCGCAGGCATTGTCAGAGCAAGGCCAGGCTTTTGACACTGTGCTCCTGGGGCTTCCTTCCGAAGAGGGAAGTGATGAATTTAGGGCAAAACACATCCTGGAGAAAGTATGCGGCGCCATCATTGGTCATGACCCAGAACTTGTTGTAAGCATTTTGTCATCTGCTTATTTTTATTTCTCTAACCTGCGAGAAATTAAAATTAAAACAACAGTGGGCGCTCATTATTTGGAATAAGGAGTATTTTACATATGCTGACCGTAGGCTTTTGGCAAGCAGCCATTAGCCAAAAGGACATAAATACACATAGACTGGGAGTAATTTTCGCTTTACTTCCAGTCAGACGTGTAACGCAAACCATTCCCATTGCTGTTTGTTGAAGTGATCTTCCTGCCAGGAGGTACTTACAAAGCCCTCCCAAGCATCTCACAAATTAGTTTGCTAACCTGACAGTTTACACTTCATGGCATCATTGGTTCTATCCCTAATCCACTGGGAGGTTTTGCTTGTTTCCCTTGTTAAAATGGTAGCATGGGAGAGTGTTCTGTCAAGGGGAAGCTCGGGGACCCTCATTAGACGGTGATACACCCGCAGAGTCATTGTATTCCCCGCGTTAATACGAAATCGATTAACATGGGTATTTTCATGTGGCGTTTGTGAAACTGACGTTTTGTTTGGCATTTCAAAATACATGTCATTTCATATTTATATTTATATTGTTTTACGATGAGGAGATTAAAATTGCCTACGTGGAAAGATTCCCTATGCTGGCCAAAATAAATTGTTTTAAAGTTCAAAAGAAAAGGATGACATATTTTTCATTTTTGCCCCCAGGTTTGATGAAAATTAAAAGCAGACTTTAAAAGCAGATACTATGAATTCTTAATGGGGGCAAAAGCATTTACAATGAAAAGAACCCCTTGGGAAGCTCTTACCCTTTGGGAAACAATGGTCTGGGTAGAATCTGTTTTTCTGTAAATCAAATGTTTAAGAACAGCTGTTTTTTGTTTTGGTTTTTGGTTTTTTTTTTTTTTTTTCCTGAGAGACTCTTGTTCCCCCAAATTTCCTGGCATTCATTATGGCTTGTGCCCACGCCATTAAGGAAATACACTTTTGATTTCTCAATGTATTCATTTATTACAAATTTTATAAATTTCATGTCCATCATCAGTGCTACCTGATGGTACAAATCTTTTCATACCCTGGCATAAAGGGCAATATCCTAAAAAACGCTTTTTGTTATTGTCCCGTAGAGCACTGAAAAGCTTAGAATAATTTCTCTTTAAATGAGTGAGATACAATTACCTTTCATTTTAACCTACTTATCCTTTCCTGAAGTAACATGTTTGGACAGGTAGTAACATGTTTAGAACTTATGTTCTAAAATGTTATTTCTTCTTTCTTGTAGCTGTGAATCTTTCTCTGCATTTACAGGACATGACCAGCTATCGTGACATCTACTCAAGACTTTGAAATTTCAAGAGTTGCCTTTTGTGGTTCCTGGCTTTGGGCTCTTGAAAATGCAAGCCTTTTTATAACTAGCTGTGGTTCCTAAGAGTAATGCAATAAAAACAACAACAAAACCTGGTCCCATCTGTGAAGCTTGGGAGTCACAGTATTTAAAAAGGTCAAAGACTTCAAGGTCAGATTATCAAACGAGATAATTTGTGGACACATTATTGCATTGAAAAAATTTAATATAATTAGGCAAAGTAAAGAGAAGTAAATTAAAGACAGTAATCTGTTATCAGTTAAGTTCTTGTTGCAGAACCAATTATCACATCTCAGTTCCTTTTTTAGCTTACTTTTGTGTGAGTCAGAGATTTGGACTGGGCTCAGCTGCTGTTCCTCCTGGTTGTCTGTTCCAGCCGCTGTACCTGTGAGCCGCTGTTGATTGTACGATAGTGGCAGTTCCTCTGGCAGCTGGCTCGTCCCCACTGGTCTCATTCAGGTGTCTCACAGCTGGCTAGGTGTTGACAGAGCACCTTGGCTGTTTTCCATGTGGCATCTCATATTGCCAGTGGCTAGTGCAGGCTGGCAGAAAGAGACAGAGAGAAGGAGAGAGCATGTGCTCACAAAGGCGGCAAGGCTTCCTTAGGCTTGGGCTCAGAATCAACCCAGATCACTTCCACTCCACACTATTGATCAAAACAAGTTCCAAGTTCAGCCCAGAGTCAAGGAATAGAAATATAAACTCCATCTCTTAATAGAAGGATCTTCACTGTCACGTCATGAGGACACAGATATGGAGAGAGACAAAATTTGTAGCCATTTTTATAATTTGCCCCAGTATCACATCAGCTGATTGAGCCTCAGAAGAAACAGAGGATTTACAATGCTGTGGAGCTGTGGTTGTAACCATTAAGCTGCGCTTGACTTTAGGCAAGAAAAGATACTCAGTTTTGCTTTAATTTCTCCTTTTAAGGAGAGCTAGTCATGCTGCTAGCTTTCATTCATGGCTTCTGCACAAACAAACTTCTGAAGGATCCAACTCTAGAGAGCTAAGTGGGCAGAGCCTTTGTGTGCAGAAGATGGTGCCTCTTGTTGGGTTGAACCCAAGCAAAGACCTTTCCTCGGTGGTAAAGTGAAAGAACGAGGACTCGGGGTGATAAAGTGAAAGAACGAGGAGCTCGGGGCATCTGGAAGGCTGGCATTGTCATCCACCGAGATGGAAAGAATTTTGAGTAAAGCAGATTTGAGGGGAGCCTAGAAGGTCAGCTTTACACATGAGATCCCAAGTCAGCATTCATGTGGAGAAGCCAAGTAGGCGCTACACACACGAATCTGGAGTTGAGGAGAGCAGTGCAGGCTGAAGGTGGAAATTTGGGAATCATCAGCTCATAAATGGACCAAAGATCGTGAGACTGGATGCCACCACCAAAAGAGTGATTCAGGGAGAGAAGAGAGGGCTCTAGAATTTAGCTCTGAGTGCCTCCAATCTAACGGGTCAGGGAGAAAAGAGGAAACCACCAGTGGAGGCTGGATAAGAAGGAAAGTGGAGAGAACAGATATCCTGGAGGCCAAAGAAGAAAGCCACAGAGAAGAGGAGGTCACAGTATAAAATGCTGCTGATAGGTGAACCGTATGAGAACTGAGTATTATCCAGGGTCTAGGAGTGCAGAGATGCTTGGAGAAGTCTTGGTGGAGGGTGGAGCAAGGACCTGACTGGCAAATCTTCTAACAGGTTGAGAAGTAGAAAGTAGGAAATGTGGGAGCGACATGGGCATTGATAAAGTAGGAAGCAGAGATGCAAGGGATCCTAATCAGTGAGTCAGAACAGAGGACTGGTAGGTGCTAGTCCAAGGGTGAAGTTCATGTGTGACTCTTACAAGCTCTGTGACCTTGGACGCAACACCTAATTGTTCTAAACTTTAGTTTGCCCCTACGTAAGATGCTTGTACTAATAGCACCTCCATCCCTATGTTAATTTGAGGATTCAATAAGACAATCTACATGACAAGCGTCACAGCCCATGGGAAGCAGTCTTGACTAAGACCATGATGGTGAGGGTGCTTATTTGCAGGTCTGTCTGCCTAGAGTTTGGGGCTTTTTTTTTTTAAAGGTAAAATTCACCTACCATAAAATTAACTATTTTAAAATGTGATTCAGTGGCATTTAGCATATTCATAATGTTTCTCAACCATAGCCTCTATTTGCTTCAGAATATTTTCATCATCCCCAAAGAAGACCCTATAACCATTAATCACTGTCCATTCCCCTCCCCCAGCCCCTGGCAACTGCCAGTCTTCCCTCTGTCTCTACAGAAGTACCTATTCCAGATATTTCATAGAACACGTGACCTTCATATCTTTCTTTCACTTAGCGTAATACTGTCAAAGGACAGTCATGTTGTCACATGAATCAGAACTTCACTCTTTTTTATGGTTAAATAATATCCCACAGAAAGAAAATGCCACATTTTGTTACCATCCATTCATTGGTGGGCAAAGTGGTTTCCACTTTTTGGCTACTGCAAATAGTACGGCTACAAACATTCACATGCAGGTATTTGCTTGAGTGCCTGTTTCCAATAATCTGGAGTTCACGCCTGAGAGCGGAATTGCTGGGTTCCATGCCTGCGGTTTCAACAGCACAAAACAAGGCTTTTAAGAATATGATTTTCCACTAGTCCGCTCGACTACAGCTTCCAAAAGTCAAGGACCGTGCTTCACTCTTCTTTGGGGGCATGGCTTTAAGGAGCAGGAGAACAGAAGGTACCAACAGTAAGCATTGCTTCCTACTCAGTGTTTTTTTCCAATCATTTAAAAAACAGAAAAGCCATTTGTAGCCCACAGGTAGTACAAAAACAAGAGGAGAGCCAGCCTGGACCCGGGCCATGGTTTGCCGCTTACGTATGCCCCACGGTACCAGGCTATTCTGTGCTTATGAGTATTATAATGTTAAAATGAACTTCAATTTTATCTTTGTGATAGGGCTGATCATGGCCATGTTCATAGAAAATATACCTGGAAATGCTTCTCAGGAAGCTTCATCAGGAAGCAAATCAGGTATTCCTCTGGGTCACAAAATGCAAATGCACATAACCCTCAGCCCATCACAGATGCCATCAAGTCAGCACTGCATTCTAAGGTCTAGAAATAGAAATCATAAAAGAGGAAACAGACATGGAACTCCGAGAAATTTGCAAAAGAAGGAAAGAAATCAGTGGACTCTGACTGGAGACTGAAGACTGAGCCCCAGGGGATCAGAACAGAGGGAATAAGTATTAGACACAAACATCCAGGGGCAGGTTGACAGCCGGGAGAGAGTGGTCAGGGATGGACGTGATAAACATCCCAGATACCGGTGAGCACATACCAGTTTGTTGGGCTGAAAAGAAGAAAATGGTATGACTTTTTACACCAGCTTTTTCATGCTTGGTCCTGAGTGAGATCCACAAAATAACAGACCTTTTGGCCTGAAAGAGATTTCAGAATAGAGCATGTCTCCTTTTGTTTTGTTTTTCTTCAAACCTCCCCATGCCAACTCCCAGTCTCTCCTGGCAGCTCCCTGAAGCAGTGAGTCGCCAAGACTTTTGAGAACTTGTTATGGACGTGAAATCCCTCCTCTTTAATTTAAGTCCATTCCCACTAATTTGGTCCTCCACAAACCTGATTTAAAACTGGCTCACATTCCCCACATTAAGATCTTTCATTTGACTAAAGATGGTCATTAAGCCTCCCTCTGCCTGCTTTTCTCTGAACCAAACCACCCCAAACCCTTGAACCTTTTCCCATAGAACTAATTGTCATCCTTTACAATGTTTTTATAACTTCGGTTTCTTCATGTCATTTTTTTAACAGCAGAAACAAATACCCACTCCCTCAAATGTGTTCTCTAGAGAAGCCTGGTCTACAAGTGGAACACTTAAAGGAAGAATATACAAAGGAGAAAGAAGCCCTAAACCAATTCTGGGTTTTATTTCTGGTGTGTCAGTGCCATGCTGGCTTTCCCCCACACAACTACTCTATTTCTGAGGAGTATTCATTTAGTAACCCGAGCCCACTCCACCCAGGTCGCTTCGCCACTAGACTTCCACCTTGTAATCATCCCAACGAGAACAGCTGTAATAGTGGTATCTAAACTTGTCGCCTGGTGCTAAGGCTCATGGCAATCCTAAGCAGGAGGTCTGTCATTATCCACACTTGACGGTGAAGGACATGGATGGGGAGAGGTTCAGGGACTGGCCTGAGACCATCCCGCTGGTCAGTGGTGCCTTGGTGGACCTTGCTGGGTCCCTGGGTTTCCCGTGTTCGGTTACAGCCAATGTTGTTGTATTCCCAACTCTGTTTCTTATCTGTGAACTATAATTAACAGTAGCTTTTCTTGTATATTTTCTACTCAATTTATAACCAGCAAATTGTTCCCTCAACACGTTCCTGACTTATCAAGGTCATTTTCAAATTTACGCTGGCTGTCAGTCTCGAGAATTAGCAATTCCTCCTAACTCAGTAACATCTGTGGTGTATTTGCGTCATCTTCATTCCCAATATGGAGTCTGAGAAGTTTAACCCTCGGGGACGCCTGGGTGGCTCAGTGGGTTAAGCCTCTGCCTTCAGCTCAGGTCATGATCTTATAGTCCTGGGATCGAGCCCCACATCGTGCTCTCTGCTCGGCGGGGGGCCTGCTTCCCCCCTCTCTCTGCCTGCTTCTCTGCCTACTTGTAATCTTTGCCTGTCAAAAAAATAAAACCTTAAAAAAAAAAATTGAGGGGCGCCTGGGTGGCTCAGCAGGTTAAGGCCTCTGCCTTCGGCTCAGGTCATGATCCCAGAGTCCTGGGATTGAGCCCCGCATCGGGATCTCTGCTCAGCGGGGAGCCTACTTCCTCCTCTCTCTCTCTGCCTGCCTCTCTGCCTACTTGTGATCTCTGTCAAATAAGTAAATAAAATCTTTAAAAAAAAAAAATTGAACCCTTGGAAGATAGATGTTAAAAGCCGGAAGAGTTAACATTATATTCCAGGCACTGTTGTAGGCATGAAGGCCTACCTTCACCGAAGCCCTATACTTTTAATGTTGCAGATTGAGGCACAGAGAGAGTGCAAAACTTGCCCATGGTCACTCAGCTAAAAGTTTGCTGACATTTTTACGAGTAGCCTTAGATTTCAAAAATATTCTACAATATTTGCCAATTCGTCCTTAAACAATCTTTGTCTCAATAAATGATTTTATGTAAGGATAGAACAACAGATGAGATTAAAGAAACTTTAGGACTTTGAAGTCATACAGCAAGACCATTCACTGTTGTTCTGGGAGGGTGTGGGTGCAGACATCTTCCTCTGAACAGAATAGGTGAATTCATAGCGGCCAAGCACGCATTCTAAAATCTCTGGGCTAGTGAGTGTCACGTGGTTATAATGCAGTCCATAAATGGTTACAATTTGTGGGTTTTACAGGAATGTTCTAGAATATTGGTTCTGAATCTTTTCCCAAATTTTCTCATGTGAATAGAGGACATAGAGGAATGATCCTCTATGCAAAGCAATTTGCCCACCAAAAGAACAATGAAAATAGTGGCCAAGAGCAGAAATTCAAGAGTCAGATAGCAAGGACTAGAACTCTGGTATTTACCCTTTCCATGGGTGCATCTGGGCAATTTATATAATCTCTCTAAACCTCAGTGTCCTCATCTGTGAAATGGAGCCTATGCTGGTATACACCTCATTCAGTCGCTCTGAGGGCTAAATGATATAATTCGTGGTACTCAGCATTGGTACATAGTGATGAGCACCTAATTCACAGTATTTAGCATTAGGCAAAATAAATGTTAGCCATTACTAACCGGACAGGCTTAGGATACAATACAAATTCCGCCATAGGTTTTAAAGCGTAGCTTCTGGGATCTGCTTTCTGGACTAATGGAAGATTCGGGAGGGGGCAGTGGAAGGCAGTTTCAAGTATCTGTGTTGGGTGGAACCCAGGAAGCAAGGTCTCCCTGAGGCTGCCCCTGGGCAGCGGCATCCAGGAGGCGCAGAAGGAAAGCGTTTCAGTGCCACCGTGAAAGGAAGCCCACCATCTAAAATTGGTTAGACTGTCCCTGACTGTTTCATCAAGAGAAACACAAGGATCCCTCCTGCCTTCACAAGTTTAATGCGAAACCGTGACATTGACACATAGCCAGTGAGTACGTCTTTGGAATAAAAACAAGCGTAAGCAGATGACATCACGTAGAGTGTTTACAGTGTAACTTGAGGTGAGTTACTTAGCTGCTCTAGTCCTTCTTCTCCTCAGTGGATATCACTGTTCACCAAACATATCCTACAAGCCACATACTTAGAGTAGCCCCCATATCCATGAGAGATACGTTCCAAGCCCCACGGGGATGCCTGAAACTGTAGATAATACCAAACCCTATACATACTATGTTTTTTCCCATACATACATACCTATGATAAAGTTTGATGTGTAAATTAGGCACAGGAAGAGAGGAACAACACTAACGAATAATAAAATAGAACAATTATAAGAGTATACTATAATAAGAGTTATGTGAATGAGGTCTCTTTCTCTCAAAATCTCTTATACTGTACTCAAAATTCTTTCTTTTCTTTTCTTAAAGATTTTTTATTTATTTATTTGACAGAGAGAGAGAGAGCACAAGCAGGGGGAGCGGCAGGCAGAGGGAGAGAGAGAGGGGGAAGCAGGCTTCTTCCCGCTGAGCAGAGAGCCTGATGTGAGGTTCGATCCCAGGACTCAGGGATCATGATCCGAGCCGAAGGCGGCCACTTAACCAACTGAACCACCCAGGCACCCCCTCTCAAAATTTTTCTTATAATGATTGAGATGATAAAATGCCTGCATGATGAGATGAAGTGAGGTGGATGATGTAGACATTCTGACGCACTTAGGCTACTATTGACCTTCTGAGGATACGTTAGAAGGAAAATCATCTGCTTCCAAACCAGGTTGACCGTGGGTAATTGAAACAATCACAGATAAGGAGGGAAACTACTGTAGATTGAAGTTTTCTACAAGTCACATTAAAGAAAGTAAGGAGAAATAGATAAAATTAATTTAATAATAGACTTTATTTAGTCCATTTTAACCAAAGTAGTATTTCAGCATGTAATTAATACAAAAAATATACTTGTGACAGTTTTGCATTCCTTTTCAAAGTCTTCAAACTTGGTGTGTATTTTATAGTTTCTGTACAGCTCACTTAAGAATACTGCACTCTCAGTAGCCATGTGACTAGTGGCTCCCATATTGACACATGTTGGTCTAGGGCACACTCAGCTTTTAGAAAACCACTGATCCTAAAACTACACTTTAGGGCGTCTGAGTGGCTCAGTTGGGTAAGTGTCTGTCTTCGACTCAGGTCATGATCTCAGGGTCCTGGGTTCGAGCCCCACATCGGGTTCCCTGCTTAGTGGGGAACATGTTTCTCCCTTTCCTTTTGCCTGTCACACCCCAGCCTGTGTTCTCTCTGTTAAATAAATATAGAAAATCTTAAAACACACACACACACACACACTTTAACGATGGGAACAAAGGCAAGGATGAAAACTTTATGCCATTGATCTATATAAGAATTAAACGACACCAGTAAATGACATTTTTATCTTGGCATATAATAAAAGATGGGAATTCAAGCTTAGAGCCCAGAATGACATCTCTCAGAAGGAAGGTCCCATAAAAAGTCATTAAAAAAGGCTAACATGAGATTAATAAATGTGACTTTCAGCTGAAGAAATTGAGCTGGTTCTCCTTAAAGAAAGGGTTTTAGGTTTCCTTTGATCTCTTTTATTAACATTTTGTAATTCAGCAAAAATCTGAATTTTTTCACAAAAAACAAGAATGTTTACAGAAGCTCTATTCATAATAGCCACAAACAGACATTCTGAAACAACCCAAATGTCTTTCAGTGGGTGAATGGTTAAGCAGGCTGTGGTATAGTCACACTCTGGGATACAACACAGCAATGGAAAAGAATGAACACTTAAGACAGGCAACCATTTGGATAGCTCTCGGGGGAAATACAGTGAGTGCAAAAAAGTCCATCTCTAAAAAGTTGCATATTATTTGGTTCCATGTACATGTTTTCAAAATAACAAAATAAGGGAGATGGAGAGCAGATTAGCGATTAGTGGTTGCTGTGGGGTAGGGGTTGGCGGAAAAGAAGTTGGGTGTGTCTACAAAGGGCGGCATGAGAGTCTGTGGTAAGGGCACAATCTGATATTTGGTCTGTGGTTGTGCTAACATGAATATCTACAGGTGATAAAATTGCATAGAACCTTACACACACACACACACACAAATAAGTGATTATGAAGCTGGTGAAAGCTCAGTAAACCTCTATGGGTTGCACCACTGTCAATGTCCTGGTTTTAGTGGTTACGTGACATGCAGCCATTGGAGGAGACTAGGTGAAGAGCACATGAGATCTCCCTGTCCATTTCTTCTTTATTTTTTTTTTTGCAACTTCCTATGCAGCTATAATTTTTTTTAAATACATCCAAAAAAAAAAAAAAAAGAAAGATCCTTAGGAAAAGTAATAGCTGGTTGGCAAAGCTGGGCCCTACAGATAGTAGCTCCAACTGAAAATCCAGGAACTAGGTTCCAGTGAAAATGGAGAGGTAGGCCAACATCCATTTCTTAGATAGAAATCAACACAGGGGAACAAGGAGAGAAATAATTGCTTTGGTACAAACCAAACCAATTCTGATCACAGACCTCTGTCCTCCAGCCACAGGAGTTTACCACCTTCCAAATCCACAAAGCATGTTTTATAGCTTCAATGGGCCAAGTTGTATGCTGCTCATCCCGTGATGTTGCAACACCTAATTTTCAAAACCCACAAGAAAGTTATGGAAAAGAAGGGCAATTGTGAAACCTATACAATGTGCTTGTTTTTCTGCTTTCATTAAAATTACAACTTACAATTAATCTGTTTCTTCTTAGGCACTCAATTCTTTAAGAATGTAGGTGAAAACATTGCTTTTTATTTGTGTTATCCTTTTCCTAATGGCTGATAGAAACCAGCTTTGAGGTTTAAAATGTTAGTCTATTTAAAACTAAACCCTGGGGGTTGGGGAGAAAGAAAAGAAGAAAAAAGAAAAAAAAAAACACACAAAAATACAGCCCTGTACCCTGAAACTACACAAGGAATGCATTCTGCATTTTTTAATCTATGCACTTTCTGACCACAAGAGGGCTTCTTTTATTCCCAGCCGGAAAACCTGGCAGAATAGTCTTTAATTTGGAATTTACAAACATCTTAGGAAGGAAAAAGAATTGAAAACCAAGTGCTCCTTCTAAATACCAAGACTTGAATGACTACAGTTTTGTAAAATGTGGAATTTATTGAAGAACTTCTGTGATATATACTTCAAAGCTCGGTTTCCTATTTTTATATTTGGCATTCTACCTGATGGAAACTAGCCAACCACTTAGGAGGCATGTTCATGCTTTCATTTCCCAGTTGGTGAATGAAGTAGGGCCAAGTGCTGTCTTTATTTTTGTTAGTTTTATTATTAACATATAGAGCTCAGCATATTGCTTGGGTTCAATAAGCACTTTCTAGTCAATGGCTCCTTATGCATTATTTAAGATAATTCTGTCAAGCTAGAAAATGAATTTCCCTAAGTGTACCCCCCACGCCCCATGCCAAGCCCTGCTTATAGATTTCAGTCCCTTTGGTTGTAAAGCAAATGTTTTGGAAGAAAGACTCTTCTTATTCTTCTTGAGATAGAACCCAAGGTTTTAGGATAAGAGAGGCCAGAGTCCAGATTCCTGGAATGCTAGGGAGGACACTCGGGAAGGACACGTAGACTTTGCAGCATGTTTTTGTTTTCAGGATTTGATCATTTGTCCTCAGCTTTGCCTATGGGCCACTTTCACTGCACATGGGGGGTCACCCAAAATTTAGGTTCCTTTCCTCTACTATTTGACCATTGCTGACAGCTGGTAGAACTCAAATACAATACCCCCATTGAGCCAGAAGTTGGCGTTATGCCATTATTTCTTGATTCCTTGCCCATTTACAGAACTTTCTACATTCTATTAGTTTTGAAAAGTTTTGAAAAGCATATGCAAATGAGACAAAGAGTATGTGTGTGCGCGTGCGCGCCCTGGTCATCAGTCTCAAAGTTTTCTGGTGAACCAAAACTGAAAGAAGTTTCCATCAAACTCTTCCATTTCTTAAACTAGAAAATTCAGTCAAAATCCGAATCAATGAATATTCTCCACTGACATCTCTTTGGAGGGAGACCCGGGATGAGTGTCCTCCTATTTACTTTGGTATGAGGAGTATGCAGCACCTGGAACCTTCTCTGTCTGTCTCCGGCCTTGCTCTGCCTCCCAATTCCGAGAGTGAGAAAGGCACGAGCTTTGCCTGGAGGGGTACGGGGGGGCGTCAGTTCATTTCTGACACTGTCCCCATCTCATTAGCCATGAGCTAAGACAATCAGATGGGCTTTTGGGAAACATGACCATGATTTGCTCTGGGGAAGCATGGACAGATTAAACCGATTGCTGAAAACAGTATCTGTAGGGAGGACACCCAGCCGGGAGTCTTGAGCACCAGGTCTGAGGTCCTCGTCTGCCATCACGAGGCTCTGGGATCCGACCTCCTTGCCATGTACCAGTTCCGTACTATGGTGAAATAAAGCCGATATCTAAAATTATCTTGACTGTCTAATTTCTAAAGCTCAGCTCAGTACTAACCTCAACCTAACTCAGTGTGTACTGTGTACAGCCCAACAATTATTGGGCCTTCTGAAAAACAGAGTCCTGAAGCCAAATTCTCTTTCCAAGTGATGGAAAGGAATCGTTTGTGTTGAAGACCAATCTGAGAACGTCAGTTAGAATCTACAGGATGTGATTTTTTTTTTTTTTAAGCAAAGCCTATGACTAGCACAAATCCACTAGCTACACCCTTGGAGGGACCAAGTCTGAGAGATGGGCCCAGAAAGAACAAAGCTTTAGTGTTTGATATTTCCAAAGGAATGTTCAAGTTTGCCAGTCAGGTTCAGTCCCACGTAAGTGAGAAGGGTTAACATTTGTTTCTTAGCAGGGCCTGGCTTTGGTGGGGACTGGATGAGCACGTTCATTTTATGTGTTCCTCTGTGTAGTATGTGACATCTTAGAGCCCTGTGGACTCTAGCTCAAAAGAAAAAGCAGATACCATGTCAGGTTGGCTGCAGGAATGGCCAACACATTTATGCACAAAGTTAGATCCCGGTGGGCCAGATCTATAGCTGCAGGGAAGGCTGTGAGGGCGCTGGGGACAGTCTCTCCCGCATGGCTTTCTCCAGGGCATGGTCCTGCCTGGCCTTGTCTTCTGGCAGAGCCCTTCTTGGCAAGGCCAGGCCTTGCATGGCGGGAATCACTTATTAGTGATAAAGTGATTATATCAATCACTTTGTTCTAGACTGCGTGCTTTTCTTCCATAAAGTCTACAAGACCTTCTTTTTTTCCTTTTTTTCTTTAACCTACTCGTGCTTTTAGTAGTCAGGTCAGCCCTCTGACTAGAAGGGCTGGAATGGACGGGGAGGAAGAGGGGACAGAATCGGTGCACAATGAGGGGGCGGGGGCTGCTGATGGGCCAAGCACCAAAATAATGCATCACTGTCCAAGCAAGGGGCCCAGGAGGCCCCTTCCAGCAGCAGCCTCTCCGTATTGGAATGTCCTCAAGGTCATCTGAGGGGCCACGTGACAGTCTGGGGCTGGACCTCAAATGGCTCCTGAAAGGTATTTTGATAGACCAAGAACTCTGAGACAGAAACGGCCATTTTTAGTGGGCGGGATTCTTAAATGGGCACAGGAAAGTGAAAGGACTTGCCAAAGATGACAGAGAATCTGCTGGAAATTCAAGTGTTTTTACCTTTCCACATATTTTGCTTTTTAACAAAAGGTATCTGGTTTCTTTGCAATGCACTGTAGTTTGTCATGTTTATGAGATTTATTTTCTTATTAGATCGAGAGTTTGCTGGGGATCAGGAAAAAAGAAGCTTAGGGAATGTTTAAAACTCCACTTGAACATTTAGAGTTATTAATTCTCATGAAGAGAAATATTTACTTAAAAGAGCTGATTTCATTATATTATAACCTTGTGAATATACGGATCAAGGGCCCGAGTATGGGGAGGAAGTACAAGGAATTAATAATGAACAGGGGTGGAAGGAAGAGAGCCAAGAGTTATTAAACACACGGTGCTGACAGACATTATTTCATTCGGTTCATACCCGTATACACCATATCTCCATTTCATAGATGTGGAAACTGAGGCTCAGAGATAAGAAGTAAACTACTTGGAGTTCATACAGGTAAGAACATGATAGATCAAAGGTTGGAACCGTCGGCTAGTTCAAGGAAAGACCATTTCATGCTTCACAGGCCATGGGGGAAAGAAAATAGGGCTTAGATGCTGGGGGAGGTGGGCTAAGGGAGTGGGTCTGAGTTTGGGTTTGGTTTTTGTTTTTTTTTTTTTTAAGATTTTATTTATTTATTTGACAGAGAGAGAGATCTCAAGTAGGCAGATAGAGGCAGACAGAGAGAGAGGAGGGAGCAAGCTCCCTGCTGAGCAGAGAGCCCAATACGGGGCTTGATGCCAGCACCTTAGGATCACGATCTGAGCCAAAGGCAGAGGCTTTAACCCACTGAGATACCCAGGCGCCCCTGGGTCGGAGTTTTAAACCCAGTTCTGGGACTGGTTAATGTGTGCCCTTAGGAAAGATCAATTCATGGATCTGGGCCTGTTTCCTGACCTTTTAAGGTACTTAAATTCAGGCCAGGTGCAAACCTACCACCTTTTTGGATAAGCACATTTACTCTGTCTCCTTTGGTAATGCAAACCAACCTAAGATGCTTTCAAAGTTTCCAGGAATGTGTCCTTCCCCACCCCTACTCTGCCCCACACTCCTGTGTCTGCTGGAAAGGAGAGGAGTCCATGGGGCACGGGGCTGTGGCCAGGAACACAATGAGAACTAATGGTGAGCAAGTGGGCTTGATGGAAAAAGGCTTTATCACGCTCATGTCAAGCATTGTTCGCTAATTAATTGGGACCTAATTCAAATATCCTGAAATGCGTGCGTGTTCATGGTTCACTGGGACTCAACAATTATATACACATGTGTAAACCACCACCCAGATCAAGTTTAAAAAACTTTTCAAGTTCCCTCCTTCCCCTTTCTAGTCAACAGTGCCTCCTCCTTACCCAAGGAAGACAACCACTGTTCTGATTTCCATCACCATGGCTTAGTTTGATCTCTTCTGGAACTCATATGTGTGGAGTCACATGGGTAAAGACTTACCCAATGCGAGAGGCACATCAAGGGCTCCAGGAAGTAGATGGTAAAATTATTTTCCTAATGACTATGAGTCAGGGATACCCAGTCTCTTCGGTGGGAGAGTGAAGGCCACAGGTGGGTGTAGATAACTGTTTCTTCTTTCCAAGATGCTTATAAAATGCTTGAAAACACGATCTGGTTCTTTCATAGGGTCTAACAAAACAGTGCACATACCCTTTCCCATTTCATATTTATTTAAGTAATGCTTTACACCTTCTGCATTCATTCATTTTTGCATACGTTCATTCATTCAATAACTAATGTACTACTGTGCAAGTCTGTGTAGGTGGCGGGGTTAGTTACAAATGACATGCACAGTGTGTGTCCCCTGGGGCTCACATTCTTAGCTGGGAGACCAGCAGTAGATGGCCTACACTAGAAGGTAGAGGAACACTGGTGAAGGCAATAGATTCACAAAGAAATGAGTCCGGTACTGTGAGAGAGCGGCAGCTTCACACACGTGGCGTTAGTAGGAGACTTCAAGTCACACTTAACCCGCTGCCAGTTTCAAGACACAGGATTAACACTGCAGCATGAACTAGAATTTCATTACCCAACACTTTATTTATCCATCATCTACTACGTGCTAAGTGCGGGCAACACTGATAATACAAAACTAAATGAGGCATGGATGAGTTACAGATCTCTGGAAGACCCTTGCCTTTAAGAAGTCTACATTGTTTTCTCCACTGTCATCATACACAGAAAAACATGAGTTCCTCAGTCCACATTTTGAGACGTTTTCCTGAGTCATGTCTCAAGCTGCTTTGAATGGGGGTCACTGGGCAGCTTTTTAGAGATGTGTCAAGAACCCACTCTGCCAGATAAAGGCAAAAAGACTTCCTTCTTTCCTGCAATGTTTCAGACACCTCTGGGGTCCCCCGGTCAGTTCACTGTCAGCAGACGCTTAGCAAAATAAATTGCACTCTAAGAAGACTTACTTTTGGGATTTTGAGAGTGCCTTGAAAACAGAGCAGAGCATGTCCCAAGCTAATGAAATCAACACTACCACCCCACGTACACGCTCTCTGTCTCTCTTCTCTCTCTCTCTCTCTCTCTCTCTCTGAGGGTTAACCACTGTAGCTACTCGTGGTCACAAGTTTTCAGATGTGTTCCACAGATGAATGTTTGATGTCATGGGACAGGACAGAGCCAGAACAATTGAGTCCTCTTTGGCCAAAGCTTTCCCGTTAGTGTGTATCACAAATTTGCAGGCTCTGATTGCAGAATAAGTAAACAGGACATAATGAGTTTTCAATAAATACTGCTGAGCCAGATTCCCAGTCTATTTGGAGAGGTTGATTTGACACACGGAGCCTGCCGGGGGACTTGAGGACAGGAAGGTACAAGGAGTTGAAGTTCATGAATGGCAACAGGTGCACAGGGATGGGCTGTGGCCACCATTCAAAGGGAGAGGAGGTGAGACGCTTCTGATAATGGGATGCAAGACCCCCAACAACACCCTTGTCGGAAATGCCCGTTTTATTTTCAGAAGAATCAGAATGCTGGGGGGAAGGGGACCTGGGGAGGTGTGAGATTCCTTTCATCTGCCTGCTTTTGTTTTTAAAAAATAAAATAAAACAAAACAAGAAACCTACAGCTGAGGGTAGTAACGGACCTAAAATCCCACACCTAGTTGAATGAGAATTTTACCCCAATCATTTTCTGGCCCATTTTGTGCCTTCAGCCAGAGGGCACAACCCAGCGATTACATTCGGCATCAAGAAATTTCTTAAAGATGTTTATGTTCTAATAGACTGAACTTGGTTTTAACTGTTTCTTTCTGATTTTAACGAGAAACAAGTTAATTTACATGTCCATTAGAATTTACTTTCACTTGGACTTTTTTAAGACATGGAAAGCTGAAGAACCAAGAAAAAAGAGAGAGGCTCTAGTCCCAGATGCACCTTGCAGACCCCTCCTCTAACGCCGGGAGCCGCCGCGCTGGCCTGGGATCCCTCAGGCAGCCTATCTGTTTCCTGGGTATCGACTCTCCACTAACAAGATAATGAAGTAATCAACAAAGTAATCAACACATTTGGAATCCAAACAAACATTTTTCATTAGCACTTCGATATCCTGGGTCATGTTCACCAGAAACAGAGCCTGAGGGCAAGATACCAAGGTTTGTGGTTTCCGGAGCAATTCCTCCTCAGAGAACACGGAAGCGAGTGTATTAGTTGGCCAAAGGTGCTGTAACAAAATGTCATAGGCTGGGTGGCTTAACCAACGGAAATATATTTTCTCACAGTTCTGGAGGCTGGAAGCCTGAGGTGGAGACTTGATGGGGTTGGGTTCTGGTGGGGCCTCTCTCTGCGCTGTAGACAGCCTCCCTCTTTCTGCCTCTTCATGGGGTTGTTTCTCTATGTACATGTTTGCCTGTGACTCTCTGTGTCCCAATTTCCTCTTCTTGTAAAAACAATAGTCAAATTGGATTAGGGCGAATTCTAACAGCCTCATTTTATTTTATTTAATTTTATTTTTAAGATTTTATTTATTTATCTGACAGACAGAGATCACAAGTAGGCAGAGAGGCAGGCAGAGAGAGAGAGAGAGGAGGAAGCAGGCTCCCCGCTGAGCAGAGAGCCCGACATGGGGATCGATCCCAGGACCCTGGGATCATGACCTGAGCCGAATGCAGAGGCTTTAACCCACTGAGCCACCCAGGCGCCCCCAGCCTCATTTTAAATTCATTACTTGTTTAAAAGCCTTATCTTCAAATAGAGTCCCATTCTGAGGACTGGGGGTTAGAGCTTCCATGTACAAAAGTGAGAGAACACAATTCAGTGCTTAATGGGAAGTTAGAAAAGGGGAACAAGAAAGAGGAAGGAGGGGAGAGAGAACTTGATCTCTGGGAAAGCCTAGTCTCAGCCTGATCCATGGGGTAAAGGGGCACTGGTACCGTCAATCAAACCACAGAGTGGTCCCACCTTGAAGTGAGGAGTCTGGGTCTTTCTCTGACTGTATCTGTTAGTTCACCGGCCAGCCACCAAGATGTATCTGGTGGGGAGGTGGGGGTCTTCAAGTATCTGCCCGTGCATGTCCAGACAAGACAACTCCTGTGAGCCAAGAGCACTTTTCGGGAGAGAGTCACACAGTTGTCAACTGTGGCCCATTCAAACACTCAAGCAGTTGGGGGCAGGGTCCCTGGGCAAGACGTCAACATCACCCTCAACACAGGTCTTCCAGGTACCCTCTGTTTATTACAGAAGCTTACCAATCTCCCATCTCCATTTGTCAAGCCCACCCTCCCAGATTCAACATGGGGCATGGGAGCACTGCCGGGAGATAGCACAGGAGGGTGCAACCTCTTCCTTCCATCTGCACACGGCACTACCCTGGACCCAGTTTCCCAGGCCTGAGTACTTGACTTCTGGTCAACCACCACATCTCACAGCCCCACCTCTTCATTTGTTTTCAATTCCATCTTCTCTCCCTTCTCCTGGCCATCGCCCTAGCTCAGCAAGCTATTACTTCTCATCCCCAACACTAAAGAGTTTCTTCCCAGATCTCGCTTCCTCTACCTAAATCCCAACCACCTTTCCACAGCAGCCAGGTTCACTCCCCTCAACAGCCTCGATGGCTTCGCCTCTCTGTAGAGATAGTCCATCTCTAATGTGACTCACCGAGCCTTCCTCCCCTCTTGTGGCTGCTACCTTCTGCCTCAAACCACCCTCCCACTCCCCAATCTGTTCTTAACAACCACATTTAGCTTCTTTTTTGTCCTTGGACTGTCGACATCCTTTCCTGGCAGAGGGTTTGTCCTGAGCTGCACTGACACCTACCCACATCCCCCGGCCATCAGACATGGTCCACGTAACACTTTTTCTGGGCAGTCTTGCCTCGGCCTCCTGGCTTCATTGGTTGCCTTTGCTCCAGATTCCTTGGCTCTGGCACCAACCACACTTAATTGCCACTGTGTGTTTAATGGTCCGTCCCCCTTCCTAGACCTCCGGCTAGTGGGCGTCACGGTGGGAACCTATCGTGTTGGGTTGTGTCCCCCGCCCTTGTGTCCCTGCTCTGCTACTTCATAGCGCCTGACCTGTGTCTCAGTTTTTTTATTTATAAAATATAAATAATATACACAGTGTAATGCTCCTTGTAGTTTGGAGGATTAAATGATTGGTGAGATGCAAAAGAGCAGGTGCTTAGAGCAGTATTGGGTGTGTAGTAAGCACACGTTGGGGTGACTTGTGATTTCCACGGCCAGTGGACACAGTGCTCCCATCAGTAGTACGGGTATCTCTAGCACCAAGCGGAGTGCCCAGCACATAAGATAAGAAAAACGAAAGGTGTTAGAACTGGCCGGGCAGCCCAATGGGATTAATATCACCTTCATCATTTCTTCTGATAGTTTCACTGATGATGAAACCAGAGGCATGACCGAAACCCAACTTCAGTCTTATCTCTGATTTTACTTGCCTCCAAGGCAAATATTTAATGTTAGTTTATAGTTGACATGAACGGCTTACGTTAATAGTAGATAGGAGCAACAAAACAAAACCCTTCTCGTCAGAAGAGGTGATTAGGTTACGACAGACTGCAACAGTGACACCTGAAGTTAATCATTTCACAGCGTAAGAAATGCAGCCTGGGACTATTGGCTAATGCTCATGAAATCCTCCCTCACCTGTCTGTTTTGTTGAATGAAGTGCAGCCAGCTGGGGTTTGAGCCATCCGGTTGCATCTTTCCCGTGGCCCAGGGAGCCCATCCATCAGGTCGGGCCCCTCCAGGCGCCTGCCACTATGCTCCAACGCCTCCCCGACCCAGACCCACCCAGGGCTCTGCTGACTCACCAGGCCGCTGGCTTCCCCGGAGGGGACCTTCCAAGCAGAAGCACCTCGTCCTTCTCTGGGGCTCCTCTTCCCTCCTCTCCTCCTCCACAGAGCCCACACTACGGCACAGAGCTCACTGACATACCCCTTCACCAAGGTGCCAGGAAGTCAGCAGATGATGAAAACGCCTTTCCCACTGAACATGTCCGGGCCCATAAATCCACAGCCAGAACATTTTAGAGTTGGATACCAAACCATCGCCTTTCCAAAGATGCAAAGGCAGGAATAACCAGAACAAGAGTAACTTTTTTTTTTTTTAAGATTTTATTCATTTATTTGACAGAGATCACAAGTAGGCAGAGAGGCAGGCAGAGAGAGAGAGATGGGGGGGAAGCAGGCTTAGTGCTGAGCAGAGAGCCCGATGCAGGGCTCATACCCCAGGACCCTGAGATCACGACCTGAGCCGAAGGCAGAGGCTTTAACTCACTGAGCCACCCAGGCACCCCCAAGAGTAACTTCTTTTTTTTTTTTTTTTTAAGAGTAACTTCTTTAAGGCAATTCCATATGCCTCCCGTTTTCTCAGCAGTGTTTCTATGCACATGCTTTCTTTCTCTACCTACCGTCAGTCGCCCCCTTTTCCCCTCTGGTTTTGTTGTTTTTCTTATTGTTTTCTTTTTTCTTTCCTTCTTCTTTTTAAAAATAATGTTGTGTGGTCTATCTACTTGAGTTCTGATCTCATTTCCTATTTCCTCACTAAGGTTATGGTGCTATTTGAACACCTAGCCAGAATTTGATGGAAAGGCATAAAAAAGCGGAAGGAATCACACCCCAGTAGGTAAGGCTGCCCACCCCGTAGAACCCTGAGAACACTGTTCTGGAGAGTTCTGCCATTCATCCAAAGCTCACAGACACAGGAACATGAGTCATCAATGAGACACTGTTACCACCCGCTCTTCTCCCCCAAGCCTCCCTAATTTAAAAAAAAAAAAAAAGAGGAAATGGCCTCTGACATTGGGATGTATGAACAAGAGTTCCACACATGGCACAAAGCATGAGAACTTCTGCCGTGGACTTCCGCACTGGCTTTAGGATGCAGGTCTCGTGTTTGGTTTCCAAACCTCGCATCTAAAGTAAATGTCACTTGAAGTATGATTTGTAGGGAGCAACATAAAGGCTGATTCAGGAGGAAAAACAAAGGCCAAATGGTACTACTGTTACAGGACTTCTGTAATTTTAAAAATAATTATAATTTTTAAAGGAATATTCGGCATGTGAAAGAATGAAAATAAAGAGAGCTATAATTGCCTTTCAAATGCATAAAGCAATTATTAGGGAAGAAAGAAGGCCAATTAGCCACACTAGTCAATAAAGCTGGAACAAGGTGTTGGGAAACTTGTTCAAAGAAAAGTTTGCTTAAACTTACCAAGAAACTCTCTGATGGTGAGAAAGGAGAGAGGAGGCTTAGGTGACTCTGACAGAGGAGGTTACAGATTTGTTAACCCTGTAGACGGAAAGGAGAAATTCTACAGCGAGAACTGTTCGGGACAAAACCGCGTCATTCCTAAGCTGGGGGGCTCCATTCTCTAGTTAAAAGGATCTACGACTGGTTTTACAATCTCCCACCGTGTTATTTCCAGACCTTTCAGGGCCACGTGAGTGAAGGCGCGCGGTCCCATCAGCCTCCCACCCACAGCACGCTAGGCCAGCTCACCAAGGGAAAAGGATTCTGGAATATTTCTTTTCCAAGCCTCACGCCCCGGGATGCCAGATGAGATATGCTATAAATTTGTTCAGCATCCAAAGAGTCATCCTGCAAAAGTCATCCTGTACAATTTGAAGCAAATAAAAATTAAAAATAAAAAGGGCTAGAAATGATTAGCGAATTTAGTCAGTAGCTATAAAACCCATCTAGGGTTAAAAACTGTTCTTGTGTTTCCTTTTATCCCATCAGCAATGTAGAAAGAATTCATTTTCTTTTTCTTTTTTTTTTTTTTAAGATTTTATTAATTTATATGAAAGCGAGAGAGAGAGCATGTGAGCAAGCAGGAGGGCAGAGGCAGAGGCAGAGGGAGAAGCAGGCTCCCCACGGAGCAGGGAGCCCGATGTGGGGCTCGATCCCAGGACCCTGATATCATGACCTGAGCCGAAGGCAGACACTGAACTGACTGAGCCACCCAGGCGCCCCGGAAGACTTGATTTTCATAGTTATTCAGAACATGTTAGCATCCAGAACTGACACGCTGACTCCTGCTTCTTTTTCTGGTCTCCTCTGCTGAGGGGACATTCTGGAAGGAGGGCGCCTTCAGACCCGAGGTGGGTGGAGAGTCGCCACCTCCTGGACCTCAGCTGTTCTTTGCAAGCGCACCCTGGCTCCAGGGACTGCCATGCCCACCGCCTCCCATGCCCACGTTTCTGGAACTGGCAGTAAAGTGGCATTTGCGCTACTTGTGTCCTAACAGAAACGAAAACCTGTTGCCGAGAACAAGAAGCAAATCCGCCCAGAAGACAAATTCTTTTCAGGGAAGCAGTGTGTGTGCCTCGTTTGGAGAAAAGGCATATCCATGCATGAACTGGCAGTTCACTGGGTTTTGTAATTCTCACCGGGGAGGCAGACTCAGCAAACCAATTAACTAATTAAACCAATTAACCAAATGTGTAATTAACCTTGAGAACAGAGGTGTTAACAGAAGCACAACAAAGAAGTTACCCTCCCCCTGAAATTGCCTGGTGGTTTTAAGCCTTTTGGTTTTCTGTCTTAAAGGCATATCCACAGAGGAAAAATATTCTCTGGGCACAGGATTACTGGCAAGCGGTATAGCCTGTAGACAGAATGGAATCAACGGCGGCCTTGGCCCACCCTAACCCCCCAGCTACAGTCCATCGTCTGTAAGTAAATTTATAGGATTTGGGGAGGACATCATCTGTGAGGCACTGGCAATTCATGGTTATTTCTTTTAAGAACACATACATCCATATTAAGGAAAGGGAAATAGCTAGAAATTTCCAAAATAGATCTGTGCTTGGAAAGGGCCAAGTACCTGGTAATTCCAACAACCGATTCTAAGAGAACAGGAACCAAGAAAGGGAAGATACAGTGTTTGTGAAGGTCTGAGCTATAGCCTGAAATCCCTGGGAAAGAGGCACTTGGGGGACTGTCAGACTCGCTCTCTCCATGCAGTTCTGACGGGCGGAAATTCATCTTTGCCAGAGCAATAAATTAACACCTTGTCATAATTACTTTTAAGTTGCTCACCTTATAAAATTCTGGTTTTCAAGTAGCTTCAGGAATGTTAGTTGGAATTAGTTACGTGACAGTCACTAAGCTCAGCCTGTTCCTTCAAGTACCTTACGTTTAAGGGGTGGTGTGAAATTCACTCAGAAAAAAATAAGAACTGACAAAAAATTATAGGTTTCACAGCAAACAGATGATACAGACCATAGGCAATTGCCAAGTGATGGAGGTAGGCAGACTGAGGCTTCAAGCCTGACTTCCATGCACTATTTCAGGGAAACCAGAATCGTGACCGAGAGGTACAATCAAATCATTAACGAGGAAAGTGAATGCCACGGCATTAGGAAATGTGAAGCTTATCAGGAGAATAAATATGTATGTGAAATCTCATACTGGATTTTCCTGTTCCTCTTTCATAAAAGGCACAGTTTTCAACGCTGACCTTGAGCAAGATCAAAGCTCACCTGTGCTAAGTCAGCACACATTTTGTAATCCTTAAGTAAAAAGATACACTTGTGAACGGTAGCACTCAGCCAAGCTCACGGACGCTGCACTTAATCAGGAACTTAAAGTGCAATTTACAACCAGGCAAGGATGTTTAAGGCTTCATGTTTCATTCACGAAACCGAGGATCCCATCCCTACCCCAAGAGCAGAGCAAGAAAGTACCTGGGATCATTTGAATTAGCCCGTCTAGGCCTCTGTTCCCAATCTGAAAAAAAACAAAAACAAAAACAAAAAACAAGGGGTTTCAGAACAGAGAATCTCTATGAACCCCCTCATTATTCAAATGGGTTGGGGTTTGTTTGTTTTTGTTTGGTTTTGGAGGATGAGACCCTTTTGACAACAAACACCTCCACTTCTAATTTTTTAAATCAACCGGAACACTGAAAATTTGGTACGAAAAGACTTTCTGAAGATACAGAGATAGCATTTCCTCGAGAATGACTGCCAGTCTTGCTGAAACTTAAGCCGGGGAACTTATCAAATAAAAAAAAAGCACCTAGTTCCAGACTGACCCTAGGCGGAGTCCTGGCGAGTCAAAGCCAACGTCTCACGGGAATTTAGAATGACATAGTCGTTGGTCAAGTTGAGAGTAAAGAATGTGAATGTGTTTTTCAGGGATTCTCCAAGACCATATAAGCTGGGGCACAGTGTTCTTTAAATATATAATTGAGGAGGGGCGCCTGGGTGGCTCAGTGGGTTAAGCCGCTGCCTTCGGCTCAGGTCCTGATCTCAGGGTCCTGGGATCGAGTCCCGCATCAGGCTGTCTGCTCAGCAGGGAGCCTGCTTCCTCCTCTCTCTGTCTGCCTGCCTCTCTGCCTACTTGTGATCTCTCTCTGTCAAGTAAATAAATAAAATCTTTAAAAAAAAAAATATATATATATATATATATATATATAATTGAGGAAAACAAACTTCATCTCCACAAGGCTGTGTA
The DNA here is from genome assembly GCF_020171115.1 of Neogale vison. NCBI lineage: Eukaryota > Metazoa > Chordata > Mammalia > Carnivora > Mustelidae > Neogale > Neogale vison. Next base: position 303,460,746 of record NC_058091.1, read on the forward strand.
CTGCCAAGTGAGGGACTGGTCCGCACAAAATGTGCTCTTGTTTAACTCCGCCTTGCATCTGAAACCCGCCATTGTCTGTCTAGCCTGAGCCCTGAGGGTGGATGGCCGGGGTGGGAAGCCGAAGTCCGGTTCTAAGCAAGGTGCTTCACACAAATAAAATGGGTTTTATGCCATCTACCCTTATGCAAATTAAGTGTATTAATAGTGACCAGGCAAGGATTTGTTAATAATAGTAATGTTTGATACACTTAATATTAAACGTAGGATGGTGAAATGTTTTCTAAATCCCACCAAATGAATTTAACACAGTCAAGAAAGAAATGAAAAGTTAAGTCTATGACAAATAACATTGAAATGTATAGAAACATGGCTTAGCCTATTCAAGCTGGTGTCACCAAATACCATCGGGTGGCTTATTTGTAACAGAAATATCTCTCACAGTTCTGGAGGCTGGGAAGTCCAAGATGGCGGCTTCGGGATCTGGTGAGAGCTGGCCTCCTGGTTCCATTCATAAATGGCCCTGTTCCTGCTGTGTCCTCATATGGCAGAAATTAAAAGAGCTCTCGGGGTTTTCCTTTATAAGGCCACTAATTCCATTCATGGGGGCTCCACCTTCATGACCTAATCACCTACCAAAGGCCCCTTCTTCTTTCAGCACATGAGTTTGCAGGAGTGGGGGTGGGGGAGGGGAGCATAAACCCTAAGTTCATGTACAAACATGCACATTTAAAATGTTATTTCTCGGGGCGCCTGGGTGGCTCAGTGGGTTAAAGCCTCTGTCTTCTGCTCAGGTCATGATCTCAGGGTCCTGGGATCGAGCCCCGCGTGGGGCTCTCTGCTCAAGCAGGGAGCCTGCTTCCTCCTCTCTCTCTCTCTCTCTCTCTGCCTGCCTCTCTGCCTACTTGTGATCTCTGTAAAATAAATAAATTAAAAAAAATTTTTAAATGTTATTTCTCTTGGACTCACATTAATTCTCTAAACAATGACTTACTGAACAGTCATGGAGAGCTTGCATAGGACTGGAAATATGGATAGAATTGGAGATGAGTCAGTCAGTCACAGTTTAAACGCTCAGGGTTGCTGTAAACCTCAATTATATAAAGGTATTTGTCTGGGTAATTAATAGAAGACTTCAGAATACAATGCCACAAGGACCTTTATTTCATTATACTCCATGAATTGTTTGGGGAGTATGTTGTTTCTTTTAAACGATGAATGGCAGGAACTACAGATGAATCTGGTAACATATTTAAGAATACTGTGATGTATGCAATTTTTGAAAATCATATATAAGGCAAGTGGCAAGTTAATTTTTAGGATACTGAGCATTCAGGTTCATCGCAGCATATTAGGATCAATATTAAATATTTGCCATTTGAAAATAAAATGACGATAATGGCTTTAAAGACATTACACAGCTCCAATTTGCTTGTATCTTACAGACCTAAAGAAATACTGAAAGGTCCCCAAATGATACTTTTTCCACAAGAGGGAATCTAGAAACAAAAACTAGAAAGGACATGTTCAGAGCCTTTTTGCAAGAAGGAAGTCTCTGGGCAGGAATCTCATCCCCCAAACAGACCGGCCACACGAAAAGGTCAAAGTACTTCCTGGGCCAGTCCAGAAGCTTGAGAAAATTCCCAGAATTCCTGAACATGAGAGCGGAGGTTCCCAGAGGAGGCACGGGCGCCCCTCTGCCTGCCGCCGTGACTTTACCTTCGCCTTTCCTCCCCGGCTCCCACTGTCGGGCGACTGTCTCCTTCCACAGGGCTCAACTTCAACGCTCATGGACTTGCACAAGGCGCCATCGACATGTGATGACATTGCGACGTGCGGAAGTTGGGAGTCCGGACTAAAGTCACTAGAGCGGACGGGCCTGACCCGCACTGACGCCGTAACATGCAATCACTCTCCTCTTACACATTTTGGCAAGAACTGTGATTTACTCCTTTTTCTCCCCCTCCACCCGTAGGTTTGAATGGATTTGTTAGAAGAAATGGAGATTAGGAAAGGTCCCTTTAGCCTCTGCAGATTGAATGTTGGGGATAAAACTAAAAGAACATGTTAGCAATTCATCATTTGCAAGATATGACGGGAACCCTGAGTGGACTAGGTGCTGGGGTAGGACCATTGTAGCTTCTCAGACGAGATTGACTTTCTGAAAATGAAGGCCTGTTTTCTACAAAAGATACGCAGGCCTGTCCCTAAAAGTTGGTTCAGTGTAGCTCATGCTGCATTTACTCTACCCCAAATGTCACAGAAACTACTGGAGAAACCTATAAACAGTGAATATTTGAATATTTCCTCCAATGCCATGTTCTGTGGTAGAACACACACACGCACAAACATAGACACACACGGTTAGAGCACCTCCTAACTTAAGCTTCTTTTCCTAGACAGAAATGCATTTCTGGAAATTTCTTTCGGGGGGAATCTCACTTCTGCACAAGACGTATTGCATATCCTGATTGGTTAAGCAGTGGTCTTGAAAATAGCGCCTTTTATTCATAGGATTTGAGAACTAGTGTAAGTAAAAGCACTGGTAAACAAAGCTTGAAATAATTTTTCCTCCATATAATCTCTTTTAAATGGACCTTTTGATTGGGTAGAATAATCATACTGTAAACTCTGCTCAGGAAAGAACATATGTAAATGATTAGAAACCACTGGGGGTGTCTTCACGGTCTATTAACTCCAATGTATGATACACTCGTGGTAGCTGCTGAACCGGGTGGATATTTCTGCTTTGGAGGTGCCGTTTGCATAAACTCCCCCCACTTAATCAACGGAGCTTCGACGTCGGAACTGAAATGTGACACACGGTGGAAAAGTGGTATCACAACACCACCTTGACCGAGCGAAGGGAAATGGATACAAGGTTCAGGAGGCTGCCGTTACTTCCGCTGGCAAAGTTAATTGTTAGGGAAATGCTGGCTTGCTTTCATTTTTCTTCTTTTTTAATTAAAAAAAAATCTACAGCTGGGGACCCTGGGTGGCTAAGTCAGTTAAGCCTCTGCCTTCAGCTCAGGTCATGATCCCGGGGTCCTCTGCATTGGGCTCCCTGCTCAGTGGGGTGTCTGCTTCTCCCTCTTCAACTGCCCACCCCCACCCATGCTGTCCCTCTCTTTCTCTCTATCCCAGATAAATAAATAAAATCTTTAAAAAAAAAATCTACAAGCCTTCATAATACCGTATTGCATGGAGCACTGGGTATGATGCATAAATAATGAATTTTGGAACACTGAAAAAAAAATAAAATTAAATTTAAAAAATATCTACAACCATTCTGTCTTTACAGACCAAGGGAGGATTTTTGTAGCCAAAAATGCAAACTTTCTGAAGCGTCTAAAAGCTCTCCCACACGTAAATCAATCAGCATTGGTAGGTCTCTTAAAGAAAATGAGTATGTCTTGGGGCACCTGGGTGGCTCAAGTTAAGTGTCTGCCTTTGGCTCAGGTCATAATCCCGGGGTCCTGGGATGGAGCCCCACATCAGGCTCCCTGCTCAGTGGTAAGTCTGTTTCTCCTTCTCCCCCTGCTCACGGTCTCTCTCTCTCTCTCACATAAATAAATAAAATCTTTTTAAAAATATTAAAAGATGAGTATGTCTTTGTTATCAGTTAAATATGTGGTTACTTTGCACAGAATATTATTGCTTCTCCATTGAGAAGTAATTAAAATAAGTTTTTTCTAAAACGAACAAGCAGAAACTGCCAACTTGTACCATTAAAGTATCGACTCCAAATAAGTAAGATACAGTAGAACTAACTTGAGGCCCAGCTTAAGATGTTTAAAATTCTTTACAGTTGTCACGCCCTACATTCTCTCATGCATTGAATCGTTGTTGCTAATTCAAAAGAAAGATAAAAGATTTTGTCCAAAGTGTAAACGAAGCACGGGAAAGGAAAGCTTTTTCTCGGTCCTGAAGTTGTTTTTGTTTTTGTTTTTGTTTTTTCAAACATGGGGTGAGAGTGGGGTGGGGAAATACGGTTTTATATGAAATAATCTTTCAAAATATTTGAGGGAATACTTGTGAACAGGAAAAATCAACAACTAGAAAATAAAAACTATAAAAAAGGGAAAGAAAAAGAATTCACAGTGACCTGGGCGGGAAGACCCTCTGGCAAGAGTCTCAACACTTCTATTCCCATCAAGGAAAAATTCTGAGCTATTGGCTGGAGTGTGCAGTGTTCCTGAAGGCGAAATGTGATAACAGGGTTCATCATAAATATCAGTAAACAGGTGTCGGATCTTGGTAACCGGTAAGGCGGGGGGCGGGGAGATTTATGTTTGCTGCTAGAATGGAAACTGTATCCTATTCCGTACGAGGCTTGCTTCATCCAAATTTGCTTTATCTGAACTTCTGTTTGGAATCAAATGGACAGAGACACATTTGATAGTCTTCCAAAAATAAGCTTCTCAACTATCCACCACTCATCTCCCTCCGTCCACTGCCTCGAGCTTTAGAGCAAAGGGGTGACTTCGCTGATTGCACAATTCTCCATGGTGGTCCTTAGCTGTGAATTCTGAACGCGCTTCGCCTCCACTCCCATTTCTCGCTTCCATTCCCGAAGGTTGTTTGCCAACGTCTACAGCTCCCACAGGCTGACACAGAACTCAGGGTCCATGGGTGGGGCTCGTGCGGCTCTCTCACTCTTGAGAGAGGCCAAGTAACTCACTGCCCTCCCCTCCTGCTCTTTCCCTAACCAGCCTGCCCCCCCACAAAGCAGGGCTGGATGGAGCTGCAGATTCGGGAGACACGAGGAGACATCTTTCCATTCCTATCTCTTTCTTTCAGCCGCCACTTATGCACAAGTTGCATCCTTACAATATGGGTCACTAAAATACCTAGCCATTTTATAGCAAAAAAAAAAATCCCCATTGTCGTGAAAGTCATTTGACCTCGAATGGGATGGTGAAGGCACAGGGCTTTTCTGCTGGGCTGTAACAGACACAGCTTTCAGCCATGGTTAAAAGTTACCACGTTGGAAAACTGTTTCAATAGGCAATGGTCACTCTGAAATTGCGACGTTCGATTGGCAACACCAGATTCGGTGGCTTTTTAGCCCAGATGAACTATTTCACCAACAACCATTGACTGTCTCTGTACTGGTCATCATGCCGTTCTATTGGACATAATACTGTTTCCCTGGATAACTATAAATTGTACACGAGGGGTTATTATTGAGCCTATCATTTAAAGTAGCACTCTGGCGAATCCTTTGGCAAAGCAAAGAAATCCTTATGATTAAAACCATGCCCTCCTCGTGTCTGTTTTGTAAATCTATTGTTTCACGTTTCTGTGCATGTTAAAAGTAAGGCTTGCATACGGCATACGTGCATTTTCTCCCATCAGTCTCATGCCTTATTCTATTTGTTTCCTGCCCTGGGAGTGAGCAGACTTCATGGTGATACAAAACGTATGCCAACAACTGTTCAAGAGAAACCAATTAAGAATAAATTCTGCCACCATTTAGGCAACTCCTCACGTAAGACATTGGCAAGTAATAATCAGAGACAGAGTGTTATTGTTCCAATATACCGATGAGATTCTGATGATCTGGCTGTGATTCTCAGTTCTTACGAAAGTCTCTAAATGTCAGATCACACTTGAAAAAGACATGCATGATGATGGCCGCACCTTTCTCATTGAGCTGTTAGGAAAACTTAGGAAGAGGAGGACTATGGCAAGTTTAGCACGGTACCTGGCACATAGGAAATGCTGAGTAAATGCTGGCTAGCGTTACCAGCATAAAGACCTAGCCACTTAAAAAAATAGAAAATGCTCTGAAATAGCTCCAGGGGGACACTGGAAGCCCATGTCACATTTGTCATGGCAGGCGCAGCATCTTCTCCGTGAGGCCATCCCTCCCTGCTAGCTGCAAAAGAGAGTTGAGCAGAATCAGAAGTTTCCACTAGCTTTGAACAAAGGTTGGCAGCGCTCACGGGGCCTCCATCCCTCCCATCCTTGCTGGCTTCCATCCACATTGTGCCCAGCAGAGCGTCAACAGGATGTGGAGTCATCTTCCGTGGTCCCAGCTGGCTTTGACTGTGCTGTGATGACTTGGCGATTGCAGAGGCTAGATTGAAAGCATGTCTCAACTTCATCTCTAGAATGTAATTTGTTTACATTGGGTCATTTAAAGATCTTGCCAAATGCCTTGTTTCTTTTATCTGGATAGAGTCTTCATTAAAGATGTTTGAGAACAGTTACTCTCATTGATATTTTACAGATCTGGAAGACAGTTTTCATAGCTACACAGCCTTTCCCTCCCCAAAGTCTGGCTCCACAAAGAGTAAAAGTGAGCCTTCTGAAATCTAAGCTAGATCAGGCTACTCCTTTGTTCCAAAACACTCACCGCCTTCATCTCAGGGTAAAAACTGAAATCCTTAGATGACATTACATAATCTCTATACATCCTACCTCATCTTCCTCTACCCTGCTCTTTGTTTCCTTGCTTGTCTTTGAATATCCCAAATATGTTCCTACCCCAGGGCCTTTGTACCTGCTGTTTCCTCTACCTGGAATGCTCTTTGCCCCAGATACCTGCCCAACTCAGTTCCTTGCTTCCTTCTTGTCTCAAGTCAAATGTCACCTATCATGCAGGTCTTCTACTGCTCTCTATAAAATTTTCCTCTCATCCTTCTTTATTTTCTTACTCTGCATTCATCACTACCTTATGTACTGTTTATTGATTTAGGAAGGGGGGACTGGCTCCTGCACTAAAATGTAAACTTGTTAAGATGACTATTTTGTTTGCCACTGTATCACAAGCACTTAGACCCCTGAAAGCACTTAGTAGGTGTCCAAAAAATGGTTATCGAATGTGCAAAGGACCACTCCTTCAATTACCAGTCTACTCCTCCTTCTTAATGTCCTTAATTTTTTTTTTCCTTCTGCACTTCCCACACATGGCTCCACACATCTTTGCCCATCAATATTCTGAAATATACTGTATCATCCTGTACTCTCTGATTCTTTTTTGCAATAATCCATATAACGCTGTTTAGCAAATTGTGCAAACCCATGCTCTAGCTTTATAAATGTCTCTGTAAATCAAAATGTATCCCAGAGCTGAGCTTAAAACAAAATGCTTTTAAGCCAAATTTAGCACACTATTTCCACCTCATAAGGCTTCAGACCACCCTAGTCACAGTGATGAACATATTATTTGCACGTTTGATAAGCTTGGAGCACAGGTGGCAGCTCTTCTCCAGATTTTGCCTAACTTTTTAGGGGTGTGCAAGAAGGAAAACGTGTTTCAAGCAAGGTCCATATCTGTCCGCATATGGCAAATCCTACCAGTATAAATCCAAGAAACTGGATGTTTGAAGGCATTTTATCTTGCTTTCTTGTTCCTTCTTAAAAGCATTGACAAAGGTTAAGGTCCTTGGCTAATATAGAATTTAAATTTCTATGAAAAAGATAAGGAGGGAGCCGGATGAAAGGCTGAACAGGGTTCCATTGTTAAAGGAAGGAATGCTGACTCTCAGAAACTGGTCCTTACCACAACTTTCAAGAAATAATACAAAGAAACGTCTCAGGAAGAATGATAACAAAAAGAACAGAGAAATCTCAAAGCAATGAAACTAATAGAATTAACTGGTTTTATGGTTTTAATTCACAAACATGCTAGAAAACTCTGGACCTCACAGGCACTGATTCTTTTCCCCGTTTCTTCTCCTCTTTCTGTGAACAAGACTGCCTTATTCTCCCAGAACTTCCCCTGCCTTGGGGAGGAGATAGGAAGGGAGAAGACTCTCATTCCTTCCAGTCCTTCCAGGTGGGCGCTAACTCGGTTCCAGACTCCCTACCGGGCTTCAAATCTGACTCAAACTCCTACTAGCCTCGTGTTCTGGGGCAACTTCTGGCTGATGGAAATACTAGTTGTAGCATCTCCTTCTAAGCAGTACAGAGTAGGATTCTAGGAGTCAGTCAAGGCAAAGCACGTGGAGTAACCGTTGATATGCTAAAACTGATCAGTAGGTGGTAGCTAGTGTTCCCAGAAGCTTAGGAATTTCTTTACTTCTTACTCAGAAACCTAAGGTCAAGAATTTGGTGTCTGTATTGACTTAAAAGGAACAAAAGCCTTCTCTCCCCCTAACTTCAGCTCTGTAGCCTTCCCCCAAGGCAGAGCCACCCAATGACCCTCCAGACCATGGATGGCTCTGCTCGAATGGCACCTCGCCTCGTGTATTTGCGAAGAGTGGCTCACAATTTGGAATCCTCATGATAGAACATTGAAAGTGGTTCAGCTTGGGGACTTTTCTGGAATTCACCCATTTGATCCATTCTTTCTCTCCACCTCCTAACTAGTACATGTAATTAAGGTTCCGTTATAAAGGCTTAATACGGGTGCATCTCTGTCCCTAGACCCCTGGCCATAAAGAAAATACATAAATCTCCAGAAATAAACTGTGTAGAGGAAGACTGTAGTGCGGTTCCTCCACAGTATTTGCCCCCTGACTCAGCAGGCACCGAGTAGAATGAATGAGATGAGTAGACATAGCGCTTCAGTCTCGAGATAAAGCAGTATGGGGGGCAGGCTGAAGATGTGGATGCCATTCTGTCCAAGCAGCCACAGAAGGGACAGCCATAGGAAGTGTCTGCAAAGCCTTAGCATAAAGCTAGATGATGTCTTTATTCCGTTTGTTAAACAGGGTTTCATAGAGTGTTGCTTAAAATGCTACCTTTGTAGTATCGGACCTCTAGATGTGTGCTGTTATGGGGGACAAAAATGCAAAGGAATCATGGGAATGCCTTCACAGTAGGAGAGGAAGAAAGGGTACGCAGTTCCAGACAACGTCTTTACAAAAAGACCCCTCACACCAGAAAGCCCTCCCACCTTACGTGATAACCAGAAGTGACCTGTTTTGAGTACGACGACATGCCAAGGCACATGCAAAGAATGTTATGTAAGTTATTCAATCATCAGACAACTGCGTGGATTAGCTATTATTATCTGCACTACGGTAAAGAGCCATCAAAGTTGACATAGCTCAAGGACACACAGTAAATGTATGACAAAGCTGCCCTAACATTCTTAACATCACGGCAGCACCCACTATAAACACCAGGTCCCTCTGGGAGGATTGGAGTCACAATGGTCTTCATGCAATAGACAGGATTTTACCACGTTAAAGATATACACATCCTAATTAGAAGAGCCAATGAATACATCATATTAGATGGCAAAGAGAAATCGAAATAAGGGATATCAAACAAAGGGAGTCATAAACTGATTTTGGAAGATTATTCTGGGTTATCTGGATGGGTCCAGTGTAATCACAAATGTCTTTTTTTAAAGATTTATTTACTTGAAAGAGAGAGAGCATCCAAGCAGGGTGTGGGGGGGTGGTTGGGGAAGAGGAGCAGAGGGAGAGGGAGAGAATGTCAAGCAGACTCCCTACCAGGCATGGAGCCCGATGCAGGGCTCAATCTCATGACCCAAAGATCATGACCTGAACGGAAATCAAGAGTCAGACGCTCAACTGACTGAGCCACCTAGGCCCCCACAACTGTCTTTATAAGTGAAAGTGGGAGGCAGAAGGGCCAGATTCAGAGAAGAATAAATGATGAGAGAGGCAGAGAGAGAGATTCGAAGACATTCCACTGCTGTCTGTGAAGATGGAGGAAGTGACAACACACCAAATTTAGGGAGCTTCTAGAAGGATGAAACAGGCAAGGAAACAGACTCTCCCCCAGAGTTGCCAGAAGTAACATCACCTACCAAACGTTGATTTAGCCCAATTAAGTCCCATTGGCAGACTCTATCTTCCAGAACTAGAAGATAATAAATACGTAAAACCAGGAGTGAAAGGAAGTTTCAGGATGATTCAGTGTATCCGTCCAAGTGGTGTTTGTAGGGAAATTAATCCATGCCACAGACAGGAGAAATCCAACTCAAGCAGATAGCTCGCTCAAATTGTTTGTCCACGACTACATTTATAGACTCCGAGGTGACAGAACTGGGAAAACTGACAAATAAAACTGCAGCTAGCGCAAACAATGAAAGGAAGCAGGAGCCTGGAGAATCTTGCTTTCAGAAAATAAGCTTAGCTGCTTTCGCAAAGACAAACCCCATGGGCAGACAGGAGACCAGCCCAGTGGGAAGTAGCTTAAGAAACTGGATTTTGTCCATGTGTCCATGGAGAGAACATTCACAGGTACAAAGTATATCATGTCCAGAAGCACTTTGCACTGAATCTTCTTACAGGCTCCTGAAAGAAGTCGGTGACAGAAGACTGTGGAAGATGAAACATTACAAGTGCTTTCAGGGTAGTTTTCCTTCAACCAAGAGAGTAGTGAGTGGTGCACGTGATCACAGGGGAGGGAATGGCAAAGTCTTCGAGAGCAGTAGATCGTGCAGCTTGAACCGATGCCCTCACACTACGCTGCCCTGTGCAGTAGCCACTAGCCAGTCATGGCTTTCCAAATTTAAATTTGAATTTGTTAGAAGGAAATGAAACCCCAAATTCAGTTTCTCCACCATACCTGTCACATTTCAAACGCTCAATAGTCACATGAGGCCAGTGGCTACTCTCTGGGACAGAGGAGCTATGCATTCCCATCCCTGCAAAATGTTCTAGTGCACAAAGCTGCTCTAGACCCGGGCGGTCCCAATATAGCAGCCACTAGCCACATGTGGCAATTGACATTTAGATTAATTAAAATTAGAAATTCTGTTTCTCAATCACATGAACCACATTCCTTGTGCTCAGTAGACACGGGACTGGTTGCTACTGTCAGAACAGCGTGGATCTAGAACATTCGCACGGTCACAGATAGTTCCCCTGGACGGTGCTGCCTTTTAGCTACTTTTCTTGGCACTTCCTCTGAATCGTCTGTATGACTTTCAGAGTCAGACTCTGCGGCCATCTCAAACAAGGAACGTGGTTAGCTGTAGCTGAACACTCAGGACGCTTGCTCCATGATTTACGTGGTATTCACATTAAGGTTTCCTTTTCCTGCTGTCTTCCCCGTCCTCTAGGTTATCATGGTGACTCTCCCGGTGCAGTAGCATATGACAAACATCTCCTGGCTCAGGTTTCCCATTCAGTTTCCAACTGAAAGAGGAGAGGCCACTTCTAGACACCAACCCCTCCACTGTTCCTGCCCATTTACCTACCTCGAAGCACTGTGCCAAAGGAAGGTCCAGGAAGTGAGTCAGGGAGGAGCTGGAGGGCTAAAGAGAGCTGAGCAGGTCTGGGGGAGAGTCACTGTGGCCCTCAGCTAAACGACCGACCACGCACGAGGGCTCGCTGTGGAGATGCAAGAAGGTCTTCAGTGTCCGTGGGGGAGGGGGAGATGTCAGACACGTGTACCTCCCATCTGGGCAGCATACACACCGACGTACAACCCTGTGTGTAGGTCCATACGCATAGACACAGAGGAGACAGACACATGCAAACACAACACACACACACACACACACACACACCCCTTTTTCTACATGTGATAGATTTTCTTCACTTCACATTATAAACATATACCTTTTTAAAGCCCACGGGTTCTGCACAAATGTCACTGCCCATGGCCACTAAGGTGGCACAAAGCATCCCACTCCAAAATACATTAGTTAGGGAGCTGGAGAAATAGAAATGTGTGATCTCTCTCTCTAGCTGGTCTTCCACTCCTGGTTGAGAGACACTCCCTTGGGGTCACTTTTTTGGGTTTAAGCCACCAAAGTAAGTAGACAGTTTCCAGAAGGCTGTGACTGTTCTCCTGGACAAGACAAGAATCCCTGGATTTTACTTCAGTGGTTTTCATGTTAACTCAGATTTATTAACCACATTTATTTAGAACTTCTGCGGTTTGGGGAAGCACAGGGGTCAGAGTGGGGCATGTCAGCATCGTACTTCATATAAAATGTGGATCTTGTGGAAGCCAGCAACAGAGGAAAGCCTGGGGTGGAATTCCTAACTCTAGGTAAGCAGCATTATCTAGTCCAAACCCCCACCGGATGGACAGAGGAATCCCCACATCATTTCCAGAAAGTGGTTCCCAAGACTGTGCGTGGCTTGACCCCTGCAAAAGATTCATTTTATTTTGTTAATTCAAGCCATCAGGGGTCAGGACACATCTGCCCCCTTACTCGCTTCCCCTCCATATGTGTAAAGTTTCCTTATGGATGAAAATACATGGTTTGGTGCTCAGTATCTCGTAATTCCTGTCTGTCACTTGGAATCCAGACTCCCTCCCACGGCTTTAGGATAAACCTCCCCTCGATCTACGGCATTATTCCAGAAGATAGTTCAAGTTTCTCTCTGCTGCCGATTTTCAACAACGTGGGTTGCAAAAGGAAGTATACACCACATTTCTATAGCGGTGACGCCTGTCCTTTGTGTATTGGAAGCCAACTCTTGTCATTTGATGTCGCCTCAGGGCCAAAACCCTGACAGGAGTAAAGCTAATGAAGGGAAATCAACCGGTCTAGTTCTGCCTCTTCTGAGAACTAGAATAAGATGTTTGTGCCTCCTCCCGAGTTTGGGAAACTCGGACAAGCTGGTTCAGAGCCCCTTTTGAACGTGGATGACGTGTGTTTCAAACATACCCAGTGTTGAAAGCACGCTGGCTTTCCTTGGAAAAACAATGAGGAAGAAACCGTGAACTGAAATGCCCCTGCCTTGAAATGAAGCACGTAATATAGCTCCACAATGTTCATTTCTTTAATGAGGAAAAGGAAAGAATTTGGGAGGTACCGAAGCTGGTGTTAAATCACACTTAGAAGTCTGTCATTTTTTAAACTTCTAAATTGAGTAACGAAATATGGATTCCCTGAAAATTAAAAGACAGTCTAGGACCTAATATTTTTAAAGATTTATCCTTCAAAACGAGGAGGCATTAGGCATTTAGTGATAGTTACTGTGTGTGTGTGTGTGTGTGTGTGTGTGTGTGTGTGACAGTTACTCTTAAGAGAAGTGAAGAACCGCCCACGGTTGGCTCTGTTCCAAATGATAGATGGTTCCAGAGAAATCTGGGGACTCCTCTCATGAAGCTCGAGTGATTTCTCATGGCAGATGAAGTTGACCTTGTATTTCTAGGATTCATTACAAACCTGTTTTCATACCTTGAAGGTGGAAACTCAAAGACCAAGGATCTGGGTGTAAAGATTCAACACCAGATTTCCCTGATTAGTTTTTCGGTTTTGCCCTCCCTGATGGTCATTCTTCTAAATCCACTTTTTTTTTTTCTTTTTCTTTTAAAAGATTCATTTGGTTGAGAGAGAAAAAGAGAGAGAGAACGAGCCGGGGAAGGGCAGAAGGAGAGACTCAAGCAGACTTCTGCTGAGCGCAGAGCCTGTTGCGGGGCTGGATCTCAGGACCCTGAGGTCATGACCTGAGCCAAAACCAGGAGTCATTTGGCCGATTAACCGAATGAGCCACTCAGGTGCCCCCTACAAAATCCCTTCGAAGCTTCCTGCTCCTTCTGTCCTTCCTTCACTTGCTTCTCTCCCTCTCCGTTCCCCTTTCACTCTCCTTCCCCTCCTTGGTCCTTGCCTCTTTTCACAACTAAGGCCTTGGTTATGTTCCAGAGCCTGTAAAAGTCACTGATGTCCAACACCGTGAAAGAGCAGAACCACATGCTAGGCCACTTTGAGAGACCCATGTCCCTCAGTGCCCAGCGTGTGCCTCTTCTGAGACGGGCTCAGGGAGCCAGTAGACACATTTGCTTCTCCACTCTCCTCACAGATTTAGCTCTGTCCTTTATGGTGTTTCCATCCGAGCGATTTAAATGCAACTCTCCTACATTTGTTCTCCTATGAAAAGAGGACAAAAACCAGTTTCGGATCCCAGAGGCATCCTCTGTCTTCTGATTCATTTCCATTTTTAAAACATTAGCCTGAAATATTAGAGGTTTGATCCAAAAAAAAAATCAGGTATAGGAAGTCCAAGGAACTGGTCTCAAGAGGTTGGTTTTCAGGCCAACATATTACGCTCACCCTAGAAAATAGGAGATGTTGTGCTAACGAGTTCATTCCAGGAGGAGATGTGAGGGCAAGATTAATAGTTCAGTTGGGATTTCATCCCCAGCTCCTGCATCTTCTTGGACAGGCCACCTCAGCATTTAATCATATAACCAGGGAGAGACCTCACAACATGCCTCCAGAGGTTTCCCACACCTGAATCCTTCAGAGTGGTCATTTATTATGTCTCCTGGACAATTTGGGGCTCCAGAAAGCATTAACCTTGTAACCATACATCGGCGAGTGCAGGACAGTTTTCAAAGGATCTCTCAGACGTGATCTCATTTGACCTTGACAAGGTCCCACAGCTCAACAATGGCAGAGACAGGAAGCGGAGGTACCCTCCAGACCAGAGGGTGCTCCAGGATCAGTCCTGAAGCCAAGTTCCAGGCCCACCATCCCTTCAGGGTGTAGCCTGTGTCAATTATTTCACACCCCTGAGCTCCAGCTTCTTCATTCCCCAGCCCGAGACAATAATGGTACTTGTTTCACAAAGCTGTTCGGGGCAAGGGCAGTGAAGAAGTCATCCGCAGCATTCAGCATTAGATCTGAATGTCACATGTTCAAGACATGTCATCTATTATGATCAGTAAATATGTCTAACCTGCATAAGAGCAGTCTGAAAAGGAATATCCAACACTCAGAGTTCATCCTGAATGTTTCGTTACCCAGCAGGGACACGAGCCTGAGTTGGCAGGACGATCCAAAGACGCAGATCTTAGCATTTGAAGATACGGCACTTGGGAAACAGCGAATGCTCTGAAACTCAAAAAGCTCAGCACCGTGGACAGGTTTTATTATTGGGTCTACTGATTAAAACTATGCTTATTTTTTATAGACCATTATTTAGAAATAGTTGTAGTGTTGTTATTTCACTTGTAGCTATGTATTATTCCAAAACACCAGCCATGTTCACCTTTATTGTTTTGTTGAGCTCAGTGTTCTCGAGGTTTCTAGGGCAACCAGCCATGCTGGTGGTATTGGTTTGATGGGCATGCCTGCTCACTCTACTTCTCAAATGTTCTTGCTTAGAACTCTGAGTCATCTAGAGTAAGCCTGGCCCCTTCTCTAAAATGAACTGATTTTATAAAATAAGAAATGTGAGAATTATATTTTTCAAAGTTCCTTTATGCATTTAAATGTCCTCCACTCTTGATCCATGACTGCTCAGCTCAGAAAGGAGGACCAAACTGAAATAGCTTCAGTGGGACACAAGTATCTTTGGTACTAGGCAGCTTTCTCAGATAATGTAACTGTAACAAACAGACTTCTGGGCTTCTAAGAACAAAGCTTTAAATCTCACTTATTTTACAGGCCAACTGGAAGCTGGCTGCTACTCTGCTCTGCCTCTTCATTCTGGGACCAAACCCATCTGGATTATGTTGATCTTGAGGAAGAATGAGAACGCAATGGGAAACCCCAAGCAATGGCAGAAGGAGTTAATGGTGGTTCTGCGACCACATGAAGGTCCTTCAATTTCTGCCAAGAAGAGGCACACCACATTTCTGTGCATATTTTATAGAGCCACGCCCACCATCAATGCTGAAGGAGATTCACCTGAAGGGTGAGGCCCTGCAAGCCACATGGTGGGAGTGGGCACATACATTCCACCCACAAAGGGCAGTCAACAACACAATCTACCACACTTGGAGTCTTGGTTAACTTTGAATGACATACCTATGTGAGCTCTTGTCTGTTGGTTTAGGGTCATTCCCAAGACTTAGGAAGCAGTGTAGAGTGACTTTAAGATCCACTCTAAGGTGCACCTGGGTGGCTCAGTCAGTTGGGCATCTGACTCTTGATTTCAGCTCAGGTCATGATCTCAGAGTCCTGGGACTGAGCCCTATGTGGTGGTCTGCACTCAACAGGCAGTCTGCTTCAGGATTCTCTCTCTACCTCTGTTCCTCCCCCTGCTCTTTCTCTCTCTCTCTCAAATAAATTGATAAATCTTTAAAAAGAAATAAGATGCACTCTAGAATAGAACAAGGGTTGGCCAACTTTGGTCCACTCTTATTTTTGCATGATCCAAAAGCCATGATGGCTTTTACATTTTTAAAGGGTTGTATTAAAAAAAAAAAAAGGAAAGGAAAAAGAAGAAAATTTTGTGACAAAGACCAAGTGCAACTCACAAAGTCTAAAATATTTATTATCTGACTCTTTTACAAGAAGCTTGTCAACTCCTGGAATAAAACTAAATTTGAAATTGCTTCTGGAACTTTGCTCTCATCCACATTGGAAGCAGTCCACGTCAACCCCAGTCAAATCAGCTCCTGGAATTAACAAATACAAGCTTGAATTCAGTGACTGCTAATCAAGGTACAGTTATTCCTCTAGCACAGAGAGTCTAGAGACTATACAGAACTTGTCCATCCATATCTCTGATGTTGCACCAACCACACTGGATTATAATTGCTTTTTTCTGCCTTCATGCCCCATAAAAGGGCTATGCTCATTTCTTTTAGGGAAGACACAGAAATGTCCCACACTCAGCCCCATGCTTAACAAAGGTATTTACAAACTTTTCAATCGAGTTACACTAAACTCCTAGCAAGACAGAGAATCCTAAGGCAACTCTCATTTTCCTCATAAAGCCTCTGCTCTTAAATTCCTTGCCTGAGTTTATTTATCTGCAAAATGTTTGTCACTGTAAGTCTTCTTTAAATATTTACTTACAGATGATAAAGTTATGTTCACTCTGCCATACTCACCAAAATCCATCAAAAACAACAAAAAGACCCAAAAGGTAAGAAACTCCATTTTAAATTAACTAAAGTAAAAGCCTCTGTCTCAAATTAAAAGAAGAAAGAACATCTGTCAAAAATAATGTAAAATGAAATTTATTGGCAGTAGAGAGCGTGTAAGAGTTGACATAATTTCCCCAGAGGTTTCTCTCGAAGGAAGGACCTTAATCCTGAAAAAGCTGCCTGACTAGTGACATAACACAGGGACACTGGGAAGACAGGGAGAGAGAGTTCGGGCTGCAGAGGAGTGGGAAAAGTAGAGCTGAAGGACACCCCAGCTTTGCAGACACATCCAGTTCAATATCTAGTCCAGTGCCCTGGCCCAGGGAAACTACTAGGAGTGATAGAGAGGGAGGATTTGGCACCAAAAAAAGACACGGAATGTGCAAACTGTTGCTAGGGTTGCCTTAGCCAAGTACCACAGGTGGGCAGCTGATCAACAAAAGTTCTCGTCTCCCCATTCTGGAGGCTAGAAATCCAAGATCAAGGTGTCAGCAGGTTTGGTTCCTTCCGAGAGATGTGAAGGAAGCTTCAGTGCCAGGTCTCCTCCTGGACTTGGAGATGACATGATCCACTCTCTGCCTTTGGGTTCACTTGTCTTTCTTCCTGTGTGTGTGTGTGTGTGTCTGTTTCTTCACATGCTTTTGTTTTTTGTTTTTTGTTTTTTTAACAGGGAGACCAGTTCTCCTTTCTCCAGTATGACCTCCTTTTTAGCTAATTACATCTGTAAGGACCATATCTCCAAATAAGGCCATACTCTGAAGTCCTGGGAGTTAGAACTTTAATCTACGAATTTGGGGGAGGAGGGACACACAACTCGACCCATGAGACTCGTGAGACTTATGAGACCCGTGAGACTCAGGATGCACTGTGAGCCGCTCCAACCTTCGCACATCAAGGTCTGCAGTGAGAAATGCTCCAGTGCAGAACTCAGTGGTCGATGAGCAGCTTTTCAGATGATACATCTTAATTCCTGCTGGAGATTGCCAGGTCATTCTGTCACACCTTTCCCAGCACTTCAACCCTATCACTATGCATTTTGTAGCAAATGCAGATAGAACGACTCCATTTAAAGGTGAATCATGCACATAAAAACTGTTAGCTATAGGATTTATGTGTTGACCACGAAAAGAGAGAAAAAAAGGAACATAGGCAGAAAAACAGAGAACACACATCAGAAGAACCATTCACAAAAATGAGGGAAAATGTTTGCAAATTATTCTCCAGAGTCTCAAACTAGAGATTCAAGGGCTTCTTTGAAAAGAGAGCTTCCAAAATTTACAAAAAGGCAAAGTAAATGTGATGAGTGCAGACGGGGTAAAAGGCGAGCTGACCATATGTGAAGGGAATGGAGGAATAGAAGGGAGCAGAATCGTTACAAAGCTAAAAGCAACATTAGAGGCAACAAAGACAGAATAAACAAAATTTAAGACCGTCACAGACTTGGAGGAAAACATTTGGAGAAATTAGATGGAACAAAAAGGAAAAGAACAATGACGTAAATAATTAGAGAGAACTGGTAAATGCCGAAAATGAGAAAAAGATTCCTGATATATGCGTAATTGATGTCCTTAAAAAGATACACAAGTGGAACAGAAAACAATATGACTTCTCAAATAAAACCTCAACCCTGCAGAGGGAGAGGGCACATATTGTTTCTTTATAAATTTATACAGACCTATTTATACTGTCTCATCATGGAAAATTTATGGAGTAAAAATTTCTGTACTCTTTCTTTCAAGAGTAAAGAAATAATGCCTCAGACACTTAGGCTGAAAAATAAGTTACTTCCAAAAGGAAAAAAAAATCACTTTAGCCTCAGACTTCTTCCCAACAATGGTCAATACCAGAAGCCAGGGGATCCTGTTTACAAAGGTACGCAAGAGAGTGTGACTTTCGAATTTTATGCCCAGCCAAACTGTCCTTGAGGTATAAAAATGACATATACCCTTAGACATCAGGAACTCAGGAAACATAGCATCCACATAATTTTGTCCAAAAAGACTACTCGAATATCTCAGTATAGCTAGTGTAGCAATACAACTAGACCTAAGAGTCAGACTCTCACTCACTGTGTGACCTCGACCAAGATACTAAACCTCTCTGTGTCTCAGTTTTCTCATCCATATGAAAGTCATTATGAGAATGAAATGAACTACTATAAAAAAAGTGTTAGCATAATGCTTGGCCCTTCATAAGCACTGAATAACTATTAGCCATATTTATCAGGATCATCATGATTATCAAGGTAAGAGTGTAAGTTAAACTGAAGTGAAAGCAGGACTATATTACAGAATGTAAACATTATGAGTCCTGACAATATTTTTTAAAAAGGAGGGAGGAACCAAGGGGGTGGTAAACAGATGAAAAACAAGAGAAGGAGTACATGCTTACTAATATCCTCACTGTTCACAGAAGGAGGGAAAAATATATAAAATAATATGGGTTGGAATATAGTTTCATCACCTGTAAACTTATTTTTTAATCTCCTTTGCAAACTTTTAAAAGCACTAGTATCCAAAGTTTAGAAATTCAGCTAAAATTCAGTATTTCTCTATTAAATTCAAAAACAAATTGGTTTTCACAAATACACTATAGAGCATTTGATCCCCATGTTGTAAATAAATCTTATACTTCCATCCTTTTGGCTGTGTAGACATAGAAGTATTTAAAATGTTGAAAATGGGGGTGCCTGAGTGGCTCAGTGGGTTAAGTCTCTGCCTTCAGCTCAGGTCATGATCTCATGGTCCTGGGATTGAGTCCCGCATCGGGCTCTCGGCTCAGCAGGGAACCTCTCTCCCTGCCTGCCTCTCTGCTTACCCGTGATCTCTGTCTGTCAAATAAATAAATACAATCTTTTAAAAAAATACAATAAAATGTTGATAATGATTTTATTTCTGAAGATTTTATTTATTCATTCGAGAGAAAAAGAGACCACAAGCAGTGGGGAGGCACAGAGGGCGAGGGAGGAGCAAACTCTCCACTGAGCAGGGAGCCCAGTGCCAGGCTTCATCCCAGGACCCTCAGATCATGATTTGAGCCAAAGGCAGACACTTAACCGACTGAGCCACCAGATGCCCCATAAAATGTTAATAATGATTTCATTCCTGGTGGTAGCATTTAGAGTTTTGAGGGTTTCTTTTTTTAACCTTCTGCTTTAAGCTTTCTATATGGCTTGAATTTTTATAAATCAAGTCTATCACTTTAACAAAAACAATAAAGCTAATTTTAAATAATTAGCATGCTTTTCATTTTCATGCATGAAGGTTTTTATTTGAGGCCCCCAAAATATTAATTGAGCTATAAATACGTGAAGTTCAATTCCATTGACCTCCAATAGCACAAGAATCTGGCCAAGAAAGAGTGTACTTTTTTTTTAATATTTGTTTTTCTGCTGTCATTGCAATCAAGAAATTACCAACCAAAATAAGGCAAGCTTTCAGAACAAAAAGAAAGCCCAGTCTGTCATTAAAAAAGCGGCATTCACGGGGTGCTTGGGTGGCTCAGTGGTTAGGTGTCTGCCTGCTTCTCCCTCTCCCTCCGCCTGTAGCTTGGGCTGCTTGTGTTTTCTCTCTCTCTCTCTCTCTCAGTCCAATAAATAAATTTAAAAAGAAAATATTTCTGAAGAAGCGGCATTGACTTCATTTTGATCACTGTTGCACTCCCATACCTGTTTGTTTTTAAAGCGTCTTCGTGTCCAAGACTCCTTCTCTCTTCTCAGCCAGCACCTCTCAACCCTGAATGCACAGCAAAGGACAGAGGGTGCATGGAACACTCCAGAGCTGGGATTCATTTAAAAACTCGGATCTCCCCGACCAGGGAAGGTGGACAGAGTAAAACCAGCATCCGCCTCTGTGGTGGTGTCTCCATCTGCCTTGTTTTAATCTCCTTCTTTATTTTTTCAAATATATCTTTTTCTTGATTTTCATTTATCATCTTTCTGGGATTCCTCATACTTAACTACCCTCCCGTATACCTCATCATTTTATGTTTTCTTATTCCTTCACCTTTCTTATTTGGGGTTCTTTTCCCCCTTTGGGGACAGTTTCTGAATCTAACTGTGCACTTTGCTAATTCACCCTTCAACTGCTCTCATTCTACTCTGCATTCCAGCATTTCTCCCCTTGTGCAAATAGTATACATTTTCTAGTATTTCTTTTTTTCCCCCAACATTTTACCCTTGAAAGGTCCAAACATGCCAAATAAAAGAAAATAAAAGAATTTCATAGTGGACACTTGCACACCCAAAACCTAGCTTCTAGAGTTAACATCTTTCTGTATCTGACCCATCGTGTTTATCTTTTGCCACATTTCAGAGGAAATGACAAACATCAGTACACTCCCTCCAAGTCCTGCAGCATCCCATCAGCATAGTTAATAAGCTCTTGGAATAACTCTTAATTTTTTTTTTTTAATTTACTTGAAACAGAGAGAGAAAGAGCATGAACAGGGGAGGGTTATTAGGAGAGGGAAGAAGCAGGCTCCCTACTGAGTAAGGAGCCGGATGCGGGGCTCTATCCCTGGACCCTGAGATCATGATCTGAGCCAAAGGCAGAGGCTCAACCGACTGAGCCACCCAGACGCCCCTCGGAGTAACTGTTAAATGCAACCAGGTTCGAGAATCACTGGGGATCCGCGCTCCGTCCTGGCTCACAGTTGCCTGGTGGTCTTACTCAAAAGCCTTAAGAAACTTCTTTCTCCACGTACTCCTGAGAAATCCTCTTTAAAAACTTAAAAAAAAAATAAAAATCAAGAGGTAACATCTAAGCCCCCCATAAAGTTAGTACAAGCTGAGGGGATCAATATGATGGAAAACTCCAGAAAAAAGACAAAAACCAGGTCTTTCTTGCACACTGCTTCGACTGGTAGCAGGTGGGGAAGGAAATTCTCACGATTTAATTCCGCGTGTCTCCAACGGCACCTTCTCTGGACCTGTTCTCGGGGGCGACAAGAGAAAGGTCCCTTGTCTGGCGCTTTGACTGGACTGACGCACCGCGCACTGAGGGATCCTCCCCGCCCAGCAGGGCAGTTCCCTCCCCCGACTGTCCCCTCCGGGCCCGCCCAGCGACCCTACAGCCTGAACATTACCAACGTAAGGATTTGGTGACAGTGAACCTAACAGTTTGAGGAAAGCCCCTCCGAGTGGCCGGAAGGAAAACCCTCACTGCTCGTGAGTTCGGGGATTTCACCACCTCGGCCGCCGCGCAGAGCAAGAGTCCGGACGGCTCAACAGCCTTGTCACCCGTTTGCTTTCATCACGGGCGCATCGGAAGATCCTGCCGAGTGCCGTGGCCTGAGGACTCCAGGACAGGCTCTGTTCATCCATCCTCCGTGCTGGATCTTCTGGTCCGCATCGGGGGAACCCACGCGAGGGACACAAGCTTGTGCGCTCACTGACTCGCACGGGGCTCCAGGTCGGACAGCTCACGGAGCCCCCCTGTGAGCCGTCACCCTGCGTGTGTGTGGCTCCAAGTCGCCCCGTCCCCGCGGGCGCATAATAAACATCAGGGCGCCAGGCAAGAGAAGGCCGCCCTGACATCCGCGCGCATCTCAATAAATGCTCCTACCCTTTTGTTTCCTTTCTTTTATGGGAATACCCTTTGCTCTAAATTTTGTTTGATTAACCAAACGATGAAATCACGTATTTGAACAGTTAATGTTTGCTGAATCCTGGCATTTTTTGTTCTTTTCAGGGTAAGAATAACTTCCTTTCAAGACGTTCAAAAACTTTCATGTATATGCACGCATCTCTTCTGGCTTCCACCCTACACATTAGACAATAAGTACTAGTGTTCCTTCCAAATTCTAAGCAAACACGGGGGAGGGAGAAATACCTCTTTGGCTTGAGGGCATATTTTATTTCCTAGCAGCTGGCTTTACAAACTTCCAAACCAGATTTCTTCCCAAGAAGCCCATAAATAAAGCCTGCTCCCCCTTGTGCTACAGGAGGTGGAGGGAGGAGCGGCTCTCCTTTTGTGTGACCTCAGGCTGCACAGGAAAATGGCAGCAGGGGTGCAACTGTCCTCTGTTCTGATGCTGCTTCGTGGGGGCTTTGGTCCTTGGAACAGGAGGGCCTGGCCTGAGCAGAGGAGGAGGAGCAGACTCCGTAAGACGGGCTTGGGGTCCTGAGCGCTCAAGGACACCATTCCATCCCTGACTGCCTCCTCTCCCAGAAAAACCACCCTCCAAAAAGGACACCCCTTGTGGGAGAGCTGTCAGAAAGAGGAAGCTGAAAGAGAACGAGAAAGAGGATTCCGCTGGAAATATCTGAGGGCCTCATAAGGTAGTAATTATTAAATTAAGCTTGTTTTAATGAAACAAGCTGGTTCTGTCAAGACCATTGTTGCAACAGAACTCCATGTGTTCAACCCTACAAGATGCAAACAAGAGTTTGCGGGCTTGTGGATGGCTTTTTTTTCCCCATTCTTCTGAGGTAACCACTTTACTTCAGAATGAAGTTAAAATTCTTTCTAGCTCATTCAGAGCATATTATTAGAAGTCTTTTGCAATGTGGCATCTTCTAGAAACATGCGGCTTTACAAGCAGAAGACTCACATTCAGCCACGGCGGACCCACGTTCACTTTCTTAACTGATCCCGTTTTACAAAAAAGGATTTTAAAAAATGGGGAAAGAGTTCAGAGGACTTGTTTCCACATCCAAATCATAGACAGAGGCTGTCTCAGCACTCTGGACCCCTCCCACATCTTGTGAGTGTTACTGAATGCCCAAAATCAAGTTTTCTTTTTGTTACAGGCAGGGATAAACCAGGGAATTCTTTATCTAAATTTAAAAGATTTCCTTCATCAAAGGCAACTTCTGCCCCATCCCAACCCAACCCACACAGGTCACTTCATGAAATACATTTTTCCATTCAACGCCAATAACCGTGATATTGACAGAACAGGCTGATTCAACGTAACTTAAGCTGCTTTACCTGTAGGAAATAGAAAAGAATTTCTTTTAAGGAACCACACACTGAAAACGGAACACAGCCCTTTGTTTGGTCTAATGCCAAGGGGGAATTCAACATAAAAACGGATCTTGAGCTGGCAGCATCCAGAAAACTCTGCACAAAGTGGCTCTGTGCTCTACAGAGGCCAGGAAGATCCGGGAAGGAAACCTTGGTTTCCTCTTTCTGCTGATTAAGAGTCTAGAGCCTCCGAGTCCAGCTCCAGACGCGGAAGAAAGATCTTATCATGACCCTTAGAAAAACCTTCATTGTTAAAGGGGTCCTCATTTCCTCAATGCAGGGAAGAAAAAGAAATAACATTTAAAGTTCATTCCTGCTTGTCAGCTGTTTGGATCCAGGAATTCATTCCTTACCAAGATTTTCTGAACCTGTGGGAACATTTCAGAGGATTAAAGGCTGACCCACATACTCTCCCTCAATAAAATCCTCGTCTCCCAATTACCTAGTACCATTGGCTGTGCCTGTATTCCCAAGTTCTCAGTTACTGTAGGAGCTCTATACTGCTTATTACGGCCGCCGATAACATCTGACATCGAACAGGTCCCACTAGGTTAGGTAAAGCTTTCTTTAATTCAGTATCTTTATATGAGGTTTCCAGGCTGATTGGATTAGAAGCAAAGAATATGGCCTCCAAAACTTCCCCTTTCTGGAATTTATTCACGTTCTCTTTGTGGTCACTGATGGGATTGAGTGCTGAAAGTCCCCAGAGTCATAAAACAACACACATTTTCTGTAGGATATAAAGTCCTATATATATCTCTATTATATTGAGGGTATTCATTACATTTTTTTTCCAAACTCTCTTCCTCCTGATTTTTATCTGTTTGGTCTAAATACCTCTGAAAGAGAGATATTAAAGTCTCCCAGAACAATTTTTTTGTTTTGTTTTTTAAGTTTTTTTGACATGAGTTTTTTAATGCTGAATCGCTAACCACTTGGTTAAATGACAATGGGATTATCAAATGTAAAGAGATTACTCTTTTCTCTGAATTATTTTGGATGAAAACTGGGGAAAAAAATCAAAATAAATTTTTTAATACTTCAAAAAATGTTAACTATACTGGAATTAAAATTAAATAATACTTCCAAAAAACTGGAAAATATTAAAAAAATCAAAATGTGGAGTATCGATGAGTTATTCTCTAAATCCACTCCTTCTTATTCTGATAAGAACTGTGTGATCAACTGAAGTGATTTCAAGTTCACTGAATAATTTTTTTGTTTCAAGTCAGTATTGCCAGGAGTGAGGTAAAAATAATGATCCCAGAAGAGAAAACTTACCCTATTGCCATCTCTACCTGAGTTGCTATCTGCTCATCATCAAACATTCTCATTTTGAAAATCAAGTAGGTGTGCCTGGCTCCCATCTCTGGGCAGGACTTGGTATCATTTAGAACGACCCATAGCTAGTCATCTGCCTTGTTTTTCTGAAGATGAAGGGTCATCAAGATTCTAAATGGGTTGGAGGAAGAAGAAACACAAGCAATTCTTTGGCTTCTTCTTGGTGACCTCTTCCCTGCTTAAGGGAGCAACATGAAGTAGGTTCAAAGACGGAGCAAATGAATACTTTTCTGTAAATGATAGAAACGGATGGGGTGCCTGGCTGGCTCAGTGGGTCAAAGCCTCTGCCTTTGGCTCAGGTCATGATCCCAGGGTCCTGGGATCGAGCCCAGCATTGGGCTCTCTACTCAGCAGGGAGCCTGCTTCCCCTCTGTCTCTCTGCCTACCTGTGATCTCTGTCTGTCAAATAAATAAATAAAATCTTTTAAAAATAAAGTGGTAGAAACAGGAAGTTGAGACAGACTTGACAGACTAGAAGCTACAAGGAGCTTTCAATTAATCCTGATAAATCAACACTGCTTTACACTTCGACTTGACTTCCTGAGGAATCAAATAATCTCTGTGGACACCCTGAGCAACAGAGGAATTTTATCAGCATGTGGCCATGGCTTCTCCCATCCTTGAGGAAGAGGACCCAAATATTTCCAATATTCTACTGCCCTAGAAATGGCAATTGATGTTTTCTTATCCATTGTTTAGAGGCAGGACAATCAAAGCAATCCTGTCAGGAAAGGGTCCTTCCTCATTCTCAGTGACAGCTGGAAGTCTTTAGAAACTTCTCCCAGAGAGTGCAGCAGAATGTTGAAGAAATTGCAACTTTTAGCAGGAATCTCAGGGTGCCAAGTTCAACACATGGCTGAAAGATGCTTAGGCCCTAATCAAGCAAATGGGAGCAAGATGATCAAGAGGGCCTATAGAGTATGCCTGCTCCATTACCCAAGATGGAGCTCTCTACCCTTCCCCAAAAAGTGGAGAGGCAGCTTTTAAATTTTTTTTAACTGCATACCATATAGGAACATTCTAGAAACAGATCACTGGGTGGGGGGGGAGAATATAGAAAACAAAAAAATTAATGTCCAAGCAATGAGAGTGTAATTATCTGTATCTATCCTCTTACATAAAAACCTAAAACAAGGGAAGAGCTGACTTCAACCTTCAGTACATCATGAAGTTTTATTTGATTATTGGAAACTTTAGTTTTTAAAAGCAGATTTTTCCTTCGAATAAGCAAAGGTTATTACCAATTCCTTTCTAGCCATTTTGTGCTCAATCTCCTTCCAAAACTGCAAAAAGGTAGAAAAACGATTGTGGGTAGTCGACAATTCTGGAGAAGGAAGGAACTCTCCTCAGCAAAGTGAAGGGAGTACCATCTGTGGTCCCTGTCGATCGAAGAAGTCAACCTCTCGTCCACCAGGCATGCCTCAGAACTGGGGGAGGTGGTGAGTCTGTGATGTGTGTGTTTTTCACTTAAATTAAACTGTGTCTGGGTCAAGCCAGGATCCAAAGCCTTCAGAGAAAGTAGAACTCCATGTGATATTTTGAGTCCAAACAGAAACAGGAAATTCCATTGACCTCTGGAGAGAGAATAAGTTCCCTTGAGAAGTTCTCACTCAGTTTTCCATATTGAATGAGTTCTGGATGGTTCGAATGACATCCTGAACCACATGCAAACAATCTCAACATATCTTTAGTGTTGAGTAAAGTTCAAGCAGCCCCAAATTATTTTAAGACTTGGCATCTATTGTACTGCAAACAAGCAAAGTTAAATTCTAAAATCACAGAAGAGATGAAAGTGGTTTTTCATATTATGACAGCTAGCCTACCCGAAACATTTTATTAAGCATAATATCTTGAAGTACCTTTATTAAAATAAATACACTCTAAGTCACAGGATGGGGCACATGTCACAACTCAGACCTATCAATCATCTGGTTAATTACCTATCACTTCACAGAATGTCAATGAGGAAGACAGCGAAAAGAACTAACATTTATGTAGCTCTTTCTTGATGCCTGCATCCAGCTAAGTTCTTTATGTAACTTTCATTATTGAATCTTCATAAAGTTCTGATAAAATTAAGTATAATTTGTATTATTTTTTGAAAAATTTACAGTTGGGACTTCTGGGTGACTCAGTTGGTTAAGTATCTGGCTTCATCTCAGGCTCAGGTCATGATCCTGGAAGAACACTGAAAGGTAGAACACTGGGAAGATATGGGAACACTGACTCTTGTATGTCAGCCCACCTCATCGGGCTCCCTGCTCAGCGGGGAGCCTGCTTCTCCCTTTCCTCCTGCCCCTCACCCTGCTCCTTCTTTCTCTGTCTCTCTCGATCACTCTCTAATAAATTTAAAAAAATCTTTTAAAAATTAAAAATAAAAATTTTACCGTTAAGAGAATTGAAACTTAGAAATGTTACTAATTTGCCCACAGCTTTATAGCTAAGAAGAATCTGGTTTTGAATCCACATTGGTCTGATTCCAAACCCCACCAGGTTAGTATTCATCTAATGTTTAAAGGAGGAAATGAATATGAAGAGAATAGAGTAGTGATGCCCAATAAAAATAAAATGTGAGTCAAACCAAGAAACAGGCTCTTAACTGCAGAGAACAAGCTGATGGTTACCAGACGGGAGATGGGTGGAGGAATGGGGGAAACAGGTGAGGGGGAATAAAGAGTACGCGTATCATGATGAGCACTGAACAATGTATAGAAATATTTCATCACTGTATCGTATGCCTGAAACTAACATAACATTGTATGTTATGTTACATTGGACTTAAAATTTAAAACAATAAAAAAAGTAATAAAAACAAAAACAAAAACAGAACGTGAAACACACACATAATTTCAAATTTTTTGTAGCCATGCTGAAAAAGTAAAGAGAAGCAGGTGAAATTAATTTTACTTACTCCAATGTATCCAAAATACTAGCACTTCGACATGTGATCAGTAAACTAATTATTTTTGAGACAATCTATGAGACAATTTACCTTCTTTTTTTATACATCGGTCTTTGAAATCCCTGTATATATTTTTACAATTATAACTCATCTTAATTCAGACTAACCACATTTTAAGTTCTCAACGGCTGCATTTGGCTGATGGCTACCATATTGAAGAGCAACACCCAGAGCATTAATTCTTGCAGATTTATGCCATTCATAAATTTGGTCATTATACATTTTGTCTTCACCTAAATTGCTTCTTAAAATATTGACCAAGACAGGTTCCTCAAAAAGTTAGAGTTACAGTAGACCCTGCAATCTCATTGTAGGTATATACTAAAGAGAAATGAAATAAAAGGAAAATGTTTCAGAAAGAAATGAAAACATGTGTCCACAAACACATGTACACAAATATTCACACCAGTGTTATTCAAAATAGCCAAAATGTAGAAATAACACAAATGTGTATCAACTGATAAATGGGTAAGTAAAATGTGTTATACCCATAGAATGGAATATTATTTGGCAATAAAAAGGAACACAATACTGACACATGCCACAACACCAACAAAACATAAAAATATTCTGCTAAGTGGAATAAACCAATCACACAAGAGCATATATGATATGATTCCATTTATATGAAATATTCAGAATAGACAAATCTGTAAAGACTATAAGTTGGTTAGTGGATGCCTAGGCCTGCGGAGGTTGGGAAGATATGGGAAGTGACTGCTGATAGGTATAGAGTTTTTTTTAGAGTAACGAACATGTTCTAAGATTGATTGTGGTGATTTCTTGTACATACAAGAGAACACTGACTTGTACAAATTAAGTGGGTCAATTGTGTGGTATATGAATTACTTCTCAATGGAGTTGTCATATAAAAGAAATAAACTCATCTGAACCCTCAAAAAATATTGAAAGAGAGGTTTCTAAACAGATATTTATCTGTTAATCAATAATCTCCTGCCTATACTGCTCCTAGTCTTGTCTTCAAGGAAAGAATCCATCCAATAAACCTCCAGGGAGGACTAGCTTATAGTCAAACACTTTGTTAGATGATTAAGATAGGGTCCCAGACCAGTAGAGCTTGTGGGCTAGAGAAATTGGCATGGAAACAAACAAAAAAATAGAAGCCACTGGAAATAGACCTATAATGGGGACTTTATTCAGAGACTCCTAGGATAATCTAAGGAAAAGAAGGTAAACAAAGCATTTCCTAGATCAACCAGTAGGGTGACCCTTCCAAAGGGATTGATTAAAATAATTTGCATGGCTTATTTTTAGTGACCTCATTTTTTAAGCACTCTTAAGAACAAATCACACCTAATTTTCTTTTTAGAATTTTGCCAAAATTCCTCATCATGCTCATTGTTTCAATGGCCCCTAGATTCCAACTCTTCCCATGTTTTAAAAAAAGGGAAAAGGCTTGTAAGCTCCAGTCTTGAGAATTTTTCTCATTTCCTGATGATTCCTCAATGAAAGGAGTCTGGAAAAAAAAAGAAAAAAAGAAAGAAAAAAAAAGTTGTCAAAATCTAACTTGACACATGTTCATCAGGAACCATGTTCACAAATGTTTTTAGCAGTGTTCTTCATAAAGGAAACAATACAAGCATCCATCAACAGTACAGCTATTAAATGTCATCGTCATTAGTTTACTACACCCTCGCGTCTTACATGGTGAAAATGAATGGATCGAGTTACATGCATCAATGTGGCTGAATTTCAAAAACAATGTGGGTCCAAAGAAACAAATTGTTCATATAAAGTTCAAAAGTAGGCAAAATTTAAAACGCTATTTATTGATACATTCACATTATGGTTACACACACACACACACACACACACACACGTATCCCCACAATAAAAAACAAGGGTGTGATTAACGCAAAATTCAGGCAGTCATTATGAGGGGTGGGAAGGGGGGAAGGATACGTGATCTGATTGGAGCACACAGGACATTTCTGGGGTACTGGTGCTTCTTCATTTCTCAACATAGATGTTCGTTTTTGTTTAAATTGTATGTACACAGTTTCACGTACTGCTTGTATATTTTACAATGTTTTAAATCACAAAACTAACTAGGACAACCCCAACAATTGTGCTGGTGAAGTAAGCTTTCATGGGCACCTTTCATTTTATGCACATGTTGTTCTAGTTTATTGGGCTGTAATAGATCCTGCATTTGTTGGATTCTGAAATTCAATGCTACTTAGAGTATATAGATTCCTTTGTCTGCAAAGAGCTTTAGAATCTGGCAAGATATTTGAGATAGAAGATTCCTGGAACCTCAGGAGGACCGGCAGGGTATGAGGGCACACCTCCCACTCATCCCTCATCTGGCTTCTGGCCTGGCCAGACCACCCCCAGTGAAAGCGAGGTCAGAGAAGTGAGGGGAATATGTGCACTGAGGCCTGATACCTTCGTTTATTAAATCTTTACCCTTAGACATCAGAAACTCCCAAAGATGGGGAGTGGGGGTCAGAGTAGTCTCTTGGGTGAACAATAATGGAAGAAGCCCCAGTCTGCCTACTCATCATTCGCATAGACCGTGCTTCTAGATACCCGCCTGGACAGAGGCCCAAAAGAAACTTTGGCACAGGAGTTGTCTTTGCATTTAGTAAACTGGTTTATCTGAAATGCTCTAAAAGCTTCATGGCTGGAAGGAATGGACATTTGCCACTGATTCAATGACTCTGACGCTCCCCACCAGCCACTCTGAAGTGCCGACTGTAGTCTGTTCTCAATACAGACAACAACCACACTAGTTTATTTCTCCAGATATATTCGGGTTCCTATTCTGCAAGAAGTCGTACTTTTTACTTGTTATCTCCACATGAGGAGGAAGGTTAATGAAAGCTTTTAACTGTGCCACAATAACTCTTCTCCCAAAAGGACATATTACACAAAAAGACAGCTAAAAAAAGATATTTTGGGGACCCTAAAGTTTTTTCAAATAAAATTAAGGTATATTTTCTAAATTTCAGTCTGCATGTCAGTAGTCTCCAAAGGTCAGCAGCCTGAAATGGCTGTCCCAGGATGAATTCATAGCTCAGTAGCCTTGTTGACCACACGTGCTCTCTGTGCCTCCCACTAAGCTTGCCTGAATTAGATCAGCCAACACCTCATTCCGGCTGGAATCTGGGACTGCGCCCCAAGCCCAGGATGGAGTTAACAGAGAGGCAGTGGAAACATTTGGGCCTGTTTCTCCATTCTCCTCTCCTCCTGCAAGACCAACTGCTGGTTATCACCACCAGAAAAGCAACCCCTTTTGATCCCCCTTCCCACCCTATGACTCTCCTTTGCATCTAGCACAAGATACCCAAAATAACTTGAATCTGTCTTATTTTCCTCAAACTATTGATTCTCAACAAAAAGGCACCAGGATGGAGATATGACATGACAGCCATGCCCATCAGTTAGGACCATTCAAGGGACATAGTCAACTTAGTTACCCCCTCCAGATTCTGATAGGTGTGGTCTATCCTTTGGACTGAGTGCTTGGGAATGGAAAAGGAATTCGAAATTTTTTTTCTGGAGTTTTGCCTCAATCCTTGGTCCTGCATTCAACCCTGTCCTATCCTGTATGTTGGTTGTTTTTGGTCTTTTCTCACCTTAGAATTTCCCGAATATATTTAAAAATAAAGACCACCACCCTTGCCTCATCCTAAGATTCTGACTGTGGGGTGGGGGGGTGGGGGGGGCTCAGGAACTGCCCTTTTTTAAAGCTCCCCAGATTTTTTGAAAGCATGTCTACCGTTGGAAAGCATCATGCACAGGTCAAGTGAAAACATGGGAAGATGAACAGGAGCCACAAAGCAGAGCTTTTACTCAAGATGTGTATCTCTTTGTGTTTAAATTTTGGAAGAGGCCACCAGGGTGGCTGAGTTGGTTGAGCAATTAACTCTTGACCTGCCTCAGGTCATGATCTCAGGGTCATGAGATTGAGCCTCACATCAGGCTCTGTGCTCGGCACAGATTCTGCTTGGGATTCACGCTCTCCCCCTCCCCCTCATCCCTCTACTGCCCTACTCGTGCACTCTCTCTCTCTCTCTCTTTCTCATTAATTAATTAATCTTGGAAGAGAAAGAGGAGAAGAAGAGGTACCTTCCTGGCTGTCAAAACGACCATTATGGGATAGAATATGGAGCTTGGACTTGTAGAAAGATCTGAACAGGCATTTGATCCCACCATGCCCTTAGCAAATGGGTGCCCTCAGACTGAGAAAGCAAGTACGGGGTTGCTGGGGAACCAAGTGAAGACTAAGAAGTGTCACTGACCATAAGGAGATCCCTCTCCTCTCTCAACACACCAGACTGTAGAATAATGATTAAGCTTTGCAGTCTGATCTAGATCCAGTCCAAGTTCTGGGTTTTAGCCCCCATGACTTTGGGCACTACTATTACCCCCTGTAAAACTGGGCCCTTAAGGGGCGCTATCTCCTGGGGTTCTGGTGAGACAGTCCCAGGCTCATAGTCAATACTCAGTTAATAACAGCTTATTCCTCCAGACAGAGTCACATTTCTGTCCTCACACACTGCTCCTCACTAAGGAACCCAGAATAGTCAATGAGAGAATGCCAAAATGAAGAGTTAATTGACAAGAACAATTGTTCTTAGTTGCTTAGGGAACAGGGCTTTCTATATATATTCATTCGACCGGTCGATATTCGACCAATACTTCTTCGGCATCAGGCACCACTTCAGATCTATTCTGAGGGTTCCCTTGTGATGCTAATATTATCATAGCATCTCAGTTGCCCATGTGTGTTGCTGTAACAAAATACCATAGACCAAGGGACTTAAACAACAAACATTTATTTCTCACAACTCTGGAAGCTGGGAAGTCCAAGAGCAAGCTGGTGGCAGATCCAGCACCTGGTGAGAGCCCACTGCCTCACTGCATTGATGGCAGGCTTCCCTCTGGGCTCTCACTGGCATAAGGGAATCCTCTGGGGACTCCTTTATGAGAACACCATCCCATTCATGAGGACTCCAGCCTCCGAAGGATCCCACTTCCTAATGCAATCACATTGGGGGTTAAGATTTCACCATACACACATTTTTGGGGAACATAGATATTCAGTCCATCACGCATAGCCATGTTACAGATAAAGAAGAGAGCTTGGATCCAGAGCTAATAGCGGAGGAATAGGAGACCTAAATATCCTCAGGTCCCAGGAGTTCAGCTAGATAGTTATCAAACCATTCAGAACACCTACAAACTCAACAGGAGATTGAAGAGAAGACGACAGCAATTCTAGGAACAGAAAATTGATCACTTTCGGGAAGGCAGGACATGGGGAGAAGTGAATCTGAGACGACATACGGGCTGATACACTGCTGGGGGAGGGACTAGCTCCCTGCAAGCAGTAGAGCAGCGGAGCACAAAATCAGAACTTTTAGAAGTCCACCCCACTGAGGGGCATCACCCCAGAGGCTAAGCGCGGGGTGGAGCCCTCGCGGGGACAGTGTGGTCTCAGGACCCGCAGGATCACAAAGAGACCAGGGAGCCTGAGTGTGGCAGGGCTCCCAGGCATCCCAGCCGGGGAAGCCAGCTACAGAGATGGAGCTGAGGTGTGAGCTCTCAGCTCGAGGTTACCTGGAACTGTGATCCTAGGCACAGTTGGATCACTACTCTTTGAGCAGGGGACACACAAGTGGCAGATCCGGGGAGACCCACCTTCACCCAGGAGGAGCGGTGCAAGGGTGCGCTGCAGGAATCTACTGGGTTTGGAGACTCTGAATGGGGCCATGTGCCAGAGACAGAAATGCTCGGTCACAGGCTGGGTGAGCTCAGAGTGTGGCTGGAGACCAGGGACATGGGAGGGATTGACTGCTCTTCTCCGAGGGCACACTGAGGAGTGGGGGCCGGAGACTGGGCGGCTGCCATTTTCATTCCCGTCCTCCAGAGCTCTACAGAAAGTGTTCAGGGAACAAAAGCTCCCGGGAGTGAACCTGAGCAGATTACTTAGCCTGGCCCCTGGCAAGGGTGGTGCAATTGTGCCTCAGGCAAAGACATTGGTAACAGGTCCCTTCCCAAGAAGATTAGCAAGATCATCCAGCCAAAACCAAGTTCACTGATCAATGAGAACTGCAGAACTCCAGAGATAAGGGAAAGCAACAAGTAGAATTCATGGCTTTTTCCCCCATGATTCTTTAGTCTTTCAAAGTTAAATTTTTTTAATTTTATTTTTTTCTTTTTCTATTTTTAAAATTTTTATTCTTTCCCATTTTAACATTTTTAACTATTTTATCTCATCAATACCTTTTTAAATACCTTTTTAAGTTTTCATTGTTAAAGTCATATTTTATCCTTTCATTTTTATTTAAACTTACTTCTTGTATACATATAGGTTTTTTCTTTCCTTAAAATTTTGGGAAACAGTTTCTTTTAATAGATCAAAATATACCCTAAATCTAGCACATGGCTTTGTCTCCAGTCTGATCACAGTCTTTCCTCTTTTTTTTCTTTTTTCAACCAACTTCTTATCAATTCCTTTCTTGGAATCTTTTTAAATTTTTATCTTTACACTCATATTCCATCCCTTCATCATGTTTACCCTTATTTTTGTATATTTATAAGTTTTACTTTCTTTAAAATTTTTGGAGGTAGTTTCTTCTAACAGATCAAAATACACCAAAATCAAGTATGTGGCTCTGCTCTATTCACCAGTGTAATACACACACACACACACACACAAACACACACACATGCATATATATACATATATATATGTATATATATGGTGTTTTTTTCTTTTTTCCCCCCTCTCTCCCCCCACTTTTGGCTCTCCTCTGATATGGCTAGTGTATATTTTTCTGGGGTCGTTTCTACCCTTTTAGTATTTTATTCTCTCATTCATCTATTCTTATCTGGATAAAATGACAAGGCAGAAAAACTCACCACAAAAAAAAAGAAAGAAAAAGAGGCAGTACTGATGGCTAGGACCTACTCTATATGGACATCGGTAATATGTCAGAACCAGAGTTCAGAATACGATTATCAAGGTGCTAGCTGGGCTCGAAAAAAGCATGGCAGATACTAGAGAATCCCTTTCTGGAGAAATAAAAGAACTAAAATCTAACCAAGTTGCAATTAAAAAAGCTATTAATGAGGTGCAATAAAAAATGGAGGCTATTACTACTAGGATAAATGAGAGAGAATTAGTGAATTATGAAGAATTATGAAGAAAGAATTAGTGATATGGAACACCAAATGATGGAAAATAAAGAAGCTGAGAAAAAAAAGACAACTAATGGACGATGAGGGGAGAATTCAAGATATAAGTAATACCATAAGATGAAACAATATTAGAATAATAGGGATCCCAGAAAAAGAAGAAAGAGAGCGGAGGACAGAAGGTATATTGGAATAAATTATGATGGAGAATTTCCCTAATTTGGCAAAGGGAACAAGCATCAAAATCCAGGAGGCACAGAGAACCCATTCAAAATTAAAAAAAAAAAAAAAAAGAAAAAAAAAAGAAAAATAGGCCGATACCCCATCATCTAATCACCCCATCATCTAATGGTAAAACTTACAAGTCTCAATGACAAAGAGAAAATCCTGAAAGCAGCTCAGGGCAAGAGATCTATAACATACAACAGTAGAAATGTTAGATTGGCAGCAGATATATCCACAGAGATCTGGCAGGCCAGAAAGGAATGGCATGATGTATTCAGAGCACTAAATGAGAAAAATATGCAGCCAAGATCCTATATCCAGCTAGACTGTCATTGAAAATAGAAGATAAAACAAAAACAAACAAACAAAAAAACAAAAAAAACCACCTTCCAGAAACAAATAATAAAAGAACTTGCAAACACCAAACCAGCCCTACAGGAAATACTGAAAGGGGTTCTCTAAGCAAAGAAAGAGCCTAAAAGTAACAGACCAGAAAGGAACAGAGACAATATACAATAACAGTCACCTTACAGGCAATACACTGGCACTATCTTTCAATAGCTACCCTGAAGGTAAATGGGCTAAATGCCCCAATCAAAAGACAGGGCAGCCTATATTATTGGGACGGTCTACATTATTGGGTGGCATTGATAAACATGGATGCAGGGTATCAGAATGGATAAAAAACAAGACCCATTAATATGCTCTCTGCAAGAAACACATTTTAGACCCAAAGACACCTCCAGATTTAAAGTAACAGGGTGGAAAACAGTTTACCATGCTAATGGACATCAAAAGAAAGCTGTGGTGGGAATCCTTATATCAGATAAATTAGATTTTAAGCCAAAGACTATAATAACAGATGAGGAAGGACACTATATCATACTTAAAGGATCTGTCCATAAAGAAGGTCTAACAATTTTAAATATCTATGCCCCTAACATGGGAGCAGTAAGTTATATAAACCAATTAATAACAAAATCAAAGAAACACACCAAAAATAATAAAATAACAGTAGGGGACTTTAACACCTCCCTCACATATATGGACAGATCATCTAAGCAAAAGATCAACAAGGAAATAAAGGCTTTAAATGACACACTGGACCAGATGGACTTCATGGATATATTTAAAACATTCCATCCCAAAGCAACAGAATAACATTCTTCTCTAGTGCACATGGAATATTCTCCAGAACAGATCACATCCTGGGTTACAAATCAGGTCTCAACCAGCACCGAAAGACTAGGATCATTCCCTGCATATTTTCAGACTGCAATGCTTTGAAACTAGAACTCAATCACAAGAGGAAAGCTGGAAGGAACTCAAATACACGGAGGCTAAAGAGCACTCTACTAACGAATGAATAGTCAACAAGGAAATTAAAGAAGAATTTAAAAAATTCATGGAAACAAATAAAAGTGAAAACACAACTGTCAAAATCTTTAGGATGCAGCAAAGGCGGTTCTGAGAGGAAAGTATATACCTATACAAGCCATTCTCAAGAAATAAGAAAGGTCTCAAGTACACAACCTAACCCTACACCTAAAGGAGCTGGCGAAAAAACAGCAAAGAAAGCCTAAGCCCAGTAGGAGAAGAGAAATCATAAAGATCAGAGCAGAAACCAATGAAATAGAAACCAAAACAACAGTAGAACAAATCAACGAAAGTAGGAACTGGTTCTTTGAAAGAATTAATAAGATCAATAAACCCCTGGCCAGACTTATCAAAAAGAAAAGAGAAAGGACCCAAATTAATAAAATCATGAATGAAAGAGGAGAGATCACAACCAACACCAAAGAAATACAAACAGTTATAAGAAAAGTATTATGAGCAATTATATGCCAGCAAATTTGACAATCTGGAAGGAATGGATGCATTCTTAGAGACATATAAATTAGCAAAACTGAACCAGGAAGAAATAGAAAACCTGAACAGACCCATAATCAGTAAAGAGATTGAAGCAGTCATCAAAAATCTCCCAAAAAACAAGAGCCCAGGACCAGACTGCTTCCCAGGGGAATTCTACCAAACATTTAATGAAGGAATTAATACCTATTTTCCTGAAACTGTTCCAAAAAATACAAATTGAAGGAAAACTTCCAAACTCATTTTATATGAGACCAGCATTACCTTAATCAAAACCAGACAAAGACCCCATCAAAGAGGAAAATTACACACCAATCTCATTGATAAACATGGATGCAAAAATTCTCACCAAAATACTACCCAGTAGGATCCAACAGTACATTACAAGGATTATTCACCAAGACCAAGTGGGATTTATTCCGGGGCTGCAAGGTTGGTTCAACATCAGCCAATCAATCAATGTGATACAATACATTAATAAAAGAAAGAACAAGAACCATATGATACCCTCAATAGGTGCTAAAAAAGCATTTGACAAAGTATAGCATCCTTTCTTGATCAAAACCCTTCACAGTGTAGGGACAGAGGGTACATACCTCAATATCATCAAAGCCATCTATGAAAAACCCACAGCGAATATTATTCTCAATGGAAAAAAATTGAGAGCTTTTCCCCTAAGGTCAGGAACATAGCAGGGATATCCACTCTCACCACTGTTGTTCAACATAGTACTAGAAGTCTTAGCCTCAGCAATCAGACAACAAAAAACAATAAAAGGCATCCAAATCTGCAAAGAAGTCAAACTCTCACTTTTTGCAGATGATATGATACTTTATGTGGAAAACCCAAAAGACTCCACTCCAAAACTGCTAAAACTTATACAAGAATTCAGTAAAGTGTCAGAATATAAAATCAATGCACGGAAATCAGTTGCATTTCTATACACCAAGAGCCTAACAGAAGAAAGAGAAATTAAATGTTGATCGCATTTACAACTACACCCAAAACCATAAGATACCTGGGAATAAACCTAGCCAAAGAACAAAGGATTTGTACTCAGAAAACTATAGAACACTCAGGAAAGAAATTGAGGAAGCCACAAAGAAATGAAAAATGCTCCATTCTCCAGGATTGGAAGAACAAATATTGTGAAAATGTGTATGCTACCTAGAGTGATCTACAAATTTAGTGCAATCCCTATTAAAGTACCATCAACTTTTTTCACAGAGCTGGAACAATCTTAAAATTTGTATAGAACCAGAAAAGACCCCAAATAGCCAGAGGAATGTTGAAAAAGAAAACCAAAGCTGGTGGCATCAAAATTCTGGACTTCAAGCTCTATTACAAAGTTGTAATCATCAAGACAGTATGGTACTGGCACAAAAACAGACACACAGATCAATGGAACAGAATAGAGATCCCAGAAATGGACCCTCAACTCTATGGTCAACTAATCTTCAACAAAGCAGGAAAGAATATACAATGGAAAAAAGACAGTCTCTTCAGCAAATGGTATTGGGAAAATTGGACAGCCACATGCAAAAGAATAAAACTGGATCGTTTCCCTACACCACACACCAAAATAGACTCAAAATGAATGAAAGACCTCAATGTGAGACAGGAATCCATCAAAATCCTTGAGGAGAACACAGACAGCAACCTCTTTGACCTCAGCCACAGCAACTTCTTCCTAGAAACATCGCCAAAGGCAAGGGAAGCAAGGACAAAAATGAACTATTGGGACTTCATCAAGATCAAAAGCTTTTGCACAGCAAAGGAAACAGTCAACAAAACAAAAGACAACTGACAGAATGGGAGAGGATATTTGTAAATGGCACATCAGATAAAGGGCTAGTATCCAAAACCTATAAAGAACTTACCAAACTCAATACCCAAAGAACAAATAATCCAATCAAGAAATGGGCAGAAGACATGAACAGACGTTTCTACAAAGAAGACATCCAGATGGCCAAAAGACACATGAAAAAGTGCTCAACATCACTCAGCATCAGGGAAATACAAATCAAAACCACAGTGATATACCACCTCACACCAGTTAGAATGGCTAAAATTAACAAGTCAGGAAAAAACAGATGTGGGCCAGGATGCCAAGAAAGGGGAACCCTCCTATGCTATTGGTGGGAATGCAAGGTGGTACAGCCACTCTGGAAAACAGTAGAGAGATTCCTCAAGAAGTTGAAAAAAAGAGCTACCCTAAGACCCAGCAATTGCCCTACTGGTTATTCACCCTAAAGATACAAATTTAGTGATCTCAAGGGGTACATGCACCCGAATATTTATAGCAGCATTGTACACAATAGCCAAACTATGGAAAGAGCCTAGATATCCATCAACAGATGAATGGATAAAGAAAATCTGGTGTATATATATACAATGGAATACTATGTAGTTATCAAAAAACTCAAAATCTTGCCATTGGCAATGGCATGGATGGAACTAGAGGATATTACGTTAAATGAAATAAGTCAATCAGAGAAAGGCAATTATCATATGATCTCTCTGATATGAGGAACTTGAGAGGCAGGGTGGGGAGTTATGGGGGATAGGGAAGGAAAAAAATGAATAAGATATGATCAGGAGGGAGACAAATCATAACAGCCTCTTAATCTCAGGAATCAAACGCAGGGTTGCTGGGGGGTGGGGGAGAGGGATAAGGTGGGTGGGTGATGGACATTAGGGAGGGTATGTACTATGGTGAGTGCTGTGACATGTGTAAGCTTGATGATTCACAGACCTGTACCCCTGGGGCAAATAATATATTATATGTTAAAGAAAAGTAAAGAAGAGAGCTTGGTTATAGATCCCCAAACATTGAGCTGGAATCTGGATCCATATCTTCTAATTCAAAGACTACTTTCCCTTTCTTGGTAAGATCAGCTTGTCTCATGGCTTTAAGTATCACTGATACATTTATATGTTCCAAAAAATATCTCCAGCTCAGATTTCTCTGAACTTTCAACTCACACACCCAACAACATTTTTTTTGGTATTTCTAGTGGGATATCTACCAATGTAGACAACTTCTGATAACTATTTCCCCTCCTCCAATCACCAACTCCTCTGAGTCTTCTCCATCAACACAGTAAATGGTGAAGGGCAGTAGAGTAAGGCGCCCCAAATATGACCAAAGGAGGTCAGGACCTCCCAGTCCAAAGTCTGCTGCTTTAGCATACTGATCATTTTGAGCTGTTATCACCTGAAAACACCAAAAACAGGGAAAAGCTTTCTCCGAACCCCCTTATCTGCCTAAAAACAGGTCCTCCAAAAGGAATTCAGTTGTCACAGATCTCTTCCTGAGAGTTTCATCAATGGGGTAGGATTAACTCTTATCACAGGAGAGGAGATGGGGAGAGTAGGAGCCACCACACCCAGCAAACTCAGTCACCGACTGTCCGACCTCCAATCTTGCTTCTAAGGACCCCTTCCTCTTTCCCAAAGATCATTCACTACCCTGCTAAGAGGGCTACACCCCAAATTTCCCAAATAAAAATGGTATTTAGACCTGAAATCTAAAACCATCTCTTTGACTTACTCATTTTTGCTCCGTTTCTGCCGTGTATCCACGAGGTATACATGTAAATAAACTTGGTGTGTTTTACCACGGAGAAGACTCAGCCAAGAACTCAGGAGGGTAGAGGGGTAGATTATTTTTCCTTTCCTACAAGGGGAACTCCATCCCACAGTCAGTTGCAGGGGCGAAAGCTCTGGCATCATCCCTGGCCTTTCCCCCACACCCCACGTCTAATCAGCCAACAAATCCTGTCAACTCTGCCAAAACTTATAGAATCTGATGGCATCCCTCCCCCACGTCACCTCTCGGCTCAAAGCCACCACCACCTTTTACCTGTATATCTGCACTTGTCCTCCTAGGGTTTCAAGCCCCCAGCCCCACCACGCCACAACATATTTTCCACCCTGAAGTCAGCATGATCTTGTTAAACGTAAGTCAGAACCCATCTCCCTCTAGTCAAAACCATCCAACAGTTTCTCACCTCATCTCATGACCTGTACTTCATCTGGACGTGCCTCCCGGCCTGTCCCTTCTCTGTCTTCCTCCTAATCCTGCTCTCTCCCGCACTCTCCTCTTTGTGTGCACTTGTCCTTGACAGTGTCTGGCACTCCCCTGCCTTCTCTCCTTGCTTCTACTGTTCCTTCCACCTGCCATGCTCTCCCCCACTACCCTCTTGGCTCACTCTCCTTCTTTAAGGTCTTTACTCAAAAGTTCATGTCATTCTGTTAAGAGGGACTTCTCTGAGCACTCTATCCAAATCTGCAAACCACCTTCTGCTTCACCCTTTCCCCTCTGTTCTCTTACCCTGAAGGAGATCAGAGAACGCCCCCCAAAGGGCACCTGGGTCGTTCAGCCGATTAAGTATCCACCTCTTGATTTCGGCTCAGGTTGTGATCTCAGGGTCCTGGGATTGAGCCCCATATTGGGCTCTGCTGTAAGCGTGGGGGTGGGGTCTGCTTGAGGATTCTCTCCCCCTCCCTCTGCCCCTCCCTCCACTCATGCATGCTCACGCTCGCTCTCTCTCTCACATAAATAAACCTTCAAAAAAATACAAGAAAACACCACCCCAAAATATGCCATTTGAGCATAATAAGATAATTAAGGATAATTAGGATAATTATTAACTAGGATTATCTTGAGCTGAAGGCAACTGAGACAAAGCAAACACAAAAAGAGCTCTGTGCCCTCCCCCATCTGTCAGAAAGGAGGGCATAAATTTGCCTTTCCTCTACCAGAAAAAGAACAATCCTAATCACCAGAGACACAAAATTAATCTGCATAAACAAATCTTAGCAAATAACCCTTCTCTACCATTAGCTAACCCCCTATACTTCTTGTTCACCTGCCCACAATTGATTGTTTCTAAAAGCCCAAACCCTCTTTCCTTTGTTCTTTGTCACTTCTCCACCATGTATATAGCCTTTTGTCAAAATGGCATATAAGACCTTGAACCTAACCTCTTCTTTAGAGTTTTCATTTCTTTTCTGTAAAGCCCCCATGCATGTAAAATTAAAAATCTTAGTAAAGGGATGCCTGGGTGACTTAGTTAAGTATCTGCCTTTGGCTCAGGTCATGATCCCAGGGTCCTGGGATCAAGCCCCAAGGCAGGCTCCCTGCTCAGCGGGGAGTCTACATCTGCCTGTCCCTCTGCCTCTCCCCCTGCTCGTGCTCTCTCTCATTTCAAACAGGTAAAGTCTTAAAAAAAAAAAAAAAAAAAACTTTAGTAAAATTTGTAGTCATTTTCTCCTGCT
The DNA here is from genome assembly GCF_020171115.1 of Neogale vison. Classification (NCBI taxonomy): domain Eukaryota; kingdom Metazoa; phylum Chordata; class Mammalia; order Carnivora; family Mustelidae; genus Neogale; species Neogale vison. The sequence continues at coordinate 303,503,274 of NC_058091.1, forward strand.
AATCTGTCTTCTGCCAGCCTAATTCGCAGACAGCAGGCACTGAACCTGGAGGAAAGTTTTTTCTTCCCGTACAGTCACTTCTAACGTCCCATATATTTTCCTATCCACCTTGCTTGTGGTCTGGCTCCTTGCACTGTGATGCAAGTTCTATGAAGGCAGAGGCCTGTTTGGATCACTACTGTCTCTTCAACACCTAGAATATTACCCAGCACATGATATAGGCTTAATATTGGTTGAATGAGTAAACGAATGCGGCATCCTCTCCCCTACAAACAGTGCCTAGGAAGGCGGCCATGTGATAACTGTAGATTTCTAATAGTAAGTGAAAGATGTTACCAGTCATAAAAATATTCTTAATTATTGATGCGAGTAGCCAAGAAGGCAAAAAGTATGGGAAATAACTCAGAACACTGGCCTAGGAGCCAACAAGGTTATTTTTGTTCTTGATACCATGCCACTGGGCAGAGCCTCAAGCTTCTTGGGGAAAACGGGGAGAGGCAATGACTGACATTTTCAGTAAGAGTCAGTAGGAAAGGCAGTCTCTAGAAACTAGGGATTTTTAACAAATGTGTACCCAAGAATTTATTAGAGAATATTTTGGTCATTCAGCTCAACTGAAAAGATAAGATGAGCAAATGCAAATGAAACTTGGTCTAGGATGAAGTTCAAGACCTATCTGGGCCAAAAAGTCATGTGCCATTGTTAGGGGGAATTCCCAGAAGCTGCCAGAGCTGGGGCTCAGGCCAGTAAGGGATTATCTCCAGGAAAGTGTTCCCTGAGTGTTTTCCAACCACACCCACGACGCTTCAGAGCCCTCCTCCGTAAACCCCAAATGCCGCGTTTGGTTGGTGCCAATTTTCGTATTTTTGAAAAATGCTTTTCCAATGCAGCTTAGAAAGCGGAGAGAAACAGACTTTAGGGAAGGCGCTCCCCCCTTCCCCATCTGCTTCCTCCACAACCGTGAATTGCGACACCTGGCCTGACTCTCAGGCAGGGGATCAGGGATTTTTCGGTTTCCAAACAAAGCAGAGAAGACAGCTCCTGGCTGCTTGTAAACCTCTCTTGGAACTCCTAATAAAAGCACAGTCCGTGTATCCTGGTTCTTGGTGTGGTCTTTTCTCAAATTTACACTTTTCTTCACATGGAAGGAATCTGCAATCCGGAGGGTAGCGACTCGTATTCCATGCTGCCCCGCCCCCAACCCGCTCCCCACCCCTCCGGAAGTTGCCTAGAATCACCTCCCTATTTGGATTTCCTTTTGTCATTCAGGTACACCCTCCTCCTGAGGTTGAAATTCAGGAAGCACGACCTACAATTTTCTCCTCTCTCTTTCACATTTGCTTCTTCCATTCAAATCAAAGTGACCAAACAACGAGTTTGGCAAGTCCTGGGTTTTGTTGTTGTTGTTGTTGTTGTTGTTGTTGTTGTTGTTTGTTTCCTTGTTCCCTCTTGGGGACTCCAGGCTGCCCAGCAGTGCTGATCTAGATCAGCCCAGTCAAGACTTTTTATCTCATGTCTCTCGCTGGACGGTACGTTTATGGGACAAAGGGAGACTCAGAGTGACAGTTGAGGTTGTCTGGAGATTGGCAAAATCCACTGGATGACCCTCAGATTTGTCACCATATTTGTTACTTGTCTGCTTTTATTACGGTAGCTTTCCTCTGGCTCAACGTGGGGACAGCCTACTTTGTCAAGGTGAGACGCGACTCTATCACCAATACTTTGGTGAAAACTTTTACTCTTCCCCTGCCCCTCCCCAGGTTTATTAACAGAATTCTGCGACACTTCATTGAACTAAACTAACCCTACTCAATGGCTGACAAATAAAATCCAACGGTATCATTTTAATGTAGCATCATTAATGGCATCACTTTAATACAGTTTATGCATTTCTCTAGCTTTTTCTGCCCACCATTTCACTTAACTATTTCAGAATTGCTGATAGAAGCTTTCTTTCTCGTTACATTTTTCTATGGGGAGGGCGCCTATTTCTGGACACACTTGCTGTAGAGATGAATATTTAAATATTTCATTTAAAACTTTACATTACCCTGCTCAAATGAGTTATTTCCTTTTATCCAAGTATTTAAAGAGACTCATAATATTTTAATATTACCAACATTATTTTTACCTATATTATCTTTAACATCATCAACAACATTCTTCTATTTTTAAATGTTTTATATCCCCTGGCTATATAGGAACTTCTAATTTAATGTTCCTGCAGGTTGACAGGGACCTAGAATTCTAGAAGACACACAAAGTTCCAGTATTTTATGCAAGGAGCAGACAAGTGAGTACTGGATTTCAGGAGGATGACGCTAAGAGAGACTTGGGTCATGTGTGGAACTGAAGAGAATTTTTCACAGAAATGTTTCTCACATCAGGAAATGCCAGAAAGTTCTTTCAGAGCAGGAATCACCACCAATGTGGTGGCCTGTTGGCCCTGTTTCCTGGTTGAACTCCACCTGCCACAAAGAGGTGGCCCTGGTCATTCAGCTACACTCAAAGGATAAGAGGAGAGAATGGAAATGAAACTTGGTGACACTTAGGTGACCACTGACCTAAGAGACTCTTCTAAGCAGCAGCTGTTCCCCAGATGCTACATGTCCGCCTGCCCTGGTTGCAAAAGAGGAAGCTCCTCTCCAGATAATGCTGAGGCAGAAGCAGCAGGAAGGCCGGAGGTGACATCCGCGAGCACTCAGAACATTCCTTCAAATAAAGGTGAGGCTGTCCAGAGGGCTTTCCTTCCAGACGTGAGTGTAGTTCCACAGTTTTTGCATAGATTTACCCAGATAACATCTCATCACCTTGAATATATATGAAAAATTCCTCACGAAAGCCTGTTTTGAAAAAATTGCAATCTGCTTCTGTCAAACAAAATAAGAAAATATACCTAAGTAGTTCTCAATTTCATTGAGAGCAATTTCATTAAAATTCCTCTGAAGCATATTTAGGTCATTTACACAAAACTTTCCTATCTTGGCTTTCATGGCATGAAACAACAGAAAGGGGCCATAGAAGGATTTCTGTAGCTGGGTTTCTTGGGGAGGCTGGGCTGGGGGGGAGTAGAGATTGGGGAAGACGAGAATGACCTAATTTACATCTCGGCTCTGTTTGAAAATCAAAAAGATGCCTGCCCCCACAGTGACTGCCATCTGGTTCTTCAGCTAGCCCTCCCTCACCATCCTTATAGCTCCTGCTCTGATTTCATCTGGGTTCACGTGGTGCCAAGGCAAAACTCCGCAGTGTTCTGCAAAAGCCTGTGGCTAAGTCCCATTAGACAGAATACAAAATTAAGGTATTAACATTTATAGAGCAGCTCGCCATGAGCCAAGTTCTGCCAACTTCTATTCAGCGTGCTTTGCCTGTGTAATCAGGCTTTATCCTCCTTACAACCCAAGGAGGTAACGGCTGCTAATTCTACCCCCATTGTACAGACCAGCAAACTGAGACAAAAGAAAGAAATGACTTGCCCCGATCCTCAGGGTGTGGATGTCAGAGCCACTGCCTTTCTCTCACCGTGGCATGTCCAGAAAAACACCAAAGGAAGGAAAAAGGTCTTCATATTTGGTTTTCAAACATTTCAGATTTTCTATTTATTCAATCTTGAACTTTTATTAACGTACTAAATCTTTAAGCTCCCTAGCTTTGTCCCCTGTATTTATCACCCCACTTAAAAGAATTATTATTTCAGAAAAATTGTTGGAATTCACATTGGTAATCTATCTCAGTTAAATACATTGCTCAACTCTGTGTTTTGCCTTAAATGCTCAATGTAGGAGGAAAAAAAGCATCTATTCGACCCCAAAGTAAAATTTATTCCTTCACAGTTTTACGAAATTTCAGAAATCCAAAGTATGTCAGCATAAGTTGTGAAACTCCCAGTGAGTTTAAGGAAAAATACAAGTTGTTTGCACTGTTGGAAAATAATTGACTTTAGTTTATAAACACAACAGCATATAGTAAAGCTTGATCACCACACAGGCATCCTGGGGAAAAACACCCACAAATCATGCCATTACCGTTCCTTTCTCTTCAGAAAAAAAAAAAAAAATGTACTTTATTGGTATTTCTAGTGTAACTCTCACATCCTGACAGTAATATCAGCAGTGTTATCATCCAATATCAAATGGTGACAGGACTTTTCATGTCCTAGGAAAAAAAATTCCAGCACTTTCTACATGAAAAAGCTTCTTCGAAGGAAGGGCCAATACTATTTCCACAGGTGCATGAAGCTTAACATCTGCGTCCCCTTGAGCCAGTAACCACTAAACTTAAAACACAGTTTTCATCTGTGGGTTTTAGATCTGATAAACAGTGTTAGGTTTTCCCACACCTTCTGAGCTGCCTTGTTTCGGGTAGCATTGTTGCGCAAGTTGCCACAAGAAAACAAAAGCTTTGAAAACAAAACTTGGAGCGCATGTCGATAACATGAACTGCGAGTGAGGTCACGCTATTGTGGACAGCGTTGACTTCAGCAAATAGGAACTTCTGTTCGGCTTTGTTCTGCATTGTTCTTCGAGGGTCAACAAAACAGCTAGTGAGACTCCTTTTTTAATAGTCATCATTCGAATAAATTATTTAAGTCCACTCTTCAATTTGGAAGCTCCTTGAGGGCAAGACTGCTTTTGCTCAGCCACTGGTCTTTGTATCCTTCGTGGATTTAGCAATAGATGTTAATTAAAAATACACATGCACACACACACAGCTTTACAAACATAGCCAAGTGTTTAGAGTTGGAATGATTAAACTGTAATTGAAATAGATCGCTCTAATTACAATGGAACGGGGCGGGGGGCGCTCACAGGGAGGAGGGAGAGAGCACTTAGGAGATTACTAGATGACTCTAGGCAAGAACCACAGGAGCCAGGCATTAGGGAAGCAGCCACGGATTTCAACCAGACACCCCAGCTCCTGAGCCTCTTGGTTATCCTGCCGTAGCGTGGGTGACACGCCTAGGACACGACAGTTAATGAGAAAACAAGCTGCCATGCTTAATTTTTAGATCTTTCAGAAATTTTATACATTCAACTCTAAATCTGGATGAAAGTTGATTAAACTTTCTATTCTCTTATGTGTCTCAGTAAGTCATTTATCATTCTATTTCACCTAACGTTTTTCCATTGGCAAAAATAAAAAGAGTGAAAAGCAGTGATGTTTAGGAGGTGGGATGAGGGTTGACTGGAGCAGGGGTATAAAAGAGTTAAAGAAACACAGGGTGGGTGGGGGAGAGAGACCACCTTTTCTCTCTTTTGAGAAACTGGATGCTGAAGACGGCAGTACCATTACCGGGACCAGGAAGGCTGAAGGACATCCTTCCAAAACAACTGTTACAAGAACCTGCCTCCCCTCTTCTAGAAGATTCGCCATGATTCTTGTGTTCAGCCTCTCAACTGATGCCATTGGCATTATATTTAATCACTGTGTAGTTATTTCACTCCAGAGATTTCTGAAATGCTCCAAACAGTCCTGATTGAGCTAGAAAGCATAGTGTGTAACACAGAGAACTGAGATACGTTCTAACAACTCAGAGCATCTCTCTCGCGGGGCTGTGTTATTTGCTGTCACTGCTAATTGATATTGTGGAGGACCCGGCCCAACCAGTCGCCGTGCTGAAGTCTGACAACTTACGCAAAATCGTAAGTCTTAATCCTAACAGGTTTGAATTAGAAATGACACACTGCCTTTTCTATATGAGTGCATCTTTAATTCTAGTGTCTAAGAGTTTAGCTTTCACAGGGAGTTGCAGAATTAGCTAACTAATGAACTAAGTGTTAAAGAGAAAGCGGCAAGCTGACCATTACTAGGATTTGCCACGGTCAGTGCCTTGACTACAAGACCATCTGCCCGATCACAAGCTCTGCCCGAGAGTTCCTGTGGCCTTAGGAATACCAACACTTCTAAATGTTTCTCTACCACCAGTTTGAAAAGCCTATATTTCAACTTCTGCCTCCTCACAGAACAGCAAGAAGGAACTCCTCATTCCCATCACAGTCATTCATGTGTCTTGGAACTTTACTGCTTCTTTCTGCAGCAAAAACAAATTGTTTCCAAATGAAAGGACAGCCTCTCGGACTTGTTCCGGTCCCTACTTACTGATTCACAGATATAAAGTGTGTATCTTGTACTTGCTTTGTGCCTCAGTGGACATCTAGATATTGTGGGTCCACAAGAAACCTATGCTCCGGAGGTATCGTGGAAGGCATACGCAAATAGGACAGGGAACAACAGCTGTGGACTTTGGGGTTACCCAATCTCTTCTCCTCCACTCTCCCTTCAGATTTCATGTACAAAACATAATTTCAAAGACAAAATTATTTCAGAACTCCACAATGACAACTGCAGAGTGTCTAGCCAAGCATGACACCCTTCTGAAGGTGGGGCTCTGTGTGAGCACACGGGTCACACACCCATGAAGCTGGCCCCAATGACAACACAGACACTGAGACAGAGGAATCTGTGAAAGGCTCACGCCAGAAATGGAACAGTATTGAGAAGACAGTCCTCATCCCTGCTTCCCTGTTGCCCAAATCCAAATTCTCACGAGTCTACCACAACAGCTTCTGGATTCCAGAATATGATACTAATTGAAGTGGGAATGGAAAGAAATGATGTAGGACCCAAAGACCAAGTTCTAGTTATCTGTTGCAATGTAATATACCATCTAAAATAAGTGGCCGAACACCATCTTATTGCTCTTTGAGTCACGATGTGGAGGGCCACTTACCAAGAAGAAACTCGCTCCTCGTACTGTTATATGATCCAGAAATAAAATTCCATTGTGTTCAAGCATATATAGGTGTGTATACACGTGTGTGTGTGTGTGTACATGGAGAGAGAGGAACTTGGGAAAATCTTGGTTGGGACACTCTTCAGTCCTTTATGGCGCTGACGCATGTCGCTAGGTGGGATTCAGCGGGCACAGAACAGGTTTGAATGGTTTCACTCCACTGCCTGGGTCTTTCCACATGGTGGCTCCTGCCAAGTAGCCAGACTTCTCGCTGGTGGCTCAGGTCTCCAAGAGCAAGCACTGTGAGGGCCAGGAAGAGGAAACTGCCAGCTTCTTGAAGCCTGGGCTGGAACGCTGGCACAATATCACGTTTTCAGTGCTTTGTTGGCTACAGCAATCACAGAGCCTGCCCAGATTCAGAAGACGCAACACCGACCCACCTCTTGATGGGAGAAGAAGCTGCACCTTCCTGAATCTGCCACTTTTCCCTTATCAAGGATCATTTCTACACATACTACGAAAAACCCTTACTTTCAAGACATCTGGGTGGTTCAGTGGATTAAGCATCTGCCTTCAGCTCAGGTCATGATCCCTGGGTCCTGGGATGGAGCCCCGCATTGGGCTCCCTGCTCTACAGGGAGCCTGCTTCTCCCTCTGCCTTGCCCTCCCCCCTCCTTGTGCTCTCTCTCTTTCTCTGACAAATAAATAATAAAATCTTAAGAAAAAAAACCCTTACTTTCATTGAAATTAACAGATCATTGTGATTTTTCCAAATCTGTTTTCCAGTTAAGAATTTGTAAATTAAGGGGTTCAACAGATCTTTCAGTCAGCAGTAGCCTTGTCCCCTTCAATTAGCACTGATGTGCTTCATCGTATATCATATGTATAGTTATTTTTTATAGTTATATTCATCTATGTGTGCATAACTGTTCAATAATTATACCTATCCTAAAGCACGTTGCCTTCTACGGCGTTTGTAATTTCTTTCAGAATATAACATACTTTCTAATAAGAGCAAGGGGTCAATAAACCTGAATTCTGATGAACAGTGTTGCTCCCCCTGTAGAAAGATAAAGATGTAGTGAAGAGAAGGGGCACATGCACCCCAATGTTCATAACAGCAATGTCCACAATAGCCAAACTGCGGAAGGAGCCAAGATGCCCTTCCACAGATGAATGGATAAGGCAGATCTGATCCATATATACAAGGGAATAATCCTCAGCCATCGGAAAGGATGAACACCCACCATTTGCACTGACATGGATGGAACTGGAGGGGATTATGCTGAGTGAAGTAAGTCAAGCAGAGAAAGTCAATTATCATACGGTTTCACTGGTATGTGGAGCATAAGGAATAGCATGGAGGACCACTGGGAAGGGAAGGGAAAACTGAAGGGGAAGAAACCAGAGAGGGAGACAAATCATGAGAGACTCTCAACTCCAGGAAACAAACTGAGGGTTACAGAATGGAGGAGGGTGAGGGGAAGGGGGAACAGGGTAATGGGTATTAAGAAGGGCTTGTGTGGTGATGAGCACTGGGTGTTATACGTAACTAATAAATCATTGAACAGTACAACCAAAACTAATGATGTACTCTATGTCGGCTAACAACATAATAAAGAGAAAGATATAAAGCCAATTTTCTAATTTCTTCCATATACCTGAAATTTTATGTTTCTAGAATGCTACCTGTAACTCTGTGCTCCATAAAAGGAAAAATTTTGTGAAGAAAAATTGTGCTTCCCCCTGAAAAGTTGGGTATGTTCCATGCCCCATGGGCCTGCCCCAGTCCTGTTCCCTGTTTGTCTAGGGCATCCCCCAGGACTGGAGATCTGCCTTCATGCACATCACACCTCAGGAGACTTCGCTGGCTCAGGACTCATTGTGTTTCCTGAATCTGATGTCTTTCATCCAGTTCTGGAAATCTCCCTGTTGTATCTTAAATACTGACTATTCCCTATCCTCTTTTTTTTTTTTTTAAGATTTTATTTATTTATTTGACAGACAGAGATCACGAGTAGGCAGAGAGGCAGGCAGAGAGAGAGAGAGAGAGATGGAGGGAAGCAGGCTTAGTGCTGAGCAGAGAGCCCGATGCAGGGCTCAATCCCAGGACCCTGGGATCATGACCTGAGCCGAAGGCAGAGGCTTTAACCCACTGAGCCACCCAGGCGCCCCTTCCCTATCATCTTTTTATCTCTTCTTGAGATTCTATTTCAGATAACATAGACCATCGTGCCCTGCGCTCCAGGTCCTTAAACTCTCCTTGTCTTTCTGTATTATATTCTGGGTTAATGCCACAAATAAATTTTTCAGATCCTAGCATCTTTCTGAAACTCTGCTAAAATAGCTCTTTTGATCTCCTTTAAGATTTTTAAAGACTTTCGCTTTGATTTCTAGAAATTTTATTTTAGTCTTCTTCAGACATGCCTGATCTTGACATAGGATATTAGTCTTTTTCCCACGTTTCCTATTTTTGTGCTTATTTTGGTCATTAATCAGTTTGCACACAGTCTCTGGTCTCTACATCCTATTACCTAGAGTTCTTGGCCATTTAACTCTGCTATTGGTTTCACCTGCTGACATTTGTTCACAGAGAGTGCTCCCCAACCCCCCAATCCACTCCAACCCTCCCCCCAACATCTCTTGGGATGTGGGATTTGCAATAGTGAGCTCCTGTTCAGTGGGAATTTGCCTGGGAAAATCCAGTGCTGCCTGGGCTGTTGGAACATTCTTCCTCTTGAGCTCCAGAAGCACTTGCTTTTCTCAGAGTTTCAAGGGGTATCCACAGCCCAAGACTACTGCTTATGCTAGCTTACTGGCTTTGGCAGTCCCTTGACAATGCAGGTAGCGTAAACTCAATCCCAAATCCACAGGACAATAACCCTGTGCTAACAATTCCTTGGGAGACTGCAGAAATTTTATGCAGAACTTTGGCATTCCAACCATTTTGAAGTGTGTAATTCCATGGCATTGAGTACATTCAGTGTTGGGCAACTGTCACCACTATCTGGTTCTAAAACATTTTCACCACCCCAAAAAGGAAATCTGGTGCCCATTAAGCAGTCACTCCCATTCTCTGCTCCTCCCAGCCCCTGGCAACCACTAAACTGCCCAGGCCAAGACAGGAAAAAACCCTTGTCATTGCTTTTGGCTGTGGAAGGAATTTTTTCAGGTTCTCGGATTTATGTAGGTGCCTTATTTCCTTCTCCACTCCTTTGCTGGTCCAGAGCCTCATCTCTATCTAGGCTGCTGATGTAAACCCTTTGAACTAAAAGTCTTTCTTAGGATATATCCTGAGTTCCAGGCCCTGAGCAGGTATCTGTGAATAACCCAGACAAAAAACCCCCAGCCTCATGGACCTTGCTCTCTAGAAGGAAGGTGGCAGAAAATAATAACCAATAATAACCAAATTATAAGTAAATACAAGATAAGGAATGAGCAATGAAAGGAGCAGTAGATGATTAACAGAGAGATTGGAGGTGGGCAGGAATTCATGAATCAGAGAGCTTTGTGGGCCATTGTGAGAATCTGACCTTTGTTCTGAGAAAATGAAAAGACTCTGGAGAATTTTGTGTGAAGAGTGACAGATATGACTTACATTTGAAGTGGATCATGATGGCTGATATGTTGAAGTGAGACCCCCAGGACAACAGAGAGACACCTGTCACAACACCACTGCAATAATCCCCAAAGTGGTGGCAGGCTGCAGTGGGAAAACAGCAGTGGCGTGGTAAGAAGTGGCTGGATTTTCAATGTGTGTTGAAAACTGAACCCACAGGGTCTACTCATAGATTGGTTTTATTATGCACGAGAATCGTCAAGAATGGTGTGGTAGGCAGAACAATGGTCCCACAAGGATGTCTGTGTCCTCGGGGAGGGGTTAGGGAGATGGCTGAAATCAGGGAAAGGGATTAAGAGACACAGACTTCAAGTTATAAAACCAATAAGTCAGAGGATGTAAAGTTCAGCATAGGGAATGTAGTCCACAATAGTGCAGTAACTTTATATAGTAACAGATCATAACTAAACTTATTGTGGGGATCATTTCATAATGTATAAGAATGTTGCATCACTATGATATACACCTGAAACGAACAGATTACGTCAATTATACTTCAATAAAAAATTATTTTAAAAAAAGAAGATGCCTATATCCTAATTCCTGAACCTATGAATATGTTGGGTTAAATGACAAAAGGAAATGAATTAAGGATTTAGATAGAATTAAGGTTGCTAATGACGTTAAAATTGGGAGATTATCCTAGGTTATGTGGGTGGACCCAATATACTCCTAAGGGTCTTTAAAAGAGGAAGAGGAAGAACCAGAGATGGCAGCTTGAGAAAAACTCCACCCAACTGTGCTGACTCTGAAGATGGAGTGATGGGGCCATATGCCCAGAAGTACAGACAGCCTCCAGGAGCTGGAAAAAGCAAGGACACGGATTCTCTTCTAAAGCCCCCAGAAGGATCATAGCACTACCAACACCTGGATTTTAGCCTGGTGAGACTCATGTTGGACTTCCAATCTAAAAAATATAGGAATCTGTAATGTTCTGTAATGTAAATCTGTAATGTTCTAAGCTACACAGTTTATGGTAATTTGTTACAGCAGCAATAGGAAGCTAATGACATGGGGAAGACAGTAGGTAGAAGAAGTCTGGGGATAAGAATCGTAAGTTCCATGTTAAATATCTTCTATTCCTCGAGAAAATCTGGCACACGCAGGCCAGAAGACATGCATGTGCTTGTTCATAACTGCATGAGAGTAAAAGTCCTGACATGTGCCAAGTGTCCATGCCAGGAGAATGAATAGAACACGGGGCTCCAGTCCTGCCATAGCATATTACACAGCCATGAAGTGAATGAACTACAACTGACAACAACACAGATGAATTTTAGTAACAGTTTAAAGAGTGACATTCTTTTGTGTGCATCAAATATTGAGTGATGTTTTAATTGTCCCCTGGTTGATTGCTAGCTGGCTACATCGTTCCTCTCAGAACACCCTGTCACCAAGCATGGCTCCAGAATTGGCTCCTAGGCTCATCTGTCTTTGATTTTGGCTCCAGAAGATTTTACTATCCTTTTTTTTTTTTAAGATTTATTTATTTTGCGGGAGGTAGAGGAGGGCAGGGGGAGGGGCAACAGAAGAAAGGAGAGAGAGAATCCCAGCAGACTCCACTGAACAGAGTCCAATGCAAGGCTCCATCCCAGGACCCTGAGATCATGACCTCAGCAGAAACCAAGAGCTGGCGCTTAACCGACTTCATCACCTAGGCACCCTGAGGATTTTACTGTCTTAAGAGCTCAGTTCACACATTTAAAAGGATGTGTTTTAGAAATTTTGTCTGGCATTTGTAGGTATGTAACATTGGAAGTATTTTCTAATTATCCAACTGTCTGAAAAGCTGAACAATTCCCAGGCCTTCTAGCTTCATCAGTAAGTAAAAATCTCAGGGTAGAGCCCAAAGCATTCTCTATGTTTTTAAAGCTCTATGGGTGGTTCTAAAGCAAAATCACTACAGCAAGCACTGAATAAATCACTGATTGACTAGCTGGGGGAGAGAGGAGGCTGTCTTAGTGGGAACCTAAAGTAAGTCTAATCCCAGGTTTGAGACCTACTTGAGCACGTGGAGAGCAGACCCACCAGATGTCTGTTTGCCCAATGAGCTAAAGGGCTCCAGAGAGATAACACAGCCCAGAGGAAGAAAGAACTGGCTACAAGATTAATTCCAAGTAGACTTCAGTGTCTGCGACTAGGGCTTTATGTGGGAGAAAGACAAGAATCAGACATACCAAGTTCAAATCCTCTATGATCTTGACTTTTACTTACCTTTTTAAGCCTCAGCTCCCTCACTTGGAAAATGTTAATACAAGTAGTACCTACCTCTGGGGGCTTCTGTAGACACTAAGCAAGGCCATGTTTCTAGAGTTAGTCCCATAAGAGCCTGGAGCAGGGTAGGAGCACAGTAAGCATTAACTGTATAAATGAATGGAAATTACCCTTTCACTGAGACCTCCAGTCCTCTGAGTGCTGTGGGACTAGACTGCAAGGAAAAAGAGAGTGAAGGAGGATGGAGGGAGTTATCCCCAATGGCCAAGCCCACCATCTTGGCCCTTCAAGTGACAGGGAACAGGAGTGCCCGGCAGACACCTAGGTGATCCCCAGCAACAAGTGTTTGGGTGTCTAGCAGAAGCTTCATCACAAGAGCAAGAACAGTGATGATCAAGAAGCACAAGGAAATCCTCCAACAGGTTTGCTTTGAATCCCAGCGTGGCCACAGCCCTGACATGCATAAGAGTGGGTCTTGATCCTAAAATAAATAGGATTTCAAAAGACTGCTATTCCAGAGATGAGCGCAATCAGTAGGGCCTAACTTGAAGCTCTATAGTCTCCCGAAACCGGTGGCTTGCTGGTAAACCAGCTCTCCACAATTCAACGGTTCAAGTCCTCAAGCGAAGAGCTTGTCAGTTTCCACGGCGTACGTACTTGCCCCCACCATGGCCAGACGTGCTTGCTCCCACCAGGGCCGGACGTGCTCGCTCCCGCCATAGCCAGACGTGCTCGCTCCCAGCAGGGCCAGACGTGCTCGCTCCCATGGGGTCCGACGTACTCACTGCCACGTAGGCGCGAAGTACTCGCTCCTGTCATGGCTGTGCGCACTCGCTCCAACCATGGGCGGACGAGCTCGCTCCCACCAGGGCCGCTACCAGGAGTGTGGCTCCAGGGTTCTCGCGCACAACAGTGATCTGCTGGGCAGGGCCCCCAGCAGCCAGGCGCAGTGACAGACGCCCCGTACGTGGAAGCGACTATGCGTTCCCGGGGAAAGAGCATTTCGATCCACGACTTAGCTCGTCCTGGTCCCGAGACTGCCGTGTACATAAGGAATCCTCTCGTCCTGACAGGCGTATTTACTACCCCCGAAAGAAATACTGTAAATACCCTGCGCCCCGGCCTGTCTGCAGACTGCCCGGTGGCACTTGGTTCTCCTCTAGGAGAGCCTTCATGTCTTTGTGGGAAACGACGTCCTCCAGGCGCTACTGCGAAAATGGCTGACGACGCTGTCAAGGTAAAGCGCCCTCGCGACACGGGGGTCCAGTCAGGGCAGTCACACTTGAAACTCAAACTTGGTAGAGAAATCGGTCAGAGGACTGTTCGTCCTTTTTTTTTTTTTTTTTTTTTTTTTTAAGATTTTACTTACTTATTTGACAGAGATCACAAGTAGGCAGAGAGGCAGACAGAGAGGGGGAAGCGGGCTCCCCACTGAGCAGAGAGCCCGATGCGGGGCTCGGTCCCAGCACCCTGGGATCATGACCTGAGCCAAAAGCAGAGGCTTTACCCACTGAGCCACCCAGGCCCCCCATCATCAAATTTTTAATGATTCATTAAAACAGCAGTGGCTGGAAATGTGGGAACGATGAAGCACACCCGTCAGCATGTGCGCGTATCCCCCAGATGGCAGTTACAACACAGGTCCCTGGGCCCTAAGCCCCTGAGTGTCTGATGCAATGGGCCTGGGACCTGAGAATGTGCATTTCTAACAAGTTCCCAGGTCCCCCCTGATGGTGCCCATCTGGGGATCACCCTCAGAGAACCACCTGAGAAGTGTTTCTCCTGAACCAGCTCTCGGCCACCAGTGTTTTAAAATCAAGCCTGAGTTATGCATCGAAACCAAGAGACACCAAAATTTTAGAAGTGGTACTTGGACGAATAGGAGATTTCTGAAAGACTGGTAACATCAGCCTTGGGTCCTCGGGGAAATTTCTTCCAGGAGTTACAGGGCAACGTCTGGTTCCTTAGCTTCCTGCGGGGAGCGATCATTCCGTTTTCAGCCTTGGCAAATAGGAGAGTCGCTTGGAATCACACAGCAAATGAGGAGAGAAGGCAGCCCCCAGAATGGAGGTTTCTCCCTCCTGTCTGCCTCCCTCCCGGGCCCAGAAGGCAGCCAGCAGGACTGTGAAGTCGTGGAAGGGTGGGAAGGAGACGTGACCCTAGGAAGATGAATTTTCAAGGTTGTCGGTGGTCAGAGCAGGGCCCGCACATTTCTGCTTTTTTTTTTTTTTTTTTTGGCCACGCTCTGAAATTCCAGCCTCCCCTTTCCTATAAAGAAGTTGCTCTATGTACAAAGGTGGTTGGTTTTGTAGCCTATGCCCAGGAGAGACTAAAACAAAAACCCCAAAAGTTATTTTTAACAGTTGATGTAAGCAGGATGTGAAGGTCATTGTTTTAAAATCACATCTCCTAACAGAGAAAAATAATCTTAATCAGGGTGTTTTGTTTTGTTTTGTTTTATTTTGTTTCTCGTCTCGTTCACAATACTCCTTTTCTAACCAGCCTAGAAACTGTTATTCCATCCTTGGTATTTTTTTGAGTTATTATTTTTTTTTACATAACCTTGAATTGAATTCAGGTCCACCGTGGCTTTTTAATTTTACACGTGTTAGTCATGATTGGCAAGCGGAGTTTCCCTGTCTGGTCTCAAGGTCATGTTTGCAAACACCACCCACCGTGCCCCCACCAGGGACACCTCAGCCAGCGGAAGCCAGGTCTGGGTCTGCACCCCTGTCTGCAAATGTTATAAACCCCATTCTCCCCTGACATTATCTTCTAAGCCAGCCAGATGTCACAGCTTTGCTGTTCAGTTATGGCTCCTTTTGTTTTCCCGCTTCTAGTCAGATAGCTTTTAGGGTCAGTGATCAACAGGCATTTTAGAAATGAGATGTGGTCCATGGCATGAGGGGTGAATGACCCATTTAAGGGGATTCAGCTCAGTGGCTCTGTCCCTGACACATCACTGGCTTATGGGCCTGGGGGTTGGGGAGCAGTCCCTCTGGGGACTGCAAAGAGGGAAAGAGGACTCCAGGCCTTCCTTTTATCCTCTCTCTACTTAATGAAAGGAGGTCCTCTTTATAAAAAAAAAATCACTTGTTTATGGAACTTGGGATTTCAGGTAATAGCTACTATTGCCGAAAACCGCTATTTATTCAGCTTGCCCAATCTGTCGACAATGTGCTCAGCATTGTGCGGGCACCTGGAAGGTCCCTACAGTTGTCTTTATTTTGTATATGGGAGCAACTAGGAGATGCTGGGTCACCAGCCTGGGAACACGACAGGCAGCCAGTTCTATTGTCTGCAAGCCCTCCTAGCCGAGGCTTGTTGCCTTCGTCAGCCCGGGCTGGCCTCACAAAATACCAGAGACCAGGTGGCTTAAACAACAGACATTTATTTCTCACTTCTGGCGGCTGGGAAGTCCAAGATCAACGTACCAGCCGACCTGTGTCTGATGAGCCCCAGCTGGCCTGGTTTGTAGACTGCCATATTCTTGCTGTGTCCTTATTTGGCAGAGAGAGAGAGAAAAAAAAAAAATCTGGTCTCTCTTCCTCTTCTGATAAGGACCCTAATCCATCACCAGGGTCCTACCCTCCTGAGCTCAACTAAACCTGATTAGCTCCCAAAGGCCCCACTTCTCAACGATGTCACATTGGGGGTCAGGATATCACTGGGTGAATTTTGGAGGACACAAACATTGAGTCCATAACATTTATTGGCTTCTTTATGCTAATCCTTCCATGTGTATTAGTTCTAATCCTCACAAAAGACTTATAAGAATATTATTGTCATCTCCATCGTACAGATAAGGTAGAAGCACAGAGAGGTTAAGCAAGTTGCTCTAGGTCACGTGGCAATGTGAGTGCACAGCTGGAACATGAGCCTAGGCAGCCAGCTCCAGGGCCCTCCCCAAACTCCTAACCCACAGGGCTCTCTCAATGAGAACCACTCCTCTTAGGATGCCACCAGGACTCCCTCACCAACCCCCAGAACTCCAGCAACAGAGGAATGTGTGCCATACACAAGGAAAACATGGTGAACTAGAAGCTGGATACTTGGGGTCTAGTTCTAGAACTTTCTCTATCTCCTTATGTGACTTAGACATCCCCCCCTCCAGAGCTCTTCGGGGTCCTACTTTCTTTATAAAATGAGGAAGTTAAAAATAAAATAAATAAAACTAATATCTCTAAGCTGGCTCTCAGTTTTAACCATATGTTCCCCTGCTTCTGTCAGTCCAGTCAGCAAACCCCCCACTTAGGCACTGATGGGGTCACCCCCGATGATGACTGACATGAGGAGGATCTCGATGAGAACTTGGGACCCACCAAGGGTTAAGTTGTCTTGATAAGGACTCTCTCAAGAGCCTCCTCCAGCGTCAACTTCTGGATCCAGACTCGCTCAGCAGAAACACACGGCCACAGTTCCTTCTGTGGGGAGGGGAGCCCTCCCCCCCCAGATGGCTTCATGGGAGACCTTGCAGTCACATGGGGTCCCACGCCCAGAAGGGCCTACACCTGGTTCAGTGCTCTGCAGCCACTGTCTCAAATACCTAGAAATTTTGGAATGAAGCCCTCCCCATGTCCTCTTCGCCCAGGCCCTCTAGTCTACATGGCTGGTCCTGCCTCCACTCTTCTACACCACCCGTTCTCCCAGTCCACAGATGTAGTTCTCTTAGTGGGGATCGCTCAGAACAACCTTGTGTCCAGTCTACATGAGACTTTCTTGTTTGTGACACCCATTTTCCCTTGTAGCTGGAGTCCTGGGGAAGAGTCACGGTGGCATCCCAGAAGGAGCGGTTCTTAGTGTGAGGGCCCCAGGGTTCAGTGGTTGGTGATGGCCCTGGAGCCAGCTGTCTGGATTTGTGTTCCAGCTGTGCACTCACCTCGCTGTGTGACCTGGAACGGGCTGCTTAACCTCTCTGTGCTTCCATCTCATTATCCTTACAATAGCCATAATCATAACCTCATAAGGCCATTGTGAGAATTATTCTAGTAAAATGGGACATTTTCATCAAGAAGTATTATTTCTTATGTCTATAGAAGAAAACGTGTAGTTAGCTTTTTCTTCATTTTTTTCTGTTCTGACCAAAAAAAAAAGTACAAAGGAATGTCATAGGACTAAATGTTCTGGTTTTCCTCAGAAAGAACTCAATGCGATTTCAGGTCATTAGGCCAGCTCAGGGAACAGGTGAGATTCTAACTAAAGAAATTAGGGTAAATAGCTAATTAAAGTCTTGAAGACACTAGCTAGGGATCAGGTTATATCACAAGTTCCAAATGCCAGTATCCCTGAAGGTTCCGAGTCTTCTGGAAACACTACCGGGAAAGGACAGTCCAGAAGTATTCTAACCTTCAGGGGGAAAATAGAAAAATCAAATTTAAGTCAAAGAGATTAATCAGCAATGGGATTGATGTGAGCTCAAGAATTAATAATTAGGCAATCATACAAATGGTGACTATAAGATAATGGCAGATATCATGTGTGTCCCTTTCAAAGTGTCATGACATTGATCCTTGGGAAAAACTTTTTTTTTTTTGAGCAAGAGAGAGAGCACAGGAGAGATGAGGGAGGGCCAGGGGAAGAAGGAGAGAGAGGCACTGCTGAGCATGGAGCCATGGGGCTCGATCTCTCGACCCTGAGATGATGACCTGAGCCAAAACCAAGAGTGGGAGGCTCAGCTGGCTGAGCCACCCAGGTGCACCTGGGAATCACTTCTAAAAACAAAATAGGTGATGGTGGCATAACCTTGTGAATGTATTCAATGCCACTGAACCGTACACTTAAAAATGGTTTAAAAGAAAAATAAGGAGGAGAAAGAGGTCAAGCCCACTCTTGTCCACTCACATATCATTGTTCAAAAGAGTCCACCCTGACAACACGTCCCTCACCCCCCCCAATTCAAACATCCCACGTACCCCAGGCAAGTCGGTCACACATACTCCAGTCGTGGTATAAACGTCGGTTATGCAATCATGAGTGAGTGAAAAACAGATCAAGAAGATGAGTGATTCCACACTTGAAACAAACATTTCCTGCTACTCCTCTCCCAAATTTTTGGATTAAGTTTATCAAGAGAGTATCCCGAGATCTTGAAATGAGGTGTTTTCCAAATGTATGCAACTTGCTGTTATTTAGCTGTGCCGGGTAGGATTTTTCTCAGTACTGTGCACCCGACACAAAACAAAAGCATAAGTAGCCGACCGAGGCTGACAAATTTTGAATGTCATGTGCACTTTCCAAGCTCGCATTTGTATGCTTTAAAATAGCCTTGTTTTATTATTTGCTGTTTTTATATGAAGTTGTCAGAAGTCTGAAACTGACAAATATTTGTGCTAAGAAAATGCTGTTTTTGTTAGTTTTTTAAAAGCCAAAGTAGGATGGGGGTGTGTGGATGGCTCAGTCAGTTAGGCATTTGACTCTTGGTTTCGGCTCAGGTCGTGATCTCAGGGTTGTGAGATGGAGCGGCCTGTCGAGCTCCACGCTGAGCTCAAGAGTTCTCTCCCTCTCCCTTTGCCCCTCCCACTAATGCTTTCTCTCTCTCTCTCTTTCTCTGAAATAAATAAATAAATAAATAAATAAGTCTTTAAAAAAAGCCAAAGTAGGACAAATTAATAGTTAATTTGTGTATCTGTTTCTCCAGTCAGCCAAGCGCGTTTTATTTTCTTTGTCCTTAACAAAGGTTTTGTGGACTGTTATAAACAGACACAGGTAAGCAAAGTAGACCTTCCTGCCCTCAGCACAGGCTGTGTATCTGGGAATCCCACCGGATTGGACGCACCCGAGAGCCTAGAGTGTGCCTACAGGATGTTATGACCCTCAGGCTTCCTGCGCGGGATGGGACGGGGCGGGGGGGATTTTTCTCCACTGCCCCTGAGCTTCTCTCATCCCAGTATGACCAAAGAATCATCTTAGTTCACGATGGGTCCAACTCCTATCAACAGGTTAGGGAAATGTAAGTGACACAAAGCCAACTAAAGCTACGTTTTTACCATCTGCATATGGCTGGACAAAACAATGAACAGATCTCTGCCCCTTTCCCTGTACTTCTGTGTGCCTTTTCCCTTTTAGGAATGTACTAATAACGTGCTGAATGACCAATTTAGATAATCACCCTTCCAGAAATCATCTGGGTCCATGGTCTGTCCAAGAACCCCTCAAGAAATAGCCTTCCTCTCACTGACACAAAGAAGGTATTTTGAAATCTCGCCAAGTAGTAGTTGACTACTTTAATCGGTATAGGTACAAATTTCTCCATATGGAGAAACCCAGCTTGAGCTAGGTTCACTATCAGTGAACTATCAGTGAACTTCAGGTTCACTATCAACATTAATAAAAGCAGGTGAAGATAGTTTAGCATCTTAGTGGTGAATTAGATGCACCAATATAATTGAAGCTTAAAATCCATTAAGTCTGTTTATCTACCCATAAAATGAGGAAATTAATTTAATTAACATAAAGCAATGTGGCCATCAATAACTGACACAGGTTTGCTATTACGGTAATTGTCATCAACATTCTAATCTTTGCTTAATACCTACGGCTCAAAGGACACAGCCCAGATGAGGAATTTGGCTATTATGCCTTCTAAGTATAGAATGAACTTGCAGCTGCCTTAAGTTTTCGATGAAATAAGACACTGTCTGTTATTAAATTCCAAATGCTCAAGCTGATCAGAGGGAGGAAATATTCTAATTTAGCTGGTTGTGCAATATTTAGCAAAAAGGGGTGGATATTTAAGGGGAGGGGTGTGTATAAGATTCCAAGAACAGCTAACAGATCAACATTTATGGTATGAAAATAGCCCCCCAAATTGCCAGTGCCTCATTACAGGGTAATTTTAATTCTATAAATTTAGTCCCACAAATACCACCAGATTGACACTGTTCCCCTGAAGATCACATTTTTATAAAACATTATTGAATTCTCAGTGGAAGTCATGGCCACTTGAGGCATCTTCATTGACCTACATGGTTTGGGTTGATGGCCGCTAAGCAGTGTTTAGAGACTTCCAGGCCTAATGGGGCTAAGTCGATCTAGGTTGGAGAGAGCTGTCCCACATTATAACTTCTATCAAAAGAGGAAAACAAAGATTTCAATTTGAGCCTGTGATTCCGTGATAGTTAACTTTATGTGTCAACTTGACTGAGCCGTGGGATACCCAGATATTCAATCAAACATCATTCTGAGTATTTTTGTGTGTTTTTGGATGTGTTTAACATTTAAAATGGTAGACTGTATAACAGATCATCCTCCTTAATGTAGGCAGGCCTCAAGAAATCCACTGGCATCCTGAGAAGAAGGGAAATCTGACCGTGGCCCAGATAAGAGGGAATTCCTACTGCCTGACAGCCTTTGAGCTGGGTCATCCATTTTTTCCTGCCTGTGGATTAGAACTGAAACTTTGGCTCTTCCCATTTCTTGAGACTGGGCATTTTGACTGAACCTACAGCATCATCTTTCCTGTTCACAGGCATTTAGACTTGAACTAGAACTACAGCATTGGCTCTCCTGGGCCTCTAGCTTACCTGTGGAAGATCTTGAGGCTTCTTAGTTGTGGAGGCTCTTCCTTAGACGATCTCTGTCTTTTTTCTTATGTGTGTGTGCGTGTGTGTGTATGTGTATGTGTATACGAATGTACACACACCGTCTACTGGTTCTGTTTCTCTAGACAACCCTGACTCATACAACCTCATACCACGCTTATCCCATAACCAAACGATTGCTCAAGCATGACATGTCAATTCACTGAGTAGTCTAGGCTACAGCTCTCTCTCCCTCTTCCTGGGATGCCATCCCCCATCTTCCTGGTTTGACAAACACATACTCACTCTCCAAGACCCAGCCTGTGTAAACATCTCCTGAGCCCTTCCACTAGTCCCTCAGCTAGAAATTAGTTGCCCTGTCCTTATTTCTGTCAAGCCCTGTGTAAAGTCTTCTGTCATAAAACTCACAATAGTTACATGTATGCCTACCCTCAAACTCTGGGTCAAGAGTGTGTTGATAAAAATTTACTGAGTTCATCACTCAGCACCCCTTTGTATTCCCAGAAGCTACCACAGTGCCAGAAAATGGTAGATGTTCAAAACTCCTAGACTGTTCTCAGGTATTGACTGAAGTGGTCATTATCAGGGTCAGTTTTCAGCAGGTTCATGCAGAAGACAATTCTTTAGGCAACCTCTACTTTCATTTTTAGCACTCTTTCTCTTTCTTGGAGATTTTACTCTTCCTAAGGTTTTCCCTAGCAGTGAAACAGATGTGATTAATAATAATAATAATAATAAATCAGAGAAGATGTTAATGGTAAAGCTGAGTGTTAACAGTTAAAAATATACATTAGTTTAAAAGAGAATGCCTGTACAAGGCAATGTTTAAGGCAAAATCACAAGAAGTCCATAGTGAAATTCCACATACATTATATCACTGCAGTGGAAATGGGGAGCCCTAAGGTATTTTCATGAGAGTACCTGAGGTCATATAAACCAGTCATCATCATGCTGTAATGATAGTCCAAGGCTTCTACTTTTCAAATCTGGAAACACAATCAGTTCTATGACCCACAGAGCACATAGAGTTCTGCTCCCAACGTACCTCCACTTAACCAGCTCCTTGGGTTTTGGAGGGTAAGGGTTGTTTTGTTTTGTTTTATTTTGTTTTAAGTAGGTTCAATGTGTGGAGCCCAATGTAGGGCCTGAACCCACAACCCTGAAATCAAGAACTGAGTTAAGATCAACAGTGAGATACCTAACTGGCTGAGCCACCCAGTTGCCCCTCCAACTGCTTGGGTTAATCAACACTCTCAAATCCATCTGTAAAGCAAATCTACTAGGACTCACAGCATGTTGAAACATTGAAACTGGTAGGCTTCTCTCTGGTACAGCCACAAATTTCAGATGCAACCAGCTAGCTGTGTCCTTGTCAAAATTAGTTGTACTTGATTCCAAGTTGTTTTTTTTTAATCTAAATTAGACTTGCTATTTTATTTAAGGATTTAATTAAATCAGTTAACTATTTTGAAAACTAGTGAAACGAAACTATAAAAAGAAAGACTATTTTTTTCTATGAAAACAGTTAAATACTGTGCAAAGATGGAATAAAATTGAGACAGTAACAACAATTGCTATCAAAGAAAATATGGGAGAAAACCATAAATTTCTAGCCATGAGGGAAGGTCACAAAAACCTAGAAGGATTATGTACTTAGTTGTCTCATGGGTATCCTTAAATTCTCCCTCCATCATAGGGAAATTCTTAGGTAGAATATTAGGGAATATAATTTACCCAAGAAAAGTGACACTGAGGGATGCCTGGGTGGCTCAGTTGGTTAAGCCACTGCCTTCAGCTCAGGTCATGATCCCAGGGTCCTGGGATCAAGTCCCACATCGGGCTCCTTGTCCAGCAGGGAGCCTCCTTCTTTCTCTGCCTCTGCCTGCCACTCTGCCTGCTGTGCTCTCTCTATGACAAATAACTAACTAACTAAATAAATCTTTGAAAAAAAAAAAAGCGACACTGCACCTCAATCAGTAGAACTAAACTCAAAACCAAAAAAGTCCTCAGCCCTATATCGAAAGAATGGCAAAAGAAATATATGTGTGTGTGTGTGTGTGTGTGTCTATGTGTATGTATATATATGTGTGTATGTGTGTGTGTATATATATAACAATCTTTTGCCATTCCTTTGAATTCAAATATTCTTTTGAATATATGTATATTTTATATATATATATATACACACACACACACACATTTAAAGTCAAAGAAATAGTACCACTTTTTATTTTTTTTAAGATTTTATTTATTTATTTGGAGAGAGAGCATGCATGCAAGTGGGGGGAGGGGCAGGGGGAGAGGAGGAGGAAGACTCTCAAGCAGACTCCGTGCTGAGTGTGGTGCCTGATGCAGGGCTTGATCTCACCATCCTGAGATCGTTTCAGACCTGAGCTGAAATGAACCTAACTGACTGAGCCACCCAGGCACCCCAAAATTGGATCACTTTTTAAAGTGATTCCCTGCCTTAACCTACTTCTTGCATTAAATGAACAGCCTCTGGTCTCCCAGGACAGTCTCAATCACACTGCAAGAGAGGACCTATAAACTCCTTAAACTTCTCATTAACTCATTATTTGTGAGAGCTGCTCCCCCAGCATCCAGCTCTCATCTCTGCCCATTTTTTTCTCACCTTTCTTTCTCACTTTTCCAACCTCCAAAAGGCAGAGAGGACACGTGGGGACTTTCTGAGTCTCTTACCTCTCTAAGGTGTTGCCATGTCATTCCAGACAAACAGAGATGCTTTTGGAATTGAGGACCAAGGAAGAGGAAGCAACAGAACCAAATGTCTGAGAAAAATAAGCCGGCTTGGCAGGAATTGAGGAAGAGGATGAATAAAGAAGTTGAAAAACAAAACAAAACAGGACCCAGACACACTGACCATGATTGGACGCTGAGAAAGAAAATAGTAGTATTTATTTTTTATTCTTTTATTGTTTTCATTTTACAAACTCTTGTGTCTTGGGCTTGACTTTCAATAGATCATGGCAAGGGAAACTAGTTTTATATTTCTAAGTCTCATTTCCATTTACCCAATTGGGATGGGATATAAATGGATCCCAAACTGACACCACTGGCTTCCTGCAAGCTCTTCGAACTCTTCCTTTTCCTCCCACTCAGTCTGATCAATAAACTGCCATACTTCTGCTGTGCCACAAATGTTCAAAAATAACACCGTCCCATTAATGCAATGAAGCATAAGAAAAGTCCATCAAGAAGGTGTTTAAAAATGGAACCAAATGTGAAATATTCTTGTCTGAGAAAGGGTGAACTTAACAGACCATAGCTTGCCCTCTGGGCTGGAGTGGAAAGAAGTAAACCAAGATCAGCTCTCCAGAGCCAAGTTTCTTATAGTTTTGGCAATGTTCCCAGGAGTCAAGAAGCACACACTATTAGTCCCATTTATCCAAACTGCAATGTTACAGTTTTACAATTTTAAAATTTTACAACTTTCCCAGCATAAAACATCCTGGTCCCCAGATTGTAGCCCAACTAGTTGATAGGAGCTAAGACACCAAGCAAGAATGACCAGAGCCCTGCCCCATCTCAACTACTGCTGGACTCCAGTTCAGAACCACTGTGGAAGCTTTTCTCTCCCTGCTGTGTCTGTTCTTGATGACATGTTTAGGAAAAAAAAAAAAGTTTCCTCTCAAAGTAATCATCCTTTGTATTTCTTCCTCTTGTTATAGTCTTAGATGATATTTTCTACTGCAATTAATTTTTTAAATTGCTGAGTAGTATGCACTGTATGAATATATCATAGTTTATCCATTCTCCAGTGGATGAACACTTAATGTGTCTCAAGTTTTTGCTTATAATCAATAGACCTTCTGTGAATATGCTTTTGTAAGCTTTTTTTACAGACTTGTATTGCCATTTTCTGGGGTAAATATTTAGGCTTGGGATTTTTGTTTATAAGGTAGGTATATATTTACTTGATTTGTCAGATCGTTTCCCAAAGTGCTGGTACCATTTTAAATCCCTTTCAACAATGTATTAGAGCTCCAGTTGCCCCATATTTTTACCCCAACACTTGGTATTGTTGGTGTTTTTCCTTTTAGTCATTGTGTTGGATGTGTAATGGTTGATGCAACTTTTAAAAGTATCCATTCTACATTTTATGTGTGAACCTTCTTAACTACACCTATCTGCCTCAGTTCCAGGTTTTTGTATATTTATAACTGAGACAGGAGTATGGTCCCATGAAAAGATAACCTCCATGAAGATAGATATTTACGGACTTGGCATGTTATAGTAACTTAATAATACTTGTCGAATGATATGAACGAATAAGTGAATGGTTTTGCATAGCTAGACTTACTAAAATAAGGACACAGGAAGACTGTATGTATGAGCACGTCTGTGTGATCTGTTTCCAGGCTCTTCCCCGCCATGCTGCCAGCTGCATTTCATCTCCTTTCTGGTCCACTGAACTCTTTGCTGCTCTGGTGTGGGTTTTGGTTTTTTGTTTTTTGTTTTTTTGTTTTTTAATATCAAAGGATGCCTAACGTCTAATGTAAAGATATTCTTTTTCTTTCCCCCAGTCTCTGAACTGAAGCATCAAGGAGACCCTGAGTAAATACTTCCATCTGCCCAGTTCTCCTCATCTTCATGTGTCAGATGAAGAGAGTGAGTTACCCTAAACTTCCCTAGCACTAAGGTATAGTGATTCTGATTCCTTCGTCACTGCATCTAAGGTCATGAGTCCCAAGACAGCCTTGCTTGCTTTCTCACTCTTTTTTTAAGATCTGTGCATTAGAGATTGGGGCTAAGATTTGTTAAGAAATTTGGGCTTATTGGGGAGATTTATGTTGGGAAACAAATAACACTGGGGTATGTGTGGACAAAAGTACTTTGGGGACATTTCTGGCTACCAAATAATCTGAACCTTCTGTTTTCCTTTTGAGCTAAGCCCTTTCCTTCTTTGTCAAATTTCACAGTGGAATGAAAGTTACCATCCACTCAGTATAAATGAAAATGGCTTCTTGCTTCTACTGAAGGGAATTGACATTGCTATTCTTATGAGAATTAATTGAATAGTAATAAACTTGACTTTTATTTTAAATGTTTACAGAGCTCCATTTATGCCCCACAGTTTGCTGCCTAATTCTAACTAGGGCAAAGTTTATAAATCAAGTGCCTCATAAGCAAACTTCAATTTGTAGGTCGTTAGAAACTGTCACTTTTTTTTAAGTTAAAAAAATTTGCATTAGGGTTTTAAGTTCAAAGGGTAATATGCAGCAATATAAAGGGCAGATGACATTTAAAAACTGTAAGGAAAATGTAATTATACCAATAATTGACATATCCAAATTATCTTAAAATATGTAAAAATGATGCTTTAAAATATATTTTCTGTGGCAAATGGAAACCTATATCCCTGGTAGTTGATAACAGGATTATTGGAGCTTGGTTTTGAGTAAGAACCCTCCTGTTTGAACATGCAGAGCAGAACCAATAGAGCTATGCTCATTTTTATAATCAGAGAATGTGAACTGTAAGATACCAGTGCTATAAAATGTATCAAAGGTTGTTTTTTGGCCTAGGAAATTGTCACTTTTTATAATTTGTTTCACAAACAGTCAAGAAAAATGGGTGGTTTCTAGTTCTTGGGTGCAAGAATTTGTATCCATTAAATCGAATTTGTTAATTGTATTCTCAAATCTTTTATTTTTAGATTGTTTTTGGTTATTTGATCAAGCAACAATCATTAAAAGTTTTAAATATTCTACTTAATTTTACTCAGTTATACATTATTTAATTAAGTTTTCATTTAATGTAGTACTTATTGAAATCTCTTGTTTGGGCAAATTATGGATACACACACAGGATCTCTAAATATCTATCTTTGGAAAGATAGCTAATTGTCTGCCAAACCTGAACTTCTCATTATATAACTTTGGGTTGGAAGGTGATTGGCAATCAGTGACTAGAGTCCCAACCTGCCTTGAATCTAGGTGAGGCCATATGACTAGCATTCCCCAATGGAATGTGGGCAGAAGTAATATGTCTCTTCCATCCCTGATTAGTAAGAAGGGGTATGCCTTCTCCTCCCACTCCTGCCCAATCTGCAGGCTTGATAGAGTTAGGCATAGGGTCCTTGGAATCCACGTGATAAAGACAGCAGAGGCACCAAATGTAAGGAGTCTAGATTTCAGAATCATCTTTGGAAGAGAGCCACCCACTAATCAAGAACACCCATTTTGAACTTTACAAACAAACTTCCTTCATGCCTGAATCATTGTCCATTTTGTATGATGTTTTTGTGATTGTTTATTGTAGCAGCTAGCATTATCCTTTCTAACACATTACTCCTATTTTAGTCAAAATGCAATACTATTCTTAATGGTGATCATAAAAGCAAACATTCCAAAGAAACAATAATAAAACATTCACTAAAAACTACTAAAAGTAGTTGCAAAAAGTGTGTTTGTGTGTCTATGTGTATGTGCAAAAATGTGTGTGTGTGTCCATATGTGTGTATAGAATAAAGGTGTACTTATTTTTAACCCAATAGCTACTTTGTCCTTCCTCTCTAGTTATCTGTAAGCTTCCAGAATATTCTCTTGGGTCCTCAAATTATTTTAAAATGACTTAATCTCACTCCTCATTTAATCCTCTGCCACCATCTTTTCCCATATTAGTGTTCATGTTAATGATACTTCTAATATGCAGATCTCACAGTTCCTCAATTTCTTCTTTAAAAACTCCCATTTCCATCCCATTTAAGTTATCCAGTAAGACAGGAAATCACTTGAAGCCATAAAACACCTAAATACTATATACTATATTCTTTGTCTTCTTCCTTTTCCCAATTATCTTGTTCTGAATATATTATATTCCATTGTTATGAATTCCAGTCCCTCAACCCAACATCATTATCCACACCTATCCTTCCAACCATAAATGCTGAGCTTACAGCTCATCCCAGTGACTAAATGCTAAGGGCATAGATATAAGAATGAGATACTCAATACCCAGAGCCACAAGGCATTTCCTCTAAAGGGGATCAAGAATTGTGTTTTACATCTAGGCTGAAATAATATTGGAGAAATGCCTCTCTTCCCCTTTTCTACCTCTCTTTTTCTACTCCACAAAAAATGGGATAGCTTTATCCAGATGACCCCAAGTCAAGAGCCCTCTCTTCACTCTTGACCCCATGTAGGGAGACATCTGGCTTAAGTCACAGACCTACCATCTTTCTGAAAACAGACCTAGAGGTCCATGTCTACAGCTCACTCTCTCCTGTGGTCAGCATGGCATGGGGGTAGTTCTTGCCATCTGTGGAATCAGCATTACTCCAAGTGAGTGTGAGATCTAGACTCATGGACCTATGTTGATGCAGATTTAGGGTAGAGGTCCTGGAGTTTATAGAAGGAATTTCTGAGTAGTCAAGTTGGATCTAAGCTGTATGGCCTGACCAAACATACCAGAAGTTTTATAAGTAGAGGCAGAAGGTATATGCTCATCTCTCATTTTCATCTGAGTTCTTGTCTGATCAGAACCACAGAACAAAGAAGGGTAAAGTACAAAATTTAGACCCAGAATATATGTTCTCAGGGGAGACACAGATATAAAAATCAATGATTATATTAACACATGGATGCGTGTTAGGTATGATAAAGATATATGTATTAACTGCTATGGAAACAAAGAAAAAGAGAAGAGATGAGATAAAACTTCCTTTGTATAAGGATGAGTAGGGAATAGGAAAGAAGAAAAGATCAAGAAAGTTTCCCAAGATAGATAATGACTGTGCGGAATCTATGGGACATGAAAAAGTCAGCAGGCAGAAAAGGGAGGAAGACTTACTAGGCAATGGAATAAGATGTGCAAAATACAGAGTGAAGAGAGATCACAGCACTTCCAGAAATTTTAAGTAGTTTGGCCATGACGAGCCTGTTTGATAGGAAGTGATTAAAAAAAAAATCAAGATGAAGAGACAGGAAGAGACTAATTCACAGAAGATTTTAGGGTTAATTTTTTTCAAGTTTTGATACTGAATCATTACTGGATTGTGGAATCTATTTAGTGGGCCATGATGTTTTTAAAATAGAAAACATCAGAGTAGTTTGCATTTAGTAAATTTGCATATTGTCGCATGAAACTTGGGTAGAGAAGTTGGTACTTGTGTGCGTTTACTGGCTCATTATGTAAAATGTATTTCTTACTGTGAAGTGACTGTTCTCTGGAGGGCCCACAACAAAAATGCCTGCTCTCCAATGTGAAGATGCCTGACAGTCAATCAGTCCTACTTAAAGATACACAGCTGCCAATCAGCTTGTTTAATGCCTCATTCTGTAGCTAGTTGGCTATCTAGCTAGCTGTTTATTTGTATAAAAGTAGTAATCATCATAATCTCCCTGGTTATTTATATTTTAAAAACAAGACTTGGTCCCTAATTCTGACTTAACTCAGAGAGTATATTTCGGTCACAAATAGCTGTGAACATCTCATTAATAATAGAGAAACAAATAATACTCTTTGTTTCTTTTCATAATTACAACTAATCCATCAGCACAGAAAATTGACAGGGAAAATTATTTAGTGTCTTATGTAGGCACTTTAATAATTTCAAATTACTGTATTTTACAATTAGACATATTTAGATAGCCAAAGATCATCAGGTATTTGATGAAATCCTCCAAGACCAAAGACAAAGGCTAATACCAACAAGCAAAAAAAAAAAAAAAAAAAAGGCTAAAGAAGAAACAGAGACAATCTTGAATAAAGAGTGAAGACATAATGAAATGTTTAAACTTTAATTAGTATCCTTAGGAACAGAAGAGAAGCTGTCAAAACACTTTTTTAAAGAGAAAGAAAAGGAAATCTTGAAAATTTTAAAGAAAGGATAATTGGGGGAAAAGAACTAAGGAAATGAATTGGAAGAGAGTTTAAAAATACGCCCAAACCCGATTAATGATTCTGAAAACAATACACATGTGTAACTGGAACTGAACAATTAGATAAATGAAGGGCAGGTGGTGGGAGCCAGGTTTCTTTGGTGAAGAGGGAGGTTACAGGCAAGCCAGGCAAGGAGGCTAGAATAATCCATGTGGTACTAATTTGAGTTACAGACGTCAGTATGAATTAATGTTTAGCTAAATATAAAATGGATACATACAGAAATATATGTAGTTATTTATTGATGTATATACAAGGGCTCATACCTACACCTATATTTCCATGCTCTGTTGGCTAAGAGGCCCACCTAGAAACACTGACAACCCAGTGACAACAAGTACACCTCACACCTAAATCTTGTTTTATGGTAGCATTCTTTAACCAAAGAAATCAGGGCTCTTGAGGACAGGTTGGTGCAGGGATCTATGAGATGAAACTGAAGCATCTGTTTGGGAGCTTTCCCTGCACTCGCCAGAAAGCCTCGCTATGTGAGTAATAAAACTCGCCCTACCCTCTTGCTGCCTGTGTGGTGCTATCAGTCTTGAACTCCAAAGTTGAGGTGGAATTACCACAAGAGAGGGAGACCATTCTCTCTTTTGTTTTCATGAAATGTACAAGAAGAACTCATTCGCTAGGTGATTCCGTCATAATTGTTGTGCCATGTCCCACGCAGGCTGTGCGCAGAGGTAAAAGATGACAGTGAGTCATGTCCTTTAGAAAAAAGAGACCTCCCTGCTTTTAATACTCACTTGAGCTTTAGCACAGGTTTATTTAGTTAGAACAAGAGTAAGATAGCAAGTTCTATCTGTTAATAAGCAAACACGAGAAGGCCCTTAGAGGCATATGGGAAGACTGTTAATAATGTAGGTTAGATTCAAGACAACGCATCCGTCCTGAATGAGAACATTTCCAAGGGTCTGATCACTTGAAAGAAACTTTGACAAAGAAAGGATTAGATTAGGCTTTAACCCTCTGGATTTTTAAAATAGAAAAGAGCACAGCTGCAATTTAAATCATCAGAGAGTGTACATTATTTAGCAGTTCTTTTTATAACTGTTTGCACTACAGGTGCAATAAGAGAATGTTAATTTTATCTACCAGGGCATTTCCATTTTGTGTACGTGTGTGTCATGGGATTCTTTCTTAAAAGCCCAGCTCGAAAGCCCCAGAGAAGACGCTTCTGTTTGGGTTAAACTGGAGCAAATACTTTTATTCTAATTCATTGTGAGGGCTGGTGCTCTATGTAAAGCAAGGAATTTTCTCATTAATATTTCTAAGCTCTTTAATGCTCCCATTTTCAACTGGATTAAAAATAAAAGACATCATAATAGCCCCAGCAAAGTATTTTTATCAGGCCAGGAGTAGTAAGTGACTGCGGTGACTCCACTGGGATGATCATGTTACATTCATAGAAAACCACCGACACAACCTAGGTGACATTCAAGTTTGCCGTTAAAAGTAGCTTATAGTTGTATTGTGCTGAGGTCAGACTAATCTGGATAAGAAAGAAAAACGCTCTAAAAAATAAAATAAAGAAGGAAAAGAAAGACAATATTCCCCTTGTTGGCTTGTTCCTCAAACTGGGGCCCATCCAATATGCACACCCCGCTGCTTCCTGCTGGCATATTCCGGGGGTGGGAATCAATCCCCTCTTTGTAGAAATTAAGAAATTGTGGAAGCATTAAAAAGGGAAACACTGAATAGATCTAATGTAGTTGGAGACAAAGGAGTTAAGTGATTTGGAGGGAGAGAGCAAGAGGAAAACTGGTCAGGATCTGGGTCGACCAGTTTCCCATTGGAGGAAGTCAGAGACTTGAGGTCACTAGAATTGGGGACTTGAGGTCACACAGGAGTCCACCCAGGAGCTCAGAGGTTACTTATGTTTCCGCTCCTCTTAATGTTTTATGGCACCAAGCAAATTCAGACAGCCGATTTCAGCTGGGACTAGATTAAACAGAACTGTATACATCAATGCTAAGGCGCATATCCATCTCAGGCCAGAGGTACAATGTTGTTTTAATAACTTAACCTTGAGCCAGCTTGGATTGTGAAAGGTTTCACTCCATAGTAGAGAATAAAACTGAAAGGATTTTTTTCCTCCAAAACATTATTTCGCTAATGCACTAAACCTCAACTGTAAATCATGCCATGCAGTAAGTAGGTCACTGAAAACTAAAATGATATCAGATGTAGTCTAGGATTTCAGTGTAGCAAGATTATCTTTTTGTAATTGCTATAAAAAAATAAAAAGAAAGAAACAAACCTATTTTTATTAAAAGCTTGGGGGAAAGTTGAATGTTTCTAAAACTGTGTTACAAGCAGAAAATTCTTCTTCCTGTGTCGAGTGTTATAAAAAACCATCGGTTCACCTTCCTGCTTTAGTAAAATTGTATGCCGAATAGAATTTTATTGCCTTTAAAGGTTCTGGATTCTTTGATGACACAGGACCATTGTTAATATGGATTTTCTAGGCACTCATCTTGTCTTTGCTAGACCAACTATACCACTAACTCAGCAAATAATAAGCGAGAGCAAATTTCTCTTTATAGAATTCCAGCTAAAGAAGAAATGATAGAATTAGAATAGGCTCGCATTATAACCCCTGTGAATGAATGGACCTGTCCACCAAGCCTCAACAGCAGCAAACATCCCAAAGAGAGAGAACAGAAACGTACCGCACTGACCATGAAGTGGTGTTGGTCCATCTCCTCCAAAAAACTGAGACTGAATCTGAGCAAGCCTTTAGATTTAACTAGATATTTCTAGGGACTATAAGGAACAGAGAGAATTGTTATATGGCAGCATGAAGATGTAACCAGCAAAAATTCATCCATGGAAAACTCTATAAAATAAACAGCCCAGTTTCTTCCTCAAATAAATAATACGGAATAAAAAAAGAGAATGGAGAGGAAACCTAGCACAGATAAAAGAATTGTTAAGAGACTGTACCCATTACAAGGTGTGTTATTTGCATCCTGATTCAAAAGTACAACTAAAAAGTAATTTACCATATTAAGGAGGGCACATACTGCATGGGGGCACTGGGTGTGGTGCATAAACAATGAATTTTGGAACACTGAAAAAAAATTAAAAAATTAAATTTAAAAAAACATGAAGTTATTGAAAATTGACCAGATATCTTTTTACAGTTAAGCAACCATTGTCATCTATTTAGAGGTCACAATAATATTCTGGTTGTGAGAAAGAGAAAGAATGCTTATCTTCTTGAGACACAAACTAAAACACTTACTCATTTTTTAAAAGACAAATTGTATTTGA
Source organism: Neogale vison (assembly GCF_020171115.1). NCBI lineage: Eukaryota > Metazoa > Chordata > Mammalia > Carnivora > Mustelidae > Neogale > Neogale vison. The sequence goes on from NC_058091.1 coordinate 303,536,563, forward strand.
CAAAGTCGGTATTTTCTAGGATTGCCCTCTTCAGGAACTTCCTCTATTTCTTTCCACCCTCTGCTAACCTCTGAGGATCCCCCTTTCTTAAACTTCACTGATAGCTTACACATATCTCTATCTTAACACCCACCTAGTGCATAATAATCTCTCTGTGTGTCTCTACTATTATATCAAGCACCATCATAAATCATGCCGTAATTGACTTGGTATCCCCAGTGCCTGGCACGTGCTGAATCATTCAATGAATGTAGAAATGATTCATTAAACCCAGTATCTTATTTTCTGTTATCCTTGTACACAGAAGCAATGAAGTTTTTCTCTTTCCTTTTCTTTTCTTTTCAGCTTTAGTTAGGTGTAACTGAGAAGTGTAATTGTAATAGATTTCAGTTGTACAAAGTGATGATTTGGTATAGCTCTGGAGATTTGAACTCTTTGATACAAATGCTAAAGGGGCTCTGATTCATAGGCCGCATGTTTTAAATCATATTTTCTTATCAATCAGTGATGTTAGACCTACAGTAATCATCCTAGTTTATAGACAGGAACCCGTCTATAAAGGTACAGAGGTGTGGGCAAGTTTCCAAGGTCTCATCTTCTAGGAGGCAGCCTGGGGTTCGTGCCCAGGTCATCTGGTTCCAGAACATCCTTGCTTGACCATGCTCAACAGCATCCCTGAGAAGACCAGATCCCTGCTAACCCAGGACCAGGGAGTTCACAGTAAATAGCAACCCTGGGCCATGGCAGTTCCAAGAACCTAACTGAAAAATGATTATTTTCACCGAACCAGAAAACATGCAAAAAGAAGCACAACTTCAGGAAAAAAAAATCATCAATTATACCATATCGGAATAACTTAAGATTTTCTTCAGGTGTTTAGTCGAGTCAACCAAGCTGCTTCACACTTGAGTCCAAATATTTTGCCCCTTTGGTGAAAGAGTGGCTTTTCTCAGGATGAGATCAGAAGTGGCACTGACCCCATTCATAAAACATCCATCATCTAGGAACAAAAACAGTTTCTCGGTTTAGCTCTTTCCTTTCTACCTCTTGCCTTCCTGTGGGTATGCCTCCTTGTAGGGAATAATAGCACAGTTAATCAAGGTTACAAAAACACTGCACATTCCTCCCTCATTTGAGGAATTTGGGGTTGGTCAAAATCAATGTTGAACAAAATATCCAAGATAGAGTGGGATAGAATTTTCTTGACCCTTCCTTTTTTTTTTTTTTTCCAGGGAAGAAAGAGTCTAACTGACTCCAAGATTCTTGGCTCAGCCATTACTCAAGCCACAAATACTCCAGTTATCCAATGAGTCAGCGGCCTTCAACCGCACTTTAAATAAAGGCCTTCTATCATGATATTTTTCACATGTGTTTTACTCCCAATGGTATATCCTATAAATACTGAGCTTTGAGATTTCTTTTTGCAGAGATATGCCCCAACAGTAACTTCAAGAGAACTATTGCCTGTTTTCTACTGAGCCTCAAATAATAAATGTTCTAGTTAATTCAACTGATAACTTGTAGACGATGCTAGCATTATTCTTTTTCTTTCTATTTTCTTCCTTCCCATTTATTTATTGTAATAAAACACACATATATAAAATGTACCCTTTTAGCCATTTAAAACTTTTTTTCCTTTTTATTTATTTTATTTTTTTAAGTAGGTTCCAAACCTAGAGCAGAGCCCAACTTGGGGCTTGAACTCACAACCCTGAGATCAAGACCTGAGCTGAGATCAAGAGTTAGATGCTTAACTAACCGAGGCACCCAGGTGCCCCTTTCCCATTTTCAACTAGATAATTCAGTGGCATTAATTACCTTCACATTAGGGTACAACCATCACCACCATCCATCTCCAAATTTGTTTTCATCTTCCCAACTGCAACTCTATACCTATTAAACACCAATTTCCCATCTCCTTATCTAATTTCTAGTGATCATCATTCTACTTTCTGTCTCTATAAATGTGTCCTTTGCTTTTTCAATGGTTTTGGTAAATATGATAGTCATAAGAGCTAGGGGTTACTAAAGCAAGGATTATACAATTTTTATACTTAATTCTCAAGTTTGCAACATTTTATTATTACATTTGTAAATGACCATTGGTACTAATTCTCTGTTTCAGTCCACTTGTTCTCCAGACTGCCTTAGGTACATTTCTATGATTCTTAACAGAAGGAAATATTGGACAGAAAAAGGAAAGAAACCTTATTTAAAAATACAAGTGAACTAGAGAAAGAAGATGCACATTGGTTTACCAAACATTTCTAATTATATGTATTTCAATGTCATCTCTCTTTACAGACACTGTTAAGCATGGATAATTGAGAATGTCCTGAGTTTGAGGCAGTCAAGTGACTTCCCATAAAAAGCTTTTATCCCCTTTTTATCAAGTTCTTAAATAAGTAACTCTTTCCCTTTCTCAGATGTCTCGGAGCTGACCTATCAGAAAACAGGCAAAATGGTGACCCTCAAACACAAATAATTGGGGAAGGGATTAAGTAAGTCAAGAATGAACAACCAGTAAAGCAGCTTTTCAGCCCCCAAGGGCAAATGGTGAGGCAGAAAAAAAAGACTTTTTTTCTGCTCTAAAAGCTGAATTGCAGCAGGATGAGCCCAGGGCCTGATTCCTAAGGCAGAGGGTGAAGGTCGGGAAGGTTTAGGGAGCAAGTGGGCACAGACAGGACCAAGTTCAACATGCGCCTTTGGGCCCGACCATCTAATTCCATGCGCAAGAGTCATTTTCAGTTCTACTACTACTAGGGTAAAATGGAGTTTGGAGAGTAAAACCTGCCCTATCTTCTACCCCTCAAATCTCTACTAAAGAAATTTGAAACAGGAGGAGGGGTTGTTGATGGGAAATGGGGATAGAGCTCCTCAGGGAGTTTCCAAGATAAATAAATAAATACGTTTCTTATCATTAGCGTCTTGTTTTAAAAAACTTGTCTCACCACCAGGTCTCATTGGGTGATACTACACACGCTAAGATATTTAAACATCCTTTCTTTGCATTTTTATTATATATATGTACATATATATATTACAGTAAACATAATTTACACACGGTGTGCGGTGGGTGCAAGTACAGAGAGAGATTTTAAAAGTGGATTCGCAAGTGAACCCCTACTTTGTGGATATAATACTCTTGAGAGGTAAAATAAGAAGAAAAAGGGAATGCTCCTTAAGATAAAAGGCCAAACACTGATGGTGCAGTGGTCTCACAACCCTTTAATAAAGGGGAAAAGATGTCCCGAGAACATTCCTAATTACAAGGGACTTTCTACAAGAACAGGCTCTGCTCACTATTCCACACACTAATTATCCTTCTGGTGAATGGGCTTTTGCCCAGAGGCCCCGCCATCTAGACCCCCCAGTCACTTCCCTCTGAGGAAAGCATTCATCTTTTCCTTCATAAACTCATTCATAAATTGGAAAAAAATTGATGTTCATCCTTTCTTCTTGTCACCTCCCTCTGAGGAAAGCATTCATCTTTTCCTTGCAGCCTGGGCCTAAACTATCTTGAATGGTATTGCCAGGGGCTCCTGACAAGTCTGGAGACAAGCACCTTTGTGGTGTGACTTTATTTCTTGACCACAGAGATTAGCAGAGTTTTTACTGAGCTTTCAAAGTTCTTTCCAGGGACAACCCCCCAAAACACCATTGGTCTTGAAAGGTGATCAAAATCCGAAACAGTTTCTTAGCAAATCTACCATCCAGGAGCAACAAACACTTGCTGAAATAAAATAGAATCTTGAGAAAAAAAACTCCCCAACCAGACTAAAAATGTCCAAGGATGTGGTGATGAGGCGAGCAAAGCCTAAAGCCCTTAATCTTTCTAGACCAAACAATGGTAAAGCTCACTTCAAACATTTCCATGCGTCTTCCTTGGGCCGCACAAAACTAAACTGTTTCTGTCTTCTGGACGTGTGTTTCCCTTCCTTATCCTAACATCTAAATGTAAACTCGAAGAGAACACAACATCTCAAAAACCCAAATGTTGTTTCTCTGTGAGATCCCGTTCTCTCTCCAGCTGAGAAGTTCATCATCTCCCAATTTAGTACCTATTCTTTCTCAAGTTGCAGTAAACATCATAATAGACACAAACAGGCAGTGCAGGTAGTGAGAACATCGCTGCCAAAAATATCACAAGCCCCCCGCCGGCCGGCTTCCTCTCCCCGACTTCCTTCAGTGCATCAAGGACGCGTGCACGTTCGCCTTCCCCACGGCACAGCACACTGCGCCCTTTTATGGAGTCATGAGCCCCTCACTTTCCTGCCCGAAGTGCTCTGTGTGTTGCCGAGGCTGCGAGCCAGTGACCTGGGCAACAACAAGCCCTTGTGGTTCAGAGATGACCGTCCATTAAGAGGAGAGAAGAGGTCGTTTGTAATGGAATTCTGTTCCGTTAAGTGTCTGGCTCAGCAAGATGCAATGAGTATCCGATTCGCCACACAGAGATCAATTGTTACCATAGCTTATTGGAGAACAGAACACTAACAGCTTTGGGAGGAGGAGAAAATATGTCCTCTCTCCCTCCCACTTATCTGACACAGAATGTTCTGGCTTCTGGATGGAGAGGAGGGGGGCACAGCCCAGGGATTGTCCCCTGCGCCTTGGACGTCGGCAAAGCCCCCTGCCCAGGCTGCAAGATAGAAAGGGATTTATAACCAACAATGTACAGATCGCAAACCTTTAGATCTTAAGATCTTCCACATGCCTGAAGTTCTTCAACAGAGAAGTAAAAGATGTTACCTACTTAAAAACCTTTCTTCCTATATATCTCAGGAAAGAAGTAAAGCCAAAAACAAATGGGTCTGCATATTTTTAAAACCTTATTTCAGCTCTTAACTGTAAATCTTTGGTGGTTAGAAACTAACACTAATCAATCTGTTGGCTCCCAGGGACCACAAGAATCATCTGCACCCCCTTGGTTCTGAATTTATCTTTCTTTTGTTCTTGTTTTGTGTGTTTTTTTTTTTAAAACACGTCCTTTTTTCCCCCATTTTGTTTTAACTTCCTCTTCCTTCAATTCCATAACTCTCTCCCATCCCTGCTTTCTTTTTTTCTTCTTTGTTCACGTCATCCTGTCTCTTCCCAATTCCTTCTAGTTTTTATTTCAGAAGGTACCTGCCTTCTACAGCGTACTCAGACTTTCAGAATCCAGCAGGTGCTTCTTGGAGAAATTTATGAATAAATGAAACTGAGGTTCATTCAGAAAATCATTTAGAATCTGGTCCTGAAAATCAACACGAAGGAGCGAGAGGGAAAATGAAAGAGAAAATGGAAATCTGTTGGAGGAGAGAGACGTGACAGCTTCCCTTCCATCCTTTTCTTCTTGATTAATGGAAAGAAGGGACTGGCTTGTTGAAATAGTTGACAAATCATGCCCAGCTGCAGGAAATGAGCAAGTACCTAATAAAAAGTCCCTAAAAGAATAACAACAGAAAAAAAGAGTCATTTGCCCAACAAAAATGACCGGCTCTCCAGAAAAACTCATTCATAAATTGGAAAAAAATTGATGTTCATCTACTTAATGGAATAGGAAGAGAAAACAACTTCCCAATCTGTGCTGTGGTCCACGGCAGGATCATCAGACCAAAAACAAGAGAGGGGACTTCTGTGAAATGCCACGGCTGAGAAGGAAATCACCTCACACCACCAAGAGGCCACCGCTACTCAGGCGCCTCCTGTATATACCCAACGATCAGAACAGATACCATCATATTTAATAAGAAGAAACCTGACTTTCCCTGCTCTTCCAGGGAATCGCATCTATATCCCTTTCCTTTAGCTATGTCATTTTGTCCAGTATAATTTCTCCATCACGTCTGTACATCCTGGGTGATTTTCATACGTGGACCACAATGTCAAGCTGTCAGGGCCTCACCTATCCGCCTGTGGGTTTCAGCACCACACCCCACATCCATCGTAAAACTCAATGGAACACCAGGCTATGCAGACGCTGATGGGCAAAATTCCTTCCAGAGGGCTCAGTTCTCCCAACCACAGTGACTGTCAGAGTGCCTGTGGTTCACGGGCAATTAGATTATTACCTTCGTTCACATGGAAAATGAGGCTCCTGGAGGATGCAGTGAGATTGAGTTTAAGGGCAGAGATGGAACAAGGAAGAAGAAAAGGAAAGAAAGATCATGTACCTCCCTCTGTTCTTGGGTTTTTATGAAGAAACAACTAAGAAAAGAAATAACCTGGGATCCTTTTATGAAAGCCATTAGTATAAAATTTGGGGGGGGTAAAAATCAAAACAGAAATGTGGTAATCATATGGCATTATCCACCCTCCTTTTTTTTCCCCCTTGTTTGTTTGATTTACAACTTACTCTTCTGTCATAAACAAAACATTTTGGACTATGGGCCTCATACATTTCCTCCAACTTTGCTCTTCCAGGGTGAACATGAAATTGATCACTGCACCTTTTTTTAAAATCCCTTAGCCAAACTCAAATCATGTCAGCTTCATGGGTTTTCATCTGATGGCAATAACTTCTAAGGAACAAATTTTCATGGAAGGAATTCACTTTTATCTGTTTTGTTTATGCCCTGAGCTAGACTCTTTACTACCCTTGTTTTCTAAAAAGCTTAGCAGTTTAAAGTAAATCTTAAGAGAAAGTTAAATATTTTCCAGAGTGAACCTTCTTGTGCAGCTGGTGGTTAACTCATACATTCTAAAAACCAGGTCTTCAAAGAGAAATGAAAGATTTTAACCCCAAACTATTGTGGCTTTATTTCAGGTAATTCAGGTTAGATTAAATCCACTCATGGGTCATTTTTCCTTCTCAAAATATCAAAGCACTTTATAGAGCTGTCCTATTTAGGCCTCCTAAATCTTCTTTTTGAAGGTGAAAAAAAAGATCAACATGATTAAAGAAGGACACAATTTTAGCTCTCTCTTCCATGGTTCTCTTTTTCTTTCTACTGGGAAAAACAGATGGGACAGGAACCCCCAGAACAGTGTGATGTGTTGGGCCAGTGCTAGATATGACCACTCTTTTCTCTTAATTAGGAAAGAAGTCAGACTGGCCCACCACACCTTCTCTGTGAATAGAGAAGAATGATCCAGAAGGTTCTCAAGAAAATCACTCTGGTGGGCAGACACTGGACTCCCAACTGAAGCTCAATCCATTGGGTTCCCACAAAACTTTCTTCATTCTTTCCACAGAACTTGTCCCAATCTAGTCTGCATTTTGCTATTCAGGGTCTTTCTTGCCTCTGTGATTCTGGCAAATTCTATATTTTCTTGTAACTCTTAAGTTTGAAAGCTTCTGATGTTCCCCAGTTAGATGCAAAGTACTTGTGACAGAGAGGGAGTGTATCTTTTAGAAAATAACCAACTCTCCTTTTGCATTTTCTCTCTTCCCTCTACTCCTGTCTTAAGATAATCCCATTGATCTTCTCAATGTATCAGTGTCATAAAAATAAAAATGGTCTAATGCAGGGAGAGGGAATTGGGAGGTTGCTGTTCAACAGGTAGAAAGCTTCAGTTATATACGATGAAAAGGCTCTGAAGGTCCATTGTACAACATTGCACGTACAGTTAGAAATACTGTCCTGCAAATGGATAAGGAAGATGTGGTCCATATACACTATGGAGTATTAAGCCTCCATCAGAAAGGATGAATACCCAACTTTTATAGCAACATGGACGGGACTGGAAGAGATTATGCTGAGTGAAATAAGTCTAGCAGAGAGAGTCAGTTATCATATGGTTTCACTTATTTGTGGAGCATAACAAATATCATGGAGGACAAGGGGTGTTAGAGAGGAGAAGGGATTTGGGGTAAATTGGAAGGGGAGGTGAATCGAGAGACTATGGACTTGAAAAACAATCTGAGGGGTTTGTAGTGGCGGGGGGGTGGGAGGTTGGGGTACCAGGTGGTGGGTATTATAGAGGACATGGATTTCATGGAGCACTGGGTGTGGTGAAAAAATAATGAATACTGTTTCTCTGAAAATAAATAAATTGAAAAAATTTTTAAAAATTAAAATTAAAAAAAAAAAATACTGTCCTATACACTTAAAATTTATAAGAAGGGTATTGCCTCTGCCTTCAGCTCAGGTCATGATCTCGGGGTCCTGGGATCGAGTCCCGCATCCGGCTCTCTGCTCGGTGGAGAGCCTGCTTCCCCCTCTCTCTCTGCCTGCCTCTCTGCCTACTTGTGATTTCTGTGTGTCAAATAAATGAATAAAATCTTTTAAAAATATATGAAATGGAAAGAACCTAGATGTCCATCAACAGACGAATGGATAAAGAAGATGTGGTATATATACACAATGGAATACTATGCAGCCATCAAAAGAAATGAAATCTTGCCATTTGCGACAACATGGATGGAACTAGAGCGTATCATGCTTAGCGAAATAAGTCAAGCGGAGAAAGACAACTATCATATGATCTCCCTGATATGAGGAAGTGGTGATGCAACATGGGGGCTTAAGTGGGTAGGAGAAGAATCCATGAAACAAGATGGGATAGGGAGGGAGATAAACCATAAGTGACTCTTAATCTCACAAAACAAACTGTGGGTTGCTGGGGGGAGGGGGGTTGGGAGAAGGGGGGTAGGGTTATGGACATTGGGGAGGGTATGTGCTTTTGGGTAAATTGGAAGGGGAGGTGAACCATGAGAGACTATGGACTCTGAAAAACAATCTGAGGGGTATGAAGTGGCGTGGGGGTGGGAGTTTGGGGTACCAGGTGGTGGGTATTATAGAGGGCACGGCTTGCATGGAGCACTGGGTGTGGTGAAAAAATAATGAATACTGTTTTTCTGAAAATAAATAAATTGGAAAAAAAAATATATATGAAATGGAGAAAAAAATTTCAAACAAAAAAGAATTCTCTAAAAAGAGTTAATATGTTTAAATGCTTAGGAACCTTGGATAAAGAATCTAAGAGAAGCAAAAAAGAGAGAAAGCCAGCACACCCATAAATTGTTTCAAAGCCATGCTGAGAGATTGTGAGCCCGCAGAAAACAAAAGGTCCCTATGAAGGATTTAAGAGATAAATTGTATCCCCATCTACAACTGTAGAGTTGTTACAAAGGGTTCTTTAAATATTTCTGATGGGACCCAAATGAATTATGGCTGACAAGAGGGGGAAGGAGGACCTGAAAGGGCAGGATGTTGAGTAAATGAAAATGGTCCATTTCCTTGTCAGCCAAGCATACCTGCCTCACTTCTTCAAGGCATTTTTTTTTTCTTGATCCTTCCCATAATTGGTATCCTCACTTCAATATCATCTTGTCCAGAATTGCTTATGTTTCGATCATCTCCATATTACATGCATCATATTTTTAAAGGTATAAAAACGAACTTCTGGTTTAATTCATTAAAAGGCCTTTCCACTGGGGACACCTGGGTGGCTCAGTCGGTTGAACGTCTGCTTTCAGCTCTGGTCATGATCCCAGGGTTCTGGGATCCTCCACATCAGGCCCCTCGCTCAGTGGGGAGCCTACTTCTCCCTCTGTCTGCCACTCCCTCTGCTTGTGCTCACGCTCACTCTCTCTGATAAATAAACAAATATTTTTAAAAGGCATTTCCATCTTCTGACATTTATAAAAGGCTCTCACCACTCAACATTCATTGATCCAATCAGTGGACAAACTTTTATTCAGAACTAAGTATGTGCAGGGCCCTGTGTTATGGGCTGGATTCCTCATCATGGCTGCATTATGCGGTCATTGAAGTCCTCCTTATGCAGAAGTAAGCAGAGTAAAATCCAGGCTAGGAATAAAATCTATTAGACACCAGTGCTCGGGTGATGTCTTTCAGACATGAGCATTGTTAGTAACTAACATTCCATAAGAACTATCTACCAGACCTGCATTGTATCGTTTATTTGTCACAGCAGCTCTGGGGAAAATGAGCATCTGTTATTCTAGAATGTGAAAGGGGAAACTGAGGTACCCCATGGCTAAATAATTGAGGCAGATTCACAGAGGTGGCTCACCGGCCGCACTCCCCTGGGCTGCCCCCCAACTCCTTGAGGAAAACGTCAGGGAAAGGCTGGATCCAACGTGAAGTAATCCATTTAAAATATTTACATAATTTTAAATTTCTGACTTAAAACATTTTAATGACCATGCCATTATTTGTCACTAAGCTTTTCTGGGGTTTGTTGGTTTATTTTGTATTTTATTTAATTTTTTAACCTGGAAAAGGAAAAGCAATTTAAAATGCATAAAATCCTTTTTTTTTCTTTTTTCTTAAATAAAAGGACACCAGCTGCAGAATGCATGTGTAGAAAACCCACCAGACCAGAATATGATCAGAACCCCCTCCCTGGTTAGCAAGTGTTTTCCATAAAAGAACTGCTTAGGACCACTTTGGGTTTTCTACGCTATAAGATCTCAGCTGCAATAATTCAACTATCTGTGTAGCTCTGAAGCAGCCAGACAAGACCTAAATGAGCGTGATGAGTTTCATTAATTTTATTTTTTTTTAATATTTTATTTATTTGACAGACAGAGATCACAAGTAGGCAGAGAGGCAGGCAGAGAGAGAGGGGGAAGCAGGCTCCCCACTGAGCAGAGAGCCTGACGCGGGACTCGATCCCAGGACGCTGGGATCATGACCTGGGCCGAAGGCAGCGGCTTAACCCACTGAGCCACCCAGGCGCCCCTCATTAATTTTATTTTTAAAAAAGCTCTCCATCCCCTCACCCCACCCCCATCTCCCCCTGATTCCATCCATCCTCTTCTGTCAAAGTTACTCTCCCTACAGAGTCTCCTTTCAAGTCAAAGTTCTTAACCCGGGGTCCATAGCTTCCGGTGTCTCAACTCATCGAAATTCTTTCAGGAAGTTCACAGTCAAGCCTAAGACCCGAGAGTTCCATCGGGAGCTGCTGCCAGCCAGCTGTGCGGTCCTCAGGGCTGCTCACTCCCTGCCGTGTCTTTGGTTACTTTTCCCTGTGGTTGAGGAGCCTGCTCACGCTAATCTATCGCCTGGGTCCCAAACACATCTTGCACAACTTTCAAGTCTCTGAGCTTTGCAAATCCTTTTCCATCTGTTTGGTGGGGACCTTCGATTTAATTCCATTCCATTCGCGAACCTCCGTTAACGAGCTCTTCCTGGCAGTCTCGGGCAGTGTGTCCTGGGACTAGAGACACAGATCATACGGCTGCGAGTTAGTCCGACAAGCAAACCTGTAATTACCAATTCAGTGTGGCAGGGAGGGTAAAAGGTGCCGTCAGAATACTCAGGACGGGTGCCTAACCCAGACTTCGGGCATCAGGAGATCTTTCGAGAAGGAAATGCTGGTTAGGCGGGGGCCTAAAACTTGGGAAATCGCACCGTCGTTAAGCTGGGGACCGTCTGTGTACCGATTCCTGGCCTCTCCCCTGGAACTTCTCATTCCATTGGTCTGGGTTGAAATCAAAGAGGTGGCTTTTCCAGCATTCATTCATTCAAAGTAGCCTCCACTCCCAAAGTGCGGCTTAAACTCAAGACCCTGAGATCAAGAGCTGCCTAAGGTTGAGTCAGCTGGGCACCCCTTTCCGGCCAGTTTTTAAGGATGATTCTTACTTTAGGAAAGTTTGGGAAAATACATCCTGACTCCCTCTCCCAACTCAGCAAACCGTATTACATCTAGATTCCCATGGTCCTTGAACCTCACCATTATCACAGTGTTCCTAGGTTGCTCTATAATTATTTTTTTACGTATCTGTTTTCCTTGTAGACTGTGAGCTCTCCCCTTCTTACTTGCTTGGGTGTTGCCAGCACCTGGCACAGGGTCTTAAACTCAGTAAATGGCCAAGTACATTCGAGAAAAACAACCACCTTCCAGATGGCCGCTTAGTGCGAGTCCATTGGGCAGACCAAAGGTCAGATGCAGCAATAAAGCGAACGTAGCTTCCATTTGCAAGAGCAATTTATCAGTAAGGTCTTGTTCGGAATATTCATATCAAGGTCAGGAGGATGTTCCTGTTACGAGTTCCAGCAGAAACTCTTCTTCACCCTAAACTTCTCCTGACCAGCTGAGAATTGGGCAGTCCTTGCTTGCCTTCCTCCTGACCCCTTCCCTTCCTCCCGTCGCTGCCCCCCTGGAAAAGGCCTCCTTTGGCTCGCCTTTCAAGTCATCCAACGACTGCCTTTGACCATCTGACCTTCTGTGACAGCAAATTCCTTTAGCTGACCGCAAGCTGCTTGAAGAAGTTATTTCCTTTTATTTGTCCCAAATTTCCTCCTTAAACCAGTTGTCCTCGTTTAAGGAATAACTTCTACAGGAGAAATTAATTCAATTACTGTTCTGTTGTGTGTGGGGACAGAGGGGAAAAGGTCAGGGGATACAAGTATTTAAAAAATCCACTTCAGAATTTCTTATTTGGTTGCAAATTATTTATTCCTTTTTTTTTCTGTATCTATACATAATATGTGCCCATTTTGCAAATTGGAGGAAAAAAAGAAAGATGGATAGGGTATAAATCCTGCCAGCTAGAATGTTATGCTCCTATCATAGGATTTCGTTTTAAATAGACACAGGAGCATTTTCTTGTGTGTAAATGATTTTGTCACTTAAGCTTAATGTAGGTAGCATTGAACGCAAGTCTGTGCAATGATGTGATGCTTGAAATATTACTGTCTTCCAGGTGGAAAAGTGACGTGAGGGGTGCATGGAACCGAGGAAAGGGAGGGACAGGGGCTAAAAGAATTGTGACATTGGTAGTGAAACCGCTGGGAGGATTTGTCACTTCAGCTCTGGCTGGTTTCAGAAAGAAGTGGAAACACCACTAGGACAGTATGAAGAATCAAGCTCCCTTGCCAAATGTTTTCGTCCTCGAAAAAAAAATCTGTGTAGTACTCTTTTGGAGACTTTCCAACCATTTCCCTTCATTAACTAGTTCTAACTCCCAATTTTCTCCAGTCTCTGAACATACTGAGTTAGACCAGCGATACCTTACTTTGTTTAGTTTGCCAGGGAAGAAAGCTCACAGGGAGATTAGTCACTTTAATTAGTCCGAGGGAGAGCTGAGTTTGGGTTGGCAAATTGGGATTCCTTCCCTAAGGGATCCTAGGAAAAGCCAAAAAGGGATTTCTCAAGATTGGAGGTTTTTATGGGCTTTTTTGTTTTCCTTTAATGATTGTGATTTTATTACTTTTCTCTTTTAAAGGTGTATACTCATTATAAAACATTTATTGATGGAGAAGATCAAAGATGAAAACAGAGAATCATAAATCACCCAACACCTGGTCTCTGCCCTCCTGTCTGAGATGTTCTCACTCAGTCAGGATTCTGTGCCAAGGTTCACTCCACCCAGGGGTGGATGTAGCTCGCCACGTTCATGGAAGTTCCCGCATCTTGGCTCAGCCTCACAGTTCAGTGATGACCCCTGGAAAAATGAGAAAGCCTCATCTATCCTTTGCTCACTGGATAATTCCGAGGTGGTAAGAGGAGGCCTTGGCCCCTGCTACTTTTCCTTCATCTTTTCCCTGGACTTAACCCTCCGTCCCCATCTCTCTGCACTGGGGAAGATTGGTGAGCATTTTTGGAAACTGAGCAAAACCACACCAGAATCTTCTGTTCCCCTTCTCTGCAGCCTACCCCATTCTGATGGCAGTGGCATGAAGCTGTACCTCTTTCTTTGTTTGGGTCTTGCTGATATATTTTTTTTCCTGGTTTTTATTTTGTTTTATCCATTTCTTGAGGGAATACAGAAGAGAGAGATACTATTTATTGAATTACTCAACCATCAAAAAAAAAAAAAAGAAAAAAGAAATCTTGGGGCACCTGGGTGGCTCAGTTGGTTAAGCGTCTGCCTTTCGCTCAGGTCATGATCCCAGGGTCCTGGGATCAAGTACCAAATCGGCTCCCTGCTCAACGGGGAGCCTGCTTCTCCCTCTCCCTCAGCCTGCTGCTCCCCTGGCTTGTGTTCTCTCTTTCTCCGTCAAATAAATAAATAAATAACTTTAAAAAGTGAAATCTTGCCACTTGTAACAAGTGGATGGAACAAGAGAATATTATGCTAAGCAAAATAAGTCAATCAGAGAAAGAAATTATCATATGATTTCACTCATATGTGGAATTTAAGAAACAAAACAGAGGAGTATAGGCCAAGGGAGGGAAAAATAAAACAAGATGAAATCAGAGAGGGAGACAGACCATAAAAGACTCTTAACCATAAGAAACTAACAGGGTTGCAGAAGGAGAGGGGGCCGGGGGGAGGATAGGATTACTGGGTGACAGGCATTAAGGAAGTCCCGTGATGTAATGAGCACTGGGTTTTATACACAGTTAATTAATCACTGAACTCTACCACTGAAATTAATAACTTATGATATGTTAATTGATTGAATTTAAATAAAATTAAATTTAATTTTTAAAAAAGAGAGATTCTTTGCACTGAATTCACTATTTTGAATTCCATATTTTGCAAGTCCAGGTTTTTAAGTCCCTGCTGGACTGGTGGTGGCTCTTCAAAGTTCCAAGAAGGGAATCTCTTTCGTTGACTTCAGTCAACAGTCATGACCTCCCAATGGGCACAGGGACAGGCATGAGGGAATCAAGTGCAAATTCCAGGAAGGGCCTTTCAGAAGAGGGAGAGAGCCTTGGCGGTTGCATCCCCCATGGAAAATTGGTAGCCTTAATTCATACTGAATGTAGTTATATTTAATTATTGAATATAATGCATAAGCATTTTCCTCCTCCATTGCAATAAGTCATAGCTTATCCTATTGTTGCTATATTAAACTCTAAGATTAAGACTTAAGAAGATTCTCTCATGGGGATTGGAGCAATATTCAGATACAGAAAGTTCTAATAAAGGTTAAATCTTCAAATAAGATTTTTTAAAAATCACCTAATGATTTTCATCTATCCCGAGTGTGGAGGGAAAGCTAGAATAGAGTTACAATTCCAAGACCGCAGGAAGACTATCCAAAGGCAACCTCACTTGTCACTGGTGCCAGGTGGTCTCTGTGGTTCCCTCCAAAATAGAACCATTCTAGGGATGTCCCCGACATCAGCTCTGATATTGATGAACCCTGAAACAAACATTTATTTAGCAGCTACTATGTAACAGGTTCTGTGTGAGGCAATGGAAATGCAAAGATGGAAGATCGTAGTCTACTGGGGGAGGAAGCTGACACATAGCTAATTTCTAGTCACTGCAATACTGTAATATAATAGAGACATGAACGGATGCTAAGGGTATTAGAAGCCTGCAGATAAGTATGCATATCTTCACTTAAAAACTTATTCAAGAGAGACGTGATGTGAACTGTTCTCAAAGTGCCAGGCAGAGAAGAAGGTGGGCGATTAAGACAAAGAAACTAGTGTGTTTGAAGGCATACAGGTGTCAAAAGCTGGCTTGGCCCAGAACCGTGAGAGGTTGAATGTAACTGGGCCATAAGGTTCATGTATGAGTAGGGGAATGGAGAGGAAGACAAGATTAGAATAAGCCTGGAAACAGACTAAAGAGTTTTGCCCACCATCCTCGAGAATCTGGAAGTCATCCTATCGAAAAGGAGAGGGAGTGGATGGGATCGAGCTTTCTTTTAGGACCTGACTTCTTGTGGCAGGGATAAAAAATGGCTGCAGTGGGGAGAGCCCAGCAGTTAAAGGATTAATTATGAGGCTCTTGCAGTTTTCCTGGCAACAAGAACACAAATTTGAGCTAGAGTACTACAGTGGGGAGCGAAGGTTAAGGGACAGAATCAGAAGATGTTGCAATAAAAAAGTTTGGGTTTGATGAATATCCCAATGGGAATGGGGCTGAGTAAAATAAGTTTTCCATTTTTTTCCCTTCAAACACAGGGTAGGGGATGGCCATAGCTAAGGAAAGCTAAGGAAAGAATGCACTTGCAAGGGAGAAGCGAGCTCTAGAGAAAAGCCAATGAGCTCCATTCTGCAAGATGTTGGTAAGCTTGGGGTATCTGTTGAATGATGCACAGGTGGGAGTTTGGTCTTTTCTCAGGAGAGATGTGGGCTAGAGATCTGATCCTAGGAATCCTCATCCAACATACCGGGAAGAGTTGAAGACCTTCGGGTGACACCATTCATTCATTTCACAAATATTTTATCTATTTCCTAGGTGATGGGATAGCAAGAACATAAAAGAAGGAGGAAGAGATTACAAGGGTAAGATTGCAGAGTGTTTGTATTTAAGGCACTGGATATTCAACTTCAACAAGTAAGAGAAATCAGCTAGGAGCTGGCTAAGCATCGAGGTTCTCAGGCCCCACCTTGG
The DNA here is from genome assembly GCF_020171115.1 of Neogale vison. Taxonomy (NCBI): domain Eukaryota; kingdom Metazoa; phylum Chordata; class Mammalia; order Carnivora; family Mustelidae; genus Neogale; species Neogale vison. The sequence goes on from NC_058091.1 coordinate 303,552,758, forward strand.
CGATCCTGGCGTTCTTAACTAGCACCCGGTGATGAAGACGCAGATGGTGCTCAGAGAAATACGATCTCGAAGGGAAGCCTGAGGAGTCACTCGGAGACTGAGCACAGACAGAGGGAAGAGGAAAGCCAAATCATGAGGTCCCTTTAGGATCCAACCCAGACCCTTAAGCTACACGGTTGACATGGTGAGTTTAAAATATATGAAAATATCCACAGGGTTCATTTCCAGAACTCTCTGGCTTTTCCTTTTGACTCATTTGAACCTTAGCTTACCGAAGGATGAAGCCTTTTTCACACTACCCTTCCGCTAGGTCTTCTGACTAGTTGTTCCTCTGAGGTTCTCTCCCTGGGCACCTTCCTGCCTCCTGACATGTGGCCTGACTTCTAATCTGAGTTACGTCTCTCCCCCTTGACCAGAACCTTTATTGACCGCTGGGCCGATAATGTCCCCTCTTAGGACAGCCCCGCCACCTCCCACACTTGCAAACCAACCTGTGGGGTTCTTGCCAGGGAAACTGTCAGGATCAGATACAGGAAGGAAAAATCAGAGAAGGGGCTTGAGAAGTTATTTTTCTAAATTTCCTACCAAAGTCAGGATTCTTTTTGACAATATCCTCAACCAGCAGTCATGCAGCATCTTCACGCCCGTATGCAGTGGCACCAACCGCCTACTCTGATGTCGACGGGGCTGCATTCTTACTGTGAGCCGATGGCTCTAACAACCCACTCACCAATCCAGTTCTGGCTTCTGTGTCCACACAGAGCAGACCTCACCCATACCTACCAGACAGCCCTTAGATGTGAAAGCCTCCATTGTCTTTATTTCTGCTCCAGCTTGAACTTCCCTCGCAGCTTTGTTGGTGATGTGCTACTATCCAGCCTCCTGATGATTCTGATTGTTTTGTCTGGGAACAAAAGAACAAAAGAACTCTTGATTTAGATGCTGCAGTAGTTTCCTAGCGCTCTTATAACAAATGACCACAAAATCGGTGGCATAACACAAGATAAATTAGGGGCATCTGGGTGGCTCAGTCAGTTGAGTGTCTGTCTTCGGCTCAGGTCATGATCCCAGGGTCCTAGGATAGAGCCCCGCATCGAGCCCCTTGCTCAGTGGGGAGCCCGTTTCTCCCTCTGCCTGCCACTCCCCCTGCTAGTGCTCTCTCTTTCTCTCTCTTCCCACCACCCAGACAAATAAATAAATATAATCTTTCACAAAGAAAAGACAAATTAGCTCTCCTACATTTCTGGAGTCTAGAAGAGTAACCTGCATCTGGCAGGACTGAAATCAAGATGTCTGCACGCTCCTGCCTTTCTCCATCTTCAAAATCTATGTTGTCTCCTTCTTTTATACGGACATTTGCAAGTATATTTAAGGCCCAACTGGATAATCCAGGATAATCTTCCCATCTCGAAATCCTTCGTGTAATCAGGGATACAAAGTCCTTTCTGCCAGAGAGGGCAACATTCTCAGGCTCTGGACATTAGGGCTGAGGTATCTTTTAGAACCATTACTCAGCCAACCACAAATACTTCAACCAATGCACTCTTAAGTCTGCTTTACTTTTTCATCAACCAAATTTTGCCATCAACCAACACACTCGCACTCTTCTTCACATCAACTGCTGTCACGCTGGGTCTCACTGCGTAGTCCTGAGGACTCTCTTCTCCCTGCGGGCACGTGGTAGAGCGGCCCTGCTCCCTCCCTCTAGCCCCAGGAGTAGTCACGTCTCTTTCTTGGTCAAGGTGATGTGAGATGACATGACGCTTTTTTCCATTCTACTTCTTTCCATTGGCTTTAGTTTCCACTGGTTTTAGAAGACAAAATCCTGGGCAGAAACGAATGACACTGGGCTTGTCTTGCCTTACTATATTTCCCTTCTGCTATCTTGCCTTTAAGGGATAATTGGATTTTTCTCTGTCACTGTGACCAGTGATGTTCCGATGAGAACTTCTCTACCTGCCTTGCCTGGATTCCAGAGTGAGGAAAATGCAAAGCAAAGTCCCCAGATGACCCACTGTGGACATGTGAGGTGAATGAGAAATAAAACCTTATTGTCAAGTCCCTGGGATTCTGAGGGTGTGACTTTTTACAAGCACATAATCTAGCCTATCCTGACTAATACAAACTCTTCCTATAGATAAGTCTGTTTTCAAAATCTAAAATAAGGGAATTTCTTATTTTTTCCCCACTAAATTTCATCTTTTCTATAATAGCCAAGCCTTCAAGGGTTACATGATGCCTAGGAATCTTTTATATATTTTTATACATAAAAATATATAAATAAATATATATTATATATTATATTACTATATATGTATATGTGTGTATATACATAGAAAAGCTTTTATGTCTATATTATATATATAATATATAATCATATATATAATATATATATTAAAATTTCATCTTTTTTGTAGTGGCCAAGCCTTCAAGACTTTCATATATAATATATTATATATAATATATAACATTATATATATATAAGATTATATATTATATATTATATATTATTAAAATCGTATATGTGATATATGTATATGATTTCTAGGCATCATGAAAGTCTTGATGGCTTGGCCACTACAAAAAAAATGAAATTTATATGTTAAATTATAGTTAATTATTATTAAAATATGAAATATATATTAATATATAATATATTTAAAAAATATGTATGTGAGAGAGAGAGCTCAATCCCAGGGCCCTGGGATCATAAGTTGAGCTGAAATAAAGAGTCAGCTGCTCAGCCGACTGAACCACCCAGGTGCCCCTCAATGCCTAAGAATCTTTTTTTCCCTAAGATTTATTTATTTATTTATTTATTTATTTATTTAAGAGAGAGGGGGAGAGGGAGCGCCTAAGCAGGGGAAGCGGCAGGCAAAGGGAGAGAGAGAATTGGGCTTCCCAGTGAACAGGGAACCTGATGCAGATGCCTAAGAATCTTGAAGCAATCATGCTTTGCAATGGATACTTGATTACTCTGAAATATGATCAACATTTCTGCTGTGTTTTTATCCAAATTACTGATTTGGAAAAAGTCTATGAGGAAAAAGTCAAGTGTATCAACCCGCAGCATGCCATTTGAAAAGTCTCCCCAGATTCACACTGATCGAAAAACACTGATAATATAATTAATGGAGATGTGTTACCATTCAGCATGACTCACAGGCCCCAAACTTTCCAAAGTACTTAGGGTTGGCAGGATATTTCCATTATAAAATTCCGGTAACCTTTTAAAAAGTTCATTTAGCGTGTCAGCTTTGCTCTTAGGGAATCCAAGCCAGCTCATAGTGAACAACACATTCCTCACTAAGTGCTCCTGGACCATCTGATTAAATTAAGTCTCTAAAATTGTCCAGAGGTTTATGTAAATATCACTGGTTCATATTTTCTTACAAATATTGTAAGACCATTTCTTACTATTTGGGGCAGCAAAGGGAAATTCTGTTCCGTTCTACTTCTTTCCATTGGCTTTAGATTCCACTGGTTTTAGAAGACAAATTCCTGGACAGAAACAAATGACACTGGGCTTGTCTTGCCTTATTATATTTCCCTTCTGCTATCTTGCCTTTAAGAGTTCAAATGTAGTGGGTACCCAAGCAGGAGATCCATCATCCTTGTGCGGAGAAGGAGCAGAGGTGACTCTCAATCTCCTATATTAACTAACACATTTCAGTATTTTTGTAGACACCCGAGGAGCACGTGTGGCGTACTACCAGGGTTTCAATCCTGTCTTCACTGCTTGCAGGTTTCCTGAGTTTGGACAAATCACTCATTCTCAAATCCTCGATTTCCTCGTCTGAAAAATGATTTAATAATAATATCTGCTTATAGTGTTATTGGAGGTGGAATTTAGATATTCCAGGTAAATTGCACAGAATAAGGTAAGTAAGTGCTCAATAAATATCTTTCATACTACATAAGATATCCCCTTTACTAATGAGCATAGAGATAAATAATCAATACACTAATGTGCAAGAGTACACAAGAAGGGAGCACCTATTTCTTGCTAGACTGCTATGTGAGATAAGAGAAATCATGACGCATTAAGTATAGTCCAGATGTTGCCCATTGCTGGGGGAAACTGGCTGCAACCTTTTCTTTTTTTGTAACTCATGGTTGTATGCCTTTGCCATTCTTCGTCCCCAACAGAGGGCATTGAGTCAGCATAACAGGTTTCAAAGACTAGACACATCTTGATTACATCCTGTAGTATTGCTTGGCTAGCTTAACAGATAAGATATTAAAAGTAGCAGATCATCAGAGAAATAGGGGAAATATCACTGTTTTGTATCGTTTTCTCTCTCTAGGGAAAACAGGTTTTCTTTTTTTTTTTTTTAAGATTTAATTTATTTATTTGACAGAGAGAGAGATCACAAGTAGGCAGAGAGACAGGCAGAGGGAGAGGGAGAAGCAGGCTCCCTGCTGAGCAAACAGCCTGATGCGGGGCCCGGTCCCAGGAGCCTGGGATCATGACTTGAGCCGAAGGCAGACGCTTAACTGAGCCCCTCCACCCCGGCATCCCTCAGAGTAGCTTTTAAAGAAAACGAACTTTTAAAATTTGCCAAAGGAGAGCAGGACTATTATTTCCGAGATTGCTATTACTTCAGACACTGGTTGGCTCACTCGAATTTCCATAAAATATTTATGTTAAAAAAAATCTAAAAGGATGAGGCATGATAATTGAATTTATTTTCATTTTATGGATCAATCAAAATAAAACCTTCTTAAGTCTACATCAGACCATAAGACTGAAGTTTACCGATTTTAGATGAAAAATATATTTTTTGCCTTTCATAACAACATCGATGACATAAAGCCTATCATTAATTCTTATTTTACTTCTGTTAACTTGATTTGTGTGATGTGTGATATTTACTGACCTGGCCTTTGTCTGCCTCCCTCTCTCTCTGTCTCTCCAAGATAGGATATTTGTCGTTCATTTGAGAACGGCAATGCCGAGACGATATATGATGAGAGCCTGAGTCTGCAGACTCTTTCATCTGCGCACTTACTTCCTGAAGTGCATTCCTTCACGGAATCATGGTCAGTTCCACCCTTCCTAAAATAATACTATGGCACGTCAAGATCTACCTCATCCCTCCCCCACTACCCTAATAGCACATAAACCCACTATTGTAGAATCTGAGAATAGGGGGCTGTCGGGGCTGGCTAGGTAATTTACGGGGCCCAATGCAAAATGAAAATGCATGACCCTTTGTTCAAAAAGCCAGGAAAAAAAGTGTCATTATAAGAACTGACTTGAAAAGCTTTTTCTTGCTTCTGTGTTCTCTCTTGACCAATCATAGTAGGTTTTTGGTTTTTTTTTTTTTTTTTAAAGATTTTACTTATTTATTTGACAGAGATAGAGAGATCACAAATAGGCAGAGAGGCAGGCAGAGAGAGAAGGTATTTCACTGTCCATTCTTATGTTGTGCAATGCCAATTTGGAATGAAGAGATCAGCGTTTGAGTCATGCGAAATCACTGAAATTCCACAATTCATATTTTGTTGTTTGTGCACGTGTCATATGTATTTTGTTCTTACAAGAACGGTGAAAATGCTGCCTAAGACCACATTGTTTTCCTTTCCCTTCTGGCTGCACACACATTTTGTCCCCACCCTCTACCTTTGGTTTACTTATGAGTAAGGAAAGACAGGATGAAAAAGCAACTACGTATTGCACCATCTTCCCCTTTCCTTTTAGCTAGTCACTTTCAGCATAAAGAGTTGGTGACTAGGGAAGTAACATGAACAGGAAGGAATACGATAGGGTTCCTTGGTGCTTTGTGTTTCTTAAAACACCATCACTTTCATTCTGCATTTGAAGGAAGTTTACATTTGAGCAGAAAAGAGGCCACCTGGGGCTGTCAGCAACCCCCACACCCATTTGACTCAGTCATGGACGTGACACAATTACCCCACACTTGCTTTGAGTCTCACTGGACTCCTGTGGATCCTGGGTCCTCCAGGATTTTGTGCTCATAGGGCATTATGAACACGATATGCAATCAGGGCAGCAAGGAATGGCTGAGAACACTCATACTGTGTATTCTCTGCTCAAAAGCTCCATTGTCCAATCAGACTTCCTCATAAAACCCAAGTTCAAAGATAAGGTTGCGAAGAACATCAACATGGTGGCAGCAGAGAATTAAACCAAGCATGGGGCTCTTCTGAGCATGGGACCCTTTTGAATGTGGGCTCTTCTAAGTATGGGGCCCTGTGTAATGGCACGGGTCTCATGGCCAAGAAGTTGACCCAATATCTTATTATGTTGGAGCTCAGAGGCTGTTCATGTGTTGACAGGTAGGCTGCAAACGGTAAGTGGGAAATATGGCAGATCCTGAAAGGCTAACTACAGAATAACCATATAATCCAGCAATTCCAATTAGAAGTCTATATCCAAAAGAATTGAAAGCGGAGACTCAAACAGATGTACACCAATGTTCATTGCAACATAACTCACAGTCATCAAAAGGTAGAAACAACCCAAAGGTCCATCGACATGTGAATGGATAAACAGAGGTGGTATATTCATACAATGAAATATTATTCGGTCATAAAAAGGAATAAAGTTCTGGTATATGCTGTAGCACAGAAAAAACTTTGAAAACATTATCTTAAATGAAGAAAAAAAAGAAAAGAAAGAAAGGAGAGAGCTAGAAGACAAACCAAGAAACAGACTCTTAAGTATAGAGAAGAGACCGTGCATGGGTGGAAATGGGTGGGGGACGGGTGAAATAGAGAAGGATGAAGGCAGGCACTTGTCATAATGAGCACCGGCTGATACTTGGAAGTGTTGAATCACTATATTGTAACTTGAAACTAATATTACACTGTGTGTTAACTAACTAGAGTTTACATAGAAACTTAAAGAAAAAAATAGTCTTACAACAAATAACATAGGATTTCATTCATATGAAATATTTAGAACAGGCAAATTCACAGACAGAAAACAGAATAGAGGTTGTCAGGGGTTAGGGGATGGTGAATGGAGTTACTGCACAGTGGTTACAGAGTTTCTGTTCAGAGGGATGAAAATATTTTGGAGGTAATGGTGATGATTGTACAATGTTGGGAATGTACTTAATTTATTGAATTATGCACTTAAAATTATTAAAATGGCAAATGTCACATGATATATATATTTTACCAAATAAAACTTGTTTAAATAAATGAGTAGAAACAAAAACCAATCTGATTAAAAGATGGGCAAAGGGTGGCTTTCTGGGTGGCTCATTGGGTTGGGTGGCCAACTCTTGATCTCAGCTCGAGTCTTGATCTCTGGGTTGTAGGTTGGGGCCCTGTGTTGGGCTCAGGGCTGGGCATGAAACGTACTTTAAAAAAGGGGGACAGAGGACCTGAATCAACATTTTTCCAAAGAAGACATACAAATGGCCAATGGATATATGAAAAGGTGCTAAGGTCACTAATAATCAGGGAAATGCAAATCAAAACCACAAGATCTCCCCATGCACTTGTGAGAATGGCTATTATCGAAAAGGCAAGAGATGACAAGTGTTGGTGAAGAAATGGAGAAAAGGGAATCCTGTGTATTGTTGGTGTGAATTCAAATCGGTGCAGCCACTGTGAGCAGCATGTGGAGCTTCCTCAAAAAGTTAAAAATAGAGCTACCCTATGATCCAGCAATCCCGCTTCGGAGTATTTATCCAAAGGAAATGAAAACACTATGAGGAAGGGATATCTGCACCCCCATGTTCATTATACCAATTATACCTAATTGTCCATCAATAGATGAATGGATGGAGATGTCTCTCTCTCTCTCTCTCACACACACACAATGGAATAAAAAACATGATAGCTATAGTTGCTAAGACTGTTTTGTATAACTGAAATTTGCTGAAGTGTAGAACTTTAAATGTCTCACTATTTAACTATCTCACCAAAAAAAAAAAAAAAAAAAGGGCAAGATAAATATGTGAGGTGGTGGATGTATTAATTAACCAAAAGATGGGACTCCTTTCACAGTGTACTGAGTAAAGTAGATTAACCTTTCTATAACATAGGTGGGCTGTATCTGATTAGTTGAAGGGTTTAATAGAACAGAGCTTGACCTCCCTGAGAAACAAGGCTTTTAAATCCAGACTGCAGCTCTTTCCTGGTCCCAGCCTATCAGCTCACCCTGCAGATTCTGGAGTTGCCAAAATCATGTGAGACAATATTTAAAAATAAGTCTGTGGGGGACACCTGGGTATCTCAGTCAATTAAGCACCCAAGTCTTCATTTTGGCTCAAGTCATGATCTCAGTGTTGTGAGATGGAGCCCCAGGTTGGGCTCCACGCTCAGCAAGGAGTCTGCTTGAGATTCTCTCTCTCCCTCTTCCTCTGCCATTCCCCCCCGCTCATGCCCTCTCTCCTCTCTCTCTCAAAAAATAAATCTTCAAACTTAAAAAAGCAAAAAATTAATAAATAAAAATAATACATGTGTCTGTATAGTGTGTTAGTGGGTGTGCCTACCTATCCCAGAACGTACAGAATGTACTCTAATGCCCCAGAATATACAGAAATGTGACACAGTAGACTTGGGCTGGAAAGCCTTAAGTGAATCTATTACATTGAAAATATCTCATAAAAGATGTACAAAGCCTTGTGACCATAGGGATACATTATCGCAATCCGTCCCAGGCCCCCGAAGACGCTGCAGCAGGGAGAGGCCCTCGAGTATCAGTTCGGTGAGCTCCTTGTTCAGTTCCCGTTGGTCCCATCTCCAAATCTGGAAGCTCTTTCTTCTTTGAAGCCCTCCTTCCTAGTCGGCCACCCTTACTGCCCGGCCCAGGCACTGTACGTCTTCCCCCCTGAGCAATGCAAAGACATCTCCCCAGTGGTGCTCCCCTCCTCTCTTTCTGCCCACATCTCCCCAGTGGTGCTCCTGTCCTGCCATTCTGCCCTCTTTCCCCTTCAGCTGTGCCGTTCCCATGAGCATCCAAACATAGGTGCCTTCTCCATCTTAAAATCAAACCTCTTTTGTCTTCACTTCCTACCCCAAGTACCTCTCCATTTCCCTGCTTCCCTTTATAATAAAACTCCCAGCAAGTCTGTGCTTGATGCTCTCCTGTTTCTTCTTCCACTGCCTCTTAGACCCATTCCAATCAGCATAATAGAAAATACAAGACATGGAGGACCCCAAAGGGCCTTGGAGCCCCCACACCAGCCCCACACAGCTAACTTCCTTATTTCAATGAACAGGAAAATAAGCTACTGGTAAGATTTTCTGTTTTATTGTGAGTTCACTTATGGCTGGTCTTCATCCCTCAGAATCCCGGGGATGTTGAGACGAGAGTGAATTCTTACCCAGTTTGACCTTGAAAGGGCTTTGCCTATGCGTTTGCTTAAAATTAAAATTTTCCCCGGGTTTTCCTGAGCCACTCGCTAAGGCTGCCATAACAAAGTTCCTTGAGTTGCGTGGCTTAAACGATGGAAACTTCTTTTCTCATAATTCTGGAGGCTCAAAGTCTAAGATTGAGGTATTGGAAAGGTTGGTTTCTCCCGAGGTCTCTCTCCTTGCCTCGCAGACGGCCACCTTCTGGCTGTGTCCTCGTGGGATGCTCTGAGCACACACACACTCCTGGTTTCTCTTTGCATGTCTGAATTTCTTCTTCTCAAAGAACGCCAAGTCATCTTGAATTAGGGCCCACCTTTATGGCCTCATTTTAACTTAATAACCCCTCGAAAGCCTTACCTCCAGTATGGTCACATTCCAAGGTACTGGAGGTTAGGATTTCAACATCGGATTTTCAGGGCTCACAATTCTACCCACAACAGGTAGTACAAATTGAAAGTTTAAACCAGAATAAGAGCCGCTTGTGTTTATGAGATCTCGGGAGAGTTTCCATTTTTTGCCCCACATCGAGGCCTAAATGGACACATTTTCTGGTCAGCATCTTTGGCAGCGGCTGGGAATTCTCAGTGCTGTGTGTTCCTGAGGGTGTCGTCCTTTGAGGATCCCTGCTTTTCACAAGAGCCTCTGCTGTGACTCACGAAGTTTCGTCCTGCATTCCTCCTTGGAATGGGGAATCACTTGGCTTTTTGCGGTTTTGCCTTTTCTTCCTCTGGGCCTTTGTGGATTCCCCTTACTCTGTTGTGGATAGATTGGTGGATTTTTAAGAAGATACACTTTGGGGGGGGGAATAATTTTAGGTTTACAGAAAAGTTGTAAAGGTAGTATGGAGAATCCCTTTCATTCTGTTGACATTGTAACCTTGGCACATTTGCCAAAATGAAGAAACCGATGTTGGTCCATTCCTATTAACTAAACTTCAGACTTCATGCAGATTTTGCTAGCTTTTCCACAAATATGCCTTTTCTGTTCCAGGATCCCACAGTCTGCCTCCTTGGTTTGTAACATTTCTCCATCTTTCTTTGTTTCTGATGACTTTGACAGTTGAAGGAGTACTGGTCAAGCATTTTTATAGACTGTCCCTCAATTAGAATAGACATGACTTTTAAAGGACGCCTAGTGTATCACACCCAGCATGATCAAAGTGTTTGTGGTGATACACGCTACTATTTTTTTTTAAGATTTTATTTATTTATTTGAGAGCGAGAGTGAGAGAGAAAGCATAAGTGGGGTGGGAGGAGCAGAGGCAGAGGGAGAAGCTGAGCAGGGAGCCGGACACAGTGCTTGATCCCAGAACTCTGGGATCGTGACCTGAGTTGAAGGCAGATGCTTAACCGACTGAGCCATCATGCTCTCCAATATTCAACACAGTGCCAGAAGAGGAAGTCTCTACCCTCTGATTCCACGATCTACCTGCCCAATCAACTGTGCATATTTTTTTTTCCTCCTAACATTTGCCAGAGTTGGTTTTTCTTGCTTAATTCAGAGTGTCCCTTGACCAATGCACAAACCGTAATATATTTCCATGCCTCTTTTCCCACCACCCCAAAATGTTCTTTTCCAGCAACACTAAATTCATTATAGTCTTAGTATATTGAGATTCCTGCAAAACCCCTCAAGACCTACCCCATTTGCTCCCTTCCCTGCATCCACTCAGTGCTGCAACCACGGATAATTTCATTTCTTGCCAGGTATTGTTTTCCGTCTCAGTTTCTCTTTGTTCTGGGCAGGGATCAGGGCAGGGGGTTGGATATGAGAAAGCAGAGGCAGAAAGTGTCGAAAGGGAACGCTAAGTCCCAGAGGGAAAGCAGCTGAAGAGGTGGGATTGTTTCCAATCAAAGGGAGTGGTGAGAGTCACCCAGGAGAAAACTTTGACCAGTGTCCCACCCCAGGTGAGTGCTGTCCCTACTGTGAAAACACAGACACAAATGCGGAACCAACCTGGAGGGCCTCCCTCTGCCAACTCCGTTCCAGGGGTGAGGGAAACTACAGAGGGAAGGAATCTTGTCCTATTCGTAGTCTAAAGAAACAGAAGGGGGGCGCCTGGGTGGCTCAGTGGGTTAAAGCCTCTGCCTTTGGCTCAGGTCATGATTCCAGGGTCCTGGGATCGAGCCCCACATCGGGCTCCCTGCTCAGCAGGAAGCCTGCTTCCTCCTCTCTCCCTGCCTACTTGTGATCTCTGTGTATCAAATAAATAAATAAAATCTTTAAAAAGAAAGAAAGAAACAAACAAACAAACAGAAGGAAGATAACAGTTTCGAGTACCCCTGTGTATCAGGGGCTACATTATGTGTTTCTTATCTTACTTAGTCCTTAACAATCCTCATTAATAGGTGGCAATTCCCCAGCCTCACACTAACCAGATCCACGCACAAGTCATAAAGCTTGCAAAGTCCAATGGTAGAACCAAGTTCTTTCTTTTTCTCTGAAGTTCATGGTCTTTCTAGGGTAGGACAGAAGAAGGATCATAAGTTTGAGAGATCTTCTGTTCCTGTGTGCCTCCAATCAACACTGAGAAGATGGACATTCTCCCACGGAGCCTGGGTTTCCTTCCATATAAAACAAGTAGAACGAAGCCTCCCTTGCAGAGTTGGTGGGCGCATCCAGCCAAGTGCAAGCACCGCACAGAGAGCAGCACCCAGCACAGCAGCTCTTGTTAATACCCTTAGTCCTTACCCTTTGTAGCACTGCTAGAGGTACCGTAAATATCATCAGGCTTTGCCCGTTGGCACGCAAGTGTCTTCCCTAACAGTACCATCGCTCCTTCATTGTCACCCGTTCCTTTAGGCAGCAGTGATAGACGTGCTTCTGAGTGTTTGAGATACAGTCGGAAACAGACAAATCCCCTGTTGTCGGGGATCTGGTGTTCTAGACAGTCAACAAGGCGACCAGGGATCAGCAAATCTTTCCTGAAAGGGACAGCTCCTTTCAGGGCCATAAGGTTTCAAAAACAGGCTCTGGGTCAGATCTGGCCCGTGGGCTGCCGTCTGCAGACTGAATGTGTCAGATCATTTCTAAGAGTGATGGAGGCTCTGAAGAAATCAGGGAGAGCAACGTCGTACGGTGCGACAGCTGTGTTGGCATTGAATTCCACGGCAGATCCGATCCCACCTCCAGCCGAACCCTAAGTGAGGAGAGGGGGCAGCCTGGCAGAGGGAATGGCGGAGTGGAAGGTGAAGAGACATTGCTGGTAAAGGAAACACATGTGCAAAGGCCCGGGGCAGGTTCAAGCTCTGTGGCCTGTGTGCTCCAGGTGGCCAGCCTGCTGGCTAGGTAGGGCAGAAAGGCTAGAAAGCAGGACCTTGCAAGGCTAAAATTAAAACTAGTAGATAGGTAAAATAAACAGAAAGAAGTCCCTTGCAGCTTTGAAGGGCAATGGTAAAGTGTGGATTTACACCTTAAGCAATCACTCTCCCCGCTGTGGAGCAGAGCAGTCATTTGTGACCCTGACCGTGAGGAGCGGGAAAGGGTTTGAGGAAGAAGGAGAGCAGTGGAGACCCCAGAAGACAGAACACCTGGGGTTTGCTTTGCTGTGAGGACCGTGGGGATTCCTAGAGGATGGTGTGCCTTCCTTGAGAGAGTGAAAGGGGGGTTACTAGAACAGGTTGCCCACTGGTCAGAAAGGTCTGCTAGGGGAGAAGAGGGTGCTGGTGGGGAAGGATGATAAGGGGAAGGAAGGATGGTCAGAGAGAACAAGGAGGTGCTAAGGCCTGGGGGGGGGGGCACGGGCAGTAAAGCTGAAGTTAGGACGGAGCTTTGAGAGGGAAGATGGCGGAGCCCCCATCTGGCTGTGTCTGTGATCTCAGTGAGAGTAGGTTCTCCAGTCTAGTTTTTCTGTATTTTCTTCTTTTGATGCCTTCCCTCTGGTACCCAGCCTCCCCCTGACCCTGTGTTACCATGGATACACTGCCTCTCTTCACCCTGGCCCTTGCACCTGGTGGCGGGTAGTGGCCAGAATCCCTTCCCCGCTCAGAGCTGCAATACTCTGGCTTTCAGATAACCACGAGTTACCCTGGTACAGTCAGCAGAGCACGCGTGTACATCGCCTGATCTCCTGATTACTAAGGAGCTCAGCCCGTAGAGGGCATCGACTTTGAAAATGCCCTCGTCCATCTTCCTGTTCAGCTCAGGATCTCCTCTCTCCCTGACATCTTCCTTTATCTTCCTCCCGCATCCCCCAAAACGACCTTACCCCTCTTCTCCAGGGCTTCAGTTAATCTCATCTCTTGGGTGATGGTTTAACTACTGGTAGAGCCACCGGGATTCTTTCTCCTGCCTCCCACAACCTTCTGCTTTCTCAGCAGACCTTCCATGTTCACTGCTCAGCCAGAGCCCAAAAGTTGCAATGTAGGACTTACAGAGTCCTGACCGCCGCCCCTGCCAAAGCGGCAAGTGGAATAATTTATGGAATAGTAGATGTAAACAGGGCTGTGCTCATACTGGGTTGTGACAACAGAAGGGTAAATTGTCAAGAATTTTCTGGGCTGGTGGTTAAACACAGCCATTATTCACAATGAAGTCACATAAACTTGCAATTAAATGATATAAAAACCGTGAATGTAAATAAAATAATAAATTATATGAAAGCCAAAAATAGTAAATACTCAACGCTCGTTGTTTCCAAATTATTCTAGCACACTTTTACTATTACCTATGCCCGCAAGGTGGTTATGTCTCTTGTCTCTGTGTGGTGGAAATAGCAGCTAAGAAGGGGTCTCTTCTCAACTCCACGTTCCGTGAATCATGGTGAGAGCTAGAAATCAGCCATGGTGAGAGCATTCACACCGCAGAAACTGGCAAGTGCCATGGTGTGATTCAGGGCTGTGTGCTGCCCTCCCCAGTCAGCTGTGAACACTTGCTAGCCAACCGCCGATTGTGAACCAGCTTAATACAAAGTTGTAGCAAACTCTCTGGATCCGTCTACTAGAGCCACACGCACGCACTCACGCACACGCACCCACACTCTCTGCCCCAACCATTAGGGGCTCCCTTCCCGGAAAATGCTCTTCATGCCTCTGGTACCTTCTTCGTGCCCTTGGCCGGGGATGTGCTTTCCGTTCTGCTTCCCCTACTCATCCACTGAGCCCTGCGTCCAGTGCAGCTCTCTGCGAACTTTTTCCTGACTCCCTGTATTAGTTGGCTAGCACTGACAGAACAAAATACCACAGGCTGGGTGGCTTAAACAACAAAAATTGATTTTCTCACAATTCTAGAAGGTATAAGTTCAAGACCAAGGGGTTGGCAGGTTTGGTTTCCCCTGAGGCCCCCGTCCTCGGCTTGCTGTGTCTTCTCCTGGATTTCCTCTGCGAATGCATCCCTTGTGTCTCCTTGTGGGTCCAAATTTCCTCTTCTTATAAGGACACTGGTCCTGTGGGATTAGGGCCCACTTTAAAGACCTCATTTTAACTTAGTTACATTTTGAAAGTCTTTATCTCCAAATACAGTCACGTCGTAGGGTACTAGGAGCTAGGACTGCAACATAGGAATTTGGGGGGACACAATTCAGCCATAATGCTCCTCAGGCTTTACTCTTTTTTTTTTTTTTTTTTAAGATTTCCCTTAAAATTTTGCATATGCTTCTTACTATAGACATTTTCATAGTCATTTCAAGATTATCTTTTAGTGTCTCTCTGCAACTGGTCAACTGATTTCTTTAGAGATCCTGTCTTACTCATCTTTGCATCTCCTAACACCTGACAACACACATACACAATAAACATTTTTTTTTAATAATCAAAGAAAAAGAAGAGTAAATGAAGTTCTGCTCTTACAGAGGAAATGTGTATTTTATTTTTGAAAATAAGGATAAATTTATGATCCTATAGGTGTCACCAAGAAGTCAGAAAATATAGAACAGGGTTAAAAATAATTTTTTAATTGTCCATGTCCTTGTTATCTGGGGATAACATCTGTGAAGCGTATTTGTTTTTTTGTTTTTTTGTTTTTTTTTTGCAAAGCTCTCTACACCATTAATTTTATCAGATGAGAAGAGCCAGGCAGCTGTTCCCTAGTATCTAATCTTTCCTACTTCCAAGTAATAGTTTGTAGCTGGGTCAAGAAAAACCCAGAATAAATATTGTATTTCTCAGTATTCCTGCAGCTGATGACTAAGTTCTGGGCAGTAGAATACACATAGGTGCGCTGTGCAAATGTCGGGGAAACTGCCCTAAGAAGCAGCGGACGGGCTCTGTGTTTCCTCTACCAGTCACTGTCCCTCTCTGCTTCCTGCTGTCTGGAAAGCTCTCGCTCTCTCACTGCAAGCCTGAGAGCCCACAGTGGACACTGCAGAGTGAGCTGGAAGGAGTCCGTGTCCCTAAAGGCTTTATGGAACATCGCAGCCCTCCCGGCTTTGTTTATGAAAGAAAAGTAAACTTGTCTGCCTTAAACCATGGTCTGTTTTAAACTGTTGCACCGTGCCGATAAAACGTGTCCTTGTGTTTCTTATTCACATTTCCACATCAATACATATGGGTAGTGTGGTGGATTAAAAATGCCCCAGAGCAGTACAGTCTGGTGGTCCCTCAAGAAACTTAAACATGGGGTTACCATATGACCCAGCAGTCGCACTCTTAGATGAATTGAATTCTCCCAAAGAATTGAAAACAGACACGGGAGTCCTCACAGCAGCACGACTCACCTCAGCGAGAAAGTAGAAACAGTGAAGACATCCATCCACTGGCAAATCGATTGACAAGAGGAGGTCGATCCCACGATGAAATATTATTCAGTCAGGAAAAGGAACGAGGTCCGGATAGTCGTGTTACTGCGGACCATCTTGAAAACATGCTGATGAAAGAAGCCAGTCACAAAAGCTGTGTATGATGCCATTTTTAGGAAATACCCAAGACAGGCAAAGCCCTAGACACAGAAAGCAAATTGGTGGTTGCTGGTGGCTGGCGGTAAACAGGAATCGGAGGAACTGGTTAATGGATATGAGATTTCTTTTGGGGGTGATGAGAATATTCTGGCTAGGGAGATGGCCACACAACATTGTGACCGTGTTCAACGCCTCCCAGCACACTGTGAATGTATTAAATGCTATTGTGCACTTTACTTTTTTTTCTTTTTTAAGATTTTATTTATTTACTTGAGAGAGACAGAGATATGAGAGAAAGCACGAGCAGGTAGGAGAGGGAGAAGCAGGCCCTCTGCTGAGCAGGGAGGCGGAGGCAGGGCTCGATCCCAGGACCCTGGGATCAGGACCTGAGTCCAAGGCAGCTGTTTAACTGACTGAGACATCCGGGCTCAGTCTATTGTGCAATTTGGCGCTATATAACTTTAACACACACACACACACACACACTCTCTCTCTCTCTCCTTCCCCCAAAATGGTCACAAATTCTATCTTGCTTCTTCCACCTGGACTGACCTCATGTCGGGTTTTGACCAATTAAACGTGGCTAAAGCAAGGCCATCTAACTTTTGTGCAAGTTGTCCAAAGGTCTTGCGAATTCTGCCCACCCCCCCCACCCCCCCCCCGGAATGCAGAGACCGCTGCAGTGTGAAGAACGACCATGTGCAGAGAGCGGCCCAGCTGCTCAACCACCAGCTGCCGCCGAGCGCCCGGCCGCCGGCTGCCACCAGAGACAGTGCCGTTGACTGCCCTGGAAAGCAAGCCCAGGCCCGCCAAAGTCAAGGCCCAGCCTCGTGAGGAGGCTGAAGTCACGTGGGTCTAGGTAGCTCGTGACCCAGAAGCAGGCAGCTACCCCAGAGTGAGCTGCTCTGGGCACTCGCCATAGTTCACTCCAGCAGTCTGCCTGTGGCCGGGCACCGTCGGGTGTCCGGGTCGCCCACTGCCATAAACAACTCTGTCCTGGACATTCTTACACAAACTGTGCTCGGCCCTTATCTGATTTGTTTTCTAATACTCTCAGAGCACTTGCCTGTACGAGAAACCTTAGGGAAAAAAACATTCCAAACATATTCTTCACTCATTTAAGAAGCAAGAGCAGTAGGGGCCATTTCAGGCCGTTTCAGGTGGAAAAAACAGAGCTTTGCCACGTTGCCAAAAAGAATGTGCATCAGGTTGACCTTGATGTAGCCCATGAATCATACCCCCCAAGTTTCTCACCGGAACGCCAACCTTAGGCTGTTTTTTTTTGTGCTGTTCTTCAGGCCTACCCTTAAGGTATATGAACCCTCTGTACATATATAAATAATCTGATTATAATCTGTATTACAAGATTCATGAGCCCACGTGAGGTATAGTGAGTGATTCCCTCATGAAGATCTAGAATACTGAGCCCTTCAGTATTGGTTTATTGCTGGGCAGGTACACTGGGTCTTCTTAGGGTCCACGCACCAGCTCTCCTGTTGGGAGCCAGGGTACAGCCATCCTGTGTGAAGAGAAGGAAAGTCACTCAAGAATAGCTCATTAGTCTTACTCAGGAGGCCAATCCCTCACAGTCCTGTGAAGAACACATCGCATGGGCCAGCAGGAGAACCCAAGTGGTCATCCTCCCTGGGGCTGAGATCCTACCATGGGCCCCGGAGGGACCCCGATAAATGCCTGGATGTCTGGATGGCACCACGCGCATGGCAGAGGGTCAGAGAGTGCCCCAAAGGGAAGAAATGAGGACCAACCCCCTATGGGACTGATCCGAGGCCACGTAGTTTCTCCGGATGGCACAGCCGGCCCCAGACAGTGGCAGGCCCCGAAAGAGGACTTTGACCACCTGGAGAAAAGCACCCCCCGACACAAGGCCCCACTGTCCCAGATGTGACACCCCTAGGAAGGCACTGGCACCTTGCAGACAACAAAACCCACTTGAGAGAATTCAAGCAGGAGATTACTGAAGGGCCTTACAGAGCTGGCTGTACCATTGGAAGGGCAGGAGGCGTGAGCTTGAGATTTCCAGAAACGATTCTCAGATCCACCGCCTGGAATGGGTCTGCTGAGCCGGTCACCGACCCACCTCAGAAACGTGACACTGCTCCTGCCAGGAGGACAATCGCCGCCCCATGCCCCAACCTGACCTCCCAGACCCTCTGCCCCAGCTGTCCCCCACCCCCACCCCGGGTCGCCCACATAGACGCGCCTCCCTGCTTCCCCAGGTGAGACCCTGAAGGGCTGCATCCACCTGGCCGAACCGCAGTCACCTGTGTGGGGTCAAAGAAGCTTGAAGGTTGTGCAGGGGTGAGCGGGGTTGACAACATGAACCCTCACCCTCAGCCGACCGAGATCGTCCTCAGAAAGATGGGGGGCACCTCTGAGTGACAGAGACCTACTCATGGAGGCCCCTGAATTCCAGATTCCCTGAACAAAGAGAGGCAGGTCGGGGGAAGGAAGGGCATGAGGAAAGTGAGGAAGGTTTGGTTTGGGCGCAGGAAGGAGGAGAAGCACCTGCTGGCAGGCAGGCGACAGGTTTGTGGACATACATGGCTGGGACTTCTCAGACCATGAGCCACGGACACATTTCTGAAGAGACTGTCGCCGACGATGGGCGCAGGGTGACGACGTAAGCAGGAGGAAGGGACCCGCGCCTAGGATGGACCATATTTCGGGATGGGGGGGCAGTGATGGAGAAAAGGAGCCTGCCAAAGGGGCAGAGAAAGAGGCCAGTGAGTTGGGGAAATTGGACCAAGACAGTCTTATCAAAGCTAGGTGGGACGGGCTAAGCGGGGCGGAATTTTCAGGGCCCACGGAAAAAGAGATAAACAAAAGTCATTAAGGATTTTAAGACAACACATCAGAGAATTAAATCAAGCCTGGGGCCCCCTTCTGAGCCGAGGGTCCTGGGCGCCTCACTCTACAGACCGCACACTCAGGAAGCTGGCCCCGAAGCCGAGAAGTGGAAGAATTCCAGAGGAGGGGCTGTGTCCCGGGTGGGTGACGTTTGAGAACAAGCTGTCGAATTTGATTATATCAAGGTCACGGTGATCTTCGAGAGCGTGGAATTGCGGGCACATATATCTGATCATAAGGGGCTGCGGCGCTGATGGCTTGGAGACGAAGCGAGAATGGGACAAGGCAGGGGTCTGAAGATGGCCCGTTTTCAAGGAGGATAGACACAGTCCCATTTACTGGCTCGATTCACAGGAACGGGGAAAACTGCAAGAAGGGGGAGTTCGCGAGGGCACGAGGTTTGGAAGTGGTAAACACGTGATTAACAGAGCGGGAGACAGGAGCAGCTCTGCAAAGTCAAAGTCAGCCTCCAGGTCCCTCTGGAGCAAGGAAAGAGAGGGAGCGGGAAGATACCAAGAGATCAAGGGAGAAAGGGCGCCGGCCACAGTCTCTAAATGAGCAGACTCCGTATCCTCCCGGAGGGTTTCAAGGATTTGGTTACATTTATCCCATTCAACAGAACCAGGACCAAGCGCTTTAAATGGAAATGGATGGATTTTAGGAAAACCACTCTGTGTGTATGCATGGGACATCCATTTAGAAAGCGTTCCTGCTCTAGTTTGAAGAGATGGGATCTAGTTAGAATCGGCCGTCTGTGGACTGTCCCGCTTCTGAGGAGGTAAATTATAGCTTTAGCCCTTGTTCGTGGGGTTTAGGGAAAAAATGACTGCCAGCAGCTTAGTTTTTTGAGTGTCTTATCCCTTGTGCTTTATTTCTGTTTATTCTTCTGTACTTGTTCAATTCTATCAGATTGGAAAACATTTCACATATTTTCACTGCAGATTTTATTCTTTCTACAGAAATCTTGCACAATCATTTTCCATTTCATATGAGAAAAAAAAAATTCCCTTCAGGATTTTTGAATTGCAAGTTATCGGAAGTAAACAAGCCAACAAAACTCTTGTCTAAAAGTTTAAAGAGCATTTAAAAAATGCCTTCGTTTTTTTTGTTCAAAAAGGAACACATTTGAATTTTTAAACACCCAAGACCACAAGGCAACCGAAAGGACCACCACTGGTTAGTGAAGCACGAAAAACAGGATTTTAGAGTTGTGTCCGTTCTCAACGTCTAATTTGTGTGAAAGAACCTTCCTGAACTTTCCCTTTCCATACCTAGTAATTAAACCATTACTCTGACTGGAGCAATTAGAGGTGAGTTTTTTTATAAAAACAGAAGTGATGGAAAGGATTCTACACATGAAGCCACAACCAGGAAGTGATATCAGCAACAGAACAACTAAAAAGGACTCCATTGGAAATCACAAAGGAGCTTAAGACAACACACTTCAACTGAAAACAAACAAACACATAGTGGAAAATAAAAACAGAGGAAGATTGTATTACCTCACTCGCGCAGATACCTACATAATTCTCCTTTAGACTGGAGACCTGTTCCCATCTGTATTGGAGTGGTTTCTCGTGGGCTAATTTTGGCAGCTAAATAAGAGAATGTAACCTGAGGTGGGTTTTTTGTTTTGTTTATTTGGTGTTTTATTTTGAAAACGAAAAGTTAGCATGGAGTCTTTGAGAAATAAAGATAATTGAGAAGGAACTTGGCTTCTGAGAAATGTGCCCATTCTGGCATTAACATTCTGTTGAGCCTCTGCCTGTCAATTTTTAGGGGGTGGAGTTTACCCATTTTAGCCCAAAGGGCTTTGCCCAATGGGTAAGGCAGCTTCTTGAAAGGAAGCACATAACTTTTTAAAAATGGTAACGGGTTAAATATTCTTAGAAATCTATTGATTTAAAATACTTCCCTTCTCTGTTCAACTTTGTCTAAGCCCTTGTAAACTGAAGATCATCCTTTGAAACAAAGGATTCCACCACAAAGACTTGAGTTAGATCTATCTATAGATAGATAAATCTAGACTAACTATAAAGTTAGTCCTATCCGGATCGCTTAAAATAACAGGCACTTGGTTGTTCAGCAAAGTCTTACTGCTACAGTTCATCTTTGCACCTTTTGGAGAATGTGTGTTTATACGGAAAATCTGATGAATTCTGACAATGGAAAGCAGTGATTCTCAAACTCGGAATTGCCTAGTTGGGTGCTTACTAAAATGTCAATGTATTTAGGCACCCAGCTCATCCCCCCATCCCCCCACCAAGACTGAGTTGTATTTTTTTGCGTTTTTCTTTTTTTAAACATCTGTTTCAGGAGATTTTGATAAGGTGGTGTAAACTTTTTCAAGAAATATAATTCAGTAAAATTCAACTTTTATGTATTGGACCTGGCTCACAATTCTTTACATGAGTCAAGGTGGGGGGTAATTATTACCTAAATCTTCTTAATCAACAGGGAAGTGACTTTAAAAAATTCATGGACTTTGTTTTTGAGCAGTTTTAGGATTATAGAAGGATCGGAGGGGAAGCATCCCTTCACTGTCCCCCTCTCCCCAGTCGCCTCTAATATTTACATGTTGTATTAGTGTAGTCCATTCGTGATGATTGAAGAGCCAGTATTGGAAAGTGACTTTGAAATGACACGGCCAAGGACGAGTACATTACTGACTGGGTGGTTGCTGGGAACCAAGCCACACCTGCACCCTCCTGGCCTGAACAAGCGGCCTGGTAATTTCTCCTGAGAGATGTTCTGTACAGATTAACACCATAATGACTGTAATTGTTTTGCACCCCCCCCACCTCTGAGCACAGGTGGCAGCTTCGCTCATTTGACTAAGCACTTTGGCTGGTGCCTGGGTCCTGCCTCCATCTTCGTTTTCTTTGCCACCCAGGACACAAGCTTTAAGGGCTTCAGTATGTCCACCTGTGAGCCAGGGCACACGAACACTAATTTATACTTTGACTCTTTCCAAAGGCAAGGGGGGTGGGTCTCAGGACATTTATGCCGGAGCACTGCTCTGAGGTTCAGGTTTCAAACACACTTGGATTTTTCCCAGAAGGATTAAAAAAGGATGCTTCATCCACTCATTCTGCAAGGCAGGTGGGGGATACACATTTTTAAGCTCAGTTTCCCCCTGTTGAGGAGCTTCTAGTCTCCCAACCAAAGAGAGACAGGGCACCAATAAAAAGACCCTTAAAACATACAGTTTCCTCAACAGTGTTAGGAATAAGGCACACCAGGTGGTTAGGTAGGGCTGGAAGCTGGATGAGTGGCCTGGCGTTTTGGGGGAAGGTTTCCCCTGGAAGACGTGACTTTCTGATTTAAGCTTTAAGGATGAGTAACAGTTGGCGAATCCCCTGGAGAGAGCCTCTCACACCACTTGTGGTGAAGAACCAGTCGTTTTTGTTTCCAATTTGCCCGATACCAATAGTAGAACCCTGCTGTGCCGGGTATGACTCACTACGAGTCTGACAGCACCAAAACTGGTTTATCCCCGGTTCAAAGAGTCCACCGATCATTCGCTTGGTGGTTGTGGCATTTTTTTAAACCTATGAAAGTTCCTGGACCTTTGCTCGTAGGTTTTCTACCTGTTACAGACAGGCTCCAGTTTGCAGGCCAGCACAGGGCCACGTGCCACCCTTTGAGGGCACCTCGAAGTTCGTTGGAAATGTCCCCACTGAATTCCAGTCTGCCTTTTAACAAGATTCCCAGGTGATTCCTGGGCACGCTCAAGTGTGAGGACCTGCCCTAGAGGAAACAGTATCAGGTGGGGCTGATCCTTCACCCATCTCACTCGCCTTTGCCTGCTTCCTTTAGATCTAGGAAAAGGGTTACATTTTTTACGGCGCAATTGGCCCTGTCCTCTTCCAGGTTACAAAACGGCATTCTCCCGCTGTTAGGAAAACGTCCTTTAACCTGACGGCAAGAGAGAAACTCAACACGGGAAGGCAGCTTCCAGAAATTCTGAGGAGCCTCGGTTCCCCGCTTTGATCTGGCCCCACAGCCGGGGCAGCTCGGCCGACCGCGCTTCCTTCCCCGGGGTCGCTCATCTGCCGATCTGCATTAATGAGATCCGTGTTGAGCCGGTTCCAGGGGCCGCTGAAGATCAAAGGCACAAAAGAATCCCCCAACCCCTCCTCCCCGGTGACTACTTGGTCTCGATCACCAGAGGGTAGAGTCTACTCCCCCGCCCACTCCTGGGCGGGGAGGCGGGGACCGGAGGAGGTGCAGCCCCAGCCTCGCCTTTCCCCTCCCGCAGCTCAGGCCGCGTTGGCCCCAGGCGGAGTGGGCGGGGCCGGCCCTGCGGAAGCGCGGGGCGGGGTTGGCTTTGGGCTGGGCTCCTGGAGGGGAGGGGCGAGGCGGCCGGGACGGGAGGGCCGGCTGAGTGGGCGGGGCTCAGCTCCTGGCGGGGCGGGGCGGGACGGGGCGCGTGGGCGGGGCGAGCGCTCCTGTCTGCGAGTCTCGGAGCCGCGGTGAGACGGCAGAGCCCAGGCGCCCGAAGCCTCACCGCGGCGGCGCTCGCGCGGGGAGAGCCACTCCGGACTCGCTTTGTGGCCGCTGTCCCCCTGTCGCGGCGAGCGCCTCCGGCAGGAGCGCACAGGGAGGGGGCGCGCTCCCGAGACCCCCGCCGCCCTCCCCCAGCCCGGGGGAAGAATGTGTCACCAGCTGTTCTCCGCTCGCGAGCGCTGCGCCCAGAAGTAAGGAACTTGGAGGCAGGGAGACAAAGGCTGCAGTTGGGACGGATGAGTTAGAGACTTGGGTTTGGGCAAACAAAAGGTGCGAAAGACGAGAAGCGGGTAAGGCCATGGCAGCGGGGGAGCCCCGCGGGCTCGGGTTCCTGGGAGTCGCGCCGTGACACGCATGGTTTCCCCGGACCGTCTGCTGGGCTGACTTCCGCGAGCCGGACGCGGGACTCGGGCAAGTCGGGGAGCGCCCTGGAACAATGGACAACTTCTTCCCCGAGGTGAGTGCGCTCGCGCCGGCCACCCTGCCGGGACCTGGCCCCGGCGCGCCGGGAGGGATCTGCCCACCGCGCCGCGCGCTCGCCGGGGACCCTGCCCAAAGCCCGGGAGGGCGAAACTTTGCGGGAGTCGCCTGAAATCACCCCCCACCCCCCGCCACCCGGGACTCTCGGGATGAGTAAGCCGGGGCAGGTTTTGTTTGGTCCCGCGCTCGGGGCCGTAGCGAAGGTGAGCCTCCTTCCGCGTGGGTGGCTGGCTCGCGGGTGTCCCCGCGGCGCCGCGGGCGAGGTGAGGCGCCCGGCGCCGGGGCCCCACTGCCTGGGTGCGGGAAGCCCAGGAACATGTTCAACCGGGACGTGCCTTTCTCCAAGAAAGTTCTGGTCTGGAATTTCCTTTGCAAAACGTGCCGGCTTCCTGTGAGAGGGGCGCAAACCCTTCCAGAGGAGACGGCTAAGAAGTGCGAGAAGGCAGGCGAGGGTTTAATCATTCACTGTGTTCTCTGCCTGCGGGACCTTTGGAGTCCGGGTTGCAGCTCTCACCGAGATGTACCCGTTCGGGGTTTGAGATCATTCCACAGGGGGAGACCAAAACATCATGTACTTGTGCTGACGGTCTTGGCCGGATTTTGAATTCGAATTTAAAGAAAGTCGTTTAGGGCAAACCATGATTATTTTTAAAGATTACACTGATGCCCCGTACAAGGTCATTGAGGGAGGGGACACGACGGTTACGTGAAAACCCTTGACTCGAGAACCTTTTTCTCCCTCCTCCCTGGGATCGAGAGTTACAGTGGTTTCTTGGCGTCTTCTCCTTTCTTGGTTGTGTTTATTTAATAGATTCTGTTTAAGTTTGAGGTTTGAAGTGGCTCAGAGTAAACTTAGTTGACTTAAAGGAGCCTGATGTGACTTTCATTGAAAGCCAGGGGATGTTTTGTGAATCCAGGACCGTTTGGAATCTTCCAGCAAATTACATTGGTTAGGGTTTGCCTCTGATGGTCAACTTGCTTTATCAGACTTAACTGGATATAGTATTTCAAGTCATTCAGCCTACTGGATGCTTACTTACTGTATTCTCAGACAACTGTTTTTAATGGCCAAAGTGATATATTCTTGGTCATAGTAATGTCCACTTTTTTCAAGTTGTATTTCCTATGTAATCCCACATTTGCTGTGAGAGGAAGGGTGGAAAGGAATGAGTCATCCATTAATTCATATTTTTACTTTTAAAGAAATCTATGGTTAAGACTATAGGTTGTGGTTTTTTTTTTTTTTTTAAACCTGTAGACTTTTGTTTTCATGACTGGAAGAAAGCACCAGAACTTTTTCAGGAGTTGTAGGTTAACCAACTATGAGGGTCCAATGGGCTGCGTTTAATTGCTTTCATCTGTAAGAAAACCTAGGCTCTGCCTCCACGACACTAATTCATAACTTTTTTTGGTTTTCCTTTTGTCTTATGGTTCCCTTGGGAAAGCTCTTGAGATACAGGATTTGTGTTTGGTTTGTTGGGGTTTTACTCCCCTTGAAGCCTGTCTGTGGACCTTGGAGGGAGGGGGGGTTGTGGCCTCCCCTTGGGGAGAACTCTGTCCCCTAGTGCAAGTGGGGGGAACTGCAGGATGACCTGCCCTCACCTCCTTTCCTTGACATACTTTTTCCTTATACCATATTTTGTTCAATGTGAGGAGACCTGGTTGTTGTATATTATTTTAGCGATTCGTATATAATATTGAAGTTGGCCTTTGGCCATCATTTACACCCCCTTCATTTCCTGGATGATGAATCTTAGCCTAAAGACTTTAAGTCATTTGTCTAACCTAGGGAGCTTATTGCAGAATCCAGAGCTTTTTTTCTCTGTTGTTGGTGACTTGAAATAAATTTGCATTTATTTAAAGTTATGCTTTTAACCTTGTGTTGTATTTGTATTAGAATATTTCTAATTAACCTTCAAAGTTCCGCCCCTGATTATAATCACTTTTGAGTGGGAGGCCATCAAGGCCGGAGGGGCAACATTGTGCTGTGTTAATTGGAGACAAACTCTTAACCTAGGTCCTGTCCCTCTCTGTTAGTGTCTTGTAACAGACCATCCTTTTGTTAAATTTGGATAAATTATCCAGTAAGAAAATCATGGCATGTCCTGTTAGAATAGAGACAGTAAGTGTGGCAGTGATATGCTTCCAAGGACCGCCAAACTGTAGAGACTCGGTAGTAGTGTCCTGGTAACTGGCATCTTTGCTAACTTTTTTGTCATTGTGATTTAGGCATAATGACTTGCTGCTCGTTGGACAACAGCTTGAAGCTAACACTAGCAATTGAAAAAAATAAACAAGATGTTGCATGTCTTATCTTTATGTGCGTATGGCCAGATACTAACAGAATGGGGACCTCTTGTGACTAGCAGCTGCTGTTTAGGGCTGGGCCAGAGTTTCTCAAACTGGGTGCCATTGACATTTTGGGTCACTTAATTCTTTGTTGTTGGGAGGCTGTCCTTTGCTATCCACAGCCTCTGCCCACCAGGTGCAAGTAGCGCCCCCAAGCTGTGACAACCAGAATGTCTGGGGACGTTGACGAATGAGCCACGGGTGGCAAAATCACTCCCAGTTGAGAACCCCTGAGCTAGCCCATGGAGCGTTGCCTCGTGGAATTAATTCCTGTGTGTGTTGTAAGCAGAGACTTCTTGCCTGCACTTGCCTGCTTTAAATAGCATCAGGCCTTTTCCTGTTGACCACTAAGATGCGTGGGAGGCTTGTGCCATCGGCGGATGGCTACTAACTTCCAGACGTTCCCCGGGATTGAAGGAGCTGAGTGCCCCACATCTCCCCCAACAGAGTTGTGCTTCCTTCATGACCTTACATTTTTATGGCTTCTCTCACTTAAATTGTGTGCACGCTTCTGGGAACACTTGTTTTTTTAGCCTTTGGAAGTAAGTTGTTAAATTTACTGTAGGCAGAAACGAAGTTGAGGTATGTCTATAACCAGCAGCATTTTTTTTTTTCTTCTTAAAAGCAAACAGAAAGGCTCGACCAAGTGGCAAGAATGTTTTGCAAACATGTTGTTGTTATTTTGAAGTGGATGCTGTTTCCATGTCCCTGGGGCCAAGTACAGCACGGAGGGTCCTAGAGGGGCCAGTAAGCACCAGTTGAACATGTAAATGAGCTTGACTTTTCTGTTTCCTATTTTAGGAATAGGTGTGGCCTACTGGCTTTTCAAACAAAAGATCTTTTGAGGATTATTAATGGGACTTACATGAATGCTTTGATTTTTCAGAATATGTAAAACGTACACGAGTATGAACCCAAATACAAATATAGAAAGCAGGTTATTACCGTCTTAAGATTTAAATTGCTCCTGAAGACATTTCCGCTGCACCTATTTCTTACGACCTGGTTTGCCCTCCAGATGTTAGGTGGAATCCCTTACCTTGTTTCCACTTAATTTGCCAAGGTGTCTTGGTTTTGGTGGTTAACCTGGAGCTGTTCAAATATCTTTTTAAGCTGGAAGGAGTTCTGGAGCCTATTTTTCTTCCCCTTTTCATAGTTCTTTTGTTTTGTTTTATATCTTATTCATTGTCTTGGTTAAAAAAAGAAATAAGCCTTATTTTGGGGCGCTCCTTCCCTCTCTCAAGGACTTCCTTGTTCCACCAGTTCCTGAAGGTGACCCCCTTTGACCGCTATGAAGTAGAATCAGACCCTTTGCTGGTATCTTCTGTTCTCACAGTGGAGTTATGGTGCCTTGCCTTTTCTGCACAGTCTCTACAAATTTCTATTGTCAAATATTCATTTTTAGGCCCCTGCCGGTTTGGGGACAGCAGAGCCCGCAGGAGCAGCTGCATGCAGGACACTTGTTGCCAGCAGGGAGCCCTGATCCCCGGGGCCTGGCAGGGAAGGGCTGCTCTCCCCAGATCATGTGGCCTGCTGTTCTCACCTCTCAAATCGGGCATAGACTAGCGGCATAGGCCAGCGTGGAGGGAGGAGAGAGCAGTGTTTGCTTCTCCAGCGCTGCTGGCTTTGAATGGGGTCACCTCTAAGGACCTGAGCCTTGAATGTACTCTTCTGTTAAAATTGGTAGGAAATAGGGTACCTTATTTTTTCTTTTTTGTTTATTTTTTATTGAAGTGTAATTAACATACGGTGTTCTTAGTTTCAGGTGCACGGTATAATTCAGCAATCTCCGTGCTCATTGTGATTAAGTGTACTCTGTATCCCCTTCTGTCTGTTAGGGATACCTTATTAATGGGTTTCAAAATTTTGCATTCAGAGTAACTACCAAATAACATTTTCATGTCCTCTGCAGAGAACATTCAAGAATGAGCAACCAGTGACCTCTATGTTAAGCTTGACAATACTTCCCCGTGCCTGAATGCCCCTAGTTGGAGTGAAAAGGGTCTCATCCTTAAAAGTAGAAAAGATGTGGCTTTTGGAAACCTGGCTATACCCCTCTCCCCCGCGGGATCTTGGCTTTTCTGACCTTCCTGGGCTTTATTTCTGTGGGTATAATCATATCAACCTTGCATGATTATTAGAATTTGAGATGAGATTGACTTGGCACATGGAGCTTAGTTAGAGTAACTAAGTAAGAGTTAGTGGCTCTTGATGGTGAATGGAATTCCAGTATTCAGTGGTGCAGAGAAACCTTGGCCTTCGGGCTGTTCCCCAGTATCATTTCTTTTCCTAGATTGCATTTATTTTCCCCCTTTCAACCTGTATACTTCTGGCACATTTTCCCTTTCCAGAGTTCTGTCTGCATCATGTCTGTATTGCTAATAAAATCAGGCTCACATTCCGTCCTCTGATTTTCCAGGCCCTCTGATCTTGCAACTCTTTATTCTTTTTTTCCCATGTGAGTTCTATTCCCGAGGATCTCTTACTGGTCCTACTCCATGCTTTTGTGCGCCCGTCCTCTCCGCTGATCGGATGTCCTACCTGGCTAGCTCCTTTCTTGAAACCATCCCTGACCGGTCTAGTTTACGGTGACCCCTGCCTCTCTTTCTTCCCTCTGAACTTGGCTCCTCCTCTTTCTGCCCTGGTCTTGTTAGGAATTTACCCTGGTTAGCTAGAGCTTTACATATCTTCTTCCTTTTCCCCCTTCTCAAGTGAATAAACAGAGCCTCAAGAGGTTGACTATCCCATTTATAAGTTTTCTCACCTCATTTGCACAAAGAGGTCCTTAAGGAAGGGATCTTCTCTTTCTATAGCCTTTATTTACCCCTTAAGTACAGATCTTTTTATGGTGGGAGGGGCGATGCTTTTAATGTTTTTCCTTGATTGTAGAACATTTTATAATTCTTCAAGGTCAATAATCAATATCACTAAAGTTTATAGAGAGCTCCATGTACCAGGCACGTTTTTGAATACTTGATACTTAGTAGCTCCTTGGATGCATTTGACAGCTCTTGGATTAAGTCCCCATGAACAAAGAAAGTGAGACAAGGAGGGGTTGTTAAGTAAGTAGCCCAGGGCCCCACAGTTAGAAAGTGATCATCAGGATTTGAGCGCACATTTGTGTTCCCAGATTCTCTGAACTCCTCACTGCCATTCTTGTCTGTCCTGTTGATGTCATTGCCTTACGCTTTTATCATTGCTTCTGGGCTCTTTGAAGTGCTGTATACAGTAGGTAGTTCGTAAATGATCTTTGAGTTAAACTGCCTGAGAGCTTGGGGAAACCCACACACTCCCGAAGCATTGAAACCTGGTGGGAAAATGTTCATCCTGCCATTCATTTTTATCTGGTTTGCTTTTTACTTTAGAAAGACCCACCTGCTGTTTCCTTGTGCAATGTGGTTGCAAAAGCTGCCAGCCCGACCTCATGACGATGGTAGGACGATTTGTGTAAGAAGATACTGAGAAGACTCGCTTTTTGAGTTTCATTAGAACTCCTTCGTCTCCCCAGTTCTGGCTGTCTCTTATCGTAGGGTTTCTCTTTGAGGTTTTCTGATGGAATGTTCGCTCTCAGTTCAAGATTCTCGTGTCCTCTCAGGGTTTCTCCTTATTGGTTTTGTTTTACTTGCTAGCAGCTTGGTGCTTGGGGCGTGATCACCCACAGCAGAGCTGAATGTTTCTCAAACAGCATCCTTGATTAAAACATCTTGCTGCCTGGCCGAGAGCTTTTCAGAAAATGTGTCCATCGGGTCTGGAGTATGAAACTTGAGTCCCCAGTTTAAATCTAGCATCTCTTGTCATATGACATCCTATCCATCACCTGACTCTGCCAGTTATGGGGGGGGGGGGTGGAAGTGGGGTTGGGAGGGAGGTGTTAGGGCTCCTGTTGAAATTCAGCCTGAGCAAGTGGGGGACACCTGGGTGTTGTAAATTTAATAACTCTACCTTCACCCAAGCTTCAGTATCTGTTCTTCAGGATTAAAGTCATCCAAGTGTGGGGTGCCTAGGTGGCTCAGTCATTAAACATCTGCCTTTGGCTCAGGTCATGATCCTTGGGTCCTGGGATCTAGCCCCGCATCAGACTCTCTGCTCCGTGGGGAGCCTGCTTCCCCTGCCCCCGCCCCGCCCCACTCCCATTTGCTTGTGTTCCCTTTCTCCGGTCTCTCTCTGTCGATTAAATAAATAAATACAATTTTAAAAAATATATATTTTTAAAAAATCGTCTCAGTATAGGGGCACCTGGCTGGCTCAGTGGGTTAAGCCTCTGCCTTCGGCTCAGGGCATGATTCCAGGGTCCTGGGATCGAGCCCCGCATCAGGCTCTCTGCTCAGCGGGGAGCTTGCTTCCCCCTCTCTCTCTCTGCCTGCCTCTCTGCCTACTTGTGATCTCTCTCTCTCTCTGTTAAATAAATAAATAAAATCAAAATTATTTTTTAAAAAATCATCTCAGTATAAAAACATTTTACATGCGGAATTTTTTTTTTTTAATGAGTTATTAGCAAAGAAAAGGTAGGCGAGGTTCAATTTTTGCACTTTGGGGTTGGCTTATCTTTACCACTTGTTGGACATTTAGAGGTGAAGATAAAAGATTTAGAGGATGTTACAGTAAAATATTAGCTTTTTTACTTGAACTGTTACCCAACATAAGGTCTGAAAATGATCCCATAATTGTTTTAAATGTCTCTTTTCTTTTTTCTGGTCCATTAGTAACATATGAGCAGTACCCGTTGACAGTGGTATACGTTATGGAGAGAGGTGGTCTTATCTCCAAAAGCCCGTGTTTGTGAGGTCTACTTTTCCTGTGTTTAAATTTAAAAGAAGTTTATCCGTAGCCCACATGCTCACGTGTGCAGCGACCCCTTATCTTTGGTTTCACTGTCTTCTTAGATATTTAAATTGTGCTTTAAAAAACTTTTGTTAAACATAAATTTACTATGTCGTTACAGACCTAACTATGTCAAAGTAATGTACTATTTGCCATGTCATTCTTAAATCCATTTCTTCTTTCCTTAATCCTGCAAAAAATATGTACTAAATTTAGAAAATTCCAGAAGCGAGAGACAAAAGTCTGGGTCCTACTTTTAATGTTTTGGTCTTTCCATACCTCTGTATATATGTTTCTAGAAAAGCACACCTATACTATTTTCCTCTTAAGAGTTGATTGCTAAAAGCTTTAAGTATCAAGAAACTTGGCGTGTGTCATTTTCAAGGTCAGGGGCAAGACTACAAATGTAGACCCCATATCACATATCTAATTATTTAAAAGTTATAAATCAAGCTTACAGACTGGTACATAAAATATTTGCCTACCTTGACACATAGACCTTCATTAGGACACAGTCAAAAACATTTGTGTGAGGCTATGGTTTTTATTGCTGGGAGGCAGCAGAATATCAAAGGTAAATGAAGATAATTATAGTTGCACATGTCTGGCCATTCGTTTGATAGGCCAGTGATGTTTGCATGAGTAATAGACATATAGTCCATAATATACTTTCCATAAATCCATTTCTCTTGCCCGTAGTTCAGCAAAATCACTAAATTATGTGGTTATCGTCAAGATTTTCACAATTTATGTTTTATGGACGGTGACACCAAAGTAAAAGATCTTTCTTAGGTCCTAGTGGTTCTTTGGTTTTTACTGAACTTGAGTTTGGAGAAGGCCTGCTCCGTAAGGCAAGACTGTAGTTATTGACATTATCAACAAAAATCCGTATAGTAATATTTTTCTTTTTTTTCAATAAAGTATAATTAACATAGTGCTATTTCAGGTATACAGTTTAATGATTCACCAACTATACATTACTCACTGTTCACCAAGATACATATACTCTTAATCCCCTTTATGTCGCTTATATAGCAGTATTTAGATTAAAGAAAAAGGTTGCATGTGATCATTGATTTTTGCAGAAAGAACTAAATATTTTAAGTTAATTATATAAATCACATTAATACTGTGAATTTTCAGTGTTGTTCCTAAAACTTTTCAATGCTGTGTACATTATAAAGAAAACAATTCATTAAAAATCTGTTTTCAAATGAAACTAGACTTTAATGCATCTTGGCCACAAAATAATCTGTAGAAAAATGTGTTTGGGGATAATGTGTGTGTGTGAGTCTTTTCCTTCCTAGTCTTACAATTTTTTTTTTTTTAAGATTTATTTATTTGACAGAGAGAGAGACAGCGAGAGAGGGAACACAAACAGGGGAGCAGGAGAGGGAGAGGCAGGCTTCCCACTGAGCAGAGGGGCTACATCCCAGGACCCTGGGGTCAGAACCTGAACAGAAGGCAGATGTGTAACAATAGCCACTCAGGTGCCCCCTTACAAATGTTTTTATTTCCTTAACTTGTATTACATATTTTCTTGAAATTTCAGGTTTTTGGTGGGTTTTGTTTTTTGTTTTTGTAAGGTTTTAGTTTTTTGAGAGCATGTACAAGCTAGAGGAGGGGCAGAGGGAGAGGAAGAAACAGGTTCTCTAGTAAGCAGGGAGCCCGATGCGGGGCTTGATCCTAGGACACTGGGATCATGTCCTAAGCTGAAGGCAGATGCTTAACTGACTGAGCCACCCAGGCACCCCTGAAAATAACATTTTCCACCAAAGTCCATGATTCATTCTTTGAGATACCTTTTTTTTTTTTTTTTTTTTTAAATGGTTGTTGTGATGGGCAGGCATACTCTGGAGTCTATAGCCCAAGGTAGGAGTCCTAGGTGTCTGAGTCCTCCTGACATATATCATCATTTATATGACCATTTCAGGTTGTTTCTAGTTATTTGCTTTTCTAGAAAACCACACCCGTGTTCTTATATCTAGATCATGGTATGCTTGTCTGATTGTTTCTTTAGGATAAACTTGCCTGGGAGTAGAGATGTTTGATCAAAGAATTGGTGCATTTTTAGTTAGATGATTTAGCAGTGAAAGTTTTATGAGAGGTGTCCCTGCAGCTTAAGTACAACAGGTACAGCCGAAAGGCAAGTCATGAACACATCAGGATGGTGAACACACATCCTGATGTGTTCATGACAGCAGGGATTTTGTGACTTCTAATTAGAATCTTAATGACCCACATTATTTCACAAAGGAAGTTATCACATAATACTAGACTTGTGTCGACTGTCAGGTTCTCCTCTGAGCTACAGAGGGGAGAGATGGTCTCAGATCATTACAAGCAGGGCTGGTGATTCACATCAAGCCTCAGAAGATCCCTGTGTGGGTGCCAAAGTTAAATTTAAGTCACCGAAGTGCACACGAGGGACCTGGCTTTACCTTGTGAGGGTGGGGTGGGGTGGGGTTAGCATTGGCCATTGGTTTTGGGAACTGTTCATGGATTTTTCTTATAATTCTCATTCTTTTGTACTGTAAATATCCTTGTGTGTTAACCCCAGGCCACAACAGCAACAAGATGGTGGCGGTTCTAACTGTAGGGATTTAGGGAACCTACAAAACTGTGTGTGTGTATGAAAGCTTTTTCTTATTTTTCACCCCCATGAAATTTTTGGAGTGAGTGTTGAGTGAAAGGTGAAATAATACTGCCCCTTTTATAGTATACACTGTTGTCATTTAATACAAGTTTGCATCTGCTTATTCCCACCCCCATTTCATTCTTTAAATGATGGCAGCTAAGCCTTCTTGGGACGCTGAAAAATGCAACAGGATATTCCTGTCATCCCCCAGGATCTCAGCAGGATGGAATGGAAAGGGGATTTTTTTTGATGTAAGCCAAGACGGCTAAGGCCATCGAGAGTGTCCTTCCTGAGTGGTGAGTTGAGTCAGGCCTATGGCGGTGGCCGCAGGGAGATGGTCTTCCAGGTGAAGGCTGTGGCCAGAGAAGCCAGGCCAGGCAGCGGCAGGCAGCTGTCTCCCGAAGGCTTGTCACTCCAGGAGGAGCTGCGCACTCAGGTCCTGAGACTCAGAACTCCACCGGGAACGTCACAGTGCAGAGATGCAAAAGCATCCCTCTGCTTCTTGCCCTCGGCTGACCTGGGTGTTTGGGAGGAAAGCCCAGTGAAGACAGCCCAGTGTGGGAGCAAGGGGAGTCTTTCCCCCAGTCATTTCTTAGGGGGCAGGGGCTCCTCCTTCCTACTTCTTACTGCTTCTAGTCCTGTGCTTTGAAAACACAGTTTGTCGGGCGCAGGGAAAAAAAGAAGAGACCAATCCTCTGAAAAGGAACTCTTTAACTTTGCTAACCCCCCCGATGAGGGGCTCTTGATCCCCAGGGACTGGGCCATCTCTAGCTCTCCCAGCCCCAACTGCCTTCACAGCTCCCGCCGGTTTCCCTGCCGGCCCGCTGTGCCCTGCCCGTCCCCACCTTGCGCCCCTGACCTTGCTGCCTCTTTCCTAGTGTAGTTACCATACGAGCGGAGAGTGCTTCCTGAGCCCTAGGGAGATGCCCTGTATTCTCCTCACCACCCGGCTTGTAGAGCAAAGAATTTCTTCGCCTACGAATTTTCTTCATACCTCTGTTTATTTTGTTGTTGTTGTTTTGTTTTTTGGAAAAATGCTCACTTGTTCTTGTTTTTTCCACGAGGAATGTGTGTAGAGTATGATGAGTGTTTCAGCAATAAGTAGGTGAGCTGTGCTTACAAGTGTAAGAGACTTTTTTTGTTTAAACTACTTTATATATAAGGTAAATCTATGTATATGCGTGCACAGGTGCTTGTCCGTGTCACGTGCACACCTGCGCACAGTGCTCGCTCCTGTGACACATGTGCATGCACACATGTGCACGTGGGCACTGTGCAGCCTTAAGTGTAACATGTGCACACAGGTGACACATTCACACCGGTGACACGTGTGATTACACACGTGCTCTTGTGTGTAACACGCATGTATACACATGTAAATGATGCATGCTCGTACACACGAGCACACAGTATGAACCCACCCACGTAATATGGGTGTACACATGTGTATATGTGCATACCCCCATATCTAACACACGCGTGTACACACACGTGCATGTAAATGCACTCAAACACATACACGTGTTAGGTTTAGCATCGCAGTTCCAGACCATGAGTCTGTCACGGCTATGGGTATGGGAAACGAAGTATCTCCCCATGGCTGTGCTGCCTAAGGGTTTGGTCCACATCTAGTAGGTGAATTGTTTGCTGTTGAGAAGTTTTCAGTAGGCAGCATTTCTGAACTGCTTACAGTTTTCTATGAAGTTAAAGGTTAGAAAAGCAGCCTCTGTACCTTTTCACATGTTACTTGCTCTGTTAGGGTAGGGCCATCAGAATACTGCTTTTTAACCAGAGGTCCTGGATTTCCTTACGATTTTCACTGATTAGGGATTTTCTCAAAGGTTCCAAGTTCAAGGACACGAATTCTGGTGCATACTGTAAATTCTAGCACTAAGGTTTTCAGACCTTGAGAATCACTGAAATTTCAGGTGTTTCTCTTGGTAACATAGCTTTTTGGCTGTAACAGGTTCCTTCTTGCCTTTGGACAGATCTGTTAGGTTGCTGTAGTTTAGGTTCTCAAACAATATTTGCTTAAGATTCTCATTGAGAAGGCCAGTGCGTCTTTTCTGTAAATATCAATGGAATATATAAATATGTGAATAAATAAACCATACATAAATAAGTGAAGATGAGTAAATAGAATAGAAAATGGAATCTCCTGTTGTTTTTCAAAGTCTGTATCAGAGGAAAAACATCTGATAAAATGAGCCCCTGATTATATGATCAGGACGAGGTGCTTCCGTGCAGTATCTTGGAGATGAAGCAAGCAAGGCAGGGCCTCCTGGTCCAAATTGTGGAGGGCAAGTTGTGCATGTTTGTTCACCATAGTTTTTATTTTCCTGTACCATCATAAAAAAAGAAAAAACAACTAAAGCACAAGTCATCAGTTCTACAAGTGAAAATGGAGAGCAGACCTAGTTCTAGGTCAGCGGCCGCCAGCGGGCTGTAGGCACTGTTAACAAAATGGGCCTCTGACATTGCAAAATCCCGGGGAGATGGGAGGGCTCTCCATGGGAATGTAGCTCTGTCCTTATTTGCCTGTTATCTTTGTGAGATCAAGTAGATTCCTCTTCAGCTGGGGCACAGAGAACTAGGTGACTGTACCCAAGACCTATCACCAAACCGTGGGGTCAGAAATACAACTCAGGTTATGTCCTTCGAGTTTCTTAAAATTCTCCTGGACCCTTCAACCTCCCTCAGGTCCCTATGTGTGACTCTTCACAGTTGGCATGTGCCTGAGGAGCAGGGAAATAGGATCCCTTCTGAAGAACAAGATGTTACTGTAAAACATTAGATGAAGTTGTTATTCCCTCTAGGAAAGCAGAATTGTGGCAATTTCTTTCAAAAGATGATACATCCTGTCTTTAGCACAGCCCAGTTTAGGACAAAATTTTCTTTAAAAAAGAAAAAAAAAAAAAAAAAGGTGTTCTAGCTGTGTTCTCTAACTCAGATCAATAGTGTATTTGTCCAAGGGAGAAATATGGTGTATACTTAGGATTTGATATAATGTGGGATTTTGATAATGATTTGAATAAATGGAGCTTGGGGTGTGGCTAAGCCACAATACAGTCTTTTCAACCTCTGAGCCAGCCATCTGCACTTTCTGTTATTCATCTTAACTTGTGAAGATGTATTGATCACTTGATGGGGACTGTGCTGAATTCTTTACCTGGATTAATTAGTATAATCTTCCCAATACTCCTTTTTTTTTTTTTTTGGAGCATGAGAGAGACAGCAAGCCTGAGGGTTGGGGGGGTTACAGAGGGAGGGAAAGAGAGAAACTCAAGCAGGCTCCATGTTCAGCACAGGGCCCATCGTGGGACTCGATCTTATGACCCTGAGATCACAACCTGAGCTGAAATCAAGAGTCAGATGCTTAGCAGACTGAGCCACCCAGGTGCCCCAAATCTGCCCAGTAATCCTATGCAGTTGGTACTATCCCCTCTCTTCTATATATAAGAATAGAGCCCCAGGGGTGCCTGCCTTCGGCTCAGGTCATGATCTCAGGATCCTGGGATAGAGCCCTGCATGAGGCTCTCTGCTCAGCAGGGAGCCTGCTTCCCCCTCTCTCTCTGCCTGCCTCTCTGCCTACTTGTGATCTGTCTCTCTGTCAAATAAATAAATAAAATCTTTTAAAAAAAGAAAAAAAAAAGAATAGAGCCCCAGAGAAGCCAAGTAATTTGCCCAAGTTCATACAGCTGGGAAGTGATAGAGCTAGAATTTGGACCCAAAGATACTGAACTCTTTGGAACTTAAATTCGTTTGGAGGTGACGTCAGTAGTTTGTGTAGAGGGAGGTGAAGATAGATCTGTGTCAAAATCATTAGGGATGTGTATTTGCATCTCCCTAGAGAGCAGACCAAAGTCCTATGATACAAGACCAAGAAGTACCTACTTTTGCCAGAGACTAAAATAAGGAATGGAAGCTTTCCTGTAAACGAAGCAGAAACACGGCCTTGGTCGTTCTCAGGATGGCACCCACTGAACGTTCCTCCTGAACGAGAGGGGTTGCGGGCATTCTGTTGGGGAGAACGTTCAAGGACGAGTTCCTGTGCAATTTGTAAATTTCTGGGGAGATTTCCTACTGAAGATGGAGGTCATGCTGAATTTCCGGTCATTTTTCTTGGCTTTTGTATGTTTTTGATAAACTCCAGATTCCCATGAAGTGATGTTGTGAGAAGGCTTGTTTGCTTTGGAATCGGCGTGTGGTTTGCAACTCTTGCTTGTCATGTGCTTTGCTGATGGCTTCTGTCTGCCCTGCAGCTCTGAAATTCAGCTGTCCGATCATACTTCGGCATCTTCCTCCACAAAGATGGATAAAAGTCCCATTTCATTTAAGTTTAGGGCTTAATCTTTTTTTATGAAGATACTTTTAGGCTCACAGCAAGTGATAAAAATGTTTTTGTTTTTTGTTTTTTTTAAAGACTTATTTATTTGACAGCACAAGTGGGGGAGTGGCAGGCAGAGGGAGAGGGAGAAGCAGGCTTCCCACTGAACAGGGAGCCCGATGTGGGGCTCCTTCCTAGGTCCCTGGGAACATGACCTGAGGCGAAGGCAGACGCTTAACCGACTGAGCCACCCCGGCGCCCCTCAAGTGATAATAATTTTAAGAAACCACCATTTTGGAAAAAGGTCCTCCTCCTACTGATATAACATGTTTACTAGAGATTTAATGGTTTACATTTAAGTGAACTGTGCAAAGCTGTAATTCAATTAAGCTGGTGATAGGTTGACTGCTAATGTTTTGTATTCCTCATAAATGTGGATTTTATAGTTTAAAAAGTGCTAACACGTAAAAGAAGAAGGTAGCATGGTTATATCAGCAGATCTACTCTGTCATAACGTGCATAGCCAGAATGTTGCTAAGGGTTTGGTGGATCATTACTGGTGGGATTTGAATTTTATGCAGAGGAGTGCCTCTCACCTGGACAATTTTTCCTCCCTGGAGACATTTTTGGCTGTTACCACTGATCCCTTGATGTGGGAAGGGTACTGCTGGACCTAGTGAGTGGAAGAGAGGGATCCTGCTGAATGTCCTGGGATGCCCAGGACAGCACCCCACAATGTAGACTGATTCAGTTCCAATGTCAGTAGAGCAAAGACTTAGAAACCCTGATACAGAAGACTGACTTGATTCTATAAAATTCTACCCTTTAGTATTTCAGTTTATTGTTTTCTAAGTAAAATGATTACCACTGACATAATTTTCTATAAAATATTTTTTAGGGGTATGTGTGCATGGCTGTGAATGAGGCCTTCATCTGATTTTTAAATTTTAATATCCAAATTGATTATAGTGAATCTGTTGAAGTTGTTAAATTTACTATAGTAAATTTGTTTAGTCATGTTAGACATCTAGATTTATAGTTATATTTATTCCACAATTGATTTTTCTGGCATTCATGAAAAATAAAACATTTATTATATGTCTGTACATTTATACAGTAGGCTGTAATTTTTTTCTAGGCTTTCTTAGCTGTGAGCTTCCATTTGTCCTAAAAGACAAAGGGATAGACAGTAGGACAAGCTCCATGACAGAACACCAGGAGACCAACATGTAGATTTGAGATGGAAGAGAGCCGGAAGGGGCAGCATTAGTGCTCTGTTCTCTGGGCCTCTACCCACTTGATCCTTTTGACTCATTACCAAACACTTGTGTATTAACAGTGTCGGTGACACGAGGCAGCCTCTTGCGAGGGGTAAGTGAACCTTTACCAACAAACTCCACACCCTCCTTTCTTTTCTGCTCCTCCCTATTTTGATGAGTAAGTGTGTGATTTTTTCTTTTGGTTTAATTTTCACCTGGCGTGTTGTTTTTTTCAAGCCACCGCAATGAATTACTGAACGCTGGGTAAGGGCAGTTGAGTCAGCAGCCTGACCTTTAAAATAAATGGAAGAATACGTCTAAGTTCACATCGGACCTTCAGGCAGGAGGGAAATTAAGTTAGGTTCATCTTAAAGTTCCTGGATTTAGGGGCACCTGGCTGGTTCAGTAAGGAGAACGTGCAACCCTGGATCTCAGGGTCATGAGTTCAAGCCCCATGTTGGGCGTGGAACCTACTTTAAAAAAAAAAAAAAAAAAAGTTCCTGGATTTAATCTGTGATATAGGCGTGAGTTGTTTTCTTAGGTTCTGCTTTGTTGAGGTATGATTGGCATATAAAATTGTAAGTTATTTAAAGTGTACATTGGGTAGGCGTTCTTCCCATGGTCCACCTCACTTTTTCTCCCTCACTAGGACTAAACAGAAAAATAATCTGGTTTTCTGTTGACTTTGCTTTTTAATGTGGAAAACACCATAAACAAGACCTCTTCTTCCATGAACTTTTAGTGTCCTGTGTGTTTTTGTTTGTTGATTGGGGTCATTTAAATAAAGAGACTCTCAGGAGTCCAAATGGGATAATTTAGTAGAACAAAAGTCTGTACCACTGTCCACTGATGCAAAGTTCATTTACTAGGTGGATCATTTGTTGGGCGTTGGCTGACCCTGATGTGGGATTAAGGACCCTGGACATACAGTTCATGATAGAAATCTGGGCTGAATAGGTTGGTAATGAGGCTTTAGTGATGACATTGTCATCAAGCCTTGGACCTACTCCTCAGGGGACAGAGGCATTCAGCTGGTGAGAGATGTGTGCCAAGTACTTACTCACCAGCTCAGTTCATTCAGATGAATGATAAGAAACTTGAGTATGGTAGGGATTACTTTGCTTCAGAGATCACAGCTTGTTAGAGACCCACGTCGATGGAATTCCGCACGAGTCCGTTGTGGTCCCGGCATGCTGTGAGGCTGAGGCAGCTAAAGTTGGCCTCCCTCTTACACTGTTGGTGGGAATGCAAGTTGGTGCAGTCTCTTTGGAGAACAGTGTGGAGATTCCTCAAGAAATTAAAAATAGAGCTTCCCTATGACCCTGCAATTGCACTCCTGGGTATTTACCCCAAAGACACAGATGTCGTGAAAAGAAGGGCCATCTGTACCCCAATGTTTATAACAGCAATGGCCACGGTCGCCAAACTATGGAAAGAACCAAGATGCCCTTCAACGGATGAATGGATAAGGAAGATGTGGTCCATATACACTATGGAGTATTATGCCTCCATCAGAAAGGATGAATACCCAACTTTTGTAGCAACGTGGACGGGACTGGAAGAGATTATGCTGAGTGAAATCAGTCAAGCAGAGAGAGTCAATTATCATATGGTTTCACTTATTTGTGGAGCATAACAAATAGCATGGAGGACATGGGGAGTTAGAGAGGAGAAGGGAGTTGGGGGAAAATGGAAGGGGAGGTGAATCATGAGAGTCTCTGGACTCTGAAAAACAATCTGAGGGGTTTGAAGTGGCGGGGCAGGTGGGAAGTTGGGGTACCAGGTGGTGGGTATTATAGAGGGCACGGCTTGCATGGAGCACTGGGTGTGGTGAAAAAATAATACTGTTTTTCTGAAAATAAATAAATTGGAAAAAAAAAACTTTAAAAAGGAAAAAAAAAAAATAAAGTTGGCCTCTGGCTGCCAGTGGGGTTCCCACTGCTGCCTTACCATAGCCGTGATGTCAGGGTGGAGAGCGGTCACCAGAGAACACCGGCGAGGCACCACTGATGCACCGATGCCCCTGAAAGCTACCTTGGATGTATCTGGAAGCTATAAACCCAATAATAGGACATTTATGAGAGCTTATTGGGTGTCCTTTACGGTGCTAATCCCTTTACGTACATCATCTCATTGAATTTTCCGCTTGTTAGGAGCTATTGCAAGTCCCGACTACAGTCGCACGACCTGTTGCTTAGAGAAGTGCGGTAACTCGTTAAGTCACGGGGTGACTGCGTGGGGCTCCCTCGTGTCTGACTGCAGACACGGTGCACAGCTCTTCCGAGTTGGCATCTCCAGTCTGTCACTGCCCTCCCCGCCCGGTGCATCACCAGTGGCTGTGCGTTTATCAGATGTTTGGGCTTTTCCTCGTGCCACGTGGTCCTACCCTAGGCAGCGAGTAAATTTCAAGGTTGTTTCCATGGTCTGTGGGTGCACCGGAGGGTGTGTTTTGTCTAGGACGCCCTCGAATATAGGGCACACCTG
This sequence comes from Neogale vison, assembly GCF_020171115.1. Taxonomy (NCBI): domain Eukaryota; kingdom Metazoa; phylum Chordata; class Mammalia; order Carnivora; family Mustelidae; genus Neogale; species Neogale vison. The sequence continues at coordinate 303,594,664 of NC_058091.1, forward strand.
GGCTACCCACTCAGTATTCAGAAGTGAAACAAAAAGAGTGACTCGGCAGAAGTCGCAGGCCTACGGAATGAGCAGTGGCAGGATTAACAGTGATGGGCCGCATAGGCTTCCTCAGACGTCGCAGGTGCCAGTGAGGACATCCTCGTGAGACGTTATGATTTTGCTGGCCCCTCTCGAGTACCACAGATTTACTGATGTTGGATGTCAGGTTCCCTCAGGAGTGGGCACTGCGGGTCTCGGGGTGGGTCTCGGGGTGGGGTGGGGGTTGTCTTCCAGAAGCAGTTCATGAAGCTTCCTGGAGAAGGTTGTCACAGGTCAGGATCCCAGGGAGCGGCTGCGTGGCCCGCAGGGGGGACCTCCAGAGCCCACACTGGCGGCGGGCTGTCTCAGCCTGGCTGCCTTCTCTCTGGAATGTCAAGGTCTTCGTCATTCTGTCAGGAGCACACAGAAGTTGGGGGTGTGCCTTTGTCTTTTCTGACCTTCTTCATTGCCCAAGTCCGTGTTCCCCGGTGCGTGCTTCCCATGAGGAGCCCAGGCTAGCGGGGTGCGGGGTATTATTTTTTGCCTGAACTAACTGGAATGAGACAAGCCTTCGGCACTGAGTGACAGAGAGTAAGCCACGTCATGGAGAGGATTCCTGGTGTTGTGTCCCACAGCCACGCCCCCCACTCCCGCCCCCGGCCCAGTGTAGGTCAAAGCTTTGCTTTCCCTGATGAATTTGGAGCTCGGATGTTTGCCGGCCTCAGTTTTGAACTTTGATACATATATGTCCTAGCTCTCGTTTGTCCCCTTCTGAGTCCTGATGTTGTGGTCCCCCGGGGCCACACCTGAACTCCACGCTGCACACCTGCTCCTGCTTTGGCTGCTGGCGACTGCCCGGGGTGGTTCTTGCTTCTGTCCCTCGCTGGCCGCCTCCCCAGTCTCCGACCTGCTGCTCTCCTGGGCTCTCCGCGATGACAGGCCTCATTTTCTTCCTTCAGTGTAAATTCAGTGCAATTTCTTAAAAGATAACTTCATTCACAGACCTTTGAAGAAGACAGTCTGATACCAGGGGTCAAACGTGCAGTTCGTTGTGCAGTTTTGGGTTTCAGGTGGACATGCCAGGAGAAGCGAAAATCGCACCAGCAGTTCACGGCCCAAAGGCCTGGCTTCCTGTCCACATTACCAAGTGTACAGCTCCCTGCTTTATTGCTAGTCAGAGGAAAGTTGATTATTACTCAAGGTTTGGGTTTTTTAAATTAAGAAGCAAGAGTTTTAAGAGCATATTGATGGCTGCTTGATGGCTTTTTTTTTTTTTTTTTTTTTGAGTTTTTAGCACCTTTCAATTCTGAGTATGGAAACTTTTATAATCGGGGAAAAAGGAACAATTCTTGGTATTTGTGTTAGGGTGGCAAAAAAGAATGGAAGCACAGTGAGACATGTAGACTTTTCCTTGGTGAACTTTATGAAAACCAGGGAGAAGATAGAAATAAACAGAATTTTGCATTCTGGTGTTCGGTTGGCTGCTGTCCAGGAAGCGTGCCTATAGCTCAGGAATCATCCCAAACCAAACTAATGGAAAAAGTCTGACTTGCTGGCTGCTGAAACTCCGTACTGAGGCAGTGACATGGGTGTGTGCGCTCGCTCACTAGTGCTGGGGCGGGATGGAAGCCGAAACCCCGGCAGCTAGAAATAGAACACTGACTTGGGTGGCTATAATTCATGCTTTTAAAACAAGGCTTTATTCTGCCATTTGGTCAGAATTGGGATATGATTCAATATGTTATATCCAAGACTGGCCTAAAAATGAATGCATTTTCCTTTCGATGTGAGCCAAGTTTAATTAAAGAGCACTGCTTGACAAGCCCATTAAATAATTGAAACCCTTCCCTTCAAAAGTTTACTTTGAAAATAATGCATTTTTAAAAACCTAGATCGAGGTGCAGACTGACAGTTGCAAGTTCCGGCCCATAGGGATCAGCAGGTGAACGAGATGAGTAAATGTGCGTTAGGGAGTGGTGGGGACTGGTTTACCAGAACGTACAAACCTGGGAGAATTTAAGATTCGGTGTTGCTGGGCTTCCTAGTTTTATTTTGTTGTCTTTTGTTTTTGTTTTTTTAAAGATTTTACTCATTTATTTGACAGGGGGAGCTCCTCGGGTGGTGGAGAACACAAGTAGGGGGAGTGCCGAGAGGGAGACACAGGCTTCCCGCTGAGCAGGGAGCCCGATGTGGGGCTCGATCCCAGGACTCTGGGATCATGACCTGAGCCAGAGGCAGATGCTTAATGACTGAGCCACCCAGGCACTCTTGGGCTTTCTAGTTAAAGAGAGGCCACATATATAGATTCCTGTGAATTGTCCCAGTTTGTAGAATGTTGGTAAGGAATGCGGAACATTTTGGTTTTTACTGAGTGGGCCAAACAAAATTTGACTGGGGTTTCTACCCTCTAAGCAGAGGAAGGGAATGGAATGGGCTATTTTCCTTCAGGTTGGTTTTAGCCTGTTTCCCCAAAATACGATGTTGTAAAACTGTTTGTGTATGGGTGGTATGTAGGTTAAATTTCTGCCTTGCCAGAATGGATCCCCATTTTATTGAGTCTTTTTGGCCCATTCTTTATATTTTACTTGGCTAATCTAGGGGTGGAAGCTGGATAATCTTGTCTTTTAAAGGGGGGAGGGTGGAGAGAAGTTTTACTTTGCAATTTTAGAAATTTACTTTGCTTTGCAGAGCTGTGAGGTGTGAAAGGTTGGATGCCATACTGGTATTCTGTCCTGTTTCTCCTGGTCACTTAGTGTTCACTCAGCAAGACCGAATTCTTCCCTGTGAGTGTGGTGTAGAGGGGAGGTCGTGGAAGCAGGCTGCTTGAGTTTGAATGCTGTGTCCTCCCGCTTGCCGGGTGGATGGCCTTGGGCAAGCTGCCGGCCTCTTCCGTGTCTCGCGCCTCCCGTTTGTGAAATGAGTTTGATGCGAACTCTGCAGTCTTAGCTTGGGCTGCTCAGGTAGAGTCCTGCAGACGGGCGGGGCCTAAGAAGCACAGGTGTACTTTCTCGCAGTCCTGGAGGCTGGAAGTCCAAGGCGGAGGTGCGGGCAGATTCGGTTCCTGGTGGGGACTCTTCTCCCGTCTTGCGGAGGGCGGCCTCCCGGTTGTGTCCGCACGCGGGGAAAGAGATCTCTGGTGTCTCTTCGTATAAGGACGCTACTTCTGTTGGGTTAGAGCTGCACCCTTATCACTTAATTGAACCCCCAAATGAAACCTGAACATTCTGCACTCACCCCTTCCCCCCGCCCTGGCAGTCTCCGGTGACCCATAGCATTACGCACTCTGGGTATTTCATGGACACAGAAATGTGCCCTTCTGTGTCTGACTGCTTCCACGTGGCAAGTTTTTGAGTTTGGTCGCTCATAGGAGTCCTTCATTCTTCTTGATGGCTGAATACTATTTCGGTGTTGGCTCTGATTTTATACACGTGTGTGTCAAACGTGTGTTGTAAAAATGTCTCTTGATATATTTTACCTGTGTAATGTCTGTTTGTATATGTTGATTTCTGTCGATCAAGAGGTTCTCATTTAGAGAGACTGGAATGGAGATATGTGTGTGTGTGTGTGTGTGTTTAAGATCTTTTTTTTTTTTTTTTTTTAAAGATTTTTTTGAGAAAGAACGATCAAGCGCAAGCTAGAGGAAGAGGGACAAGCAGGCTTCCCACTGAGCAGGGAGCCTGATGCAGGGCTGATCCCAGGACCCTGAGATCGTGGGTTGAGCAGACGCTTAAGGGACTGAGCCCCCCAGGCGCCCCTGGGTGTATCCTGTTCTTAAATACAGAGTCATGGTAGTTTTAACAACTGTTCCTACTTTGTGCCTCTATATTCAGTTTGTTGAACCAATGAACTTATTTTATTTTATTTTTTTAAAAGATTTTATTTATTTATTTGACAGACAGAGATCACAAGTAGGCAGAGAGGCAGGCAGAGAGAGAGAGGGAAGCAGGCTCCCTGCTGAGCAGAGAGCCCGATGTGGGGCCCGATCCCTGGACCCTGGGATCATGACCTGAGCCGAAGGCAGAGGCTTTAACCCACTGAGCCACCCAGGCGCCCCAATGAACTTATTTTAAATGCTTTATCCATACCTTGCCAGCCAGAGGTTAAAGTCTTTAGAAAACCTGTTGTTTCATTCCCAGACGCCTACGGTTCATCTCCCAATGGTCAGCTGGGTTTGCTCACTATATTTTATATCAATTTTTATATTTTATATGAATTTTAGATTGATTTCATCATTTGCCTGAAATGTCTGCCAAGTGATGTGTATGTACAGATTTTCCACTTACAGCCACAAAAGAAGACCTTCAGAGGTGTTTTTTCATTTTTTTGTTTTTTTGCTTTAGTTTTAGGTGATTCATCAAGGTTTTTTTTGTTTTTTTTTTCTAACAGGGGTAAAGATAAGGCTTATATTACATTTTTTAAGGAATATTTAAAGCTCAGAAAAGGGAAGTCACGTGGAGGTAGCTATATGCGTCCTCTTCTTGGTAGCTCACATGTGGAAATTCCAAAGCATTATTTTCCATATTTTTTTTTATAATAGTTATATTAAAAAAACCAAACCTTGGATTTTTTGGTAGCCCAGTGTGGAGCCTACTTTAAAAAAAGAAAAAAAAAAAAAAGCATTACATATACTTTGCTTTTTTCCACACTGAAGTTTTCTATTCCGTGGAAAGGTTTTTTAGAAGACGGAGAATAAATCTCCTTACATAAATGTTGTAACACAAAAGTTCTTTTAATGTTGTCTGTGTAATCCTTTCGGATGTGGTGGCAGCCATTGGGCCTTATCTGGGATCTTGATAAATTACCCTCTGGTTTTTCTTTTTTTAATAAAGCACTCTATAGGTGCCTGGGTGGCTCAGTTGGTTAAGCCTCTGCTTTTGGCTTAGGTCAGGATCCCAGAGTCCCATGTTCGAGTCCCTGCTCAGGGAGTCTGCTTCTGTCTCTGCCCCTCACCCCGTTTCTTTTTTTTAAAATTTATTTTTTATTTATTTTCAGCATAACAGTATTTATTGTTTTTGCACCACACCCAGTGCTCCATGCAATCCGTGCCCTCTCTAATACCCACCACCTGGTACCCCAACCTCCCACGCCCCCGCCACTTCAAACCCCTCAGATTGTTTTTCAGAGTCCATAGTCTCTTGTGGTTCACCTCCCTATACAATTTACCCCAACTCCCTTCTCCTATCTCCCCATGTCCTCCATGATATTTGTTATGCTCCACAAATAAGCGAAACCACAGGATAACTGACTCTTTCTGCTTGACTTATTTCACTCAGCATCATTTCTTCCAGTCCCGTCCATGTTGATACAACAGTTGAGTATTCGTCCTTTCTGATGGAGGCATCATACTCCATAGTGTATACGGACCACATCTTCCTTATCCATTCGTCCGTTGAAGGGGGGCATCCTGGTTCTTTCCACAGTTTGGCAACCGTGGCCATTGCTGCTCTAAACATTCCCTCACCCCGTTTCTGCATGAGGCCTCTCTGTCTCTCTCTCTCTCAAATAATCTTTTTTAAAAAAGCACGCTAAACGAAATGCCATCACCAACGATCTGTCAACGACTGAGTGATTGGAAGTGGTTTGTTCGGCCTTCTGTCGCGTTTGATACTCTCTCCTTGGTTTCCCCAGCTTTTGTTGTGCCTCCTGGGACCCCCACTCTTCTTCTGTTTCCTCTGCGGCCTTGTTCTGTTCCACACTCAGAGTGTGGCAGGACCATAGGAGCCTGTGCCCTGTGCGGACCTGTTTCCGTTCTTGGCTCCACCGTTGAGTGAGATACAGAGAGGCAAGCAGAGGGAAGCAGAGCAAGTAACTTTTGTCAAGGGGCAGTCGGAGGTTCTGGGTTCTTGCACGGGGGTAGGATTTCTGTGCTTCTGCATGGTAGTCAAGGGGTGGGGAGGAGGGGGGCAGGGGTGGGGCAGCAGATGGCCCCGAGGAAGGACTGGCAGGGTCCGCAGTGGCGTGGCCCCCCTTGGGTATGGGTGATGCGATTGTCAGATGTCGGCTTTCCACCCAGGGAGGGCAGAGACCCTTCAAGATACGGGTCGGGGAGGAGGAAGTTTGGTGAGAAGATGCTAAGGTTTTGACCATGCTGGCTTCTGTCATCCGCTTCTTGGAAGTGAATGATTTACAACTTCTCCCAGGTGGGATGCCAGTGTGCGGGTAACAGTGTTCTCTTCAGACCAGCTGCTCTCAGTGGGGATGGTTTCATGCCCCAGGGGACGTTTGGTGAGGATTCCAGGTCATTTTGGCTTGTCACAAGGATAACCCCATGGCTGGGGGTTTGCAAGTGAGTAGAAGCTGGGGATGCTTCCAAATCCTGAGGTGCCCGGGACAGCCTTCACAACCAAGAATTCCCTGGCCCCAGATGTTAACGTTGCTGATGTTGGAGTCCTTCCTGAAGTCAAGGAGCCACATTCCTTTAGTCCCAGGTGTGGCCCGCTAGTGCCCGGTTCCAGGCTGTAGTTGCGGGGGGTGCTGGGGGAGGACCATTCGGGATCCTACCCTTAGTTAGTGGCCCTGGGGATGGAGAGCAGCTGGTCTGTCGGGCAGCAGGTGCCTTTGGGGCCCGTAACAGATACGGGACACAGGCTGGGTGTGTGAGACACACTATCGCTTTTGTGAAAATGCCAAGTAGAAAGGATTTCTGCGGCTTCTGATGGGGGCTGCAGCTGAGGAGGTGTCTGTCGTCATCTATGGGTGCTTTCTTGTTTAATTTGCTCTGGAGGCTATGGAACAGGAAACTGGACTCCACAACGGTGGGCTTGAGCTCCTCCTCGGATATCGCTCTTTTAACAAGCGGCCTTGACTCCGCACAGCGCTTGCGCAGGACCCATCATTGTCGGTGTGTGGGTCAGGGCGCAGGACGATCTGTGTGGCAAGGCTTTCCCTGGCCCAGGAGCACCTTTGAAATCGGGACTTAAATTTCTTCGTTCTCCCCGTAGCAGGGAGTTTGTTCTTTAAAGCGAACAGAAAATGATGGTTGGGGTCATTGGACTCCAGGGAGCCATCACATATATTTGAAAGTGGGTTACTTCGAAGGTGACTCTGTCTTTTGCTTTGGCAGCCCCTAGAAGCAGGACTTTCACTTTGTGACAGCTGTCTATCAACACATCTGCAGTGGGCTTCTTTTCTTCCCCGGAAAGGCTCTGAGTTAGGAGGGGCGCTCTGGGCTCTGGTTGCCGGGAGCCACTGGCCTTGGAGTGGGAGAACATTCCTTTATTGCCCTCCTGCCCGCTCTCCCCTGGAGAGCAGTGGGACTCTGGCTGCATGGGTAGCAACAGTTTGGTAGAAGATGGTTTCAAGGTCAGGAGCATGATGATTTATCCTCAGAAGACAGCAGTAAGCTCTGCAGAATGAGACCAGACAGATGTATGAGGTCTTCATTCTTGGAAGCATTTCCTTCAGAGGGTTTGGAAACTGAGTTGTGTGTTGATTTGCTTAAAGACAGCCCTACCCATCTCTGGAAAAAGGGACTTAGGCCGCTGTCCATGGCCAGTGTGATCCCTGGCCTCCTGCTTATCTGTGTCAGATATGGAAGCCTCCTCTGATAGAGTCTGGACTGTTCTCACGGATTTTGTGATTCGGTGCAGAATGAAACTCGACATTCTCAGCGCAGGCTCTGTGTTGCAAATACTTGAGCTCAAAGCACACAGGTCCTCCCTCCCGCTTCAGCACACAATTCCCTTTTGTATTTTTATCTCTTTTTGGGTCGATCCTCTCTCTGCATTTGTTGATGGCTGTTTTCTGTATTTACTAGTTTCGTCTCTGATTAGACTCTTTGCAAGAAGATGGTCTCTTGTTCAATTTCAGGCTGCCCCACTGTCCTCGCTGCCAGGCGGGGACTGGGCTGACTGGGCTACTTTACTAATGTTTATTCCCTTGGGGTCATCCCTTAATTGCTCTGTGGATTCGTGTTTATGGTTTGCATTTTGGAAAGTAGGAAACTGGGGCTCAGGAAAGGAGAGTGGGTAAGGCAGAAGTATATGGGTTCCGCAAGGATGCACTTGCCTGGGAGCCAATAATTTTATCATATAAATTACACATCAGTAGCACTGATGGTTAAAAAAACCAGTAGCACTGGTTTAAAAAAAAAAGAAAGAAAAGAGACGGGCACCTGAGTGGCTCAGCCAGTTAAGTATCTGTGTTTGGCTCAGGTCATGATCCCAGGGTTCTGGGGTTGAGTCCTGCACTGGGCTCCTTGCTCAGTGGAGAGCCTGCTTCTCCCTCTGCCTGCTGCTCTCTCTGCTTGTGTTCTCTCTCTCTCTCTCTGACAAATAAAATAAAATAAAAAATTAAAAAAAACTTTACAAGAAAAAAGAAGAGAAAAACCCCACCTGTTGCCACCTCTTAGCTCTGGAACTTTGGGCAAGTTTTTCACTCTGTGCCCACTCTCACATCTGTTAAATGGGGGCAGTATTGGTTCCTTGCTCATGGGGGTTAAAAGTACACAGGTCGGTGCGCGTGAATAGCTTGGCGCTGCCATGTGCTCCATGTGTCCGCTGGTACCATCCTCCAGGCTTGCGTGGTTGGGGCATCAGAGGCTGGTCTCCTGGATTCTGAAGCTCATGTCCTCATCACTGAGTTCTGTGTCCTTCTTGGCCCCGGCACCGTGCCTTGTCTGCCAACAGGGCTAAGTCAATATTTGTAGAATGAATGAATGCTTTGGGAATTTGGGGGGGGGGTTGGGGTGGTGGGTCTGCGGGTGAAATGAATTTGCGAAGAGATGAGAACATACCTTGGATTTACGAAAGAAGTAGAGCACAGTTCAGAGATGTGGAAAATCCTTTGGCTTTCCTTTGCCTCGGCCAGAAGAGCAAACAGCTTTTCAGATCACTCGTTTTAAATGTGGAAAATACGGCTTCATGACAATCTGCCTCTCGAAGCTGCCTGGTGGTGGGAATTTCTAGTGTCCTTCCTGCTGTCTAGAAAATGAGTCTGCCCAGCACTGGGGGGTGGTATAGTAGGGCTGGAAAAGGAGCAGATCAGGTGCTGGGATTCTGAGAAAAGTAGCTCCTGAATGTTTATTGTCAGAAATTCCAGAAGGCCCGCGGTTCTGGTGTATGACCCAGGATCTGTGTGTTCAGGGTAGAGCTACCACTTGTAATATTGCTTTTCACAAATGTGAACCCCAAAATCTGTAATAGTCTTCATGGCTATTTAAATGCAGTAGAGGTAATCTTAGGGAAGGGAGTTGGGCACAAAAGGTCAAGGTCATTGTTATTAGGGCAGGGCTGAGAAAAGGTATACATACATTCTCTAGCAGAGCTTCAAGGTGAAGGGAGTTGATGCTGAAGTCTCCACGTTCTTAGGTCTTTGTTGGAAGGAGCCCTTCTGTCCTTCACCCTGCCTGGCAGAGGTGAGCCTCCCACTAAGCAGCGAGGCCTGGCATCACACAAGCTGCTTACTTATGAGCATACCTCGCTTTATTGAACTTTGCAGATACTGCCTTTTTATTTATGTATTTATTTATTTAACAGATTGAAGGTTTCTGGCAACCCTATGTTGAGCAAATCTGTTTGCACCATTTTTCTAACAGCATTTGCTCACTCTGTCTCTGTGTCCATTTTGTAATTCTCATAGTATTTCAAACTTTTTCCAATATTATGCTTGTTGGGTGATCTGTGACCACTGATTGTGACTTGTGATAAGCTCAGGTGATGGTTAGCATTTTTTTTTTTTTTAAGCAATGAAGCATTTTTGTTTTATCTTTAAGTAGGCTCCTTGTGCAGTGTGGTGCTTGTTTTGACCCCGAGATCCAGGGTCATATGCTCTATGGACTGAGTCAGCCAGACACCCTAGCAATAAAGTATTTTTAAATTAAATTATATACATTCGGTTTTTTTGGTTTTTTTTAGATACAATATCTCACACTCAACAGACTAGAGTATAGTGTAAATAACTTTTATATGCACTGGGAAACCAAAAAAATTCATGTGACTTGTTTTACTAGAGTACTTTTTATTGTGGTGGTCTGGAACCGAACCCACAGTACCTCCTTCTGAGCTCTGCCTGTACTGACTTGTTCCATCAGTGGACAGAAGTGCGGGGAGCAGAGGTGGCTGAGTTGGGGAGGCAGGCCAGGCCCTCCCACAGTGGGCCATGTCGATGCCCAGGCTAAAAGTGTGCATTGGTATTATTGGCAGAGCTGCCGGGAAAGGCTCAGGACAGGCTGGGTGGGAATGAGCTCAGCCTGGCTGAGATCTGAGAAGGGTGCTGGGGAGGTTGGAGGAGAGGCAGGGGGCCAGGATGCACGGGTCCTTGGGCCTTGGGAGGGATTTTGTCCAAAGGAAAAAGGCTTAAAGCCGGGAAGTGATATGCATTTTGCAAGAATCACTCAGACTTCTTGGTGGCACATAGATTAAACAGGGACGGAGCTGGCTGTGGGGACTAGGGTAGGGAGTGGAGTATGGGAAGTTGGTGATTACAGATGGCCTAGGTGGGCCTTTGTCCCCATGTGTTGAAAAGACAGTTTGTCTCTCAGAGCTGCTTACCTCCCTGCTGGGTATTGGGGCAAATTTACAAGATTTTCTGCAGTCTGTCTTCAGATCTCTACACTCCAGGCTCCAGACTAGCTTTTACTGTTACTCAAATTCATTACACTTCTAACCTGTAGTCCATGGGAGCCCCCATTAACCACACGTGCCTTATGCAGCACTCATTACATCTGCAAGACTCCCTTGTCTTAAAAAAAAAAAAAAAAAAGACTCTCATTATATTAAAAATATCTGGTCATGGAAGGAGGAGAGGGCAGGTTTGGGTGAAAGTACATACTTTCTCCTGCTTGAAGTAGAATTAATTGTCTGGCTTTATTTGTTTTAACTCCAAACCCCCAATAACTCAGATAATGAGTTGACAAGTGCAATTAAGAGGTCAAGAATTTAGAAAACATTGCTTTTGAAATTGTCGTAGAGTTTTGTGTTAACAGTAAACAGATATGTTTTTCTTCCTTCCCTTTGGTTAAAAAAAAAAAAGTCACAGGGCAATTTCTGTACCAAGTTCTCCAGAACTATTTTAATCATATACTGGGCATGTAGACTTATAATTCTTAAGGCAATTTTAATTTATTACCCTCTTATTCAGCAGTCAAGAGAAAGACCCCTCAGCCGCTCTCTCCAGGAGCGTGTTATGCTAAGGGAGGTTGGGCTGTGACCAGTGACCAGTGACCTGACAGTGATTCCTACATACCCTTGCTGGTCGTTCCTGGGGAACATCTGTATGTTTGCTGCCTAGAACGAGAACAAGCAGAAGACGACCTTGCTTTCATGTCCGTGTCTACACAGCACCGTCTGAGCTCACAAAAGGACGTCTCTAGATTCTAGATCTGTGTTGTCTGGCATTTTATTTTTAAAATTTTTTAAAAGGTCGGACGGGCTCCGAGAGAATGGCTGGCTAGAGCAGCCAGCAAGGAGCTCCTGAAAGTTTTATCTCTGGAGCCCCTGGGAGCTGTTTGTGATAATTCCTGCTTCTGTGACCCCCAAGGAAGAGACGTGCAACTTCCTTCGTGCCTTTGCTCTGGCGTCCCCAGGCCTCCTGCCGCCTGCAGGCAAGTTCTGCCTAGTGCAATCTGCTTATCTCCCCACCGGAGATTGATGACAGCCTGAGGGCACACAGACTTGTAGGTCAGCCCTTTCTTCCAACAAAAAGAGCTCCAGGAGTTCTGGAGACCAGTGGGGTCTGCAGAGTTGCAGTGCTGCTCTTCAGATGCCTGATAGCATCGGGTGGGTTGCCCAGATTGTTCTGACAGATTGTTCTCACGGCCGTTCTGTCCATGCTCGTTTTTTGCGATCCACAGGGTTTCCCTTTTTTTCTATTTACTTTTTTAAGATTTTATTTGTTTATTGGAGAGAGCACATGCACAAGTGAGAGCAAAAGCGGGGGAGCAGCTGGCAGAGGGAGAGGGAGAAGCAGGCTTCCTTTCCACTGAGCGGAGAGCCTGATGTGGGGCTTGATCCCAGGAGGCTGAGATCATGACCTGAGCCAGAGGCAGAGGCTTAACCCACTGAACCGCCCAGGTGCCCTCCACTGGAGTTTTGTTTTCTTTTGTATTTATTTTATTTTATTCATTTATTTTTGAGAGAGAGAGAGAGAGAGAGAATCACTATCAGGCAGAGGCAAGCAGAGGGAGAGGGAGAAGCAGGCTCCTGGGGCTCAATCCTGGGATGCTGGGATCATGACCAGAGCAGAAGGCTGACGCTTAACTGACTGAGCCACCCAAGTGCCCTCACTGGGATTTTTAAACTAAACTTCTCTTGGGAGCTCTTTCTGTGGAGTGAGCGGGTTTGAACCCATTTGTGTCTGCTCCTCTAAATGTCCCTAAATCTTGTAGCCAATGCCAGGATGTCCCCAAGGACTGCTGGCACTTCTTGCCTGGAAATTGGGGCGCTGGAGATGAGTGGTTGTTTCTCTAAGTTTCCAGGGCTTGATGACCAACATCTGTGGCATTTTTCTGGAGAACAAAGCAGTTTGGAGTGTACCATCTACGATGCATTCCAGTTTGTGTGGTGTTCGCAAGAGAGGACAGCACCTGGGCGTTCTGTAGAAGTCTGGAAGGAAGAAGATTTCATTGCCATGTGAAAAGCTGAGTCGGGGGCTTAAACACAGATCTGCAGGATATTTTGAGGGAAGCTGGTTTCACGCACAAGTGGGGCACTTGGATGTATCTTGGACAATCGAGGAATATTTGCAGCGGTGTCACAGACTCCCTAAATAATGCTAATTAAGGACTTTTTTTAGGTGATGATCAGCAAGCCAGCTGTGTAATAGGTACAGTATTGTGGCGACTTCTAAAATAACTTTTAAGTGATTTTTTTTTTTTAAATGGCTTTCAACTAATTTCAAAACAAACACTTGGATGGCCGAGAGTGTTAATGATTGAGTAAATAATTCCCACAGGGGAGCTGGCCGGCTTGTGTAGTAAATTACTCAGGAGCAATGCATTCAATTCCTGGACAGGATTTTATGTTCATAACTTCCTTCTTTCCTTCTGGTCTTCCTTCCCGGCTCGGCTTGGACCTGATGCTTTCCCCTCTAGGGGCAGCTCTTTGGATTAGTGGTTTGAAACCCAGAGCTCCTTGAAGCTGATGTTCTTTCTCCTTTGCGTCGGGTTCCAAAGAGAGCACCAAGGAGTTCAGACCAGATTTGAGAGTCATGGGATTGGTGAATTTGGGAGCGGGAAGGGAAGGGAAGGAGCCTTCCTCCGTCTGGGTGAGCACCCGGAAGGCCTCGTCCTACCGAGGGCTGGCGCAGAGAAGGGGCGCTTCCCCACCCCGACCGGGCCCAGAGCCGTGGTGGGGCCTCCAGGGATTCCAGTTGTGCGCATCTGGAGCCGGCCCTGGGGCGCTGTCCAGGTTTACAGGCTCCCCTGGTGTTTGAATCTGTCGCAAAGCCAGGGACGAGAGCCTCAGTTCTACGCTGTTTTCTGTCTCAGGAGAGTTTATTGGGAGTTCGCTTGGCTCCCGGTGTTGGTGGTATGGCATTCACGAGCTGCTTTCCTGCCTGCCTTGCCTTCCTTCATAAGCTGGTGGAGTGGAGAATGGGCCCCCTTTTGCAGAGGGGGGCAGCCAGGCCAGGAGGACTGCAGGAGGGGCAGCCAGGAGCTGCGCTGGGGAGTCTTGGCGACCCTGCTTAACCCTCTGTCCTGTCCCGCTGTCTTTTATAAGAGCAGCCCCTCTGCGGGGGGCTCGCTGTTGCGGGGCAGAGGGGTTATTTCCTGCATGCCCTTGCTTCCAGCCATGAGGCAGGCTTTTTACTGAGTGAGGTACCTGGGGAGAGGGGCTTCGGCGGTGGCTGCAGAGGCTTGGGGAAGGGTGGAGTGGGACAGCGGGGTGGCCGGATCTGTTCCGGGAGATGTCCTCCGGTCTCCCGCTAGGAAGCCGGTAGGAACAGGGGTGAGCCTGTTCTTACCACCCGTCAGTGGAATGGAAAGGGGAATAGGGGACCTTCATTTTGGATCAGGGCCACTTTGGTCTAGACAGGGCCTGGCATCCAGGAGTGGGAGAAGAGCTGACCAACAAAGAACCAGGAGGAACTGAGAGGAACTTTCCTTTAGCTTCAGGACGGAGAGCTTTGGGTGACCTGTCCCGAGGGGACCCAGCCCCATGACTTTAGCCCACCCAGGCCTGGCTTAGTCTCCTCCTCCAGCCCCTGTTTCTGCCCGCCCGTGGATTCCACTCAGGGAGATCCTGAGAACATCCAAGTTTTGAATGACCAAGTCTTTTGAACTGAGAGGGGATTAGAAGTTGATACCTCAAAATGACTTGGCCGCGGTCTTGTTTTATTTCTTGTTTTTATAAGAACCTAGTTGGAAAAGAGTCTGTTGCATTGTAAAACGATGTAAATTGGCCTGCATTTTATTGGGGAGGCAGTTTTAGTCCTTCGTGATTTCTAGAGCTTGGTGGGGAGAGTCTGAGACCTTTATTTTTTTCCTTGGACCAAAGGTGAATGCCTGCATTGTTCAGTTGCACGGAGCTGTTAATAGTGTACGGACGGTGATTAAGTAGAGCGGGTTAGCCACTTTACTTTGTCGCCGCAGCTCAGCCTGCTCTGGCACTTGGCTAATCTGCAGAAAATTGACCTTTCAACTTGGTTTCCACCTGCCCTAGGGGAGTCTGTCCAGCCCATCCCTTGTGTGAGGCCTGCTTCCTCTGTCAGCAGCCCAGGTGCAGGCTCTGTGTAGGTCTCCCCGGATGGGTCCTTGTAGCATCAAGCTCCAGTTACTTGTTTCTACTTTGTCGTCTGCCCCCCCCTGCCCCCGCCCCGAACTACAAGCTTCTGGAAGTTAGGTTTGTCTGTGGCTAATCTTTGGACTGGGTCTCAGTCCCAAGCATAGCATGTTTGTCGCTCCCTCCGTCGGTGTCCACTTCTGCTCTCTGTGGAGAATTCCTGACCATGTGCTCACCTTCGTTATCAGCCAGTTTGAGCCTCGCAGAAACCTGGGGGTAGGTGGTCTTCCAGTCTCTTCTGTAGCTGGAGAAATGGAGGTTAATTTGTCCCAAGCCACATGGCTCAGCTGTGGTGAAGCCAGGATCCCCATTCAAGCAGTTTGCCCCCCTGGACCGCGCCATCCCTGGGAACGACGACACTCCAGTCCAGCCACGAGAGAAACCCCCAACCAGGGAGCATTCCACGAAATACCCGATGGTACACCTCAAAGCTGTCAAGGCCATTAAACAAGGAGAGTCTGAGAGACGGTCACACACCAGGAAAAACCTGAGGAGGCATGTCAACTAGGGAGACTGTCCCAGTTGGGATTCTGGGACGGAAAAAGGACATGAAGGAGAAACTGGTGGAATTAACGAAGTGTGGAGCTTGACTTGAAGTTCCTTTGTTGTGACAGACGTGCCCTTGCCATGTGAGAGGTCGGCAATGGGGGGACCCGGGTGAAGGATGTGTGGGGACTCCTGTCATCTTTGCAACTTCTCTGTAAAATCTGAACGTAGCCTGAAATTAAAAGTTTATTGAAAACAACAGCAGAGGGACGCCTGGGTGGCTCAGTGCGTTAAAAGCCTCTGCCTTCGACTCAGGTCATGATCCCAGGGTCCTGGGTTCAAGCTCCACATCGGGCTCTCTGCTCAGCAGGGATCCTACTTCCTCCCCTCTCTCTGCCTGCCTCTCTGCCTACTTGTGATCTCTCTCTGTCAAATAAATAAATAAAATCTTTTAAAAATTAAAAAAAAAAAAAAAAGAGAGAAGAGAAGAAAACAGCAGAAACCACAAGCCCCACTGCTTTGCCCAGCTGGTCTGGTGTGTCACGTTCCGGTGCTTCTGCATCCTCACACCTTTTATTTAGATGAAATCTCCTAGATAGAACAAAACCGACATTTAGGTGATTTAGAAATGTTTCCATCCTTTTCAGCACCGACCCCCCACATCACGTTCCTGGTGGGTGTAGCTTGTATTTAGAAGTTACTTTTTAATCCCTCTCAACAGAAAAGCATCCACAGTTGTAGTTCTAGAGAAAAGGTTTGTTCATGTGGTTAGTTAAACTAGGCCTGTATGGTCTTGGATTCTCCAGCAAGGCATTCAGAGGGGAGCTGTCAGAGCAGTGGATGGCTAACAGCCATTCTGGACGTGACCGAGGGTGCCCGCCGCAAGACCCCGGAGGTAGATGTGGCCACGTTGTGTCGGAGAGCCCTGTGGCTCTTTAGCCCTTGGCTGAGCCTGCTCTTGCCATCTCATGTGATCTCTCTGTGCTCATACAGCAGGCAACGCGTGTGGCCCATCATTTTGTGCAGAGGGCCCTCAGGTCCTTGACCTAGGAGTCTATACCTTCAAAGGGAGCATGCACTGCGGTCTCTAAGACCCCCTGCTGAATCCCTCAGCGGTTCCCTTCTCTATGAGCAGTACGGTCTTGCAGAAGCCACTGTGTGCTTACTGAGCATGGAACAGGGCCCTGGGATGGGGTTTGGGATTGAGAGGGAATTAATTCTTAGCCCTCGTCTAGGGTGTCTGGCCCTATTCCTAGGTGCTGGAGATTGAACGGCATAAAACTAACCCATTCCTGCCTTATTCTGTCCTACATCAAATAGTCCAAACGCTGAAATAACGATGGTTTTGGGGATCTAAGGAAAGCATATAAAAACAGCTGTGGTCATTTGCAGTTGCCTTCTGGCTGTCTTCTGAATGTCGTGACATTTGTGTTACAAAAATAGTAACTGATACGTCTTTGCTTGTGAACCATGGAGACTCCATGAAAAGCAGCATAAATGGAAAAGAGGACTTTCTTGATGTCTGGAGTAAGGGAGGCCCCAGAAGGCAATGGCCCATGGGATTGCAGGATCCAGGGAGGGAATGAAGTCAGAGGTGAGTCTGTCTCCATTCCTGGTTGATCTCTCTTCCTCTCTTCTTTTGTTATTTGCAGTGTAATTCCCATATCCTAAAATCCACCCTTTTGAAATGCCCAACTCAGTGTTTATTTTGTATATTCGCTAATTACTAGTACTAGTGTATCAGTACATGTTCATGTGAGAATAGACTAATGGTTGCACAGCCATCACTCTCTGGTTCTAGAAGGTTTTCCTCACTCCGAAACAAAACCGAAAGCCCTACGCCTACTAGTTGTCACTGCCTGCACCCAGCCCTAGGCAGCCATCGGTCAGCTCTCTGTCTCCGTGGATTTACCTTCGGGACATATCATAGAAATGGGATCAGACAATACATGGTCCTTTCTGGCTTCTTCTGCTTAGTGTAGTGTTCTCAAGGCTCCTGCGTGTTGTAATGTGTATCAGTTCTTCATCCTTTTAATCTCTGAGTAATATCCCTTCGCATGAGTGTGCCACATTTTAGAAAAATCTGTTCATCAGTTGATGGTCTGTGAGGGTTATTTCCACTTTCGGGCTGTTGTCATATTGCTGCTACGAACATTCGTATACCGGTTTTGATGTGCGGACATATATTTTCATCGCTCTTGGTTACTTGGATACTGAAGAGCGGAATTCCTGGGTCATCTGGTGACCCTTTTATGTTTACCCTTTTAAGGAGCCGCTGGACTGTTTTCTGGGGGAGCTATGCCATTGTACCTTCTGACCTACAGTGTGTGCGGGTACTAGTTTCTCCACATTCTTGCCAACTCGCGATCTGTCTTTTTGATTGGACCAGATTATTTTTAAGCACCGTTTAATCCAGGAAGTATGGTTTTATGAAAAACATCAGCTGCTTTTGGAATTTAATAAAACTCTGCAAAGGAATTAGTGTGTATGCCTCAGAAGTGAGAAATACCTGTTTTAACTGTATTTACCTCCTGTCGTGTTCTTGGTTCATTCATTTTCAGGAAGTGACGACAAACTCCTGTTCCAAGTAAATGTGTGTTTTGTTTTATTTTACCCTAAAACCAGATAGGATAATCTTAATGAAATCCTGTTCTGGCTACTATCAGTTTTTATTTGTAGGGTTTTTTTTTTTTTTTTTGGAAATAAAAAACCTTATTCTGCTCAAGAATAGGAAGGAACAGGGGTGCCTGGGTGGCTCAGTGGGTTAAAGCTTCTACCTTTGGCTCAGGTTATGATCCCAGGGTCCTGGGATCGAGCCCCGCATCGGGCTTTCTGCTCTGCGGGGAGCCTGTTTCCTCTTCTCTCTCTCTGCCTGTCTCTCTGCCTACTTGTGGTCTCTGTCTATCAAATAAAATCTTAAAAAAGAATAGGAAGGAACAGCAAACTCGAGGAGATAAGAGGTGAAAGATATCTGGCATTATATTCCCTGAAGAGTACAAACATCTTGTCACGGCCTTTCATTGCCCCTTCTGTTCTATATCCTACTGTATCCCCTAAAAAGAAGAAATGAATAGAGTTTTATGTTCCTTAGGATTTCTCACCGGTTTTTGAGTGTTCTTACCATCAGAACAGTTTTACTCATTTGATAAGATCTGCGTGTCCTTTCTTCCATTTACCTACTGTCTTTCTTGCCTTGATCTCCTTATGTTACGTAATTATTTCCTTTGGAACAGATTGGAGGGGGAGGGTATTAGGATGGAGGTACTTTATCCTGGATATATTGTAGGCTCTTTAGAGCAGCAACAGTTTTGTATCCTGTTGAATCTTTAATGGTTCCTGGTACCAAATGGGGGGCTCAAAAGATATTTGTAGGAGGAATGGGCTGGTGGGCAGGTGGACGGAGAGATGGTCTCCTGGGTGAAGTGACTTACAGAAGAATGGATGAATTTCATATGTGTTGACCGATTCTTCAGCCCTAGTTTGTCCTCTTTTCAACACATCAGTGTTGGCTCTATGATGACTGGTTAACTGATAGATGGACTAGTTTGTTCTCTAGATTCTCAGTGTTTGAGGTGATCTCAGCAACTTGGGGATATCTTTGTTCTTTCAATATTCTTTCTGGATTATTTCTAGTCACTGTCGTTTACAAGAGCAACTAACAAGCTATTTTAAGGAATTGTGAAGAAGGTAGGAAGAAAATTAGAATATAAAACAGGGACTGAATCCGTTGGCAAGCTGGACCCCATAGCCAGGGAATAAACTCTTTTCTTTACAGCATCACACAGTCATAATTTAAGCATCTCGCCGCCTAACAACGTTTGGGTTTGATTTTTGGATCAGGAGTGGGAGATGCCAATGAGTCTTTGTATCTTTACCAGTGAGCAAAGGTTAGCTTCTGGTTGGTGATGCTTTTTCTCATTTTCTTTCTTCTTTTTCTCCTTTTCTACCTTCTACTATTCATATGCTTTTCATGTAATCCTCTGGAAGCTTTTCATGTCCTTTCTCCTTGGAAACTGCCCTTCCAAGTAGCTGATAGGGGTAACAGAGTTTGATCCTCTGGGCAGGACAACAAGAAAAAATGGGAGTGCCTCATGATCCTTCTTGGTGGCAGGGTTGAGGGAGGGGAGGTTGGGGTCCTAACGAGTTCTCCAAAGACGTGGGACGAACAGTCTCTGCACTTCATATAATGAATGCAGACAGGCCTCCGTTTGGAGCCATACTGGTTTTTAGGGGTGTTTGAGTTGTTGGGGATGCTGCATGTCTACCTGTAGAAATGGTACCATAGATGGCCCTTCGGCCCATAGACGAGGCCCAGAAATGATGTTAGTGAAGATGAGGATGACCAAGCTGAAAGCTATAAATCTATTGTCGCTACAGATAGCTGGAAAGCATTTCTTATAAAAATATATAGTATTTCAGCAATACCATCGAGGATTCTAGAGGCCTGTCTAGGGAGCTATCTAACACGTCCAGCATCATCTTAGGGTGGGGGTGATTATGTCTGTGAGTCTAGAGCAGAATGTCCACAACACATTTTCCTCTGGAATCTAATGATGGCCTCAGCCCTGATGGGCCAAGGACAGTTGTTGGGGTTGCCTATCCAGAAAACAAAAGGCATCGCTGTCCCACAACCAAAAGTAGAATGGCACAAGTTGCCACAAGTCTCCATCATCACGGGCTCTAGGCTCCTAGTTTCTCTCTTGAACTTCCCTTTTTTACTACCCTCCCACCCCCCTGCCTCGGTGGCTGGTGCAGGGTGGAGCTGTGGCCTTAGCACCTGATTGAGTTCTGCACCCTTTGAGACCTGAGACTAAAGCCACCCGGGGTCCCTTGAGAGTCTAAGGAGCCCCGGGCCTGGTTGAAGGGCTCCTCTTTGGAATCTGATACAGTTGTTGAGAAATGAGGTGTCTCAGATCTAATGCCCTGTCATCAGGAGGTGAGGAAATGAGTCTGAGATCACTCAGATCACTTGAGGACCCCACAGTCGGCAGGCTGTGTGGCCAGGGGATGGAAAGACCACCCATGGGTGTGGGATGCCGAGAGTCACTGGTCCCCTGACCCTTGCCCCTCCTGAGGAGTGGCCATCCCCGGAGGGGAGAAGTCTTGGATTTCCCCTTCCCTTTTCTTTTTTGGGGAACAATCTGCTGGGTCTGTCTCCAGCCAGCTGTCCTTCATCCCCACTGCTTGTGGGCATGCTGCAGTTTTCACGCTTACATTTTACATGGGCATCTGCCCCTCTCTCCATTCTTGTGTGCACCATTTCCAAATTCCTGACCCGTTTTGTGTTGGGGGTTTGTGAGCATTGGGGGGCTGAAATAGCTCCTGAGGGTCAAGAGCACTGTGGCCAGGTTTTGTCTGTACCATTCGGTCATCTGTGTAAAAACATGAAACGTCTGTTCTGATCTACTTTAAAAACATAACAGACTGGACAGATGGAGGAAAAAGGAGAAAGTCCTTCTCGCAGCACATCGGACTGTTTGCCTGGTTGAACGTCTTCCTTGTCAAAACATTTTGAGTCCTGGAGTCACCCTCTCCCTTCTGTATGTACCTGGTTTAAGGTCCCCAGAAATTAGATCTGCCCCAGGTATGCTGTATCTGGGCCAATTCGACTCTGGGAAGTTGTAGAAATTTCTAGAAATTAAGCAATAGCATCTGCTTTTTGTTAACAGGTTCACTGACAGTCATTGGTTTTGGAAACTCTGATTTGGCTGTGGCTCTCAAGCTTTGTATTGCTCTGGCTTTGTGATTCTCCACCAGGACTGTCCTTCCACCCACAGTAAAGAATTACCTCAACCTAAATGTCGCTAATACCAGGTTGAGCAATCAGCTTTAGGACTTTATGTGTTGCAAAAGCCATATCTTTTAAGTTGAATAATAGGATTAAAAAAAAAAATGTTGAAAAGGTGTTTCTACTTCAACAGGGGGGAAAAAAAGACTATACAACAGACATCTCATTTATATGTAGAAGCTACTCCCCCCCCCCCCGCCCCAAAAAAAACTGACACAGAGAACAGATCAGTGGTTTGCGAGGGGTGGGGAGTAGATGGGAGAAGTAGGTAAAGGGGGTCAAAAGACAACAAATTTCCAGTTATAAATAAGTCCTGGGAATGTAATGTACAGCTTGGTGATCATAGTTAATACAGTAGTGTGTATCTGGAAGTTGTTAAGAGAGGAGATCTTTAAAGTTCTCATCACAGGAAAAAAATTGTAACTATGTGTGGTGATGGATATTAACTAGGCTTTGGTGAACATGTCACAGTTATGCAAATATTGAATCATGTGCACCTGACACTAATATGTTATCTGTCAATTACATCTTGATTTAAAAAAAATGGAGAAAAAGTGCTGTTTAAATCCTTGGTACGATAATATCCATATCCAGTTTCTGGAATTCAGTAGGGTCAGGAACAGACAGACCTTGCCCGGCAGCCTTTTGTATTAGATATTGTAGAAGATGCCAGGTTAGACGTGATGGCAGGCAAAAGAGGAGAACTTTGCCTTGGCTGCTGAATTTATTACAGATTTAATTAATTTTAATCTTCCTTCCTTTCTTCTTTAAGTGAGCCTTTGTAGCTATGATGGGGTTGAAATCATGACCCTGAGATCAAGAGTCCCATGTTTACTGGCTGAGCCATCAAGGCGTGCCTACTGTAGATTTAAAGAGCCCTATTAATTTAGCCATTGAAAACTTATTTGATCCCTTTCTCTTTAAAAAAAAAAAAATCACATTTCCGAACAAATTGTGACTTTATCACGTGGGTCCTTAGAGAATCCTGAACCGTGACTTACTAACACAGGCCATGTAAGAGAAGTAGGTGTGGTTCTGGGTCTGAGATTGAGTTGTGTGTTTGGGTACAAAAAATGTTCTCCTTTCTGTGAATCTGTAATTAGAACATGCCACACGGAGTGGTATTTAAAGCATAGCATCGTCTCTCTTTAGGGTTTTTTCCTTACCTTCTTTTTAAACTTAGTTTTTGGTTTTTTTTTTTTTCTTTCTGTTAAAGTTCAAAAAAGAAAATCATTTTTAAAATCGGAAAGGAAATACAGTACTTTTAAAAAAGTAGATTGAAATCTATGCCGGTGATTTTATCTCCTTTACCTTCAAGCAGGGATCAGCAGGCATTGTGTGGGAAGGGCCGGGAGGTAAAAATTTCAGGCGGTTTTGCTATGGTGGCGGGAAAGAGCCCGATGAAATTCCTGGCCCAGGGAGGAGGCAGGAGGCACCGCCGGTCCCCAGTCGGCTGGGGATATAGGATTATCTTCTAGGGTGATGGGTCTAATAATTAAGTCCTGTGAGACAGTGATACAATCTGTCACCATCTCATCTTTCGATTAGTTTGGGCAAGTCTCCTATGTGGTCTCAGCCCCTCACTGACATGAGTGGAAAGCAGAGACTTGAACTCAGCACAGATCTTCAGAGAATTCAGCCCTTCCCCCTGAATGCTTGTGGGTACGTGGTCTGTGTATGTTTCTTGATTTCTTGTCACCCAGTTATAGAGACACAACTGGGTTTTTCCCATTACAGAATGGTTAGGAACGTGTATGTACAATTGAGCAGTATGTAGCTTTGGAAATCATTTTTTAAAAAATGATTTGGAAGCATTCCATTGTATGGATTTGTTACATTTTGTCTCTATGCCAGTTAGTGGTCATTTGAATGATTTTTAGTATTTTGCTATTAATGAGTAGCTCCAAATATTTGCATGCAAAACTTTTTTTTTTTAAAGATTTTATTTATTTATTAGAGAGACAGCATGAGAGGGCTGGGCGTGGTGACCAAAGGGAGAAGCAGTCTCCCAAGTGAACGGGGAGCCGTACCAAGACCCTGAGATCATGACCTGAACTGAAGGCAGAAGCTTAACAGACTGAGCCCCCTAGGTGTCCCTGCACGCAAGACTTGTTGAAACGTTTCTTTTTTCTTTTTTTAAAGATTTTACTTATTTATTTGACAGAGAGAGATCACAAGCAGGCAAAGAGGCAGGCAGAGAGAGAGGAGGAAGCAGGATCCCTGCCGAGCAGAGAGCCCGATGCGGGCCTCGATCCCAGGACCCTGAGATCATGACCCGAGCCGAAGGCAGCGGCTTAACACACTGAGCCACCCAGGCGCCCTGTTGAAACGTTTCTTTTGAGGAGGTAGATCCCTAGGAGTTGAATTGTGGGAACCCATGGTGAGATTGTGTTTAGCTTTTTAAGAAACTGCCAAACTGTTTTCTAAAGCTGTTGTACCATTTTACATCCTTACCAACACGTGGTACAGTCAGTATTACTATTTTTTTTCTATCCAGGAAATCATTTGTTGGGAATGGAAAGTAGACCCTATGAACCTCCCTTTCAGAAACAGGGAGGCAAGTAATAACCAACCCTTCGTACAGGATTGCTCCAGATCAAAGGGGATGGGAGCTTTGGTGCAAGGACATTGTGGTGTAAAAATGTTACTGGTGATTACGTGCAGGAAAATTTTTAGCTGTTAAATTTCACACATATCCGGCTCAGAGATTAGGATGAAAACTTGCCCAAGTTTTAATAAAATGTGTATGTTATGATCAAACTTATAAAGACATTTTAACACTCAAATCATGAGCTTTCTCCGTATGCTAGGTTGCCTGGATTGTGCATTAAATTATCAGCCTTATTGAACAATGACAGAATCTAATGGCTTGCATATGGTGGGCAAATAGTTCTTCCCCACACAAACCTGGATGATCTGGTGAGTGTCCGCTTGTGACTTCATTTTCAAATGCCTGTGGGTGGCCTCTTTTCTGGACCTGGGCATGTGTGTTCTATTCAAATAGAGGGGAGGCAGAACATTTGGGGGCTCAGAGAAACCATCAAGAACAATCTGTAAAAATAGCCACTTCAGTTGTACTTTGTAGTTCCAATTTGATGAAAATTGCCAGGTTAAGCTTTTTCGAGGAACAAAGGGAGTGTTTTGATTGAGTTTCTCTTCCTACCTGTGGAAGACAGCAGCTAAAGGCCTCGTGTTGTGGCCAATGGGCTTGAAATTTCCAGTCTGGGTGGATTTCCTACAACCTGCTTATCAGCATCTCTTCACACCTATTGAAAAAGACCTTTGGACGAAGGAAGTTGAACCGCTGTTTGATCCTGTAGGACTTTGTCAACAAAGGGCTTACCCGACCTTCACGGACAGTAAAAAGGACCACAGCACAACTCAGGTGTAAGAAACTAAACGCTGTGCAGCTTCTGGAAGTCAGGAGGTTTATGTTAATCCTTGTGACAATTTATATTAATTCAGCAATGTTTCCTAATAAAATATTTGATTCTTACTAAGTAGGCGATTTTAAAAATGGGTAACCCATGAAATCCGTTTTCATTAAAAAAAAAAAATAGTGCAGGTGAGAGTCATAGCAAACAGTGCTTCGGACTTAGGATTTGGGGGACAGGACCACTGTGAATTAATTATTTCATGATTTTACCCAATGAGTAAAAGTTCTCACCTTATAGAACTTCGGAAGTTTCCATTTGAGTGTGTGCATACATGTGTGTGTATGTGTGTGTCTGTAGGTATTTCAGAACTTTAAAATGTTGCAGTCTCTGAGGTGTAAATTAAAAAGACGATAGAGAGGAGGCGCCTGGGTGGCTCAGTGGGCTAAAGCCTCTGCCTTCGGCTCAGGTCATGATCCCAGGGTCCTGGGATCGAGCCCCACATCTGGCTCTCTGTTCAGGGGGAAGCCTGCTTCCCTTCCTTTCTCTCTGCCTACTTGGATCTCTGTCTGTCAAATAAATAAAATCTTCAAAAAAAAAAAGATGATAGAAACGGGGATGTCTGGCTGGCTCAGTCTGTAGAGCATGCAAGTCTTGATCTCAGGATCGTCAGTTCAAGCCCCACATGGGGTGTAGAGATCACTTCAATAAATAAAAATAGTTCAGGCACTTGGAAGTCTTTTTCCATCATTGCAGTTAATATTAGTTTTGGGGTGGAGTGATGTGTGAGAGAACAGTGTTAAGAGGACGGCGGAAGTGAATGTTCTTTTTGGAAGCAGGTGTGTGCTAAATAAATCCGACTGGCAGGCAGTTGGAGGAGAATTCTTGGTGTTCCCTGTGTCTCAGCCCGAGCTGCCGATCAGAGGGACGGGAGTGACTCCTGCAGGGGTGGGGACTCCCCTTTCTTGATGTTCTGTGTGTTCTTTAAGGCAGGCTTTATAGAGATTTATAGAGAAATAGCTCGTAATCATTTTTGATGCTGTGTATGATTGTGGAGGATTTCAACCCCTCTTTGGAGGTCAGGTTGAAGTATGAGTTAATACCTCAAGGCTCGTGTAACAAGGAGAAAGGGAATGCCTGTGGGGAGGGCTTCTGTAGGGCTGTGGCAGGTGGTGCTGGGAGAGCCAGTCACAGGGAACAGGAGAGCTGGTCCCAAAGCCCCAAAGACTTGGACCAGACTCAGTGTTGACTTGGGATTCCGAGTAAGGTTCTAGCTCCTGGCTGGCAAGTCATTACTGGCGACAAGGGAGTAATTTTTAAGTCAGATTTTTCAAAATAATTTTCAAAGAAGTACACCCAATATGGGACTCAAACTTAAAACCCCGACATCAAGTGTCACCTGCTCTACAGACCGAGCCAGCCAAAGGGCCCCAAGTCAGATTTTTGTGTCTTAAATTTTCCCTCCTGGCGAGCGAGGTAGAAGGGAACAGTTGGTTCTGTGCGTGGTCACTGACCACTTAAAGTGACTTCTGGGTTATATGTTTTTTTAAAGATTTATTTAATTGACAGAGAGCACAAGCAGGGGGAGCAGCAGGCAGAGGGAAGGGGAAAGCAGACTCCCCACTGAGCAAGGAGCCCGATGTGGGGCTTGATCCCAGGACCCTAAGATTGTGACCTGAGCCGAAGGCAGAGGCTTAACCCACTGAGCCCCCCAGGTGCCCCTGTGGTTATATTTTAATGTGTATGGATTCGTTCATTTATTTTATGAATTATTTCAAGGAGATAAATAGTATGAAGTGTAGAAAGAGCATGGGGTTAGGAATCGGAGGGAAGGGCCGTGTGATGGAAAACAAGGACGTGGGCTCTGAGTTTCAGTTTCCTCCTGGAGGCAGGATTCCTAGTTTACTGAGGGTTGGTATTAAATCCAGTGTCCTTGAGGCTCTTAGCTTGTGACTGTGACACATGGGCATGCCATTATTGGAAGTTAGCTACTCTTTTTGCTACTGATAAACATAATTTAAAGTAGTATAACATGGGGGAGGGGGCCCAGATGGTTCAGCGGGTTAAGCATCCAACTCTTGATTTCAGCTTGGGTCTTGATCTCAGGATTATAAGATTGAGCCCGGCATTTGACCATACTGGGTGTGGAGCCTGCCTAAGATTCTCTCTCCCTCTCCCTTTCGCCCATCCATCCCCAGTGCACTCTCTCAAAAACAACAACACCCCAAAAAACTAAAATACTCCTATGAAAAATAACGTAGCATAAAAGTTATTTCTATATTATTTACTTATATATTACTTATATATTATTTATTTATATTATTATGTTATTTGTCTGTATTATTTATCCCCCACCAACTCTTTTAAGAGACTAGTAGGAGCCCCTTAAATGGCAAGTTAAATATACTCTAATCAATATATTTTATATATTTCACTTAACATTTGAAATCAAAATTAAATAGAACAATAAAATGAGGTTGAAAGTTCTAGAAAAAGTTCCATGCAGGTGCCATTTCCAGTGATAATTTAGGTATAGTGTTTTCACATACTATATCAACACAGTGCGTCATAAGGATGTGCTTGTTTGGGGTCCTTTTTGTTGGGGTTGATGAAGTGGACCAGATTAGTAATAACTTGATGAAAAATTAGCGCTTAATGTTATGTTCCATCACATGGGCGTACATCATACGGATAATTTGTTATAATTTGATCAGTAACACCCAGTGATTTCTTCAAACTTTTATCCCTTGTTCTTGGAAACGAGTGGTTTTCATGTTGTGAAATTAAAGGAGGAGGAAATTCATCATCGAAAGATAAATACTCTGCTTATTTCATTTGTCCAGTGGGGACATAACAAATGGAAATAAAATCAAAACTGAAGATTAGGCCCCAGGTGAAAACAATAGGATCTGGAAGTTTCCATCTTGGGCTATAGTCCTGAACACTGGCATGTGTTGGATGGTTTGGTGGAATCCTAGCGAAAGTTCTGATCTTTCCTAAGACTTTAGTCCTTCTCTTGGAGCATCGATTTGACCCCTGGATTTGGTCCCAGTAGGAAGTCAGCAGACTGTTCGAATGCCATCCAGGTGGCCAGGCTCAGGTGGCCGGGTGCTCCAGGCTTGGAGCTGGGAAGGTCAGAGCCAGCAGATGCCAGTGAGTTTTCAACACTGGTGGAGCAATGTGGCGACCTGGTTAAACTTGTTTCTGGAACCCAACTGCCTGGAGTCAAGTTCTTCCCATCTTGCGATGCTGGGCGAGTTGCTCTGCCTTCAGGCCTTCCGGTTCTCTCTCTGGAAAGCTCAGTGACAGCAGTGCCTGTCTCAAGGGCCTTTCTGAGTGACATGAGATCATTCGCAGGAACCACTTGGCATTTCCGCAACACAAGGCCTACTATTTTCTGGCCTCCTTTTCCGTGTTCTCTGGTGGGACGCTCAGTCACGCTTGTCTCTAGTGAAGGCTGTGCCTGATGCTTTCTGAAGAGTCATTCTTGCTTGAGAAAAACATTTGCTTTTTAAAATGTTGTTTTTTCTTAAAGGAATGTACTCGTCAGTGGTTTTGAGAGTGGTGATTTGCCACGAAACACAACCCAAGCTCCCAGTGAAATCTCCTTTGTTTTGTTTACAGGGGACACGGGTCTGGCTGAGAGAAAATGGCCAGCATTTTCCAAGTACTGTCAATTCCTGTGCAGAGGGCGTCGTGGTCTTCCGGACAGACTATGGTCAGGTGAGCACACGTGGACGGCTTCCCGACATGTTCTGCTTCCGAAGGTTGTCCTGCAAGAGCACATGAGTGTTCGCTGCTCCCCTCTCTCCCTCCCCCCCATACCGTCAATGTTTTTTTCCAAGTGGGAAAAACCAAATCCTGGAAAGAATGTAGAACATACACCTTAAGTGTGTGGGGGAGATGTAATAAAACTCCCCAAACGGAACGTACAAAGTGTTCCAACCGGACAGGACAGAAGAGCGCTCCACTTGGCTGGTTCCTGGGAATCTTGTTAAAGAAACAGACGTACAAGGTGCAAGCAATTTGAGAAAAACTTCAGAATTATGGATATTTGCGTATTGGTTTCCTTACCGCCTTCCCTTGAAATTCTTGCATGTCCTACAGTGTTGGAAATACGGGTCTGCCCGTGGCCATGTAGGTAGTGGCGGTTCCTGTAAGAACACGGTGGGCTACACCTCACCTGAGTTCCTTGTCCACCTTGTTCTTCAAACAAAGAGGTTCCTTCAGGTGGGGGCTTTGACCACTGCTTCAGGTGTCCTGTTCATTAGTGAAACCTAAAAGCTTGTATCAGCGAAAACAAATACATGAATCCAGAAATTAACTCATCGGTTGTATTTGGGCGATTGTAAAAGAAGGCTGGTGTCTCCGTTTTATCAAGGAAACTAATTTTAATGTTACCAGTGGATGCCTTTTTCAGAGGCACGTAGCAAAATCTAAGACCTAAGGAGAGAAGGATGTCCTCTGCCGGTATTTAAAAACTCCGTGTCTGATTCTGGTTTGCCAGTTTTGTTGACAACAAACCCTTCAGGGTCAGTGTCACGTAGTTTAAGGCAGATACGGGCTACGTGGTTATCAAGACCTGTTCCCAGAGAGAGTCCACTTGGTGGCACCTTTCTTGTTTCGTGGCTTAAGCAAGTGATGTCACTGGGCTGTGTTACAGGTCCTCAGTTTCTCTGTCGCCTGAGAGTCTTGAATAGTTGATCAGCATTTGTCCCGTGGGGAAGACCCACCTGGGTTTGGTCGAAGGCGATTGCGGGGGATGGGGAGGGGCTGATAGATCGCGAGTCTGATGGTCACTGCCAGCGGGGACTCGAACTGCTGTCCAGCCTGGTTTCCTTCTCATCAGATTCTCAGGCTGTACGGTATGATCTGTAAACTAAGGACAGGCTAAGTGACTTTTGTCAGGCGTGAGTGTGTAGGTTCCTGTGCAGGGCTCGTCCGTGTTCGTCTGTCCTCCTGCCTGTTATCCTGCCTGTCCTCCCTTCCCACTTGACCCGGATGAGAATTCACTTCCTTTTAGGTTCTGTACGTACTTTTCAAGATGATAGAAAAAACAGAAAAGCGTGTATTTAAACAGTGCACATGACTTGATGTAACTTTGTTCCTGAAAGTGTTGTAAAATAGATTGTTGATGGAATTTTTTCTTCATTGACTTGTTTTTTTATCCCAAAGATAATTCTTTTTTTTTTAACTTTACCCCTCTATAAAAAATTTGTGGTAAAAAACACATTAACACTAAACATAACCATTTATTTTTAAAGTGGTTTTTAAAAAAATTTTATTTATTTGACAGAGATGACAAGAAGGCAGAGGGGCAAGCAGGAAGAGAGGGGGAAGCAGGCTCCCTGCTGAGCAAGAGTCCGATGGGGGGCTCGATCCCAGGACCCTGAGATCATGAGCTGAGCCAAAGGCAGAGGCTTTAACCCACGGAGCCACCCAGGCGCCCCATAAACGTAACCATTTTTAAGTGTACGCTTAAGTAGTCTTAGGTATTTTCATACTGTTGTTCCAGAGAGCTCTAGAATTTTGTCATCTTGTGATACTGAGACTCTGTACCCACCAGCAGTTCCCTATCTTTCCTCTCTTCAGTTCTTGGTAACTACCTTTCTACCCTCTGTCTCTGATTTTGATTACATTAGATACTTCGTGTGAGAGGACGGATCTCTCTCTCTCTCTCTCTCTCTCTCTCTCTCTCTCTCACACACACACACACACACACACACACACACAGTATTTTGTCTTTTTTTTTGGTGTGGTTGGCTTATTTTGCGCGACATGGTATCCTTGGGGATCTAAAATGCTTTCTGTTCCCGTCTGAGTACACCGCTCAGCAGAGGCTAACACAGAAACTTCAGCCCTTTGGTGCTGCTGTCCATGACACAGGGTCTGAGCTCTGTACCACGTGAAGCCATTTTCAGCCCTAGCTAACGAACAGCTCAGCGGACGGAGGTGGAGTGAGGGGGGCAGGCCAGTAATCATGTTCACGGCTGACAGTGATCTACCGACAGATCGCGGGCTTCGGAACAGCTAAACCAGAATAGCATGCACTTAAATGTGGAAGCCGCTCTCAGCTTTGACTTCTCATCCTCTGTCAGTCACCAAATACTTGGTCTTACGTTGTCCACTCTGTCATTCCCAAGTATAAGGAGCTTGGAGATGTGTGTAGAAATTACAGGGTTTAAGCCAGAAGAGTGCGACGAGACGGAAGAATTGCATTCCGACTTGGATCAAGAAGGGACCGTGGGCAGGGGACTCCAGTGTCTTTCTTTCCTGATGTCCTTCCTTTCCTCACATCCCAAGTTCACTGTGATGTGAATTTTCAGGTGTATTCGCCCAGGGTTAGGAGAAGTTCATGAATGGGTTCTGGTCCCTAGGACGGACACAGTGACTCTGTAACTGGGCAGGGACAGATTCTTCAAGGAATTAGGGTCCAAGATATAGAGCATGGCCTTGTCCTCGTCAAGCCTGTTTAGGATAACTTTTCAAGGTATTGGCTACTTTTAACTCAGTTTATTAAAAGATGTGAAAAAATCAGTGTGGGGGGGCAGGTGGGAGAGGGAGAATGAAGAGTTATTGTTGAATGGGTACAGAGTTTTAGTTTTGGAACATTTCTGATAGTGGACAGTGGTGACAGTTGTGGGAAAATGTCCTTGTGCTTTAATGCCACTGAATTGAACACTCAAATGGTTAAAGTGGCTTTTTTTTTCGTTCTTTTGTACATTTTACCACAATAATAATTTAAAAAAAATGTTTGAGGTAAAAGCTGTTAAATGGGTATTTTTCTGCATTTAAAAAACAAACCATTCTGGTGACATTTTTGTTGGGGAAATGTGGCGTCAGAGAAATAAAAGCTAATGAAACTATTAGTCTGCCCTACTTGGGGGACTGTGGTCTCTTAGGTTATGTGACTCGCCTGGGAGTCCTGCTCAGCTGCAGATTCTGATTGGCAGGTCTGAGGCGGGGCCTGAGCATCTGCATTTCTCACAAGCACCCCGTGGTGGTGATGCTGCTGCTGGTTCCCTGAACCGCATTTGAGTAGCAAGGGGTATAGAGGGCTTTCCTGAGAACCGCCTGGCGGTCATGGTTGTCTATAGTGAGAGCAGGGAGTGCTCTCAAATCCTTTGTTGGACCCCTGGTCCCAGGGTTATAGAGGAAGCGGAGAGAAGAGGAGGGGGGCTTTCGGTGAAGCGAGAACCCTTTTCCTTGACCTTCCAAAGCTCTTCCGTTCTCCTTGCTCGATGCCCTTCCTTCCTACAAGCATTTGACCTTGAGCGTGGCCAGGTTGGGTCTGACGGCAGCAAAATGATTCCTGAGCGAATCAAAAAACCATTCTGAAATCCGTTTTAGTGTTGGAAGCTGAGCAGAGCCAGGCGTCTCTAAAATCATAAAGTGGGACCTCAGGGACCGTGGGTAGGCGGGAGATCATTGTGTGTCTTTTGTGAGAGCACTGAAGGGCATGTTCACTGATTTCACTCAGACGCTGAGAATTTTGCACATGTCCTCAGCTGTTTTGGGGAGAGTGGGTTTTTTTGTTTGTTTTGTTTTGTTTTTTGGCCAGGGACATAGCTTCACTGTTAACTTAAAATTCCATTTCACACTAAAAGTAAAACTACTGTAGGTTGATCCAGGGAATAGAGAGGACCAAAATGTTCCCGTTTGATTTATAACGTACGCTCTACTCGCCGTGAAGTATTTGCAGATGGAGAAAGAAATGTGCCAGAGACGCGCTAGCACACTTGGTTGAAAACGATGCATAGCTGCGGCCTGTGGAGGACACAGCAGCCGGGCAGGTCTGCACGTGCCCTCAAAGTTCGTTCTAGGCGTTCGTTGTTTCATCACGCTTTCCTTTCCTGAGCTTAAAGATGCTGCCTTTTGTTTGTTTTTTGCCTTTTTGCAGATTGAAGGTTTGTGACAACCCTGCTTGAGCAAGACTGTTGGTGATACTTTTTCCAACAGCATTTGCTTACTTTGTGTCTCTGTGTCTTACTTTGGTAATTCTTGCCATATTTAAAACTGTCTCATTATTGTATTTGTTCCGGTGATCTGTGATCAGTGATTATGGCTCACTGAAAGCTCAGATGATGGCTAGCATTCTTTTTTAAAGATTTTGTTTATTCATTTGAGACAGAGATAGAGAGCATGAACAGAGGGCCAGGGAGAAGCAGACTCCCTGCTGTGCTGGGAGCCTGACGTGGGGCTCGATCCCTGGACCCAGAGATCATGACCTGAGCCCAAGGCAGATGCTTAACCAGCTGAGCCACCCACACCTGCCCCGAAGGCTAACATTTTTTAGCAGTAAAGTATTTTTTTTAAGATTTTATTTATTTATTTGACAGAAAGAGAGATCACAAGTAGGCAGAGAGGCAGGCAGAGAGGGGGAAGCAGGCTCCCCACTGAGCAGAGAGCCCAAAATGGGGCTCGATCCCAGGACCCTGAGATCATGACCCGAGCCAAAGGCAGAGGCTTAACCTACTGAGCCACCCAGGCGCCCCAGCAATTAAGTATTTTTAATGTATGCACATTGTTTTTTAGGCATTGTTGAACAGTTAGTAGCTAGAGTATAGTATAAACATAACTTCTATATGAACCGGGAAACCAAAAAATTCATTCAAATAGCTTTATTGTGAGGGTCTGGAACCAAACCTGCAATTTTTCTGAGGTACACCTGTCCGTGTGTTCTGGGACATTGAACCGCAGACAGTTTTAGAAGAGCACCATGGCGGGGCGCCTGGGTGGCTCAGTGGGTTAAGCCGCTGCCTTCGGCTCGGGTCATGATCTCAGGGTCCTGGGATCGAGTCCCGCATCGGGCTCTCTGCTCAGCAGGGAGCCTGCTTCCCTTCCTCTCTCTCTGCCTGCCTCTCTGGCTACTTGTGATCTCTCTCTGTCAAATAAAAAAAAAAAATCTTCAGAAGAGCACCATGGCTTTGCAGGGTGCGCGTATGGCTAGATTAGCTCTTATGGATGTGTAAGAGCAAGGACAGCCTTGAACATCGGTCTTTTCTGGAACACTCATGAGCTCCACGGGCCATCACGATAGCACCCTTTAGGAACATTGTAAATTGAGTAATAAGTTCTAAATTAGATTTTTCACTTTGTAAGTGAGCTATTCTTTTCCGAGAAGAGCCTAATTTGATTGCTCTGAAACAGCTCACAGTGATATCAATTTACCTAATTGTGTTTTCAGGGGTAGTTATTCAGCTTACCCCAGTAAACTTAATCAAGGCAATTACTCTAAGCAGTGATTCTGTGGGGTTTTTTGTTTGCATTGCCTCTCTATGGGGTCTTCAGAAATATTTTCCTGGCTGGGGATTTAATCACCCCAGTCTACAAGTAAATGCCCTTCTCCTCGCCCTTCTGTCTTTATTGGCTTGCCACGAGTATGATTAGATTTGGGTTTAAAAGTTATTGTTCTCATTTGATTAATTCACAAAAAGGCCGTTAGACGGCCGGGTTACTCTCAAGTCCGCCCCACCCCACGGGAAAGTCAGACTTCCTCCAGCCAGACGGGAGACCCAAGGCCCCTTACTTGGAGGGTCACGCCTCCCATTTCCGGCCATCCCAACCTTTTCGGTTTGACCTTCCGGTGTTGACTTGTTGGAATTAGTAACGTGGGCCCAATTTTGTGAAACTTCATGATGGATTCGTAGGGATTTTTGTTGGTGGTGCATTTCTTGATCATTTTCTCATACTCACTGTCCTGCCCCGCTGTTTCTTCTTTGCTGTTTTCCCTTCACTTTGCCAGGACGAGTACATTTTTGTGTCCCTGGAAGGGAGTATGCAGCCCGTGACGTTCATGGACCACGTGCATCCACTCCTGGGTTCCGGGGGCATCTCCCTCAAGCCTGCTGAGGGCTGGGGAAGGGACAGTGGGGCAGCCCAACACCCGGGCCCCCAACCCTGTCAGGAGGTGGACAGCTGGATCTCCGTGATGGCACTTCCGGGGCCCACTGATTGGATCTGGCTGTTAATGCGAAGGGGTGGGTCCGAAATATTTTAACGGAATTGCAGATTTCATCGGAAAGGAAGCTGACAGCCCAGCTGGCCCCCAAGAGCTCAGGAATGCCCTGGAGTTCAGCATTCCAAGCTTCGCACGCAAAGCCAGCTGTGGGCCCGGCAGCTGCAGAGAGAGGTCTCACCGCCAGGCCAGTCCCTTCTGTGTGCTTGGCGGCTGGTGTGGCCCTCCCGGGTTGGGGGTTGGCCCAGGACCCCTTGGGGCTGCTCACATGAGTGGTAGGTAGGGGAAGGGGGAGACCTGCAGAGAGACACTTAAACTGAGGAAGATGGGGACAGCGTTCGCGATGCAGAACTAGTCCCCAGGGCGCTGTGAGTCTCAGCCAAGCTAGGGACAACAGGACAGATGTTTTCTAGACAGCTGGCCTGGACGTAATTCCAACCCTATGTTGTTATTGTTAAAAGTATATCACCTTCTCAGTTTTTTTTAACTTTAGCATTAATGCACATATTTTGGGGAAATCTTACTCCTTTTGTGTTCAAAAGGAAGGAAGCATGGATTAGTTCTATTTTTGCCCCTTGTAACATCGCAGGATTCAAGCATCCCTTGTATTGCAAAGGCTGCTTCCAACCCAGGGAACCTGTGGGTCCATTGGAACCATATGAAATTGCCGTCTCTCCAGGCTGAGAGGGTCGAATATCAGCAGTTCCAAGTGATTCGGCTCAAAAACGTGTTCATGACCTTCTATTTTAACTTTGTGTCATAGTTTATTGGTAAGTTTATCACTTCAAGATAGAATGAAAGATCGAGTTTTCCAGGTGGCTGACAGTTAAGTTTAACAAAATGGGAGTGTTTTTTGCAGTCCAGTCGAGGGGCACAACATATCCCTAAAACAATATACAGCCCTGGCCTGGGGAGTCCCACCGTCTTGATCCATGGCTTGTGTGTGTGTGTGTTAACAGCCATGACAGGCTGTGACCCTTGTATTTCGGGGTTTCCATTTTCCCCAAGTGTCTAAATGATTTTCTATGATGGGTCTCTGCTGCAAATATCCAAATTTGAGTTGAAAGAAAAAAAGAATGGATATACATTTTTTCTTTTTTGGAGTTTGGGTTTTCCTCTATTGTTGAGTGTCTGTGGGTGTTTATTGTAAATACACATAACATAAAATTGACCATTTTAACTGTTTTTACATGTGTAATTCAGTGGCATTAATTACATTAGCATTGTGTGAAAACATCACCACTGTTTCCAAAACTTTTTTAATAACCCCCAAAACAGAAGCTCCATACTCATTAAGCACTAACTCCCTATGTAATTTATTTTTACTTTTTTTTTTTTTTTTAAGATTTTTGTTTATTTGACAGGGGTAGGGTGGGGGGAGAGAGCATGCACAAGGGGGCAGTCAGAGGGAGAGGGGGAAGTCCCCACTGAGCAGGGAGCCCGATGTGGGACTTGATCTCAGGACCCTGCGATCATGACCTGAGCTGAAGGCAGATGCTTAACCGACTGAGCCACCCAGAGCCCCCATGTAATTCCTTTTTAACCTACTCTCTTCTTGGGTACCTTTTCTTGTGCTGCTTTTAGAAATAGGAGCACGGTAGAAATTCTGGTTTGTGTAACTTTTCCTACGGAATAGATGATGTCCGGAAAGAATGGCGGTAGACCTTGGGTCCAGGTTTCTAGGAGGGAGAATCTGAGACTGACCACTCCTGAGCATTGGCCGTGGCCAAGGGACATGTCTGTGAGCGTGAGTGGTGCTGCCCCATCCTTCCGCTGCTCAAAGAGGAGGTGTCTGCAGAGCTGGCTACATTAGGGGAAAGAGGGGCGCGCTGGTGACAAGTGACAGATAATTGTGAAAATCAGACGCATTGGCTTCTCTTGTTGAAACATCAGTCTGGGTCCATCTGTTATTCTTGGAAGTCGCTTTAATCAGAACAGCACAGCTGTATTAAGAAGACAGCACTGAGCTGGGAAACTCTTAAATTCTTTATGTGTTTCCCACATTTTGCTGTTTCATCCTGGAAATACCCATCTCTGAGATGGATATTAAACTCCAGCCCGCGGAGTTTCTTAGAAGTCTGCGCTCCAGAGACAGAACGCCACCGGGACTTCCAGTGTTGTGCTGAAGACCAAGTAAAATGCAGTGTGTCCAAAGTACTTGGTTTTGAGTGAGAAAATATTTTTATGCTCTGAGAGCCACGTGAGTTTTACTCTCTAGACCTCTTCCAAGAATTTGGTTTGGCGTCTTGTGGCTCAGAGATGGAAAGTCAAATATTTCCATTAATTTTCACTCTGGGACTACAGGGGGAAAAAAAAAAGTCTGCTTGTTTATTAGTGCACCTAGCTCCTGCGTGAAAACATGTGTGTCTTTGCAAATCTGCATAGCTCTGTGTATTGTAAATTTTACCCATTGTTGTAAATTTGAGCATTTTGAAACCTAAGACTGTTAGCCCCTACATTTCCACATCTGCATTGAGGTGGGGATTTTTTCAGTAACAAACACGGTAGGACGCGTTGGTGTTCTGAGGAATGTGGGTTGCGTTCGGTGTCACAGGCCCTGCTTCCTACGAGTGCATACCGTTTCTGTGTTGTTACCTGCCGTAGTCCACCGCCACTGGAAAAATCCATTGTTAAGACCTAAGAGATCCAGGCCTCTGGGACCTGCCTTCTTGCAGCTTTACGTGAACCCAGCCCAAGTGGATTTAGAATCCAGCTTATTTCAGACTGTTGGAGACCCGGCTTTTCCCTCGTCCCTTTGGGCTGAACAGCTGAGCCCTACCCCTGCTGCTTTCCCACCCCCTACCCCGGATAGGTAGACAGGTGGCTGGGGGATTGGGTGCTATTAGCAGTATTTATCGGCCCCTGTGAGGCTCTAGCTGAACACAAATTCTCTCTCTCTCCGTAAAGTCTTTTGCAGGAGAATGCTTATCGCCTCTGCCCTAGGTCATGACCTTCTTCGGCTTCCTGTCTTCCTTTGGGGGCCAAATTGTTCACTTTTGCCTTTTCTCCTTTGCGGGTATCTCCCAACTTCGGCCTCTTCTTCCCAACCTTTAGGCCTCATCTGTTTATTTGTACCCAAGCCTGCCTCTGATCTGCCGGTCTCTCTGCTTGGATTCCAGCCTCCACGTCTCGGTGGCACACTCTGCTTGTGCCTCTCTGAGCCTGTGGTGTTCCCAGACCTTTCCTGCCACGCTCATGTGCAAGCAGGACGAGAAGCGCAGAAGTTAGGTGCGGTCAGTCCCGTGGTTCCAAGATGTCTCATCCTTGCAGATAAGCAGGATACTATCTTGCATTCTTGGTGCCCATGAATACTGAACTTCGCTAATTAATCGTGTGTGCTAATAAGCTCAGACCAGGTCAATATTTATGACCAGGAGAGGTAAATAGAAAACATTGAATCAAGACTAGATTCTTCTTGGGACACCTTGGTGGCTCAGTTGGTTAAACGTCTGCCTTCGGCTCAGGTCATGATCCAAGCATCCTGAGATCGAGTCCCGTGTCAGGGTCCTCGCTCAGTGGGGAGCCTGCGTCCCCCTCTGCCTGCTGCTCCCCCTGCTTGGGCTCCCGCTCTCTCTCTTTCTCTCTTACAAATAAATACATAAAATCTTTTTTAAAAAAATAGATTCTTTATTTTGGAGGCTTAAATAAATACTGTTTCTTTATTACAAGTATCATATGAAAAAAATGTATGTGAAGATCTTATTTGGAAAGAAAATGATTTACAAATTATCTACAGGGATTAGACATGGCACCATGTACTGTAATTGGTTAAAAAAAAAAAAAAGCAGAGGCAATTTGTTAAAACAATCCAGGTGGTTGTCTGTCTGTGACTGAGTTGCATTCCATTCCGAAAATTCATTTATAGCCCTATTATTTGGAACGAGTTTTCCCAAGCAGTCCGTGATATACACAGGGAGCTAATCATCCTGTCCATGTACAAAGACCCCGTACCCACAGTACAGCGAGACTTGGGGGGGATCCAGAAGCCCTCCGTTGGCTGATCCCGATTTTAAACGTGTTTGTAGGGTTCCAACCCGGGGTGCTGCTGTGGTGGGATGGGAAAATCGCATTCTTCCCGTGATCGCCTCCCTGGTGAGTGGTGAGGGAAGGAGGCCCCCGTCACCAAGCCAGATGCTCCTCATCAGGGTTGGCATATAGAGTGGGTAAAGGGGGGAGGAGGAGGTGTGCCCAGTGACCTCTCTCTACCAGGCACCGCGCTGGTGCGTTCCCACTAATGCTCCCCTGTAATCCTACAGCTGCCCTTGGGAGGCCTGGTTAGCCCTACTGCAGGAAGGCAGAAGCCGAGCTGGGGTGGGTTAACGTGTCCGCAAGCCCACACTTGGTCAGCGATGACCGATGGAGCCGGGGCTTGGGGCCGGAGCACACCAGCTTCCCACTTCTTGAGGAGGAACGTGAAGTAGGTCAGGGAGTCTTGGGATGGGGGTGTTCCCACCCGCCCCTCCTCGTCCTGGCTATTTGCTGTGCTCGCTCCTCTCCGTGGGCCCCCGGGACTGAGCGCACGTGCTGTCCTTATCATGACATTTGTGCTTTCCCTCGAAGTCACTGCTCAAGATCAGCGGGTTCTCACGTCGCCTCCCCGACTCCCTCCCCGTTGCTGGTGGCCTCTATTTTGTTTTTGTTTTTGTTTTTTCTGCTCTGGGGAAATAGAAGGGTTAAAAAAAAAATCACATGTTTGAATTCTGATGTTTCATCATCTTGTGTTCCCAGTCTTGCTTTCCTGCTGCTGCCCCTGACCGGCCCTCCTCAGCCCTAGCTGCCTCCGGGGACTCACGGGGAAGCCCGCCCCGGAGCCTTACTCTCTCCCTTTACGGAGCCCCTGTCCTTGATGTTCCCATCTCTCTGCTCTCCTCCGACCCTCGCACGCTGGACACTGCATTCGAGTGGGACTTTGGGGTTTAAATGTCCCAAACCCCCCTGCGGTGCTTCTCCATGCATAGTTCTCCGATGAGCTGCTTTATCATCTTCAGGGCCCTTGTTGAGAATGCGGGTTCCCTGGCCGCACCCCGGACCTGCTGAGTCCTCTTCTGGGAAGATGGCCCCGGGAATCTGTGTTTTAACAAGGTTCCCACCGGATCCTATGGGCCTTGAAAGGAGAGCACCGTTGGCTCTGGGTCTATCAGTCTGCGGTACATTGGAGAGTCCTTCTCCTTGTCTGACCTGGTCTCATTCGCCGCTCGCCCCCAGCTGGGCTGCCCCCTGCCCTGTGGGGTTGGGGGCTCCAGTGCGGGGCTGGAGCATCCCTTCTGATGGCATGCGTCTCAGGCTGAGGGCTTTCATTTTCTCCTTCTCCCTCTTGCACAGTCCCACCCCCTTTGGCTTCTGGGTCTGGAACAGAACCCAGTGTTTGGGGTCCTCTCTCTCCCCCTCAAGATACTGGGAAGGTTCTTTTTGTCCGTGGGGGAATCCCAGTGGTACAGCAGCTTCCTGAAATCTGCTGATGAAGTTCGTGCACAGAGACCATCAATGATGAACTTAGTTGAATTGTATTTGTTTCTGAGGAAGACTACCTGTTTCTCTCTCAGGAGAGAGAGGGCAAGGCCCTGGATGGGGATGGGTAAAGGTAAAGACGTCTCCCTGGGAAGGAACTTGTTTTCCTCATTTCTCCAGCACTGCGCCTGCCATCTGCAAAGACCCCCCTGGGCTGGATGGGAGCCCTAGAAGAGAAGGGGAGGGGAGATTCCAAGCAGCTGCCCCACATGGGGGAGGAAAGGGGGACTCTGGCCCAGGGGAGACCTATTCTAGTAACTTCCATGTAAGGATTTCCTGTTTCTTAAAACAGCTGTGAAAGGGTGAGCTTCCAGCTTTTATTTCAAACGGACTGCATTGGCCTGTTTAAAGGTAAGAGAGCAGACCGAAGGGGCACTTCTGAGAAATTCTGCCTGGGAGGGGGCACACCCGTGGACTTTCTCAGGTGGTGGAAACGTTCGGTATGTTCTATGTGGTTCCCCAAGCTGCATGATGTTACTGTAGGCGAAGTAAACTTGAATTCTTAAAAATAACCCTCGCCTGTGTGAAGGCAGCTGTTGGTGTTGAAGGGGCGTGTGTCCCCTACACGCTGCCGGCCTCAGAGCTGAGGACCGGCCTTCCTTGAGGCCATGGTGGCAAACCGCGTCTGCTCCCACATGCTAGAAGGGCTTGGCGCATTTTTTTTTTTTTTTTTTTTTTTTTAATGTTTGGAAACCTCCAAAGAAGAGTATTTTACGACACCTGAAAAATGACCTGATCATGATCTCAGGGTCCTGGGATCGAGTCCCGCATCGGGCTCTCTGCTCAGCAGGGAGCCTGCTTCCCTCTCTCTCTCTGCCTGCCTCTCCATCTACTTGTGATTTCTCTCTGTCAAATAAATAAATAAATAAAAATCTTAAAAAAAAAAAAAAATGACCTGAAATTGAAATTGGCGGAAGTTGTGCTGGAATTTAAGCAGCCGCGCCCCTTCCCGGGCTGCTCATCTCAGATTGTCTTCCAGCTCCTGCAGCGGAAGAGCGAGGCCTGAAGTCCTCACCCCCTGGCCCTTCACAGAAGTTTGCTGACCCTGATCTAAAGGATCAGTTTCCCCAGTTGCTTCTGA
Organism: Neogale vison; assembly: GCF_020171115.1. Lineage (NCBI taxonomy): Eukaryota > Metazoa > Chordata > Mammalia > Carnivora > Mustelidae > Neogale > Neogale vison. The sequence continues at coordinate 303,635,600 of NC_058091.1, forward strand.
TGGGATGTTTCGTGCTCAGCAGCCTTCTGGTGCTTTCCACTGGCTGTGCCCATCTGACTCACTTGAGGAGTTGGTTCCTGAGATTCCAGTCCTCCTTCCCTCCATCTGACCCCCCCACCCATCTCCCGTGCCCTGCCCCGGTGGGTGGGGGGCCAGGAAGTGGGCCCAGGAATCTAGATTTGCAGCCAGCCAGTGGGAGGCCGTGCCCTGAACCCTGGGATCAATGAGTGGTCAAGCCCCCTCATTTTGTCGTCCTGGCAAGCTGGAAATGTCCTGTCCACGAGGAATTAAAGTCATCAGTGACAAACCCCTACTTCCTCCTACCGGTAGGGCAGTGGCTCTGGGAACTGAACAGCCTCAGATCATCAGACCCCGCCCGCCCCACATTCCCCGCCAAGGGCTTTTTAAACCGCAGGATCCCGGGCCTCCACCGAGGGTTTCTAATTCCTCAGGGCTCAAGTGGAGCCTGAGAATGGGCATTTCTGACAGGCTCCCAGGTGCTGCTGATGCCGGTCTGGGAGCCACACCTTGAGAACTGGTTTGTAGGGCTTTACTGGGCTTGTGTGTGTGGATTGCTGTCTTTTATTTAAAATCATGTTCTAAATAAAAGCATCTAATACACATCTAATAAACATGTTCTTTAGAAACACAGATGGCCACTCACATAGTCCAAGTACTTTTTTTGGCCGCTGCCACCATACAGGACTACTTCTTGAAAGGTGTCTTGTTGGAAAAACAAGGCATAGTCTGGTGATCTTAGTTTTAATACTAACACCTGTCGGTGATTTAGTCTGTAACCAGCTAGGAGTGGAGGGCCAGGGGGCAGTTGCTTAATGGAGAGCCACTCCCAAACCACAGCAAAAATAAGAAAGCCTGAGTGTTGTGTGTTAATTATATCCCAAAACATTTCCAAGGAACGTCCACTCTTAGAAGTATTGCAACGCATAAATGAGTTGATTGGGCTTAGATACAACTTTCAGAAGTTAACTCTGCAAATTTGGACACCTAATGCCTATTTTAACATTGAAGAACAGTTAAGTTGTTAACTTGCCACTGGCTGTGCCGGGCCAGGGCACAGCCCTCCTGTTCTCAGTGAGGAGTCAGAGCCCGGGAAGGAAGGAGACTGGCTCTGTGTTCAGCAGCTGTGGTTAGAACTCCCAAGCTTTTGAGAGCTAGCTCTGATTTACTGTGCTATCTTATCCCATTGTCCGTGCCACCCTGGCAGAGAGAACTTTGGGCAAGGCAAGCCTGGTGTGGAGGGTGCAGAACGTAAGGAAGTGCCCAGCCAGGTTCATGCTGCATTGGTAGGCCCTCCTCCCAACTAGTTGATTTTTTTTTTTTTTTAAAGATTTTATTTATTTATTTGACAGAGAGAGATCACAAGCAGGCGGTGAGTCAGGCAGAGAGAGAGAGAGAGAGAGAAGCAGGCTCCCGCCAAGCAAAGAGCCCGATGCGGGGCTCGATCCCAGGACACTGAGATCATGACCTGAGCCGAAGGCAGCGGCTTAATCCACTGAGCCACCCAGGCGCCCCCCAACTAGTTGATTTTTAAATTATGTGTCCTGGTCACCTTCCTCTCCTTAGACCTGGCCCTGAACAGAATCTAGGAGCTTAAAGTGGACTCCCTAGGACAAGAGACCATCCGTAGACTCAAAGTCCCCTCTTCCTTTGCTTTGCGGAAATGATTCATTGAAATGACTTCTGTTGAACTGTCCTACTTGGATATTTTTCCATTTTCTTTGTCAGTATGTTTTAGGGAACTTGTTTAAGGTTAAATTGCTTCAGTGCACATTGCCGTGTGTGCAACGATGGTGTGGAATATTTACATGAGTTTTTGAGGGGAAAAATGCCCCCAAAGGATCTCCTTGATGAAGACTTCATAGCAGGCTTGTGCAATCTCCCATAAAACTCGAGCATTCCATTTGTAAATGCAGCACATGGACTGTATTAGAAGTTCCAAGCGCGGTGGCTTCATTTCCGAGGTTCAAGCTGGTCTTTCATCTAGCTCTTATTTGGGTATTCCAAATTGTTCTCCTAATAATTTTTAAATAATTAAGTGGAATTTTTAAGTCTTCCATGATGGGTAACCGAGTAGCCAGCTCTGGAATATTCAAGTATTTTCGTCTTTTGGAATGACCTTCTGTTCTGAAATGTATCCACCTTCCTGCCGTGTCAGAGTTCACGGTGGCTTGCTCCAGGCATCTGCTTTCCTTCTTGCAAAGGCAGCTAATGACAGATGTTTACGGGGTGATGCTGAGAAACCTCCACTCCTGTGACAATGGGCTGGAACATATGCTGTCCCCAGTTTCAGGAAGCTTTTGTAACAAAGGACTCCAAAAGAGATCAGGCCACTGGGGAATGTTGCCGGCATGCCTTTGTAAAGGGCAAATCCTGTCCGATTAACCTAATTTCCTTCCCTAAGCACTGATAAACCAGGGAGATTAAAAAAGCAGATTTTCCAACTTTCGCATTTATTTATTTCCCTGATTTAAGAAATGTTCGTGATTAAAAACTGGAGGTTTTTCATTTTAAAAATTTATTCTCCCTCCTCGACAGCCTCCCCTTCACTGAAAGGACTTGGTTAGCAAACGGTAAGTACATGGGCCTTGTAAACATTCCGTGGTGGCAGCGTGAGTGAGCACAAAGATGGCAGCATCCGGATCCCCATCTTTTTTTTGGACGTTCCTGTTTGAGACATTCTCCGCAACCGTATGGATATGTAAATAGCATAGAGGGAACTAGTTCCCGCCTTTTTGAGGGAAGTCCTGCTCAAGAAGTATCCATTATCGGCTCGTTGCTATTCTTGATGGAGATTCCAAGATAGTTTGCAGATGTTACTCGTAGCTGAAAGAGCAAAAGAGACTGTAGGCCCCTTTTAGCACTTAGGATGAGATGGGCTTAGTTAATGACTTTTGTAAGTTTGAGCTACAGTCGGCAATGAAGAGGCATGCTTTCGCTTTTAGCAGCTGTATTGCGGTAAGACCCACATCCCAGACAGCCTGCCCAAATCCGTGGCTTTTAGGATAGTCACAGAATTCTGCAACCATCACCGCAGTCCACTTTGGAACATTATGGTTACCCTCAAAAGAAACCCTGCACCCCTTAACTGTCTCCCTTCTCCCCAAACATTTTCACCCCAGGCCCCAACCCTAGGCAGCTGTTCCCCCATCACTCTGGCTAGGCCTCTTCTGGACGTCTCGTGGGAGGGGAATCCCACAACATGTCCTCTTCCGTGAGCGACTTCGTCCGCTTCTCAGCACGGTGTTTTCACGGTCCGTCCGTGTTGTCGCGTGTACCAGCGTCCCATTCCTTTTTATTGCTCCGTAATATTCCATTGTGTCTGTCGCATTTTTACTTAAAAGTAATAGTCTCTTAAAACTAAGTCGCAGAGAAAAATACAGAAGAGAAAGGACAACTAGCCATATAACACCACTTATGCGGCTTATAATGGGTCCCACTTTTAATATTTCCAAAAGGATATTTTGATGTGTAAGCTTGAGATCAGAATAAGAGCGGTGACCTAATTCTTACATGCATTAAAAAAAACCAAAACAGTTTAGACTTTCTCCTAGAGTCTATTTCAAGCTATGGTCTCATCTCTGAGGAGGATTGCAAGATCATTAAGGCTTAGAGAAGGTTCATTAAGGTTCTACAGAAGCCACCCAGGAAGTGGGCTATATAGCATGGAGGAGGCTAGTGGGTTCATTGAAGCAGATGGGATAGTTACATGGATAGTGCGGACTTGCTGTTCTCTCCCACTGGCAAGAAAGGATGTCAGCCCGGATGGGAGAGCTGGTAGCACAGGGAGGGACATCCTGACCTCAAGGACAGCTCGGAATGATAGCAGTGGGGCTGGCCGACTTCGCCTATGAGGGTAAGTAGCGGGCCTCCCATCTCTCTGGAAGAGGAGGAAAGCTACAGATTTTAGAGTTGACGATTTCCAGGCATCATTTTCCTCCTGTTACTCCTAAGCAGGTGACAGATTGTCATGAATATTTCCTTGTACAGGTGAGACTGTTGTCATCCTGTCTTAAGCCACAGATGAGAATCACTGCAGATTGCCTTGACATTTGACAAGTTTGGAGAAGTGGAGCAGTTTTTTAAGAGAGAACCTGTAACTTGAAGACGCGACCTTTGATACTGAATTTTTTTTTTTTTTTTCCTGCAGTGGACTTTTGAGGTGGTCTAAGTGGTGTCTTTCTTGAACCATCCGCGCTTCATTTCAGAAGTCTTGCCCCCCCCCCCGGTCCCCCCGGGCACAGTGTTCCTTGGCTACTCTCTTGGGCTGCCTGGCAAGGCTTTGGAGGGATTCCTGCAAGAGATGCCAAGGAGGTTCACACGGGGCATTTTACTTCAAGCACTTCTTGAGTGATTTGGGGAAGGAGAGGACAGAGGGGATCACGTAGTATTGCTGGGTCGGTTTGTTATGGGAGTGGACTTGGCCCTGGATGCTTTGATCAAAGTGATCTGGGAGTGAAAACAGAAGCACGGGAAGCCTCATTTGGTTCTACATGGGAGGGTCCCAAGGGCCAGTTAGGACAGGCCTGGAGACCCAAATGGACCAGAAGAAGTGAGGCCAACCGGCCTGCCCTCTGGTGAGGGACTCCTGGCCACGAGTCACAAAACCTGTTAAAGAGGTTCGATTAATGTTCAGAAGCCAGAGGCATAAAGTGAGTTAATTTTGGGGTACCTGCTGTCCAATAAACCTTTGTGAATGAATGCACTGAGGGTAGAAATGAAAATAAGACCCAGTGAAGTAGTCAGTGTGCACATGCCAGGAGAGGAAAACGGTTTCTGTACCTCCAGGATTAAGCTGGTATCTGTATCATTCACAGACAGCATGTGTGTGGCCTAGAATCTGTACTGTGTGCTGCTTGGTGACCTTTTTTAAGCCAGGCTTTTTTAATGGGGTTGGTTATTTGAGACTTTGTTTTTATAAGGCTTGTTCACTGCATCTCTGTGTATGTCTCTGTCCCGCTGTCCATCCTAGCCGCTGATAAGCAAATCTTTACTAATTTCGTCAACTGAATGAGCCAGTAATATCGTCTTTGTATATTGATACTTCTTTCTTTTCTACGTTGACTTTATTTGGTGGGATCCTCCCAATACACCCAATTCAGCAAAGAAAAGAGAAATCACGAGCACGATTTTGCAAATCTGAAGTCTCAGAAGGTCCCTATCTCCTATCGTCCCTGATGTGGGGACGCTGTGCGAGCGTGGCGTTTATAGAATTCTCTGTGGTTTGTATTGGTGGGATCTCATTTTGATCCCATAGCAAATCTGTAACCCAGATTTCTGGTTTTTCTTTTTAAAAAAGTCGCTTATAAAGATCTGTTCGTGACCACTTCTCTGTTGCAGAGACAAACGATTGGGGGGGGCGCTCAGTACCTGGGTACCTGACTTCCCAGTGTGAAAAAAGGTAGGTAGCTGAGGGTGAGATTCTGGGTTCAAGTACAGCTTTTTCTTTAAAAATGTGAAACCACACCGGGGGGAAGAAAAAGGTCCCAGAAAAAAACGGTTACGTTTTCATTCTCTCCTTGCAAGACTTCCAATTCAGAAATAAAAAATCGACCCCAAGGTAGAAGTAAAGTTTTCTGGCTTTTTTTTTTTTTTTTTTTAAAGATCTTATGTATTTATTTGAGAGACAGAGAGTGAGAGAGCATGAGAGAGGAGAAGGTCAGAGGGAGAAGCAGACTCCCCATAGAGCTGGGAGCCCGATGCAGGACTGGATCCCAGGACTCCGGGATTATGACCTGAGCCAAAGGCAGTCGCTCACCCGACTGAGCCACCCAGGCACCCAGAAATAAAGTTTTCATATTGTCTACTATTTTAGTTAAAAGCCATTTGACATGGCAGAAAAAACCCTGGATGAGGTATTTACTGTCCCCTCCCTCTCCCTGCCCCCCCATGTCCCCTAGTTTTTTAGAGCTCATTTTAACGTATCAGAATTACGATCACGTTGTGTTTCTCTGTACGTGAGCTTTGCCTCATCTCTTTCTCCTTACCAATGTCCGTTAGGGTTTTTATGCTCTTTAATAAACTGAAAGTTTTATTTTGCTTTCTCAATTCTTTTTTGTTGTTGTTGTTAAGACTTTAAGTAATCTCTGCACAAATGTGGGGCTTGAACTTACAGCTTTGAGATCAAGAGTCCCCTGCCCTACTGACTGAGCCAGCCCCTCTAAAGTTATTTAAAAAAAAAAAAAAGTAAGCAGCTGGGAATTGGAGTGTCAGATTTAATGTCAGGCCAGCATCAATAAGAAATCACTGAATGAATTGGTAGGGCTCTTTGATGAAAATGTCTTTCCTGTGATTGCTGGGCTCGGCAGAAGGACTAATGCTCCAGAGGATGGCTGTGTAAGACCAATTAATTTCTCACTTGCCTAAAAGCATTCCTCTCTGTCTTACAGAAATTCCAGGCCTAAAATTGCCATGAGGATCAGGCTTACTGAATAAATAGTTTAGATATTCGTCCTCTTGGTTACTTTGTGTGGAGAAAGTGTAAGCCATCTGGGCTCTTCGTCCTTTCATCTTGCTGGCTCCGAAAGACAGCAAATAGGGCTTTTGTTTGTAGGTTAAGGCAGATGTACGAGCCTGCTATCTTAATTTCTTTTGTATGGCTGGCATATATTTTAGCTGCTCTGAAATGTTGGGAAGATTTCAAACCAAGCTGGGGAAGAACAAAATACATCGGTGGGTTTTCTTCACCGCTAAGTTGACTTGTTCAGATACTTTGTGAACAAGTGTCTTCTGAAATAAGGACATTTATTTAACAACATTTGGAAGTTTCTCTAAATTCGTCGTTAATCTGGGTTTCGATGTTGTTTCGTGTTGTTTTCTTTGCCAGATGTTTAACTTATGTCTGAATCCTGCAACTACGATTCAGTTTCAGTGTACGTAAGAGGAGAATGTCAGATCCTGAAATATTTTGCTGTGAATGTATTATGGAATAGTTTCCCCTTCCAGCCACAAAACTGCAACAGTCTGTAAATGTATCCTCCTAACTAGTGTGACCTTTTTTGTTGCTGGTGTTGTTAACTTGTGTTTTTATAGTTTGTACATTATTCTAGTGGCATAAAGACTATTGCCAATGCAAATGTAGTCATAATGGACTTTTATGTGAATGATGCCTCGAAGCTGTCTTTTGAGTGTATTTTTAGTTACCTTTGGAAAACCCATTATGTTAAAAAAAAAGGGGGGGGGCACGGCAGGGGGTACAATCCTGGGTGTCCGGCAGCCGGTTAGGCTCTAGCCATCGATAAATGCATGTAACGTGTAGATGAAGCTATTTTTCACTTATCAAAATGAAAGGAGAAAAATGCTTTTAAAACAATTAATTCAGGTAGAGACTGTAAGCGCTGCTTGTCTAGGTCCTACTATTTTAATCTTCCTGAGTGATACTCATTTTTCTAAATGTAGTTGAAAAAACTCCCATGTCCACAAGGAATGCTGATGCCTAGGCACTGCTCCAGGGGAGCCCCGACCTGTAGCTTTTAGGACTTGAATTTAAGCAGCATAACCAAGCGTGCCTGCTGTCTGCAACAATGGTGGTGATGATGCCAGTGTAGACACCAGCCTCATGAGTTGTCTGGTGGACAGACTGGTCCTTCTCTCCATAGCTGGTACGTGTCAACTCCCGGTGTTTCACTAATGGTAGGATCAGCTGCTAGAGCTTCCCAAAGACTTAAACTAGTCCTAAATGATGTTGAGAGAAGCGGGGAGGGTAGGGGATTGGCCAAATCAAGTTTGCGAAAGACTCCATTATTTTTCTGAAATTAAAAGCACACATTTAATCTTAAGTCCCGCAGTTTAAAAAAAAAAAAAAAAAAAAAGTCTGTCTACTTCATTATACTTCCCAGACAGCAAAAGAAGCTGTTGGTCAAATGAACGCCCATTACCAGGCCTTCATGTTGAGAAATGCTGAACCAAATGTTGGTTCTGTTTTTGTGGTTACTACTTTCATTTGGGTGCTTACCAGCATTAATCAGCTAAAGGCAATTAATCATTGTCTTTAGGGTCGGGGAGTCCTATACGAGTATGATTTGGGGGTTTTCCTATTTTTTAACAAAACTTTATAAAAAGCATGTTTGATTACTGTATGTCTCTTTCCCGTGGCCTCTGGTTTCCATGAGGGTGGAGGCCGTGTTTCTTATGTTCCTCGGCGTCACCCCAGCACAGCCCAGAATATTGCCCCTAATATTGAGGGGATGAAGGAATGAAGACAGGCTTCTTCTAGGCTGTGTGCATTTCAAATTCTACCGACCCAAAGAGATTCAGTTACGGCTGTGTTGAGGGTGATGATTTACCTTAAGTAGTCTGGAGAGGTGTATCTCAGCGATTAAGTATGACTCTGGTCATAAAGACAGCAGGGTCCCCCCGCTATCACTGCCGCCATCCGAATAACTTTAGACAATTACATAGCTTAATCATCTGTTTTCTCACCCACGATGCGGCGATGGTTCTACTTACGTTTCAGGGTGGGTTTGAGGAAAAGGGGAGGGTGCTCAGGGATGTGCTGACTTCATGTATACTTAGCAGCTGTCCTGTATTAGGAAGTGTCCTCCCAAAGGCAGGCCCCATGCTGTAATGATCTTCCCCGCCTTTCCATACCAGCTGGCTGAAGAGGAAGCTCTTTTGTCACCCGGCTTCTCTTCGTCCTGTCTTAGCTACTTTGACAGCAAAGAAGTGAGACGGTGGAAGCTTTGGAAGATTAGGGTGGAACATGCTCTTCCGTGATGACCCAAATCTAGAACTTTGCCATGGTAATGGACTCTCTGGAGCCAGGTGTTTGCTTTCATGCTCGGGTGTGGGAGGGAAGGAAGAAAAGGAATCTGGCAGATTGATTCTAGAACCTACAGTCTCACACCCAGCCATGACTGCCACCCTTCTGTGATTTCACGGTGGTTTTCAGTGTTGCAAAAAGCTTAGTGTGAACAAAGAGGAACAAATCCTCTTTAGTCTTGAGATGCTTAAAGATAGTAGTGTTATAATTCTCCAATCTTGTGTTTGTTTGGCCTCATTTTACTTTGAAAACAAAATCATGATACAACCATGCACATGGTTGGCCGCAGTCATTCTGTTTCTGATGTTCCTCGTCGAGTGGCTGCTGTGCCTGTACGAGGGTAGTTCCTGGCCTTGGGATCCCTGTGTCCCAAGATTCTGGACCAACATAGTTATCCAAGCTTTTATATTATCAGGTAAGGGCATTCTTGCCATTATTTTATTTTTAAAAGACAGTTTTTTTAAGTGGGTTCCACCCTGGGTGTGGACCCAGACATGGGGCTTGAACTCATGACCCTGAGATCAAGACCTGACCTGAAGTCAAGAGTCAGGTCTGACGATGCTACCACACCGAGAGCAGGGAAGATGTAGAATAAAGGACAGCTGTTTAAAGGGGAAGAAATTAAACTTTATGAAAAACTAGTTCCGTTGTCTTTGATTTCTCACTTGTCTACTGAAAATTAACAGCCCCCTTTAAGAATGTGGAAGTCCTGGGGCACCTGGTGGCTCATTCGGTTGAACATCCGACTCTTGATCTCAGCTCAGGTCTTGATCTCAGAGTCAAAAATTCAAGCCCCGCATTGGGTTCCATACTAGACATAGAGCCTACTTAAAAAAAATTAAGAAAATTAGGGGAAAAAAAGAAATTGGAAGTTCCTGCTACAGTTGAATTCAATGAGAGGAATCTTTTCCTGACAGAAAATGCAGTCCCTACTCCAGGCTTATAATTCCTGGACTTTGTCTTAGGGAAGAGGTTAGTACTGTAGTTCACATTTTAAAATTACTCTCATTCCTTTTGTTCAAAGATAAGGTTTGATTATTTTTATACATCTAGTTAAGGCTTCAGTTACATGAGTGCCTGCGTGGCTCAGTCATTAAGCATCAGCCTTCAGCTCAGGTCATGATCCCAGGGTCCTGGGACTGACCCCCACATCGGGCTCCCTGCTCTGCGGGAGGCCTGCTTCTCCCTCTCCCATTCCCCCTGCTAGTACTCCCTCTCTCGCTGTCTCTCTCTGTCAAATAAATAAATAAAATCTTTAAAAAAATTTTAAAAAGGCTTCAGTTATATGTTTTGGTGGGATAATTAAGACCATTTATTCAAAAAAAGAAATCTGTATCTGGACTCCCCCTGCTTCAGATAAAATCTTACTGGAAAGCTTATAAACTATGCAGACTACATAAGGAGGGGTAAGAACCCCCTCATTCCATAACTGGGGTTTCTGTGAAACTCTGAATTTTGAAGACCTTGATTTAAAAGCCATTGAGAATGATCTAGTCGATGTACCGCGTGTTCTTAATGTTGCTATGATTTTCACCTAATTTCACAGTTGAATTGACCTAGTTTTAAGAACAAAAATTAGAATACAAGATGGAACCTAGAATTAGTGTTTGACTGTAGGTTCTTTCGCTCTTCCGAAAAACTAGACATTTGGTTCTGGTAGGTTAATTTAGCAAAAAGATCAACTGAGTAAGTTTTCTTGCTTTGTTTTTAAATATTCCTCTTACATTAATTCCTTTCATAACTACGTATTTGCCCTTTTCGATCATGAATCTAGAGAAAGTGAAGAGCCAATTGGGCAAGTTTCCGGAGAAAGTGTAGGGGACCAGTCTTGGACTGTTGGGTGTCCTCTTTGTCTTCAGGAGTCACTGTTGTCTGTTCCACTTACCTCACTAAGGGGTGCTCTTCCAAGAGCTGTGTGGGTGTGTGATGGAGGCCAACAGCTGTGAAATCCACCCCTTTGGGGAATTTTGTGAGGAACTCTGCGCCCAACAGGTCAACCTTGAGTTGGATGAGGAATTCGTTCTTCAAAGAAGTGGATAAAATTGGTTGGAAGAAAATTTTCTTCTAGTAGTAGGATTTGAAGGACTCATTTGAAGGATACACAGGGGAAACAGGATGGAAAAGGGAAGGTTTATTGAGGGGAGGAGGGAGAGAAAGGGAGTAGACTCTGTGTGGGGACTAGGTCAGCGGCTGATTGGATGGGTGACTTAGGGAAACCCACTTTTCCTGTTGTGCCCGCTCTTTCCCTCTTGTGAGTCTGGGGTGTGTGTGCATGTGTGTGTGTGTTTGGGATAAAGTATCATAAAGCATTATGGGTTTGTATTTGAAGCTCTTATGTAACCATGTAATTATTATTTATTGGTGTCCTCATTTAGCCTTCCCTGCCTAACTTGTGCAAACCAGTTTTCAAGCTATTAACAGATTCAGAAGACCTATAAGCTTTCTGGTTGAACATTAACGTTCTGTTTTTCATGTCAGTTTTTACCATTTTTAAAAAGGAAATCTGTAATTTACCCATCACTGTAAATTTGATATGTTCTACTAAAGCACAGGTACTTAGCATAGATGTAGTTTTAAAATACTCTTCCATTTTAATTTGATTTTTAGCAACGGGCAGGCATAGGTGACTTAAAAATATTTAAGAAGCTAAAACCATATGTAAAAAGTTAGCTAGGGAAGTTTTAGGACCTTATGCAAACAAATGCAGCAACGTATTTTGAACCCAGAAAGCATTACTCATACTTACCTACTAACAAGGACTCTCTGGGTCCTGGTTTTCTCACTTATAAATTTAGGATTAGAATAGCACCTTCCCAGAGGGATGATTGCCAGATACAACACAGGTATCTTCCAGGCTATATACAGAGAAGAATTGCCATGATTATGGATACATATGTGTGTATAGATATTTATGCACGTGTGTATGTAGATGTGCGTACACAAGTGAAGAGCGTATTGGAAGGGGGTCATTGCCATAGCAGTTTAAAAAGCCCGGGTGGGGCGTGGAGCATGCTTCTAAACTGGAGCATGTGGGAGGTTTTAGGACATGAGGAGATCGTCCTAAAGGACATCGGAACCAGGCTGGCTGGGCGTGGGTTTCCTGGCTGCTACTGTGGCAGGGAAGGGCCTTGTGAATGTGGGGTCAAAGGCTCAGGACTCAGAGCCCAAGGGAATGGGAGGAGGCGGGCCAAGCAGAACCAGAATTTTTCAAGGCAACAAGCCTTTGACAGTTTCTCAGGCGAGCCAGAGGGTCGACTGCAAAATTGGACAGCGCATCTTCCCTTGACCTGTGCTTCTGGGTCGTCTAAACCTGTGTTTTGTAACCCCCTGTTCGATGTCTGTGACCACCTTGACACCAGGAAGGGCGAGGTGTTCATGCAGCCCTTGGACAGATCAGGAAGGTTCCTAGAAGCAGACCTGTTTGTGTCCGGTCATATCCCTGAAGTGTCGGGACTGCTTCGAGGAGGGGATTTCCCTGGCAAACTTAACCTCCCGCTGCCTGGAGCCCTGGCATCTTTATAATATGGCATCTCTTAAAGGTATTTTGAAGACCAGTTGCTCCGTCTGCCCTTTCCCTTGATAGGGTCTCCACTCCTTCCGTCAATGGCCTTCATTTCCTCAGGCTCTTGCTACGTGCGTGGAGTCAGTAGGTGTTGAATAAAAGCTTTTGGCAAGAGTCAGACCAGGAGACATATGCCCCCAACCCCATCGGAACACATAAGACATTGCATTTATTTAAACTACAACAGGTGTGGGGACAAGTTTTCTGCAGCGTGCATGTATTTGTAAAGGATTTCCCACACGAGGCCGCTTCTGAGAGCTCGCTTTATGCTGGGAAACCAAGGATATGCCCGCCACCTGACTTGCTGTTTGTTACAGAGTACACCAGTCCTGCTGCCGATGGTCCCCGGAAACGATAGCCTCGTGGCTACTGTGATTGACTGCCCTTGTGTGGTTACAGATACTGTGCCAATCTCGGCAGGAAACGACATGACTGTGCCTGCTCGTGGGCTAATAGGTGCCGGACCAGTGTAAAAAAAGCAAAACAACAAAACAAAACAAATCTCCCCAGGCCCCGCCTGTGGAATAACGAGGTCAGAACAAAGGGATCATGGCCTTTATTAGACACACTTACAAAAAAGTGTATTAACGAAAAACAGTTCACAAGAAGAGTTGGCCTAGAAGTCAGCTTCCTCTGAAGAGTGCAGACAGAACATGGCTTTGTTGAGGGCGGGTCTCAATTCGTGACTGGGGTCTCCGATCACGAGGGCTCCTGTAGTTCGATGGTCTGTGGAGCTCATGAAACATAGCCATCCTTTCCATCTTGGAGAAAGTGGAAAAAATAAAAATTGTTCAAATGAAGGTTGACCTCTAGCCCTGCTGTTTCATGGTTGCCCAGGCATAATTTAAAAGGTACTTGCAGGGTACCTGGGTGGCTCAATGGGTGAAGTGTCTGCCTTGGGTTCAGGTCATGATCCCAGAGTTCCGAGATCGAGTCCCGCATTGGGCTCCCTGCTCAGTGGAGAGTCTGCTTCTCCCTCTGCCCCTCACCCTGCCCCTCACCCCACTTGTGTGCCCTCCCTCATTCTCGTTCTTCCTCTTGCTCTCTCAAATAAATAAAATCTAAAAGAATAAAAAGTATTTACTCAGGCAAATTTTGGTGTTAGTACAAAGTAAAGACATATTAAGCTGTTTTTCTAAAATCTGAAAAAATCCGTCTGACTATTGCGTTCTAGCCTGCTTAATTAACAGAATCGTTTGTATTGTTAATAATTTGTTCTGACATTTTGTACAGAAATATTGTCTCCATTTTAATAGGCTTAGCTCAGCTTCCAAAATGATTACCTGTAATATCTCAATTCCTCTAATACACAGTGAAAATACTTAAAACTGAATTCATTTGAAAATGTGCATTGTTCCTGAATAATACTTTTGTGGGGGGTCTGTCTTCAGGGTTATATAAGCAGCTCCTACACATTTTAATTCACTTCTTTTTTGTTTCTTAAGTAAAGATACACTACTCTTCCTTTGTTGAATCTTTTCCCCCCTTATGTTGGTTTTAACTTTCTTTGTGGCAGCCAATTTAAATAAGGGCTTATATGCTATTTTGTTGTCATTGTACTGTGTTGGCAATTATAACATCTCCTCTGAAGATAAATTCCTGGTAGTAGTAAGTACTAGACTCTGGCATTTTTCACAAGAGCTTAGGGGAACATGAAATAATCGAGTGTCGCCAGTGAAACGTGAAGCAAGGCATCTCTTGGGCAGGTATGGTTGAACTCTTCTGCATTTGGTTTTCTTTTTAATTGCCATGTTGCGGTCTATCCGTAGGAAACCTGGCCAGAGACTGTCAGACCTTGCTCCATTGTGTTCATCCATTGTGTTCATCTTTTTTTTTTTTTAACCTGGCTGCCCACATTCCTGTCCTTCCTCCCTTGTTCACGAAAATTAGAACTGAAATACACAAGAGCCTCTTACAACTGTAACCACGTGGTTTGCGGAGTATAGGGCGTGGCAGAACCGTGGCTTTGACCCCTGGTCTTTCAGGTGATGTGGAGTGTGTGCTCTTTGGTGTTTTAACTACCTAAGCACTGACTCGGTATCCAAGTCTCTCAATTCTTACAAATTTTCTGTTTCCCTGAAATGTACTCCTCAGTCTCCCAAGCACAAAAATCCCGAAACTCGTCTTCTTCCTTGATGTTCAGTTTGTCGATATCCTGGCGATCCTTGTCTGTGTGCTGTGAGCCGCTCGAACTCCGATCCACATCCATTCGTGCTGGCTGCTTTATGGACCCGCTTCCTGATTTCTCTTTCGCCACCCCGTCACACGTGGGTATGTAAGTGTCAGGAGTAATAATGGCACCTGTTAAGCATGGCTGGTATCAAACCAGGCTCGTTCTAACCATTATCTTACTGTCCTGTGAGCCTTCTGCTCCAGTTACCTTTTGTTAATCTCAGGCTCCCAGACTGTGCCTCTGAGTGGACATTGTGGTCTCAGATGCCGTCTGGTGGTTCCCAGTTGTCCCCTACACCATGGTCATTGTAGCTGATCGCCTAGTTTCCTGACTCCACCCAGACCTCTCCCCGGTCACAGCCCCTGGAGGGAAGGGCTTGGGTGTCTCATCCATCCATTCTGCTGGTAGCTCTTCACACTGGACCCCCACCAGGTCTAGCCTCAGCCTGGGACTCGTCCCAGGTCTTACGCACTGACCCAGGCCCCTTCTTCTGGTGCTGTGCCGAGGCTCTGCGGATCTGCCTAGGTGTTCAGGGAAATTGCAGAACTCAGTTCAAAATGGGACGCCTGGCTGGTGTAGTCAGTGGAGCGTGTGACTCCGGATCTCAGGGTTGTGAGTTCGAGCCCCATGTTGGGTGTAGAGATTACTTAAAAATCTTCCTTAAAAAAAAAAATTTGTTTTGGGTGCACCTGGGTGGTTCAGTGGGTTAAAGCCTCTGCCTTCGGCTCAGGTCAAGAACTCAGGGTCCTGGGATCGAGCCCTGCATGGGGCTCTCTGCTCAGCAGGGAGCCTGCTTCCTCCCTCCCTCTCTCTCTGCCTGCCTCTCTGCCTACTTGTGATCTCTCTGTCAAATAAATAAATAAAATCTTTTAAAAAATTGTTTTTTAATTCCTAAAAATTTTTTTTTAAAGCAAGGTAAACAATGCTGTTTATGTTTATAAGTCACAAGGACTGTTACACTGTAACGCCTTGTGGGGGAATGAAGCAAATGACACTTCTTAGCTTTCTTGGGACATGCTGCAACCCACCCTGGTACTCATGGGAAAGTTACTGTGTCACTTTCAGTCTAAGGTACTTGCTTATCAGTGTTTGTCTTCACATTTTGGGGGAAGGATGTTTTTTTTACAAAAACCTACTGAGCACACTGCCGGTGCTATTTGCTCTCACAGTTACTGGTTTGGGCATAGCGTGTTTTCTTAAAGAATCCTGAACAGGGATTCTTAGTTTAGGCGTTAATTCAGAATTCTATAATTCTCTGCAGAGTGTATAAAGTTTCTGGAAGTTCTCATTTCATTTTGTTTTTGCCTGAATCAATACTGACTGTATTTGAGAGAGAAATTGAACAAAGTGCTACACTATTTGATTCATTAACAGTACGGCTGTCCTAGACAGATGGGAAGCACCTTGCTCTAGAAAGTTTTATAGAAAGATCTATGGGCATATTTAATATTATTAATAAATAAATATATGGATGTATTTCTTCAGTTCTCAGCTAACTCCATTTAAGGACTTTGGAGGGCCTTACCTATTAAGGATTTATTAGTAGTGTGTCTACTAATTACAGGAAGATCTTTCTCGGGCTTAAGAAAATATTCCTGCAGATTAGAGAAAACCTAGTTTCAGATATCTTGCAAGCAAAGACATCGGATCTCTTGAGTGGCAGTCTTTTGCCGGTCTTCACGTGGCAGATTTGTGGAAAGTAAGAAGACCATTGGGGAGATCAGAAAGGAGGCCCATAGCAATGGGCCTCCCCTTGTGTTGTGAACACCCATTACTCTCTGCCACCTGTCACTTGATGTCAGGGGACTGTGCATTCAGAAGAGGAAGTGGGAAATGGTGCCCTGGCTTCATGCCCAGGCAACATCAGGACAGCGGCAACTTGCACAAATTCGCCCTTGTACGAAATGCCGCCTGAATTGTTGTGAAACCAATGCTCCTGACAGCTTCCATCCACTGAAACGATTCTACTCTTCGGTTATTGTTCAGGAAATAGAACGTGTTGTTTTGAGACATCCCAGTCCTCTGAAATAATGGTTAATAAGCTGATTTCTTTTTTTTTTTTTAAAGATTTTATTTATTTGACAGAGAGAGATTACAAGTAGGCAGAGAGAGAGAGGAGGAAGCAGGCTCCCTGCTGAGCAGAGAGCCCGATGTGGGACTCGATCCCAGGACCCTGAGATCATGACCTGAGCTGAAGGCAGCGGCTTAACCCACTGAGCCACCCAGGCGCCCAATAAGCTGATTTCAAGTAGAGACCTCTTGTGTCCGCTTTTTAATCGAGAACATGAACTCTCCATAGAAGGAGCTCCCATCGGCCACGTTTGCAGAAGCCCGTTGACCTTGACACCGGGAGTGGCAGATGCCGTTGAGCACGTGTGTGAGGTGGGGGCTAGCCAAGCGCTCCGTGTGACTTTGCTCATAGCAACTGCAGGAGGTAGGCCTCCTGTTTTCTGATTTCCGGATGTAGAAACGGAGGCATGGAGCGGAGAGGCCTGGTTCCCAAGGCTGTGCAGTCTTGGTCATTTGCGGCAAGGATGTGAGCCGGCATTTGAGCCGGGATCAGTGGGATGCCAGAGATGGTGATCCTAATTGTGGTGACTTGTCACGGGGACCACATGTTGAAGGGGTGAAGCAAATGATGACTGATGACTTCTCAAGACTTCTGAGTTTCTCGCCTGAGTTTCTCAGGCGTTGCTTTGGGTATCGGTATTTGCCTGATTTGACCGCACGGGAGATGCCCGGGCTCTGTGTAGCCTGGTGTCTTCCAGCCAGGGGCATTATGACGTTCAGAAACATGTGGGGTTCTGCCCTGTTGTCACTGAGACTGAACCCAGACGCATTTAGGGGTGAGGGTCTGGGCACTGAACACCTGCCCGGGAGTGGTAAAGGTCTGTCCTCTCTGTGCACAAGTGCACTTCACCTAAGATGGGGCACTCGGCTGAGGCCCCCGGGTCAGTGATGCAGCTTTTTTACACAAGTGGCATAAAGCCAGGGAGGGTTGGGCTGGTGGCAAGATGGCGGACATGTCCCTGGAGAAGAGCAGCAGGGCAACAAGGCCAAGAGGGGAGGCCACACCCGACTGCAGGGAACACGGGGACCGTGACCAGGCCGGTCCTGTTTGAGGGGAACGTGGGCATCGTCAGCCGGATCCTCTTAGCTCCCCCTCCACACCCTCCCCTGCTCCTGGCCTTCTCCTCCCCAGACTGCCTTGAGCTCAGCCTCACCTGTGGTCAGCTCTGGGCTTTGGTTTTTACAGGATGGGTCGGTCCACTGGTCATGGGCAGGCTGACCTTGTTCTGGAAATGCTGGTTTGGCCCCATTTCTGCCCTCGGCTCCACCATGCCTCTCTGGTCCCTGCCTTTTAATCAGCAGACTAGGGGTCAGCAGGATGGCTGAGGGGGCCCCAGTATTTGAGGGGCGCTCGGCGTGCATCCAGGGAGAGGCTCCCTTGCACTGACTCCCTGGGCCACGTGCCTGGTTCAAGTATTTGTTAATTTAAAAAAAAATCAGCTTTATTGAAATATAATTCACACTCCATAGAATTTACCCATTTAAAGTGCACAGGTTGGGGTGTTGAGTATATTCACAGAGTTGTGCGGTCATCACCGTGGTCCGTTTTAGAACATTTTTGTCACCTTGAATGGACACCTCAGACCTGTGAGCAGTTGCTCCCCAGCCTCCCCCCACCACCCCAGAGCCTGGCCACCACTGATCAGCTCTCTGGCTCTGACTTTGCTTCTTCCAGACCTGGGCTATAAGGGGAGTCCTAGGACACGTGTCCTTCCCCATCTGACCTCTTTGACTCGCTTTCAAGGTTCACCTGTGTTGTTGCACATCTCAGGGCCGTGTTCCTTCTCATTCTGGAGGCTGCTCTGTCGTATACCGTGGAGGTGTGCCCCGTGACCTTCTTCCATTCTTCTGCTGTTGCACGTGTGGGTGGCTTCCACTTTGGGACTAACAGAAATCACGCTGCTGTGAGCATTCACGCACGACCGTTTGCATGGATGCGATTTCATTTCACTTGTGTATATGCCTAGGAGTGGAATTGCCCTTCGAGGAGCGGTCAGTCTGTTTTCCGAAGCAGGTGCATCGTTTCACGTCCTCCCGGCAGCGGAGGGATTAACTCCCATCCTCTTAATGGCAGCGTATCTAGCTGGCTATCAAGAGATGAAGATAGCATTAACAAATTATGGGAAAACATGCAGAATGATGAAAATAATGTGGATTAAGGCATTCCCCATGCACATCTTGAGATGGAGTCGATGGCTTTGCTTTCGATGCAGCTCTCCTGGGCTTTCGGATGTCCACCAGGCGGGAGGTCGTCCCTCGGTTACTTTTCATCATGGTGCTCTTGACCCATTTCTGTCTGCTCCTGTCACATTCAGGCAGTTGGGAAGTTTCTGGTTTTGTCCTTCTCTGTCATCTTTGCCCTGGAAAGGAGGTGAAGGCAGAGCCCTGGTGGTGGCTGCCGCCTGAGGGCCTGCGGGTGTGAGTGTGAGCGAAGGTAGGCGTTGGTGGGAGGCTCTCGTGTTGGGTCCGCATCCTGGAGGAGGCACTGCTGTCTGGTTGAATGATGACCACTTGGTGGTGACAGAGACCCTGTGGGGCCCCCTGGTCCTTTTTATACTGTGTTTTGACTCTGGAACATTCTAAAGTAGAAATTTGAAGAGATGCAAGCTTATTGTAAGGATATCGATCATCAGAAAGGAAGGCTGTCCAAACCCCGCTTTTGGGAAAGCTAAGGGGAGGAGGATGATATTGACAAAAACATGGCCATGTTTATCCTCATGGCTTTGGCTCTCAAGTCTGAGATTTCAACCAGATTCCGTTAAGTTTCTAAACCTCAGGTGCTGTGGCTTTTGGATATTCAGGCCAGATTTCCCATAGAAGATGTGCAGGGATTTTATTTCCTGTGAGTTCGTAGGTACTTGCAGAGAAACAATTCCTTGTTGGCACGTTTCAGGGGAAAGACAAGTGTGTTCTTAGGTTGCTCATGGTCCCTGTATTAGCAAAAATATCTCAGTACATGGTATTTTCTCATTAAATATACTTTTTAAAAACGAGATCTTTGCCATCTTTACTTAGTGATCTATTGTTTTTTTCCAGTCTGTTCTCTTTCAGGCCTTCTGCCTCTTTTTCATCCTTCCAGTATTTCCAGTAGCGTTTTCTGCCATTTCTAGAGATTTCCTTGGCAGGGGGGTGGGGTTGGCATCCGGGGTCAGGGTGGGAGCTCATGATTCCATGTTCTGATTTGTTGTGCTTTGTCTCTGGCATTTCCTTTCACCTGAGTGGTATGTTATCTCCTAGTTCTTGTACCACAATGTTGAGTCAATCAGATCTCTTGTGCCTTTGTGGTTATTTAGCCACACTGACTTTTGGTTTCAATCTGGACTCATTCCGATTCTATTTGTTCACTGAATTAAATAAATGCTTTGAGGTTGTGTCTCTTCTTACTTGACACTTGGAAATGAGTGGCCTGCAAAAAATATGGTGCTTACAGCTAGGATCCATAAAACTATTTTGATTCCGGTTTTCAACTCTGAGATGTACACATACTTGGCTCAAATATGCCTTTTTCATTTCACTTAAGAGCAGCCAAGGAATTATTGTCATTCAGTTTAGGGCTGTTCCAAAGCAGCCAGTAAATGCAAGACATTGATTTACAGCTCAGCCTTGGGAGTTGGGTTGTCAATGACCGACGCAGGGCGCTGATGATGTGATCTCAGCAGCGTGGAAGCACAGCTGGGGCTCATCCCATTAGCAAATGATTTGTAAGCAGCTCCTGGTGCCAGACATGAGGACTCGGAGGTTTCCGTGAGATGAAACCGAAGTCCTCGCAGATGAGTCCAGTCTGAGGATAGCGGCACACCCCCGACAGCAGTGGTATGGTGATTCGGGCCTGCCCTCCTTCCCACCAACCCACACGCAGCTCCAGAGCCTCATCGTGGTGCCCCAGGAAATCAGCACTTCCACTCTGGAGCGGAATGTTCTGTCAGTCCTGGTTCCTCCGCACGGATGAGACAGAGGAGATTACAGCCTGGTGTGGAGAGGGACAGGAGAGGTTCTGTCCAAGGTACTGTGGGAAAGAAGGGCGCCCCGGCCAGGCTGGGTGTGGTGGGGGAGGCTTGGAAGAGCGGTGACGTGGAGGAGTGTGGGATGGACCCCGGGACTGTTCACTGAGTGTGGAACCCAGCGAGGTGGAGAGGGGACGGGAAACTAGGTCCACCCAGTGTGGCTGGAGTCAGCATGGTGGGAGAAGTAGCCGGGGCCACGCAGGAAAGCCGTTGCAGGGAAACCACAGTAAGATTATTCTTCATCCTAGAAGTGACCAGGAACAAACAGAATTCCAGGCAGTGCATGGTCTGGTCAGATGATGTCACTGGTAACAGGAACACAGCCATCAGTGAAGTATTTGAGTCGCTTGCTCGGGACCAAGAGCTGTGCTAAATCCGTTCGGTGCATTCTCTTGCTGTGATCTCACCACCGTTCTGAGCCGTGGGTGTTATCATCCTTATTTTATAGATGATGAGCGGAGGGCTACGCTGTAGAGTAACCAGAGTTGGGTAGGGTTGTTTGCGGTGGGAAGCAGAGTGGGTTCAAGTCCATCAATATCTATGCTGTCCAGACTTGAGCCATGTCCCCTAAAAGATCCTAGTTGATCCCAGTGTGGGAAACACCAGCCCAAGCAACCAGAATTTCATCTCTGAAAATGTCTTTCAAGTCGAAGTTATTAGTGCCAAGAAAATTTGACTTTAAAACTGGTGGGGAAAAAAAATTTTCAAAAAAAAATTAGAACTCCACATTAAAAAAATGTTCCTTGGACTCCAATTTGAGAATGATTAGATTCCTGCCATGGGACACTGGGAGCAGACGAACTAATTAGGAAGAAGTCGTGGGGGGTCTCGGATGAAAAATGTAGGTTTGGGGGGAGGAAGTGGAGAGCAGATGGATTCTAGGCGATGTTGCTCATCTAATCTAGGACTTGATAGAAGATGTTGTGGCCAGCAGTGGGCAGGGGATCTTAGACTCGAGTTTCAAGCTTGGGGAGCTGGTGATGGTGTCATTCCTGAGAAAGGGGAAAAGGGATAGGCACAGGGTAAGATATGCAGGTCCGTTTTTGGTTTTGAGTGCGGAGGTGTGTGCATAAAGATGCTTTTGAAACACCAAGATAGTTTGGGATTACAGGAATAATGGCGATTCTATACCAGAGTTCAAGTTCATGCTGTCAGGGTCTAGGCTTCTGACTCAGAAGGAAGGGATCAGAAAGGAACACTTAGAATTAGAACAAGGGCCGGGACATTAGGACCAGGAATAAGGAACCTCAGAAGTGAAAGCTGGTGAACCAGTTGTCTCACACACATGGAGTGAGGAATTGGGGCCCCTGGCCATTTATCCCATCCATGCCTCGCTTTGTGGTCTCTCTCAGCTGAAACTTACCATGCTTAATGCAAGTGGATCAGAGGAGAAGCCCTTACTGCTTCTCTTTTTTCTTTTTTTTTAAGATTTTATTTATTTATTTGAGAGAGAGACAGTGAGAGAGAGCATGAGCGAGGAGAAGGTCAGAGAGAGAAGCAGACTCCCTGTGGAGCTGGGAGCCTGATGCGGGACTCGATCCCGGGACACCAGGATCATGACCTGAGCCAAAGGCAGTCGTCCAACCAACTGAGCCACCCAGGCGACCCTGCCCTTACTGCTTCTAATAGCTGGTGACTCTGGGGGGAAGGGATGCACTATGTCATGTTGTGGCCAGCCCCCCTGACTCCCTGCTCTCAGTGACCATGTATGCCCTTAGGACAAGCCTAGGAGGAAGTGACCTACTTAACTGAAAATCTGCCTTGGCCTGTCGTTTGGCTGCAGCCTCAGGAGACTGCAGAAAGTCGATGGGCCACAGAAATGTCGAGTCCACTAGACAGTTCCACTGAAATCTCATCAAAAGCCAAATCATACACACCTCGTCTCCCAGGGTGCGGGGGAAATGACAACAGTGCCTCACTTTCAGCTTCCACCTGTCAGATTTAACATCTCAGTTACATGGCACAGGGGGTTAAAATCATCTTTATATCAATGTTCTGCTACTTAAGCCTACCTGCTGAGTTTGCTAGATAACAGACACCCGAATACAGATAAAAGATTGATATTTTCTATTTCAAAGACAAACTGGTTTGTGGGATTAAGCCATTTAAATTGTCATCAGGTTTTCAGGGCCTCTGGGTTCAGAACCAAAATAAAGCAAAGGGCTGGAGAGAGAGACAGGGCATTAGTGATGGCCTACGGTGTGTACCAGACACACTGATGATCTTCCCTCATTTGATTCCCAGGCAGGGGATGAAACGGTATTGCTCATTGTTTTGAGAATGAAGTCACAGCGGATCAGAGAGGTTAGGAAACCTGCGCAATGGCACACAGCACAACTAGCACTGAATTCCTTGGGATTGTGGAAAAGCACACGTGTTAGAGTCAGACCTAAAGGGACCCCAGTTCAGAGATAGCCTTTTGAATTCATTTATTTACCCTCTCCAGTTCCCTCATTTGCCATTGGTGTCAGACTGTGAGCTGGATTCCGGTCATACAACAGTGATTTAAATGGCTCGTCCTTCCAAGAGCTTAGCGATCTCCGAGAGATCAGAAACATAAATGGGTAATCTCCACCTGGGTGGCTAGAACAGAGGCAATTCCCTGGGTATGGTGGGCACTAGCCACGTGGAAGGGAAGAGCAGATACAAAGACAAGGTCATGCAGGGCACCTGCTAAGTGGGGAGTGTGTGGGGCAAGGTGTGTGTATATGAGGGGCCCTGTGCCCTGCAGTGACACTTGGTCTCTGACCTGAAGGAACTGGGGCCCGCAGAAGCAGCTACGGTGGGGGCAGACATTTCTCTTCCTACTCATAAACAGTTCATGTCAAGCATGACACTGCAATTGTTTTTCTAGAGAAACAGAAGAA
The DNA here is from genome assembly GCF_020171115.1 of Neogale vison. NCBI lineage: Eukaryota > Metazoa > Chordata > Mammalia > Carnivora > Mustelidae > Neogale > Neogale vison. Next base: position 303,659,055 of record NC_058091.1, read on the forward strand.
ATCTCAGTACGAAACCTGATTCAATGAGTCCAAACTCCTAGAAACACCATGAGAAAACTAAGCCTGAATCCCTTCTAGGAATCTTCGCTACCAACACTGTTGTCCTTCAAATGGAGGGTTTCCTTCTGCCTTCCAGTGCACCAGCCGCACCCCACCGAGCGGATGGGCGATGATGCACACAGCCCAGTGAGGATGGGAGGTCCCGGCAGGGCTGCCCCTGAGCAGTAGACCTTAACCACGGAGCACAAATCCGTCTGATGATACTGTGGAGTTTACAGGCCGACTGATAGGATTAAGAGTCTGAGAATCTAAAACACCAGGAAGCTAATCTGTGGACAGTACATCTGCCCGTGGAGACCATTCAGTGAGCAATGCCAAGAGCAACCAAGTTGCTCGCATGGGCTGCTGCCCACCTGTGAGGGAGGCCTGGGTGATACACCAGCCCTGACCTCTGCTGGTGGACATCGGAGAAAAAAGTCACCTCCCAGAGCCGGCTGGTGCAGTCAGAAGGAAAGCCTAACACACTCAAACACAGTAAAGAACGTGCTGGTTTTTGCTAGTTAAGGAAATGGAGAGGAAGAGAAGATCTTAAATTGGAATTTATAAGCAACATTCAGGAATTGTGATTTTTATAGAAGAATGATGTACATCTTTTAAATGTTAGACTACGTGACTTTTTTATTCATAAAAGAAGTTTTCAGGAAAATCTGACAAAAGTCACACTCGTGGCTCCAGCTGTGGTAGGGGGCATCTTGCAAAGCTCTCTTGAGTACATCACGGGATGTTCACGCCCCATAAGCCAGTCTTTCCACCTTGAAGAATTGAGTGTCAAGAAAAAGATCACTTGAGGCAAATATTTTTTTTTTCAAATATACTACATTACGATTAATTTATACGCATGTAGTATAATCCTATGTTTTATTTTTAAAATGTGTGCACACAGAAACACACACCAGTGTCTGCGTGCACAGATACACACCGGCAACTGTACTCCTGGGCATTCATTCTATCTAAATGAAAACTTAGGTTTGCACAAAAACGTACACACACGTGTTCATAGCCATACTATGTATTTAAGGCAAAAGCTGGAAAAAGTGACTCCTAGAAGGTTACATGGGGTATGATCCCATTTATATCATATTCTTGAAATGACAAAATTAGAGAGAATGGAGGACAGATTGGTGGTTGCCAGAAGTTAGGAAGGGAGTAGGGCTGAGACAGTATTGGGACTGGCTTTAAACAGGCCACGTGCTGAGTCCTAGGGCTGACGGAAAGGTTCTGTATCTCAACTCTGTGTCCAGAGCTTCATTGTGCTATTGTGCCTGGTTTTGTGGGATGTTGTCACTGAGAAAAAGCAGATAAAGGGTATCTGGAATCCTTCTGTATGACCGCTCACAAACACATGCGGAGCTATAATGACCTCAAAACAAAAATTCTAATTACAAAGAAGTTTAAAAATACATGCAGAAAATCTGAAAGAAAATATATCAGAACTCCAGTAATGGATCACGAGCTTGTAGGTGTTTTGGACCTTCCTTAAACTTTTTTATCTTTCCCATTTTCTCAAAGTTCAAAACGTTTCTAACCTTAAAAAAAAAAAAAAGTCCTATCAAAATCACTATCAGTGAACATATCTGGATACACCGAACTGATTCGATTCACTTTAAAAATGACTATGGTAGAGCTACTTTCTCAACATCCCGGAAGCTGATACTTGGTTTCCGTGACTGCTCATCGCAGCCACAGGGGAGGAAGTAGAAGCCTTCGCCTCTGTCGTGGATCATAGTAGCCATCGTGAATTCATGAGCCAATCAACGAATGAAGATGGAAATTAAATTGAGAGAGGCATCCCCGGAAATGAAGTTGAATCCAGAGAAAACCCAAACAGGGCCAGCCAGATTTGTGCAAAGGGATCAGAATAGAAAGTGTACATCAGTTTTTCATCAAATGACGTACAGGCTCAGATGGTCCTAAAAACCATAGAACTAACTCTGCACCCCTCCCTTTTGCTCACTCCCTACTTCATCCATCTGGTCTCTGGGCTCGTGTCTAAGAATTCTGGGCTTACCTGTCTCTGCAAAGAAGATTGGTGCATTTCCTTTTGGAATGTTCTATGTTCTTCCTCGCATGATTCCCCCTTCGTAGGAATAGATACCTTGTATTCAGCCTTCATTTGTGTCACTCTGACTTTTACCTACATCATTTTGTTTAGTTTTCATGATGAGTCAGAGTTATTGTTATTAACATTCTTATTTTGCTAGTGGGAGAAAAAAAAAATCGCAGGCCAGAGCAGGTGTAAGTACCTTGCCCATTTCCCCTAAGCTCTTAGAGGCGTAGATCTAGGAGAAATGAATCCTGCCAGATCTGCCTCCAGTCCCCCAAGGCCATGTTTTGATCATTACCCCCACTCTACCTCTCCTTATACATTGTACCCAATTTGAAACCCAGGACTGTTTATTCTGTGCTGCTTGAGTCTGTATGGTGGGCCAAGACTGGCTCTGGGGAGCAAGGTAGGCATGCATCTTGCCCTCGTAGACTTTTTGAACCATGGTTCACAACCCATATTAGGTGTGAAGTTGCTTCAGAGGGTCACAGACAGTGTTTAAAAGAAACAGAGTAGAAAATACCGAGATGCACCAGACATCAGACCAGTATTTTTATGAAACTGTGTGTATGGTAGTTGACAGGATAAAACATTACTCTCTCTCTTTTTTTTTTTTTTAAGATTTTATTTATTTGACAGAGAGAGATCACAAATAGGCAGACAGAGAGAGGAGGAAGCAACCTCCCCGCTGAGCAGAGAGCCTGATGCGGGGCTCAATCCCAGAACCCTGAGATCATGACCTGAGCTGAAGGCAGAGGCTTAACTCACTGAGCCAGCCAGGCGTCCCAGGATAAAATTTCTAACTGTAGTTTGTGGTCAAATGAGATGAAAGAGACTGACCTGGGGTCCTAGAGTGGGGGACCCAGAGATGGTTTTTAAGCAAGAAAGATGACGGATTAGATAAACAGTTACAGGCTGTCCTAGGATCTAAGAAGACGGTACACACAACAGAATAAGGAAGAAACTGGCATGGTATCCTTCTCCACACTGCCGTCTCCCGGAGAGGGTCACCTTGGGGGTGAGATCTCAAGGAGAAGCGATGCTTGTGGCCCAGACTTGGGACAGCTGCCCTGGGCAGGGTAGGAACAAAGTAGAAAGACCTGGACCATAGTATCTGACCATAATACAGTACAAGTAGAAAATAGATAAAAGCCAACGCCAATGCCTAGTCCTCATCCTCACCCACCATCACCCTCTCACCTCAGGTCAAATGAGGAAGAACAAAAACTTAATTGCAGAATATCAATATGACCTTTGGTTAACCTTTCTTCAATGTTTTTCTTTGTTTCTAGATTTTTTTATATTTTGTGAAAGGTTTTGTTTATAGGCATTGGCTCATTTACATCATTTTTTTTTTTTTTTCCTGGTGTTTACCTAGACCTCTGGTCCATTGGTCTTTCTAGACCATGCTGTCTCAACATGGCGCTCTGACATTTGGGCTGAATAATTCTGTGATGTGTATCAGCATTTTTGGCCCTTCCAGACCTGATGCTAATAGCACCCTCCTCTTCCCCTGGTTCTCATGACCAGAAATGTCTACAGACGTAGCCCCAGGTCCAGGAGCAGAGCAGGGGCGCTGGCCTGAGAATGTTCTAGCAAAAATTCTAGGATCCAGTGAGAGGAGTTTGCCCAGATTGAGAACACCCTCTGTCCCATCTGTCCATCGGGAGGACATGACAGGGTCACTTTCTTTTTCCTTTCTCTCCAATTGGAACAGTTAAATGTTAGGACTGGGGCTTCTAATGACTTGTAATAAGAGAAGTCTTGTGAATATCTAAAACTGTTTGTTATAGGAACTCTAGCCTCTACGTGGTGGGAGTTTCCTTGCAAAATAGGTGCTGTCCTTTCCTAAGGTTAAACATAAAAGTGGATTGACAGTGGTTCAGCTATTTTTTATTTAATTAATTGACACCACACCTTTTGAGCTTATGTAGAAGTGGACTGAGCATTAGACAAGTCTTCCAAGTCATTTTTCCAATATTGTTGATTGGTTTCCTTTGTTCTGCTCCCATGCTTAATCCAGTCCGTCTTGTGACCAGTGGCTTGTATTTCTGTAACAGGAGCTATTTGTTCTGAGGCTGAGTTTTCTCTAAATTGGTTTCCTGTGTATTAATCTTCCATATTTTCCTCCACTACTTAACCTTACCACCTTTCTCCTAGTATATGCTCCGTTAAAGTAACTCCATTTTTTTTTTCTGAGTTGGGTTTTTACGGAATATATTTTGTTACTGTATTTTGGCGGCTGTTCCCCCAAAAATTCCTATAAAAAGAATTCCATTCTTTAAACCTAGAGTTTTCCTGCCATGTGGGATTAATTTTGTGTAACTAATATTCTGTTAATTGTTGCACATACCGATGACTTTTGATGCTTTGAGGGACTCTCCTTAAAGAATTCTTGAATAAGATTGTGGGTCTCTGTAATCCTTTGAAATCTTTCTAAATTAAGTCAGGTGCTTATTCAACCGCTACACATTAAGACACTGAATGCAGGGGGAGGGTTCCATCTCTTGCTTCCGTAGGGTCTCTGCTTCGATACGACCCTATCAGTGAGGCTATCCTCATATCTGGTATAAAGGAACCCTTTATACCAGACATGGTACTTAGTCCCTTTACTCTCATTCATGTCTTCATAAACATTTGTCCCCATCCATGCTAGATATTTATGTGTGTATTTGATTGTATTTTCTTCCCCTTGTTGGAATGTAAGCTATATTTCCAATGCTTAGACCACGTCAGTAAATATTGGCGTGAATGAATGGATTTCCTTAGCTTATCAGGTACGTACTTAGCACCTGCAGTACACCATGCACCATTCTAGAATTTTTACACATATTAACCCATCTCTGAAGCGACAGTTATCCTGGCCTTGCCTTCACAAACACATTTTCTCTACTATTCTACTTTTCTGGAGATGATTGTCTTTTGAGCAGCTCCTGTCCTCTGTCTTGGTTCTGTCTTTTCTGTTCATGGTCTCTTGCTTATGTAACTATTTCCTTCAATCATGATTCTGTCTCCTTGAGGCCATGGAAGGACTGGTTCCTGTTCTCTGGGTTTGCCCACTCCCAAAATGGGCCCGTGGCCACGTTTGATGCACAGGGCGCTCCTGAAAACCTGAGGTCAAGTGTACGAAGGTGGGGAACTCTGCAGTGTGTAGCCGTCCCCTTCAGTGCTGTGTGCCCAGCTCTGCATTTCAGTCCACACGTTGTCTTATATTCCCAGCGCATTGAAAAAGACCAGTGTTTACATATGACATAAATATTTGTGTGTATAATTTTTTAGTCTCTCAGTGTTGTAGGCTGTGCGTGATTATTTCTAAAAGTCAGAATCAATGTAAATACAGAGGACAATTTTAGTATTCTAAATTATTTCTGTCCTCAAATTCTGGAATTCTCCATGTACTGAGGGACATTTAATAGGAAGAGTTGTTTCCACATTGGGAAGACTTGATAATGATGAGTCTTGGAGGGGGCCTGAGCAGGAGACAGTCGGGGTACTTTATCGTCTTTCCTATAAGAACCTTTTACTGGGAATCTGGGCAACCATTGCACCCACTGTGTTGGCTGGAGTTTTGAGCAAGCCGTGTGAGAAGAGCCCCCCAGTGTGTGCTAGGAGCAGGGAGGGGACGCAGGACTCTTCCCTGCACTCCTGGGCTGGCTGGGGGTTTGCGGGGCCAAACTTCTGCTTTTGCCACCCCCCTACCCCTACAGTCATTGGAGATAGAAGACCCAAGTACCAGCCCAGGGGTTAGTGTTTCCAGAAAACCTGCTTGTGGCGCCTGGGTGACTCGGTTGGGCATCTGCCCTTGGCTCGGGACGTGGGGTCAGGGTCCTGGGATCGGGCCCTGCCTCAGGCTCCCTGCACAGCGGGACATCTGCTTCTCCCTCCTTCTCTGCCTTTCTCCCCTGCTCATGCTCTCTCTCTCTCAAGTGAATATATAAAACATAAAAAAAGAAAAAACTGCCTGGATGGGCATCATTGGCATGTAGCAAGCTGGGGAAGAGCAGAGAGTTTTAGCTGCTCACTTCTGGGGTTTTCCAGATTGCCCCAAGACAACTTCAACTCTTGGCCTAAATCTGTTTCTTTAATTTTCTTCCCCAGTGTTTGAGCTAGAATAGAAGGTCAGTGTCTTAAAAGTACATCTACACTCTTGAATGTTCCCGTGCATTGTTTTCCTTCAATACTTGTTTCTTGGCTGTGGTACCCCCCCAACCCTGCACTCCCAGGCCTGTCCTACCCTTTGGGTCCTTACGTGGCGGGGTTGGCTGCCTCGCCAGGAGGCGGGGCCACTGGGGCTGGCGCATCTCCTGGTGGATGTCTGTGCCCAGGGAGCAGCTGGGGAGCGTGGCCGGCCTTGAGAAGAGAAGGTCGGCTCTCCGCCCTCGGGTAGAGCAGATCCTGAGACTGGTTTTGGCCAACTCTTGTGGTTCATGTGGCAGAAATGCCACTGCGGAAGTTTTATTTTTTCTCTAGAAAAATAAAACATGCCATTTTTCATGACTTCTCAAAACCATTGGATTGGTACTTTGGCTTCCCGTGTGTGTCATTCTCTTTTGCAATAACATGCTGTTTGTTGCCATGTAGGCAAGTGGTCAATATTTAAAAACAGAATTCCCCAATCAGGAGGTTCTACAGAAACTGTTCCAGAAAGTCATCGTGTGTATGCGCACATGGGAAGGATGTGTGCGTGTGAAGACTGTGCATTTTCCATGTTCTTCAGGTCCTCTCTATATCTTTGTGTTCTTTAGAGATGAACGTTGGAAAAGTGTAAAATGAATAATTATAGAGTAAACTCTATCATCAAATGATTTTGTTATGTACATGAATTTGCATGCAAAGCTGGCCAAAATTTGCTTAACAGGTGCAGCTGACTTAGTATGGTGGATCCTCTACCAAATCAGTAGCAACAAAAAAGCACTGAGTAGATTTTAGAAATACCTGCAGATTCAGTGATCAGTCTTAGCCACATCTGAGTTCGTCATGTTCACGCTAACACACGTATGTGGTCCTCATCAGTGGTCTTTGGAATGTTAAGGAAGACAGGTGTCAAGCAAGCAAACTGATTTTATTTTAAATCCAAGAAGGGATTTAAGGATATTTTTAACATATTCCTGTGATGATGTGTTCCAGCCTTTGAACAGAGGCATATGTGAACAACTAGGGCTCTATGGTGAATGGACGAGCTGTTATGACGAAGCTTTGAAATCTATTGTATGATCCCATGTGAGACATGACACAACGAAGCCAAACTACTTGAAGTTTGGTTAGCCAGTTTCTAAACTGTTACCGATTTATAGCAATTGGAGAAATACGTGGGGAAGTGAACCACGATTTTATGATTTCTGCGATTCCCAAGGGATGGCTAATGCTCGAACTCGTCTTTGAGGAGTATTTAATTGCAGTTGTCAAATAATCGCTTCCTTTGAAAGTAGGTAAGGGCACAGAGAAAATGAAGACATTCTCTGTAGTAATACTCTTTACTGGCCAGTTCAGGATTTTGTTGCTGAGATTGTACTTTTTTTTTTTTTTTTTGAGATAGTACTTTAAGGTGGGAAATGTCTGGGGAGACTGTCCACTGCTGATCTCTAAACGACTGAATTCATTCTGCCCATCAGGTGTTCACGTACAAGCAGAGCACCATTACACACCAGAAGGTGACCGCTATGCACCCCATGAATGAGGAGGGCGTGGATGACATGGCCACTTTGACGGAGCTCCACGGGGGATCCATCATGCATAACTTATACCAGCGATATAAGAGAAATCAAATATATGTAAGTTCCACTTGAATTCTCTGTAAAAATCCCTCAAGTCCGAGTGAATGTTAATTTTTGTTTTCAAAGGGTATTTCCTGCCTTTTGAGAACCTGTCCAGTTCACCTAAGTAAACCTGTGTTTTCGGGAGTTTTGCCAAATTAGAAATGTGGCCCAATAAATCATGTTCGCATGTTTATTGCCTTGATTTTATTAGAGGGGAATACTTTCTTTGAAGGGCAATTTGATCTCTTCTGGTGAGTGCATTCTGTTTTGTTAAGTGTTCTGTTCTACAAAGAAGTCACCAGAAAGGTTGTCTTCCTCAGTTAAGGGTTGGGGAGGGGTGGGGTGGGATGGGGAATGTGGATTCGCAAGTACTAGTACCTTGAGGTCCAGCTCTTGTCTCCTTTTCTTGATTTTTCTCCTTTTATGGATGTTCACATTTTTTTTTCCTGGCTCTGGAGCCCCTCCAGGGGAATATTTGGATTCAAGCAACCCATCTTTCTTATTTGTAGGATTGCTATTTCAAAGGGAGACATGGCCATAAAAAGCAGGCATGCACATTTTTCTCTCAAACTTTGTGAAATATGACTGTATCTGTATTATAAGAGTAATATTTAGATATCATTTCAAAAAATCATTTGTATAATATGTAATTACTTTTTGATATTAAAGTACATATATTAGTTTATCTGTCAAGATTGGCCTGGAGATTTTATCTTTTCATCCATCTGTTCCTAAGTCCTTATAGTAAAGGGCCCAGGTGCTTACATATGTTTTTTTCTTGTCAAGTTCAAATTTATAGGTTTTTTTTTTTGTTTTTTACTACATTGGGAACTAATGAAATACTGTATGTTGACTAACATAATTAAGAAAAATACCCAAAATTAAAATGAAAGTTAAAAAAACTTTTAATATTTTAAAAGCCTCTTGTTCTTCTCAGTGATTTTTCTTCTTCAACAATTACACTTAATTTTGCCTGTACCTTGCTGATTTTGATGAATGACGTCAGCCTTTAAGCAAGCTATTAGGTGCTAACAGAAACTCAAGGCCTGCTTAGTATTCTTGTTTCTCTGATTTATTTACCCTTAGACTGGAGAGGAGAGCTGGGAAATGAGGAGGAATGAGTTACTTGCGGGTTTAATGCCTAATTTTCCTCTGCTTCTTATGTTGCAAAAGTGTCATTTTTGCCAGATTGACCTAATGTTTGCCACATGTTCTTAAGCAACCCTATGGAGAAATGCAGTGGGATTCTAGCTCTCTGACCGGCTTAGCCTGCTCACACTAAGTCTCAAGATTACAGTATTTTCCATAGGTTCTTCAGGAAAGGTAACATTCACACGTGTTTACGAAGACATGGCTTTCTCTTCTGTGTTGTGCACGTGCTGGGAGAACTCTGCTCAGTTCCAAGGTCAGAAATCTCCAGGGTGACCGTGGCTTCCCGCCTTCCCGGGGAGGAGCCACTACCTGCGCCCAGGTTGCCGTACCTGGGTACTGAGTGTGATTTGACGCTGCCGCCGAACTGTGTTTACCTAGCAGTTTCCTTCCTTGGTTTGTCAAGGACGGACTTTGTCTTTGCTTTTTCAATTTATTTTTTTTAAGATTTTATTTACTAGATGGAGGGAGGGAATCAAGCCAGGGGGAGAAGCAGAGGGAGCGAGAAAGGGAGAAACAGACTCTCCATTGAGCAGAGAGCCCGACGCAGGGCTCGATCCCAGGACCCTGAGATCGTGACCTGAGCTAAAGGAAGACGCCCAACTGACAGCCACCCAGGTGCCCCCGACCTTGTCTTCCTTGAGCCAAGGACATTCCCAGGCACCTGGTAGTTGTGTGAGAAATGTTTGTAAAACACACGCCATACGTATTAGAAATAACATCCTAGTAGATGATGAAATGTGAAACTAGATTTACGATTTCTTCGTGGGTATGTGTGTCTCACAGGTGCGTATTTCAGAACTCACCCTCTTCTTATTCTACATTTAATATTCAGGGGAAATTCAGTCCTTTAGAAGGGGGAAAAAACTATCCAGATGGTTTAAAAAGCAGAACCTTTAAAAAGTTTTTCTCTCCCTCTTTTCGTGATGATGTTAAACCTGATAGCTAATTTGCCAAATAAAGCCTGTGAATAGGGTCTTAGTTGTTTTTTTTTTTTTTTCCTAGAATGAAGATCTAAAAGAACACAAGAGTTTTGTACCTCCAATTTGCAGGGCAATTCAGTTAATAATGCCCTTTTATGCCTGCCTTTTGAGACTTGGATAACTGTATTATCATAAAGCAGGCCCTCAATTTTCTTATCCTCGCTGAAGCTCTTGGCGGTGGTTCTAGGTCTCCTCAGGCTGTGACCCTTCGAGACAAAACCAGCACCTGTCAGAAACATCATGGTGTTCTGCCTTGTATCCTCGCTTTGAGCGATGCACATCTAGAGCTTTAAAAAAGAAGGAGGGGCACCCGGGTGGCTCAGTGGGTTAAAGCCTCTGCCTTCAGCTCAGGCCATGATCCCAGGGTCCTGGGATCGAGCCCCATTATCAGTCTCTCTGCTTGGTGGGAAGCCTGCTTCCTCTTCTCTCTCTGCCTGCCTCTCTGCCTACTTGTGATCTCTCTCTCTGTCGAATAAATAAAAAAAAAAAAAAAAAGAAATGACTTGTACTAGAGATGCTGTATTCGGTTTCTCTGGCTGGCATAAACAATTGCTGTAACTGTAGCAACTGAAAATATCAGGTCATGTCCTGTAGTTCTGTAGGTCACAGTGTGACCAGGGTCTTGCCAGACTTGAAGCCGGGGTGGGGAAGGGCAGTGCTCCTTTCTGGAGGCTCTAGGGGATGATCTGTTTCCTGTTCCCACTAGTCATAGGTGCAGTTACAGGACTAAGGTCCCCGTTTTCTTGCTGGCTGTCAGCTGAGGGCTGTTCCTAGCTTCCCCGGGTTCCCTTCCTTCCACCTTCAAAACCAACAGCGGTAGACGAGTCTCTCTCATGTTTCAAATCTCTCCTTCCCTCCTTCTCATTTCTGTCTGGAGCCAAGACTTCTCTTAGCTTTTAGGGGTCCCTGCGATCAGATGGGGCCCACCTTGATCATCTTCCTGTCTCAGCATTTCCAGCCTTCATCACATCCTCAAAGTGCATTCGGCCACATTCTTCTGCCATAGGTGGTCTCCTTTGAGGCGTGTTATGGCGGAGGAGTCCCCATGGGTCTTCTCCCACACTCTGGATCTTGCATAATTTCCTTTGTTGGCTTTCTGGTCCGAGTTAGCAGGTTACACAGCTTGCTGATGAGAAGACCCATCTCCAGGTAGAAAGGGTCGCTGCCTTGTGCTAAAAAGGACCATTAGCTTTTTTTCCTTCTTGGGGACCACCCTTACTGCCTGAGAACTTTACCAGACCCCAGTAAGATATTTCTCCCAGCCATTACCATGCCCCATTAAAATGGGGTAGACAGCTATAAAGAGAGAAAATGCTCAGGGTAGGCAAATCTGAGTTGAACATGCTTTTCTCCACTCGCCTCCGCTTGGGCTCTGGGTTAATCATTTAGTCTTTGTGTCAGTTTTTTATTTTTCTGAAAGGTCAGATGTCATAACCTCCATATCTGACAGGACTGTTTTAAAGTCAAGCGGCAAGTGAAAGCTTCTAGAACCTCTATACCCTTCCCATATCTTAATTGTCTGTACTACCAGGTGTTTATTTATCAAGTTCCTGCCCAGAACTGGGTCCTTCAGGGCAGAAACTGAATGGACTTCTCCGTCAGTGTGGCGTTCCACATGATCCTAGCCTTGCCACTGGTTCTTTTGGGATCGGACCCCTGGTTAGAGCAGCCCTACTCTTTACATAGTTGCCTTGCCTGAGCCCCTGTCTTCTGCCCTAATGCTGGATTCCTTTCCTGGAACTTTGGGTTCTGGGTTCCCGAGTTCCTGGGCGACTTCCCGGCACTACAGCTCCCAGCCTGGGACCTCATCCCACGCCCCACCCTGAATCTCTTTTCTGTGGGCTTCCTGCCACAGGGGCTGTTCCCTGATGGCCTCTCCTTGGGAGACGGTCTGTTGAGAGTCCCCTGTTCTTCTCTCTCCTCCCACCACCCATGAGAACAGGGGAGGACAAGTACGTGCTCCTGTTAAGTTCCTTAAAGACTCAGGGAGAGGAGGAGCAGAGCATGTGTTTGTGGGACAAAAGGAGAGAGATAGGGAGAGGTAAGCTGTAGGTGGGCTAGAAAGCCCAAACTGGCCATGAAAAGCCCAGTGTGGGGGGACGGGAGGGGCAGTAATGACACTTGAGAGGAGAGATCAGGGTTGGTTAGAACAGAAGGCTAAGGACATGGAGAGAGTGAATTCAGTGTGACGGACTCACTGAGTTGGGGGCAGTTGCTCTGCTCACGGAATCTGCTGTGTGTGTTAGGGAATATTGAGCCAGTTGGATAGGACAGGAAGGCTGGGGTCAGGACACCACTGCTCTAAGGGTGTCAACCAGGTGATCCTGTCCCCAGGGGACATACGGTGCTCTCGGGAGGCATTTCTGGTTACCCGGCTAAGGCAGAGGATGCTAATGGTATCTAGTGGGTAGAGCCCAAGGGTGGTGGTGACCTCCCACAGTGCCCAGAACAGCCCCCAGCAAAGCATTATGTGGACGGAGCTGTCAGTAGTACCAAAGTTGAGAAACCTCGATTCGCTTATAGTCGGTCAGCAGCGTTTGGGCTGGGGGGTGTAGAAAGCACCCCGTCTTTGCGAGAGGTTTTGGAAGAGAGAGCTTACCCGAGGTAAAAACTTCAAGACGAGTTGCTCGGAAGTGGTGTGCTGTAGACTGCGGAGGGACGGTGGGCGGAGAGAAAGGTTCCAAAACGCCCGAGCGAAGACATGGAGGCTTTAGCCCAAGGGGCAGGGGGTGGGGAGTGAGGGAAGGGGGGGAGCGTGGGGGAGGAAGGGGGTTTTCACGACTCCCAGCCTTGTGGAGCTACTGGCCGTGAGAACGCGGCCCTGGCAGTTCTGGCAGCTCCTCCAGGCGAGGAGAGCAGGGAGGACGAGTCGGTTTTGGACGCCTGCCCTACTGTAGTCTCTGGAGCCTGGATCACTTCAAATTGTTATGTCCCCAGCGTCTAAACACAGTGTCGACAAGAGCCGACGAGGTTTCCCTTGTCCGGAACGTAAGCTCTGCGTCCGCCAAGCGGGCTCCGCGGCGTGGCAGTTTGGGTTTCCGGCCGGTGCAGGAGAAGCACGGGGTGTCCATTCTAGGGCTTGTGGCGCTTCGGGTCGATTGCGTGGGGGAGCCTCCTGCCCCAGCCGTGGAGGAGCCGTTCCAGACCACATCACGGGGGGAGCCGCGGGGAGCGCCCGAGCTCGTCTGCAATGAGGGCGCCGGGGATGGCTCCAGGGGGCCCCGTGCTCCGGTCCCCCCAGCCCGCCGGGTCGTCGGTCGGACTTCCCGAAGCAGCGGTGCAGAGACCAGAATCAGACGAGCCCGCCTGAAGAAGCTGGGGCCGTGACTAAAGATGAAACGTGTGTGTCAGCCCAGAAGAGCCCTCACAGCTTGCGTGTTTTTAGGTCTTTCCGAAATCCCGTCCCTTTGCTGATGGGGCGGTCCACACCGACTCCGCAGATGTGTTTGGTGATGATCCTGAGTTAACTCGGGAGCCTGCTGCTTTCTGCGAAGCGGGTTTTGTTCACCGCGGCCGGCCAGAGACGGGTTGGCAGAGCCGGCAGGTGAAGGGGAGACCCTGGGCCGCGGACGGTCGCTGGACCGGACGTGGGAGGGACTTGACCGTCTTGGACGTGCCCGTCTAAATCTGCATCTCATTTCCTGGAGCTGAGTGTTCCCCAAGCAGACTTGTTTTGGATTCATTTCCGTCCCATCCCAACCAGTGTCGAGTAACAGCGGCCTCTTTCGGGGACCGGGATGGCCTGGAAACGGGATGGCCGGCGGCCTGGGCATGGGCCTCGGACCAGGAAGAGCTGGAAGCCGTGCGGTTTTTCAGGGGCCTTTTTTCACATGAGATCGGGACCGGTGTTGCCAAGAGATGATTGCAACCATCTGGCTGACTCTGTGTATTTTTAAACTTCACCAAACATTCATGCTCTTGAGTGGCTACTCCCACATCGGCACACGATGGCGTCAATTAGGAATGTTGCTTTTACAATTTCTTTTTTCTTCCTTTCCTGCCTCTCTTTTGGGTCTCCTTCTGGGTCAGATTCCTTTCAACAAGGGGAAAGTTTTAATCAAAAATTTATTCAAATTAAATGGAAATGTCACTTCTAAATTTCAGAGCTTGACTTCAGTAAGAACTTGACTTATCTGTTGTCATCTAGTTTTCAGCCAACGTGAATGCTTAATGGTTTTTTTTTAATTGTTTAAAAATGTTTTGGGATGCCTGGGTGGCTCAGTTGGTTAAGCAGCTGCCTTCGGCTCAGGTCATGATCCCAGCGTCCTGGGATAGAGTCCCGCATCGGGCTCCTTGCTCGGCAGGAGCCTGCTTCTCCCTCTGCCTCTGCCTGGCATTCTGTCTGCCTGTGCTCGCTCTCTCCCTCTCTCTCTCTCTGATAAATAAATAAAATCTTTAAAAAAAATGTTTTAAAATTGTTTAGTTGGATAATGATGGCAAGCAGGGTTTTGTGTGTGTGTGTAGTAGTAGGTTTTTCTGTAGTAGTTTTTTTATGTAGTACATAGTGGACATAGAGCACTAGAACCCAGTTAAAGCATGAATTTATTTGGTGGATTTGTCCCCCCCCCCACAGCTGTCTACCTGGATGCAGCCCTGCTTGTGTGCCAGGCTGAGTGCTAAGCTCCAAGGATGCAAAATTACTCTCATTCACAGTAATTGTTCCTTGAAAGATTAGATGAATGAAAGGCACTGCCCCTCCAAGACCTCCCAGTTTGCTGGGGAAGGACACAAGCAAGCCATTGACAATTGCTCAGGGTGACCGTGAGTGGTGAAAGTACTCGGGACGTAATGAATGAGCATCCAAAGGAGGAAAGAAGGAAGAGGTCAAAGAATGGTCGCCAGCAGAAGCATTGGTCGTGCTGAGTTTTGATAGGGGAATTTGACCAGGAGGGAGGCTGGCTCATTTCTAGCAGAAGATCAGCATGTGCAAAGGCACGAACTAGTGGGGGGTGGGCATTTGTCCAACTGCGGGACATTCAAGATGCTGAAATGGGAGATGCCGCTGTCTTGTAAGGTGGTCAGGAGCAGGTGAGGAAGGGCTCCGTGTGTAAGTGGATGATTTGAATATACTTGTGACGGCTGTACCGGACAGCTTTAAACGCGAGTTCTGAGAGAACTCCCTCTGGCTGCAGGGAGATGATGGCTGAGTGCGGGGGGCATCCCCATCTAGGACCAGCAAGCTAGATGGGAAATGACGGGGTTCCAAACCAGTCCAGGGAGAGTTTGAGTATGAAGGATACTGAGAGGAAGAAGGAAAGTGTTTGATAGGCAAATAGGCAATGTCTACAGGGTGACTCCCAGATTTCTGGATTAGCTCTTTGGGCTGACCATGGTGCTTTGGTCAAGATGCCACGAAGCGAGGGGGGCCTGCGTGTGTCCGTCAGTGAAGCGTCTGTTCTTGATTTCGGCTCAGGTTGTGACGTTGAGCCCGTGTCGGGCTTCACGCTCCGCACGGAGCCGGCTTGAGGTTCTCTCTCTCCCTGTGCCCCTCCCCCAACTCGCATGTGTGTACTCGCTCTCTCTCGCTCTCTCAGTAAATAAATCACATCTTCAAAAAAAGAGATGTCACTAAGTGAGAAGAAATCGGTGTTTTGGGGAGCTCAGCCTTGCCCACGTGAGTCAGAGCTAAGGGCCACCGGAATGAAGATGTCCGTGTCCCGCTGGGCGTGTGGATGAAGCCCCACCCAGGATAAAGATGCCACTGCACGGAGCTGAGATGATGCAGAGGGAGGGAAAGGAGGGAACGGTGAATGAGGAAGAAATACGGCTGACGATTCCCCCTTCTTAAGTTTTCGCTGTAGGAAAGTGTGGCGCGGCCCCGACTTGAGCGGATTTTCCGAGTGTGTGTCAGTTGCACCTGTTTCCACATCCAACCACGTTCACGATCCCATGACGAAAAGCAGTTGTGGTTTTTATTTTCATTAACAAGAACAATAAATACTCTTGATTTGTGTCGTTGTCTCACGCAGCTGTCACGTGGGGTGACAGAGGACGTGTGTTTATGACGGAACAGAATCCCTGAAGCAGTGTTTCAGGGAAGGTAGCTCCAGGCTGGGGACCTCTTGGGTTCTGGTGACCAAACCTTGCTGCGTAGTCCATTCACTCCCGTGGTTGAATAGTGCCTTCCTAACCATGGCACGGAGCCCTCTGTATCTCAAAGCAGAGCATCTGAGGCCCCCGGGTCACTTTTGGCTTTCTGAGTTCGACCTGTTCCTTTGGGTGGGGGGGATGACCCAGTGGGCATTACAGCCTGACGCCGTCTGAAAATCTTGAATGGGTAGACTTTGGATTGAAGAAATGCAGTGAGTTTCTCCAGCAATTTTTTAAGCAACATGTGCGACAGCTGTTTCAGATTATTAAAGCGGGCAAGGAAATGTATTTTTTGGTGAGTTATGTGGAACTTCTCTGACTAGAAAAATTTGTTATGTGCTTCAAAATAGAACATCCTCTCTGTTTCTAAAGAGCCATTCAAATGACGAAGCTCTCTATTCTGGTGGAATTTGAATCCGATATGAAGAGGCCAGTACCTGGTCCCACCTCATGTTTGAGAGCTTCATGTGTCCAGAGTCTGAAAGTGCGTGATGTCATCATGGGGGTTTCGGAAACAGTAGAAATACCTTCTTGTGGAGGGATAAGTGGTTGAACACGTAATGAATATGTGTCACAGCTCTCGGGATTTCTTACCAAGTGATCTTTGCTTCCGTTGGTGCTTAATTTACAGCAAGGCTCTTCTTGGACCCCCTTTGCTTGTCAGTCACCGTTTTTACTTATATTACATTTGAACTGGGCTAATTCAGTGACTCTCTTATCCGTTTGTTTTAGCAAGACAGTAACCCATGCAGAGTGGTATGTTTTAAGATAGTGGGGGAAGGATAAGATGGCCTTGGCCATAATTATTTTTGCTAATAGACCTCTCGGATTTCACCTGATTTGTCCTCCTTTGAATAAGCGATTAGGGACGACTGCTGTTGTGGTTGCCATGTGGTTTTACACTTCTGTTTTAGGGGGGTTTGGAAGTGTCACTTGGCACGACCATGGGCATCGGCAACGAAAACTCGGTAACTGAAGCCCCTCCCCCACTAAGTCCGACTAATTCGTTAGGACTCGGGCTGTTCTCTCCCCTTTTGGGAGCCACTCAGACTGTCTTCTCAGATATCCCAGTTGAGTGACCCTGAAGACGGTGGGACTTGTTGGAGGGCTCCAAGCGGGAGGGTTGTCATCTTCAGAGTGTCACGGGTCAAGCATGGAGCTCGGACTGAACGCACAAGGCCCCTTTGGAAATCAGTGAGGAAGGCAGCTTTTATGAAAATCTGAGCGAGGCCGAGGTAGGAGTTGGAGGGAAGGACATAGAATCTAGAGTTCAGTGAAAGTGGAACGAACGGGCAAGACATAGAGTCTTTGGCCCCTGGCGATGAGCTGGACAGAGTCCGAGATAATCCCTGTTTCGTGCATGGGTGAGCGGTGGAGAGGGCCACCACAGACCCCCCGTGTGGCATACTGGGAGCCCGCGTTGCTGTCCTGGATCTCACTCACCGGTGCTGTGACTGTAGGGGCAGCAGTTAACCATTCCCTTGTCTGTCAGAGGAGGCTGGACAGTGGCCTTTGGCCTCCCCACATCTCAAGGTTGTGTTGGAGCAGGTGAGGGCTGTGAAGGTGTGTCTGTATGGGTCGGATTGTCCTCTGTGCCCCCCAATTATGAAATGTCACAGAAAGGTGGTTTGGGAATATGCAGGCTTGTCATTTAAAATCTGGTGACAAGCCTTTTAAGTAATGACTTAGGCCATTAGTGAGTAGGTGAAGTAGTAAAGCTCGTGCATTCATGCTTTAAGAGCCTAATTAACCTCTGTACAAAATGGAGGTCTTATATTAGACAGGCATTTTAAAAATTAATTGATTATTAAATTTAACTTAAATTCCAGTTATGGAGAGGCGTTTTTAATGCTACATGAGACAAGGTTTCCTGTAATCTTAAAAAATAAAAATAAGGATGCCCGGGTAGTACAGTGGGTTAAGCGTCTGACTCTTGGTTTTGGTTCAGGTCCTGATCTTAGAGTCGTGAGATCGAGCCCGGTAGTGGGCTCTGCACACAGTGTGGAGTCTGCTTGGGGTTTTGTCTCTGTCTGCCCATCCCACTCATGTTCTCCCCTTCTCTAAAATAAATAAAACTTTAAAAAAAAAAAAAGAGCTTTAAAAAAATGGGTTTTCTGTGTATACCAGGCACATATTTTACATATTCTTTTTTTAAAAAAATATTTATTTATTTATTTGAGAGACAGAGATCACAAGTGGGCAGAGAGGCAGGCAGAGAGAGAAGAGGAAGCAGGCTCCTCGCTGAGCAGAGAACCCGATGCGGGACTGGATCCCAGGACTCTGGGATCATGAGCTGAGCCAAAGGCAGAGGCTTTAACCCACTGAGCCACCCAGGTGCCCACACATTTTACATATTCTTTACTCTTTTTCTTCCTTTTCTTTCTTTTTTTTTTTTTTAAGGTGTCAGATTATTGAGTTTAGTTCAAATTAAGCCTGGTTGTTTGCTGTCCCCATGTTTGGGAGCCCGTTTGTTGAATTTACTGTCATGTATTTATTAATATTTGAGCTCTAATTAGATTATTTTGTCCCTGAAAATCTAAATGCCTTTCGCCTTCTCCCTTACTAAACAGTCTGTAATTTGTCACTGGAATATTTTTGTTTCTCAATTTGGGTTAAAATTTGAAAGTACATGTCTGGAAATGGAGTGTGATGCTTCTTGTTATTTACTCTTAATTCTGTGCTTGTTTTTACGTCTCTCCTTGAGATTATAAAAAAGAGATTGATATACTAATCAATACCAAACTTTGCAAATTTCAGTATCTTTTTAATTTTTAAAATGTGTAATTGTCATCAAATATATGCAAACTTTGTCATCTTAACGATTTTAAAGTGTAGAGTTAAGTAGTGTTACGTACGTTCACATTGTTGTGAACCTTTTAGAGCTCTTCAGTCTTCCAGAACTGGGTGGTTCATTCAGTTGAGCGTCTGACTCTTGGTTTCCGCTCAGATCGTTATCTCATGGGTCATGGGACCGAGCCCCATGTCAGGCTCTGCATTCAGCCAGGAGTCTGCTTGAAGAATCCCTCCCTTTGCCCCTTCCCCCGCTCATGTGTGCACACTCTCATGTGCACGTGCTCTCGCTTAAAAAAAAAAAAATCTTAGAAAAAAAAGAAAAATCAGTCCCCCATCCCCACTCACGCCAGCCCACGGCCGCTGCCATTCCACTTTCTGTTTCTGTGAATTTGACTGCTCTAGGTGCATGATTTCAGTGGAATCATACAATATTTGTCCTTTGGGACCAATTTATTTCTCTTAGCTTAATGTCTTTAAGGCTCATCCAGGTTGTGTGTGTCAGAATTTCCTTCCTTTTCAAGACTTATACTCCACAGTATGTGTATACTACATATTACTTAGCCAGTCTTCCTCTGATGGATACCTGGGTCGCTAACACCTTTTATCTATTGTGTACCATTTTTAAAAAACCCTGGAGGGCACTGGGTGGCTCAGTGGGGAGCCCCTGCCTTCAGCTCAGGTCATGATCTCAGGATCCTGGGATGGAGCCCTGCGTCAGGCTCTCTGCTCAGTGGGGAGCCTGCTTCTTCCTCTCCCTCTGCCTGCCTCCCTGCCTGCTTGTGGTATCTCTCTCTGTGTCAAATAAATAAATAAAATATTTTAAAAAATAAAAACGCTGGAGAATATGAAGTTTAAAAAACCATTCTTCACTCAGTAGGAATACAGCAAAGAAAATAAAGTGCTTGGAGAACATGGATTTAAGGAAAACCATGAAGAGATTCAAGACCTGTTATAAATATGTGTAGATTAGCTTTCTCTGCTAAGAGTATTTAATATGGCCTAAACTGGAGGAATTTTCTCTTTTCTTAGATTATATATTTTATATGTTAGAAGTCTCTACCACAAAGTAGGAAGGACCTCATCAGGAATACCTTCATTCTTAGAGCCACGTTGGAATGTCTCCATATACCACCAAGTGCTTGATCTTTTAAAATCTGGTGCAGCTATTTTAGATTTAAGTGATCTCTCTACACCTGGCAGGAAGGCTCCTGGACATTATGGAGACAGAGGAATTCAACTTTTCATCTGGCCTAAAGATATGCAAGTGTTCAGGGGGTGTGACCGGTCACATAGTTAAGGACAGGCACCTGCCAAAGTGTTCTTTTTAAAAAATATTTTATTTATTCATTTGACAGACGGAGATCACAGGTAGGTAGAGAGGCAGGCAGAGAGAGAGGAGGAAGCAGGCTCCCTGCTGAGCAGAGAGCCCGATGCGGGGCTCGATCCCAGGACCCTGGGATCATGACCTGAGCCGGAGGCAGAGGCTTTACCCACTGAGCCACCCAGGTGCCCCCAAAGTGCTCTTATGTTAACCTTAAAGGTGAAAATTTTAAGCAGTTGAAATACAGATCGTTTTTGAATGTGTGTCTTCATTTCATGCATTATGTGGCGTGTGCAATACGAGTAGAGTAAAAGCCTGGCTTGGTATCTTCCTTTTAACTATACAGCAAAGTGATCTCTTTTTTCTTTTTTTTTTAACAGCATCTTTTTTTTTTTAAAGATTTATTTATTTATTTATTTATTTGACACAGAGAGAGAGAGATCACAAGTAGGCAGAGAGGCAGGCAGAGAGAGAGAGGAAGGGAAGCAGGCTCCCCGCTGAGCAGAGAGCCCGATGCGGGACTCGATCCCAGGACCCTGAGATCATGACCTGAGCTGAAGGCAGCGGCTTAACCCACTGAGCCACCCAGGCGCCCCAGCAAAGTGATCTCTTACCTGCAGACTCTTTCAGCACCTTCCGCCATTTCTCCAACACCGCATCGTCAGAAGGAAAAGCCTACAGCCTTTTATTCCACGGAGATTTGGAGCCCCTCAAACAGTGCTACCTGGGGTGCGTGGGAAGGCTGAGAAGCTGCCGTCTGGAGGAGCCATCGCGAGCTCAGGATCTGGGCTTGGTGACGAGAAGACCGTGTCTGCCTCATCCAGTGTGAGCGTCATTGTTACAGGCTGAGAGACTGAATAAGACCAAAAATCCTTTAAAGCTTAGATTAGGTGCACTCACCTGGTTTTGAAAACACAAAGGCACATGCTATATGTTTCCAGAAGTTTTCCATCAAAATGGGGAAAATCAGGCTTTCTTACATAAAGTGGTGAAAGTCTATTTTTAGTAATATTTACACAGAACTTGTAATTTCTCAACAATGTATAATAAGGGACCACACGGTCTTCATGGCAGTTGACAAGATTGGAAGATGAGGAACGTATTTTCAACATCTTGTTGGGGAAGTCAGACATGAAGATCAATATTGTTTTAGGAAAAGCGTCCAACCACCAGAGCCATGGCAGTCCTTTGGCACAAATAGTGTCTTATAACTAAACCAACTTTGGATTTTTGTCTTTCACCGCAAATTATGTGCCTTTCGAGGTTCTCGGTGAAAGCGTTCTCTTGCACGGTGTGCGTGGTTTTCTTCTGTCTTGGAGTCAGGGTGGTAACTCAACAATGGAGCAACCTGTAGATGTGTTGGAATGATCTTGTGAGCCAGAGACACCGTGAGGTCTCAGCCAGCAGGCCAGCTCTGACTGTGTGGCAGGGACTGGGCTCAATGGGGAAAGGTCTCGTGATGCACCAGTGGGTCCACCAGGCACGACAGCCAGTTCTGCAGGGTACCACTGTGCTGAACGTCTGGCTTCCTCCTCTAGAATCACTGCGGGGTGGGGACTGGGGAGGGGGCACGTGCGGGCCGTTGGCAACTGCCATAGCCTCCAACCACGTTGTTGTTCTGAACCACTTCACAGCTGTTGCACTGGGCAAAGTGTGATATTAATTACTTAAAAAGAAGACCAGGCCTAAGACCATTTTGGATGTTCCAGCTTCACCTTTGCTAACAAACATTTAATGCCCTTGAATTTCCTACCCCCCTACAAAAACCATGTCCTCCACACTTCCGGGATGAGTGATCTTTTAAGCCACGCTGTATGACCAGTGGGGTTGCCCAACCAGGACAGGGTAGCATGAGGTTTTGACCAAAATGATCACTTTCTAAGTAAAGCTCTTGTGGAAAGGTTATGACACTCTTTATGAGTAAATCAATACTTTTTTTGAAAGAAAGACTTATCTCCCCAAATTTAAGAACTACCATACAAACATGTTATGAACAGGTGTGCACAATTTTTAAGACACAGGCTGGGCATATCATTTTTTTTTAAATTTTGGGGGTTTTTTTGTTTTGTTTTGTTTTTAAATAAGCTCCATGCCCAGTGTGGGGCTTGAACTCACAGCCCAGAGATTAAGAGTTGCAAGCTCTACTGACTGAGCCAACCAGGTGTTCCAAGGTATATCATTTTTTAAAAACTGTGTTAATAATGGGTTAATATCCCAATATTAATGATATTTAATTCTCAGCTTAATACCTTGTGACTTTTAAATTTTATTTGTAACTGAGAAAGAGGATTTCAGTGTGCCTACCCTGCTGTTTTAAGAGGGGAGGCATTAAGTGTCCTCATTTCTGCCAAAGTAGGAAAAAAGTAAGACAATATTTCAACAGAAGAAAATGATTTTTTTTTTTGAGTTTTGATTATTTCCAGAATATAAATAATAGTCGGGGCAGCTGGCTGGCTCAGTCAGAAGAACATGCAACTCTTGATCTCAGGGTCATGAGTTCGAGCCCCACATTGGGTGTAGAAATTACTTAAAAATTAAGAAAACTTTTAAAAAATCCTTAAAAAAAATAATCATACAGCTACCAAAAGGTAGAAGCAGGTCTGACATTTTAGACAAAGTAGTGGAAGGGGCTAGACACCCAGAGCCTCAAGCACTACCTGCCTGCCTGCTTCACCCCTGCAAACAGCTGACATGAAGGAAGGCACCAGTACCTGTGGTCAAAGCATTGATGGGATCTGAGTGTGTCCTCCAGGGAATCAGATGGTTCTCCATTTCCTTTAGAAGTAGGACATACCTTTCCCAGAGGAAAAAACAGTTTCCATCTTTCTTTATGGCCAGATCTTTCCCCCATGCCCTGACTGGGGAAAATAGACTTTCTGGCAAGCTGAGGTTTCCAAAGACCTGAACATTTCCCCACTAAGGCACTCTTATCTTTTTTTTTTTTTTTTTAATGGAGGTGAACATATCATAACAGAAGATTAACCATGTTAAAATATGCAATTCAGTGTATTTAGGACATTCACAATGTTGTACAGACAGCCTCTTGTCTCATTCCCAAGTATTTTCATCACCCCAAATGGATACCCTATATCCATCCACTAAGCAGTCCCCACCCACCCGCCATTTCTGCCTCCTCCCCCTGCCTATAGTAACTACCCCAACCTGTCTTTATGGATTTACCTTTTCTGGATATGGATGGGAACTTCGGTGTCCGGCTTCCTCACCTTGGTGTGATGTTGTCAGGGTTCCTCCCCACAGTAGCACGCCTCGGTATTTTATTGCTTTGTGGGGCGGAATAATAGTCCATTGAATGGGTGCACCACACCTGGTTGACCCGCCCATCGGGTAATTGACATCTGTGTGGTTTGACCTTTAAGCTTGTGTGAACAATGCTGCACTTGTTTTTAGTTCTTTTGGTTAAATATCTAGGAGCGGAGTCATTCGTCATGTGATAATAACTTATGTTTTTAACCTTTTTGGTTCAGATATTTCTAAAACGTAAACTCCTTACATTTGAAGCTTGTTCCATGGAGCATATGATACTTTGCTGGGCGTTCCTGGCCGTCCCTGTGACTGTAAATGAGAACAGATTGTCACAACGTGGTACAGATGCTCTCAGGATGTTAGGACTCCCTGCCCCGTGTTGCATGCTTTTCCTTTCCCTGTGCTGCATCGCTGTGTCTTGCCAAGGGATATGAGAAGCCTCTGCAGTTGGGTTGCTTGGATTCACATCTCCCCTCTACCATTTCCTGGCCACGTGGGTGAACACGACACCGTCACTATGCCTGTTTCCGCCTGTGAAAAATCAGGCTAGTAGAATTGTGAAGCTCCTTAGATTATTGTGAATGTGAAAGCGTCAGGCCCCCCATGTGGATCAGCTCGGGGGGGTCATAACAAAATATTGACTGGGTGGCTTGAACAGACAGTGATTTTCTCATAGTTCTGGAAGCTAAAGGTCCAAGGTCAAGGTGTTGGCCGGGTTGGCTTCTCCTGAGGGCTCCTTCCTTGCCTTGCAAATGGCTGCCATCTTACTGTGTCCTCGAATGGTCTCTATCTATGCACACACATCTCTGGTGTTTCTTCCTAAAAGGAGGGCAGTCAGATTGGATTAGGGCTCGCCGGAACAGCCTCACTTTAATGTAATCATCTCCTTAGAGGCCTTAGCTCCAAATACAGTCACATTCCGAGGTATTGGGGGTCCAAGCTTCAACATAGGAATTTTGGAGGGCCAGTGCAGCACTTGGCACAGTGCGTGTGAACCGTCAAAGGTGGTGGTGGTGGTTACGGCGCTCGCCTCCACCCCTGCAGTCTGCTGCCGCCGCTGTGTCTGAGGCTAGAAACCTGGTCATCAAACTCCGTCTGCGTTTCCTGCAGAAGTCCAAGAGAACAAGTTTGGTCCATATGGACGAGGCGGCAGGCCTTGTGTGTTCATAGATGTAGCCTCTCTGCTTTGCTGCTCTGAAGATTTTGCTTAATTTCTGGCCCGGATTTTGTTCCAGAAGGGGAAGATCGTCAGGCATCTCAGATCCAGACCACTTCTGTGGCGTCCAGAATTTTCAAAATGGTCTTGATACTGTTTTAAAAGGTTAAAGATACATGACATAAAATTTACCATTTTGACTGTTTTTAGGTGTACTGTCCAGTGTATTTGCAGGGTTGTGTAACTGTAACCACAAATCTACCTCAAGAATCTTCTCACCATCTTAAACAGAAGCTCTGAACCCATTAAACAGTAACCCTCCGTTCCTCTTGGCCCCGGCCCCTTGGTGTTGCTCACGTTCTTTCTTTAATCCTGCTCTTTCCTGAGAGCCGCCTGATGAGGAAGGAGCCTGGGCTGTGGACGGTCCTTTGTACCCGGCACGGGATGAGGAGGTCACCGGGAACAGGGATCTGGGCCTGGGCTGCTTCCCCATCTTTCTGTGGTTTACCTGTCACTGCGAGTCCTCTGAAATGGCTCCATTGATTTGGATAGAATGACAAGATTCTGTACCAAAAAGGTGGAGGAAAAACATATGCCAGGGACAAAGACAGGGGAGCCCTGTCTTTCCTCTTCAAGCAGACCCAGGTGGATTCTGTTAAGGCTGGCGACAGGGGCTGCTTTGGGGAGGTGTGACAGGTCCCTCCCTTTCGGAGTGTGGAACAGCGTGAAGTTGAATCCAGCCTCGTCTGTCTCTGTCCCAGCGTGAGTGGACATGGCACACCCTAGTCCTGCACCCGACCCCCAACCCTGGCCACCCAACCACATGTAACCCGGCATCCTTCTGTCTCCCTGCCCCGTGTGCCTGCAGACCTACATCGGCTCCATCATTGCCTCGGTGAACCCCTACAAGACCATCGCCGGGCTGTATGAGCGGGCCACCATGGAGCGCTACAGCAGGTGCCACCTGGGGGAGCTCCCCCCCCACGTCTTTGCCATCGCCAATGAGTGCTACCGATGCCTGTGGAAACGCCACGACAACCAGTGTGTCCTCATCAGGTAACCGGGCCGCTGTGAGACCGGCAGAGGGCTGGGCAGGGGGCCACGCGGGAAGCTGGCGTCAGGAGCCCAACCACTGCCCGCTGGACCAGCGGCGCCTTCCCGGGCAGCCCCAGGACACAAAAGCTGCTTAGAAGGTGAATGAGAAAAATGTTTAGTAGGTACCTGAGCTCCTCAGACGGGATTTCTGTTTCGAATAGCTTGACCAGTGCGTCTTTCCAAAGACCCAAGCTCACTTAGAAAAGAGCAAGACATTCCACATTTGTTGGCTCTTGGCCTTAGAATAACTCTTCCATTTTTCTTTTTCTTTTTTTAAATTTCCCTTAATTATTCTTTGTTTTATTCCATTGTGGCATCGTCCTTCTGTGGATTTAAGAAAATGTGCTCCGTTCAGCAGCACATATACTGAAAGTGGAAAGAAAATGTGGTGTTCTTTCATATTTAAAGTGTTTTATATATATGTGTGTGTATATACAGGTTTATATTTATAATCATATATATATGATTCTAGACCGTATATATACGGTCTAGAATCAGAAGGCATGTATATTTGAGCAAGAGATCTTTTTTCTTTAATTCAGTCTCTAGTAAGATTAAATAGAATTTCCCAAATGGGAACATTTTAATGATTTTGAATTTTATTAAACTACCAGAAGCGGCACCTGGGTGGCTCAAGCTGGGTAAGCGTCTGACTCCTGATTGCAGCTCAGGTCATGATCTGAGGGTCATGAGATGGAGCCCTGAGTCAGACTCCGTGCTCAGTGGAGAGCCTGCTTGGGATTCTCGCCTTCTGCTTTTCCCCCAACTTGTGTGTGCACGCCTTCGTCTCTCTCTGTCTCTCTTAAAAAAAAAGAAACTACCAGAAGACCCTCTATCAAAACATATCACTAGGAACTGCCTTAAAAAAGCAATGGAATATATTTCTTTAAAGATATTTCTTTTGTGGAGCACCTGGGTGGCTCAGTGGTTAAGCATCTGCCTCTCAGTTTTGGCTCAGGTCATGATCTCAGGGTCCTGGGATCGAGCCCCGCGCCAGGCTCTGCCATCAGTGCAGAGTCTGTGCCAGATTCTTTCCCCCTCTCTGCCCCTCCCCTAGCCCATGCTTTCTCTTTAATTAAAAAAAAAAATTATTAACTAATTCAAATTGGCGTCATCACTTACATTCTATGACATCCAGTTGGATCTTCTTAATTCTTTAGATCAGAATCATGTTCTACTGGTGCTCAGCACCCATGGATAGAACCCAGAGCCGATGTGCTGGGCCTCACTTTCCATGATGTTTCCGTGGAGTGTCCGGACCCTCGCCTCATTCCTGCTCACGGGCACGGCTGTCCCTGAACGCCTGTAGTGTGCCATGACGGCTGGTGGGAAAGATTTTGACTTCTGTTATAGCTGATTTTCTAGTCCCCACATAATTGTGACAAAATAATTACATTATTTCAAGAGGAAAGGATGAGGCATTTTGGATTTCAGTGGGATGATGAATAAGACCCTCCTTTCCCCTCCGAATTTCTGATCCAGCGGAAGTTCAGACAGGTGGAGGGCCGTATGTCTGCTTTAGACTTGAACCCAACCGGGCTGGCTAACATTGAAGCCCCCAGTTAGGCGAAAGCACCTGACCAGGATTCAGGTAGGTTAAGGGGTGGCCACGATCACTGCCGGAAGCCAGTTCCCAGCTGTTGAGGAGCAGACCGGCCCTTTCCCCCGGTCACCTGTTGGGGAAGCCACCTCAGCTCCTGTGGCGGGGAAGGGACGGGGTGGAGGGACTGGCAGACGTGCCAGAGGATGGCCCTCACTGAAACCCTAGGGACAGGAATCACAGCCCCCCACTCCCCCCAGCTGAGGACATTTGGGAAACACAGGGTCCCATGTGGCACCAGTTTGAAGATGACTACGCTGATGGTTTCTGAAGGCTTGGTGTGTTTTGGACATGGTGCCAGGAACATTTCCAACGTCCTCTCATTCAGGCATCAACCTTCCAACAGACCTTTGATGTATGTGGCTGCTTGTTAGTATCTGTAGGAGCCACACACAGGAAAATGACTTAGGGATTATATTCTTCTTACTGATGGTTTTTGCACATTACGCTAGCGCATGGGTCCTTGCTTTTACAACAAATCAGAATTACATGAATAGAAGAGCAGATGTTTGCCTTTTCCATTCTACCTCTCTCTCTGCCCCTCTTAGGGGAGGCGAGCATCTGAGCAGATACACTCTTTCGTTAATCATTTGGATCTTGCTAATGTCCTGAGTTGTGGAAATACCTTGGAGGGAGCAGCTATCCATTTAGTTAAGTAAATGAGTCATTACGACTTGTAGTTCTTCAAAATGAACCTATTTAATATATTTAAAAGCGTGTTTTCAAGGGTCCCGTTTCCAATGAAGACACTTGCCTCATGTCTGGAAGCCCTGTTTGTAGACTGTTGCAGGAATTTAACCAAAGCTCAGAGGTTAGAATGTAAGGTCCCCATTTCAGCATACAGAATATAATTTAATAAGGTTAACAGAAAGAAAGAAAACGTGATGTATTTTTAAGAAGATCAAACTGTATTCCATCCTTAAGTACCTAAATATTTGCCATTGATAATTGCTTGTGTTTCTTATGTTCGATGGGAAAAATGAGAGGATGACTCAGAGATCGCTGGCCAGACAGCGTCGCTTAGGAAGAAAGAGGAAAATCAAATGAGGTCATTGTGCGTGTGTGTGTGTGTGTGTGTGTGTGTGTGTAATAAAACGGAAAGGGGTTGGCATTTTCATGCCAATGACTGCGGTATTTAAAAGTAAGGTGGGAGGTAGAGGGGGAATGGATCCCAAATAGAAAGCCCCCATTGTGTGACAGAGTAACTGTATTTACCGCTGTTTTTAGCAGTAAATTTAACAATTTAACTCAGGAAACAGAGTCTTTAAGAACACGGTTCTCATTAAAATGTGTCTTGTTTAATAAATCTCTCTGGCAGGTTTTTTTGTGTTGTTGTTTTTAGTGGGAGTCGGGCTGTGGGAATTCAGAGAAAATTGAGTCTAAAAATGAACCGGGTAGGGGCCTGTAGCTAGATTTCCACGGGCGTCATCTGCCCCCTAGTGGATTCAACGTGTTTTACGCCTGTGGAAACTTTCTACAACCAGAAAATAGGCCTGTTTGGCCTTAGAGAGGACTTCAGAGATCCATTTTCCCCTCCCTTCACGAGCCTAGGTCACTTGGTCACAGTCCCCAGCATCTTGTGTAGCAGTGCCAGATCTCTGGGTTTCTAGTCCAAGCTTCTTGGTGTTGGTCTCACTTGCAAGCTTGTCAGCTCTCCCAGGCTCTTGTTTTACCTTTTGGTTTACATTTAAGCAAATGCTTATGCTATTACAGTTTTTAAAACATGCTGAAAACTTGATTTTTTTTTCTTTTTTCGTCTAACTAGCAAGATCAGCATTTGACCTTGGTTGATCTGGTGCATTTTACATTGACTTGGGCTCCTCGTACATTGATGGGGCAAATGGGTTTCTTACAGTCTGTTGGTACATATGATCTTTTAAGATCTGTAGTGTGAGTCAGGCCTGTGTGGCTAATCCACTATGAAATGAGTCGCCCGGGACAGCGTCTGGGAGAGGGCCAGCGTTCAACAGCTGTCAGTCCAAGCATAGATATACAGAGCAGCTGTGGATTTGGGACCTTTGCTTTGCTTGGCCTGTTTTGGTTTTCCAAAATGGGATTGATTATCCACCTAATGGATAATTAGGTATTCAGTCTTCTAGTTCTAAGACTATGTTTATAAATGATCAAACTGGAAGAGTAAGCAAAACTTGCCGTCCAGGGTTAAAAAGGCACCAGCCTGAACAGGACTTGAAGCAGACCTCGTGCTCACGTAATACGGCAGGTTACTGAGCTAGACTTTAGCAGTTAAAAATAATAATAATAATAGGGGTGCCTGGGTGGCTCAGTGGGTTAAGCTTCTGCCTTCGGCTCAGGTCATGATCTCAGGGTCCTGGGATCGAGCCCCACATCGGGGTCTCTGCTCAGCAGTGAGCCTGCTTCCCCGTCTCTCTACCTGCCTCTCTGCCTACTTGGGATCTCTCTCTCTGTCAAATAAATAAATAAAATCTTTAAAAATAAATAAATAAAATGAAATAAATTAAAAAAATAATAATAAAATACAGTCGTTGCCGTTAGGAACTTCTTCTCTGTTGGGCAGAAACTGATGCAACTAACTGATTTCAGTACAAGCTGTCAAATGCTGTCATGGAACTAGGTCCGTGGCTGCTCAGAGGAGGTGGTGGTTATCTCAGGAGCAGACCATGCTTCATAGAGGAAGTGATGTGGGATTGTGAGCCAAAGAATGTGTAGGAATATGGCTGGCTTAGAGGGGAGGAAGGGCACAGAAGCATTTGCCAAAACATTCAGAAAAACAAGGGTCATTAGGCTACGGAAGGTAGCCCCTGTCCTCTCCATGGAGCGCCGTCACTCTGGTCTCTCCCTGGCTCTCCGGGCCGTCCGCACTCCTCCACGGCTCATCTCTCACCCAGCCTTCCCCTCTCGGGTCTGCAGATCCCCCTGGTCTTAGACGCCTCCCCCTGCACCCATCCCTAAGCCCCATCCAGCCGGTTTCTCCTCCAAGTTCCAGACGTGTGTCCAGGTGCCCGTGACGTTCCATCAGAGATGTCGTGTGGGCATCTCGAGGGTGACGTGTCCTAGATTCATGCTGCATTTCTCCCAGAAGTGCATTCCTCCTCTCATGGTCTCGTTCTCAGCACGTTGTACTCTCCCTCCTACCAGCTCCCAAGCCGGAGAACAAGAAGTCCTTGGAGCTAGAAGTCCTTCTCCTCCATAGGCCCCCCCCAACCCCTGGCCCCCATGAAGATAGAAGTCCGCACAGTGAAGCGTACTGACCTGATGTAGATGGCTCAGTGGTTGGTGACAGACGTGCACGCCTGTGTCGTGATGCACAGATCCTCCCGCTGGGAAGCTCCCGGACGTGCAGGAGGCGCTCCCTCACCGCCTGATGTTTACCGCCCTCCTGACGGGGCGGCCAGGCTCCCGGAGCGCTCTCTCCCTTGCGCTGTCCTGCAGCCTCTCACTTCCTGTCCCTGCTGTCCCCGCCCCTGTCACTGTCCTTCTACCCTCACCTCTCTCTCCCTCCCTTTCTGTGCATTCACTCCATCCCCTCCTCCACACAGAGCGGTTCTTGAAAACCTTGAACCTGATCATGACACTCTCCTGCTTAAAAACGGCCTTGTGACTTTGATCTTGCCTATGAAATTGTCTCAGAACTTTTACTCAGGGGGGCCCCTGGGTGGCTCAGTCATTAACTGTCTGCCTTCAGCTCAGGTCAGGATCCCAGGGTGCTGGGATCGAGCCCCGCATCGGGCTCCCTGCTCGGCAAAATCCTGCTTCTCCCTCTCCCACTCCTCCTGCTTGCATTCCCTCTCTCGGTCAAATAAATAAAATCTTTAAAAAAAAAACACACAAACTTTTAATATGGCCTAGGAGGCCCCCTATTAGTGCGTTGGGTTATTTTCCTTTCTCTTTTTCATTATCATAGTTTGTTTTGTTTTGTTTTCACAGTCTAAGCTCATTTGGGCTCATCTCGATGCCCATGTGTTCTCTGTAGCCTGTGTTTGTGTTCGCAGTCATGTTGGCGCCAAGGCTGGGGACTCTAATTGCCGTGGGCTAATAAGAAAAATGTAGGACCGGCTATGTAAGGGATGTGTTTGCTGCAAGGGAAGGTAAAATAACATCCTGATTGCCGCACGGGTTCCTGCTCCCTGGCGGCGAGGAGGAGGAGGGAGGTGGGGCGAAGGAGTCCCCACGTAGCCCGCGGTGGAGCGCCGGGCCCCTCGCACAAGCCGTGAGACTGTCCCAGCACAAAGAGCTCCTCAGCTTGAGCAAAATGACCCTAACCGGTGGGCTAAAATCAGCCCTGTTAATTTGGATTTGGGGGGTGTTAATAGTGTGTCGTCTTCAATCTGGCTTCATAGTTCTGTGATGAGGATTAGCAAGGACCTAGGTGCGTCGCTGCAGCTCACGGCTCTTGGTCGTAGGTGGGCTCTGTCGTAGTGTCCGTGTCGCCAAGCAGGTAACTCAGCGCTGACATTCTCTGCCCGGAGGTGATGTCCGATCCCTCAGGTGAAGGGAGCCATCCGACAAGACTGCCCCCCCACCCCCACTTCAGACGCTGGTCACACGGCCAAGTCGCCTGCTTCTGATGGCCGTGGATTGGAGGCTCTAACCGACCCCCTTGCCACTTCAATGAATTTGCTAGAAGGGTTCATAGAACTCAGGAAACCAGTTTACTTACTGGGTTACTGGTTGATTATAAGAGAGCTGGGAGAGGCG
Source organism: Neogale vison (assembly GCF_020171115.1). Taxonomy (NCBI): domain Eukaryota; kingdom Metazoa; phylum Chordata; class Mammalia; order Carnivora; family Mustelidae; genus Neogale; species Neogale vison. The sequence goes on from NC_058091.1 coordinate 303,691,043, forward strand.
TACAGGGCAGTACAGGGCAAGATATCGGGGAAGGGCCCTCGGCTTCCTTCCACGCGTTCACCAACCTGGAAGCTTTCTCAACGGCACCTCCCGCCCCGTCCTCTGGATTTCTATGTGGGCTTCGGTGCATAAGCATGATTGATTAAATCCTTGACTCTTCATCTGGAATTCAATTTCCAGCCCCTCCCCACTCCCCAGAGGTCAGCGAGGGGAGAAGGAATTGAAGGTTCCAGCCTTCTGATACTGTGGTGGGTGCCCCTGGCAAGCAGCGCCACACAGGGGCTTTCCAGAAGTCACTTCGTAATGTAACAAGTGATGTCTTCACTGCTGTCATCATTTAGGAAGTAATGAGGGTGTTTGGAGCTCTGTGTCAGAAAGGAAGATGAAGACCCAATACATATTTCTTCTTATAAATAATCCGGATATCACACACCTATAACAGGTGTATTCTGTGTTACACCTATCATTACAATGATGGGCAACTTAAAAATGTCTGGGGGTGGGATTCATGATCCCTTGCGATCCCACTCCCCTACCTAAAACAACTAGTCCGGGGCCCCTGGATGGTTCCGTCAGTTAAGGCACTGACTCTTGGATTCGGCTCAGTCACCATCTCAGGGTCACGATCTCAGGGTCATGAGGCCAATTCCTGCGCCAAGGTGTGCGCTGAGCGTGGGATCCTTGCTCAGTGGAGAGTCTGCTTCTCCCTCTCCCGCTGTTGCTCCCCCTGCCTGTGCTGCTTCTCTCTCTTTCTCTCTCAAGTAAATAAATAAATAAATACTTTTTAAAAAGATGCTTGAAGATGTATGATACAGCGAGAAAAAACGTAGCTGCAGATTGCCGTAGGCAGATATCCATAGCTGGTTAATGGCGGTGAGGGTCCCAGATTTTCTTCTCCTCGACCAAGTCTTGTTGGTTTCGAGTCTGAATGGTATATGCTCTGTCATTGTATCTTTGCCATGTTCTGGTCATTAAGGTAGGCTAATTGCTGTAACAAGCAGCCCCCCAGAATCGCAGGGGCGGAACACAGGAATGCTTCTTGCTCATTTTGCAACCCCACGGGGAAAGGCGAGAGACTTGACTTTATGCCACATGTCACTTTGCTCAGAGCTGGGCCTGACAGAGGGCCTCTAGCTGGCAGGCTCAGGAGAAACAGCCTAACGGACCATGAAGAGGGGGTTTTACCCACCAGCCATGGAAGCTGTCTCTATCCATCCCTCTTGCTCTGTGGTTCAGCTGGCCACGTTCAGTCCCTGTTACCACTGGTGGCTGTCCTCACTGTAAGAGAGGTCGACCCGTTTTCCACTTCCTTGTGCCGGAGGATAAAGAAGTGGTTTGGGAAACGTTACCTTATTTCTGTTTCATATGTTTTAACCAGAGAATTTAGCCGTTTTAAGTTCTGTTTGTCTTAATGTAATTGAATCAACAATGACTGGCTAAGTGTATGAATTTTTTTAAATATCAAGAATTACTTGGGACGCCCGGGTGCCTCAGTCATTAAGTGTCTGCCTTCGTCTGAGGTCATGATCCCGGGCTTCTGGGATCCAGTCCTGTGTTGGGCTCCCCGCTCGGTGGGGAGTCTCCTTCTCTCTCTACCCCCTCCCCTCTGCTTGTTCTCTCTCAAGTAAAATAAAATGTTTTTGTTTTAAGTTCATTTAGATCTCTTCTTGCAGTTTTTCTTAGTTTCACTGGATCTTAGCGAATGCCCCCTGCGCGCCGGGCACTGGTCTAGGCAGGGACCAGTGATGTGAGGAACATGGAGGTACATGCTAAGCCCTGTGCTAGGAAGATCCTGGTTGCTGATGACAGAAAACCCAACCGAAGTTGTCCTAACTCGGATAACATCAGGCAGGGCGCTTCTCTGATTTTCTTGGCTTTTATTTCATCATCTCAAGATAGGTGCCCGCAGCAAGGGGGACGTTTCTGCCTGGTGTCTCTTGTGTGTGCCCAAAGCTCCCCAGGAGCCCTTGACTTGCTTGACATGAAGACTCGGGCTGCGGTCCTCACACCTGCCCGTGGCCAACGCCGTCACTTGCAGAAGGAACGAAATGACCGCGATTGGCCTAGCCCATGAGGATTCCCTGTGGGCCTGCGCCGCCCAGCTGGACACGCCGGGGTCATCCCTTGATCCTTTCCTCTCCTTTGTTACATGTGGTTAATCATTTACCGTGTTTTCAGCAGACTTCCTCTTTCATAACTTCCCAGATCGTGACATTCACGAAGGGCAGCTTTTTTAGGACCAAGTGGAACTCGTCTGTGTATCTCGCCCATTTAGCAATTATTAAAGTGCTACCTTGCTATATCATTGGCATTGCTGTTCTGTACTTACACCTTTTTCTGTTCCCTTTAAGTCTTATTTAGAGAGAGCACGCAGGCGTGAGCCGGGGGAGGGGCAGAGGGAGAGAGAATCTCTGCGGACCCCTCACTGAGCACGGAGCCTGATGTGAGGCTCGATTTCATGACCCCGAAATCATGACCTGAACCAAAATCAAGAGTTGGGTTCTTAACCCACTGACCCACCCAGGCGCCACTGTTACTTAAACCTTTAGTTAGAAGTTCCCTGCCTCCACGGTACCGAGCATGGTATCTTACACAAAACTGAGTTTCTCTTTCCAAACCTGTGATCCCCGCGCCTTCTTGTCCACGTCCTTGCTTGCCCAGGACAACACCAGCTCTCTTGCGGGCCCCGTGCTCCTTCCAGAACATTACCTCCAGAGCCCTGTTCTTCCCAGGACCCCTTGATGAGCTCAGCATTCGCCTTCCGTCTCCTGTGATTGCCTCTGAGCCCTCACACCCCATCCTCTCCACTTTCCTTCCCCACCACCTAACCGAAATCCCGCCCCCTAGTGGTCTTCCCAAGCTCATAGCGCTCTTGTGCCCAGATCCCTCCCTTTCTCTTTGCGTGGCTCATGGTTGCCCGTTCAGTCAAGGGGCAACTTGAACCTGGTTTACTTCTCTCACTGGCCTCCCCTTCCCTGCATGGCTTTGTTCACTTTCCCTCAACCATCCCGAGGGATCTCTGTGGGATGTCGGACTCAGACCCGGTGTTATGTCCCAGACGTGGGTGCTTAGTGCCTCTCTCCAAGGATTAGTGTGGAATCACATGATTCTGTGTGTGCGTCCAGGACTAGTGGGGTCATTCCCTTGTCTCCTCAGCCATGTTCACAAATAATTGCATTTTTAAGCATATTTGCCTGCTTTTAGTTTCCCAGAATGTTGCTGTTTGCAGGGTCATTCGACGAACAAGTATTTACTGGGTGCCTGTCAGCAGCCCTGCACCGTGGGGATGTGGGGATTCTCTAGCGAACACAACAAGGAGCCCTGCTCGTGGAAGCTGACCTCGCGCGGAAGGCACAGCCGTCCTCACCTTAACTTAGTGAGGGGGGTTCTGTTGACCTCTGACCTCAGAGAGGCTTTCGTAATAGCAGAAAGGGTGTGGCCAGAAGAACACGCTTTCACTGCCCTTTAACTTGACTCATGGGACAAGCATTTCGACCTCTGTTGTTCCACCTTTCAGCTGTTGTCCTATGGACCAATTAGAGTGACGTTAGCCAAACTGTTTGTTTACACTTTTTTTTTTTTTAAGAATTTATTTATTTGAGAGCGAGCACAAGCAGGGGAAGTTGCAGAGGGAGAGGGAGAAGCAGGCTCCTCACTGAGCAGAAGGATGTGGGGCTTGATCCCGTGACCCTGGGACCATGACCTGAGCCGAAAGCAGACGCCCAACCGACTGAGCCACCCAGACGCCCCTCAAACTGGATTTTGTTTCCTTTGTTTTCTTTTCTTTCTTTCTTTCTTTTTTAATTTGAACAAGTTTGTGCATTTTGTTTTTCAGCGGTGAAAGTGGGGCAGGTAAAACTGAAAGCACCAAACTGATCCTCAAGTTCTTATCAGTCATCAGCCAACAGTCTTTGGAATTGTCCTTAAAGGAGAAGACGTCCTGTGTCGAACAAGCTATTCTCGAAAGCAGGTATTTCTTTATCGTGCTCCTTGTTTGCAACGAACAGGATTCACTGTCCTCCCCGTGTGGCTCGTTTAAGGATAAGTTATAATTAGTTGGTCCATTTTCTCTTTTATAATTCCTGGAGGAAAAGTCCCAACGTGGACATAGCAATTTCTAATAACCTGAGCGACCGTTCCTGATCCCCCTACCCCAGTCCCTTCCCGGGCCAGGTTTGAGTCAGTTGAGTTGTCGAGTGAGCGATTCTGAGGAACGTTCTGCAGCCTCCCCTTGCCGGTGAGCCCCTGCCTCACTTTTCGGAGGCCTTGTTCTGAGCGGCAATTTGAGCTTCTGTGTAGCAGAGGACTTAGCACAGAGATGAGGGGGCCCCTGCTGGCCTTCTCGCCCTTTGGGGCCACATGTTGGCAGGATGGCAGTTTTTAAAGCCTGTCACGGGACAGAAGATCAGTAATACGTCTGATGGCAGTGAGTCTCAGAACTTCGAAAGAGGGCTGCGTGGTACGGTATCATCCAAATTTTTATTTTGAATATGTATTTGCCCGATGTCTGAGTTGTGTCGCATAAGATTTTAGAGCCAGTAAAGACCTTATAGATCTCGTTACTTAGAATTTAGTCCAGAAGTCAGCAAACTACCCATAACCTGTGGCCTGTTTTTGTTTTTGTTTTAGCATTCATACACTTTTTTTCAGTTGTCGTAAAATATGTATTACATGAAATTTATAATTTTATTTATTTTACAGAGATCACAAGTAGGCAGAGAGGCAGGCAGAGAAAGAGGGGGAAGCAGGCTCCCTGCTGAGCAGAGAGCCTGATGCAATGCGCAGTTTGATCCCGGGACCCTGGGATTATGACCTGAGCCAAAGGCAGAGGTTCAACCCACTGAGCCACCTAGGTGCCTCAAAATTTATAATTTTAAACGTTTTTTCAGCGTACAGCTTCGTGGCATTAAGTACATTCACGCTCATGTGCAGCTATTAAAAACCACCCATCCCAGAAGTTTGTCCTCTTCCTACAGCCTGTTTTTGTAAATAAAGTTTTATCAGAACACAGACACATTTATTTATCTGTTGTTTACAGCTGCTTTTAAGCTACTGTGGCAGAGAGAGGTGAGTGGTTGTAACAGAGACCCTGTGGCTGACAGAGCCTACAATATCTATTATCTGGTTCTTTACAGAAAAGTTTGCCACCCTCTGATCTAGTCTGACCTCATCTTCCAGGTGGGGAATACCCAGAGAAATTACTTATAAAGGAGTTGCCCCCGGACAGACAAACGGGTGGAATTCCCAGGACTGGGACTCTTACAGTTGCTGAAATCTAAGTGGGGTCTTTTGCTGTGCAATTCCTGGCTTGTGGATATATGCCCGAGCTAGTTTGCAGGAGGACGAGCGCTTGTGGTTGCCTGAACTCAGTAGCTTTGTGAGCTCTAAGACCTCTCCTTCAAAATGGGCACGCGCTATAGACCCATTTCAGCAAGCGCTTTGAAAATCTGGCTCTTCTGTAAATAAACGTAGTCACCATAGAGCCTTTTGATTTCAGATTTTTCTTGCAATTATATATTTTGACATTTGTGAGGAATGCTCTTGCTGTTTATAGATCTCCCCTAATTAATACTTGTTGCTATCCTCACTTTTTCTTTTTTTAATTAATATTTTTATTGAAGTGTAATGGCCTACAGTGTCCTGTTAGCTTCAGGTGTGTGTCATAGGGATGAGCTATTTTGCGTCTTATGAAATGATCCCCACAGTTAGTCTAGTGACCATCTGTCAGCGTCCATAGTGATCACAACGTTATTGATCACTTCTGCTGAAACTGACATCTCATGACGTATTACGTGTTTTTTAACTGGAGGTTTTCCTCATGTCTTTCACAGCCCTATCATGGAAGCTTTCGGCAATGCCAAGACCGTGTACAACAACAACTCCAGCCGCTTTGGGAAGTTCGTTCAGCTGCACATCTGCCAGAAGGGAAATATTCAGGGCGGGAGAATTGTAGATTGTATCCTGTTTCATTCCGGTCTTGTCTTTAGTATTTGACTCCATAAGTACAAACTGCTCTCGGTTATCGTAAGGACAGATAATGGGAAACATTTCGGTTATCACTTTACGTTACTACGTTTGACCTAGTAGTTATTCTAGGAGATAACCATTTTTCTTCGGGAAAATGTTATCATGTTCGTCATCTGGAAAATCGGTTTCATCATTGAGCATCAGGTGTTTGTTGGTTGAGAGCCATTCGGTCAACTAGTCTGGCACGTCCTAGGACACCTTGTGTCCTGTTGGAAGTCTATGCTTTGTTGGCTCCTGTCGGCACTGGAAGTCTCCATGTCCAAGGAACAGGGATTTGCAATTATTTGGGTGACAAAGAATAGAGAATTAAAGCCTAATCGAGCATGTCATATCTTGGTTTTGTTCCTTGACTGGCCATTGCTTTTCACATGAAGATTTATTAGAAAAAGTAAGTAAACCTGATTTAATTTACATTTTCTTCCATAATAATAATTTTTGGAAATGACTGGTTTGTGTTAATGGAATGGAGGAAACGTCTCTGAGATGAAATCTGATTCATCCCCACAGAACCGAGTAGTAAGGCAAAACCCCGGGGAAAGGAATTATCACATATTCTATGCGCTGCTGGCAGGGCTGGAACATGAACAGAGAGGTAAGTGGGTAGGAGACAGCAGAGCCACGTGGATTAGCCCCTTGCTTTCCCTTGGAAAGCCGCAGGTAAGACCTCTGCTTGGGCTTTGTTGGAATCCGTCAGTTGAAACAAAATGTCCCTGTTAGAGCCAAATAATGTAGAGGGAAAATCATCAATAGAGAAAGATGTTACATTTTTTTGTTTTGGGGGATCTTGGTACTTTTCTCATGTATAGGATATTCATGAAAGAAAATGTATGGGGCATATTGTAACTGGTTTACTTTGAAACCATACCCAAATCTAATTTCTAAGCATTTGATTTTTTTTTTTTAAGATTTTATTTATTTGTTTATTTGAGAGAGAGAGAAAGTGAGAGAAAGCATGAGAGGGGAGAAGGTCAGAGAGAGAAGCAGACTCCCCATGGAGCTGGGAGCCCAATGCAGGCCTTGATCCCAGGACTCTCGGATCATGACCTGAGCCGAAGGCAGTCACTTAACCAACCGAGCCACCCAGGTGCTATTTAAACATTGGATTTTTAAGGGAAAATAAAATAGGACCCTTATCAGTTAGTTTTTCAGAAACATTTTCTATCATGCCATCTAGTTTAATTAAACCCTTTATTTTTTTATTTATTGATTTTAGAGAGCATAACCAAGCATGACCAAAAATTGGACTCTTAACTGACTGAGCCACCCAGGCACTCCTAATTAAATTCTTAATGATTCTTAAATGATTAAAAGAGAACTTTCTTTTTTATTAATAGGGGACCTTTATTTATATACTTTATTTTTTTTTAAATTTTTAATGATATTATTTATTTATTTGACAGAAAGAGACACAGCTACACAGGGAACTCAAGCAGGGGGAGTGGGAGAGGGAGAAGCAGGCTTCCCGCCCCAGAACAGGGAGCCTGATGCAGGGCTCTATCCCGGGAGTCTGGGATCATGACTTGACCTGAAGGCAGACGCCCGATGACTAAGCCTCCCAGGGGCCCCATGCTTTGTTTTTGTTTTTGTTGTTTAAGTTATAAAGTGAAGATTTTTTTGGATTTTGTCTTATCCTGACCAAATACTGATTTTATGTTTTTCTTTGTCTTTTTGCAGAAGAATTTTATTTATCTGCGCCGGAAAACTACCACTACTTGAGTCAATCTGGATGTATAGAAGACAAGACAATCAATGACCAGGAATCCTTTAGGGAAGTAATTGTAAGTTACTTTCTTCTTATTCCTTTATTAAGAGTGACAAACTCTTAAAAAAAAAAAAAAAGGGACATTTCATTTCCTGTTTCAAAAAAATGTTTTTAATGAAAATAGAAGTAATTTCATTTGCACCGCTGTCTGAGAATAGGTACGATCTTCTTGTTCCAAGTCATGATAAAGAATGTTCTAGACTGGAAAAGAATCCTCTTCTTCAGAAGGCAGATGACTATCTGTGGCTTTCAGAAAAAATGGGTTGACCTGGAACAGTGTATTAGAAAAAAATACGTCGCAGACTTGGTCCTGGAACATGCCAATCTTTCTTTTTTGAGATGATGATGATGATGATGATGATGATTTATAGCAGTTTCTATAGCGAAAAACAAATCTGTCAACCATTAGGCCAGGTGACAGGATCTTGTCTGGTTCTCCTGGCCTGATTCTGAAAACCAGTTCTGACCACGAGGGCAGTAGTCTCCTTCCAGCTCTGAGGTGTGGTTGTGTGTGGTCTCTTAGTTTTCTGATATCACAAGGACTTGGTTATAAGGTGACAACATTTAGGAAGCCTGGTCATGGAGCCTTATTAACTGCCCCACCAGACTGAGAGTGGCCGGTAGGTTTTTGCCAGGGCAGTCTTCAGTCCTTCGCTAGAGTCATTAATACACCAGTTGGATACAGTGGATCTGGGGTTGATTCATCACTATAAATGCGGCGGACGTTGGCGGAGTCCTTGTTATATGGACTCAAATGGGCCCCTCTCTCGCTGCTCTTAGCAACCCTTTGAGGGGAGGAACTCTGGGTAGCTACACTCTACAGCTCAGAGAGGTTGGCGTCCAGCCTAACCATTCACAGTACCAGATAGAACTGGTGTGGAAAGAGTCCAACTCCAAATTCCAGACTCTTATCCAGGAGGCACGTGGTACAACTTCTGGTACAACCCAGACTCTTCTGGGAGGTTCTTGTTTTTATAGTTGTCAGCAGTGTTCTCGTCCATATCCTGGTCTCTTCTTCCAGAGTGTAAAAATGCCTTGTGGAATGAAATCAGGGTCTTTTTTTTTTTTTTTTTTTTTTTAATATATACGTCATTTTTCCGCCTCTTACTGAAATGAAGAACAGGGTTGGCTGTAATAGGATCCTCTTCCCCTTTGTCTCCCTTTTATTCTGTCATTTATAATGTGGAGGGGTTTCTCTTGCCAAATCTCCTTCCTTGAAACTGTTAACAAAAAAGCCCCCTGCACGGGCGCCTGGGTGGTTCAGTGGGTTAAGCCTCTGCCTTCCACTCAGGTCACGATTTTAGGGTCCTGGGATTGAGCCCCACATGAGCCCCACATCTGGCTCTCGGCTCAAGGGGGATCATGCTTCCCCACCCCCTCTCTCTGCCTGCCTCTCTGCCTACTTGTGAGCTCTATCACATAAATAAAATCTTTAAAAAAAAAAAAAAAGCCCCCCGCTGACAGCACCTTTTGCTGTGTACCCTGGACAACCTGAGAATTGGCCCTGAGAGTCGGATTTTATGAAATGTTTAAGTATTTTAAATTTCCTTTCCCAATCTTGTTTTGCCCCTGGCTTCCTATCACTACTCAGACTTTCTCTCTGTTTCAGTTCATTAAATATTATCTTTACTGTGTGTTAGAATAAATATGAAAACTCACGTTTGATAAAAAAGGCAAAGACGGGATTTTTTTTTCCTGGGTTTTTTTTTTTCCCTTCTTTCCTGAAACTGGAGAACAATGCTTTGTGATGGAAGGACATTGTTTGTGGCAGGAGACAGACTCCTAATTGCCCAAAAGGAGCAGGTCTCCTACTCATTAGCTCGCTGGCCACTAGGGTGCACTGGGCATTGGGTCCTCCCCTTGTCCTGAGAGCAGTGGAGGAGTCACTCTGTCCGCTTTCCTCTTGGCCCTTTGTTTTCTGATTCAGAATTATTTGTTATTTTTGCTAGCCCCCAGGTAGACTTTTGGGGCTTGCCCTGCTTTCACTGATAGCTAGCTTTTATTATTAAGTTGAAAGTAGGTTTTGGCATTTAAAATCTGATCTTAGGGGCGCCTGTGTGGCTCAATGGGTTAAAGCCTCTGCCTTTGGTTCCGGTCATGATCCTGGGATCGAGCCCCACATCGGGCTCTCTGCCCAGCAAGAAGCCTGCTTCCTTTCCTCTCTCTCTACCTGCCTCTTTGCCTACTTGTGATCTCTGTCAAATAAATAAATAAAATATTTTCTAAAAATAAATAAAATCTGATCTTATGTTGAAAAGGTATGGAGAAAGGAAGAATATTTGTACATGAAATTGAGGTACACAGCAAGCTTACAAGTATTCTATTTATAGATTCTTAAATATTTGTGATTACTTTTTAGTGTAAACTTATTAGAAATGGTAATGAAAACCTAGCTGCTCTGTATTAAAATCAGGAACATGTAGTTTTTATTATTTAACCTTCTAGAAGTTCTCAGCAACACAGTCAGAAAAGAAAAATGTGCACCTTTTCAGAAAGGAGGAAAAATAGTTTTTTCTATAAAAAGTAATTTTCTCCCTTCATTTTTTTTTTTCTCCCATTACCTTAACCTGCAAGTACCATAAATTGGGGAATGGCTTAAGTAATTTGTTATAGCCATAAAATTAGGTCTATTACAGCAAGCAAAACATATGCTCAAATATATTTAATTATATGGAAAAACTTGGTTATTTTATAATTGAGGGAGATAAGCTGCAACACTTGATAATCCTTTTATTAAAAAAGCATATCGTGTATAATTTAGGATCTATGATGATCGATATAGTAATTATATGCAAAAAAAATTGTGGGATTAAAAAATATACCAAAAAATGTTATCTCATGAGGCAGAATTCTAGGATTTTATCATTCTATGTTATATGTTTACATCCTGTATTATATATTACAGCTTTAATGATTATGTAATTATAATTACATTCCTAAAATCGTAATTTCTACAATCATAAGTGTCCTGTCAGTACCAGCCAGCCCATTGTTCTGCCTAATGCGGGTGCTCTGTAACCAGGAGGACACAGGGATGGTGAAAAGAGATGCTGAACGCTTCAGGCTGAATTTGGTCTTTTGTATTCAACATGTTTGAACAACTGCTCTGTGCCAGGCACTGTTCTAGGCACCAAGGAAACTGTGGTAAATAAGCCACATATAATCCCGGTATTCTGCTGAAGAAGGAGAAAAGATGAACCATATTGTACTGCTGTGGTTTTTTTTTTTTGTGTGTGTGTGTGTGTGTGTGTGTGTGTATACACACACACACACACACACAATATATATATATATATTTAATTTTATTTTTTTAATTTTTTTTATTTTTTGGATAGAGATCACATGTAGGCAGAGAGGCAGGCAAAGAGAGAGAGAGGAGGAAGCAGGCTTTCTGCTGAGCAGAGAGCTGATGTGGGACTCAATCCCAGGAACCTGAGATCATGACCTGAGCTGTGGGCAGAGGCTTAACCCACTGAGCCACCCACGTGCCCCTGTACTGCTGTTTTTAATGTAACTTGTCTCTCAGTATTTTCCTCCAAAATCAAATACCATTTAAATTTGTGTCTTCATATCTCAGGTTTATACAGCTTCTTTCCCCAGAGGTTTTGGGATCAAAGAAAAGGAAGGGACCTCATTCCATTAAGGCTAGAGGGCATTTGTTTGCAGAATATGTTGAAATGTTCATAGAAATTATTTCTGTGAATTATGTATGAAAATATCATTTCTAGAGTTCATTTTTAGCTACTAAAATGATCAACTACCATGTTAGTATACTCTTATATTCTTCTTTTAAGAATTTTGCTTATTTTATTGAGAATTCACTTTATGTATTCTTAGAGTTGATCTTTGCTACCACTTGATGTTAAATGAGTGCCTGTTAAGTATGCTGGGCAGCTTTAGAGAACCTGTTTCTTCCTAGTGCAGACTCTGTGAATTTATGCTGAATTTCATAGCCATGCTTTTATGCAACATTTCAAGTTGCCTTAGAAATGGTTTGGTCAGGATGTAAGCTATTTCTTTCCTTCTTTTTTTTTTTTTTTTTTAAATTTCTTTTCTCATTATTATTATTATTTTTTGGAGGGGCCAGCTTTTAGAGATTCTGTTTATTTGTTTGATAGAGATCACAAGTAGGCAGAGAGGCAGGCGGAGTGGGGGGAGCAGGCTCCCCGCTGAGCAGAGAGCCCAATTGAGGGCTCAATCCCAGGACCCTGTGATCATGAGCTGAGCGGAAGGCAGAGGCTTTAACCCACTCAGCCAGCCAGGTGCCCCGGGATGCAAGCTATTTCAAGTCAATAGAGTTGCTGCAGTTGACCCACCAGAATGGTCGCTGATGAAATGTGTGTGAAGTAACGGGAGTTCTGGGGTGATAATCTTTTCAGATTCTCTTACTCCACAAGTGTTGAATGTTTACAAGCATGCCTGGCTGTGGACCAGGACTGGGGTTTCTGGACCGTATCAGCCTTACTGGGTATATTCTTGGGTTTTTAATGGAGTGAGCCCATGTGTATGTATCCGTAAATTCATTCCACATGAGTCAGATTTTGTTAAGACTTAAAGGGCCGACTTTAAACTTCAATTTTGCCAAGCATGGAAACATCAGTCTCTTTCAGTGGTGGAGAACTTGGGAGCATAAACAAATTTTACATTATAAAATGACAGAATATTGCCTAATATCACACCGCACAATGAATTATTATCAGACTGCTTGCGTGCAATTCACTCTGCCCAGAATAGCCTCTCCTCTGCTGTATCGGTGACCCCATTTGTTCAAGGTTCGTCCGTGGTCCCTTTGCCTTGAATGGCACCTTTACCCTCGCAGCCAACTGCCTGAGACCCTAAGTAGATGTACCTTTTGGGAGTAAAGCATCTGAAATTTGCTCCTCTTTTCTATTACTTTCTAGTGCGATGAACCTGGCTTCCTTTGGTCCTTAACCGTTGGGACCAGATCACATATTTGTCATCCTTTTCCTTTCCCCCTGCCCACCCTCATTTTCCCAAACACCTTTTTTTTTTTTTTAAATGCACCTAATAAGGACTTTATTGAAAATATTTTAACTTTCTGCTGGTTTCATTAGAACTAAATTGCTGTTTAGTGCTTTCAAACTAGTGAGAATTCCCCACCATGTTTAAGTCTTGGAGCCATATCCTTGAGAAAGGATATGCAACAGAGAGACAGAGAACTCAAGCAGGGGGAGTGAGAGAGGGAGAAGCAGGCTCCCCACAGACACTTAATGACTGAGACATCCAGGCACCCCTTATTCTGTATTTCTTAACTATCTTTTACGTTTAACTTTCAGAATAAGTAAATCCAAGTAATTATTTTTCCATGTTTTTTAATGGGTAAGGACTTGACTAATAGTTCTTATTCTTTGTGTCAATTTCTGTTTGCATCCATGAAATGAGTCTTCTCACCCCTGATTAAATAATTCATGGTGTTTTTATTATTTGTAACCAGATTTATTGAAATGCAGTGTATGTTTAATAAAAGGCTACCAGTTGAAGTAGACATCTTAATGGATTTTGAATTTACTTACCTGTGTACCCACACCCACAATCAAAATAAAAGGTTAATCTTTATTCCCAAAGTTCCTTTTGCCCTTCCCAGCCACCCTACTCCTGGGAAACCACTGATCTGTTCTGAGGAATAAATCAATAGATTTGTCTCTTGTAGAGGTTCTTGTAGGTTAAATCATATGGGTTATTCTCCTGTCTAGCTCCTTTTACTCACCTACATCATATGTAACATGGTTCATTCCTTTTCTAGTGAGTGGTATTCCATTAGTAGGCAGTGATTTGTTTATCCATTCACCCATTAGTGTTGTAAGAATATTGTCAAAACATTAAAAGACATGATGGAACATAATGTTTGTAATTTTTTTCCAACACTAACAATGCACCTGTTTTCGGTACAGTATATTTATTTCCCAGCCTGGTTTTCCTTATGGGATTCCTGGCTGGCTCGTTTGGTAGAGGATCCATCTGTTGATCTCCAACTTGAACTGTTGTAAGTTCAAGTCCCACATTGAGTATAGAGATTACTTTAAAAAAAGTTAAAAAATACAGTTTTTAAAAAGTTGACTGATAGAGTGGTTTTATTTTTTTTTTAAGTAATTTTGACACCCACCTCATGACTCCCAAGATTAAGAGTCCCAGGGTTTAGCCAGACACCCCAACATTTTAAACTTTTTATATAAAGCTGCCATAAATCATGTTTCTGGATGGTCATAATTCCCTTTACAAAGTGTACACTATTCTAAGCTATTGAACTGTTCTCAACTATTGCTGTATTTGACTTGTCTGATTAGAAGATAGTTAGACTTTTTTTCTTGACATGTTAATGGAACACTGCAGTGAATATTTCATAGAGCTTCCTTTTCTGTTGAGATTTTCCTTGGAATAAATTTCCACCGTGGAAGTTATAAAGATTACAGAAGATTGCTTTTTTTCTTTTTTAGAAAGTGACAACATTGGCTGGATAATAAGCTTGTGAACTCTAGGATCATTGGGGCTGAATTTGAACCTTGGTGGTGCAGCCCTATAAAAGTTACCCTCTCTGAACATTGTACGTTTATGTACATGCATGACCGACACAATACTGTCATGTAAGCTTGTTTTCCAAAAAGATTATAGTAACTTACGGCACCAGTGACCAGTGCATTAATGTCCCAGTTTCTCCAGTTTTAGGTTTCTCATTCACAAGTGTTTTGCTAATTTAATAGAAGCGATCTCAGATTTTCTTTGATTTGTACATGTTTGACATCTGGGAAGGATTTGCATACGCTCCTCTAAGAAATGCCCATTTTATTTCTGTGGTTCGTGCATCTTTTATTATGGCCAAGCTCTTGCTCCTTCCCTTATAATTTTTGAATTGTTGTGCTGCCTATTGTTTCTGTCTTTCATTTCAGTTTTGTTTTTTCCTTGTAAGGAAGTCAAACTTTCCACATTTTAAATCCCCAGTTGTTTCCTTTTCCACTGCTTCAGAGTGGCGCGTGGTTTCCTTCCTAACCCCCTGAAGCGATTGTCGTTGTCACGATTATTACATTGTGGGCCCGCGTGCTTTTGGTAGGTCATTTTCATTGGTATTACCAACAATTCTGTGCTCAGTTGGGGGAGGGGGTGCCTTTTTTCTTGACAAGGATATGGCTTCTAAAATCATAATGGAAGGACACCTACAGAGTTCCTAATAGAGAGTTTTATACCTCTGGCTTGGATCGCTACTGCATTTCATCATTAAGGAAAGGCCCCGAAATTTACACTCGAGCAGTCCCGTGAAGCCTTCCCCTTCTCACTGTCATTACTGTGACTCTCGGGTAGTTCTCCTGTGTTCTCACTGGCTGGCCTGGACCTAATAAGGCAGATGTCTCACTTTATGTCACTGATTGGATGACCTCTCCTCATTCCACAGTTCTTCTTTAATATCGCTTTCTTTTATGGGCACCTTTGCAAATCTTTATCATTTAGAAGCGACGGATCATGAATCTATTTCTTGTTTTAGACCAATACCTGCCTTTAGAACAATACCTAACAATTTTACTCAGTAATGGGTTTTTCATTTTCTTTAATATGGAAGAAAAACAACAAAACTCACATTGCTTTTCTTTCAGACGGCAATGGAAGTGATGCAGTTCAGCAAAGAAGAAGTTCGGGAGGTGTTGAGGTTGCTGGCGGGTGTGTTACATCTGGGGAACATAGAATTTATCACCGCGGGTGGGGCCCAAGTGTCCTTCAAAACAGGTAAGATGGCCCCTCTCTTCCTCCCTTCCTTGGCTTTTTCCTCGTAGGGAACTTAGACCTAAAATATTTACTGTCTGGCCTTTCGCAGAAAGAGCTTTCTGACCCTGGCCAGAGACCTGGAGTACTTTGTAATTGATGGGAACCGGCCGCTAAGAAAGGGTCCAAGCCTATGACGAGCGATTACTCCAGGGGATGGTGGCCGTGTTCTCATTCTTAGCAAGGGAGGAGGAAAGAAATAATGAGCAACGAGGATTAGATATAGAAAAATATCAGGTGTCAGGGGTGTGGTGTTGCTTTCTTTCGCATAGTTCTTGAGTGGTGATGTGGTGGCCTGGAGGAAGACCATTTTTGAGTAGAAATGCTGTCCACAGTCCAGCTCTGTCACAGGCTAGTTCTCGGAGTTACGTGTCCCCCAACGCTAGTGATTTCTCATCTGTAAAGTGCCTCACTGATGTGTTGTCAAGACTGAAAGTTAACACGCACATCGCCATGTCAGTTGTCCTTTTCCTGGAGTGATTTCTATATTTATTTTTGGAACTTTCCCGACGGAAGCAGTGTGTAGGACATGAAACCTTGGGGGTTGGATGTGGTAAAGTTTGAAATGGCTCGAGGCGAGGACAGTGCTATGGGTCAGCGGTTCTGAGACATTTGGCCCCAGCACCTCTGAATCATCTTGAAGCCATAGAGAACTCCAAAGAGCTATTGTTTATGTGGGTCACGTCTGTTCATGTTACTGCTTTAGAAATCAACTGCGGTGTTGTGAAAACAAAAACAAAAACTAATTAATTTTGAAATAACCATAAAAAATCCATTGCATATTAAAGTAATCTTATTTTTTATTTAAAAGACTGTCTTCAAAACAAATAAAAAAAAAATCTGTGAGAAGAGTGACACTGTGGGGCCCCGGGTAGCTCAGTCAGTTAAGTGTCCTTCAGCTCAGGTCATGATCTCAGGGTCCTGGGATCAAGTGCCGCCTTAGGCTCCTTGCTCAGCGGGGAGCCTGCTTCTCCCTCTGCCACTCCTGTGGTTTGTGCTCTCTCTTTCTCTCTCTCTCAAATAAATAAAATCTTAAAAAAGGAGTGAAATTGTCTTCCATTTTTGCTGACTTGTAAAATATCAGATGTTGCGGAGGACAGCTGGGTTCTCTTACCTGCTTCTGCTTTCAGATTGTGGAGAGGGCACATGCCATGTAGCACTAGGAAACTCCTGTGTCGTGGTAAGGGAATGAGAGTAAAATAGCCAAGGACCCCTTAGTGTCACAGAAAACAGTTACGACGTCACAAGCCCCTGGCAGGTCGCGCCTGCCTCAGGGTCTCAGGACCACACTTGGTCCAACATCAGGTTCTCTGCTCCGGGCCTGAGACCCAGGAAGGGAGTGAATAACTTAGAACAGAATGTGGCTCTGTAAATTCTACCGAGGGGTTGAGGAACGTTCTCTGTTTTAATGTATCGCTGTGCGGAGCCGGCTCTGAGGTCCCGGGGCCCGTTCCTTCTCGGCTCAATGGCCCTTCGTTTTGTTCTTTCCCCTTGTCCTTCATCCTTCATCTCCAGCCTTGGGCAGGTCCGCGGAGCTGCTGGGGCTGGACTCCGCGCAGCTCACGGACGCCCTGACGCAGCGATCCATGTTCCTGAGAGGGGAGGAGATCCTGACGCCTCTCACCGTCCAGCAGGTGCGTGCCCTTGGCCTTCAGAGCGCGTTTTAGAGGACAGTCCTCCGTGTTCAGATTCATGGCTTGGATTCAAATCAGTGACCACAACAAACCGGTTGCTCAGATGATTTGGGTTCGTGATCAAGATAGAGCAGCTCTCCCCCGCCGAAGGCAGGAGACAGGTGTTCGTTTTCTCAGACGTAGCGCAGCCGAGTTTCCGAGAGGACTGGGTCTGGGGCGTGCGAGTCCCGACACGCTACTTTCTGTTCGTGGGGAGTGCGTTGGTTGTGTGTGTTTCCTCCTCCGTAAGACAGGGATGATTTTCATACCTAATTCATAGATTCTTGTAAGGATAATAGTAAATATACACCAGTTACTTAAGTACTAAATAAACGGGAGCTATTGTAATTTATTGTTGTTACTTGCGCAGAAGTAGTTTTGCTTCTGCTCCTGCCTTGAGCCAGTTATGTGCGCCAGCCCATCTAATGTCAGTGAGTTCACATGCTAGCCGTACCAAGAAGAAATTTGTTCTGTGTACAAAGTAGACTATGAGGGACGCCCGGGTGGCTCAGTCGGTTAAGCACCTTCCTTCAGCTCAGGTCGTGATCCCAGAATCCCGGGATTGAGCCCCGTATCGGGCTCCCTGCTCAGTGGGGAGACGACCTCTCCCGCTGCCCCTCACTCCGTTCATGCTCTCTCTCTGTTGCTCTCTCAAATAAATAAAAATATTTTAAATAAATAAAAACATCTTAAAAAGTAGCTTATGTGAAGATGATCCTGAGAAAGCTCAGGCCTTAACTGTTGTCTTAAGCCTGGTAACATTCGTAGCCGTGCATATGCTGGTTCAGATGAGAGCCTTGTAGCCTGGTATTTAGAGGAGGTCCTAGTAAATCCTACTGGAGAGTGAGTGAGTGAGCTCCCTGCTTTAGACACCTGGGTTTTCCTAGATGGCACTGATCGACTCGGTATCAGGTGCACAGTGTTACTCATGTTCAGTGCGTGTGTCTTCGAGGGGGACAGGGATGGACTTGCTTCCTGGGCAGCCTGTGGTCCGTGGGAGACGGTCACTGGTCTCCTCTCCCACAGGCGGAAGACAGCCGGGACTCCTTAGCCATGGCACTTTATGCACGCTGCTTTGAGTGGGTGATTAAGAAAATTAACGGTCGGATCAAAGGCAAAGATGACTTTAAATCCATTGGCATTCTTGACATCTTTGGATTCGAAAACTTTGAGGTATGCTTCGGATGAGTGGGAGGCATGAATTCTTCTCTGTCACTAACTGGCTTATTGGGAGTGAATCTCTTCGAATAAATACTGATCTATTTCTCTTCAGGTTTTTTTTTCTTTTCTTCACCTGTATATATATTAGTAAGGGCATGAAAGATACTTGTTGAATGGTTTCCTGCTCCCCCCACCTTTAGGTTAATCACTTCGAGCAGTTCAATATAAACTATGCAAACGAGAAACTTCAGGAATATTTCAACAAGCATATTTTTTCTCTGGAACAACTAGAGTATAGCAGGTAAGCACTCATAAAATTCCGCTTCAAAAGTTTTTTTTAAAAAAAATGAGCCTCTGAATTAGGTAGTTTTAAAGCTCTATTTTATTATAACTTAGCCCTTTTAAATCTTGCTACAGGGAGGGATTGGTGTGGGAAGACATTGACTGGATAGACAATGGTGAATGCTTGGACCTAATTGAGAAGGTAACATTGTTGTAGCATTGTAGCAGTCCCAAGGGTGTCTCGCTGGGCTGATTCATATTTATGGGAACCAAATCACTTGTGCGAACATGCACATCAAAGATGTGAATGTTTAGAACACAATGGACCATTTGGAAACATACATGCAAATGTGCAAGGTTGAATTTAAATACTTGGCTTCCTCAAACCTATTGTCTGGTTGAACTCCCTATTTCTATGGAACTAAATTCGTTGGATGTCTTCCTAGTATCTTTCTGAATTTTTTTAAGCCAAGAAATGCTCTGCCTTTTCCTTTAATGGACACTTGAGAGAGGGGGAAGAGGGCTCTGAAATATTTTGAGGCATTCAACTTTTAATTCATTTCACTTCTTCTCTGTCTTCTAGAAACTTGGTCTTCTAGCCCTTATCAATGAAGAAAGCCATTTTCCTCAAGCCACAGACAGCACCTTATTGGAGAAGTTACACAATCAACATGCTGTATGTTAAAACTTGCCAATTCTTGATTATGGCTGAGTAGCAGATCTGTAGATCAGATTACACATAAGATATTTCAGTACTCTTGGCTCCGCGGTGCTTCACACATGTACATTTTTTTTTTTTTTAAGATTTTTTTTATTTGACAGCGATCACAAGCAGCGGTGTGGCGGCGGGGGGTGGGTAGTTGGTGGTGGTGGGGAAGCAGGCTCCCGCTAAACAGAGAGCCCAATGTAGGGCTCGATCCCAGGACCCAAGATCATGACCTGAGCTGAGGGCAGAGGCTTAACCCACTGAGCTACCCAGGCGCCCCCGCACACATAAATTTTTCTCAAACCAAAGCTCTCTTCCCCAGTCGCTGGAACTACATTGAAATAAGTTAAAGGGATAGACTTGGGGCTACTCATCAGAACGTGCCCACATTTAGTTGATGAGTATAGAATTTAACCTCACTTCTTCAACAACAGACAAGATCCACATGGTTTTGATAAAGTGTGTCACATGCTCTGACCTCAGCCTCTGATGCGTGGTGGGTTTTTCAAATTGTTTTCACGATCTGTTGTAGTGAGTTCTCTCGGGAAGTCGGTGCAAATCAGTAAGTGAAATTAGGCATTTGTATTTGTTTCTTTATTAGAATAACCACTTCTACGTGAAGCCCAGAGTTGCGGTCAACCACTTCGGAGTGAAACACTATGCTGGAGAGGTAACTTCCTAATTAAGATCCTTAGCGATATTTGCCCATTTGGTATTTAGAGAAAGAGTAATTTCAGAAGCCAGTCGTATATGTGCCAAAATGACTTCTCTTCATGGGGCTGGCCCTTAGAGGAGATGCTATGACCTGAAGTTGTTCTTTTGATCAGTTGTACCATTTCTCGTTTGTTTTTTGTAAAAACCAGGTTCAGTATGATGTTCGGGGCATCTTGGAGAAGAACAGAGACACTTTTAGAGATGATCTTCTCAACTTGCTAAGAGAAAGCCGGTATGTCAGTCTCCTCCCCAAGACATCCTTAGCAAGCAAAGTATTATATATGCAAGTGCTTTTGATTTACAAGTATCGAAAAAACTAATGTGGAAGCAACTTGGTTTATTATCTCCTTTCGTGGGCAATACTTCATTAATAAAATGACTGAGATATAGAAAGAAATGTGAGTAGTTGTGACGACCATTCAGTGAGGTGCTCTAAGCACAGCGTGTGGGTCTGTGAGTTAGAGACTGTTAATCCTGGTGTGGAGATGAACCGATTCTTGGAGCTGTGGGGTGCTTTGCCCAAGAGCCCACAGCTAGTTTTTGATTTGCTCTGCTGGGCTCCAGAACCCAAGATCTTAACCAGGATGACCTCCTTTCTTCACAACAAGCTTAGAGCTCCGTGTCAAATTGGTTTCAGCCTTGGGTCTGTTGGACCCATCTGTCTCTAGTTTAAGGGATGTCAGAAAAAATCAGCAAGTGTTAAGTCCACTAAGATGACAAAGTCACACGTTCATTCATGAATTGTAAATTCACACGGTCACATCAGTGGCTGGTTAGTCTGTTTGTGAGGATTAAAGCAGGAGGCTGTGTGCGAGAGAAAGGGGGGGTTAATGCTTGGGGTGAAGCTGTGGGTCCTTGGTTCAGATCCGGCGTGAATCTGTAACAGAAACGAATTTTTATCATCCAAGGAAGGGAAGTAGCACCGTTACTAAAAACCCTAAGACTGTTAGGAATGTAACTGGCAACCTGGTGTGGCAACCTGGTCACACCGACAGCTGTGAATTGGGGTGAAGGAAGCCCATCCCCAATGTCAGTTTAGCAACTTAGAACTGCAAGGTAATGGAGATTTGTTTGAACTCTCCTGTGGGAAGATTCCCCGTTTACAGAACTGTGAGCTGTTCTTACTTTTAGATGAGTTTTCGGATCTATGAAATGACAATATTCAGGGGTACCCCACTGGCTCAGTTAGTAGATCATATGACTCTTGAACTCAGGGTCCTGAGTTCGAGCCCTCCATTGAGGCAGTTTCGTTTAGTTTTTTTTTTTTTTTAAGATTTTTTTTTTTAAGATTTTATTTATTTATTTGACAGAGATCACAAGTAGGCAGAGAGAGAGAGAGGAGGAAGCAGGCTCCCTGAAGAGCAGAGAGCCCGATGTGGGGCTCGATCCCAGGACCCTGGGATCATGACCTGAGCCGAAGGCAGAGGCTTTAACCCACTGAGCCACCCAGGTGCCCCTAGAGTTCAGTTTAAAAAAGAATAATAATAATAAGGTTAAAAAAAATAATAATAGTGGTAGATGTTTTAAAAATTCCATAGCATGTTATCTTTCAAAGCAATTTCGTAGTTGTCAGGTGTTAAATAATACATTTTAAAATGACCTTGACATTAAATAGAAGCCCTTGGCTGTGGAAGGATCACGGGTGCGGAGGTCAGCAGGGCGGTGTTTGACTGGCCGCCTCTGGGGTCACGTAAAGGGGTTTTGTGAGTGGAGTAAAGAAGTTCCTGTTCCAGCCCAGGTTTCTCCCGGCAAAACTGTGAGAGGCTCGGACTGTTGCTGGCTCTGCTTTTGCCTTTGACATCTGTGACATTTTAACAGAACCCAAGCTTTTCTCCAAAGTGCTGAGAGCACAGTTAGAAAACTTCAAAGGGAGAGCACGACATAGCAGCCTGGAACAGAAGCAAAAAAGCAATGGGGGAAAAGAGAGAAGTGGCAGAGCAGCCTTGACCATGCTGTGTTGGGAGGGAGGGACGCTCAGATGCCGGCCCAGCCTTCCCTGCTCTTGGGGCAGCCACCTGCCCCTCCCCCGACTTCACAGTTCATAGCTGGAGCATCTTCTATACTAGAAAGATAAGAAGTTATCAAGAAGCCTTTTACTTTTTTTTTTTTTTAAAGATTTCATTTATTTATTTGACAGAGAGATCACAAGTAGGCAGAGAGGCAGGCAGAGAGAGAGAGGAGGAAGCAGGCTCACCGCTGAGCAGAGAGCCCGATGCGGGGCTCGATTCCAGGATCCTGAGATCATGACCTGAGCTGAAGGCAGAGGCTTAACCCACTGAGCCACCCAGGTGCCCTACTTTTTATTAGTAGTGGCAATTTCATAATACTTTTTAGCAATAACATTAATGCTAAAATTACCCTCATTTCTCAAATGAAAAATGAAGCTAAGTCCAGCATCTTCCCAAGCCACATAGCTTGGAAGGGTTGGAGGCAGGATAAAAATGCTCGTGGGCTTCACGGCAGGTGAGCACTTTCCCCCTGTGAATTGGGTGGGCCTGCGAGACACTGTGTAAGATGTGCAGAAACATCTCCCTCCTCCAGGCAGAGACATCAAGGCTGCAAGGAACTTAGGTGGCCCTTGGGAACGCAGCACTCCTCGGTGGCCTGTCTCCCTGGGTCACTTCCATCCCCATCTGCTTCTCTTCTGTAAGACCCTAGGGCTCAGAAGGTGGACACTTTTTTTTTTTTTTTTTCCCAGTGTAAAGCTCTTTGGCAGTGGTTGCTTTGAAATTTTTGTAAGCTGCCCAGCTCTTTTTGGACTCCGTGGGTCACTTGCAGTGGGAGCAGGCATGATAATGACCGTAATCCAGCATCTAGTAATTGAGCCGCTCACGGCCCTTCTCTCTGCTCACGCAGATTCGACTTCATCTATGACCTGTTCGAACACGTCTCAAGCCGCAACAACCAGGATACCTTGAAATGTGGAAGCAAACACCGACGGCCCACAGTCAGCTCACAGTTCAAGGTTAGTCTCACTGCCGACTTCCAGGAGTCCACGGTTGCTCTGGGTTTTAGGAGTCGAAAGCAGGAACTGGGGGGATGTGAGGCCCACGGAAGTGTTGGTTTATTTATTTTTTTTCTTTTCTGGCACCAGACAGTGCTTTCAAAATACACTTTTTCTGAGTCACATGAAAACGTGTAGACTTTTTTTTTGTCTTGTTAAAAATAAGTAACTACTTATTCTAAGTCGAAGGAATGATGGGCCGTGTGGAATCACTTTGATTTGTATTTAAAGGCTCTGATGAATATAGAGCTTATTTCTTTCTGTGTTTGGGTTTTTGTCCTTTTCCCAGATACGTTGACAGTATCGTAGTTAGGAATAAGGACCAAGTGACCGCATATTTAAATAAGATCAGTGTCAGTTACCTTGTGCAGAGACCCAGAATTCAGGGAAAATAAGGGCCGTTCGTTTTGCATTTTAAATACTTGGCCATTTGGGGGGGCACCTGGGTGGCTCAGTGGGTTAAGCATCTGCCTTCAGCTCAGGTCATGATCTTAGGGTTTTGGGATCAAGCCCTGCTTCCCCCCTCTCTCTCTGCCTGCCTCTCTGCCTACTTGTGATCTCTCTCTCTCTGTCAAATAAAGAAGTAGAATCTTTATAAATAAATAAATAAATAATAAATATTTGGCCATTTTAGAAAGTTTAGAGATAGAGCATACAAAGACCATTTTCCGAACTTAATTCTTCTGTTTCAGCCCCAAGTAACAGATCCCAACATGAAGAGAAATGGAGGCATGTCAGTCTATAGACATTTATTAAATCGGCCTTCAAAGGGTCTTTCATTTAGTTCTTCTGAGCGGGATGGCTCCGGTGGGGTTCTGCATGAGGTCTGACCTATAGGGCAGCTGGCCATGAGCCGGGCACACACCAGTGTTGCTGACGGTGCTGGATTGTGTGATATGACGGGTGGGTTTGACCCAGGTAGGTTATAATAAAAAAGAGCTGCCCCTTGCAGTGTGTGTATTATGTGCCAGTCACTGGGCTAATTGCTTCCTGCACGCGGTCTTGTTCCTTTCTCCTGCTATCTTTTCAGTGCGTACTGTGGTCCCCATTTCACAGATGAGGAAACTGAGGTTTAGAGAGATGGAAACCCCTTCAGTCCCTCTGAGGACTGAAACTAGGATCTGAGCTGAACCTGTCTGACTCTAAAACCTAGACTCTTCACCTTCCGGTGGAATTGTGACGTTGCCTTCCTCCAGGGCAGCATTGCCTGGAGTTGCCTTGGAAGGCTTCGTGGTTATCCAGTCATATGGCTCTGGGAATCAAGGCAATGGCAGAGAGTGGGCAGGCCTTCCGGGTCGAGAGACCAGGCAGGAGAAAGGGGTCCTGAGACAGGAGCATTGAGTCCTGTCCCTGGAAAACTGTGACTAGAGGGGACCAGCTGACAGGAAGTTCGTATGGAGTTAAACCGATACCAGAAGCCATGAAGGGCCATGTGTGCGACGCCATTTTGTCATCTGTGAGAAATCCTAAAGCTTTTGAAGAAGAGAAGTAGCACCTCAGTGTAGTGCTGTAGAGACCCAGTGTCATCCGCAAGATCGTGAGAAGAAAAAAGAGCCAGAAATGGAGGGAAGACCAGTGGTTTAAAAGAGACCGAAAGACCCGTCAGCTGCAGCATGAGAACTTCATTTACATTCTGATTTCAAAGAAGCATTTTTTAAAAAAATTTATTCGTTCGAGAGAGACCGTGCAGGGAGAGGAGCAGGAGGAGAGGCTCCTCAAGCCGACTCTGGGCCGAGCACGGATCCTCACTCAGGACTTGATCTCACGACCCTGAGATCATGACCTGAGCTGAAACCCAGGGTCAGACCCTTAACCAGCAGAGCCACCCAGGGGCCCCAGAGAACAGACCATTTAAAAAAAATATGAAATTTGAGATACTTGAAGATTTAATATGAAATTGGAGACAGTTGCTTCTTTTAATATTGGTATTAAGGAATTCCTGTTAAAGCTTTTTAGGATGATGATAACGGTGGTTACATACGTGTTTGACAGTGTGTAGCCTTTGATAACACATCCTGATACTTGCGTGATGACCTAACGTGCTGTCTGGGATTTGCTTCCGGTGAGAGGTGGGCATAGTATGTACGCAGACGAGGAAACCAGATCGGCCAGGAGCTGAAGCCGGTGAGGAGTGCTTATTACAAGCTGTGTCTGCTTTGGGAAATGTTAAAAATTCTTCACAACCACCACAGCAAAAATCTTAAAAAAAAAAAAAGGCAGTATTACAGAAGACTGATCTGCCTGGTGATTTGAGGGTAAGAGTTGAGAGATGGTGGAATTCTGGTAGAGACAGTCATTTTGATAGAAATCATGAATTAGGAGAAAAAGAACTCTGAGGGGAGAGAACAGGTTTTCGGTATGCAACATTGAAATAGCCTAGGGTTGCTTTTTTGCTGGTTAACACGTTTTTATTTTTGTTTTTAATGATACTATTTCAAGGAAGTGACAAATGAGCTTTGTATACTGTGAAATCATGTCTACGAATTGTAGAATCTTGGCTTTATTTTATATTACAATGACAATGTTAAAAATAAAAATTCTTATTAATCCTATGGTTGATACTGGGTTTTATTCCTGTTTTTGATCGTTGCCTAAAATGATGAGAAATCGAAAGAATGGCATAGTAAGAGACTAAGTCAACATATACTTTTTCCTTTCTACTAGGACTCTCTGCATTCCTTAATGGCGACGCTAAGCTCCTCTAATCCTTTCTTTGTTCGCTGTATCAAGCCAAACACGCAGAAGGTAAGATTTACAGCAGTGCTAGACTGGGTCTGGGTCTTGAAAGACACCGCCTCCTGGGGCACTTTCTCTCAAGTCCTTTCATCGTTGATGGTTCGAAGTGTTACTATAACATTATTGTAACCTAACATTAAATGGAAAAATTCCCTTCGTCTTTTGGGCCTGTTTGTCTGCTTCTGAACGATGCGATTATGCTTTAGAGAAATCTGGTTTAAAAGGAAATGTGAAGCTTTCACAATTTTTTTTTTTTTTTTTTTTAGGATTTGGTTGAAATTCTTGGGCAGGCTTCTATCTGGAAGAGATAGTTGGTGTAGGTTTTGTGGTTGATTTCTTTTTTCATGTTGCTTTTTTGTTAAACACGATGAAGAGTCTGTATTCTAAGTAGCAGTGCTGATTTTGAAGGACCCTAACCCAGTGGTTAGGCCTAATTTGAGAACTCCTGAAAGGCTGCCATGGTCAGTTTTCATGGGTAGGCTCTGTGAGGTCAGCTTTTTAATGCCATAGCCTGATTAGAAACAATATGAGTGTTATAAGAAGCTACCTAAACAAAGAAAACTTAATATTCAATGGCTGTAGCTGCTGAATCCATGACTAAACGGGCACCCTGCCCTAAGATGTTGTTAAAGTGGAAATGATCTTGATTTGGGAAATATCAGCTCTTAGTAACCCCACAAATAGAGAAATCACCCTCCCTCCCACAAGACAGAAAGGTCATTGGTCCCTCATGTTGAAAAACTTAGCGCTATTCTCATAAGGCTTGAGCAAAGGAAGCTGACTTGAGCTGTTCTCTCGCGAGACTTATGTTGCATTCTGATGACTTTGCTGATGCTAGATCTTTTTATCTTGTTTACCAGATGCCTGTGACTTTAATATTAGTGATTCCTCATTTACGGTTTAAAAATGTTTCTTAGAACCACAAAATTGAACGCTCTGTCTTCTAGGAAGGGAAAAGTGGATGCTTTCTTTAACCAAGTTTGCTAGCTAACTCTGTTAAGTCTCCTAGCTTGCTATGAGCTGCGATGGTGGGGAATTTGGTATTTGTATGGTGCAAAGCGGCCGAGGTCGGTTTTATGTGGAAGATCTGTGCCTCTGCTCTCGTAGCTTAAAAGAGTAGCTCGTCTTTCCATTGCTAATTTATATTTCAATGTCTTTGATAATCACAAACATGGCAGCATACACAATAGGTAGTTTGGGGACCCATTGTAGGAAATTACTAGTCAAGACATAATAATATACCATGTCAGTGTCAGCTGGTTTATATTTTCCCTTTAGAACCTCAGTGAACAGTATTTACAGTACAAATGGACTTCACACTTTGGGTCTATACTCATAAGAAACGTTTGACCCATTCCTCTTCCTCTCTTTACAGCAGTGTTAATAATACCATATTTCATCCTTCAAGTGTGCCATTTTTTCCCAAAATTTAAGGGCCTGGGTGTTGGGCTGCATTTTACAACTTTTGGTGAGCCGTAGCTTAATTGGGGCTCTTTTCTTGTCTTGGGGCTATGTCACCTGTCATGCAGGTTATAGGGTTTGGTGTCTTAGATTCAGTGAAATGGGGACTCGCCAAACCAGCACTACTATAAGGATAGAAATTTCAATTTGAGAAACTCGGTGTCTCCCGTATTTGATTTCTTTCTTGGATGACATGAAATTTTTCCTTTAAGGTGTAATCGCTTTTGAAATTAGACCTGCTTGAAAACCCTTCGGCAGGCAGAGTGTTGAAGAAATTACCTCTTTTTGATGTTTATTTTTTCTGGCTGGGATTCGGCTGTGCCTAATTGCTTTGGTTTGCATTTAAAGAAATGAGCCAACCCAACCTCCTATTTCCTCTGTACTGCTTACAGTCTCTCCGTCAGCTGACCCGTGGCAGATGCTAATTAATGCTCACCAAGAGCTGGGCCGTAGGAGACTCCGGAAAACCATGTTGGTACCATTTTAAACGCAACCAGAAAGTAAAGGCTCAGACACATGAACCGACTTGTCTGAGGCTCAAGATGTAGATGGGATTTGAAGTGTGAAGATGCTAATTAGAATATGGAAATAGTTAATTATGACTTGCTTAGCATTCCTTTGGTTCCATTGAAAATACCAGATGTTACTGGTGATGATGGTCTATGAAATGTGTGTAAACAACCTTCCTTTGGAGGTTATTATGAGTTTTCTTTGGTCCAAAGATTGGTGCTTCTAGAAATTTCATGAGGAAGATCTTACCTGCCGTCTCCCCATAAAAGGGAAGTATATATTTCTGGTGCAAAGGGATGATATTGTCGCTTCCTGCCTCATACCCTTTACCAGTCATTTGTTCATCAGGGAACCTTGACAGGATGTATTCAAGCTTACATGTATGTGGGTATATTGTGGATCCTTCAGGGACATGGGTCATGGGTTTGGGCAGATTCTAGAGGGTTTATTTTTGAAAATTCTGTGACCAGAAGGATAAAAACAGTGGCTTTAAGTCTGTGGCCTAAGGAAATGTGGCCTTAGAGAAAGTGGAGGAACTGCTTTGTGCTTTTAGGAACAGGTCCAGCATATTCAAGACTCCGGGGGTAGCTTTGTGAGTGGGAGCACACTGCCCAGTGGGTCCTGAGCTTGTAGGACAGAGAGGCTGCCTCCCTTCCTTGATAAGTGTGAAGGTTGGAGTGGGTGCTTGGGCCTAAAGCATCTGGAAATCCTTTGTGGGAAATATTACAGGGTTTTTGTTTTTTGGGATTTTTGTGTTTTGCTTTGAAAAGCAAGTGCAAGCAGGGAGATATAACTGAAATGCTAGAACATTATGTCAATTCAGCTCTAATAGTTGTGGACTTTTTTTTTTTAGGAACAACAGGTAGCTAACCTTAGGTGTTGTATAAAAGATACTCCACGAGCGTTGAGATGTTCTGGTGCTAAGTTAGGAGGCGAATTTTAAAAAGCCTACTTCTTACTACAATGGAATATTACTCGGCCATGAAAAAGGAATGAACTCTTGCCATTTGCAAAGACATGGATGGAGCTAGAAGGTATTACGTTAAATGAAATAAGTCAGAGAAAGACAAATACCATATGATTTCACTCATATGTGAAATTTAAGAAACAAAACAAGCAAGTAAAGGGGAAAAAAGAGAGGCAAACCACGAAACGGGCTCCTGGCTATGAAGAACGGACTGACGGTCACCAGAGGGGAGGGGATGAGGGGATGGGGATTAAGGAGTTCAGTTGTGTGAGCACCAGGGATATATTGTGGAATCACTATATCGTATACCTGAAACCATTCTTACCCTGTGTGTTAACTATGCTGGAATTAAAGTAAAAACTTTAAAAAAAAAAAGAGCCTCCCTCTCCATCGGGGCTTGTGTGCAATTAATTCTAGTTAATTCTTTGCCTGACACGGCACTACAGGCTGTCATCTTCCGGTCGGCTTAGAATTTTGGAGTTTACAAAGGGCGGACTTCTCCATGAGACAGTTTTTTAGCCGGCACGGTAGCCGGTTAGCTTCTTTCTGCTGTGATTTTTTGGCCAGTGTTAGCTTCTGGCTCAAAGTGCCCCAACCAACACCAAGAGATTTCCCTAACAAAGGAAACCTGCTTTGCTTCTGCAGAATTTCTCCCCAAGGGTGTCCTGTGGCCTGTGATCTCTCCCTTCTGTCCCCGCCTGGTGTTTTAGCAAATGAGTTCTAGTCCCCAAAGTCTGTCATTAACATTCCTCAGAGGAGCCCTGAGGAAGTGCAGGACAGAATTAAAGAAGGGAGCGGACTGATAACTATCAGCAAAGCCTTCGGGGGGGCTGTGAGGCCCTGGCTGTCGCCAGTTCCCAGCCTCGAATGTGGGGAAGGCGAGGCTGTCCTCACCTGCCAGCAAGTGCCCGGCGGACCCTCTTCGCGGTGCCTCCTGGAGGTCTGATGGGAGGCGCGCTCGGGTTCCCGGGGGAGTCATCCTCCGTTCCCGCAGCATCCCCTTCACGCTTTGAAGCCAGCAGAACGGTGTCCTCCAAGATTCTGTCAGCCTCCAGAAAGGCAGGACTTGGGTCCCCTGAGTCAGCCCCGGGCCGAGGGCTGCTGGAGGACGGCTTCTGGCGGCTTCTGGCGGAGGTGGTTGCTGGGAGGGCGGTTTCTCTAAGGGCAGAGTGAGGAGTGGGATGTGCCGAGGGGAGGCCCCCGAGGAGGGAAGCGGTGAGGTCTGTGAGGGGCGCTGCGGTCATAGTCGCTGGAAATGGGACTATCAGGCGGAGGACAGGCCTGGGAGGGGGTTAGCCCCACCGTGGTGGCCTTGTCGTGGAGCCCCTTCTGTGAGCCCTAAGCAGGGACCTATCAGCCCTCACATGCCGGTCTTTGAGGACTGGAGAGGATGCCCGCGCTTTGCACTTAAATGAATCCTGCTGACCTGTATCCCTGCCTGTCGTGGGGCCGCCGTGAGTATCGGACGGGAGCCCTCACTGGCACGATACCCGCGACAGGCTGCCGGCACACAGGAAGTGAGGGCACCGTGCAGACATCATAAAAACCTAAACCTTCTATTTCCCGAGGCCCCGTGATGCCATGGATAGATTCATGAACTCAGCACATTCAGTCCTGGGGACTAATATTTGTGTGATCCAGGGGCTGCCTGCCACTTGTTTTCTTCGGGGTTTTTTTGGGTTTTGGTTTTTGGTTTTTGTGGGGGGTGGGACTTGAACTCAGGACCCTGAGATCAAGAGTCACATGCTCTACAGACTGAACCAGCCAGGCAGTCCCTTCTCCCCATCCTTTTTTTCTCTTTAAACAAAGACCAAACATTTCTTTAAAAAATTCTGATGATTGGGGCGCCTGGGTGGCTCAGTGGGTTAAAGTCTCTGCCTTCGGCTCAGGTCATGATCCCAGGGTCCTGGGATGGAGCCCCACATCATCAGACTCTCTGCTCAGCAGAGAGCCTGCTTTCTCCTCTCTCTTTGCCTGCCTCTCTGCCTGCTTGTGATCTCTGTCTGTCAAATAATAAGTGAGGTCTTAAAAAAAAAAAGAAAAGGAAGTTCTTTAAAAAAAAAAAGTTCTGATGATCATGTGGCTTACTTCCTACCTTGAATTTTTGTTCTGTTCTTCCTAAATCTTTTTCTGTTTCATTTTCTTCTTCCTACTTGTCCTTAGCCTAACTGATCTTACTTGCCACAACTTTTTGTTTTTAGTCATTGTTCTCTCTACCCTAATCCTATTTTCTGAATAAAGTGTTCCCGAAATAGGGAAGATCTTAACCAGGTACAGTTTTGTAGGACGTACCTTCCTGTCTTGGCTGCCTAGCTCAGTGTCCAGGTCACGGTCTGTGCTCAGTAGATGGTGAATTGCATTGCTGATCCACGCACATTGTGAGCTTAGTCATAGTATAGGAGTGCTTAACTTTACCAAGATAGAGACCTAACTTGCTACTTTTTTTTTTGAAGATTTTTATCTTTACTAACCTCCGCACCCAGTGTGGGGCTCTGACTTACAAAAGCCCGTGCCCCACAGACTGAGCCAGCCGGGCACCTGCGGACTTGCTAACTTTGAATCCTGACCGCTACAGGTTTCATTCTAGTTAATTTCTATGAGGCACGTTATTTGCTTCTGGATCCTCTGACGGATGTAGGTGGAAGTCACCCTGGAGATATTCCGGGAGGTCGGTATTGGGGCGACATCCTCAGTATGATTCAGCCTTTCAAACATCAGCACACGGTGCTGGACTGTCGCAGGGCTCTTGTGGGCAATTGGTTTGGGAGAGTTTTGCTTGCCTGAATATACAGTCTGCGCTTGTCTCGTGTTCACGTTTTTACTGTTCTTCTGGGGGTGGCTGTTTGCCCAGGACCGTGATTACTAGGGCCCCTCCTGTGCCCCGCCCCGGCTGCGCTCCCTCTCTGCACTCCCGGGGTTGCCTGCAGCACTGGGTCATTCCTTGGTACCCTACGCCAAGGTCACGGGTGGTTGTGCTCTGCTCCCGCCAGATCCAGGGCATGAGGTCACTCCGTCCTCACAGATTCCAAGCCCGGTTTAGGCTGGATCACAGGACTCTTGCCACCCCTTTTCCCTTTTGGGTTTAGTTTTAAATCACGTATCTTTGGCAGATTGTCATAATTGCTTCTGTGTGTGTGTGTGTATGTGTTTGTTTTTTGGTTGGTTGGTTGGTTGGTTAAATTTTCTTTACTCCCTGACACTGTTATGGGATGAACACTTATTTTAATTTTTAAAAATGGACTTTGTCTTTTATTTCTTTAGAAGTTGTCTCCACATCCAGTGTGGGGCTTGAATGCATGACCCCCGAGATCAAGAGTGGGATGCTCTCCCAGCTGAGCCAGCCAGGTGCCCCTAAAATTGACTTTATATTATTAGAAAACTTTAAACTTACAGAAAATTTGAGCATGGAGTTTCCATATCACTCTCCATCTCACTTACACACACACACACACGTACACACACACACACACACACACAGAGTTTTCCCTCATGTTAACCTTCTACATGGCTTTGTCACGTTTACTACAATTAATGAACCAGTATTCTAAGGTCCAAAATGAACATTAAAGCTAACTGTATTGTAAGGCTCTGGGTTTTGACATGCACAGGGTCAGTGGGAGTCAGAATGCCCAGTATTCCCAGTCTATTCCCAATGCCACGAACGTTTTCTCAGGTAATAGTTCCCAAGAATAGGATTGTTCCTGATTGGCCAAAAGACAAAGCACTGAGAATTAGGTCTCTGTTGTGCAGGATAAAATGCAAAGGATACTGTTCTATGTGGAAGAAACCTGCAAAAACCACCTGAGAAAACGGGGGAGATGCTTTTTCTCCAGGGAACAGGAGGGAGGTAGGACATCTTAGAGCTCTCTCTCGATCATCAGCCCCTTTGACTCCTCTCCGCTGGTCTTACAGCCTTTGGAGATGGTTCCGTTTCCGCCACATACTTCCTGGAAAACGCGCCATGGCATTGAGGAACCTTCCAGAATTCTTCCTGTCTTTCTGATTGCCCCACTTGTTACCTGCTCTCCTGTAACTAGAGCACCCATGGCTAACATCTTTGGCTTTTGAGAGCATCCCCTACAGACGCCTCATAAAAAGGCAGCCTTACCTCTTCAGGACGTTTTAGTAAAGGACGCATTAAAGCAACCATTCTTTGCCCTGAACAAAACAATCCCATTACACCCCTCCGGGGTCACTCGAATCCTGTTTACCATGTTGTCATGGCAACCATTCATTGGCGCTATGCAAAGTCCGGGATAATAGGCACAAGTGAAGCTCTGCTCCAGTAAAGAGTGTTGTTCTCAGGGTCGACTTTCCAAGGTCACCACTAAATTGCTCGATTTTGTCTCGTGGCTTTTTCTTTTTCAGTAATAGGCCATCTTTGAAAATTGGGAGGGGGGCTTCAAGTGTCCTCACACATTTGTTGGGGCAGGGGAGGTGGTCAGTTCGCTCCTGCAGTTAAAACCGTCTCCAGCAACTGCTACCCCGCCAGCCTCCCCGGGCTGGCCTGCCTTTCAGTAGAATCGGGAATGAATTAAGCAGGCAGAGCCCAAGACGCGGCATAAAAGCCTGGGAAGAGCGGCGAGCTGAAGAAAGCCCGTTTTTGTGTCCCGGACTGCTAAAGATGCAGCCATTTACAGTGGACAGACACTGAAGGGGCACGAGGAACCCAAGGTAGGAGTCTTTCTCTTTTTTGAGCTGCTTAAGAGTTTCATGGGCCCGGGAACGATCACGGTGGGGTAAGATTCGGTGGGGAAGTGTTTTAAGCCTAGGAGAAACAGGCTTTCCTCTCTCTCTCTCAGCATCAGAAAGGTTTAATTTCTAAACAGGCAGGAAGTGTTGATTTGGGTTGTACTCAGGAGTTGGAACTGCAAACACTGTCCACACAAGGGACGTTATCTGAGCAGGCATCGATAACGGGGTATGTTCCTGGTAGAGAATTTGCTTTCTATAGGAAAGCTCGTTTTTAATGAGGTTAGAAGGGGACGTCGCTGGCAGTGGTTTCTTTTGTTTGAATGGGTCATCGCGAGGCATTTCACCTTAAAAAGTACACACTACAAAAAACAAAAAGTACACACTACAGACCTGTAGCTTTTCCTTGCCTTGTACTTTGGGTGAAGGTTGTTAAGGAACTCTGCCCGAGAAGAAGCCTTTCTTTTTCAATTGTATTGTAAACCGGTTTGTACACGAACGTGGGGATGGAGGGGGGGGTCTGGAGTCTCCTTGTCCTGTTGACTGTCCTATGCTGATTCGGCACAAGCACACTGGAGCCGGGATTTCCCTGTCTGCCTAGAAACACCTGATGAGGCGCTGTTTGTTGGGATTCTCTTAGTTGCCCCAAAGTGTCCCCAAAGAAAGAACGTATTGAAGAGTGACTGAAATGCTGATCTCTGCCTCCACCAGGCTCGAATGCGCTCAGCTGATTTCCATTCATTTGCTAAAAGTGCCCTTTAAGGGAGCAAATTTTAAATGTGAAGGTGGTCTTTCATATGAAATTGACTTACATTTAAAAGAAGCGAATAATAATGCGGCTGACGGCTACTTAGCCAAATCTGCTTTCAGGGAAATAACATTTCCAGTGCTGGGTGAAAACCCTGTGTGTGAGGTTTCACCATCAGGTGTAACAATCTTACCAGCCATGAATCTGACATAAAATTAATGACCACTGTGAGGGAAAGTGGATTGTTAGGCACCAATGGGAAAAGTACCACCTACTTCTGCCTCTCTCACACTGAGTTTCCGTACCCACATCTCAGTACGGAGATCCCCAGGTTCAGAATCCCACTGCCTCGCAGGCTGGCTTGAGTGACAGAAAACACTCCTTCCCCTGTTAAAGGATACTTTTCGGGAAGACTCTGATTACAGAGATCTGAGGGTTCTGCCCTGCTGGCTCCCGACCTGGGAGGTACCAAACTGAGGGCATGGGGTAAGCATTTTCCCTTGTGCCCACTGCCATAGACGGTCACTCTCAGCCTCCCAGCTGTGCATTTCAACTTTGGCTGTTCCACCCATCAGAAGAGCGGCCCCAGTCTGACATTTGAGCCAATCCCAGTGTCAGACTGTCTCTGTGTTTTATGCAAACTGTGGGGTGATTGATTGATTGATTGGGGGGGGCTAACTTAAATGGCCTTGCGTTGGCATTTTCACAGGCGGCCCCCTTAATGTGTGATTTCTGTGCGTGACTCTGTTCTAAAAAGCTACCACTGCCCACCCAGCAACTTTACAGAGAGCCGGTTCCCAAAGCAGTGATCCCCCTGGGGGACTCTGGAGCAAAGGGCCTGGGTTGTAGTGGTGCTCGGGCTCAGAGACTAAGTAAGCCTCGCTGGGTCTCCTCACAGCCATGCAGGAGGCTCTCTGCCCCTCCTAGTGTCTTCAGCATTTTGCTGTGTTGACCTTTGACTCTGGGGTGTCCCCCTGGTCCTGCCTCAGGCTGGCTCTTTCCCTAATACACAGAAATGCTACAACCCAGTAACAATAATAAAAGCACCACCACAGTTGGTAACTGGGTTTTGCCTCCACCCCTCCTCCATATAAAGGCAGTACTTGCTGATTATAAAATAATTGGAAAATGGGGAAAATACGAATTTAAACTCTTTACATTTTATTTAGATGCTGCTCTTAATTTTGTAACTTTTAGTAGCTTACTGTATCTTAACAACATTCCTGTGCTTTTTTGCACAGCTACAGAGTTTTGTCCGTGACTATACTTTCAAGTAGGTTCTATTACTATTCTATGACTGGACTATTCCCGTATTATAAACAATGATCCTGTATTATTCATGTGTATTTATACCTGAGCACATTCAAGATTGTTTTATAAAGGTAATTCATCACAGCACGCACATTGGCCATCCCCACAGCCCTGCTGTTCATTAAGGCCAATAGCGAACAGGAAGAATATTTTGCAACAGGTGTAAAAATGGATTTATAGCCTTAAAAAGGAGCTCTTGGAAATCAGGAAGAAAATAACAAATGTGTTGGCAGAAAAATGAGTAAAACACATGAATGAGAAATTCACAAAAGGTGATATAGAAATGGGAAATAACCTGAACATCTTGGGTGGTATAATCAAAGAAATCAAACTTAAAAATAGATAGTTTTGCCTGGGTGAAGACTGAACGAGTTTCTTGGTTTTGTGTTGCTTTTTAATAACCCTCCCAGGGCGGTCGTGGGAGAAACTCCTATTCAAGTACACGGGGAGTTTAAATCGTGGCAGCTTTTCTGAAGAACGGGTTCCTCCTGTTGTCTTGATTGAATGTTGTCTTGCCTCTGCCGGGACTAGAGGCCATCCGTTTTTCTCCGTGCTTGTCAGCGGTTCCTTCTCTCTGGGTTCCGTCTCCTCGCTCACACTTCTTTGGATTAAATATATGTAAATATTGTAATGTTTAATATAGAGATATATCCATAAAAGGGAGGGGAGGTGGGAGTGACTAGGGCATGCTCCCGCCCGAGCAGTAGTTTTACTGCTGAACATTTCCAAGGAGAGTCTATGCCCATTTTCTTCTTTCTCATGCTACGCCGTCAAAACTGCCCTTGCCTGCCTTCCGAGAAAAGCTCCCAGATACGGTTTTCCCTGCCCCGCCCCGCCCTCCTCATCCCCTACCCTTACCCCCCAAGGCCTGTGACCTCGCCAGCCACCCCGCCTTCCTGGCACCTGTCTGACTGGGCCTCCTCCCCTCCCCCTTCCTCTTGACTGGTTCCCCGAGCTGTAGGCACAGCCTTGGGTTCTGCCTTCCTCCTCACCCGGCAGAAATGCTCCCTGCTCCCCTCTGGCTCTCAGCAAGGTGAGTACCTCTGCACTGTACTTTCCCAGCCCCAAACCCTCCTCTTAAGCTTTGGCCTCCTTGGCTGATGTTGTAATATTATAACCCACATTTTATCCCCCCCACCCCAGCCCGGGGTCTCTAAAGTTTCTCATTCTGGTCTGGTCTGCCTCCCCTGCATCGCCTTTCAAATTGGAACGTGTTCAGAATTTCACGTTCTTTACCTTCCACCTCCTTGTTTACGGGTTTTTCTTATTGATCGGGTTCTAGCAGATTATCGCAGTGTTGGCGCCGTTGGCATTTTTAACGGGGTGATCCTTTGCTGGGGGGCCCCGTAGGACTGCTACAACAGCCCCCCTGCCTTCTCCCCATTAGATGCCAGTAACAGCCCCCACGGGTCTCTAGACATTTCCAAATCTCCCCCAGCAGGCAGTGTTGCCCTGCTTGGCCACCACTGGTTATGGTGTCAGTGCTGATCGTCTCTTGGTTTTAATCCTATTTTTCCTTTGCTCTTAGTTAAAGTGGCATCTATGTACAACTTAATTTTTATTACCCCAATTGTTTGGGCTTTGAACCTTGAGTTTTACTGTTGAATAGAGCGTGAAAAGAGAAAATGGCTTATCGTTTAACATTTTTCCAGATGTAGTGAGTCACTTGTTAACATGTTTTGTTTCCTAGTAAGTGAGACTAGAAAATTTTAAAGTGTGGGGGGCGGGGTGCCCTTAATATCAGTGTGTCTTGCAGGATTACGTAATTGTTCTGTGCTACTACCCACTTTCTCAGATGAATGGGTGGCCTAGTTTCAGCCACTCTGAAAGGATAAAACAGCTCATTAAAGTGTGCCAGATGCTTCATTTGTCACTGTTTCACTTAAAAGGGAATACTGTTTAGCTTTGGAATTATACTGGGTTACACTCAAAATTGGCCTTTATGAAACGCAAGACAAGTGTCCCTGTTAAAAATATTGCAGCGTCCCCCACCTTAACCCCCTCCACGGTTATAAGGCTATAATAAAACCTTCACCACCAAACGAATGTTTCAGAAACTGTTAAGGAAAGCTTTTTAAAAAGTCTCTTTAGATACACGAGAAAATGAAGTTTGGAGATGCGTCCTCAAGTCGGGTAACAGACTTCTGCTTTTCAGCCAGACAGAGTTTAAAGGATAAGGGTTTGGATCTGAAATCTGTTTAACATACCTTGATACTGTTTCCACTGGGACAGTTTAATTCAGGTTATTGCAATACAGAAGTAGAGGACTGAAACAAATTTTGGAAGTCAAATTCCACAAGATTGTAAGGGCCGAGAGTAAAGCATCATTAGTATGTTCATTGCGGCTCGAGAAATTGCAGAAAGAAAATTCTCCTGGCTTCTTTTCCTCTCCTTCACTGTTTTTCAGGGTTCGTTTGCTTTAGTATTAACTCTGAAGCATTGGCCTATATATCTGATTCATTGATGTCATTACATCAATTCCAGTAAAGCTTGGACTTTGAATTTTTATCGGACCCCACTCGCAGCTCCTAGGGTTTTTTTCTCCCAGGTGCCCTGTAAATTAGGGAACTGAGGTCCTTTGTGAAGGTGGGAGGGCGGTTTGGACCTTGTTGTAACGTCCTATGGTTTGTATTTCTAGGATTCTAACACACCTGTCAGTCCTCCGAGCCGGGGATCAGAGGTGCAAAAAGTACAAACCAACCTGTAAAACACGATGTACCTGACCATCTCTTAAAGCAGTCCTTGTCCATAGCCTGGTGCCATCGGCAGATGGGCCACTTGTCCTTGGGAGCGCCTGTTGTCTGAGGCTGAGCCGGAGCTGGTTTACACACACTTGGGGCTCTGCAGGGTCCGCAGAGTGAAAGCCTTACCCTTCTCATGCTCGATTAGAAAAAATGAACCACCACACAATCGTCTCTTGTTCTCCATGACTCACCTTGCCCACTCCCAGCACGTCCACGCTCCTTGTTACAACCTGTTGACGTAGCTCTGTGATTGAGAAGGTGGTTTTGAGCTATTGGCAGGACCTTTAGCCACTGGCCTGGGTGCACGGGCTTTCGTTCTCTGTTCTGGTCACTTGGGTGACCAGTCTCACACACAGATCGCCCTCTGCCCGGTGCGGGGAGGACTGTAAGCCACAAAGGGAGGCACTGCTGTGGGGGCATAACGGGATAGACACCCTTCCATTGCATATTAACTCTATTGAGGATTGGGCGCTAAAATCTGGGAAGCAGCGAAGATGTGAACAGATTATGTCTGAATCCTTTCTGTTTCTGTTCATAGTCCCTGACCAGCCTCAAATGCCAAAACACTGATGGGGGGAAACGGGGAGACGGACCCAGGAGCATTTGCGAAACGCTCTCTGGCATCTATCATCGTCGTGGTTATAGTCTTACGATTTTCTTGCCTAAATCACAGAACTTTAAGTCAGCACCTACCCTTTCCAGCCTAGCGACTAGCAGTGAGCCAAACCGGGCCCATTTTTCTACATATTCTGGGCTAACGCTACAAGGCTGTCATAATTCTCAGAGAACAGGTTGATTTTTTTTTCTTTTTTTGCTATTTGCTAGTGAATAAGGCAGTCTGTCCTTTAGACAATAAGTGGGTGACAGGATGATAAAATGGGTTACTCCTTAAACATTATTGGATTACAATAATTAATGAAGATGCACCAAGAGGCTGTGTATCTCAGTGGACTGAGTGAGGTTTGACAGAAAATGCTGCACGTCCCTCTCACCAGCAACATGTCACTGGTTCTCTTAAGTCCTCTGTGTTCTCATGGATGGAAGAAGGATAGGATAAGTCACCCCTCTTTTTTTTTTTTTTTTTTTAAGATCTTATTTATTTGCCAGAGACAGCTTAAACACATAAGCAGGGGGAGTAGCATGCAGAGGGAGAAGCAGGCTGCCCACTAAAGCAGGGAGCCCAACGCCGGACTCGATCCCAGGCCCCTGGGATTGTGACCTGAGCCGAAGGCAGACGCTTCACCGACAGAGGCACCCAGGCGTCCCAGAAGTCACCCTTTTTTAGGGTGATTACAGGACTGACTGTGATCATGTCTACAGGACCTCCAGTTCAGACTGGCACATGGTGGCCGCTGAAGATAATTATCCTGCTGGTCATTAGGAGGCGATGTGCATGTGTCTTGGCAGAGCCCACCGATGGTGACTGTGTGGTGGTCTCAGCAGATCGAGGCGTTCATTTCCTCTCACTGAAGCTGACACTGTACCCGCAGATAGAATTTAAGGGCCCGTGTTCATTTGTAGAATGGGGGTGCTGGTGACGGCCAAATGGGTCCCTGAAGGAAGCAAATGCTTAGATCATTCTGAGGACAGGTGAGGAGAAAAAGAACACTTCGTTGTCATGCCTGTCTTCTGTTCACTGTGTCTTTCTCGAATTTCGGAATGTGTTTGCTCTGTCTCTATACATATTCCTTTTATTTTTTTTTTTTTACCATTTTGCTTAGGTAGTGGAAGAGTCTTCAACTTAAAACTCTTTCGTACTGATTCTCAGGCACCAGGGTCATAGAGAAACGTGCTGGGCTGCACAGCACCCGTTGGGCTCTTTGACCATGTGGGGGGCAGTGTGGCAGCGGCATTGGGGGGCGGCATCCAATGTGAGGCCTGGCTCTGGCTGCTGCAGGGCCCGCCAGGATGGGAAGAACCTGGCCTCCGAGCATTGCCTGACCTCCCGTTTCCTAGCAACGCCCAAGCGCTCAGTGGAATATTTTGTGCTGTCCTTAATTTATACTTAGCAGATATTGGCTGTGTTTAAGGCTGGCTAATTTCCCATTATGACTTGCAGACAACCACTTTAATACATGAATAAGCAAGAGAAAGGACTCCTGGGAGGGAGGCTTTGCTCACCGGCACCCCCTTCTCACCAGGCCTTCATTTTCCTTCTAGAAAGTTGAATTTACCAAGGACTTGCAAAAACACTTGACCATTTCCCCGCAGGGACAGGCTGCGCTGAAGAGTTTTCAAGTAAAATTCTTTTCTTTGGCTTTTTTTTCTGATAACCCCGCCCATAGTCATGAATATTTATAAGTCTGCTACATCTGTTATCAGAGCCCCAGCTCCTTCCTTAGCTGTCTTCTCTAGGTGAATGCGGAGTGGCCCACTTTCTGTTCCTTCCCTACGTAAGCGAGGCAACAGGATGGGGTAATTCTCCCGCCCTTTCCAGCCCTCAGCTAACAGGCATCTGATGAAATCCTTCTCCTTCTAATAACTGACATCTCTCCTTGGGGGCTCAGATTTTTCCCAGTTGCCATTTTTATTTTCATGCTTTTTAAAAGAACTGCTCAGACCCCTCAGTCCTCACTTGCCCCTGTAGCAGGTGTCTCGGAGCGCCCCTTTTCCCCCATCTCCTTCCTTAAACTTAAAAATGGTGAATGATCTTTGTCTCTCAGTGGCTCAGAAGTCTTTTGACCCTGAAGTTCAACACCTGAAAGCAAGAGACCACCGGTCTGTTGTCCGTTCTCCTGATCATTATCTGTAGACCAATTTCTGTGCCCATGGCAGTCTATCTTAGTACCAACGGAGGTAACACTACACTGTAAAAAAAACTTGGGCCAAGCATTAGAGATGTCCGTCTGGCAGATTTTTCCAGGCTGTGGACATTGAAGCATGGAGGGCCATACTGGGCACATGTCCCATCCTCTGCTCTTCTGTTTTCGGGCTCAGCATCCTTGCAGCATTGTCATGATCTTGGTGACTGTGTAAGTGAGTCGGTCCGGTCCACGGCTACGTCAGCGGTTTCATGCCTGGCCGGTGCCTCCTTGCCAGCGCCTGCAAAAAGAGACAGCTGCCCTCCTAATGTGTATTTCTTAGCCTGATTTTTCAGAGCGAGTGTGAATAAAAGGGCATCTGACCTATTCAGTATGGTGGACGGAGCATTTGAAACAGAATGGTGATGAACAGTGAGATTGAGGTTTAGTTTAGCAAGATAAAGGGCTTAATTATATTCATTAGATAAATGGCAACAGATTATCCCCAGGAGGGAGGCTGCTTTATGAGGATTTCCACATGGGATTAGTGCTGCAGATCGGACGTTCTGTCGTCTTTACTGGGGTCTGTGGATGATTTAGAACAAACCTATGGTCTCCCTCCTGCCCACCCACCCCCCACCCATTTCTCTGTTTTTCTGAGTCTCTTTCAACACACGTTAATTGACTCTCCAGATCCGCTTTATAGATACAGATATATCTTGAACCCCCACCTTCTGATTTTAAATTCGTGTGACCTATTTGGAATTTACATGCGCCCTGCCAGCCCACCCTCTTGCCCTTCCCCTGTTAGCACTTTCTCTGAGGGGACTTGTTCCTTTTCCTTGCTCAGGCCTCAGTCCCCTAGTTTCTCTTAATCTCCCCGTGGATTCGCCCTGAAATTTCACTTTTTGTGCCAGTTGGATTCACTGGTGGGCCTTAAATTTTTATTTTTTTATTTATTGGTACACAGCGTACATATTTTTAGAAGTGGTCAGATCGTAAGTGACACACTTTGAAAGATCTCAGCGCGAGCCCAGACATAAAAACAGCGGCCTGTGGCAGGGAGGAGAGCGGTTTAGTGACAAACTTGGGGCTTCGGTGAGGACCCTAGGCTCATTGACCTTTGTCCGGATTGCCAGCCTTGTCCTAGATGATGCCCACATCATCCTCTCTGGTCCCACCATGGTGCTGGAGGGTATCAAGAAATGTGGTCGGATTGGTTCTAGGACGGGTTTGTGTCAGCCCCAGAGGAGGAGAGAGACCTCCCCGCCCTCAAAGCCTTCCTTCCCACACTCCTGAACCTGATGTCAGCCTTCCCTCTCCAGCATGTGGCCTGGCCTTGTAATCCCCCTGAGGACCAGACGGATAACATCTGTCACTAGCGAACTCACCTGCCCTCCTCCACAATGTCCCCTCCTCCCGCCCTCCCTCTACTGGGTTCTTGCTACGGGCTGAGTACAGTGTTCCCAGGAAAAACCCTGTCCCGGGCCTCTTGGCTATGTGGCTGCTTCAGATGAGGCCACCAACTCATGGTTCTCTTTGTGGCCACACGGCACTCGGTCCATGCGTTCTGTCTTTTTTTTTTTTTAAGATTTTATTTATTTGACAGAGAGATCACAAGTAGACAGAGAGGCAGGCAGAGAGAGAGAGAGGGAAGCAGGCTCCCTGCTGAGCAGAGAGCCCGATGCGGGACTCAATCCCAGGACCCTGAGATCATGACCTGAGCTGAAGGCAGCGACTTAACCCACTGAGCCACCCAGGCACCCCATGCGTTCTGTCTTTGATTCTGACTTCTTTGACCTAGATTTGAACATGACCACAGCCCTGTGATGTCCCTCTGGCTTTAGCATCGTATACCAGCTCATGTTGTTGGTGATGACCTCTGCTCTGCTGTGCCTTCTGGATATTTTCAGAGTTGACCGTATTAACCACAGTAGCAGTTTCAGCTATACAGCAACCTTGTGTTTGCACCAGGGATCTGGATGTTGCTGGAGCCTAATTCCCCACGGGTGCCCCCTCCTTCCCAGGGGTAATCCTTCCCTTCCTCCACAGGACCTCTTCCATCTAACTGCAGGTGGTATAGGTGGGTCAAACACACTTCCTACCCCTCAGTCTCCTTTTGGAAAAACCTTGACTCTTAAGTGGCGAGACACAGACTAACTCAGCCAACAATGATGTGTACAATTTTTACATATAAGTGTCATATTTAATAAACACTTGCTTGGAGGCCGGCCCCACAGTATTGGGTCTTCACATCAATGTATCTGCAGTTCTCTTTATGCTTCCTCAAGATTGCAAAATGGCTGCCGTAGGGGCAACCGTCACATCCTCACAGAATATCTTCATTCGGTTAACAGCTAGTTTTTGAGTATCTGTTGTCCCTTTGGGATGCATCTGTGAATCAAGCCAACGAAGATGTGGTCCTCTTAGAGTAAATACTAACCCGTGAAAGGAATCAGGACAGGGCCAGAAGAGTAGCTCTCCTTTTATCAGGAAGGAAAAATCTTCCCAGGAGCCCCTCAGTAGGTTTGCCCCACTCCACAGGAAGCTTGGGTGAGTGAAACTCTCTCACTCTCCCATGATGATGTCACCATCCAAGGTGGATGGGTTTGCCCAGTTGGCTTGGAATGATCTCAGTCCTGGGACAGCTGCCCTGAGTCCAGTGGGAGTTCTCTTGGCGAGGGAGGGTTGATGAATCCCACCAGTGAATAAAACTTTACATGAGGAGTAGAGAAGATGAGAATGGAAAGATGGAAATAAAAAAATATTTATAACTTGTGTACAGTTCATAGAACTTTTGGGGGTGTGATATCAGATTTTCTGAATGGACATTTAATATTTG
Source organism: Neogale vison (assembly GCF_020171115.1). Taxonomy (NCBI): domain Eukaryota; kingdom Metazoa; phylum Chordata; class Mammalia; order Carnivora; family Mustelidae; genus Neogale; species Neogale vison. Next base: position 303,734,894 of record NC_058091.1, read on the forward strand.
TAGCAGTTTTGAGGAAGGAGTTAGATAAATACACTTACTTTAAATTTTTTAAAAGACTTTATTTGAGGGGTGCCTGGGTGGCTCGGATGACCATCCACCTTTGGCCCAGGTCATGATCCCAGGGTCCTGGGATCGAGCCCCACCCACATCAGGCTTATTGGTCCACAGGAAGCCTGCTTCCCCTCCCCCACACTCCCCTTGCTTGTATTTCCTCTCTTGCTGTGTCTCTCTCTGTCAGATAAATAAATAAAATTTGGGGGGAAAAATTTTAACAAGGGAGAGAACATGAGCAGGGGGAGGGACAGAGGGAGAAGCAGACTCCCCGCTGAGCAGGGAGCCTAACGTGGGGGAGGGGCTCCATCCCAGAACCCAGGGATCATGACCTGAGCGGAAGGAAGCCCTTTAGCAGACTGAACCACCCAGGCACCCCCTATTTGTTGAGCCTGATTGACGTTTAAACAATAAAAAGGGAATTATGCAAAATTAAAATTGTGTACACATGATTACCAGGAATTTCTTATAAACATTACCCAGCCTTGACATTGGGATCTTGTAGAACAGCCCTTCTCACACTGTATGTGGCAAGAGAGCAGTTCTTTTTTATTGCCAGTTTGTCGTGGAGTGGGATGTTCAAGGACGTGTTCGTGTCTTATTGCTGTTGAAGGTCCCGAGGGCTTTGCTCCCACTTCTGGTGTCTGTCTCATTGTGGAGCGGCCCCTGTCACCAGCCACACTTGGAGGGATGCTCTTCTGGTTCTTCCGTAAGGAAGAAGAGCGTGTACGGAGGAGCATGGAATTTACTTACCGGTCCTAGCGCTGAGCCCCTAGGGCTTAGCAGCCACGTCACCTTGGGCAAGTCATTCGAGTTGTACTGATTCACTTCTTTCATGTCTATAAGGAAATCCTGTTCCTAACTTCTCCACTTGCCTTTATTTACAGGGTAGTGGGAGATTTGACCGAGGTAAAGATCTTTTATGTGGAGTAGCCCATATTTAAATATCAGACACCATTATTTGCTGTTTGGCGTTTAAATCAAGGAGAAAAGCTTAGCTTTTCCCCACAGTAGTGACAATTAAATAGCAACTGTATTTAAACAGCCCAGGGGTTCCCTTTTGCGGGAACATGCTGCTTTCTGTCTTCCCCACGTGAGGGGTGGAGGGCGTCCACAGGAAAGCCCTGGGTAGCTCATCCCCCAGGAAGGGTCTGGCGTGCAGGCCTGAAGGCTGGGAACTTCCTGCGGGTTTGCTGGGAATTCAGGGCCCAGAGGGAGGCAGGGCTGGGGGCGTCTGTGTCCAGTATGTGCAGGAAAGGAAGGAAGGAAACACAGGCATGTGCAGTACCCTGCACGCATGGCTGTGGAGGGGAACACAAGCCAGCAGCAGGTGCACGGGCGGTTGTTAAAAGCAGGAAACCGGAAAGGAATAAGAATGGAAGAAAGACTCTGTGGAGCAGGGCAGGCTTTTGCATTCTTGTAACGCAAAGAAGCGTTCGACCAAACGTTAAATACGTGTGGCTTTTGGGCCATTGGTGGGGTTTGGAAACCAGCATGTGACGTGAGCACAGTGGTCGCTGAGACTCAAATGGGTAAATGTCCCACGGACACAATTAAAGACAGAGTGCTTGTTCTGAACACCAGGGAGCTGGCCCTTAGTTGTAGCCGTTCCAGGCATTTACTTGCCAGGTTTGGGGAACAAATAGATGGGGGGGGGTGCCCCCTTTCTGGCCGCTCCGATCTAGCTTTATTACAGATCCCCCGCAGTGGTGCGCTTTTTATTGTTTTTATAGATGCTAAAGACGATGGGTTCAGTGGCCTGTTAAAATTAAAGCCAACTGAATGTCCTAGGAGGCTTCTGGAGTGATGTTAGAAACTCCATATAAATTTATTAGGAAAAATAGAATATACATGTTTTGTTTGAGAATTGTGTTGATATTTTGTACGTTATTTGGAGTTCATGGAAATTCTTCATGTCTAATTTCTTCAGCATCATTAGCCCCATGGAAACTACTTGGGGTGTCTTCACGTTCTTTGCATGTTTTTCATCTTTGAATAATGGATCATGTCTTCGGTGAAAAGTAATATGTTTTGATTTGGTCTCTTAAGCTTCGTATTAAAAGAGTCTGACAGTTCATTTTATGTAAAGATATGCTCCAAGTATCCAAGGCAAATAGAATTATAATGTTGACCTTGCTCTTTTCCTCCATATCTTCCTAGAGTCAGGCTCAGTCTCATTTGTCAGAGCAATGTTGTCCAGTGGAAATAAAGTAGGAGACCTGTGTACATGCCACTTAAAATTTTTCCCACTGCTATGTGGAAGCGCAAAAAGAAATTAGTTTCTGTGAAGTTAGTTTTAATAATATACTTTAGCCCAATGTATCCAAAATGTTATTTCGACATAACTAAATTTCAAAATTCTTTATAAGGCATTCTACGTTTCTTCTTGTATTGATTTTTTTGAAATCTGTTATCTAATTCGCTGCAGACTGCAATTTAGTTTGCACTCTTTGATGGCACTATTTACCTGGCTTTCGTTCCCTCTGGGGTCCGTTGGCATACTTCTGCCAACTGGCAAAATAGTCAGTATTTCAGGCTTCGCCATTGTCTTGTGAAAGAATTCACCGGACAATGCGTGGCTGTGTTCCAAGAAAACTGTATTTATAAAACCAGGTGGTGAGCCAGATGTGGCTTGCAGGCTGACGTCGGCCAGCCCCTGCCTTAATGAACTGTACTGTCTCCTTGAAGTGTAATCCTCAGAAGCTGACTTCTGATTTGGTGTGATGTCTGCTACCAATACAGCTATTGTGATGACTTTCATTCAAGAATATCCAGGGAAAATGTACCAGGAAACAAAGTCCATGGTTAAAGAATGAAAACTTTGGGACCACAGGAACTCCCCATCCCACCTCCTGAACTTGGCACCTTCTAGGGCAGACGGGGCAAGCCAGGAGTTCGTGGTGCTGGCCTGGCCGTCACTGTGCCTGACTCTGTCTTGGAGCAGCTTTGTGATGCTTAAAAGTTACCCTCTCAGATTATGCACCTTGAACATGGGGGCAATGATGATTCCTACCTTACAGAGTTCATAAAATTAAAGTGGGTGCCTGTTTGGCCTCCGTTGGGAGAGCATACAACTCTTTTTTAAAAGATTTTATTTATTTGTCAGCGAGAGAGAGCACAAGCAGGGGGAGCAGCAGGCATAGGGAGAAGCAGACTCCTCGCTGAGCAGAGAGCCCGAAGTGGGACTCAGTCCCAGGCCCCTGGGATCATGACCTGAGCCAAAGGCAGACAGTTCACCGACGGGGCGTCCTGAGCCTACAACTCTTGATCTCGGGGTTGTAAGTTGGAGTCCCAAATTGGGTGTAGAGATTACTTCAAAATAAAAATCTTAAAAAGTTCAATAAAAGCTAGCTGTATAAAGTTAGTGTAATGTCTGGCCTGTGGCAAGTTCCTGGAATGTTAGCCTTCCTTGTTGCTGCGCCTTATTACTGGTATCACTGCTGAAGATGGTGTTAGTACTGCTGGAAGTGCTTCACTTTGATCGGCTGCCCGCAGGTGGTCACAGCAGCCGCCCGCACAGGGTCACTTTGGACGTGGACTTGCGTTCAAGGAGGAGCGGAGCTCCTGCGCTCTGGGGATACTTGGGCAGAATCGGCAGGGATTCCGGTATGAGAAGCGGTACCTGTCCTGGTGACCGGCATGCGATGGGACTTCCGTCACTCATTCTTTGGTCCTGTTGCCTGAAAACACCACGAGCTGCCTTGCCGGCCTCCCGGATGGTCGAAATGAGCACATGCAGCGGGTTTAGAAGTTGTGAAGTGCTTCGCAAATGTTAGTGAGTAGCATTTCTTGAGTAGCTGGCTGTCTTTGCTTTGTATCACACATTTAATTTGATCCTCCTGGGCAGTTGGAAGGACTGAGAGGCCTGTAGAATGCTTAATCCGTCGGTGGAAACACAGCCCCTGTTCAGTGAGTAGCAGCCGCTATTTTGATTAAATTTGTTTAAGACACAGCCTTTTATTATAATCCATCCTGGTAGATTTTATGTGTCCTTTGGACTAGAAATGCTGTTAAAGGACCTTGTTATGTAGCCTGACACATAAACTCCCAAATTGACATGGTCTGACATGCTAGAAGGTAAAATTGGGACCCTCGGCATAGAAGACCGACAGAATTAAGTCACCGGAGTCTGATCCGTGATGACTTTCTGATTGATTAAAATGTCGAACTAACAGGGACACCATGTAAAGTGGGAGCTGAGGGCATCCCTCGGGGTGATCTTGTCCGAGAACAAAGCCTCTCTCACACACCAGGCACCTCTTTAACCCTGTTCCCTTTAGAGGTCCAGGTTGGGCGGAGACGTGAGAGCCGTCACCTTGCAGCGCTCCGTGCCCCTAACCACGGGCCGTCACAAGGACAGGACTGCATTCACCACAAAACAAAGGCACTCTTGAGGGCCAGGATGGAGCTGCGGACAGGAAACACTCTGATGTGGGGACTCTGCTGTTCCCCTTTTGAAATTTCCTTCCATTCAGTAAAATCTGAATAGAATACAGCCAAGAGTAGGAACCACCGAAACGTCCTCCCCAGGGAGCTGATGAAATGGAAAGAAGTGGGACACTTGCCTGTCCTAACAGTGATGCCTTTAGGTGAGAACAAAATGTAGGGCATATTTTCATTTGCCTTTTTTTTTTTCTTTCAACAAAGCATGTGTGCTTTGTAGGTGTGTGCAGACAGCACAACAGTCATGTGTTTGTACGTGCATAGAATATGTCTAGACGGAGACTCAGGAGGCTGGCCAGAGTGGCTTTCTGCAGGAGAGCTGTCGGATTTGCGCCGTGTACATTCTCTGTGTTTCTGATTTTTAAAAAAAAAACAAAAAACAAAACCACCAACTTGGGGTGCATTATTCTGTCATTTAACCATAATTTAATGGAGAAATGAGACTACTTTTATTTCCCAATTTCTTTTAAGTCATCCTCAAACTTGACACAACAAAGTTATGTCATTGTATTTTCTAGTAGAACCATTTCCTATAGAAACACATTCTGGTTAGGTCCTATAAGTAGTTAAAAAAGAGACTGGGATATTGAGCTGTTTTTCGGGCATGTTCTCCAGAAACACGTTTTGAGGAATGCTTGGACCTTGTGGCTGGCATCCTTAAGAGGACCAGTTAAGCCAGCGCCAGAACAGAGTTTCTCTGCTCCTGTTTTTTGTTTGTTTGTTTGTTTTTTAAACATTTTATTTATTTATTTCACAGAGACACAGTGAGAGAAGGAACACAAGCAGGCAGAGTAGGGGAGGGAGAAGCAGGCTTCCTGCAGAGCGGGGAGCCCAGTGCGGGGCTCGATCCCAGGACTCTGAGATCATGACCTGAGCCCAAGGCAAATGCTTAATGACTGAGCCGTCCAGGCGCCCTCTGCTCCTGTTTTCATAAAAGTCATCAGCTCAGGTTGATTGGGTTGGATAGAATTTGTTAAAGTTTTCTTGCAAAATTTGCACTCCAATAGTGAGAAACCTGGCTTCCACCATCCATTTATTTAATTAATTGTAGAGCAGGAGCGAATTGTGATCCTGTCATTCCCAGGGAAGAGCTCTCTGAGCTGTAATGCAGTGCACCTGGGCGGCTCCCTTTGCCCTCCGTCTTCCGGAGCCCATTTCCAAAGGTACTTACGAGGGCCCCGCCCCCAGTCCTTCAGTGAGGTCCTTTCACGCCTCTGTAATACATGGAGATGCTTTATTACAATATAGATCACTTCCTGGTATCCTCCAAGATTCACTCTTGTGCATTAAAATTCTCCAGATCTTGGCAGATGTATCATGGGGGTGTATCCACCATCACAGGATCGGACAGAACAGCTTCTCCAACCTAAAATTTCCCTGTGCTTTACCTCCTGGGAACCACTGCTGCTTCTACTGTCTGTGTAGCTTTGCCTTTTGCAGATTCCCATCTAATTGGAATCAGGCAGTAGACATATCTGCTCATTTCAGTCTGTTTTACTGTGTTTAAGCTTCCTCCAGGTTTTGGGGAAACTCGGCATCTCTTTTAAAAATCTCTGAATGCTGTTCCATGATACGGCTATCCCACAGTTTCTTTGGCCCTTCACCTACTGGACGACATCCTGATTGCTTCTGAATTTTGACAGCTGTGAATGAAGCTGTCGTGAACATTCAACCTGCGGGTGTTTGTGCATTCGGTTCGGTTGGCTAAATCCTTAGGAACACGCTTGCTGGATCATAGAAAACAGTGTTTAGCTTTATGAGAAACTGTCTTCCAAGTTGACTATCATTTTGCATCCAACCGACTACGAATTACTGTTCCTGTATCTTTGCCATCGCTGGGTATTTTCAGTTTTCTGGGTTTAATCATTCTAGCAAGTGTGTGGTGGTATCATTGTTTTAATCAGCAATTTCCTATAGGGAGTATCTTTCCATATGCTCAGTAGCTATCCCTAAATCTTCTTTGGTGAAGTGTCCAGATCTTTCCCCTCCTTTTTCCCATCGGGTGGTGGTTTTCATATTCTTGAGTAGTAATCATCCCTGTATTGGATATCCCTATATTGGATATGGTATTTTTTCAGATAAATATTTTAAAAATATTTTCCCAGTGTGTTGCTTGTCTTTTCATTGTCTTAACAGTGTCTTTCACAGAGAAGTCAATCAATTTTTCCTTTTACGAACGGTCTTTCGGTATTATTTCTTAGTCCTTGCCAAGTAAGTACATTGGAAAAGCCTGGAAAGAGAACCACAGTTTTGCTTATGCAACACCGTAGTTCAAGTGCGTATGTATGTGGTATGTCAGGGAGGCAATTTAGTGAGAAATTCATAAAATTCAGACCCTCCCCTGAGGAAATGTATCCTCTAATGGGGACTTCACACGGGTATGTCTATCAGACACACATGCAAAAATACATGAGAAGATGCATGGTCGAGGTCACATCCTAAAGCAAGTACACGTGTGCTACCAAGGGAAGGGGAGGTGACAGATGGCAGCAGTCAGATGCCTCAGGAACAGATTTATGCATTGAAGAGGGTGTGTATGGGAGACCCCTAAAATATCCGTGAAACTCCACAGAGACCCCGGGAGAACATCCAGGTGGTGAGGCTAGCTCTGGCTGAGGAAGACAGGAAGTGACAGCTTTAGTCCAGAAACATCTAGGGTTCTCTAGAATGTGAATAAGATGTCGCGTTGACCTAGCTGTGTGTTGACCGAAGGCAGACTGGAGCCATATGCCGGGGCCTTGAATGGGACATTGGAGCCTTTGCCTTAGTTTGGTGTGGTGTGTGCTGGGAGTCGGTTAACCAGGGGACTCCGCCTCGGAAGGATTCTGTGAGTGTGCATGCGTGCGTGTGTGCGTGTGTGTGTTCTCCGGTCCGGTTCCTCCTCTCCTGCTGAGCAGTGGGGGTTTTGAGGCTCTGAGGTGAACGCAGCCGCTTCTGGGTGTAGTAGTCCGGCGTTTTCTCCTGAGGGTCGGTGACTCGGCCGGGCAGGCTGTGGCGCGAAGCCTGGGGCCCGGGAGGGGGAAATGTCCACGCTCTCTGATCTGACCCCCGGGACTGACCGCAGCGTTTGGCGGTCCGTGTCTCGGTGTTGCTTCCCGTTCCTCACCTGGCCGGGGAGGGCGCCGCGGGGGGGGGTTGCCTCTTCTCTAGGGGAGCTTGGTCTCTCCCTCTCCCTCTCCGCTCCGGAGTGAAGTCCGCGAGCGGCCACCACTGTGCAGAGTGTTCCACAGCGCGGGCGGGAGTGAAATGACTGGTCTAAGTACAAAGAGCTTTTGTCGCTGGTTTAATGGGCTTTTGTGTAGTGCCTGTTCAAGGTCAGGAAAATTATATTGCCGGTGTAGTAACCCCGCTTTGGAAAGCTCTTCAAAGCACGATAAACTTGGGTTCAATATTTATGGACCGCTTTTGATAGTTTGATGTAGCAAACACAGCAAATAAAGATGGAGAGGTCTTGCATCTTTTTTATTTTATTTTTTTTAATTAATTTTCTGGTTAATTAGTAAGGTGAGGACAGGCGTCCCATTGTAAGACTTTCTCAGTCATTTACAGGGCTGGGAATGATAGTTTATTAGTATAACGTAATTGACTTCGGATAAGCCTTTCTGGAACCTTGGATTTTTCTGCAGTTGAAGAAGGGTTATCAGAGGTGAGGTTAATGTTTAAAGGTGAATAGAGTAAAATATCCAGTAATGGTAATACAAATACACCCAAGATAGTAAATCCTCTCTATTTAAGGTTAGTTGGGCCTTTCCCCTACTCTGTACTATTTACTTACCAAAATAAAGAATCATATAAGGGTTCTTTTTACTAAGTAGGTTGTTTTCTATTCCTTAGGATGGCAAGGACTAACCCAACATAATGTGGGCTATGAGATAAGTTCCTCAGTTGCAGACCTAATATGTGTGTAAATAAAGGCGAAGATATTTCACATAGAGAAACTAGGTCGGATCCATTAAAAAAAAAAAGCAAAACAGGACAAAATAGAACTCTTTAATTTTAGAATGTTACACTACTCACTTTGAGAAAGTCTACCAGAGGGGTGGGAAATTAAGTCTTCTAAGATAGAAAGTGAAAAAAAAATTTTTTTTTTCTGTTGAGCTACTAAGGACAGTAAGGAAGGCACTTGTTGGTATAATGCTCAGATCCCATGTTTGGTTTCAGGTCTGTGCTTTGCTGCCATGTTATTTTCTAAGCAGAGTAGAGCCAGTCTCCAATCTGGATCCAAATATTTGTTGGGTCCAGACAGGGGCAGGGGCATCTCATGCTGTTACCTGGAAGGTTGCTCTCAGTCTAAGGGAGAAACTTCGAGTTTCCTTGTCTATAAGATGGAATCCTCTGTCCTACCTGCCCACAGGTTAGAAATGCCTTCTCCCTGAAGTCCTGACTGCCCCCCTATACCCAATGGGCCTCTGCATGGCAAGCCAGGTTCCCACTCTTTTTGAGTTCTCAGGACTCCTCCCCTGGTTCCTGAGACATCTCTCAAATGCTGAGAAGCACGAGAACTTTGAGGGTCCATGGGTAATGAACTCGCTCTGTTTTCTTCTGTAAGCACGGATTGAATGTCCTCGTACTGTAGACAGGGGGCGATTTCCAGAATCGCTGACATCCTTATTATCTTTATGCAGTATATATGAAATTATGAAAGGCTAAGTAGTGTTCGGGGTAATCAGATTCATTAATGCATAAATGCGTTTATTTCTGTCTCCGGTTGTGAAGAGCCTCCCTTGTCCTGGGTCCCTGTGTATTGGCACTTCTCTTGCCCTTTATTTAGATTTGAAGCCGCAGAAGATAGGGCTGGATTATAACTGGATTTGGGGGTAGGTCTTAGCATGTTCTGCTAATCAGTCATTTGCATCTGGACATTCTGAAATCTTACTTTTTAAGGTGGTAGGGGAAAATAGTTTTACCAATTAATGTTATCATCATCATTTGTAGAACTGACTTACCTGAAACAAATACACTCAATCCTGTCTCCAGGAAGACTCCCTTCACATCCATTGCTGCTTGTCCATTTTCTTTTTCAAATTTTTATTTATTTATGTTTTAAGGTTTACATATGTATTTTAGAGGGAGTGAGCACATGCAGGAGGGGCAGAGAGAGAGGGAGAGAGAATCTCAAGCAGACTCCGTGCTGAGCACAGAGCCCGACCCAGGGCTGGATCCCAGGACCCAAAATAAGACCTAACCTGAAACCAAGAGTGGGACGCTTAACCAACTGTGTCACCTGGGCGCCCCACTGCTTATCCATTTTCAATGCCTCCATGTCTTGTGTGGTTTTTAAAAGACTATTTTTAAAACTGGCTATGTTGAGATAGAATTCACATACCTACAGTTGACCCATCTGAAATGTACAGTTTGGTGGGTTTTTATATATTCATGAATAATGTGCTCCCATCACCACTGGCCAGTTTAGAACTTTCTCATCAGCTCGCAAAGAAACCCCCTACTGCTGGCCTGCCCCCCCACCCCACCCCACCGACACATACCTACCCCCACTGCTTCCACCAAGCCCTAGGCGGCCACTACTCAGTGTCTGCACAGTTCCCTTTCTGGACATTTCATATGGATGGAATCCTATAATACGCATATGATTTTTTGTGACGGGCTTCTTCTACTTAGTATAATGTTCTAAGGGTTCATGTGGCATGTTTTAGTGTTTTGTTCCTTTTCAGACCAAATAATACTCCATTGTGTGAATAGATAGGTCTATTTTATTTATCCATTCCTTTGGGGGTTTTGTTTTGTTTTTATTTTTTTTTTTAAGTAATCTATACCCACTGTGGGACTCAAACTCACAACCCCGAGATCAAGAGTCACATGCTCTCCCGACTGAGCCATCTGGGCACCCCTAAGCCCTCATTTGTTGGTGGCCGTTTAGCTAATTTCTACTTTTAAGTATCTTTCTCGTAGCTTCACACTTAATCTTCCTCCTTCACTTTCCCTTCCCTGTATTCCATACAGGGCCATAGAATCCACTCAATATCTGGGTTTTTACCTTGTTTAAAAAAATGTTATTTATTAAATATCTTCAGATATTTAATAGATATATATATAGTCAAGTAGAAGAATCATCATATTGTCTATACATGATACATGATTATTTTCTTCGTTCAGTGCAGCCTAATTTTTCATTCCCTTTTATTCCTAGCAACGTTTCTTCCCAGCGTCCACAACAGTACCCTCTGTCCCAGAAAGGGCCGAGCATGAGTGATCCTGTGCTTTTCTGCACATGTGGACCGAGACTTAGACAGGAGGACCTCGGAGATACTGCGGGTCTGGTTTCAGACCTCTGTGATGAAGTGAATGTCACAAAAAGCAGGCCAGATGACTGTTTTGGTTTCCCACGACCTATAACATTAGACTTGCGTTATTCTGTAGTCCTTTAAGTGTGCAGTAGCATTAGGTCTTGAAAAAAGTATAATACTGAATCTGAGCTTAGAGCAAGTCATAATCATTGGTCACAATGAAAAAGTTTGAGATATTCCAAGAATCACCCAAATGTGACACAGAGACAAAGGGAGCAAATGCTGTTGGGAAGATGGTGCCGACAGACTTGACACAGCTTTGCCACAAACCTTCAATTTGTGAGAAACACAGGGTCTGTGAAGCAGGATAAAACGACGTATGCCTGTGTCTTCATGCACATACAATAAATAGGGCGGGGTTTTTTTGGGGTTTTGGTGGTTTGTTGTTTTGTTGTTGTTGTTCCTTTGGGTTTTTTGGCTGAGGTCCTTGTTTTACAAAAATGAGACTGTTATGCATACTTTCCTGCATCTTTTCTCAGCTTGCCAAAGGCCGGGAGTGTACTGGTGCGGCTTTCACGTGGTCTTGGTCTTAATGGCTGCATAGTATTTCGTGATGTTCCCGATTATCAGAATACCCCCGGCCACTCGTTGGGTCTTGTTTCCCGTTTTGGCGCTGCCAACAAAGGGATCCTTGTATACCTCAGGTCTGGCTGCATTTATCTCTCACCCTAAGCCTCGGTTGGCTCCTTATCTGGAAAACAGTTGCCATCAAAGCTGGACACAAGAAGCCTAGCCGCCCAGGTCCCCCGCGCCCCGCTCTGTCCCAGACTAACCACGGGACACGCCGGGTTCTCGTTCGGCCTCGTTGCTGTTGTCTGTGCTGCGTTCTCCGTAGAAGGGTTGTTCCCCTGCAGCAGCGAACCGGTGGTAGAGCCCAGACGCTGGGTCAGACCGGGGTTCAAATTATGTGTCTCCCCTATGTCCTCATACTTGACTTTCTTCTGCATTCCTGAGGAGCTTAATTTTAATGTTTGATATGGTTTTATATGCGGCTTTCTGCTATGTAAGGAATGAGGGTTGGTATACCTGCCACCCTTCTAAATGGAAGGGTTCTGGGAAACAGAAGGCAGCCGCCGGTGGGGCTACGCATGTGGGGGCAGGGGCCTGACGGAAATCTCTGGATCTTCCTCTCAGTATCCCTGGGTACCTCAAACTGCTCTTTAAAGAATTAAATGTTGGGCTCCCTGCTCAGCGGGGAGTCTGCTTCTCTCTCTACCCTGCCTTCCTCCACCCTCTGATCATGCTCTCTCTCTCTCTGTCTCTCTCAAATAAATTTAAAAATCTTAAAAAAAAAAAAAAATTAAAAACTAAATGTTAAAAAAGCAATTAAGGGGAGCCTGAAAAGATTAGTGCTTGCCCAGGAGTTGGGGGAGGTAGAAATGAGTAGGCGGAGCCCAGAGGATTTTTAGGGCAGTGGAACTACTCTGTAGGACCCTCTAACTCCTCTAATGGTGGATATATGTCCTTGTGCATCAGAACCCTTCGCTGGGCAACAGCGAGCCCTGAAAAGTGTAGGCTCCGTGTGCTGGTGTTGGGCCGGAGTGGGTTCATCAGTTGTAATAAATGCAGCACCCTGGCGGGGCTTGTTGATTAAAGGAAAAAAAAAATCTAGCCCCCCCCCCTTTTTTTAGTCTTCAAGCATGAACCATGGACCCTTTAAATACCTAAAGCCCAGACTGTTTTATAGCTGTTTCTTGCAAAATCCGTGTTATCTGCTGCCATCAAAACTTGAGGCAGCCACCGTCAGAGCAAACTCCAGCCCTGGAAGACTAGTTCCCAGGGAAGACGTGTGCGCAGGGGAAGTTTGGGAAGGAAGATGCCTGTAAGCTGTGACGTGGCCATCCCCCAGCTGGGTCATCTTTGAACATTAAATTCACCAGGGGAGGAGGAAGTAGAAATTAAAAAGAGAAGCACTGATGGAAATACAGGCTTACCCCCCTCCCCAACCCCTTGAGTGCTGTGCGGGTTGCCCATGGCGACAATCTGCCTCTAGATCCCCCCCCCTTCCTGGTTAAATTACTAGGAAGGGCCAGAAACACAATCGCAGTGCGAGCCTGGAAGGAGCGGCCACTCCTGGTGGCGCCCTCCCTCCCGGCCTCCCTCCCTGGGCTGTATGAAATCCTACAACCACACCACCCTAATTAGCCCGAGAATGGAAGGGGTTGTCATGGCAACCGAGCACTTTTTAAAGCACAGGAATGGTGTTCATTATTGTTCAGTGTCTTTAGCTGTGGCAGAAAGGTCAGTGTGGCAGGCGTTTTCCATATGAATTTTGGCCCCAGAGCCAAGCCGAAGGTGGAATGTTCCTTGGAGAGGCTGAAGATGGTGAGTGCAGCTGAACTTTTTTTGGATGGAGTGGGGGTCCCTTTTGTAATATTTTTTAGGACGTTCTAGGAACTGGTGCCAAACTAAGGAATCGTGGTGACGTTGTTAAATAGGGTTTGGAAGAAGAGACGCACGGAAAAACCCGGAGGTTCGGGTATGGGGAGAGATTAAGAAAAGTCTTTGAGCGTCCAGTGATGGAATATTAAATTAGTTGGTGTCTGATTATGAAATTAACAAGTCGAGTAAGCCTGATGCTTTATTCTCTGTGTGTTTTATGTTCGCTCTGTGATAGTCTTTGCGGATGGCTGCTGCCCACAGTAGAGTCCAGATAATAGAACGGAAGCATGTTAACCGAATACCTCTAGAACTGTTGCCTCTCTCCATTTTTTATAACATAAAGATAAGGCATAAGAGTAAGCGAGGCTGGTTTTTCTTATTTTTATGTTTTTCTTACTTTTCCAGGGATATTTAAATAATCAAGACTAAAAACCGGGGAGCCACACTTTTTTGGACATTTGCCCTAATGTATTGGCTGTCCTCGGGTAGAATACTGCTGAGTAAAGACAAGTTGACTGCATTGTTTGTAGAAGGAATTAAATTAAATGTAAGAGAGGTCAGCCTGCAGGAGATGATATTCAGGCTGTTCCATTACAAGCTATAGGAGAGATTGGCAGAACATTCTTCAAATTTATTCTCTGCTAGTTTGGGGAGCCTGGGGGAGAACGTGGCTTTAAGCCTAAATTTGTGTTAATGACCGCGCTTTTAAGGACTGCAAATTTAAGCCTTTTTTTTTTTTCACTGTTTAATGGTGACCTTCCATTCTCTTCTGCTCCTTTTCAGTCATTTTATTCACAGTTGTGTAGGATAAAGTACAAAATTAGTTCAAGGGAATGGCTCTTTGGATTGAAAAACAAATCATTGCCCAAAAAGCCGCAAGTGGTAAGCGGCCTTCTTTTGGGCTTTCCCCTGAAAGACCATTGTCCTGTTCACACTGCCAGATTGTTTGGCAATGGCGTGGATAAGAGAACACATTTCAGGACATGAAGTTTGGGTTTAATAATTTTGTGTGTGTGTGTGTGTGTGTGTGTGTGTGTGTGTGTCTTTGGTTTGGATTTTCTGGGATTCATTTACCTAGAGGTCACCGTGTAGAGCTTTCAGCACACAGAGGATTTGAGTAGATACTGAGAAAACTAGGCCTCTATTTTTGTCCCTTTTCCACCACTGGTGTGCTTTCTCTCCCCCCCACTCCCCACCCCTCCCTCCACCCCTCACTGGGTTCCTCTGTTCTTTGACTAGAAACATGCCTTTCAGTTCCTGGAAATGGAAGTTCAAAAAAGTAAATAAAGTGACATCAGATGACACTTTTTAGGTTCTTTGAAAAACAGTGTCAAAAATGGCAGTTATGTTTATGATCCTCATTAAAACAGTCAGAAACGGGAACATGGAGATTAATACTAGGAATTATTGGTCTTTTTTAAGATCTGACAGTGGCGTTGTGGTTCTATCAAGAAATGGTATTGATGGTATTTACCGATGAGATGTTGTGAAGTCTGCGACTTCAGGGAAATGTAAGGGCAGGGAGGAAGGCCTCAGGGATGGCTGCTGAAGCCCAGTGATGGGTTCCAGGGGCCGAATCGGGGTGCGGGGGGTGCGGGGTGTCCTTGTTCCCTTTATCTTTTCACCATTTTTCACGTTCCAGATGCCAGAGCAGTTCGACCAGGCAGTCGTGCTGAATCAGCTGCGGTATTCCGGGATGCTGGAGACGGTGAGGATCCGGAAGGCAGGCTACGCAGTCCGGAGACCCTTCCAGGATTTCTACAAAAGGCAAGGCGGGGCTGCGTAGATCCGCTTTCTTTTCAAAGCAGCTGGGGAAAAGGGACTGTAGCAAAAGGTGACGTGGGGCGTCTTTCCGCGGCAGGTATAAGGTGCTGATGCGGAACGCAGCTGTGCCCGAGGACATCAGGGGCAAGTGCACGGCCCTGCTGCAGCTCTACGACGCCTCCCACAGCGAGTGGCAGCTGGGCAAGACCAAGGTAAGGTTACGGACAGGGCGTTCGCCTGGTGGGGGCACCTGGGGGCTCGGTGGTGGAGCGTCTGCCTTCTGCTCAGGTCACGATCCTGGGGCCCTAGGATGGAGCCCCATGGCAGGCCCCCTGCTCAGTGGGGAGCCTGCTTCTCCCTCTCCCCCTGCCTGCCCCTCCCCACCCACTCATTCTCTCTCTCTCTCAAATAAATAAATAAAATCTTAAAGGGAAAAAAAAAAACATTCATCCCATCAAACTCCTGGGCAATGTTGGGGCAGGTGTCCTGTGTGACTGCTAACAAATGATTTTTATGATTTTTGAATGTGGGGGACGATATGGTGCCATGCCCACCATAGTCTTTTGTCCTCAAGACAGTTAGTGTTGTATCTGAAGTCCTTGACTTGTCAGGAACTCTGTTTTCTGAAACCTGGGGTCGGAGTGTGCATGTGTGCGTGTGTGTGTGTGCGTGTGTGTGTGTGTTTTCCTTCAGGCAGTCAGCACATTTGGGCTGATGGGCAGTTCAGTTCCAGGAAGTGCCAGGCAGCCTCTGACTTCAGAGAAGCGAGAGCCCAGACCCTTCTGACTGTTGGTACTCTGAATGCTGCCTGCTGTCCCTGCCCCGCTGGGAGCTGTCGTGCAAGGGACTGGCCAACACTCAGAGATCTCGTAGGCTGACAAAAAGCCAGTCTAGAAGACCGAGCGAAGGTCATGTTTGGAACATGCTGGTGCGGCTGAGATGAGGCCTGGATCCCGTTTCTTCCAGACAGGAGCTGGGGGCGGGGGCAGTTTGGCCTCAACAGCAAAAGTTAGCCGTCACGTTGGTCGTGTGAGCTGTCCTCCTTGCATCAGGGAACTGCCGGAATCTTCCTTTGCCGTTCACTCGTTTTCTTCCCTCCACTGCGGGCCTCGTCACAGAGGAAGACAGAAATGGGACTTGTCACGGAAAGGCAGGCAGCTGAGGGGTTGACTGTTGAGTGTCTGGAGGGACTCGAAAGTAAGAGGCCATCCTCATGCCTCATCCTCCTGGCTTCCCAGTAGCAATGCAGCATCCAAAAAGTATTTTCGTTTCCACTCCTATTACATTGTTTTTAGCCAGAGAATTTCTTTCTTTAAAACATGAGGGAGGGGCGCCTGGGTGGCTCAGTGGGGTGAAGCCTCTGCCTTCAGCTCAGGTCATGGTCCCGGGGTCCTGGGATCAAACCCCACTTCGGGCTCTCTGCTCAGCGGGGAGCCTGCTTCCCTTGCCCCCTCTCTCTGCCTACTTGTGATCTCTGTCTGTCAAATAGATAAATAAAATCTAAAAAAAAATTGTTTAAAAAATGGGGGAGAAAGGGAGCCCCGGGGTGGCTCAGTCGGTGGACTGTCCAGCTCTTGATTTCGGCTCAGGTCATCATCTCAGGGTCATGCTTGAGCCCTGTGTTGCGCTCAGCCCTGAGTGTGGAGGCTGTTTAATGTCTCCTGATCCCGGGGTCCTGGGATCGAGCCCCGCATCGGGCTCCCCGCCCTGGGGGAGGCCTGCTTCTCCCTGTCCCACTCCCCCACTTGTGTTCACTCTCTTGCTGTCTCTCTCTCTGTCAAATAAAATCTTAAAAAAAAAAAGATTTTTTTTTTTGTCCCTCCCTAGTCCAGTTCACTCTGTTGCTCTCAAAAAAAGGGGGGAGGGGAGGGTGAAGAAGGAGACTCGCAGACTGGCTCCGTCCGTTCACACTGCTCTAACAGCACAGCACCGACTGGGTGACTAAATGGATGTTCATTTCTCAGACTTCGGGGGGCTGCACGTCTGCAAGAGGGCATGAATCCCATCAGGGAGCCCAACCCTCCCGACATCATCCAAACCTGATTACTTCCTAGAGGCTCTGCGTCCGAATCGGGCACGGAGAGGACACAGACATTCCGTCCATCCCATCAGTGACGAGGATGCGGGGTCGTGTGGGGACACTCAGCAAAGCAAAGTGTAGAATGGACCTATTCTTCTACTCTTACTTTTTTTTTTTTTTTAAGATTTCTTTACTTCAGAGAGAAAGAGTTGGAAGGAGGGGCAGAGAAAGAGAGACAGAGAGAGACTCCCTCAAGCAGACTCCCTACTGACGTGGAGCTCAATCTTGATCTCAGGACCCTGAGATCATGACCTGAGCTGAAACCGAGAGTCGCGTGCTCCTCCGTCTGAGCCACCCAGGCAGCCCAGGCTCTTCTCCTCTTGAGCAGTTTCACCCTGGCAGGGATTTAAGATCCAAATATCCAACAGGGTAACGACGGCATGCAAAGGGGTTGGGTTAGTCACCTGTTGCGGTGTAAGAAGCTACCACTGACGTACCTGCCCTAACAGCACACGTTTTAATCCCCCCACGCTACCGTGGGTCAGGGCTCCAGGCACGGCCTCACCAGGGCCTCTGTCAGGGTCTCCCAAGCTGCAGTCGGGGTCAGCTGCAGTTCCGTTCCCTTTTGGAGCTTGGGGTCGTCTTCCAGGCTTATGCGGTGCCAGCAGCTGTTTCTTCACAGTTATAGGACTGAGGTCCCTGTTGTCTTGCTGGCTGCCACCCAGGCTACTCTGAGTTCCCAGAGGCCCCAGCAGTTTCTGACCACGTGATCCATCCGACACCATGGCGGCTCACGTCGTTAAGGCCGGCAGGAGAGCCTGGGTGTGGTCTCCTCAGCCAGAGTCTTTGTAATTCATGTGTTCCCAGAAGCGATATCCCATCACTTTCTCATATTCTGTTTGCTAGAAGGAAGTCCGTTTCTGCCCACATTAAACCGGGGTGTAAGTCATTGGGGGTCACCTCAGGATGTGTCCTCATAGGTTTATAGGTCTTTCTGCCTGCAATTTTCCTCCCTCCGGTCCCCACTTTACCCCCTATTTATCTAACTCATCCTTCCAGTCTCCGCTTAGACATGGACTTGGACCGGAATCCCTTTTGACATTCTCCATTGCTCCCTGCATGAGAAATACACCCCCAAACTGAGCCAAGCCCCCCTCTGTCCTCTACATCAGTCCCGTTGTGACATTCAGCCATTGTCTTGTGCCATCTTGGTGTTGCCTGTTGACTTTCTACGATCACCCAGGGGACAGCATAAATTGTTCATTCTTCTACACAGTGTACAAAGTAGGAGCTCAGGCAATGTCTGGTGAGTGCTGAAAAACTGTAAGGGGTGGAACGAGGGTATCTCCCATTTAGTCCTTCAGGGAAACTTTCTAAAGACAGTTCAGATGGAACACTTGACAGTACAATGTCACCTGCTCTGACTTTATAATCAAAAAGATACTGCGTTCTTTCTCAGTGGATACCCTCCTCCTATCCCGCTGCCTTATACAGTGGAGTAACATCAAATATCGTGATGTCTCAGACAATACTGGTCTCTTCTTTGAGCTCTCAGGAACCAATCTAACTTCACATACAATTACAGTTACATTATGGAAATGAGGTCCAAGCAAGGCTTGAACCCAGGCATAGCACAGGGGACACAGAGACAAGATGACATTACCCTTCAGTTTACTATGTTCCTGGGAGAGAAGACCTCCACGTGCCACCAGTAAATCATATGGTGTCATCTCTAGGAATAAAAACACTGCTTCTTTAAGAGAGACCTCACTGTGGACTGAAATTTCAGGGAAGCATTCAAGATGAGGACATCTTTAAAGAGAAGTTAAACTTTAATTGGTGACCAGTTGGAGGTAGAAGTAGGACAGAAATTTGAGAGTTGACAGAAACATTGGGAAGAAAATGTAAACATCAGAGCGTTTGAGTCGTGTCCACTAAATAGCTTTGACCTTGACCACTGTTTGACTTAATCATACACTAGTGTGTGTTTTGGTCAGTGTTGCTGCCAGAAGGTCTTTGCATTAAAAGCCTTGACAGCTAATGAACATCTGAATCTTTTGGTAGAGAAATTCCCACCACACACGACAGGGAAACGTCGACAGTGTTGTAGTCGAGGAGTTAAACGCATTTGAATTAGTTGGCTCACATAAAAACACATTTAGTTCTTGGAAGGCAAGAACTCGTATCTTCTGGGGAAGCATTCCTAAAGAAGCCAGAAATCCTGCCTGAACCTCCGGTGAACAGCCCGTCCAGAACATTCCCCTGTGTGTCCCCGCTGTGAGGTTGAGTTGAGGGTGACCTGGTTTTGACTCTTCCCACTTCTCTGTGACTCTGATACATTTCATTTTTCTGACCAAGTGGACTCTGTTGCCAGACCTTTTTCCCTCTGTTCTGCGGCCACAAAGCCTGCAAGAGTTACTGCTTATAAAGACATCTTCCTGGAATAATCCTTGGGCTCTTGAGCTATTGGGATAAAGATAAAAAAAGGCCAGATGAAATGGTTCATACTGTATATTGAGTTGAGTTCCCCAGGGCAGTCCCTTGAGTGGGCACTGCCCTTTGCTGAGCCGCTCGACGGCGCCCACTCAGGGCAGCGCTTTCCGTCACAGTCAGCCGCTGGGTCGCGCTGGCTCCATCTTGGCCACGTCCCAGGAAGATGGGGTTATGGCCGCTGCTCGCTGCTCGGCTGGGAGAACGGCCGTGGCTTTCCGTGTGTCCTTGCATGAATTCAGGGTGGATGTTCTTAAGCTGAGACGGGTCTCTAAGAGTATTCTGCTCTATTTGTTTGCCCCTTGGGGTAGTGGAAGAACATCTAGAGAATGATGAGGCAGTAAATTTGCTAGGCAGGGCAGAGAGCTCTTTGGGATGGGCATGAAACTTAACACTAAAGCAGGTATTTCTCTGATTCCGATTCAAACGGAGACGTTCTGTAGACTTCCAGAAAGGTGAGACACGCTCTTCCCTTCATAAAGCTATTTGCTCGTGAGAACTGGTATTTTGTTTCGTGAAAGCCCCACCACCATCATGCTTCCCCAAGATGTAACTTTTGTCCTTTTAAATACTCACCAGAGCTATAGCATTAGAGTAAGATCTTTAATGCTGAAAAAAGCCTCAAAGAAGTTTAAATACTTCTTGAAAGTCTAGTCTTGATGAAAACTGCTTCAGAGATTCCTAGTTCTGAAACTTTTTATTATTTTCAAATAAATAAGCTTTATACTTGCCTTTTAAAAATTTATTTATTTATTTTGGCCAAAGAGGCATCATGCATCAATAGAGCCTGTAATTGCAACTATAGGAAAAGGGTTGTATGAGAAACTTTTCTAGGGGAATTATTTGTGGTAGAGTTTGCAAGTGCTCGGGAACCCAGAGCACAAGGAGGTAAACCTTCTGTGAGTCACCTGGTGGTAGGATTCTTTATTTGCTTTTTTTGCCCAAATGTCTTGGAAGAGACAGAGCAGAGTGTTTGGGAAACTGTGCTACTAAGAAAACAGAACGCATCATGATTGGCCAGAATGACTGACAGAAGCATAAATCAGAGCATCATGAGTGAGCGAGAGTGTCCGTTAGCCTCCCGCCCACCACCTCCGAAATGCAGCCAGGCTGACCGTTCATGGAAAAGCACGAAAATATTTGGCACTAGTTTTTCTAGGAAATCGTTCAGAATTTCTCATGCAGGCAGTAAATCTGAAATTATAAAATTAAAAGCTGGCTTGATTGAGGGAAGGTCTTCATGTTTTCACATCCTTTCAAATACTGGGAATTCTGATACAGAGTGCCAATTAGCAAAGACAGTTTCCTTATTTAGTAAGCATAGGATTGAGGCGCCTGGTCCCAGAAATAGGCCAGCAAATGGCTATGATCTGTTCTGTCCCAATTCTGGCATTCTTGTGAGGGTCAAACTGAGATGAAGCAAAAATGGTTCAATTCTCATTTTAAACTCGGTTTTCAGAGATACATTCTTCTTTTTTTTTTTTTTTTTGAGATTTTCTTTATCTATTAGAGAGCATGAGCTGGGGAGGGGGTGCGGGGGCTGGGGTGGTAGGAGACAGGAAGAGGGAAAAGCAGACTCCCCTCTGAGCAGGAAAGCCTGCCGCATCTGCTGAGCTCCATCCCAGGGATCATGACCTCAGCCGGCGGCAGACACTTCACTGAGTCACAGGTGCCCTCAGAATTACATTCTGAATGTCAATTTTTTTTTTTTTAAATGTGCATTAAAGTTTTTGAGGCCAAGACACCATGATTGTAATGACTTCTCAGTCATGCAGAGAGAGTTTCCATGCACTATTAAAGTAACATAAAATCCAAAGTTCCTGAATATTTTTCCTCCTCCCTCCCTTTCCTTCTTTCCTTCCGTAACATAGGGCATCTCTCTGTTCTTGTGACTTACGCTTTATGTGGGACTGGTGCTGGTCCGTAAACTGTTTGTCCCACTTAAGTGACTGTAAACTTTGACGGCAACTTCATAGTCCTCTGTGCCTGTTGGATCTAACAACCTCCCCCGCCCCCCAAAAAAGGCAGGGGGAACTTGTATTTTCTATATCTTTGCTTTTTATTCCTAGCAATATAATTTTACTGTATTTTTCAAATATCTTAGGACATGACAGATGGAAAGTTTAAAAAAACAAAGCAGCCCTCCCCCACAGGGAGCTGGAAAACCACTGTTGTTGACTGTGTTTGGAGCACATTTGCGGAGAGAGAAGCATGGCCTCCAGAAGCTGTCTCTGACTCCGAGAACCTCCTGTTACCAGCCATGTTCTTGGCTTCTGATGCCTCCCTTTCCCCCGGCCAGGTCTTCCTTCGAGAGTCCCTGGAGCAGAAACTGGAGAAGCAGCGGGAGGAGGAAGTTACGAGGGCGGCCATGGTGATCCGGGCCCACATCTTGGGCTACTTGGCACGGTAAGAAGCACACCGAGGGGAGACCTCCATCAGACCTGGACGGAGGTCAGGACCAGGCTGTGGAGAGTCTCAGGGCAGCGCTCCTAACTAGCAATGCCAGATGCCCTATGGGCTTGACCTGGGCGGAACGTAGGCAAGGGGCCTCCTGATGTCTTCAGTAGACCAGTGACAGGAGGGGACAGAGCAGAGATACTTAAGTTGTTGACCCAGTTCCTCTGTGTCTTGTATTGAAGCCAGGCAGCCTGGCTGTTGACTTGGCTGTTGGCCTGTTGGGTCCACAGAGGGCTCCCCTCTCCCGTGTTTGCTCAGCGAGGCGGCTTCTCGCCTTGTGAGCTGGAGCTCTGTCCGTCTCTGCGGACCCATCTGCTGCAAGAAATCGTTCTGTTTTCTGAAGTACAGGACCATGGTGCTGTGGCCTTTTTTTCTCCCCCCTCATGAGGACGGGAGACTGCAGCAAATCTTTTTTGGTGCTGTTTACAGTCCAGCCCTTCCCAGGACTCTTCCAAGTCAGCATTAAGGGTTATGGGCTTATTTAGTTTCAGCCAAGATAATGATAAGGTTCTTGCTTTAGTTTTATGTGTTCTTATGCTTTTGTTTTCCTTCCGTTTTGTTTTGTCCGCAGGGGCCTCCTGTCCGCTCCTGTCACTATAATGAGACGTTCAAAACTTGGCCCTTTTCTTTTGTCTTACAGCATTAATGGAAACTCATTGAAGAGCTCAGAGCCTCATTCCCTCAAAAGCTGTCCTGTTCTGCTTTTGTTTTCATTTTCAGAAAGCAATACAGAAAGGTCCTGGACTGCGTGGTGATCATACAGAAGAACTACAGAGCATTCCTTCTGAGGAGGAGATTTCTGCACCTGAAGAAAGCCGCCGTGGTTTTCCAGAAGCGACTCCGAGGTCAGATTGCTCGGAGAATTTACAGACAGCTGCTGGCGGAGAAACGGGAGGAGGAAGAAAAGAGGAAACGGGAGG
Organism: Neogale vison; assembly: GCF_020171115.1. Taxonomy (NCBI): domain Eukaryota; kingdom Metazoa; phylum Chordata; class Mammalia; order Carnivora; family Mustelidae; genus Neogale; species Neogale vison. Next base: position 303,757,726 of record NC_058091.1, read on the forward strand.
AAGAGGAGAGGTACACTAGCTTTCCTGCTCAGATGAGGCAGAAGGACACCTTGTGAGTTACAAGGTCAATTTCCATTCTTGCAACAAGAATTTCCAGTGGATGCTGCAGAACCTGCTGTTTGAAACATTACCTCTTGGTGGCTTGGACATAAAATGCCTTGGTTATAAAATTCCGAGTTCTGTGCATTTAATTCATGCACAGAATGCATAACTGACCAGAAGTCTTTAACCTTATTGTGTTTAGCAAAGTTTTCTTTAAAAAGGTAGCTCTCCCTTGGAAATGTGCTTTCGGGGTTGTGTGTGTGTGTTTGTGTGTCATTGCTTTTGGTTATTTTCACCTCCTTTTTCCTTTATACTTTTAGAGAAAGAGAGAGGGCACGAAGAGAGGCTGAGCTCCGCGCCCAGCAGGTAAGCATGCCCTTGACCTCCTGCTATCTCGTTTGCCCCTTCCCTTCCCACTTTAAACACCCGGTTGAAAGGATTCAAAGGGAAAACAAAATGTAAAGATACAAGAAGAAAGATTTTTAAAGGTGATGTTGCTGATGCAGCTCGTTACCATTGAGTAAAACTTTGTGAATGTGTAAGGTTTAAATGTGAACCCAGACAGCAGCATCTCTGTGAAGCCACCTGACCGCTGTGTTAGTTCGCCTGCCCTAGCATAGTACCACTCAGCCTGCGGGGATTAAACAAAAAAGTGTTGTTTCACGATTCTGGAGGCTAGACGCCCCCCCCCCCCCCCCCCCCCCCCCCCCCCCGCCAGCTCCAGGGTGAAGGTGTCAGCTGATTTCACTTTCTCTCCAGGCCTCTCTCCTTAGCTTGGACGTTGCCACCTTCTCACTGTATACTCCCGTGGTCTTGCCTTTGTGTGCTTGTCTCCCTGGTGTGTCTGTGTGTGTCCCGATCTCCTCCATCTGCCAGGACTCCAGGCAGATGGGGTTACAGCCCACCTTGTGGTCTTACTCTAACGTAATCCCTTCTTTAAGAGCCCTGTCTCCAAATAACACATTCAGTGTTCTGGGACACCGGGGCTTCAATATTGGTTCGGAGGACGGGGCACACAGTTCAGCCCATAGAGAGCCCATCTCCGCGCAGTTCTTCATTGCGAAGAAGCAGCGATGCTCGTCCTGGTGCTGGCGACCCTTGCTGACCCCTCCCTTCCTCTCCTGCCCAGGAGGAAGCCGCCAGGAAGCAGCAAGAGCTGGAAGCCTTGCAGAAGAGTCAGCGGGAAGCGGAACTGCGCCGGGACCTGGAGAAGCAGAAGGAAAACAAGCAGGTGGAGGAGATCCTCCGCCTGGAGAAGGAGATCGAGGACCTGCAGCGCATGAAGGAGCGGCAGGAGCTGTCGCTGACCGAGGCGTCGCTGCAGAAGCTGCAGCGGCTGCGGGACGAGGAGCTCAGGAGGCTGGAGGACGAGGCGTGCCGGGCGGCGCAGGAGTTCCTGGAGTCGCTCAACTTCGACGAGATCGACGAGTGCGTCCGCAACATCGAGCGCTCGCTGTCGGTGGGCAGCGAGGTGTCGGCCGAGCTCGGGGAGCCGGCGGAGGGCGCGGGCGCCGAGAAGCCCAGCTTCAACTTCAGCCAGCCCTACCCGGAGGAGGAGGTGGACGAGGGCTTCGAGGCCGACGACGACGCCTTCAAGGATTCGCCCAACCCCAGCGAGCACGGCCACTCGGACCAGCGAACGAGCGGCATCCGCACGAGCGACGAGTCGTCGGAGGAGGACCCCTACATGAACGACACGGTGGTGCCCACGAGCCCCAGCGCGGACAGCACGGTGCTGCTGGCCCCGTCGGAGCGCGGCTCGTCCCCCGGGGAGCCCACCTACTGCATGCCCCAGGGCGGCGGCGGCGGCCTCCCCTCCCCGGACGGCGACTACGACTACGACCAGGACGACTATGAGGACGGCGCCATCACCTCTGGCAGCAGCGTGACCTTCTCCAACTCGTACGGCAGCCAGTGGTCCCCCGACTACCGCTGCTCCGTGGGGACCTACAACAGCTCCGGGGCGTACCGCTTCAGCTCGGAAGGGGCGCAGTCCTCCGTGAGTGCGCCCCGCGCGGGGGTGGGGGGGAGCGGGGGGGGGGCAGGGGGGACGGAGCTTGTCTGTGATCCGTGCCCAGGGGCAGCTGAGATTTCAGAGTCCGGTGTTGAAGAGGATCCGAAACCCCTTTTCTGGCCAAAAGCAATCGCGTTAGTAAATGGAGCCTTGATGTGCACACAGAGCCCAGAATCGCCTAAGAAAACGGGCACCGTAAATGGAAACTCAAGCCCTGTCTGTCATAGCTTCCCAGCAGGTGGGGAATTAAGGCCCGCCCTAAATTAGAACTGGAAGGGCCAAGGGCACACCGGCGAAGGAGAACCAGCGTTCCGGAGGCCTCACGGTCTGCTCCCCAGCCTGTTCTACCTGCGTCTGCCCTCCTTGATGCCTTACCAGACACACTCTCTGGCCCATGGGTTTATTTATACTTGACTTTTATTTTTCCCATTGGCTGTGCATTAAATATCCCCTTGATTTTCTGAGACTTGAAGGTATTTTTTATCATAGTGATTTAAAGGGAATTAACTCTTGTATGGTTTAATTAAAATTCTACCCTTGAACAGCCGTGTTTTTAGCACAGCCTTTGGATAAATAAGTGTGTCTCACGGGGAATCCATTCAGTGGATCATTTGACCTTATGGGTCAGTATTTTGTAATTCTTGACCACCCTGTGTTGTGAATGGTGTGAATTCTCGTGTTGCTTCTGTCAGATTTATTTTTCTCAATGTTGACAGATGCTGGGCCTTGTTCTTGCTTTTTTTGTTTGGCTCACGGTTGGCTCTCTCCTTCTTGTCCAGTTTGAAGACAGCGAAGAGGACTTTGATTCTAGGTTTGATACCGACGATGAACTTTCTTACCGGAGGGACTCCGTGTACAGCTGTGTCACCCTGCCTTACTTCCACAGCTTTCTCTACATGAAAGGTAGGACCCGTGCCCCCAGGGTCCCTGGCGGGGGGCGGTAGAGTGATGGACCACTGAGGTTTGGTGTTCACCGAGGCTGATTAAGGGAGACCAGGAAGGAAGGACCCTCCCCATGGCTCACCTGGTGTTAGTTCCTGTGCGGTGAATGAGGGACGCCATGGGTGAGAAGATCATACCAGGAAGAACGCTGCTCAGACTCTCACAGCATTAGGACAGAGGACGTAGCCACTGTCCCCGTCTTCAGGCCCTGTCTCCTCTCTGGCCACCCCGTCTCATTTCTGTGCTCTTTTCCTTCTTCCTACACCTCCTCCTCCCCTCCCACAAGCACACTTTTCCTTTCCTTTCTCTCTCTTACACACATACTTCTGCTACAGTCGCTGTAGCCTGTAATGATGGTCAGCTGCACCGTTCCCTCCCACAGGAACGTTAGAGAACCTAGTTTTCCTCTACATGGGAGAAAAGTAAAGATCGGCACCTTGCCTTGACTGCATCTGACACCTGCTGTCTACCCCGCACTTCCTGACGAGGATTTCGATTGTGTATTTCGACAGCTGTGAAACTTTGACTGTCTTTTATTGGCCCTTAATATTTAAGGGCTTCAAAGCATGCTCCTTTTAGAAAGGAACTTAATTAAGACCTTGTGGTCCTGCCTCATTTGTGTCCTCAATTCTGACTTCTGTTTTATTTTTTAAGGTTTTTTTATTTGGCTGGGTGGGGGTGGGAGGAGCAGAGCGAGAGGTTCTTAAGCAGGCTCCATGCTCAGCGCAGAGCCCCATGCGGGGCTCCGTCTCATGACCCCGAGATCATGACCTGAGCCCAAATCAAGAGTTGGACACTTGAACTGACTCAGCCTCTCAGGCGCCCCTCAACTCTGACAGAATTCTAAATCTATGACAAGGACCGTGAAAAGCCACTGTGGTCACCAGGTTTTGGTAGGAGTTCCCATGGATCTCTGAAAGAAGGGTCTGTCTGGTTTCTCGCAGGGCTCCAGGCTACATGAGGGAGAGGGTCCAGATCTGGGGCACGGGCAGGGATAACCAGAACCATCATCCTGCTGACGATGCCCTCCCCTCTGCCACTTCTGCTTTCCTTTCCCTTCCCGTTGCTCTGTCGGCTGGTTTGTCTTCCTGACTCTTCCTCGCTTTCTTTTCCGCCGCCATCTCTCCTCATTGGCTTTGCCTTTTCTTCTGTTTCCCTCCATGAAACAGTTTTCATTCTGTGTTCCCTTTCCCTGTGTCTTCTGTTCTTTGCCTTTGCTTCTCTCTCCTACTTGCATATTTATCTTTTCTCATACATTTGTCCTCCCTAATTGTCTTCCTGTTCTTCTTTGCTTACATTTTTCTTTTCATTTTTATTTGATTTTTTTCTTTCTTTCTTTTTTGGCTGCTGCCCCAGCACCTACCCCCTATATTCAACATCAGGCTAGCTACCAGTAGCCGGTCACTGGTTTGTCAAAGGTCTGCTGTGCTCAACCCCAGATCCCCAAGGTGCTCAGAGAAACCCTGCCAGGTTTCAGGGAAGATCTTCCTATTACCTGAAGTTATTGGTTGGTGGAAATTCTTATAGGAGTGCTGGAATGAAAAAGACTGAAAAATTTGAACTGAGTAATCAAGGGTTCACTAGACTACTCAATAAAAGCAAAAATTTAGTCACAAATCAGAACTTAACCTAAGAACCATCTAATCAGAGCATTTTAAAATTTTTGTCATGCATGTCTCAGAATAAATATAAGATTTTTTTTTTAAAAGATTTTATTTATTTATTTGACAGGCAGAGATCACAAGTAGGCAGAGGCAGGCAGAGAGAGAGAGAGAGGAGGAAGCAGGCTCCCCGCTGAGCAGAGAGCCCGATGTGGGAGTTGATCCCAGGACCCTGGGATCATGACCTGAGCCGAAGGCAGAGGCTTTAACCCACTGAGTCACCCAGGCACCCCTAAGCTTTTTATTAGTAGTATTTCCCCCACCCCTAACTTAATTCTAGTTCCTTAAGTTAGCTTTAGAAGTCCCTATAAGTCACTCCGATAACGGCATTGATTTATTACATAATTGTCTGATTAAAACAAGTAAGATTAGAAAAAAAATATATATTCAAAGCATTAAAATCTTAAGATTGAAGTATGCAGAGCCCAAGGAGGTAAACAGGTGAGTTTTTGGCAAACTCCTCTGAATGAAACAAGTGGCTGTATGCATGTATCACCTTCAAATCTTTGACACATCATCATTTACTCTTTAATAAAGTATTTGTAAAGTTGTGACCAAACATGCCAGAGAAACCAATGATAAAATATAACCACCAGATTATATTTTATGAGCATAAATGCATTTTCAGCAGCCTAATAGTCTCCTTAAAGGGTTTGCAGTTAGGAAATTAATAGCTTTGATCAAATTCTCTAAATGATGATGTATGAAGGGAGCACCCAGAACTAGAGACGGATAGCGGGGTGAGTCTTATTCTTTTTTTTTTTTTTTTTTAAAGATTTTATTTATTTATTTGACAGAGAGAGATCACAGGTAGGCAGAGAGGCAGGCAGAGAGAGAGAGGAGGAAGCAGGCTCCCTGCTGAGCAGAGAGCCCGATGCGGGACTCGATCCTAGGACCCTGAGATCATGACCTGAGCCGAAGGCAGCGGCTTAACCCACTGAGCCACCCAGGCGCCTAGGGGTGAGTCTTATTCTTAACCTAAGAGCAACAGAGTGAAAAATCTCCAGGTGATGACTATGGCGGTGACGAGTATAATCTGTATCTTCAAAACAACCGTGAATAGCCTTGATCATTTAAAACCGTGTTTTTAATCAACACAGAACTAACATGCAGTGTTATCTTAGTTTCAAGTGTACGACATCATGAATTAGTACTTGCACACGGTGCTCGGTGCTCACCACCAGAAGCCTCATACGATGGCATTAACCTTTATTACCTGAGACAGTAAGATCATAAATGACTTTGTACTGCAGTTTCCTCTGGGCTTGTTTTGAGAAACCCAGATTAATAAGGGTAGCCCTTGGCAAGTTTGTAGTTTGTTAGGAAACCTCCCTGGAGTGTTGTGTGGTCCCGGACTTCTCATCCAAGAGAGCAAACAGTGCTTTATTTAGGTTTAAGAAGGGGCAAGGCGGGGGGGGGGGGGTGTCGGGGTGGGGACAGCGTCTGGGTGGCTCAGTCAGTTAGATGTCTGCCTTCTGCTCAGATCATGATCCCAGGTCCTAGGCTCAAGCCCCCATCCGGCTCCCTGCTCAGTGGGGAATCTGTTTTCTCCCTCGCCCTCTCCCCCTGCACTCTCTCTTCCTCCCAGAGAAAGAAAGGGCATCGGTGTGTCCAATGAAAGCAAGTGCCTTTGTACGCCAGACCCCAAATAGTGTTGTCGTTGCCTCATTTGTTTCAGTGTGAGGTTTAGCTCTATAGTCACTGAAGCAATCATTGAAGAAATTAATCTGAGAAGGTCTGTTTTCAAGTTATCTCTAATCTGGAAAAGAGAGCGTTTTCTTTATTCTTTCAGGATCCATGTTCACCTGTGCTTTATTTTTAGGACTGGCTGATCAAAAAAAGTAACTTATCCCTTTATAATAAGTTACTGAAGTAGATTCCTTGTGCTTTAGTGGATTCGTTAAGAGATTTTTTGATTGATGGTGGTTATAATGTCATCTTTGACCGTCCTTGGGAAATCTAGAATCCTAAGATAAAGCTATCTGCCAGAAGAATCTTAGAAGAATTTTTAAAGATTTTGTTTTGAAGTAATCTGTACACCCAACATGGGACCTCTACACCCAACCCCGAGATCAGGAGTCACATGCTGTACTAACTGAGCCAGTCAGGTACCCCCTTAGAAATGTTTTTTATCTTGTAAAAGATATATGTATATCCTTGTTTTCCCTCTCTTTCTAAAAAAGCTTTCTGCTAAATAAGTTACAGCTAATTCTCATTTTTAAGGCCCAGTCACAATTTAGTTGTTTCATGTTCTAAATAGTACACTTTTGACATATAAACAATTTTCAGATGATACTTTTTTTTGGAAAAAAAAAATGTATTTACCCCAGAAAAGCTCTATTTTATCTTCCTATGGAAGTTTTAGGTCTTGTAACCTCCCCCACTCCCACGCCACCCATTAACCAAATAAGGAAGAAGGAATGGGTCTAAACTTTGACACCGTTTTAAACTAATGTCTCCTCTCTGGGGCATTTGGAGATAAGCAGGATCCATTCCCTCCGAAATGGTTCACGCCATGGGACTCATCCCAGGGCTACAGTGTTGGCTCAGGATTTGTGTTTCTGTCAGGGCTTCCCCAGGATTTCTCAGCTGAGTAGGAGCTGCTTTGGAGATCAGGAAGGGACAGCACTGCTGTGTAATCAAACCAAGCCTGGGTGGCATCTCCCCGCCACCCCCTGAACACAAGCCAACAGGCGCCGTACTTTGTCGAGGGGTATCTGGGGCTGGGGCCGGGGTGGGACAGAGTAAAGAGGACAGGCTGAACCTGAAGACCCTCGGGTGACAGGGTCCCATAGCGGGACTGACTTCTCAAACCCCTCCCTCCCCGACCTCGGGGCACAGGTGGCTTAATGAACTCCTGGAAGCGCCGCTGGTGCGTCCTCAAGGATGAGACCTTCCTGTGGTTCCGCTCCAAGCAGGAGGCCCTCAAGCAAGGCTGGCTGCACAAAAAAGGCGGCGGCTCCTCCACGCTGTCCCGGAGGAACTGGAAGAAGCGCTGGTTCGTCCTCCGCCAGTCCAAGCTCATGTATTTTGAAAACGACAGCGAGGACAAGCTCAAAGGCACCTTGGAAGTCCGGACGGCCAAGTACGTTGACGGACCCTGGAGGTGGCCCATTGGGTGGTGCTCTGGGGCTGCTCGGTCATTCATCTCGACGCCTCCTAAGCCACCTGGCCTGCGGTCTTCAAAGCAGTGGCTTGTAGTAGGTGTTGAGTGCGTCCCAGTCATTCACTCGAGCCGATCGAATTGTTACGGGACCTGGGAAGGGTCTTCGAACCATTTGCTTCTCGAGGTCGCGTTCAGACCCTGGGCTCTCGGTAAGGTGCCCGCGGGTCCCGGTGGGGGTGTGATGGATTGTGTGCAGGGACCGTGCGAATCTTCAGCAGTGGGTTAAGAACCTATTTCTCCTCTTACTGGTCAGCACACCACAGCAGATGGCTAAGGTGGAGCCAGACTGCCCATCTGGAGGTGTTGGGTTTTTCCCTTTAGCTTTTGAGGTGTTACTGACATACAGCACGTGAGTTCCAGATGGACGAGGACTGACTCTGCCTTTGGGGGCGTCGCAGAATGATCCCCGCGGGGAGTCTAGTTAACATCTGGCCCCACAGACGTTAACACATGTGTTTTCTGGTGATGAGAGCTTTAAAGATCTGCTCTCCGCACCTTCCAAATCGGCGATACTGTATTCTACTTAATTCTCTCATGCAGTACACGGTGGCTCCAGGACTTATTTTGTAACTGGAAGGTTGTAACTTTTGACCACCTTCATTTTGTTTTTTAACTTTTTGAATACCCTACACCTTAGAGATGTTTTTTGAAAGGAATCCTTTATTTTTTACCCATGTGGGATATTCCAGCCTTCGTTGTTCCCAGCAGTGAGAGGAACAGAACCGGGCTTTGAATCCAACACACCCCCTTTTTCTGCCCCCCTTTTATACAACCAAAGCACTGGACTATTGAGGACCTTTATTTGAGTTAAACATTAAGGTTTGCAGGAAATTGTTGGACTTCGCGGCAGCGGGGTAACTTGATTCTACGCATTAAAGGTTTGGGGATAACCTGTGGCCATGACTCCACTCAAAACCAAGCACTCACCATATTTAGAAAATGCGTAAAATAAGCTTTGAGACAGAAGAGCTCCTGAAGTCATGAGACCTGAAAATGGAGTGTTGTTTCTAATCAGTGTCGGCAACTGTAGAACATGATTTATTAGAAAGTGTGGGAGGTTAAATAAGGAGGGTGTTCTAGGCATTTAATTTTTTTTTAATATTTTATTTATTTATCTGACAGAGAGAGATCACAAGTAGGCAGAGCGGCAGGCAGAGAGAAAGAGGGAAGCAGGCTCCCTGCCGAGCAGAGAGCTCGATGTGGGACTCGATCCCAGGACCCTGAGATCATGACCTGAGCCGAAGGCAGCGGCCTAACCCACTGAGCCACCCAGGCGTCCCTAGGCATTTAATTTTTAAGGGCAAATAATGAGATGCAGATAGCAGAGTATCGGGCTCCTCCGGGCTGCCGCTTGGGTTTCTCAGGAGCCCATGCTCCATCCTGCACGGGTGGGAGTGTGGAGGGCAGTAAGATTAAATCCTACAAGAAATCTGCCCAGCATGACACAGCTTCAGCCTCTCGCTCCGTGGAAGGCTCACCCACAACTGCCAGGAAGCTCGTAGGAGGAGGGCAGAGACGGAACTTCACTGGTGGAAATTAGTATATAATCCTCGTGCACCTTGCTCTGTGCTGCTTAATATAAAGCCCTATTCTCCAGGTGCTTTGTGAAAATTACAGTTTTAAGGAGACCTTAGCTCTGACTTGGCCATTTCTGTCTTGTTCTGCAGAGGGAGGGCCAGGAGTTGTAAGGGTTTCACCACATTAAGATTTCTTACTGACATTAATTAAAAGCATCCACTCTATTTTGAAATGTTTTGTTACAGAAAATTTCAGTCCTATGCAGAAGTAGGCAGAAGAATACAATGAAATCCATGTACTCATTCTGCCGCTTTCAATTTAAAACTCTCCCCCCACCAACCATAGCGGGTGTTTCAACACTAATCCCACCCACATGCTCCCCCTACGGGCCGTATTTTGTAAAGCAAGGTCCTGACATCAGAATTTTGTCTCTAAATATTTTAGTATACACTTAGTGCTTAAGACTCTTAATATATAATCACATTATGGTGACAGCATTTACAGAAGTAACATGAACTTCTCAATCATCCAAACTCCAGTCATTGCTCAAATTTCCCCAGTTGTCTTGTCAATGGAGGTGATGGTGCTCTTGTTAAGGGTCATAATTTCTCATCCAGCAACAGATCTCCCGAATCTCTCGTAATTTATACAACAATACACAGCCCCATCATTTTCTTCACGTACTCGCTGTCATTGAAGATGCCGCCGCATTTATCCTACAGAGTTCCCAGATTCTATGCATCGTGACCCTGACAATATGATTATTGCCTCTCCAGGGAAGCCTTTTACAAGTGCAAGTCCCTGGGCCCCACCCCGGAGGAAACAGCCTCCACCCACCACCCCGCTTCCATCTAGATCACGGTCTCACCTCTCATTTTACACACAAGGTCACTGAGTTCCAGAGAGGCAGAGTGGCTGGTCCAGGATAACATGGTCCAAACAGTTTCCCTGGAGTCCTGCTCAGGGAACACCATGACCCGAAGCTTGGCTAATTCCTTCTCATCTGTCACCCCTTGCTTCCTGCTCAGAAAGGGTGTCCTGGACTACTCTAGGAATTCTCACCATCTTGCGTTTTAAAAATATTTTATCTCGTCTCAGTGATTCTAGCTCTAAGATATTTATTTTTCTAACTAGTTAGACTGTTTAGTTGTGTAGATATAAAAGGCATATTGAAGTGTGAAGAGTTACACTACTTTAGTTGGCAAAGCAAGCTGGCTTTTCCCCAAGACCCTTCTTCATCAACCATTTGATCCCTTTCTGCTTGTGTTTTACCCTCATCTTGTTAATCTGGGCCTCCGATTTTACACGTCTAGTGTTGTTTAGGGCATGTTGAGATGAGAGCAAAATGGTGTTGAGATCCAGAAACACCCAAACCCTGCCCTTCACCCCAGTGGGAATCATGTGTCTGTACGAGGTGGAGAGTGTCACAGGTGTCAGCCGAGGCCTTAAGCTGTAGTGGGAAGCCATGAGGAGCCGGGAAGACTCAAGCCACGCTCGTCACCTTGTAGGGGTTCTGCCATTGTAGCGCACTGAGGAGCTGAGGGTGGGGGCCGGGTGGGAGGCGGCTGCCCCAATCCTTCTAGGGCCCCAGCGGGGGCGGGCATCGGGTGGGCGGAGTGCGGAGAGAGACTTCTCCCTCGAGTAGTCTGGAAACACCTATCCCGGCCTGAGCCTTCCTCTGTCTGAAAGCAGAGAGGAGCCCAGCCAGCCTCCCTCCGCCGCCGACCCCCAGCTTGAGGCCACAGGGATCTTCATCATTAAAAAAAAAAAGGCCAAAGTTGGTGTTTGATCATTTGGTTATAGTTTCTGACCCTGTCGTCATTTGGGTGAAATGGCTTTTCCTGCTTACTCTTAAGGATTCTGTGGTCCTGATTTGTATTTGCTGCTGTTGCTACTTTGCAGAGAGATCATCGATAACACCAGCAAAGAGAACGGGATCGACATCATCATGGCCGACAGGACCTTCCACCTGATCGCCGAGTCCCCAGAAGATGCCAGGTGAGGCACGGCCGTGGGCTGCCCTCAGACGACATCCTCGCTCCCGCTGAGGCCTGGCTGCCGCTCGACCAGCTCTGAAGAGACTGCACCTGATTGTCTAGTTGGGCTTTTCTGTTAGGATGGGTGAAGAACCGAGTCATGAGATGGACGTACTTGTCCCCTGGGGAACCTGTCACTGGGCTCAGGTGTCCAAGAAACACACAAGGGTCAGGATTTCCAGCTTTGAATGCCACTAGACAGACTCCTTGTTATCTTGGCTCAGGCTTTTGTTGTCCCCAGCAGTGTATGTAAATCATGCAACAGCACAGAGCCAAAAGCCCACCCTCTGGAAGCTTCTGAGCATAGCTTGCGTTTGCTTCCCATAGAGTAGCCCATTTAATTCTCACGGCTGCCCTACAAGGTTAATAGCGTTGTTACCATTATTACTGTGACCCGCATTTTACAGAATAGGAGACTCAGACGTGACAAAGTTGAGTATCATTGGTAAAGTCACAAAAGCTCAGTTTCAGTGAATGGAGGCATTATGATTCTTACATTTCTTAAGGAGCTTAATTTTTTGACTGAGCTCAAAGGACAGTGGGGTCAGTGTCCATTGGCTGGATCAAATGGTCTCACGTTCCTGGACCCCAGGACCCCATGCTTGTGGGACATGTGGAAAACAGGAGAGCTGCTGTCTGTCCCCCGGTGTGATGGATCACACGGCCACACGCTGGATGAGACAGAGCCAAGCATTTGTTTTCTCCTGCTGCTTTAGGAGCCACAGGACTGTGTTGGAGGTATCTGTCCTCTCCTCTGAGCAAGGCCAGAGAGCATCTTTGGCCTAGATCCTTTATTTCTGACCTCTGAAATCATTCAGATCTTGTAATGAATTCTCAGTGCCTTTCACAGCGACCCCTTTGCCCTTTGGATGTCTCAGTCCATAGAGCACCATGGGAGCAGCTTTAAGGGCAAAGAAAATAATTCTTCCCATGGGAACAAACTAAAACCATGCTTGGATCCATAAATTATGACGCAGACTGGAAAAACAAGCAAACCTGGAATTACAGCCCCTTCATTCCATCTGGGACTCCTAGAGACCGCCCGTGGGTGTTTGTGGTCTGTGGAATGCCCACGGCTTTCCAGCTGAATTACAGGCCCAGCGTTCCAGAGCCATCCTCTCTGTTTTAGGCCATAATGAACTTGCTAAATTTAACATTGGAGACTTTTTTTTTTTTTCCCCAAGTAGGCTTCATGCTAGGCCAGTATGGGGTTTGGACTCCTGACCCTGAGATTAAGACCTGAGCTGATACCAAGTATTGGATGCTTAACTGACTGAGCCATCCAGGGGCCCCAACATTTGCAGTAGTTTAATGGAGAACTTCTTCCCTTGGCCAGTAAAACATGTTTTTAAAAATTCCTTTTCAGATCGAGTTAAATCTGACTCAGGAGGAGAAATCTGTCGATTTAAGGGTGTCACCTGAATAGAATGAAAGCCCAGCAAATTTTATTTGTGTGTGTGTGGGTGTGTGTGATCCCATGTGGCCTACGTCTTGAATGTGTGTTTTTCAGTTTTGGATTTGGGAAACATTTTTGAGCTTCGTAAAGCAGTGACTTAAGTCTTGACTTTGAGTCAATTAGAATTGATGAAGCAAATTTATATTGAGATGTTTCCCCTGTTTCCCTGGGACTCTGTATACACTGCGTGTTTTCAAGCTCTTGGTCACATTTTTCTCCTTTAGGAAACACTGGAGACAGATTTTAGTGCTTTGCTATAGATACATGACTTGGGCTTTTATATAGGTATACATTTTTGGCTTAAGTATCCCGTCATAGACATCAAGTACTTTATCCTGTGCCATACTTAGTAGGAGCGTATCTGTATGTCTTATTAACCCTTGCAGGAGAGGGCTGTCCCTAGCATCTCCCATTTGGCACCTCCTACGTTTTATGGTTGGTTGATCAATGTTGGATTGGATGGATGGATGGATGGACGGACGGACGGACTGACACATGGATATGTGGCTATTTGTGGTCATTTTGCTCAAGCCTATATTGTGTTTCTAGTTCCATCATGACTTTTGTTCAGCTTGACTTTTCTGGGGTTGATCTGTTTTCCTTTGCTGTCTCATTCTAATGAGGCTGCAAATGAGAAAACTCATTTTGGGTGAGAAGAGAAGAGTTCTCCGGTCAAAATAGCATTTCTCTTTCTACTTCAAGTGATTGTTTTCTGTTTGCAGTTCTCCTATGGTTTTATTCTTACTTAGGTAGAAATGCTATCAGGTGGTCAGAAACCCCATCCTGGGAGTGAGTAGGGAAGACTGACCTCAGTGGGCATCCTGAGGTGGTACTCCACCATCATCGGCCTTCTTACCTTGGAATTTACTTTTTTTTTTTTTTTTTTTTAAGATTTTATTTATTTATTTGAGAGAAATTGAAAATGGGGAGATCACAGAGCTTTGGAGAGGGAGGAGACTCGCCACTGAGCAGAGAGCCAGATGTCGGACTCCATCTCAGGATCCTGGGGTCATGACCCCAGCCAGAGCCAGACACTTAACCAACTGAGCCATGGAGGGACCCCTGTTTTTAAAGAAAGAAAAGGCACTTGAATATTTCCTAGGTTATAGATAATACCTTCAGTAAAGATCCTTGGTGTATAAGTGTTTGGGGTGGAACTGAGGATTTCATTATCCTCATTATTCAGTGTCCGGAAGTCTGGGGCAGCTGGAGGAGAGGGTCTCCCCTTGATCTGAAACTGCAGCAGCCATAGCTAAAGGCATTGCCTGTTTCTTCAACCGTTGCCTGTTGGCAACATGACACCCACATTTACCCCATGAGGAGTGTCGGCGGATTAAAAACGAAATTGCTAGAGGAAATGTCACTTTCGCAGAGAATGCAGAGAAGGGCATCGGTCACCCCGGTGCCCGTCCAGCAGCTAGCCCCTCCTTGACAGTCTCTCTGTCCTTCCCACAGCCAGTGGTTCAGTGTGCTGAGTCAGGTCCACGCGTCCACCGACCAGGAGATCCGGGAGATGCACGACGAGCAGGCGAACCCGCAAAACGCCGTGGTGCGTGAGCATCATGGGGCGGAGGGAGGTGTCCCAGGGAGGCGAGGGGCCCGGGAATTCCTAGACAACCTTACGTAAAAGTGTAACAATTAAAGGAATGTTTTAAAAATCATGCAGAAATACAGAATTAGTAGAAGACGATCACAAGTAGTAATAGATTCCAGTCCTCCCGCTTTAAACCATTAAAAGGACCAAAAAGAAAATCCCGAGTTACATGAAATCCTAGAAGCGCATCATACCTCCCTCCAAAGGACTTCGGAATTCTGACTCGTGTTCTTCCAGTCTTCACTCTATCCTGGACGCATACAGAACCATACGGTCGTATTTTAGAAATCAAGTTTTCTTTTCTCCTAAGAAGACAGTAAGATCGAAGTCTCTTAGCGGGGTCTGAGTCTAAATTTAGGGACGGATCCTAGTGTGAGTCAGAAGATTTGTACTGTAGGGAGAAGTCTGAAATACATTCTAACGTATTCTAAAAACAGACAACATTAATTTATAATTTTTTTTTTTTTTTTTTAATGAGAGAACTGTAGATTCTGCCCTGTCTAGAGGCGGTACTCACCACCAGAAGGGGGACCTTTCTTAGATAACTATTATTTTAACACAGAAAGGAGAAGTGTTTATTTGGTTCTCTAGATAGCCATAACCTAAAGGATGTCATGGTCATGTGCGCTATACTGATAGATTCTCTTCCCCCTATTTTTGCTCCTTTTCAGGGCACTTTGGATGTGGGGCTGATTGATTCCGTGTGCGCCTCTGACAGCCCCGATCGGTAAGTTGGGATGCGACTCTCAGGAGAAGGAATTAGCAATCGGCAGGCTCCCCCAGCCCTCTCTGCTTCTGGGCCACTATCTTCTTTCCTGGGCCATGAAATGATTCAGGGCTGCGTGTTGCACCTGCTCAGTCCCAGGCTGCCTTCTTCGTGGCCAGGTTTATATCCAGAAGTCTTGCTCTCTGGGTATATTTGGGATGCTGGAGGAGACCATGGAAGCTAATTTAAACACTCAGTTACACACACACACACACACACACAAACACACACGAGGAATATTCTTCATTCAGATCCAGAGGTTGACCCAGGATTCCCAGAGGAAGAAAATGCCTGCTGAGCAAACCAGTATTCCAGCACAAAGAAGGGTGTCTTCCCCTTTCTAAACTTAATAATGAACTCAAGTAGGATTTTGATTGCAGTTTATGTGTACAGTATTAATAAATTAAACCACAAAGATTTTTCCTTGACATTTCCACCTTATCTGTGCCCTTAAGATAGCATGTTTTGGTTTTGTTTTCTGAAGGCACACCTTCTTTGTGGATGCCCCTGGGAGTCTGTACCATTGACCTTTGTCTGTATTTATCTATTTTTCTTTGCTGCTGTTTGAATCCAGAGTAGGAATCAAAATCGGCTTCTGCGTCTAGGAGCAAAGCTTTAGAAAGTGAACAGAAATGTATTCCAGTTGACGACAAAAATGGTGCCCACTGGGCAGCATTTCCTGGAGTCTCCATCTGCCCCTTGACAGAGGCTCTTCTGAACCACAGACCCATTGTTTCTAGGATCGCCCTACACCATCCTACACCTGGCTCGGGGACCTTACTAAGTGTGTCCTGTCAGTAGCCCAGATTTTATTCTGATGGTCAAGTTCCCACCTTGTCTACATCTGTCTCCTTCTGAAGGAGGCTCCAGCAGGCTGGGCATGTGAAGATCTGTGCGTAGAACTTTCCATTGCTGTAGGCCCTTCTCTCCATCAAGTTCCCTCCTTTCTCCCTTCCCAACTATAGAAAAAATCTTTTATTTTTAAAGAGCTACTGTAAACATTTGAAAACTTGAAAGAAATTATTCAGTCACTAGCATAAGCGGTTAGGTGCAGGAATTAGTAGGAGCAAGGGCCTCGGAGAGGCGTGGGCCATTGCCAGACAGAGATGAGGCAGATAGTAAATTTCCATTATTATGTTATCCCTGACAGAAATGAGGCTTTGTTCAATTGCTTTGAACACATGGACCCAGGTGGCTTTTTGTAGCCAGCATAATCGAGTGTGTAAGATGTTCTGTTTACACCTCTTTACTGATCTTCTTTTATTACTGGTGTCTGACATTTCATTACCGACCCACAGAAATATCATCCAAGGCAATACCCAGGGGCAGAAAGAAATTTACTTTGGAGAAGCATCAAAAAAAAAAAAAAAAAAAAAAAAAATTTCCCCCACCGTCACCTCATTTAGCTTTTTCCGAACCGAGTGTCATCTGGAAAGTTTTGCATGAAGCAATTTTTCCCTTTCCCCGGACCTTCAGAATGTGTGGCTCCAAGTTTAAAGGTTAATGAGGCATAAAATAAATCCTGCAGAAGTGAGCAAGAGTTACCTTAGCCTAAAGTACAAACGGCGCTGCAGTTTCCGATCCCTGTGACCGTCCGCCAGGAAAAAGGCATTTGGTCTTGGTTCAAACAGGTGATGCTGCCGGTGGGGCTAAGTCTCTGCTTCCTTCCTGCCCTGTCGCTCAGACCCAATTCGTTTGTGATCATCACGGCCAACCGGGTGCTCCACTGTAACGCGGATACCCCAGAGGAGATGCACCACTGGATCACGCTGCTGCAGAGATCCAAGGGGGACACCAGAGTGGAGGGCCAGGAGTTCATTGTGAGAGGTGACTGCTACTGCCGCTCTGCTTGGTCGGGGTCCTCTGTCTCCTTTTGCCTAGGTACTGCCGTGTTTCCCATGGGGGCAGCTTTTCTGAGGAATTTTGACTCTGGAGTTGCTTTTAAAAAATCACATAAGAGGGGCGCTTGGGTGGTGCAGTCGTTAAGCATCTGCCTTCAGTTCAGACCATGATCCCAGGGTCCTGGGATCGAGCCCCACATTGGGCTCCCTGCTCGGCAGGAAGCCTGCTTCTCCCTCTCCCACTCCCCCTGCTCGTGTTCCCACTCTTGCTGTCTCTCTCTGTCGAATAAATAAATAAAAATCTTTATAGGGGTGCCTGGGTGGCTCAGTGGGTTAAAGCCTCTGCCTTTGGTTTGGGGCATGGTCCCAGGATTTGGGATCGAGCCCTGCATCGGGCTCTCTGCTCAGCAGGGAGCCTGCTTCCCTTCCTCTCTCTCTGCCTCCGCATGCCTTTCTGCCTACTTGTGATCTCTGTCTGTCAAATAAATAAATAAAATCTTTTTAAAAAAAAATCTTTATAAAGAAAATGACTAAAAAAAAAAAAAAATCATGTAAGTCATGGTCGTGACCCTTTCTAGCCCATAAGTAGAAATGGGACCCATCTGGAAGCATCCTGCAGATTAGGACCCTGTATTGGGGGTTTCTTTTGATAGTTTTTAATTGACATTTTCATCTTTTCAGGGTGGTTGCACAAAGAAGTAAAAAACAGCCCGAAGATGTCTTCACTGAAACTCAAAAAACGGTGGTTTGTGCTCACCCACAATTCCTTGGATTACTACAAGAGCTCCGAGAAGAACGCTCTGAAATTGGGCACGTTGGTCCTTAACAGCCTCTGCTCGGTGGTGCCTCCCGACGAGAAGATCTTCAAAGAGACAGGTAACGCAGCCACGTACCCTCGGCGAACCTGGCTTTGCTCAGGCCGAGGGAGTTGATCTGCTGAAGCCGGCTGGGCTTAGCTCCATGGACATCTAGTACTGAAACCATAGTAAAGGGACGCCTGGGTGGCTCAGTCAGTAAGCGTCTGACTTCAGCTCAGGCCATGATCCCAGTGTCCCAGGATCAAGTCCCACATTGGGCTCCCTGCTCAGTGGGAAGCCTGCTTCTCCCTCTCCCACTCCCCCTGCTTGTGTTTCCTCTCTCACTGTCTCTCTCTTTCAGGTGAATAAATAAAAACTTAAAAACAAAACAAACAAACAAACAAAAAACATAGTAAAGAGGTCCTGCTTACTTGAGTTACACAAATGTTCTTAGGACAATTGCATAAAAACAAAGATTGCCCTGTGGTGAGCTCTCTTTTCCTGTGCTGTGTTTTTCATCTTTTCTATCTGTGTCATGAGACTCCTAACGCAGCCCAGGAACGCTAAATCCTAACTGTCCCTGAGCTTATTAACCTCGTAGATTAAAAAGCAGCCATGTTAGCTTAGTTTTGTTCTCATCAGTATTATGAAAATTTTTCTCGATTGGGTTCTATTGCTAGTTGTGATTTTATTCTTTTTTAAGATTTTTAAAATTTATTAGATAGAAAAAGAGAGCACATAAGCAAGGGGGAGGGACAGAGGGAGAGACAGAAGCAGGTTTCCCGTGGAGCAAGAGCCCAGTATGGGGCTTGATCCCAGCAACCTGAGATCATGCCTGAGCTCAAGGCAGATGCTTAACCGACTACACCACCCAGGCGCCCCGATTTTTGGGTTTGTTTTTTTTTTTTAATAGATTTTTATTTATTTATTTGACAGACAGAGATCACAAGTAGGCAGAGAGGCAGGTAGAGGGAGAGGAAGAAGCAGGCTCCCTGCTGAGCAGAAAGCCTGACGCAGGCTCCATCCCAGGAAGCTGGGATCATGACCTGAGCCGAAGGCAGAGGCCCTAACCCACTGAGCCACCCAGGCGCCCCCCGATTTTTGTTTTTAATACAGTTCCTCTGTTCCAAAGGATCGCTTGTTTCTGGACACACAGACGGCTTGCTTAGCAAAAGTGCTTTCTTCTCAAGGCAGAGTCTAAGGAAAGGAAACAAACAGGAAGGGATAAGGAGTGTCAGAAAGGGAAGGAAGCGTTTTCACTCTGGTTCCAGAGCCTTGAAAGCAGCTTAGTTTATGCTTGTTTTTGTTTTTGTTTTTTATCCAGAGCAAATGTTACCACTTACTTTTTTATATTTTAATTTATTTGAGACAGAGAGCGAGTGCACAAGCAGGGGGCGGCAGGGGGAGGGAGAAGCGGGCTCCTCGCTGAGCAGGGAGCCTGACATGGGGCTCGATCCCAGGACCTGAGCCCAAGGCAGAGGCTTCACCCACGGAGCCGTCCAGGCACCTCTGTTACCACTGATGTATTTAATCCTGGGTTTTACTGGTTTGGGTTTGTCTTCCCCTCCACCGGAAGCTCCTCCAGTCAGTGGGCGGACACACGGGTTGCCGGGCACGCTTGGGAACTCAGCGAGCGCTGCTGAATTGGCTGCTGGGTTGCTGGGCGGTGGGGGAAGGGCCCTCCGTTGGGGGCGGGGGTGGGGGCAATGACGCCACTGCGCATGCTCGGCCGCAGGCTACTGGAACGTCACCGTGTACGGACGCAAGCACTGCTACCGGCTCTACACCAAGCTGCTCAACGAGGCCACCAGGTGGTCCAGCGCCATCCAGAATGTGACGGACACCAAGGCCCCGATCGACACGCCCACCCAGCAGCTGATCCAGGACATCAAGGTAAGGGGCCACCGAGCTTACCGGGGTGGGTCACCGTCGCTCGCAGATACCCCCCATCTCTTGGAACATCAAGATGTCGGTCAAGCTCCATTTTTATTCCATCATCAGAACTAGCTTGCGATTCATTTTCTTTTGGAAGATCGTGGCTTTTAGAAATCTAAATACGAGCACTTAAGTGAAATTTGACCCTAAAAGTACTTTGAGTCCAGGGGTGTGGCAGGTGTGGCTGCCCAGGCAAACCCGGATGCTGGGCTGTGCACACAGAGGGAGGATGGTCTGTGGTTTGGGGTGTGGGTTCCCCATCCGAGGGACCTGGTGTGATTTCTGTGGGGGTGACCTGCAGCCACAGGTCACCCTTCAGCCCCGGGGTAGGGACCTTCTAGGAGCAACACAGTAATTCTCTTACTGAGAGTTCCTGGAGCACACGGGGGATTCACCAGCAGCCTGGATGGGTCTAGAAAACCTTTGGAACCTTTATTAAGCACCTCCACACTCACAGGAAGCTTCCAAGTCTCTGGACCAACACTGACCTTGTTAAATTGTAATTTCATTTTTATAAAGATGAACCTCGCAGGGAGGATACACTGAACGAATAATTACATGGTAGCCACGCACAGAGATTGCTGCGCTCATTTTTCAGGAATGGAAACAGAAACATGGAATATTCTGGCTGCGTTGTTCACACAGCTGGTCAGTCCCTGATGCAGAACCAGGTTAAGGGGTTTGTTTTTACTGCTCTTTCTCTACGTTATCCATCAGATAGATTCCTGATACCAAAGAAAGAGCTGAAACAGTGACAGAAAAGATTTGAGAATGATAGGACAGGTGTTTGTTGATCTGCATCGCAGGAAATGAACTCCTCAAATCCAGGAGGCAAGCTCAGACTTCGCAGAGGTGGGAGAGGGTCTAATATGTCTGTAAGGTATCATTTCCCACTGAATTCAAGTCATAGCACGCACAAGGTAGTGTTCTGGGTGTTTGGAGCTAAATTCCACCAAGTCCGTTATTCTCCAAGACTCTGCAAATTCCATGAAACCCAGGATGCTAAATGGTAGTGATTTCATTTCTGGCATTTAAAAAAATTATTTCTGAAGCTTTTTTTTTTTGAGAAAGGAGTGAAAACTCATCAGCTGAACGTTCTCTTCAAAGCTGTGTCTTATCTATTCTTATATCTCTAATATGAAAGTTGTCATTAAAAAGAGTAATAGAATTTTCCAAATATGAAACAACCCTCTTTTAAAAATTAGGTTGCCCTAATTAAGTCCATACAAAATTGTTGAAATAATTAAAGTTTTTTTCCCCCCTGGCTTTCAGTTGGGTGTTATTAAAAAAGTGTCATAGTGGAAATTACTGCGATAGAATGATTCATTGCCTGTCCTTCAACTTTTCTGTTTATCTAACGTTCTTAAAGGAACTTTGCCTTCTTAAAATCCCAAATTAACATTTTAGGAACCTAAGTACAGGATGAATTTCTATGAAAAGATCTCTTAAATTTCAAGAAAGAGAAGGCAGGCATGTTGAAGAATCGTCTGTCTAATAACATATCAACATGTGTCATTTTCAGGTATAGGAAAAATACAGAAGACCAATTAAAAAACAAAGTAATGTTTTTCTTTTTTTTTAAAACCGTTTATTTATTTGACAGGCAGACATCACAGGTAGGCAGAGAAGCAGGCAGAGAGAGAGGAAGGGAAGCAGGCTCCCTGCCAAGCAGAGAGCCCAGTTATGGGCTCAATCCCAGGACCCTGGGATCATGACCTGAGCTGAAGGCAGAGGCTTTAACCCACTGAGCCACCCAGGTGCCCCAAAACAATGTATTCTTTAAGTGAATTGTAGATAAAAATGGTTTGGCTAAGTGTCTGATGGCTAAATAGCAAAAGAACTTTACTTTTTGGAAGTATGCATAATCTCTGGGGAAAATATTTTCAGTAATACGGGAAAATATATACACTTGAAATGAAGAGAATGAGTTGCGACAAAAATGCACACTTGTGATTTGTCTTCAAACGCAGATTGTGGGTATCTTCATGCTTGATATCTTTTTTTTTTAAGATTTATTTGAGGGGCGCCTGGGTGGCTCAGTGTGTTAAAGCCTCTGCCTTCGGCTCAGGTCATGATCCCAGGGTCCCGGGATCGAGCCCCACATCGGGCTCTCTGCTCACCAGGGAGCCTGCTTCCTCCTCTCTCTCTGCCTGCCTCTCTGCCTACTTGTGATCTCTGTCTGTCAAATAAATAAATAAATAATCTTTTTTAAAAAAAATAAATAAATATTATTTGAGCCAGAGAGTGCCCGGGCAGAGGAAGTAGGAGAAGCAAACTCCCCACTGAATATGGAGCCGTACTCTGGGGTCAGGCTCACAACTCTGAGATCATGACCTGAGCGGAAACCAAGAGATGGATGCTTAACTGACCAAGCACTCCGGGCGCCCTAAAACTATCGCTGTTTTTTCAAGTAGGCCCCATGCCCAGCATTGAACCCAATGCGAGGCTTGAACTCAGGTCCCCGAGATCGAGACCTGAGCTGAGATCAAGAGTAGGATGCTGAACCAACCACCTCGGTGCCCCTGTGCTTAAAATTAGTAATGCTAGATTGTCTAGCATCTCCTGGATGTTTTAGACTCTGGAAAACGTTCACATGTGGGAGAATACAGGTTGTTAGGACACCTGGGTAGCTCAGTCGGTCAAGCTTCTGCCCTCGCGATCTCAGCTCAGATCATGGTCCTCAGGGACATGAGATCGAGCCCCAGTGTTGGCTCCTCTCTGGGCATGGAGTCAGCTTGAGAGTCTCTCCCTCTGACCCTCCCCATCTGCCCGTGTTCTCTCTAAAAAATATTTTAATTAAAAAAAAGAATACAGAGGCTTTTGTTCTTGCACACACGTGTGTTTTGGGTAAGCTTGCTGGCTTTAGCGGGTTCTCTGTTTTCAAGGAGAACTGCCTGAACTCCGACGTGGTGGAGCAGATTTACAAGCGGAACCCCATCCTCCGCCACACGCACCACCCCCTGCACTCGCCGCTGCTGCCCCTGCCCTACGGAGACATCAACCTGAACCGTGAGTGCCGGGGCCCACCGCGCTGTGCGGCCCGACACCGTTCTGTCCTCCGTGGTCGCTCCTTGGCTCTTTCCCATCAGCACGTGTTGTTTGTGGTGACGTAAGCATTGTTGAACTAGAAGAACAGTTGTCAAGGGGGTCAGGAAATGCCCTCCCTCCCTGTGGACTCAGAGTTGCCTGAATTTACTAGAGAACCAGATCCTGAAAGTCTTGCATTACAAAGCGGGAACCTGTTTGGCAATAGGCCAACTTTTTAAGCGAGCGTTTGGTTGAGGGAAGGAGTTCACTTATAGAACAAAACAGCATAACTTGCCCACCTCTGTGTTCACCATTGTTCATCTGATTCGAAGGTTCAGGGTCGTGGCGAGCACCATGTCCCGAAGCCACTGTCTGTCCCCATCCCCGTGTGTGTGTGTGCGTGCGCGCGCTGCCCCGATTCTAGCGTGTCCAGACCCCCCGTGTAAACACTCGTGTGTGTTCTGCTTCTCCTAGTGCTCAAAGACAAAGGCTACACCACCCTACAGGACGAAGCCATCAAGATCTTCAATTCCCTGCAGCAGCTGGAGTCCATGTCTGACCCCATCCCCATAATCCAGGGCATCCTGCAGACAGGGCACGACCTGCGCCCGCTGCGGGACGAGCTCTACTGCCAGCTCATCAAGCAGACCACCAAAGTGCCCCACCCGGGCAGCGTGGGCAACCTGTGCAGCTGGCAGATCCTGACGTGTCTCAGCTGCACCTTCTTGCCCAGCCGGGGGATCCTCAAGTATCTCCGCTTCCATCTGAGGAGGTAGGCGACGGCTGGGCCGTGCGGTCGCGCATGGGCCGCGCCAGGCTGTGGCTCGGAGGAGGACGCCTGGTGTGGTCCTGTGCTCGGGTCCCTTGAACAAGCCACACCAGGCTGCGGCAGGGACCGGGTCCCTTTCAGCGTGGTGTCCTAACGTCCGAGACATAGAGTCCATTTAATTACCGTCACCTGAGTAAATGGAGGGGGCAGGCCTGGGTACCGGGATCCGGATCAAACAGGTAGAGAGATTCTGACGCGGACTCTGATGAACCAGGGGAAAACGGTTTTCATCCCACAGTGTGAGACAGGACTCGGGCAGCGCGGCAGGGGTGAGCTGGCCGCAGAGCTGCTCCCCGCCCAGTGCTGGCTCTCTGGGACTTTTTATTATTATCCTTACTTGAATTTAAACAAAACCTGCACAGAAAGTGGCCCGTGTTTGCTCTGCACCACGTGGGGTCCCCTCGGGGGGGTCGTTTGCCCTCCGAGTGCTGAAAGCAGCCCAGCTCCCAGACGCCGGCCAGCCTCAGTCTAGCAATTAACAGTGAAGTGTTTGTCTCCTAGGATACGGGAACAGTTTCCAGGAACCGAGATGGAAAAATACTCCCTCTTCATTTATGAATCTCTCAAGAAAACCAAATGCAGGGAGTTCGTGCCTTCGCGGGATGAAATCGACGCCCTGATCCACAGGCAGGAAATGACGTCCACGGTGTACTGCCACGGGGGAGGCTCCTGCAAGATCACCATCAACTCCCACACCACGGCCGGGGAGGTGAGGGAGAAGCCCCTGCCTGATGCCCCACTGCCAGGGCACAGAAGTCAGCAGGGCTGATCACAGTTAGGCAGGCTCCCGCATGGCTGTGTTGTGCACAGTGCAGCAGGTGTAACCTACAACCAAACTCATGTATAAAGAGAGAAAAATACGTATCAAACATGAGTAGAAACACAAAAATGAGGCAGGTGCATATCTGGTAAAGAGTGTGTGGCTGACTCAGGGGTGCCCTCCAGGACGTGGGCTGACCGCAGCATCTCCGTGAGAAGGGGTCTCTGTTTGCTGTATGAGTATCTACAGTGATGAGTCAGATGAGCATATTGTCTTTTTTTTCCCCATTTTTAAAATTGAAATTTAGCATTCTAAAACCATGGCCTAAAAGAAGTAGGGGATAATATCCAGAAAAGCTTCCGGCGTGGAAAGGAAAAACATCAGTGGAACCCATTGTTTCTTGGAAGTTGATGAATGTATCAGACAAAAGAGAGGGCTTGAGTTTTTGTGGGCCTCTCCTGCTAGTAGAGGTTTGCAGGAACTTTGTCCGGCATCTGTCTCTACCAGTGGGCAAAATGCTCTGTGTTCTTTTTTTTACAAAGACAAGAGAAACCTGAGCACTTTCCAAAGAGCACTTTGGAAATTCTGGGTGACCACACATGACAGTGTTGGTGGGGGAGCTCCGTGGACCCTCACATGCCAGCGGCTCACTCGGGGCTCCGGTGAAGCCACATTCCAGGACCAGATGCTGGAAGCTGAAGACCTTGGGGTGTATCTTGCAGGTGGTGGAGAAGCTGATCAGAGGCCTGGCCATGGAGGACAGCAGGAACATGTTTGCCTTGTTTGAGTACAACGGAAGCGTCGATAAAGCCATTGAAAGCCGAACCATCGTAGCAGATGTGTTAGCAAAGTTCGAGAAGTAAGTTCCGTCTCCCTGGGATGCCAGCAGATGGAATAAATTAAGAGCAAAGTTGGGGATTGCTTTTGGCTTCAGTTTTCAGCTCTCAGTGTGCATTTGAGTTCCTGTTCTTTTACTTGTGTTGAAGCACATTTAATTTCTCATCTCTCCCTGCTGCCTGTTTTTCTTGATTCCTAGATAAAGCCCCTGTCTCATATAAGGTTCAGCTCACCATTGTTTTTTTACCCCATTTGCTCAGTCCCCTGTTCTACACACTGTCTTGGAATTTCCTGATTGTAGGCCTTTCACTTGTCACTGGCTTCAAAACAGGCCAGCAGACACAGGCAAACTCAAACACTTTTCAGACTGCATTTTATCTCTCTCAGACCTGTAATGTTCGATCTAGGACTTTCTTAACCCTTAAGTAGCACAAAAGGTACTATGGAGGCTGTGTTTATACTGAACAGGAATATTTGTGTCAATTTTTTTAAATATTGTCCTTTATTTGAGGGGTAGTAAAGTATGGATTGAGCATTATGTTGAGCCGGTACTAATTTGGGGCCCGCAGAAAATCCTTGTTCGCACAGTGTAATTAAAGGCTGCCCGTTTGTTGTCTTTTTAAAGTGAGACCAAAATGAAAGCATGATTTTCACTTCTGGCTAAATACAGTTGTTAGGGAATGAGTCATCTAAAGTCAACCCCTTGTGGCACCAAAGGGCCATTTGTCCTTTTGCTTTCTGAACCTCCCTTGCCTTCTGTCTGTAGGCTGGCTGCCACATCAGAGGTGGAGGACCTGCCCTGGAAATTCTACTTCAAACTCTACTGCTTCCTGGATACAGACAATGTGCCGAAAGACAGCGTGGAATTTGCATTTATGTTTGAACAGGTAGAAGGAACTTTCGGAAACAGGTTCCTCTGCAGGGGGGAAGGGGAAGGGGGGAGCAGACAGGAAACCCAGTCACACTCTTCCTAAGTCTGTGGTTGGTCTGGAGGGGCGTGAGGCCTGGCGGTTGCCCAGCATGCCCAGGGCGGCCGCTCCTTCCTGCGTCTCTAGAATAAAGACCATGACGCGTGCTGTGTGAGGTCCTGTGCTAAGATCTGTTCTAGCTGGGAGGAGAGAGACAGTCAGGGATGAAATACGTGTCAGATGCCACCTGTGCTAGGGAGAGATTTTAAGCAGCAGAAGTGGGGGGTGGGTACAGTTGTCTGGGAAGGTGACATTGGAGGGAAATGGTGACAGATTTCAGGTCACGCACCCCTAACACTGCCGCCTGCCTCCTTTAGGCGCACGAAGCGGTTCTCCGTGGCCACTACCCAGCCCCCGAAGAGAACCTGCAGGTTCTCGCTGCCCTGCGGCTCCAGTACCTGCAGGGAGACTACTCGCTGCACGCGTCTGTGCCCCCACTCGAGGACGTCTACTCCCTGCAGAGGCTGAAGGCCCGCATCAGCCAGTCCACCAGAAGCTTCACCCCGTGTGAGCGGCTGGAGAAGAGGCGGACGAGCTTCCTGGAGGGGACGCTGAGGCGCAGCTTCCGGACAGGGTCCGCCGTCCGGCAGAAGGCAGAGGAGGAACAGATGCTGGACATGTGGGTCAAGGAGGAGGTGTCCTCGGCGCGGGCCAATATCATTGACAAATGGAAGAAACTGCAGGGAATGAGCCAGGAGCAGGCCATGGCCAAGTACATGGCCTTGATCAAGGAGTGGCCAGGCTACGGGTCGACGCTCTTCGACGTGGAGGTAGGACTGATGGCTGCGTCTCTGATTGCCTGACCCGAAAGCACACACGAGTGTGGCTGTGGCCGTTTACATGGGGCTGGGGGCCTTTGCTGGCCCCCAGCATGGCTGGGTGGAGCCTCTGCTTTCTCGCCTCCTGTTGTTAGAGCAACTCCCCCCTACACTTCACCATTAACACACCCTCTGATTCACCCGTTTTCCTCCCTTGTAGTAAATGCTTTCTCAGTGTGAGCAGGGAATGGAAAATTAAGGGGTCACCTCTTCTTAAATACCTTATGTTCTTTCTTACAGAAGCTACAGATAGATTAAATCAAAAAGCGCTGATAAAAACCAGCATTTAAAATTAAAAAAAAAAAGTTTAGAATTATGTACATGAAATTAGAAACTTTGGATATAGTTGACCCTTGAACAGTGCGGTTGAAAATCTGTGAATAACTTTTGACTTCCTAAAATGTAACTACGAATAGTCTGCTATTGACTGAAAGCCTGATCAGTAACAGAGTCGATTAACACATATTTTGCATGTTAGATATTACATACATACATACATACTGTATTCTTACACTAAAGCTAGAGAAAAAAATATTGAGAAAATCCTAAGGAAAATACATTATAGCCACTACTGTATTTCAAAAAAAAAAATGCACATGTAAGTGGACCGTGCAGTTCAAACTCATGTTGTCAGGGGTCAGCTAGGATTTTACATTTGTTTTTTTCCCCATGAATATCTGTTTGCAGGTAAGAATTTGTTTCACAAATGCAATTTAGCCATTAGCGGTAACCCATACTGATTCATACACTTTTTTTTTTAAGTATACCATTTATTTGTTTATTGTTGAAGATTTTATTTAGTCACCTATCAGAACAACAGGGGGAGCAATAGGCAGAGGGAGAAGCAGACTCCCCACTGAGCAGGCATCCCAATGCGGAACTCGATTCCAGGACCCTAGGACTGGGACTCTGACCGGAGCTGAAGGCAGACACTGAACAGACTGAGCTGCCCAGGTGCCCCTTAAGTAACCCGTTTACTGAAAGGAAATCCTTCCGGTGCTGTAGATCAAGGCTTGGCAATCTCTGTGCCACTTCTTGGCCATCTCTGTGCCACTTCTTCTACACGATGTACGGGAACGCGGCAATACTCCTTCCTGCATCTGCCCCTGGCTGCTTCCACACTAACGTGGCCACACTGGGGAGCTGTGGCAGAGACCCTGTGGCTCGCAGCACCTAAAATATTGACTCCCTGTCCCTTCACGGGTAAGTTTGCCAGCCCCTGGTCTGGGTAAACTTTCAGTTTTCTACTCACAATCCCATTCAGCATGTTTGGTATCTGATGACTTTTAAGTGAGGCTCTATAAAAATATCGAAGTATTGATTGTGTATTCCAAGATCTCCTCATGGCTTTTCATTGTGCGCTGTGTTTGCTTGCTTGCTTGGTCCAGTGGGGTTTGTCTTCAGGTGTAAATCAGAAGTTTTGTACAACACCTCCTCTTCTCGGTGTCCCTCGTGTACATCCCTCCTGTTCCTACCGGCTTCTCATGCCTGACTCGGGGTTCTTGTTCCCCCCGACTCCAGTCCATGCAGGGAAGCCTGTCACCAAGCCAGTGAGATTCCCTTTAGCTCCAGGCACACAGCAGGTCGCTGCTGCTGCCTCTTGTCTAGAAGCCAGTTTTTCAAGAGTTGCCCAACTGCTCAGCACAGAGTGATTTGGAGAACTTCCCTCTGATCTTAGATTTTGCATTGGAGGAAGAGTGATCTGAAAAAGGATTGCAGGCAGAGCTAGGGATAGGAGACTGGCTCCGGGCTGCTGGGTTTGCTGGGGGAGCCACTGTCGGCTCCCCGCAGAGTAAGGTTATCAACAGCGGGGGTGGGGTGGGGGGTCAAAGCACAACATCAGGATTCACGGAGTGGTTTTCTGAACGCCCAGCATGGGTCTTCCGGTCAGAAACCAGTCAGGCCTCCAAGGAGAGACCACATGTCCTATTTCAGTTGCCCGGGCACAGACTGGGTCTTGGATGCCTACCATGTTCTGCCCAGAATGCTTGACTCAGCCTCTCCCGCGTCCTCGGTTTTTGCTACTTGATGATCTCTCGTCCACAGTGCAAGGAAGGCGGCTTCCCCCAGGACCTGTGGTTGGGCGTCAGTGCCGATGCCGTGTCGGTCTACAAGCGCGGGGAGGGAAGACCACTGGAAGTGTTCCAGTATGAGCACATCCTCTCTTTCGGGGCACCGCTGGCAAACACATACAAAATCGTGGTCGACGAGAGGGAGCTGCTCTTTGAAACCAGTGAGGTAAGAGGCAAGCCAAGGAAATCATTTGTGACCTTGACAAGAGAGAGAAACGATGCCCCATTTCCTGATGCCTTTGAGTAATTTCGACTCTTTTGCTTTAAAATATATGAAAATACAGCATGGCTGTCCCTCCCCAGGTGTAGGTTCCCTGAGGGCCAAAATTGAACCCTCCCATATTTCTTCTGTACCTTTGCAGCCGAGAGATTTCGTTCCATTCTACCGGCGGGTCTTACCCGTGGAGGAAAGGAAATGATGTAGATGTCCAAAATATATATAGTTGGGCGAGGAAGCCTTGTGCCCATCAGCAGATGATGACGGCAAGATTCACAGCTGGAGGGGCCAGGGCCATGACTACCCTGGGCATAGCTAATTCTGGCTCCCAAAATCACCCCCCAAAAAAAGCCTCTAAATGTGTGTGCCATCTGCTCCAAAGCTTAAAATGTCATCCTCGTCATGATAAATGGAGAAGCCTGCTGAGGCCACCACGTAGGACGCTACTAGCACGCAAGGGTGGGAAATGGAAATGAATGACGCACCGGCTCAGCTGTTGGTGTAGTCACGGGGGGGCGTCCCAGAGGCCGGGAGCAGCAGGCTCTCGGAGGCTGTGGGGCAGGAGGCGGACTAGGCTAAGGGGAGGGGAGCAGGGACACGGAGGAGGCAGGACCTTTGGCCGGAGGGTTCCAGGCCCCCCCCCGCTGCCAGGTTTGGGTGACTCCGGTAGAGAGAGTGACGGTGCCAGCCGAGGGGAGGGACGATGAGGTAACAAGGCCGCGGGGACGCCTTGAGAGGGGTGCAGGCCAGCCTGAGGGACAGGCCCGGGGGGAGGCAGTGCCTGCGTCCCAGGAAGGGGCTAGTGTGCGGTCACGGCCAGCCACCACGTCTCGCTCCCAGCCTAGCCTCGCTGTGTCCCGCAGCCGTGTCCTGGGGCAGGCACGACACTGGGGTGAGCCGGGGTTAACTAGCCGGCTCGCGGGCGCGGTTGTTCGCCAGTGTTTTCATCAGGGGGAGTCATCCCAGCCCTCAAGACACCCACAGTGTCCTTGAGTGGCGTTTTTTGTTTTGAATGTGTGAAATCTGCCAAGAGTCCATCAGGCAGAATTGTGGTTTTCGTGGGAAAGAACCACGCGCTGCGACGCACCGTATTCAGAAAAGCCAGGCTTCCCCAGCCCGCCGGCCGCGGGGACGAGGGGCAAACTGCGGGAGGTCCGGCTGGGGAGCGAGCCCGAGCCAAGACTGGCGCGGGGGCCCCGGGGGGAATGACCCGGCGGCCCTCCCCGCGCCCCCGCTGAGCGCGTCCCCTGTGCCTCGGCCGCAGGTGGTGGACGTGGCCAAGCTCATGAAGGCCTACATCAGCATGATCGTGAAGAAGCGCTACAGCACGTCGCGCTCCGTGAGCAGCCAGGGCAGCTCCAGGTGAAGGCGCCAGGGACCCGACGTGTCTTGAGCAGCCGCGCGTGAGACCCTCTGGCCTTGACCGAGCCCGTGCCGCGCAGAGCCCCGGCGGAGCTGCCCCCGCCTTCTGGAAGCCCCCGGCCGGAGGAAGGTGTCTCCGAGGGGCCGTCCGCCCTCTCCACTTCCGTGACCCTGTATTAAGCTGTCAACCGTAGCAGTGGGCCCCGTTTGGAAAGCTTTACTACTCTTAGATGACACATGCCTTAAAAAAGAGAGGACAAACCCCCACCCCGACCCCGGCCCCCACCAAAGCAGCCAGAAGTGCCTTAACGCGTGGACCCAACACTAACTGACCTTAACTGTGCTACTGAAGGGAGCTGCCCCTGCCCCCTCGGGGAGACTCACAGAGCTTGGGGGAGGGGGCGTTCATTCATCAATTCTGCACTAACCTCCCAGCCTGATTTCCCTCCTTGGAGGGAAGGTGAGGGAGCCGGGAGGGGGGACGGAGGGAGCACAAGGGGACAGGATATTTTAGCTGGAGTGCTGCTGGCAGCCTTCTTCGTGGACATAGATTAACTTCTTTGTTTCGTCTTTCAAGTCTCTGAGCTTGCCTGTGCATGCCTGTGTTCATAAACTCATCACTTTAATCACTGTCTCATGAGCATTAAAAGCAAAGGGAAAAAAGGATGTGCAATGGTGTAAACAGTCTGTCTGTATATTTTAATAGTTTAGAGTTCTAGTCTTCAGTCGTTACTTTATGAGGTGGTTTTATTAACAGACCAGAATCCTGGACTTTCCTGTCTTTGCTGTATTTCAGAAACCATGTGTTGACTCCGTTTTGTTTTATTACTTGTAGCAAAGTCTGCACTCTGTGTCTGCTGTGTTATAAACAGATACGCAGCCCATACAGATAATGGTTTTTATAAACCAGTCTGACTCCGATGCTGTTTTTAGAACTATATGAAGGCATTTTGGAGTCTTTAGTTTCTAAAAGATTTAAGTTAAAAAGAAATTTTCTTTGAGGGTGAGTTCGTATTGCTGCAGGTTGTGACCGTATGACCATGGTTGGGTGTGGCGGAAAGAAGTTTCATTCCCCAGGGGTGTGATGCGAGAGCAAATCTTGAAAGGACCGTGACTGACGCTTTAAGAAAATACACTTTATCCCAGATTATAATGGTAGTCCGACAAGGTGCCTGTAAATAAATCAGTGTTTATGACCAGAAGAAAAATAATCTGGTCCTGGACTTTTATTTTTATATGGAAAAGTTGTAAAGACTTAGGCCAACTAAGTCTGCCCACAAAGAAAAAAAAATGCCTTACCTCTCCGGGACAGCCCTGCGAAACTGTTTGCTGACTCAAAGAAGGTCTGATAATAAAAGATATTAGCTATCCTGCAGTGTGTTTTCTTGAGCAGGGGGACCTGAAATACATTGTGGGATCGGGGTTTTCTTGTTGGTTTGGTTTTAATGCTTTTGGTCTCAGTGCCTAAGTTGCGTGTTTCCTAAGTTGACCAACAGGTCTTAGAGCGGACGTGGAGACCCTGGACTGCTCTTCTAGACACACAGCACGACTCCAAGGAAGCGGAGAAGGTAAAAGCAAGGATTCCGTGAAATCCAAAAATCCAAGGTCTGGAAATGCGCATTTATGTCAAACAGTCTTGTAGCCCCAAAACCTGCGTACTCGTGAAATCATGATGCTACAGCCACCTGCGTGCCGCCGTGTTCACTGGGGAGGATCCACAGGTAGGCTGTCCGGCCACTGATTTACCCAGAGAACCAGCTCGGGACATCAACTGGTCCCCTCAGCCAGACCTGCGACAGGAGCAGCACCAGTCCCCCAGATGTCCCTTTCTCTTCCCACCAAAGCCCACCACTGCTTGTGTCCAGAGGGCTGCCCTCCCCCGCCTCCAAGGGGACTGGAAGTACCCTAAAGGTAGCTGAGCAACCGGTGGCCAGAGGTGCTCAGAGGGAAGCTGGCAGAAGGGCCTCTTCCACTGCTCACCTCTCAGGATGCCCTCTATGACTTGCTGTACCCCAGGAGGCCGCCTCTCTCCCCCAGTTACAGAAGAAGCAGCAGGCCAAGTGAGGCGCAGGGCTTCACCTGAGGCGTTACAGCAGCACCAAAGCCAGAACCTCGGTCTCTCTACACAATGGCCTTTATGTGCCCACAACTGTGTTCTCTTTTAATGTTTTATTTAGAAATAATACAGGTTCAGAGGAAGGAGCAATAGTATGTACAAGGAGATCCCCATACCCTTCACCTGGTTTCCCCTACAGTAACATTTTGCAAAACCATAGAACAGCACAAATTGTCTATTGCAATTACGATGTTGCTTCCCCATGTTAGAGTCCGCAGTTTCGAGATCATTGCTTTAAGTATTTCTTGTCTGCTATTTTGAAATAGCTCTTGGATTTCCTTCCCTCCCCGCATTTCCTCATCAACACAGATTGGCTCAGCATCACCTCTCACTTCTCTTGACCACTCAGCATGTTGACGAAAGCCTCTCCAGGTCAGAAACACCGTCTTCCCTTTACACGGGGAGGAGGGAAGGGAAGGAGCCTCGTGCCTGCCCAAAGCAGCAGAGATGGGACTGGGATGGCCGGGAGGTGGCTGGGAGGGCTCCAGGGGAAGGAGTGGTGGGTCTCGAGCTGGTCTTGCAATATGGCGGAGGGGAACAGATTTTTTCCTAGGGGAGGGTCCCGGAAGTGGCAGGAGCACAGGTGTTAGGGCAAAGGTCAGAGTTCACTCTAAGGTTCCCCTGTCCTAGCCTCTTTGGCCTCTGTGCTTCACCACGTCTGGTGCACCCCCTGCCCGTATATGCTGTTGACAAGCCAGACACGTGGAAAAATCTTTATAAAATCTAAACCCAGCAATATCCTTCTGCAAAAAGCTCTCCTCTTTGTTCAACCAAAATGACCTATACCACAGCACCGTGTTCTCCACCCCGCGCCCCTCTAACCTTGTCTCGTGCCACTCTGCCCCACTCAGCAAGATCCTGGCTGTCATTCCGTCCCCATTTTACCAGCACCCAACTTAGGGTGTTCTGCCCAGCAGTGAGAAAACAGACTCCGATGTTTTCCTGGGGAGACCTAGTGTCTGTCCTCAAGAAGACACGAGATGTGATTCCTAGTACCTGGAGCTCTGGCGGGGATGTGCTGATGAATGTTTACCAGTGGCCTCTCTGGGGGCGGGGGAACAGTCCTGCTGTGTAGTAGTGTTGGCTGATTTTCATGGTGCCCGTGTTTCCACCAGGGCTAATTTCGAGCTCCAAGGTGACATCACTGAATGTGGAGTTGGATGGGAAACATGGTTGGCTCCCCAAAGTTTGGTCCTGCACACCACACAGAAAGGACATACCAATAAACAATTTCTGAATAAGAAATTGGTATCCTATTCATAGAAAACGTCTGAAGGAAGTAAAAGAGATTCTTAGAAAGCTTTAAGCACTTGTGTGGGGTAAAGTTACTATGGGAAAAGTAAAGACGTTTGCAAAGTATATAATCTCCTATCTTTAGTTTTCCCAGAGATTTCTTTTCCAAGTAATATCAGTATTACAGTTGATTAAAAGTTTGAGACATTAACAGGATCTCCTACTCTTGAGGCATCCAGACATTTGCTTGGTGGGAATTAGCTGCCAGGTCAGGGTTGTCACCATTGCCTCATGACCTACCACAAAAGAAAATGAGTTATTCCGGTAAATCTGATCTCTTGGGGGAACTGTTCTCCATCATAAGTTTACTTACTGAGTTGACATTGAGGAAATGTAATAGGCCTCTTGATTAGAAATAAGATAGCCCCAATGATCAATATCAACCATGACATAATTTAGTTGACTTTAATTTACTAAATTCTTGCTTGGATTGAAAACACACGCACATTATCTCAGTGGGATTTGCAAATGAAATAGAATTGTCTTAAATTGCTTAGAGCCTAGTTGGGGGTAAAAGAGAGAAATATATGAAATCAGTTCACTGCAATAGAAATAGGAATTGGGCCATCTGCAAATGTGTTGAAGGGGTCCAGAAAACAAGAGGGCAAGGGTGAGAGTTTTCAAAGGTGAATGTGGTAGGGTTGCTAGAGGGGAGTTGGGTGGAGGAGGGGGTCACTGGGTGATGGGCATTAAGGAGGGCACTTGATACAATGAGCACGGGTGTTCTATGCAACTGATGAATCCCTCTTCTCCTTGCCCATCTCTCGGATGTGACCAGTGGTGTTACTTACCACTTGCTCAGAACATATGTTTCAGGCTTAGTGCAAGATGCACCAAGGACACAAGGACGCTGTCACAAGGACGCTAAGGAGTAGGTACTAGCAAACCCATTTTTACATTAAGGATATTAAGATTTAAAAAGCAAATTATTTAACTTGCTCTAATAGCTTTGCTGTGTAACAAGTAACTCCAGAATTCAGTGGCTAAAACAGCCAAGTATTTACTTAGGTCATGATCCTATAGGTGATCTGTTGGAGCTGGGCATCTCATTCACGACTAAGTTCAGCTGTATCCAGGTCAACTTTGTTGATCTTGCCTTGGCTTTCTCATCTGTCTGGAGCCTCAGATGAGACAGCTGAGCTCTGCTCCATGTGATTTCTTGTTCTCCAGTTAACTAGCCTAGGCTGATTCATAGCATTTGGCAAGGTCTCGTAAAAACTAGTAGGTACAGGCAAGGCCTCTCAAGGCTCAGGTTCAAAACTGTCACATTGGTAAGTCCGCCATATTCTACTGGCCAAAGCCAGACCAATGCCAGACCAGAGCCAAGAGGTGGGGGGGGGGGGAAGACTCCATATCTTGATAGAAGTTGCTGCAAAGTGACTCAAGAGGTTGGAGAATTGTGGCCTTTTTTATGATTAACCATGCTTGGCTGAAAAATGACAAAACTACAGTGGACAGAGAATTCAGACCCAAGTTTGAGTGAAACTCTGCTTGTCTCATAAAGCTTTCCTAGAATCCAACCACTTCCTCTGTTTTCCTTTACGCGGCCACACCCCTGGCTTACCACAGCCCCATCACCAGCCTCCTCTGATTGCGCACTCCTAACGCCAGCAGACTCAGATGCCCACCTCTGTCCCTTTCCCAGGTGTCCCCTCAGAATCTATCTTTGCCAGAAGTGATCTTTCTCCCCATTCATCTCTCTTCGTCTCTGACAACCTGGTTTCGATTTTAATCTCTGCAAAGCTGCCTGTGGCAGAGACTTCTACCCATCCCCTAGCGATCTGCCCTTTTCGGTTTTGTCATTTCTTCCCTTTTGCCTTATATCATAGAATTCCCTTCCACCCAAGATTGCGGTGGGTGCTAAGTTACAGAACCCATTCCCCAGCCTCCCCTGCAACTTTGTGTGGTGATTTTAAGAAATGTTACAACTGGGGCGCCGGGGTGGCTCAGTCGGTGAAGCATTGCCTTTGACTCAGGTCATGACCCCAGGGTCTGGGGGTCAAGCCCCAAGTCAGGCTCCCTACTTGGTGGGGAGCCTGATTCTGCCTCTCCCTCTGCTGCTTCCCCTGCTTGTGTGCTCTCTCAGATAAAATCTTTTAAAGTTACCACTTCTTTTTTTTTTTTTTTTTAATTTATTTATTTATTTATTTGAGAGAGAGACAGTGAGAGAGAGCATGAGCAAGGAGAAGGTCAGAGAGTGAAGCAGACTCCCCATGGAGCTGGGAGCCTGATGTGGGACTCGATCCCGGGACTCCGGGATCATGACCTGAGCCGAAGGCAGTCGTCCAACCAACTGAGCCACCCAGGCGTCCCTAAAGTTACCACTTCTTGATAACCCCTCCCATATAAAGGTGAAGTCTCATCCCCATGAACGGGGCCAGTTGTAGTGATTCCACTTCTAAGAAGAAGAATGCGGTGGAGGGGATACCCCCAGAGTTTGTAAAGCCAGGTTCTAGAAGGTGACACCTCTTCACCTGCTCTTCCTCTTGGGGCACACACCTTCGGAGCTCTGAGCTGCCATTGACACAGATCGCACCAGCCCGAAGCCACCGTGCTGAAAGGACTAGGTAAGGAGGCCACGCCGAGCTAGCCAAGCCCCACAGGTTATGTCCCCCAACTGGTTTGTCTTCTCAGCGCCAACACGTGGGTGTGTCTTCAGATCACTCCAGCCACTGGCTTGATGCAAAATCCACCTTCTCCCTCTCCAGACCCATCAAAGCCTTGTTCAGGCATCTTGAGGCCCAGGATCTTGTCATGTAGATTCAGTTCTGGGGTGACTGCGGCTTTTGGGTCTGGTTCCTCAAGGACGGCTCATTAACACGGACTGGAAGAGCTGTGTGCTAGGGAGAGAAGTTTCCTGTCCTCCGGAAGCTAACTGCTGCTGAGAAGGTCATTCACAAAGGGGAAACCCAGAGGGGGACGCAGCTGTCACAAGTCTGTGGCATTTGTGGAAAAAGGAGGCTGACTCAGGAACCCAGGGGGAAGGATTCCCTCTAGTGGAACAGAGTCCCAGCTCAGCTGCATTTCAGAACTGTGTAAAGGACAGACATCAATCATGTGGGCCAGGGGACCGACTGGCTCAAACATATCCACAAATCTCGTCGACAATCCTCCCATGAAAAGGTGGAGCCTGATTCTCCTCCCCTCCGAACAGCTAGATGTGACGGGAGGGCTACCATGGGGCTCCCCAAGCTCGGTCATGCAGGGGACACCAGAGCATCTGCGAGGCTCTCGGGACGTGCTTTTGGAGCCCTGTGGCCACTGTGCCCGAGAGACAGTATGGAGAAGCTAGGTGGAGACAGATGCCAGATGGGTCTCAGCTGGGCCAACCTCCAGCTCTTTGAGTCTTTCCAACGTCAACCACGAGACATCCAAATGGTGAGCCTACAGCTCATTCCAGCCCACAGCCTGCAAAGCGACTCGCTGACACCAAAGGGGACAGAGCTCCTGAGCTTCCCGCCTAGCCAGTGAGCCAGAAAAACCAATAAAAGTATGAGGAATGGATGAGATTTAAACCTGTCACTATTGGGGCATCTCGGTGGCTTAGTCACGGACGCATCTGCCTTCTGTTCAGGGGACAGAGGCCCTCATGGCATCAGGCTCCCTGCTCCACAAGGTCGGCTTCTCCTCCTCCCCCTCCCCCGCCCGTGCTTGCTCTCGCTCATGCACGCTCTCTCTAAACTAAATAAAATCTTTAAGAAGAAGAACCATCACTATTTCCAGGTCATGTGATGAAGCACTTAGTTTAACAACTGATCATGTTGGATTTCCTATTAGAATTATTTGATTAGAATCAAGGTCACTAGATGAAAAGCAAATGCATTTCCATATAGCCAAGCAGTCAAAAAATATGTCCTACAATGTTATCAAAAACATTTAATATCTAAGAGAAAAATATCAAGAAATATGGTGTGCTGTGATGCCAAAGCTCGGGACATCTCCTTTATGCTAGCTACACTTCGAGTTGATACATAAGTTGATCTGCAAAAGCATCTGAAATAAGGTGAAGCAGGAAGCACTAGGATACAAGGATCAGCTAATCATTAAAAACAAAAACATGCTGGCGATACAGGGAAATGGGCTTATGACCCAGTTTATTTCTCATACAGGTGAGGAAGCTAAAAGACTCCTAACTTTCAGTTTCACGGTCCTTTCTCTTAAACGAAGCTGAACTTAAAACATAGAAGAAATCTTCTTCGAAAATAAATATGTCCCTCCACGACAAAGTGAAAGTTCCATTTCTTGGTTAGCGGAGAGCTCCTGCTTGCAAGGTTCATTCTGTATTTTGACCATCTGGCCTTTCTGCTGCTTGGGAGAAACATGAATTTTTTAAAACTAAATTTCTGTGGCCCTTCAACCAGAACATGCTACCTAGAATCACCCATGTGAGAAGCACAGTGACCACAAGCTGATGCCTGCCATTAAGGCCACTTCTCCTTCCGCAGGGTCTGCGCAAATGACTGTCATCCAGGTCTCCGCTTAAATGTCACCTCTCCAGAAAGGCTTTTCCTCACCACCAAATATAAAATAGCTGGTCTTTGCTGCATCACCATGTTCTAAGCAGCACTCAATAGTATTTCTTGTCTAGTTTCTATTGAGGTCCTCCTCAATTAGGAGGTAATCTCAGGGGCATCTGGGTGGCTCAGTCAGTTAAACATCTGACTCTTGATTTCAGCTCAGATCATGATCTCAGGGTCATAAGATCAAGTCCCACGTCAGGCTCCATGCTGAGCGTGGAGCCTGCTTGGGATTCTCTCTGTCTGCCCCTCCCCCCACTCGTGTAATAAACGAACAAATAAATAACATAAAATCTAAAAAAAACTAGACTCTGTGAGAACAGATCTTTTTGTATTTGTCACTCTTAACCAGACCATGTCTGAATATGGTGGATACACAGTAATTCTTTCTTTTTTAAAGATTTATTTTAGAGAACATGTGTAAGTGCAGGGAGGGGTAGAGGTTAGAGGGGGGGTCCTCAAGCAGACTCCCCACAGAGCACGGAGCCCGATGGCAAGACTGGATCCCAGGACCCTGAGATCAGGACCTGAACTAAAACCAAGAGTCAGATGCTTAATCGACTGAGCCACCGGACGCCCCTCAGCAATTAATTCTTAATCAGGTGGAAGCATATAAATTGTAACTTTCAATTTGGGGGCCACCCCAGGCGAGAATCCCCAGAGACGAGAGCCCAGGGCAGAGGTTAACCGCCAGAGCTGTGGCAAGTGCAACGCCAGGGCAGAGAGGATAGGGAACGAGGCAGAGAAGGATGGGAAGCGACACAAAATCACATACTGCCACGCGGGCCATGGCTTCCTGTGAGCCACCAGGAGACCCTGCAGCTGCTCAGCAGGTGTGTGGCCACGAGGGATGTCTCTGCACAGGTTGTAGAGGGAAATCCTGCCTCAGAGCAGCCCTCCAAGAGAAGGAAGAAAAGGCATTTCCTGGGTTGGTCCTGTCTCCTGTTGCCCCATGTGGGGAGTCCATCCCCTCCCATTTCCCTGTCATCTGGCGCCTTTCAAAGCCACGGGGAAGCCATACCCCACACTGTGGCAGGCTGAAAGATGACCACACCCTAATCGCCAGGACCTGTGTTACTTTGTATGGCAAAAGAAACTCTGCAGATTTGATTACACAGATTTTTGAGATTCTCCCTGTGGGTCCAGTGTAATCATAAGTCCTTGTAAGAGGGAGGCATGAGATCGATCAGAGTCAGTGGGAGAAGATGTGACAGAAGTCAGAGGTCGCAGTGGTCGCAGTGCAGTGAGAAGGGGCCATCGGCCAAGGCATGCAGACCAACTCCAGGAGCCAGGAGACGCATGGACTGGATTCTCCCTTGGAACCTTCCAGAGCAACCAGCCCTGCTGATGCCTTGGTCTTAGCCCTGTGAGTCTCACTTCAGACTGCTGACCTCCTGAACTGTAAGAAAATAAACTTACATTGTTGTAAACTACTGAGTTAGTGGTAACTTGTTACAGCAGCAACAGGAAATGGATACACACACAAACAGATAGACAAGGGGAACATTTCCTTAAACTCTGTAGCGGGAGGGTGGGGAGACAGCCCCCACCCAAGATGAGTAAGGCCAGAGAACCTGAGGTACATAAGATGTACCCAATACAAGGACCTCTATGACTACTTATATTAAGAAGCTAAGGACTGAGAAAACGTGTTGATTGTATTAACATTGTCTTTTATTATACTTTATTCTCAGTTGTGAATAACTACCCAGCTCTGAAAAACATCCCTGTGCCTCACAGATGACTTTTTTTTTAATTTTATTTATTTATTTGAGAGAGACAGAGAGCACACAAATGGTGGCGAGGGGCAGAGGGAGAGGGAGAAGCAGGCTCCCCGCTGAGCATGAAGCCCAATGCAGGGCTCGATCCCAGGACCCTCAGATCATGACCTGAGCCAAAGGCAGATGCTTAACCAACTGAGCCACCCAAGCATCCCCCGGATGACTTTTATATATGCCACATAACCTATACTCCAAATCAGACCGCCACACAGCTTCAAATCTGGTAAAAATCCATTCATACAGAAGCTATTTTATATAGATTTGATATAAATCTATATAAATAGATTTATATCAAATAGAGAGCACAGCGGGTATTAGGGTAAAAGCTGCCTTAGCAAATACCTACATTTCAAATTACCTACCATTATTTTATTTTATTTTTTTAGAGAGAGAACATGCATGAGTGGTGGGGAGGGGCAGAGGGAGAGAGAGCCTCTCAAGCAGGCGCCACGCTCAGCACAGCCCAGCACAGGACTCAGGCTCACGACCTTGAGATCATGACTGGAGACGGAATCTAGAGTCAGACACTTAACCGACTGAGCCTCAATTGCTCCTCAATTACCCACCATTATCAAAGATGACTTTTCGCTTCGTGGTGGGTGTAACGTTAGCAGGGTGCTGGATCCGCTCCTATGGGTATCCTGACAGAGGCTCTGCCTTCTTCCACATTTATCTTCCAAGGTCGCCGTAAGCCCAAACAAAGTGGCAGACAGGGAGCAGCTGACTGGATAGAATGTTCACCTTTTAATCTCCTCAGCTGGAAGTGATGTCCCATGGCGTCACTTCTATGGGAGGGGGAGGTGCTGGGAAATGCAGCTCCAGGCTGGACAACTACCTTTTCGGTTACACTCCGCACTATGGAAGAGGAGAATGAAACTCTAGTGGACCGCTGGCTGTCCCTTGGCCAAGAAGTATTCATGTGGACTCTTTCCCCCCAACATGGAAGACTCTCCTCCTAGTCAAAAAAAGAATATTCAAGGGAATTAACTCAAAACCATGTTAGTTACTGCACTTCTGAGGGCAAACCAGATGAGTAGCCAACAAGAGATGGAGCAATCTGTACAACTGGAAGAGGTCAAGGATCAATGACCAGGAGACTGAGGGCTCACCACCCCCAAGTCCTTGCCTGGTGTCCAAGTCCACTGGTTGAAGGCAAGACTGTGTCTCCAGCCCCCGGCAACACCACACAAGTATACGTGGCTCTGATCTCCTAGTCCTTCACCAAAGGGTAACTGAACTCTGAGAAATACCCAAGCATTCTGATGACTGTTGAACAGGGTCTTAGTAGACCTTAACACCTAGGGACACTAATCATCATCAGGGCCCTCTTTTAGGGTCCAGGAATATTGGGGCTAGGTCATAAATGGACGCCTGGTCCAGATCAACTCACAATGGGTCCACGAGGTCTGTAGCCCCGTCTGGAGGTCATTTTCCTAGACCGCAAATATATACTGGAACTAGACACACTTGGTAGTTGAACAACCTCACCTTGGTTCCTTGGCTTAGGGTAAGAATACCGTAGTGTAGACATCGAGGAGAATGCTCTGAAATGAATCCCCTCAATAAAAAAGATAGTGAATTAAAACTGATATGACATCCCGGGAGGAATGGCAAGTGTCACTCCTGTGTCGGCAAAGTCAACCAAGTAGTCAGTCCCAGCTGCAGCTGCCATGCCAGATCCAATCTTTTTACTGGTTCAGAAGAGTTTGGTCTCAGCGCATGCTCTATACCACATCACATTCATTCCTCCTTGGAATCCTATTTTTTTTCCATTAATTTCAAGTAAACGTAAATTAGAATGTTCAATTTTGTCTGAAGATGTACGGGATATGTAGGATGAGATTTATTTCTCCAAAGAGAGTTACATAATTAAAGCTTAATAAATATTACCTATAACAATAGGGCTGTCTGGGTGGCTCAGTTGGTTAAGTGTCTGACTCTTGATTTCGGCATAAGTCATGACCTCAGGGTCCTGAGATCGAGCCCCACGTTGGGCTCCCCATTCAGCTGGGAGTCTGCTTCTTGTCCCCTCCTCTCCTTCTGTCCCTCCTCCTGCCCCTGCTCATGCTCATGTTCACATGCATGCGAGTTCTCTCTCTCTCAAATAAATAAATAAATCTTACATAAATATTACCTATAATAATAAATTATTCATTTAGTACTTATTTGGCAAACTCAGTAACTCGGAACACGGCCAAGCATCTGTAAAGAAGCAATACGTGGCTTCGTGTGAGTAAGTAGCAATGGCTAAGTCCATGCGAGGTTTGTGGACTCTGCTTCTGCTTGAAGATGCTCTGAGGAGCTTCCCTTCCCTTTCACCGCCGAGACAGGTGCCTTCCTCTCCCCCACCCCCAGCCTGTGCTCTCTGCAGCTCACAATCCGTCATCTGCAAACCGCCCATCATCACCGTCTCTTCTTTACGTTCCACCGCCCAGCTCTAACTCAGGGCTGGAGTGTCCCCTGCAACCCTCTCAAGGGAGGACTGTTTGGTCCCCAGCCCGGACCACTGGACCTACTACGCAGTAACTCTGACCTTGGTACTGGTCTCGAAATGGTCTGGAAAGACCATTTCTCTTCCTTCCTTGATGACATCCTCAGGACCTTTAGGGCAATGCTATCGGACCGTACCATCCACACTCCCTCCTCCTCCAAGTATCCGACTGATTTTCTCAGCACCATTATTCTGCAGACTTCCTCCACATAAACAATCCATCCAGGGCCCTGGCTTCTTGCTTCTTTGACCTCATGTTCTCTTCCCCTTCTATACTCTAGCCTCCACTGACTCCTTTCTACCTCTTTTCAGCATTCTCCTGCTAGGAGCACTTACTTCTCCAATGGTTACCTCACTGGGGCCTCCCACCCATGAGGCCACCATTTCTTTCAACACTGTCACTACACTCGTGCCTTCACTCTCCTTCCTTCCCAGACTAGAATCTCTGGTCCATCACTCAAATCATTCACTTACAGACACCCTCATATCTTCCTCTTCTCCACCTGTCCTGAAAAACCTCATCCACAATAACCCCGATTCTCCTAGTCTGTATTTGAGCAGCTGAATGTTGCTGGAGAAACTTCCAAACATGCTGACTCTCACTTTAAGCTTCGGAGGCTCTTTCAGAGGCCAGCCTGTCACATCCTCCCTTCCCTGGAGAACTGTCTCCCATGTTCCAAGGCCACTATCTCAAAATTCCTCTCTTTTTAAACTTCCTATCACTATTCTTCCCATCCCCCAACTTCTTTTTTTTTTAAGATTTTTTTTTATTTATTCATTTGACAGAGAGAGATTACAAGTAGGCAG
The DNA here is from genome assembly GCF_020171115.1 of Neogale vison. Classification (NCBI taxonomy): domain Eukaryota; kingdom Metazoa; phylum Chordata; class Mammalia; order Carnivora; family Mustelidae; genus Neogale; species Neogale vison. The sequence goes on from NC_058091.1 coordinate 303,801,389, forward strand.
AGAGGCAGGAAGAGAGAGAGAGGAGGAAGCAGGCTCCCGACGCGGGACTCGATCCCAGGACCTTGAGATCACGACCCGAGCCGAAGGCAGCGGCCTAACCCACTGAGCCACCCAGGTGCCCCATCCCCCAACTTCTTATTTCATTGTGAAAACCCAAGGAGAAGCAGAAAACACTGCAGCTTCTACCATATCTTCCAATTTATCCCATGGATTCCTTTGGTTTTTGTGTCATTTAGATGCTGACCTTCTCTCCCCTGCTCATGGTTTTTATATCCAGTTTCCTACTTGTCTGCACATGGACCTGTATTAGGCATATAAAGGACAGTATGTCCAAGAAAGGAGTCCTCTCCCTAGAGAGAATTTTCTCTCGCAAAAGCTTCCCTATCTCTACAGGGGTTAGATGTCATCTATAATTCTTCTCTGTCCCAACAGCTTACATCTGATCAATTAGCAATCCCTGTGGGCTGGACGTCCCAGATGTATTCCAAATCCAATCATTTCTCACCAAGTCCACCGCCATCAATATCTCTGTGACAAGGGCAGTAATCGCTGATAGATCTCCTAGCTTCACGCTTGTCTCTTCAGTGACCGATCTTTACGAGATGAAAACCAAATAAAATTTCACACAACATCTTCATTGATTTTCTACCACCTTTTAGAACAAAATCTCAACCATGCATGGTCTGCTGGGCCCTTCGTGATGCCTCACTGCCTTCCTCTTCTCTCTCATCTGATCTCCCTCACTCCGCTCTTCTCATCTTAGCCTTCTTGTACCGTGGGTGGGTCCAGCTAGTTCTGGTTTCATGGTCCTCACAAGCACATGCCATCCCCTTTGTCTGGCATGCCCTTGCCTCCAGAAGTCCACATGACTGGCGGCCTTCCTTCATTTAAGTCTTCTCAAAAGTCACTCTCACCTCCCCGTCTCTTGCAAAGCACTTCCCCTTTTCATTCTGTTCCCTTTTTCTTTGCTGTGCCCTGTGTTAGATTATTATGTTAATGGTCTTCATGCTCTTGTGCTGTTGCCTCTTCTGTGACTCTGGGCTTAGCCATGTGACTTGCAAAATGTGATCCAAGCAGAGGCTTGCTAAGGGTTTGCACGTTAAGGGATGCCTTCATGGAACTCCAGCGGCCAAGTGAATTAGTGTGAAGCCTGCTTGCCCAAGAGGCCACATGGAGGACAACTGAGACACATCTGCTGACAGCTCCAGCCAATGGCCATCCAGCAAATGCACTAAGTGAAGCCAGCAACGCCATGTGGATCTGAGACATGCGGTTCCAGCTGATCTTTCCTCAACTGCCCGTCCATGGAACATGAGCAGATCAAAGTTGTTTTAGGCCAGCAAGCTTGGGGATGGTTTCTTATCTACAGCAGGCAATGATACATATCCTAACCTAGAATGTTATGTATATAAGCCTATTTGCTCACTGTCTGCCAAGCCTTCCAAAATGTAAGCTCTATGATAGGAACATTACCTTGAGTACACTGTGGTCCTCCAGCCTAGCACAGTCTAGCCACAGAGACACACAGAGGACAGGTGTTGAATGAGCAGACTCTTGAGGAGGAGCCGCATCTGGTCCTCTGGCTTCCACTAACATCTCCAAATATGGCCCATGAGAAAGACCTGTCTCCTTGGGGCACCTGGCTGGCTCCGCTGGTAGAGCATATGACTCTTGATCTCAGGGTTGTAAGTTCAAACCCTACACTGGGTATAGAGATTATTAAAAATAACATCTTTAAAAAAAAAAAAGATTGATCTCCTGTCTTCAAATTGACCACTAGACCTCACCAATGGAAATTCAGCATCTTCTAAATTCATGGAGGGTTTTTCCTTTCCAAATTTGTCCCCAGCTTTTCCCTTCTATTTCATAATTTAGTAATGGCACATAATTTAGTGATGAAAATTTTAGTGTCAACTTGGCTAGGGCATGGTTTCCATTTATTTATTTATTTGTCAAACACCTGTCTAGATGTTGCTGTAAAGTTATTTTTTAGATGTGATTCACATTTAATCAGTAGACTGAGAAAAGCACATTACTCTCCATAATATGGGTGAGCCTCACCCAATCAGTTGAAGGGTTTAACAGAAAAGACCAAAGTCCCTTGAGCAGAAAAAAATTCTGTCTCCAGACTGTCTTCAGACTCCAGACTACAACATAAACTCCTGTCAGAATTTCCAGCCTCAAGCCTACCAGGAAGGTTTGGGACTTGCCTGTACACACAACTGTGGGAGCCAATTCTTTAAATCCCTCCTCCTCATCTACACAACACACACGCGCGCCTACACACACACACACACACACACACACACACACATCATTGGTTCTATTTCTCTGGAGAACCCTTATACTGGGCTTATCTTTGACAATCTCTTCTCCCTCATTTCCCAACAACCATTTGGTCACCTAAGCCTGACTGGTACAGTGTATGGAATGCCTCCTGTGGCTACCCTATCTCTGCCCCCATGTCCCTTGTCTTGGTTTAGACTCTCAGCACCTCTCACCCAGACTATTATAAAAGCCTGCTAACTAGTCTATCTGCCTCATCTCCTTCCCATCAGCATGCTGTTTGCCTGCCAGAGTTACCTGTCTGAGAATCTCATCACGACATCACCTCCAGAGCCTCCAATCACCTACAGAACACGGTGCAAACTCCTCAATGTAACACGAAAGCTTTTTATCAACAAGCTCAAGTTCTGTTCCCAGCTCCGTATCTCTCACTCATCTCTAAAGCCACTAAATTCCAGTTATATTTAGCACCTGTGGATCCTCAAACGTGTATTGTTCATATTTTCATGCTTTTGCACATTTTAAGATTTCTTTTCATTTAGGGGGAGAGGGAGAGAGAATGTGTGTGTGTGTGTGTGTGAAGGGGCAGAGGGAGAAGGAGAGAGAGCATCTTAAGCAGGCCCCCTGTTGAGTGGAGCTCGATCTCCTGGGGCTTGTAAGATCTTGTGGGGCTTGATCTCATGACCCTGAGATCATGACCGGAGCTGAAAGCAAGAATTAGATGCTTAACTGACTGAACCACCCAGGCGCCCTGTATTTGCGCACCGAATTCTATCTACTTGGAATGCCTACCAATTTGTTTTGAAAACATTCCAACCTGCTAAGTTCTAACTTAGATATACTGTTTGTCCTTAAGCTGTCCCTGGATGCTTGTCATAATATTCAGACAATGATAATGATTTTTTCATTAGTCTTATTGTCTTGAAATTAATGTATGTGTTTGTATTTCTCAAAGACAAGAAGGCCTTCGATGGGAGGGACTGTATAATAATGGACACTATCGATAGTAATAGTAACAATAATAATTAGAATTCTTGTCCTGGTCTTCTGTTTAGTTCATAAGAGCCACTCAAAAGATGTTTGCTGCGTCGATTTTTGTGTGTTAGATTTTAAGCCCTTTGAAGGCAGAAACCGTATTGTTCATCTATTATTCTTGGTGCTTCTCATAGGATCCTGTACACAGTACAAGGACCAAGTACACAGTACTGTGTACATAGTATACAGACTTAGTACCTAGTACATAGGCTTTTGTGCAATATGAAACTGAATTAAAGAAAAGCTTCAGTTCTCTGAAGACAACAAATACTTCATTTCCTGTTGCTACACTATGTCCCTCATCCCTGGATTCCCGCACTTGGGCTCATCACAGAGATTTTAAGTCAAGCAAGACTTTGTGGAAAGGAGAAATCACTGAAGGTCACAGTCTTGGGGAAAAAGAAAGAGAAGGGGACTGTCCTTTTTAAAAATAACTATAAGAACTTTCTCCATTTCTTGTTTTCTCGGTCTTCTAAAAAAACATTTTTTTTCTTTTGACAATTTTCAAAGCCACAAGTTGAAAGAGCAGTATGACCAACAGCCGGATCCCCTCACACAGACTCACCAACATCTTGCCACACCTGTTTCCCCCTCTCTCTATATATATACACACAACACTTCCTTTTGCTGAGACCAAATGGCTGCTGTCATGGTATGTCACCCTAAACACTGCACGTGGCATCGCTCAGAAGGAAGACCTCTTACATCGTCCTAACACCAATATCATAGCTAAGAAGAACAGTATTAATTCAACCAATCATCTAGCATAGACTCTGGACTCAAATTACCCTAATTTTCCCTCCAAATGTCCTTGATAGTGTTTTGTTTTGTTTTGACCCAGAATCCCATCAAATTTCACACATTGCTTTGGCTGTTAATATCTCTCCTCCTCAAAGTGTTCCTGTCTTTTTTTTTTTTTTTTAAGATTTTCTTTCTTTATTTGACAGACAGAGATCACAAGTAGGCAGAGAGGCAGGCAGAGAGAGAGGAGGAAGCAGGCTGCCCGCTGAGCAGAGAGCCCGATGCAGGGCTTGATCCCAGGACCCTGGGATCATGACCAGAGCTGAAGGCAGAGGCTTTAACCCACTGAGCCACCCAGGTGCCCCTCCTGTCTTCTTGATATCAAACACTTGAAGATCCAGGGCAACTGACCTATAGAATGTAAGATACAGTTTTGTTAGGATTTGATTTGGGCCAAATTTTTCCAGCAAGTTCTGTTGTGTTCCTCCCACAGCATCAGGCCAGGGGACCCATAATGTCAAACGGTCCCACTCCTGGAGATGCCAAGTGTGAGGAGATGCCGATATGGTGTGATCTCTCCAAGGCAAAGACATACTTTATAATTAATAACTAAACTGTAGATCATGTATGTACTTCTCCCTTAGTTTTTCCCCGTGGGTTGCTTGAACCACTGATTGAGAGTTAACAAAATGGTACTTAACTAGATCTAGAGTCTATACTTATTAACTCATCTCTTACAAAGCAGAGCTTCCCACCCACCCCTTTTGAGTATCATTACAGAGTCATGAATTTTTTTTTCACTCAATATAATCATTTAGCAGGATTTATTTTTTTGATCCTCAAAGTTTCCCAGATTTGGTAAGAGGGATCCCATTCAAAGCAGCCTTCTGTGTCCTTTTGACATAGGTTTTTAAATAGTCTTTGAATACGTCTTGCTTTCTGGCACACAGTAGTTCATAACTCAGACCTAGTATCAGCCCATTCTCTGAGGAGCCTCAGCTCTTTTCTGACAGGAAGTACAAAACAACACCTAGTCTGTAAGTGAGCTCACTGCCATGGAGTGTCATGGATTCTAGGCTCTTTCTGTGGAATAGCTAGAAAATCACATCATCAACTCATATTTATCGATAGATCCAATTCAGGTCTTCCCCTTCTCTGTTCTTTGGCTTTCACTGAAAAGCCTCATTAGTTTCTAATACGAGTAACACAGCTCTAGGCGATCTAGATTTGAAAGAGAAAGGGGGACAAGGCTGCTCTGGTCCAGACAGGCACCAAGTGATGGAGCTTGAGCAGGCGTGGCAGCCCTGCGACCGGAGAACGAGGTATATGGACATGGGAGCCTTTAAGAGGAAGCGTTCTCAGCGACTGTTGAAAGACTGGAGATGGATGGGGAGTCCATACAATTATTCAGCCAAATCAAGACACTTTTTGAGAAAGAAAGCAAAGTGATATTAATAACCTTGCTAGTCAGCAGGCATAAACCAGCCTGGTCGTGAGCTAACCTGACATATGGTTATTTCAACAGAGGGAATAAAGGAAAAGACCAGAATCAAAACTTACTCTAGGATTTCCTGTCTTGGGGGCTGTGGGTTACTGCAGTTAACAAGGCATTTGTAAATGCTATTTCCAGTTCCAGGGTGGTGGTAGGTGGGTAGGTAGGTTCCCGTCTTTGTGAGCTCTACTTGTCCTTCCCAACAAGGCTTATGAGGAATCAGACACAGTGAAGGTACAGGCTTAAGTTACAAGGCGTGGGACCAGGGTGCTCTCTGGAACCCACTGGGGTGGACATTACTTGTTTTTGTTTTTAATTTGAGAGACAGAGAGCAAGACAGCACAAGCTGGGGGAAGCAGCAGAGGGAGAAGCAGACTCCCCTCTGAACAGAAAGCCCGACATGGGCTCAGTTCCAGGACCCTGGGATCATGAGCTAAAGACAGATGCTTAACTGACTGAGCCACCCAGGCACCGCTGGGGTGAACATTCCTGGAAAAAGAGCCTCTCCCCTCCAATTCTGTCACCTTTCTTCCTTTTAGGGCAAGACCAAGAACCACCTCATCCATGGGAGAGCAAACGGTCTATAGGTACATTGGATGCTAGCAGGAACAGAGGTTCTTTGAGAAATCCAGCTGCCCAGCACCAGGGGAATTTGAGGGTCCAGAGGAAGCTGGCTTTGGAAGCAGAGGCCAGTGAGTCTGTGGGACCCTGAGTTGACATGTATCTTTTCCCTGGAGAAAGGAGAAAGGCCTTTGATTCCAGCCAGACCCTTGTCCAGGCAATTCAGAGTATGCCTCCAAGCTATTTTGGGGGTAGTTCTGGTTTAGGGCAAGGGAAGGGGGCAGAAGAGTGCAAATGGGGTACGGAGAAACCATCAAGTTTCAATGAACTGGCCTGCAAGCAAATATACTAAACTCCGAACTGTATTGAATATAATCTTAGACTCCTTTGATGGTTCAGAAAGCACATGAGTCTTGTAAAGCTTCAGGGTCCCCAGAAACACCCCTGGCTGTGCAGTAAATGCCCAGCTGTGTCCACTCCTCCATGGTCTAAAGATACAGGTGACACGGCCCTCCTGTGTGTTCTCAGAGCTGCCTGGGCCACTGTCCCAGCCTCCAGGTTTTGTGCCCAATTTCTAATGAACTAAAATTAGTAACAGGTGACAAGCCAAAAACACATTTTGAAGGGATGTCTGTAAGATGTGACTCTCCTAGCTCTTTCATTACATTCCACGAATCTAATTTTAGCTTAGAGAATTCCCCTGGGGACTGCAGGCCTGGTTTGCAGACCTGGGTTTAAAGTCAATCACTCCTCAGGTTTGCTTTGATAATGGACCTTGAGTTGGTGTGCTGGGACCTCAGGGGACTGGGGTTTTGAGTCTACCATTTTCTTGGTAAGAACAACAGAAAGAGACCCACGACCTTCCAGAACTCTCCATCGTTCACAGGACTTCCCATAAACTTGGAGAACTGGTCCTCAAAACTCCCCTCCATCTGATCCGTTTATCCAAAAGTCTCAACATATCCTCTGTCCCACGCAGGTGACCCGCTCTGGCGGGTGCCTCTGAACTCCTCTTGGACTTTATTTTCCTGCTGATCATTCCCTCTGCCTGGCTCTACCTCTTGGTCAGGACCCCTGCTGCTCCCTGAGCTACAGACGTCTGTAGCTGGTGCCCTACCTGGCCCAGATGAACAACCTCCTCTTTTTCCTCCTCCTCCTCTGCTCCTCACCTTAGTGAATGATAAGGAAGAAGTTTCTTCCAGTGGTTCTGCCAGGATTTCTTTAACCCACTGTCCGGAGACTGCTTTTTAAAACACAAACCAAGGGAAGGAGGAGCAAGATGGTGGAAGGGTAGGAGACCTAAATATCACCGGGTCCAGAAGTTCAACTAGACAGCTATCAACCCCTTCTGAACACCTGCAAACTCGGCAGGAGACAGAAGAGCAGCAATTCTAGGAAAAGAAAAGCGACCACTTTCTGGAAGGTAGAATGTGCAGAGACGTGAATCTAAGGTGAAGGGAAGATAGAACTGGGGGGCAGGGGGCTCCTGGCAAGATGTGGAGCAGCAGAGCACAAAATTGGAACTTTTACAAGTCTGCTCCACTGAGGGACGTCGCTCCAGAGGCTAAGCGGGGGATCGAGCCCTCATGGGGACAATGTGGTCTCAGGACCCATGGGGTCACAAGAAGACCGGGGTGTCTGAGTGTGGCAGAGCTCCCAAGTATCAGAGAGGGGAGACTGGCTGCAGAGATAGAGCCGAGGAGGGGGGGGGGGTCTCAGCTCGGGCTTACCTTAAACTATGATCCAAGGCACAGTAGGGCCACTGCTTTTAGGGTCGGGACCCCACAAGTGGCTGGTCCGGAGAGACCCCTTCCTTCCTCCTCCAGGAGGAGTGGCATGGGTGTGTACTGCAGGAATCTGCTGAGATTGGAGACTCCAGATGGGCCCATGTGCCAGAGATAGAAACATTTGGTCACAGGCGGGGGGAGCATGGCCAGAGACCAGGGAGATGGGAGTGACTGACTGCTTTTCTCTGAGGGTGCACTGAGGATAGGGGCCTTGAGCTCTCGGCTCCTCCAGGCCAGACACTGGGAGGCCGCCATCTTCATTCCCGTCCTCCAAAGCTCTACAGAAAGCATTCAGGGAACAAAAGTTACCAAGAGTGAACCTGAGCAGCTTACTTAGCCCAGTCCCTGGCAAGGGAGGTACAATTCCAACTCATGCAAAGACATTTGTGAATCACTACAACAGCACCCCCCCCCCAGAAAATCAGCAAGAACATCCAGCCAAGACCAAGTTTACCAATCAATAAGAACTGTGGAACTCCAGAGATAGAGGAAAGCAACACATAGAATTCAAGGGTCTTTCCCCACAATTCTTGGCCTTCCAAAGTTAAATTAAAAAAAAAATTTTTTTCTTACTCTATTTTTAAAATTTTTCCTGTGATCAATGTGATACATTAATAAAAGAAAGTACAATAGCCATATGATTCTCTCAATAGATGCTAAAAAAGCATTTGACAAAGTACAGCATCCTTTCTTGATCAAAACTCTTCACAGTGTGGGAATAGAGGGCACATACCTCAATATCATCAAAACCATCTATGGTCAATTAATCTTTGAGAAAGTAGGAAAGAATGTCCAATGGAAAAAGACAGTCTCTTCAACAAATGGTATTGGGAAAATTGGACAGCCATATGCAGAAGAATGAAACTGGACGGTTTCCCTATACCAATAGACTCAAAATGGATGAAAGACCTCAATGTGAAACAGGAATCCATCAAAATCCTTGAGGAGAACACAGGCAGCAACCTCTTTGACCTCAGCCACAGCAACTTCTTCCTAGAAACATCACCAAAGGCAAGGGAAGCAAGGGCAAAAATGAACTATTAGGACTTCCTCAAGGTAAAATGCTTTTACACAGTTAAGGAAACAGTCAACAAAACCAAAAGACAACTGAAAGAATGAAAGAAGACATTTGCAAATGACATAACAGATAAAGAGTTAGTATCTAAAACCTATAAAGAACTTATAAAACTCAATTTCCAAAGAACAAATAATCCAATCAAGAAATAGGCAGAAGACATGAACGGACATTTCTGCAAAGAAGACATCCAAATGGCCAACAGACACATGAAAAATTGCTCCACATCACTGGGCATCAGGGAAATACCAGTTAAAACCACAGTGAGATACCACCTCACACCAGTCAGAATGGCTAAAATTAACTGGTCAGGAAACAGCAGGTGTTGGCAAGGATGCGGAGAAAGGGGAATTCTCCTACACTGTTGGTGGGAATGCAAGCTGGTGCAGCTACTCTGGAAAACATCATGGAGGTTCCTCAAAAAGCTGAAAATAGAGCTGCCCTATGACCCAGCAATTGCAGTACAGGGTATTTACCCTAAAGATATAAATGTAGTGATCCTAAGGGGCACAGCACCCGAATGTTTATAACAGCAATGTCCACAATAGCCAAGCGATGGGAAGAACCTAGATGCCCATCAACAGATGAATGGATAAAGATGTGATGTGTATATATACAATGGAACACTATGTAGACATCACAAAAACCAAAATCTTGACATTTGCAACAATGTGGATAGAACTAAAATTAGCATAATACTAAAACTAGTATTATGCTAAGCAAAATAAGTCAATCAGAAAAAGACAATTATCATATGATCTCATTGATATAATTTGAGAAGCAGGGTGGGGGTCTGTGGGGGGCAGGGAGGGAAAAAATAAAACAAGATGGGACCAGGGAGGGAGACAAGCCATGAGAGACTCTTAATCTCAGGAAACAAACTGAGGGTTGCTGGAGGGGTGGAAGGGAGGGAGGGGGTGGCTGGGTGATGGACACTAGCAGGGTATGCGCTATGGTGAGTGCTGTGAAGTGTGTAAGCCTGATGATTCACGGACCTGTACCCCTGAAGCAAATAATATATTATATGTTAATAAAGAAATAAAAATAAATAAAACTCCTTCACCTGATCACCTTCTTCAGGTTCCCTTGCCCATGACATAGAGTTAGGAGGGAAATAAGCAGCCTTGTTTGTCTTACTGTAAGCCCACAACCAGCCTTTAATGAATGTTTAATGATCAATAAATGAAGAAACAAGGAATGCATGATACAAAATTGCAACGAGGTAGAATCAGGACCACAGCGGGCGGGGGAGGGGGGTGGGGTGGGGATACAAGAAGAGGTTGCACAACAGTTGGCCCAAAGGAGAGATACCCAATTCATTCTACAAGTTGGGCCTTGGAAACTGGGTCTGAGCTTCTTTTCCATTTCCTGCATGATGCTATTGTGGTGTGATGTTCCCGTTTATCTGGGCTTAGAGATAACGATCTAGTTCTCTTGGCTCAGTAGTAAGGAAATGCAAGAAAATTAGAAATAAGGGATAGAGGATATGGTGAGAATGAGAAGATAAAATGGCTTCGACAAAATTATCAGCACTAAAACATCAACGTGCGGGACTAATAATCGAACGTGTGTACAGGGCTCTCTCATGTGGGAGTCACGGACCTACTGTAGGCTTCTAATAGAAAAGGTTTTAAGGAAAATAAAAACACTACTGGGCACTTCCATCTCATTCTAAAGCTTAGCTCAATGTTGTCTATGTGGCCTTCTGGAGTGAGATTTAATTATTTACCATTTTTCTCTCCTATTACAAGCTTACTAGCTACTGTTGGAGGAGAAAGGTGAGTGGACTCACATAGCTATGGGTAGGGATAAAAGACAAGAGATAATCTCTCTTAAGTAGAGATAAAACGTGTTGCAAACCGTATTTGGGAACTGAAGTTTAGCTTTTATGGTTCTTCTTGTCTATACACTTTCCTACTTCCACAGACACTGACAATAATAATTATAATTCAGGGGGAGAGGAAGGAACATGAAGAATCTTGCAAACATGTTACTAGAAGCACATTCACGCTGGTGTGGACAATGGGAATGACCTGGTTCCTCGCCTCCTCTGCCCTGCATTCTCCAGTCCAGCTGCACAACCTAGTAAAAATGGTAGACTTTCGCACCGCTAGGGGCTGTATCCAAACCTAAACCAAGTCCAGATGACACAGTAAAGCCCCTTATATCTTTCAGAAGCTTCTGCAGTAGGGCCATGGGAGGGAACCAACACCTGGGAAAAGAGTCTTTATTTTACAGAAACAAAACAAACGTGTATTGTTTCCACGTGCTTTTCCGTTGCCTCCCTGGCCACTTTCTATGCGGTGGTCAGATTCTCCTCAGGTGAACATGGCACACGCTAGAGACCCAGCCCTGCGTCCAGGACCCATCGACCCCCCGCCCCGCAAACCCCGAACTTACTACCGCTAGTGGATCATTCAGGGCCTTGGAGGTCTGCGGCAAACACCCACAAGGAACTGCGCATGCCCGTGTGTAACTCCACACCCCTCTCCTTGCTCTCCCAACAGAAATTATTGGCGGCTCCTCCAAACCACCACTTTACTTCCCTCCTCAAAATTCAGGCCAGATGCCATCATTACCAAACGCCTTCTGAAACCTGACGCTTCCACTCTTTCCCTAATTTGGGTGATTTAAGTTAAGACTCTTGGCACAGACCAATTATTTCCATGACAGCGGTGATCACGTTGTAATCAGCCCCTCCTTGGACTGTGAGCTTCCAGTGGGTGGAAGCCGTATCCACTGGGCTTAGCAAAGCATTTGGGCGCGTAGTAGGTGTGCAGGAAACCTTCCAGTGAACTCTAGGAATATAGTCCATACGGCCAAGTGCACACGTCTGCAATGCCCACATCAATGAATTTTCAAATGTGTGTACACAGAGGCATAAACCCATAATGACCACCCAGGTGAGCATTACAGCGCATTCCCCAGAGGCTCCCTTGAAACAACAGGCTTTAATTGCTCTGGGAATGAGCCCCATCCAGGTCGTGAAAGACGAAAGCAGGCCGGTTGCCAGTACGAAATCCAAGAGGCTCGCAGGAGCCGGAATTCATTGCAGGTAGAATGCTCGGGGTGGGGGCAGGGGCATTTTGTTCTAGAGAAAAGTTAAGAACAGGATTAAAGGCTAGAACATTTTTTTTTTAAATGCAAATAGTGAAAAGTGAGCACAGCAACCTTCTTCCCTTCCCCTCATGCTCATCCAGAAAAACGAGGGCCAGGGAGGCCCGGTGTGGGCGGGCTCAGGATTCCCTGCCACCTCCACACGGTCGCCTTACCCACGTCCTGATGGCTGTTGGGACTCGGAAACCAGAGTGACTCAGAAGTAACCATGGTCAAGGCTTGCCAACGCTTCCTCGCCACGCGCAGCGCGTCGGGTCTCCGCGGGGATCGGGCTCCTCGGCTCGCGCTCACCTGCACCTCCCGCAGCCCAGCGCGCACGGGGGAGCGGCCGCCTCTGCCCGCAGGTCGGCGAGGGGAAGCGCCCTCCCCATCGCAGCGGCCTGACGCTCCTTAATTGACCCAAGCGTTTTTTCCCTTCGTTTCTCAGTCCAGCGTTTAGAGCATCACGTTACTCGCAGAGGACGGAAGACCTCTGCTGCGGTGGCCCAGGCGGCCCCCGAAATCCGCTGCCAGCGGGAGGGGCGTCCGCTACTGGCGGACGCGCGAGCGGGGCCCCCGGCCGCGGAAAGTGAAGATGCGCGGTTGACCCGGCCCGGGCCCGGGCGAGGCCATCGAGGGGGCGCGCGCTCCCCGGGACGCCGCCCAGCCCCTAGGCGCCCGGCGCCCCGCCCCTGCGCGAACTTGGCCGCACCCACTTCCCCCGGGAGGCGCCCCCGCCGCCGCCGCCGCCGCCGGGGCTGACGTCACAAGGCACCCAGCCGCCAGCGCCCCGCGGTGCGCGCCCCGCGCGAGGACCCGCCGCCCTCTCGGCGCCGACACCCAGGCGCGCCGCGCGCGTGCCCGTCTCCGCCCGCAAGCGCGGCTGAAGATGGCGAGCCCGGCGCCTCCCGAGCACGCCGCCGAGGGATGCCCGGCTCCGGCGGTCGCGGAGCAGCCGCTGCGGCCGCGGCCGCCGCCCCGGACTCCCCCCGAGCAGCAGGGCGAGGAAGCGCAGGAGGAAGGGGCGGTGGCGACCGGCGCGGGGCCGCAGGTGGAGGAGGAGGCCGCCGGCGGGGTGGCCGCCGCCGTGACCTGGCTGCTGGGGGAGCCCGTGCTGTGGCTGGGCTGCCGCGCGGACGAGCTCCTGAGCTGGAAGAGGCCGCTGCGCAGCCTGCTCGGCTTCGTCGTGGCCAACCTGCTGTTCTGGTGAGAGCTCGGGGTGGGTGGGGACGCCCAGGAGGGCGGGTGACCTTGGGGCGCTCAGGAGCGGGCGGAGGGCGCGCTCCGGGCCGGCTGTGGGGGTACATCCTGAACCCCGCAGAGGAAGTGTCTGCCCTGCCCCACTTTCTGGGCCACCTTTCTCGAACAGGTAGACGCACACTTCAACTTTCCTCCAGAAGCACTTCCTAGTAAACAGTTGTCATCCTGCGTGTGCGTCTCCAGCGTGGCGTGGGAGGTGGTCGGCTGACCCGCATGCACCTGTACATACAGGTGTGCCCAGCGTGGTTGGAAACTTCGGCTTTTGCTTTCGAAAACTCACAGGTCTTGTCCTGCTGGCCCAAATCATGCCAGTGCAAACGTGCTTGTACTTGCGTTCGCTCCTGCACCCCGAGCAGGCATCTGGACCAGCTTGGGTACATGCTCAAGACTGCACCGCCTTCATCAGCCACCTGAGATGGGCACTGAATGATTTGTTTTTCCATTCCCTGGAGGGCTGGGTTTATAGTCTTTACTCCCTGATGAGAAAACAAGAGGCAAACAGGTGGATAGTGTACATGGCCCCGCTGCCCCGCCTCCCCTCCCCCAGGTATGTGCACGGTGTTGTAAACAGTCACACTTTCAAGTGAAGTACAAAATAGAATCTACAGGAATGTTCTCCGAGAAGCCCCTGATCAACAGGTTTGTCTCTCCAAAAAAACGCCCTTCACCAGTAAGGGCAGGGAAGGTGTCTGGCTCCTTCACCGAAGGGAAGGTCGTGTGCCCTGTCTTCTGTTGGAGGGTGGAGAAAAGCCTTCTTTGTTTGCAACTGTGTCCTGGTAATAAGCGTGATCAGCACAGTGCAGAATAAGTAGGGGACAGGCAGGAGATACCTTTTTACAGGACATAGACATATTAACCTTAAAGTTAGGAATTAAGAAAGTTCATAGAACATACACAGAATGTCATTTTCTAGGCTACCTGGACCATAACTTTGGACTAAAGAAGCTTCTTGAAAATTCTTCTGCTGATCTGTGCTTGTCGTGATTTCTCTTAGAGTGAGCTGTATCTTACCAGGGTCACTGAATGTGAATTTATTTTGGGTATTTCAGCTGTACTTGTTTCTCGTGTTTGTTCCAAATTTCTTTATCCTGTTCTGAAGTTACATGAGCCCTCAAATAAGGAGGATATAATGCATTGTGCTAGATCAAGCCACAGTCCAATAATCTTAGGACTGTGTTTCCCTCATTTTACTGATGAGGGACATGTTTTTAAGATTCTCTTAATTTTAAATTGTATTTATTTACTTAACAAACAGTTAATAGCCTCAGAGTTCAAACATTTAAAGGTTTAAAAAAAAAATGATACACATTTCAGAGATCCACCTCCATGCCTGTCTCTGGCCACCCAGTTTTCTCCCAAAGGCAACCAATTTTACCAGTTTCCTCTGTATCATTCCAAACTGTACATATTTTTTAAAATAGGGAATATTCTGTACAAACTGTGGGATACTATTTGAGCTATTCCTCTTTTTGTATGTTTTGGCAATCACTTATTTTTCACCTGCATAGAATTCTATCATAAAGATGTCACAAATTATTTAACCTTTTCCCTACTGATGGATTAAGATGGTTTCCAAACTTCTGCTATTTCAGTGTTTTAGCTGATGGCCTTGGACATGCATTATTTTGCATGTATGCAAGCATGTCTATAGTATAGGTTCCCAGAAGTGGAATTATTGGCTCCAAAAGAATGTGTATTTTTTTTTAAAGATTTATTTATTTGAGAGAGAGATGGCGCTCATGTGAGCAGGGGGAGGGGCAGAGGAAGAGGGAGAGAAAGAATCCCCAAGCAGACTTCCCACTGAGCAGGGAGCTTTCATCCAGAGCTCAATCCCAAGACCCTGGTATCATGACCTGAGCTGAAATCAAGAGTTGGATGCTTAACCGACTAAGCCACCCATGTATTCCTGTACACATGTAGTTTTGATGAATATCATTATAGAATTTCCGTGGAGTTCTATAAGTTTATACTCCAGCCAGAGCCGGCAATGTGTGTGACTGCCTGTTTCTCTATACCCTTGCCAACCGTGTTTTACCAAACTTTCTGATCTTGCATGTCAGGTAGGTGAAAAAAGGCATCCCTATTTGGTTTTAATTTGCATTTCTCTAGGTTTGGGCATTTTTTTCTTATGTTCAAGAACCATTGTAATTATCTTTTCTTTGCATTATCTGTTTATAAATAACTTTGTCCATATTTTTAGTTGTGCCAGTGGGCTTTTTTCCTGTTTATTTGTAGGAACTCTATATTAACAATGTTAGTCTAATTTCTATTATGTAAATTACAAATCGTTTTTCTATGATACATATTAAATAGCATCAATTAAAAAGAATGATTTTTGCATAAAGTAATTGAAAGGCATATTTGGTATTATTTTGGAGTGATGTCTTCCATCCATTTTATAAAACTGTTTTCTTTTTATTTTAAGTAAGCTCTGTTCCCAAGGTAGGGCTTGAACTCATGATCCTGAGATCAAGAGTCACACGCTCTACTGACTGAGCCAGGAGGGCACCCCCATCCTTTTTTTTTTTTTCTTTTTTTTGGTCTGATGGAGAGGCAAACAATGGTCAGGCATTCAGTCCAGTTATAGCTTTCTGCTTGTCTGTTTTATTTCTTCTCCTCTTTGCAGTTATCTATATTCCATGCATGTATTTTCTTTGACAGAAAGATGAGGCCCAGTTTTAAAATTCTGAAATACTTATTAGTTGTAATTTCTGATCCATTTATTAATTTCATTAAAATTTTGGTGTTCTATCTCCTTCTCTTGCTTTTGGGGTTAAAATGATATTCAGGGTCATCATTTTCTTTAAATAGTGTGCTTCTTATCAAGTGATCTTAAATTATGTGACACTCTAGCAGTCCATGTCCTAGGGACTCTAAAACTGTATTTTTTATGAGAAAAAAAGATCAGTGTTAGAAATATGAGAAACCCAAATTTTGTCTTAGGCAAAAATGATTTTTTTTCTTTAATTGACATTATTGCATTTTTGTGAAAATTAATTTTCTAAACCTTTTTTGAATGATTTAGTACCTGATCCTTGGAGTAGCTTTCAAGATTTTGAGTTGGGATTCAAAAGTTCTAACATTTTTCAGCTGTCCTTTATCCGCAAGATTTTAGGGCCACGTACTAGAAGCCCCAAATCTGAGACACGGCCATTACAAATGGGTAACACAAGGCTGCATGAAGCAGGTGTGGTGGAAGAAACAGAGAAAGCATCATTCGATGATGGAGTTTTGGGGGAGTGACAGCATAGTGGCTGGAGGAGATTATGGGGTGTTCCTGAGATAACTGTGACTGAATAAGACCCGGAGGGACAGGAATGGTTTGGGTAGATTTCATATAAAGTCAACGGCATTCCAGCCCTAAGACATTGCTCTTATATTTTGACTGATATACTGAACAGGTGCAATTAGGTGATGGTTGGTAGAGAAAAGTGAGGAGGTGATACTGGTTAGGTATTTTAGACACATCTTTGGGGGCATTGTGGTCATCTTGAATGTCAGACCGTGTGTTTGGGTTTGTTCTTTTAATAGGCAATGGGAACAAAAAAATGTCAGTGTCCATGAATCTTTTAACGGATAAGTAAATTATAATACATGCATCCCTACCTTACAATACTATATCACAGTGAGGGCACCTGGGTGGCTCAGTCGGTCGCGTGTCTGCCTTTGGCTCAGGTCACAATTTCAGGGTCCTGGGATTGAGCCGCTCATGTGGCTGTCTGCTAAGTGGGGAGCCTGC
Source organism: Neogale vison (assembly GCF_020171115.1). Classification (NCBI taxonomy): domain Eukaryota; kingdom Metazoa; phylum Chordata; class Mammalia; order Carnivora; family Mustelidae; genus Neogale; species Neogale vison. Next base: position 303,818,461 of record NC_058091.1, read on the forward strand.
TTCTCTCTCTCTCTCTCCCTCTGCCCATCCCCTGGCTCGTGCTGTCTCTCCCTCTATCAAATAAATAAAATCTTTTAAAAAATACGATATCACAGTGAAAATAAACAGCTATAGGCAACAACGAATTTTACAAATGTAGATGAATTTTACAAACATAACTTTGGACTAAAGAAGCACACAGTATGTGTAGAATTATCCAGTTTTTTTTTCTTTAAAGATTTTATTTATTTATTTGACAGAGAGAGATCACAAGTAGGCAGAAGCCGGCAGAGAGAGAGGAGGAAGCAGGCTCCCTGCTGAGCAGAGAGCCCGATGCGGGACTGGATCCCAGGACCCCGAGATCATGACCTGAGCCGAAGGCAGCGGCTTTAACCCACTGAGCCACCCAGGCGCCTGAATTATCCAGTTTTTAAAAAGTTTTCGCATGCATTAAACTAAACAGTATTGATCAGGGCTATACACATAGGAGTTTAGAGACACAGTCTTTTCTTTCTCTCTTCTTTTTTCTTTTTTTTTCTTTTTTTTTTTTTTTTAAGAGAGGACAAAATAGGCGGGGGGAGGGGTAGAGGGAGAAGGAGAGAGAGAATCCTAAGCAAGCTGCATGTTCAGTATATAGCCCCACATGGACCTCAGTCCCAAGACCTTGAGATCATGACCTGAGCTGAAATCAAGAGTTGAACCCTTAACCAACTGAGCCACCTAGGTGCCCCTAGAAAGACCTTCTTATCCCTAAAGTCAAGGAAGTATTTATCTCTGGGAGGAGTGAGAAAGTATGACCACAGAGAGGCACATAGACAGTTCTGGGGTGTAGGCAGTGTTCTATTTTTTGGCTCTGGTGGTAGTTACATGACATTCAAGTCCTGATTATTTTAAAACTCTGTGTGTGTGTGTGTGTGTGTGTGTTCTTATCTATGATATATTTCATGAAAAATGCTGGAATACTAAATAATACTTAGAAAAATGGCATTGACTCCCAGGTCCAAGGAGTTTGATAAAACACAGACCATAGGTAGTGCCTGTCTCAAGAAGCAGGGCTTCTACAACCTGAAATAGATGGAGCAAGGACCCAACAGTCTTAGGACTGTGTCTTTCTCATCTTACCAACAAAGAACATGTTTTCAAAATTCTTTTTCTTATTTTTAAATTTTGCTTATTTTAAGAAATTGCTAATACTGCCTCACAGTTCAAAAGTTTAAAAGTACAAAAGGGTAAACAGCTTGAAGAACTCTTTCCCACGCCTGTCCCTGGCTACCCTGTTTCCTCTCAGAGGCAATCAGGGACACCACTTTTAAGCACAACATAAAATAGGATGGACCCAATGAAGCAGAAAACACTATTTTTGTTTTTAAGGGATTAACTTGGCATATACGGTCCACAAAATGCACACACCTCATGTGTACTGCCAGATACACAGGCTCATGTAACCATACAACAGTCAAGATCTAAAACATTCCCATCACTCCTAAAGATTTCTTCAAGTCCCTTCCCTGTCAGTCCCCACCCCTGGGGATTGTCTGCCCGACATCTCTATAGATTCGTCTTCCCTAAAGTTTCATGTAAATTACAGCATCTACTGTCTTTGGTGTCTGGCTTTGTTCACTCAGCATGAATTTTTTTATTTTTTAAGATTTTTAAAATTTATTTGACAGAGAGATCACACGTAGGCAGAGAGGCAGGCAGAGAGAGAGGGGGAAACAGGCTCCCCACTGAGCAGAGAGCCTGATGCGGGGCTCGATCTCAGGACTCTGAGATCATGACCTGAGCCGAAGGCAGTGGCTTAACCCACTGAGCCACCCAGGCGCCCCCAGCATGAAGTTTTGAGAGTCTTCCCTGACTTGTATATCCATTATTTGTTCTTTTTAAAAAATTAACATCTGGGGCGCCTGGGTGGCTCAGTGGGTTAAGCCCCTGCCTTCGGCTCAGGTCATGATCTCGGAGTCCTGGGATCGAGCCCCGCATCAGGCTCTCTGCTCAGCAGGGAGCCTGCTTCCCTCTCTCTCTGCCTGCCTCTCTGCCTACTTGTGATCTCTCTCTGTCAAATAAATAAATAAAATCTTTAAAAAAAAAAAAATTAACATCTAATGTATTTATTTGTTTCGGGAGTACAAGTCTGTGATTCATCAGTCTTACACACTTCACAGCACTCCCCACAGCACACACCCTCCCCAGCGTCCAGCACCCAGCCCTCCCAGCCCTCCCAGCCCTCACCCCCCCAGCAACCCTCTGTTTGTTTCCCGAGATTGAGCTTCTCTTACGGTTTGTCTCCCTCTCTGGTTTCATCTTGTTTCATTTTTCCCTCCCTTCCCCTACGATCCTCTGCCTTGTTTCTCAAATTCCTCATATCCGTGAGAGTATCTGTTCCTTTTCATTGCTGCCTAGTGTGCCATTTAAGGGACATGCCGCAATTTATCCATTTGTTAGGTGATGTTCATTTGGCTTCTTTTCAGGGTTGGCTATCACGAATAAAACTACTAAGAACCTGAGGCGCAGATCTCTGTGTGAAATGTCTGTGGTGAGACTAGGGGCAAGCTCTGAGCTGTGTTTCGTCTGGCCACGTGGCCGTTGCCTCCGATAAGGCGAGCGACGGGGCCAAATGCCGGTCGTCTTGGTCCCCACGCTGGTCGGGGTACTGAGAGTGAATGCCTTACGGGGCATTCACCCCTTGGGTCTGACTGCCCCTGTGGCCTGGAAAGCCACCCCAGTGTGATCCAGTGTTGAACCCACAGCTGGAGACCGCAGCCTACAGAGCAGTCTTTGCACGGGCTGTTTCCTTCAGGCCAGGCGGCGTTGCTTGACCGCATTACCCGCCATTTATGTCAACAGGAAAACCGCAAGAAAGTGGTTTGCTTGGGGTGACGACGCAAGGGTATAGCCGGCATCTGTGCGGTCTGCCCTGCCCAGGACCTACCATGAGTCCTTGCAGCACTCGGTTTGGAAGGTTGCAAAGTCCAATGCCCATTTGGTTTCAAGAGCCCCCGGTGTATGGTCACTGAGGGGTTCTTCCAGCTTGCACTGGAGTAGTGGCCCTCAAAGAATGGTCCCTGACCAATATGGTCCAGGGTACGCCCTGGGCACTGGTTAGAGACAAACATTGAAGTAGTGGTCCTCAAAGAGTGGTCTCTGACCAGTATGGTCAAGCATACGCCCTGGGCACTTGTTAGAGACAAAGATCGTGGGCTCCACTCCACACCTACTGAACCAGGAACCTTGGAGGTGGGACCAAAGCATCTGAATTTTCTCCAGCTCCCTGGGTGACTGGACCCACAAATTTGAGAACCACTGTGTTTGATCCCACTTTCTGGGATCACAAGCCCTCTTCTCCATAAGGCAGCATTTCCATTGGTGACAACTAAATAGTAAATATTTTCTTTACAGTGGGTTAAGCCTACCTCTTGATTATTTCTGCAGCTGCCCAAGATCCACACCCCCCTTCCCGGACAACCCTTTGTTTCAAGATGCATTCTCTTCTTCTCCTGCTGAGTCCTTTTCTCCCAGCTGAGAACTCCTGGGCTTCTTCCCTCACTGTTTTCCAGACTCTTCCAGACATGCTTCATTTAATCTGTATTCTTCCTGAATGCAGCATTCCTGAGATGATCTGACCGGTGTTTTCTTCCCCCTCTCCCCCTCCTCCTGGACAACATTCACATAACCTGAGATTTGATAATCACTCTCTTTGATAGCCGCGTTTATTGACAGTTGTTAGACTCTTATTTTATAGATATTTAAAGCTCTCTATATGTGTATATGTGTGTGTGTATATATATAGGCCTGGGCCCATATATATATATTTATATATATATATCTATCTATAGATATATCTTTGTGTGTGTATAAAATTATAATTTGTCAAACTATACTAAAATTACTAAGGACATTCATAGTACTGTATATAAATCTTACAGCAACTCGGTAAGCCAGGTATTGTTCCCTTTTTACACAAGAGGAAACTGAGGCTTGTGGGAGTTTAATTGAATTATCAAAGGGTGACTTTGACATGTACCCTTCACCAGAATATTTGCAGTGATGGAAATACTCTACATTTGTACTGCATGGTAACCTCTGTGACTATTAAGCACATGAAATGTGGTTAGTCTGACTCAGAGACTATATTTTAAATTTTATTTATGGTTAAATTTAAATAACCACATGTGACTAGCAGCTGTCATATTGAGAAGCACAGTCCTAGACCATAGTCACAGGGCTGGGTCATGAAGCCATGCCCTCTCCCCACAAATTTAGTGTTGTTTTGGTTTTTTCATTTTACTATGTCATCTAAAGAGAAGATAGATTACAGGAGCCAATGATTAGGGCTTATATGTTGCAGCATTACAGTATTATACTTAATGATCTGTTGGAAGAATGCTGTTTCTGCGTTAGGAGGGATTTTTTTTTTCTTTCTTTAACTTGATAGCCGGTCTAGTCCATATTCCTCACTTATCTCTGCTCCAGCTCAGCAATCAGACGTGGTTGAACGTCTGCTCCAGACCCACGTGGTGCCGGCTTACTGGGTATACCAGAAGTCCCAGTCTGTGTTTGTCTCTGAGGACTTACACTCTGGTTTAGGAGGCATGGTTGGTCCAGTGAATTGATTGAAACACTACACCACGATTCTGAATTGTATGCCACAGCCCCCAGAGCCTTACAGTTTTGGAATACTGGAGATCAGGAGAGCTGGAGTGGTTAATGAAAGCTCTGTGTGGATTATTGATCATATAGACCTTAAAGAGAAGATATAATTGTAAAAGTAAAGATTAACGAAGAGGGACAAAGCCAGAAATAAATGGGGGGTAAGCACCGGCTGTTGCCAGCATGGGGAGACCTGCCTCACACTGAGGGTACGTTCTGGGAAACGTGGAATATAAGTTATTATTCTTGGATCTGAAACATTGTAAGATATTCCAGAGGTTTGGTGAACTGAGCCGGACCGAGGATACTCCCTCAGCCTGAATAGGGTGGGGGTAGTTCAGAAAAGTCTTGCCAGACAGAAAGGCTTTAGTTCATTGGAAAGAGTCATGAACTTTTTTGTACTCAGCATTTAGCAGACATTTCTCGAGCGGTGGTCTCATGTGCCTGTTCTTAGACACAATGGCTCTTTCATGAGTTCCCATGGAAGGCGGTCTTTGAGACCTCAGTATCTTAGCACCAGGAACTTCTAGTTGAGGACCTCAAAGACAAGGCTGTTTTTACTAGAAGAATACTCCTTCTTGAAACCATCAGCTTTTCCTCTCTCATAACTCCAAAGCTCTTCCTTAGTGATTTTGCACAATTTTATGATTATGCTATTTGGATAATAACTTTACCTCAGCTTCTTTTTTCTACTCCTTTTTTCCCCCTTTAATCCTGTTGTGCATGACTGTTTCTAAATTGCTGGACAGATTCAAATGAGTACAAATAAATGAGGTGTATCATTATTACTAGCTGCTGGGAGTACAATGATGACTAAGACACAGTCTGACTCCTGGGGAGAGAAAGGGATTAGTAAGCAAATAATTCTAATGCAAGGTTATGCTGTGCACACCAAATGATCACACATGGGCCCAGAAGAAGCAACAGAATTTCCTTAGATAACCCACAGGGGACTATGGGGACGGGGCAGGAGACAGGAGGATCGGCATGTGAAAAGTCAAAGAGAGCTAATACAGGTTGAGTCGTGGTTGTGTACTAGATGCTCAGTTAATTCCTGGAAGCTTGAACAATAGCACTGGCGCATGCTCACTTCTGCAGACAGACGAAGAAACCGACAGAAAAGGAGGAGGGGAGAGGATGAGACCAGAAAAGAGGGGAGGGAAGAGCTGGTTTATGTGCTCCGGGGAATACCCAGAAGTGAGGTTGGAAAGAGAGATGCTGGGGCCGGTTTATGAAGGGCTTACTCTCGGGCCATGCCAAGGAATTGGGACAACATCAAGCAAGCAATTTCTACCTATCCCCCTAATATAGATAGCATCATGTTAGACCCTTTCTTCTGAAACCTCCATTCAAAAAATCAACAAATATTTACAGAGGGTCTACTCTACTGACGCCGTTTAGGCGCTGGAGATATAACGGTGGACACGGAACGTGTAGGTAGGCTCTCTCTTTTCACGGAGCTCGCATGCCAGTGGCGGAAATGGCCCGAGAAAGACGACAAATAAATACAGAAAAGGCTAGAAGCAGCTGGAGGCTCTGGAGGAAACAAGCAGGGACAGGGGACAGGGAGGGACAAGGAGGCGCTACTTTGCTGACGTGGTCGTTGCCGGCGCCTCAGGGAGTGACCTGGAACGGACACCCGAAGGACGAGTTGGGGAGCGGTCCCGTCCGCTCCCTCTGTGGTGGAACGTGCCAGAGGAGACGGCCTGTGCAGAGGCCCTGCGTGCGGTGGGCCTGGGTGTGAACAGCATGGCGAGGAGTGTGCGGCTGCAGGCCGGGTGAGCAAGGGGGAGACGCCATGGGGTTAGCCCGAAGTCCACACAGCAGCTGGGCCGTATTCTGCTTTTTGCCTTTCCTCGGCCCCCCCTGGATGAAGGAGGAGAGCGAGAGCCTGGGACCGGAGACCAGTTAGGAGCCTCACAGGAGCACGGGGCGGTGAACAGAGGCAGTAGACGTGGGGCAGAGGCCATGGCTTCAGGGGGAGGGAAAAATCTGGAGGAAAAACCGCGAGTACCGAGTGACGTGGGGGGTGGGAAGAAAGAGCTGGAGGGTCTACAAGGAGGGGCTGCCACGAACCCGCACGAGAGTCCCTGAGATGCAACAGGTTGAGGCCACGGGGAAGAAGGGCGACCTGTCCAGTCTTGGGGCGTTGAATTGGACGTGCCTGTGGGCCGCGCGGTGAAGCTGACCGAGTACATCCCTCCGGGCCCAGCTCCGTGGGCCGGCGCTCAGGGGACAGATGGCTGCAGTACGGGGTTGGGTAAGTGGGGGTGCCGGTGTGGGCAGGCGGGAAATCCTGGGGGAGCACTGACTGGCTAGCAACAGGAGGACCTGGAGGACGGTGTTGAGGAAACTCGTCACCAAGATGGGTGCCCCCAAAGAACGGGTTCACAGCAACGCTGGAGCACGGTGGGCCCCAGAGGGAGGCGCCCGGAAGAAGCCAGGTCCGCCAACTCCCCAGGGCGTCAGCCAGCTTCCCGGTGCAAGGGCTCCTTCCTGGCCCTGGTGGGAGCAGCGTCTGCTGGGGCCTGGCCGTCAAGGCGCAGCAGAAGGGACGGCTTCTCACTTCCGTCCTCCTGGCCACTTCACGATTTGGCTGGCTCCCGACCTGGCCCAGAGAATTCGAGCAGTTTCCAAAATTCATACTCTGTAGCCCATTGAGATAACCTACTTGAATGTGAGAAGGTGCGCGTTAAAGCTGTTCCTATTTGCCTTCCTGTAGAGTCCTACCCCGTCCCCTCTATGCCGTTGTCCAGGTGCTGTGAGACCTCCGGGTGGGTCCTCCAGAGGACACTGGGGCTGGGGGGGCTGGAGGCGGTGGCGGGGAGAGGTTGAGGACATGGGACAGGAGAAGTGACGCAGGGATTCTGGGGGAGGACGCAGGAGGCTGCGCTGAGAAGGACTCCTCTTCCTCAGAAGCGTGAGGACAAGGCGGGGGCAGGTGGGCCTGTCCTGGAGGTGGCCGGGAGCCCTGTGTGGCGGTGGAAGGCGGAGAAGATCTATTTAGGGCACTGATGGCCAGTGAGCCTGGCTACAGCCTTCTCGGAGAAGGAGAGCAGGAAGTCGCAGATAACTGGGGGGAAAACTCTCAAATATGTTGTTTTCTTGGCATTATTTATGTTTAGCTCTTTCTTTAGCGAATCCATGTTTATCGGGTTCCTGTATTTTCATCTTTGCCCTCATAGACCATTTTTTTCCCAAGGTGCACTTTAGTCTCTACTAGTTTAACAGTCAGTATTTTGAGGGGCAGTTCCCATTTGCTTAAAGAATAAGCTCCGATGTGTCCATGGTGTCCGTATATCATGACAGACATGCTTTTTAGAAGCATACAATGCTTCGCTATTGTCAAAGATCCTTCTAGAACATTCTCCAGCGTGCTTTTTGTTCTCTGCAGATTTCCGTGCATTTGGGAAAGAAATCTGTCTGTCTGGGAATGAAAGGGACAGTGCCTGAGTGGAGCACCGTGGGCCCATGGGTGTGGCCACTTGCCTGCTCTAGATGGAAGGAATCTTAAAACCAGGGAAAGAGCAGGAGCCACCAGGGGCCAACCAGCTGACTGAAGCTTCCTGATGAAAGGTTAAGCAGAAAGCTCACTCTTGCTGTGGCCTCCCAGGTTCACTGGGTTTCTAGATAAACTGATCTGGCTACTGTGTAACAAGGCAGGTTTCACCAGACAGAGCTGGGTGCCCGATGTTGTAGCCTTGCATGATTTCACATCATGGTGCCTGCAGAGGTCATCAATTTTAACGACCATTTACCGGACGCTGCTGGGCACTGGATGTACTTACTCTCTTACTGAATCCTCCTCTGACCCAGCATGGGACCCGAGTCCCCTGTTGCAAGAGGGATACCGATGCTCCGGGCCTTTAAGTGACTTGTCCCAAGGTGAAAGAAAGCATGTGGCAGAGCCGCCATTCCAATCAGGCTTCTGGTATGTTCTTCTCTCAATAAGACTCTTCTGCAAGGGAGGATTACTGTATAAAATGAGACATGATTTTATACAGCTTATTGCGTCTGTTTTCTAGGACAAAGTTAATTCTCCAATGAAAGTATCAGCTGCCTCCCACATAGCTGGGTATGTCTGCTCTAGGGAAAGAAGTGAATTTATTTTTCCCAGTAAAATTTCAGCCCCAACCACCGCCCTCGCCCCAGCTCCACTCTGCCGCCTTGGTGTTGCCATTTGAGGCATGAATGAGCCAGACTGCGTGTGCACTGGTCCGAGATGTCAAATGGTCCAGCACGGTCCTCTTTCAGGTGCCCTTTGGGCGGGCCCTCCAGACTCAGGGGTAGCTCTTTCTCCATAGGTCAGTGGTCCAGTGGACTCCTGCCTGTTCTCGGAGGCTGCACTCCTGTGTACTCTGGGATGGGACATCTTGCTTAGTGTTTGGGAAATGACATCTTTAAGGGGCACTCTTCTGTATCCCGGCTGGGGTTGGGCTGACCCCGGCGGCAGTGCCTTTATGGAAGGGACCCAAGAGGAGGTCAGGAGAGCCCAGATCACCCTGCTTCTCCTGTGGCCCATGTGCAAAGCCATCATGCTCTGCAGCTGTTCACGGCCCCAGGGCCACGCCTTCTGGGGCTCGAAGCTGGCCCCTGGAGTCCCCCCGCCCCGGGGCTTCCTGTTAATTTCAGTGGTCCACCTGCCTCTATCTTACCCCGTGCCTTGCGCCATTTGAAGCTATTTTATTTCTCCCTGTGTGGGTTCTGATTCTTAGAAACTTAGGAGAACTTTGTTGACTACGACCTGGGTCGAAGAAAAAACCCTACAGTTAGAATATGTAGAATGATAATGCGAATCGTGCACGTGAAATGCAGTCACTGTGTTTCTTTGTGTACACGGGCTTGTGCTCTCTGTCAGGTCAATTGATTCCACCAGACTTTTAATAAAAACAGTGTCTCTCTCCCTGCCTCTCCCCAGGCCCCAGTCTTGGTTCTCAAAGCAACTGTTGTTATTTTTCTGCTTTTTAGGTCTGTTTTTAGGCTTTTCTAAGTAATATCCTTACAATGCCATTCCTTTTTTTTTTCTTATTTTTGGACAATTATAAACAATTTCTTGACATTTTTTTGAGGGATAATTGGCATATAATGTCAAATAATTAGTTTCAGATAATCAACATGAAGATTTTATATTGGTATATATCTCAAAATAATCACCACAGTGTGTCTAATGACCGTCTGTCACCAGACTTAGTTACAAGTTTTTTTTTTTTTTTTTTTATGCCATTTCTTGACTTAGCTATCTGAAATACTATTTTTTCCCTCCCACCCCGGCCCACATATCCACCGTTCCCTCCTCCATCCACTCTACTGATGTCATCGGTTGGGGTCCAGTCACTGACTTGTAAGCATTGTTCATACAGGAGGTAAGGAAAATGCCCCATTTGCAGTTCCTTCCTGGTCTAGCTTTATTTTGCTGTCACTCTTAGCATTTTTTTTCTATTTGATCTTTTTAACTCTCCAACATTTCTAGAAAACTCCCTTCGGTCAAGGGCAGACATGTTAGGCTGACCTGTCAGTCTCTGTCCTTTTTACCTCTCCCTTGGAGCCGTCCTGCTGGAGCACCCCCCCCCGCCCCCCGCTGTTCCAGTCTCCTCTCCTTGTCTCCTGGGTCTCCTGGCCCCATACAACATCCACACTGTTGCCCACTCCTCCTTGCCTGCGGCACAACCTCTGTTACTGGATCCCTGCTGAAAACGGGCTCAGGAGAAAGTTAGCAACCTGAATGGGTGAGCCCCCATTTCTTCTTGAGAATTTTCATGGTAACTTAAGATTTTCTTTCTTTCTTTCTTTTTCTTTTTTTTTTTTTTAAGATTTTATTTATTTATTTGACAGAGAGTGGGAGAAAGAGCATGAGAGCACAAGCAGGGGGAGAGGGAGAGGGAGAAGCAGATTCCCCACTGAGCAGGGAGCCCGATGCAGGGCTCCATCCCAGGACCCTGGGATCATGAGCTGAGCCGAAGGCAGACGCTTAACAACTGAGCCACTCAGGCGCCCCAATGGTAGCTTAAGATTTTCTGATGTTAATTTGAGTTCTTCATTTGTTTTCATTCTGCTAGTAGACTCTTTCTCGGTGAACTCTTCATCACGGAGAGAGCACATTGCCTAGCTTTGAGAGCGTACAAAGGAAGCCCGTGTTTTGAGAACTTGCCTGCAGAAGCCATCTTGACCCACCCTTCCAGCTAATTGCCAGTTTGGCTCGGGTTAGAGGTCTGGGTTGGGAATAATTTCCCCTTAAAGTTTGAAGCATGGCCCGCCCTGCCTGCTTGCTTTTGTCCAGTGTTGCTTTTGAGCAGATGAATGACTTTCCAAAGCCTCATCTCTTCTAGATGTTCTGGAGTTGGTCTGGCTATGGATTTATGATTTCTGGTGTTTAGGTAAGCAGGGACCAGATCACGCTGCTGTTATTCTTACTCATGCTTTAGGTCTTCAGTGCAAGCTGAAAGCAGTTTTTTTTTTTTCTTTTGGCTTTCATGCCTTAAGGACCCAGTCTTTGCTTGCAGCATAAAAGCTGTGTGTGACTTTCGTAGTCTGTTCTCTAGGTGGGTGGGGTTGAACACAGGGCTTCTGTGTGTATCCCAGGGGTGTTCACTCAGGAAACAGCATGAGTGGGGCTCCCCAGAGTTGTTGAGGGAGGCTTTCCTGGCTGGATGCCGTAGGCTTTGCTGAGCCGAACCTGGGGGGCTGGGTGTCAGGCCTGGCACGTGGCCTGGCTTTGCATGAGCACAGGGGATCCTAGAATGGGCTGCGCTGAAAACGATCAAAACGCAGAGTGAATTTGTGCCTTGACCTTGTCAGCACAACGCTCAAAGCAAATACTTGAACTTGTCACGGACAGGATGCGCTGAGTTGAAGAGAGCGCCGGTGCTCTGTGTTTTTGATTTGGGTTGGAGCTTAGTGCTACATCGGTGCCGATTTCTGCTTGCCAGCTTCCCAGCGGCCACCCTGGCACGTTTTGCTTGTGTTTCACTGGGTTGTGTAGCACCGAAAGTGGCGTGCGTTCAGAGCAACAGATTTCAGCCAAAGAAGGAATGGAGCAGATCTGTTGGAATCATCCAGGACCCCGAGTTCCCCGGTTCTTTGCAAGTACTAACCCATGCTCAGTATTTAAAAGAAGCTGCTTCTGTCTGTGATCATGCTGAGCTAGCCCTGACCTAGGAAACCATGTCATTTATTTTGTTAGCTGCTAAATAGAGCCTTTCCCAAGAAGGCACCTGTGTGATGAAAGGTAGAGGATCTCTGCTCTCATTTAATCACCTGGCCGTCCCGGTGAAGAAACTGAGTCCCAAGGCTCCCCAGGGAGCTGGTGGCAGCACGGCCCGTATCAGAGACTCCTGACCCCTTTGTCTCAAAACCGCATGGCCCTGACTGCTGAACGGTGAGCATCATGAAACGAGGGAGCCAAAATAAAATGCTCCCAACTGCCGGAATCACCGACGGTAGTTTGCAGGTGGAGATTTTACTCTCTTGATCCAACCACGTCTTTGGGGGCCCGAGAATGTGGAGCGAGTGAATTGACCGACCTCCCCACGATCTGCCAGGACCCTCCAAAGCTCCGAGCAGTGCTCCTCGGGCATTGGCTTCAGACTTCACACTCCCTTCCTCTCCACCATCAAGTGAACCAGAGTTAGTGAAAAGTCACTCTTGGCCAAAGGAGACTTTCTCCCGCTCTCTGTATAATGGCTCGCGTTTGACTACCTCTCCTTGAAACAAGATGCCCAACGTCCAACTCGTGCAGTACAGCCTTCTTTCAGATGATGAGGACAAGTCCATCCTGGAAAACCTTCTGTAAGAATTCTTGTCACTTAAAAACTCATTTGCCATTCAAAGGAGAAACATTTTTATGTGCCTGAATTACAAATGGATACTTGTTTTTACTAGAACAATAGCAAGACCTGTCAAAATAGACAAGAGTCGCTTTCATAGTTACCAACATCATAGTTATCAAACACAACTTAAGGGCTTTTGTTGTTGCTAATAAAATCTCTAAAAGAACTGCTGACCTTTTCTCCTCAAGCTCTTCTGTTCGTTCACAGAAAGCAGGCATGCACTCAATGTCTTAAAAAAAAACTAAAGGTTTCTTGGGAAATAAAAGCGAAATGTAAAACTAAAAACCAATGTTGTCCTTTAAAACAGCATGAGGGGAGGGGCGCCTGGGTGGCTCAGTGGGTTAAGCGGCTGCCTTCGGCTCAGGTCATGATCTTAGGGTCCTAGGAACGAGTCCCCCATGGGGCTCCCTGCTAAGTGGGGAGCCTGCTTCTCCCTCTGCCTGCCCCCCCACCCCGGCTCATGCGTGGCCTCTTTCTCTGACAAATAAATAAATAATATCTTTTTAAAAAATCTCATTAAAGAAGAAAAGAACAGCATGATTTAGGGAGTGTGGGATTCCACCATGAGTCAGAAAGTGATCATTCATCTGGGGCTCTGGGGCTCATACTTGCATAAAATCCAAATCTATCTTTGTGTGCGGAAGGAGGGACGTTATAAGAAACTGTTTCTGCAGTTGAGTTCCTGTACCTTGAATGGACACTATAGGATGGAAACCCTATTTCATCTACAAATGCATCTTTTTAGGAATGCATTATTTTCTTGGACTGCCTTTTGGATTTAACTTCCAGATGCACTCACAGTAAATTCAAAACAACTTCACTGATGTGTGTAACTTCAAAAAGTTTTAGTGGGAGACTTTCAACATTTTATTACCGTAGTTTATGAGAAAATGGTGTAGTAAATTTTCAACTTTCTTAAAAATGATATCTTAATTAGCTATTAAGATATCATTTTTAAGAAAGTTGAAAATTAGTTGAAGATCTTTAACAACAAAGTTCTGTCTTCAGCTCAAGTTTTGTTTATTAGGATAGATATTAAAATATAAACCAATGGAAATGGAAAATATGATTTTAAAATTGCTTTTTTGAAATTCACTAGTATCAGGAACACTAGCTTTCCTGTATCAAAATGGATATTGATCATTTCCATTAAAATTTTTCACTTTAAATAATATCACTAAATATAGCTGAAAAGCTGACATGGTTGTATAATTTTTTAAGATTTATTTATTTTAGGGAGAGAGTAAGCACAAATGGGGAGAGGGATAGAGGGAGAAAATCTCAAGCAGACTCTGTGCTGAACACAGAACCCGATGTGGGGCTTGATCCCAGGACCCTGAGATCATGACCTGAGCTAAAATCAAGAGTCGGATGTTTAACTGACTGAGCCACCCAGATGCCCCCACATTTATATATTAATGTCATGTATGATTAAGACACTGGGTTCTGTATATGTGCCAGCTCTCAGCTCTGTTGCTGCCCATGAATCTCTGCTATGTCGGGGGTTTACCTGGTGCAGGCAGGTGCGTGTCTTATGAGCCCATGGTTGACACATACCTATGGCATTCAAGAGCATGGCTGTTAGTGAAAGAACCATTCTTGGGCTACAGTCCCTGGAATGTCAGTGCTGGTCTCTGGCTTCTAGTTGGAACTCCCAGCTGCCTGATGAGAAGCCCGGACCTATGTCGGCATTGGTATGGCTTTCATTGTAAGTATGTCTGCCTGGGCTCGAGGGAGGCACATCTGCCACCACCCCCGCTGTTCTGGAGGTGAGGATGTTGGCCGGGACACCGTTCTCTTTGTCCTCTTTGACCTGACCAACCACACTGTTGCAACAGGCCTTGGCACAGTGGCGTGTTAGGACTGCCGTACTGACTTCCAATAGGCTGTGAGAAGTCTGGTTGGTCTTCCCTTAAAGAAATCACAGTTGATCTAAGCAGAGATCCAGGGGCCATCCATATGATTGGTTGCTCTCCCCAAAAGTCTTCAAAAACTGTCCAGAAATTTTGATGCTTCCCATACCATTTTTTTCTTTTTAGTTATTATTTTCAGGAGAGTGTGCTCTTGGGAATTTATGATTAATGATTACATTAATTACATGCCTGATTACTTAATTATGATCATTGGCTTATTTATTAAGCAAATATTGAATGAGCAACAATGCAAGAAAAATGCTGAGTACCGGGACGCCTGGGTGGCTCAGTTGGTTGAGCAGCTGCCTTCAGCTCAGGTCATGATCCCAGCGTCCTCTGTCTGCCTGTGCTCACTCTCCCTCCTCTCTCTCTGACAAATAAATAAATAAAATCTTAAAAAAAAAATGCTGAGTACCTGCTGTCAGCCAGGTAATGATCTCGTGCTGGAGTGCCACCAGCGAGAGGGAGAGGCGGGCCCTTCTCTTATGTGACCTAAGGGTTGGTGTCAGGAAGAGCAGACGGTAAACAAATGCACAAGCAAGTAAACACACGAGCAGAAATCAAGACGAGTACTACAAACGGAAAAGGTTAACCTGGAAGAGCCAGGAGTGGACTAACTTGACTGCAGGCTGCCAAGGAGATGACTGACTTTGCAGCATCTTTTTGACTGAATGGGACCACGGTCCACACGGTGATGCCTTGATTCATTCTTGTGCCTTTGCCAGCCTTCTGAAAACAAACACCTTTTGCTAAAGAACTTGTGTCCTCCTGGATCAGGATAGCCAGGTCCTCTGGGGCATGGCTGATTGGAAGTTCTGAGGTCGCTGACCACACGGTTGGGGGTTGTTTTATGAAGATGGTTATTGACTCAAAGAGGGCATCACTGTCCTTCAGACAGTTTCCCCTCCCATTCAGGGCTCCTCTGACTGAAATGCAAGCTCATGGTTGACTCATAGACCGTGCTCTGCTCTGGCTCACGGGCTTGCCGACTCTGTTTGTGGTTGGACGACGGTGTTTCCTGTTACTGCTCATGTTTAACATCAAGTGTTACAAACATAGACACTGAGTTTCTCAGTGGGGGGAGCTTAATGAGAGACTGTCATCTTATCACATATTGTTTTATTCTTTTCCCCTGCATTGTTTTTCACCGGGACCGGCTGTCTTGTTTGGAGAGTTACTATGGCCCTGGGAATCTCAGGTAGAATTATCAGGAGAGACATGTGTTTTCCATTAGAGCTTGGTGAGGGCTGGGCTGAGGGTGTGTCTCTCTTGTTTAATTAGAGAAAGTTGTTAGGGTTGTTTCTACCACTGTGTACTGCCCACGTGTGTACACCAAGGGGCCAGGGAATGGGCAAGTCTGCAAAGGGAGCACCTTCTAGGTCACCCGTGTGAGTTTTTAAACGGAGTGTGTTAGGAGAGATGGCCCCTTTAACCCCACCCATCCCTGTTCCTCTGGTTCTTCCTATTTTATAGCACCCTTTTGGTAAAGAGTGAAAAGCATTAAAAACAAAGAGATATACCCAAAAGCTCACTTTTAACCAGTTGGGATGGTTCAGTTCGTTATTGCTTTCAGTTCATTATGGTGACATTTGGGCTTTCAAAGTGGGCTTGGCATGGCCGTCTGTGATGTCCACTTACTTGACTCACCTGCTGTGTTGTCTGATTGATTCTTTCCACATTAAGAAGCTATGGAAAGGTTCACTGTGTTAGTTGTCTTCTCTTATGGGGGTGCCCTAATGATGATGTATTAAGTTCTTACAATAGGCTAGAGGGTCTGATCAAGATTCATTTGCCTCAAAAGGGATTGGTTGGAACTAGGGAGGCAGAGCCCGGCAGGGCTTCCTGTGAGGATTGGGAGGAGAGGGTACAAGGACGCGCTGGAGAACGAGGCTAACTTACAGAACAGAACCAAGGCAGGTGGGGGCCACAGGGAGGTGTGGGGTTGAAGTCCCACTGTTTGCGCCCTTGAGTTTTTGGAGTAAAGGAGATGGAGAAATAAAAGGACCAATTGCACCTGTGGTAATGTCATCAGTTGTAGAACTGCAGAGTGCTTCGCTTCCTTCTGGGACTGTGGACAGGCTCAGGTACATTGGGGTGGGTTTTTGAATGGAATGTGGACATGAGCTGATGAGTGGTTGACCATAACTGAATGGACATTTGGTTTTTTTAAAAAAGGTTATGTATGTATGTGTGTATGTAACCTCTATACCGAACATGGGGTTCAAGCTCATGACCCCAAGATCAAGAGTCCTATATTCTTCCATCTGAGCCAGCCAGACACCCCTGAATGGGAATTTAAAAAGCAGGAGTTGAAATAATGATTGTTCTTTCATCTCTGCTTTCTGGAACCTTCTGGTACTTTAGATCAGTCGATTAAAGTGAGATACCAAGGGGCTTTACAAGTAGCTTGTAAATAGAATTTGTGAACAGGAGGCAGTAAGACCCAATTCCTTCACTTATAGGCTGCATGGTTTTGCACACATTACTCCAGCCTCCTCTACTTACGAATATATAGCCGTGTGTCTTACTTCATTGGGTTGTTGAGAAACATAAAACGATATGCCGAGGTGAAAATATCCAGCATGTGATAGGTTCCCGTTACGTATCAGTTCATTTCTTAGGTGCGCCCAGAAAGGTTCACTGAATTCGTTAGTGTGTGTCCCACTCACTTAAGAGCTATTCTTAAGGGATGCCTGGGTGGCTCAGTTGGTTAAGCAGCTTCCTTCAGCTCAGGTCATGATCCTAGCATCCTGGGATCGAGTCCCACATCAGGCTCCTTGCTTGGCAGGGAGCCTGCTTCTCCCTCTGCCTCTGCCTGCCACTCTGCCTGTGCTCACTCTCGCTCCTCTCTGACAAATAAATAAATTAAAAAAAAAAAAAAAGCTATTCTTAGAAGCATCTTCGGCACCTACCTGCCCTATACCTATACCCAGCATCTGCATTTATTTATCTAAGGAGGAGGAAGCCTCAGACTTCAGTGTGAGATTTGGATCAGTATGCAGACAGCCTCTATGTTTCGAGTTTGTGGATTCCGAGAGTGTTTGAATGGGAAACACCTCCAGAGATCTTGCCTTCTTCCCTTTTAACCCTCTGGTGCTACATTGCAGTGCATAACTTTGGTCGGATCTCTCTTTTCCTCTTCTAGCTCCTTCCCGTGGCTGAATCTGGTAGTTAGTATGTAGCTTGCTGGTAACTCAGCTGGAGTGGGCGGCACAGACTGACTCACCCACCTGCTTCTGGGGTAGGTGCAAGGCAAGATGCATTGGTGGATATTATACACTAGGTGGAGCTAAAGAGCCCATTGCACATCCCCTCCTTCCCCTACACCCCTCCCCTACCCCCACCCTAGGGATGCTCCTTGTTTGATTTGCTCATGGCTTTTTTCATAATCCCAAAGCCAGAGGAGAGCAGGCCTGATTTCACTTCGCCTTGACCTCACATGAATTTGGTTCCTCTCCAGCCGTGCCTTTGGCTTCTCCCATTCCCTGGGCTCAAGAACACAAACTCCCTGCTGCTCCACGCCACTGCCCTCCTGTTTCATCATCAGGCCTTGCTGATCAGGGCACATTCCTTGAATTCATGGTATTGTCACCGCCCTTTTCTACTAGAGGCAGCCTAGCTCCCTCCTCCACTGCCTGCGCTCCTCTGATGGCCGTGAACCAACGTTTCCCTGCCTATGGGTGCCTTCCAGAATGTCTCATCTCCCCGTAGAAAGTCTCTCCTGTCTTTTTTTTTTTTTTTCCTTCAGTTTTCTCTCTGGCTTCTAATTCACTTTTTTTGGCCATCACAACTAAAGAAATACTTCTCTAGGAGAAAAGACTTCTAAGTTTTATTTAGTCTTTGATTGGTCATTGATAGAGTCATTACTTCCCTTCATGATTACTCTCTTTCCAAATTATTTTAAACTATATATTTTATTGACTTTGAAGAAACATATCTCCCTCTCCCCAGCATACACGCATGTTTAAACTGATCTGAAGTTGAGATGTATTTTCATCTGACCATTCTGAGAACCATGATTATTTGCCAGCTTTTTCTTTTTCTCTTAGTGATGCATACTTTAAGGTCCTAAAGGCATCTTCAGACATTGTTTTGCCATGTTCTTTATCAAAGGCCAGGAAAAATGAAAGCCAAGTTTCGTTGAGATTTAGAATCTTTGTAATATTAGGGAAGACGGTTACCAGCATGCCTCACTCTGGAGAAGATGACAGAGTTATCTTCCAGCAAGATGGAATGATCTGGACTTTGAATAATGTTGGATAAATCATGCCTCATGAGGCCCTTCTTGGACGATTTGAGCTACAATAATATTGCATAAAGCCAACATACATAAAGGACTCTCTCTAGGCGAAGTCTATGGTTATATATATTTCAGTAAAGGAAAACAGAACTAGCCTTTTGGATCTCTAGCTCAGAAGAGTTTTGAAGCAAATATTGCTACAGATTAATTCCCACCTTGTAACCTTGGAGAGTTCCAGTGCTTTTGTCCCTAGATTTCCTTTCCTTGAAGACAAAAAATTGGTATTTTTGCTGTCGACATCATTTGTTTCCTAAGACAAAATGGGTTATGCTGTACCCGGAAGCGAGGGTTAGAGTTTCACATGAGGGACACACTGAATATTATCCTTTTTGTTCATAACCAGAGAAGTGTTTTTTAGAGGCTTATTTGTTTTAGAGAGGAGGGGGCAAAGGGCAAGGGAGAGAGAGTCTCCAGCGAGCTCCCCACTGAGCCCAGAGCCCAGGGAGGAGTTCAGTCTCGTGACCCCAGGTCAGACCTGAGCTGAAGCCACGAGTCCGACACATAACCAGTGTCCCCACCCAGGTGGCCCCAGAACCAGGGAAGACTTTTGTTTGTTTTGTGAGTTTTCCTTTTATTTGCTTTATGACCAATTTAGCTCGTCGAGCCTTTTAATTTGGCCTTGAACACTCATCATGAAGAAGTGGAAAATTCAGTTAGCTTTTCCTTGTCGAATGGATACAGAACTAGTAAAACAAAATTTTTTTTTTTTAAGAGATTAGTAGTTAGCCACGAGTGCTGCCCACAGAAGGTAGCTCTGATACCTTTGCCTCCTTTCCCATCACACTGTCCACAGAGCCCGGCGCCTGCCCTGCCCTCCACCCGCATGACCTCCGTGCTGGGATTTCCTCCACTGCCGAGGCTGAGTGGGGTCCTCCGTGCGTGGGGGGTGCTTGCAGGCCAAAAAGGGACGAGGGAAAACGGTGTTCTGGAACGATCTGTGCAGAAAGCTAAAATGATGGGCTGCCTGAGATCTCAGAGAGCACGACCCTCGCCTGGCAAAGAGCAGCGAGTGCGCACTAGCTGGATGGCAGTCCGAGCCCATCATCTGATAGGGAATATTCTATTTAAAAATTGCAGGCATAATTTAGAGATCCCACAGCCTCCTCAGTAGACCCTTACAGTCTTCTAGACTTTCTCCGGATCTCTAGCTATTGTCCTTCCAGCTCCTTCGGTTGATCTCCGGACATATGGACTGACTCTTATTTCTGAGCTGACCCAGATAGCCAAGTAGAGACCAGTCCTACGAGTAGAACTAGTAAACCACCCCAAGGCCAAGTGGGCTGTGGCAATAGCTTATTTGATAACCAGGTGAAAATTTAAAATAATGTTGCCAAATCAGAGAATAAAAAGCAGAAAGTATAGGAAAAATTAGAAAACAGTAAGAAAAATGCACGTAGCAAGAAAACAGCAAAGAAAAATAATGTAGGCAACCAAAAAAATGAATCAGAGGTGATGCTGTGTGAGCCTGGCCGCCAGTCCCGCATGGGTGCCGACAGTCACAAGCTGAACGTGAGTCACAGGGCCGTGTGGGCTTCTGTAAAGCTGTCATCTCACTGAGGTGTAGGAATCGGATACAGTTTGCTAAAGGAAAAATGCACTTTACCTTTCCAAAACAGCTAAATCATATAATTCGTCTTTATGAAACAAATGGGGTATGGGGCGCCTGGGTAGCTTAATTGGTTAAGCATCTGCCTTCGGCCAAGGTCACGGTCCTGGGGTCCTAAGCCCACATAGGGTCCCTGCGTCTCCCTCTCCCCCTGCCTGCCACTCCCCTTGCTGGTGCCCTCTCTCTGTCAAATGAATAAATAAAATCTTTTAAAAAAACGAATGGGGGGGGCACCTGGGTGGCTCCGTGGTTAAAGCCTCTGCCTTCGGCTCAGGTCATGATCTCAGGGTCCTGGCATCGAGCCCCGCATCGGACTTCCTGCTCGGCAGGGAGCCTTCTCCTCCCCCCTTCTCCGCCTGCCTCTCTGCCTCCTTGTGATCTTTGTCTGTCAAATAAGTAAATAAAATCTTTAAAAGAAAAACCCAAAAAACCGAATGGGATTATTATCATATCAATACAATTGTATATATTTATAATATTTACATATATAAATTTATATTTATATTTTATAATATTTATAATTTATAATACTTATATATATATACACATACATATGTATACATATATAGTATGGAGTTGTCATTCGCAATGTTCACTTATGATAAGTCTATGTTTATTGTAGTTGTCATATATAATGTTTGCTTGCCTTGGTTTCCAAAATCCAGAATATCCCTTATCAGATAGAAATTATATCCAATGTTAGCTGAAAGAAATACCTGCATCAGGCATGATATTTTAATTTTAATAAGATTAGGGTTTTTTTTTTCCTGTTTATTAGATATAAAAAAGCCCATCCGTCTATAGAAAGATGTTTCTGATTGCCAGAGACTTAGAGATCAGTGGTGATTTCTCCATTCTGGGATCCACGGATGTCCTCACAGGTCCTGAGGCTAATTTGGATAAAGGCAAGTGTTGGTAGCCTTTTTTATTGAATTAAAATTATTTTAAGGAGAACAAAGCCTTTATTGATCAGCTTTGGAGACCCCCCTCCAAGATATGGTTAAATGGGCGAGTGGCCCATACGGTCACACGGAGCCTGGTGTCAGAAGGCCCCACACGTGGGGATTGCTGCCTTGCAGTTCTGTATGCTTTGGTCTTCGAATGTGTATTTTGTAAGTGACGTCCAAACGGAGAGGGGAACAAGCGTTGGGAGTGTGCAGCTTCAGCCCGTGGTGAGGGGTCCTCAGCATCCTCTGCTGCCACTTGTCGTCCACCCCGCCCAGCCTCTCCCCCTTCCCCACATGGCTGCTCTGCAGAACTGCCCAGGATCCTCTGCCCAGGGAAGTGGACAGGTTGTCTCAGTGGGGCGAGGCTTATGTTCCACTGGGACCATCTGCCCCTCATGGGGAGGCCCGAGCACAAGTGTGACGGGGGTCCTCATCATGCATGCACTCCACAGCCTCAGGATAAGGTGGTCACTGCCCTTGCCCCAGCTAGGAATGCCACAGTCCGTTCGGGGTGACCGGTCAGGGGCACGGCACCCACCCTAGATCCAGGTCCCAAATATGCCCTAGAATGGACGTTGAAATATCTTGGGGACCCATTTTTCATGGATTGGGTTTACGGACTGGTGGGAAGGGGGTGTTGACTTCTCCATGCCCAGCCTTTTCACCTTG
This sequence comes from Neogale vison, assembly GCF_020171115.1. Lineage (NCBI taxonomy): Eukaryota > Metazoa > Chordata > Mammalia > Carnivora > Mustelidae > Neogale > Neogale vison. The sequence goes on from NC_058091.1 coordinate 303,840,348, forward strand.
CACTGGACCTGGAAAATGATATACTCCCTGAGTAAGGGTGATATATCCTCAGACCTCCCTCTTCAAAGTCTGGACTCTGTTACTCTGCTTTTCGTGATTTCTTGGGCATCCTGCATTTTGACCACAACCCGTCTCTTAATTCTTATCCCAGAGCACTCAGAAATCCTCTGATTGCCCTGATCTACACCTTAAAACTCCACCACGGGAGCTGTGGCGACCACGTGTGAATTCTGGGAATGGGCAGAGCAGTGGGGTCACCCTGGGGCTCGGATTGAGCTGTGCCCCGTGATACTCTTTGGCAGGTTCTCATGGTCTTTAGTCCTGCAAGAGAACCGTTTCAGACCTCAAAGTAATTCTCAGCATCAGTCAAGCAGATCGACACTTACCCACACTTAGGCATTAGGAATGCGTCAGGTTTCAGCAGCGTGTTTAAGAAAATCTAGAACTATGTCTTTGTATCTTTGAAAAGATAGAGTAATGTGGACGACAATGTAGAAGCTGACTGCTCTGTCGTATTCGTAAAGTACTGATTGATACATCTAGGTCCCTTGGGGAGCAGTCACTGACAGAGAGGGACAGGACACCAGTCGTTGGTATCTTGAATCAGTCTAGTGGATGAGGACCGGCGACCGGCAGGTAGCAGACGTGTGCGAGCTCTGAAGCTGGGCAAGAGAACAAACGGCAGGGATGATGCTGTCAAGGTCCGTAGGTTTGAATGAGGGGCTGTGTCAAACGAACAAGTCTAATAGGATGTGCTTAGAGTCAGAAGTTGCATCTGGAAAACAGAATCCATGGAGGTTTTAACTGCCTGTAAACCCAAAATAAGCTGGCATGCTGATGGACCTGTTCAAAAAAACAAAAACAAAAAACAAAAACAAAGAGGCTGTTTCCAAAGAATTGAAAACTTGTGACCACAATAGCAATTTAATCACAATTGCCATAAGTAGGAAGCAAACAAGATGTTCTTCAGTAGGTGAATGAATCAACAGTGGTCCATCAAACAACAGAATATCATTCAGTAATAAAAAGAAATGAACTGGGGCCCCTGGGTGGCTCCCGGTGGGTTAAGTATCTGCTTTTGGCTCAGGTCATGATCCTGGGGTTCTGGGCACGAGCCCTTTGTGGGCTCCCTGCTCAGTGTGGGGTCTGCTTCTCCTTCTCCCTCTGTCCCTCCCCCTGCTTGTGCTCGCTCTCTCTCTCTCTCTCTCTCTCTTTCTCTCAAGTAAATACATAAAATCTTAAAAAAAAAAAAAGAAAGAAAGAAAATTTGTACCAAAGGACTCAGGATCCTGCCAAAACAAGCTCCCACCAGCCAAGACGGCACACTTGAGGGTCAGTAAGAATCACACTGCCGTGCACTGATGTCCACCAGATATGTTCATAATAAGACTGAAGAAAGGAATGAAGAAAACCAACTTAGTTACCTTTAAAGGATACTAAGGCACTGCTCATTATCTTGACTGCCGCTGGCAAATAGAATCGAGTATTAATCCCGCCCCTCTCGTGACGTCCGTCTCTCAGGGTCCCAAACATCAACAGGGGAAGTTCCTCTTTATAGATCTTTAAAGATCTCCCCTCTGTTTAGCTCTGGTCCAGCTAATACCTGAAGCAGGAATGAAAGGCGCTCATGCCTGTGTGTCTCCTGAGGAACGGAGAGTCAGGTAGTCCTCAGGGGCTGCTGATGTCGCAGAAAGAAACGCCAGACACCCAGACGGTATGTGTCACCTGACAGAAACGCACACCACCGCTATCATGTACTTGGAACTTTGAACCTAAACCTGGCCAAGTCCCTAGATCTACCTACCGGTTTTTATAGTCTGCTCCAGGCACAGAGGAAAATGTTAAACTAAAGCACAGGATTCCATGACAGATTCTCAACCTCTGGAAAATTTTACTGAACAAATGAGTCTGTTTCTTCCACAAAGAACTTCAAGCAAGACAGAGAGAGAGAGAGCAGGAGACCTATAAATTCCAGGAAGCTCAAAACTCACAGCATCAATTTCAGTGTAGGACTCCTTCCCATCTTGTTTTGGTCCACGTATGTATGTGCACCTGTGTGTATAGAAGGTGACTGGGTAAATGTGCAGCTGTTGGAATATCTGATGGTATTAAGGAATTAGAACAATTTTTTAAGGAAAGATAGTGTTTTTATTGCTAGGCTAAAAAGTTCTTATGGGGAAGATATGTGGCCATATTTGTAAATTTTAATTGCCAATAAATATTGCAATATTTTTAAAGGTTTTATTTATTTATTTGACAGAGAGATCACAAGTAGGCAGAGAAGCAGGCAGAGAGAGAGAGAGGAGAAGCAGGCTTCCCACTGAGCAGAGAGCCTGATGCGGGACTTGATCCCAGGACCCTGAGATCATGACCTGAGCCCAAGGCAGAGGCCTAACCCACTGAGCCACCCAGGCGCCCCTAAATATTGCAATATTGTGGTAATTATATGATATTGTGATTTGCTTCAAGTAATCTTGGGTGCTGGGGATGACAGGGAGTACTCTATGGGCACGTACAATGGGGCCATGGATGCAAAATTGTTGCGACTTCTTTATTATACTTTGGTCTCTCTTGACCCGCTTGAAATTTACCAAAGTAACACTTTCAAGAGATAAGTGCAACAACCCAAGCGTTCCCAAATATTAGGCAATTCCTGGAAAATGAATAAATTAAACTCATGTGTTTCTAAGATTTTCATTTCAAATCACAAGTCTGTACAACCATGTACTTTAAATTGGAACCATGAGATGAACCATCTTAAACAGTATAAATAATTAAAATACCAAATATGCATAGGTTTTTCTGGGTATGAATGATTACTATTAGGAATTTGTTTTGCAGACAATTCTGTACTTCAGTCTTGGAGTCGAGAATGTTAGCCTACCAGGGTGACAATCATGGAATTCCATATAGTTTCAGCATTCCTTCCCCAGAATTTGTTGGGATCACCTTTGCTCCTGACCGAGGATGTGTGTGTGTGTGTGTGTGTGTGTGTTGGTAAATGAAGTTTATTGGAACACAACCAAACCCATTTTTTTATCTTTTAAAAAAATTTTTTTCTTAACATATAATGAATTATTTGTTCCATGGGTACAGGTCTGTGAATCATCAGGCTTACACGTTTCACAGCACTCACCATAGCACATACCCTCCCCAGTGTCCATCTCTCAACCTCCCTATCGCCCCCTCCCCAGCAACCTCAGTTTGTTTCCTGAGATTAAGAGTCACTTATGGTTTGTCTCCCTCCCCAGTGCCATGTTGTTTCATTTTTCCCTCCCTTCCCCCCATAACCCCCTTCCTTTCTTCTCAGATTCCTTATATCAGGGAGATCGTATGATAATTGTCTTTTTCTGACTGACTTATTTTGCTTAGCATAATACCCTCTAGTTCCATCCACATCACTCCGAATGGCAAGACTTCATTTCTTTTGATGGCTGCATAGTATTCCATTGTATATATATATATATATATATATATATATATATATATATATACCACATCTTCTTTATCCATTCATCTGTTGATGGACATCTAGGCTCTTTCCATAGTTTGGCTATTTTGGACGTTGATGCTATAAACATTTGGGTGCACGGGCCCCTTCGGATCACTACATTTGTATCTTTAGGGTAAATACTCAGTAGTGTGATTTCTGGGTCATAGGGTAGCTCTATTTTCAGCTGTTTTCCAGAGTGGTTGTACCAGCTTGCATTCCTACCAACAGACCCATTCTTTTATATAATATGATGCTGCTTTCACATGGTGACAGTTGACAGTCATGACAGACCATAGGGCCCATGAAGCTGAAAATCTGTTCTATCTGGCCCTTTGGGGACATGTGCTGACTGGTTGCAAAGTTTATTATTCCTTTCTCTTTCACCTCAATGTGTTTGGAGATAGATATACAAGTTTCCTTTCTTCCAGATGGTTTACAAATGATCAAAGCATCATTGATTAAACAATCCAATCTATATGATTGAGGATTCTTAATGACTAATGGACACTTAGCCAAAATGCCCCCAGACCCTTGCCCTGGACCCCTAACTTGAGTTGCTATGGCAGTCAATGTCCTCCAAGTAGAGTCTTCCAGCAGCCAGGGCTGAGGGTTAAAATCTTGCCATTTTTCTGTTTGTAGAAGTTCATAACTTCCACTAAGAAAATAACTAATGACCTTCACTGCTTGGGTTGGTTTTGCATTTCTTTATTTTTTTTTAAAGACATTTAACTGGTTTCCTGGCTGCGTGGAGACCTTTAAACTTGAGAGAACTTTCCTAAGGCTTTGCCTGACTCTGCAAAGCAGGTTATTCTAAAAACCATACTAACTGAACATTTATAGATATTTTCTGATGCAGTGAGTGGAACTGTGAATCACAACTCATTTATGAACCTTGAATCATCTTAGAATTATAGTCGGCATTTAGAAATATAATAGAATTGACTGGAAAACATCAGAAGGCATTACAAATGATAAAGGTAATATTATTTGGGGGCACCTGCTGGCTCAGTTGGTAAGAGTGTGCAACTCTTGACTGCAGGACTGTGAGTTCAAGCCCCACATTGGGTATAGAGATTACTTTAAAAATCTTTAAAAAGGGATAAATTGGGGTGCTTGAGGTGGCACAGCTTGTTAAGCATTCAATTTTTGGTTTCAGCTCTGGTCATGATATTGGGATTGTGAGATCAAGCCATGCATTGGATGCCATGCGGAGCCCAGAGGCTGCTTGAGATTCTCTCTCCCCCTCTCCTTCTGCCCCTGCACTCTCTCTGTCTAAAAAAAAAAAAAAAGATAAATATTATTTTTGAAACTTTGGTTTCATTTGTATGCATTTAGATGTACATGAATTTCTTACTGTGGGTCACCATCAAAAAATTTTAAAACTACCAGATCAGTGTCCGTTGGGGAGAACTGAGCGAGCCTGGCACCCACGGACAACAGCAAGCAGTGATCATAGCCTGATAGGAGGAGGTGAGCAAGAAGACAACAAATACCACAAAACACCCTTGGTTAATACAAACCTATATGAGCTCAAAGAATAGAGCCAGTAGCAGTCCCGGAGCAGAAGACAAATTATTATTACTAAAAAGTGTAGATGTTGACATTAGGGGTTTTCTGGTGTGTCTGCTCCTTCCCTCTGTGCTTCTTGTTCACTGTTTATTTCCTTTTGGTAGCTCAGTACCTACCCAATGTAGACACTTTCCAAAGAAATATTTATTGAATGTAAATACTAAAAATTAGACCACCTGTTTCAGAGGATCTGGGGGGAGGAAACTGGAGTCTGGGAATTTGCATTTTAACAAGCTTTCCAGGCAGCAGCCTGTGGCTGTGGCAGACCAGGATTGAAGAAACATGGGCTTATTCTACCTGCATTTTCCTGACCCAGGTCACACACAGCTAATATTAGAACCAGAGTTGGACCTGGGTTACCACCAGCGTCTCCCATGGACCACTTCTCACCAAACGTATCACACAACCTTCTAATCGATCCTGACCTCCCTGCTTCCTCACTGCCCCACCTCGTCCTCTCAGTTGCCTTCTGGCGTTTTCCTTAATCACCCGTCATTCCATTTTCCTACCCTATACCTTTGGCTTTCTCTCTATTGCTGGTGACATTGAGACCAAACGCCCTAGCATATCATTCGTGGCCTGCCACAGTGTGCTCCTGGCCTGTCCCCTCAATACCTTCTCTTTCTGCCAGTCTCCCAAATCTCTCCTTGACCCACCCCACCTCCTCCTGCTAGGGCATCCCAGAGCACTCCGCATGCCCCAGGCACACCTTCCCCTTCTCTGACTCTGATCTTCTGTACATGTTGTTTTCTCCACCTGGAACAGCCTCTGTTTTCCTCCAAATTACATCCATCCTGCCAGGCCAAGTTCAAGGGCCACGTCCATAAAATCTTCCCCCATTAGTGAGTGAATGATTCCCCCCTTTTTGCTTCTCTTTGTTCTTTGCTCATGTTTTATTAGAGAACCTAAGACTCATTGTCTTGGATTTTGTTAGCTTGGCAGGTGTTCCTCTCTGATGAGGAAATAAGTTCCTGGAAATCAGGATTCTTTGTAGTATGTGTTTTTCTCTATAAAGCTTACAGTGCCTTGCAGCTAGTTTTAAATGACAAACATGTTAAGTCAGTGTTTCTGTGATTATATCAAAATTAATATTAATGGGCAGTTTGGCCAATTAACCCGTATAGAACAGGCTTCACCTCTGCACGAAGCCTCAGAGCTTGTGACTGAGTAGCCGTTCCGTTTTTTTATTGGCCCAATTATAAAAATGTACTGCCATGTTTGTGTGCTGTTCTTGATAAAGAATTCTTTGTTTCCCTCTGGGGCCAGATAGACCAATAGTGATTTTAAGGAAGAGGCAAGCACCTTGAATCCTTAATTACTGCTTTTGAGAGCCTGGAGGAAGAGGGTAGTCCTTAAATAAATGAATGTGGCACAAAGCAGAGCAGAGAGGACAGCAAGTGTGGGGCACTTGCAGTAACTTCTCTGCGTGTCGGAAAACCCTGCAGCTCTGCCTTTCTGGGGCCTCATGATTCAGGTGCATGTCAGCTCCGTCCTCCGTCAGCTAGCAGAGTGATGGCTGGGCCACACCCCGCATAGCAAATCCTCTGCCCAAATTAGAGGTTAGAGCAGAAAGCCTAACACAAAAGCGGACGTGGCTCAAGCACTTTTTGTTTTGCTGACTTAGATGCCCGTGAGATAACTTTGATGGGGTCTCATTGGAGTGATTCTGAAAACTGAAACTGGGATTGTTGTTTCTATGGTGAAACTAAACCTAATTGTTTTTTGTTTTTTGTTTTTTTTTTCTTCATTTGAGAGAGGGTGTGTGAAGGAGAACGGGAGAGTCATTGTAGGGGCAGGGGAGAAGCAGCCTCCTCACTGTGTGGGGAGCCTGACCAGGAGGGAGGGTGGTAGTGGGCCATGGGGCAAGTTTGAGCGTGGGGTGGGGGGGAGTTGGGCGGCCAGATGTGCAGGGATGATCCCAGGAGCCTGGGATCAGGACCCCAGCCAAAGGCAGATGCAAAACTGACTGAGCCACCCAGGCACCCCTGAAGTAAACGTAATTTTTAATAAAGGATAAAAATCCTCCAGTTGAATTAATGATTTGTCTGTTTTTGCTGTTCTAGGTTCCTTGCACTGACGCCGTGGAGAGTGTATCACCTGATTTCTGTCATGATTCTTGGGCGTGTTATTATGCAAATAATAAAGGATATGGTTTTGTCTAGAGCTAGAGGTAAGAAAACTGAGAATTCATTTTTACAGGATGTAATTTTCTGGACCCTGAGTGTCTGATCTTTGTGGAGGCATGTTAACCAGGTAGTTTTAAAAGGGAACAAAGTAACAGGTTATGTAGGCACTGACTTTGATATTATTGTTTATTGAATATTCATTTATTTGGTAAATATTTATTGCTTATTAATTACTTACCTGATGTTGTCCCTAGTCATGGCTACTGCTCCTGGGCAAAAAGGCTTGTGTGTGCTAGTTTCTCTGGCTCTAAGTGCTCCTTAAATATCATTTTGATATGTGAGTATCATATCTGGCTGCAGCGAGGCGAACGGTGAAATATTTATTACAACCCACATGACGAAACTTGGACCACTGGAAGATGGACCGTTTATGTATAAACTTTCTCTGCCTCAATGAAGAAAGAACAATTCAGGGCTTACTAGTTGGGGCTCAGCCAGTAGAGGTATGACTCTTGATCTCAGGGTCATGAGTTCAAGCCCAGTGTTGGGGGCAGAGATGACTTAAAAACAAAAACCAAAGAACGAGTAATAGTTATGTACATTTTAACAAATGAGTTCACATGATGAAAAATGAACTAATTTTCAACATTGTTTAGAAGTGAGAAATTGAATAACTTTCGAAATTTGCTTCAGGTGTTTTCTGAGTAATTTGTATTAGAAATCGGAGTCAAGCTTTTCTGCAGGCGGAGAGGCCTCTTCTACCAATGTCTGAGTCAGTTTTCATGGATGAGCAAAATTGCCTCCTTGGAATATTTGAGCCCTAAGAACCTAAATGTGATAAGATAGATTTGATCAAAAACAGGGAAGAGGAGGAGGTTCCGGTGAGGCATTTGATTTCATTAAGTGTAACCTCCACACGGCCCACAGGGGTCTTCCCCAAGTTCTTGCCCTGGCAGGGATCCCGGGGCCTGTCTCGGGGGAGGTACCTTGTTCTCCCTAAGGCCAACCCTGAGGCCACAGACAGAAGCTGTGACTGACCACCCTCATGTTCTACAGCGGGCGTGAGCTCTGGTTTATCTTTTAAGTCTTTACAGTTCTTAGAGCAAACCATGTGCAAACCATTTTTAAGAAGGATGGTTTAGGATGGTTTTACATTGCTGCGTTTCAAGGTTTGAAGGAAATTTCTTCATTCCAGTGATTTGGGAAGGTGACTAAAAAACTTGTTAATTTGAAGAATTTATGTGGGGAAGTCAATCTCCTGAAAGGGGGCAGCACGAAACGGGAGGTTTGGTTAGGAGACCTCCCAGGGCTGCGCTTGTGTGCAGTGACTGCTTCTCATGAGTCTCTCGGTGACGATCGTGCTCTTGGACGCGCTGTTCCCTCTGTCCCCTCCCCTGCCCCACCATTTTCTGTTTCAGAGAACGGTCACCCAGCTCCCTAACTTTTATTTTTAAGATCTATTTATTTGAGAGAAAGAGAGTCAGAGAGAGAATGCGAGTGGGTTGTGGGGGAGGCAGAGGGAGAGGGAAAATCCTCAAGTAGCCTCCCCCCTGAGCGGGGATCCCAATGCGGGGCTCGATCCCAGGACCCTGAGATCATGACTTGAGCCAAAATCAAGAGTCAGATGCTTAACAGACTGAGCCACCCCGGCGCCTCACCCACTCCCTTACTCTTAGCTCTCTCGGCCACCCGCCCTGCAATTTTCTGTTCACCCCAGATGTAGTAAGTCTGCCTGGAAGGGGAGCCTCTCATGCCGTGCGGTTTTGCCCGGAGCCAATCCAATCCCCGCGGGGCGATGCCCTGGTTCCATCCTGATGGATAGAGGAGAGCCCATTGTTCTCCACTAGACTTCGTAATGTCTTCACCCTCCAGGGCCTTCCTCAGGGGAATCCTAGAAGAAAAGGGCGGCTTAAAAATTCTGCCAGCAGCCGTTGGCCATGAGCCTCTTTGTGGTTCCGGGGCTGCATCAAACTGGGTCCCCTCTGGGCGCACGTTGCCAGGAGCAGGCAAGCATGGAAGGCGAGGACAGAGCTGGAAAACTGGACAGAGCTGGAAAACCTTGCAGTTGCTCTGTTCTCGCTCCTGGCCACTCACGCAGAGTTCGTTCTCAGCCTTGACTCGTTGGCTTGATGTTCTTGGAAACATGCGATGTCCATGTTCCTAAAGGGCAGGACCCCTCTGCTTACAAAGGTTCAGTCCTTTACCGGACTAAGGTGGGAGAGTTAGGAGAACACGAGCCTGAAGGGTCTAGCTTTGAGCTCATTCACGCCACTTCCCAGCCTCAGAGGGCACCTGTTGTGGCTGTGTCAGTGTCCTGGGGCTACAGTAACAAATCCTCATCAGCGTGTGGCTCGGAACAACGGAATTCTCGTCTCTGACTCTTCTGGAGGCCTGTCATGCAAAATCAGTAGCGTGGGGCCAAAATCAAGCCGCTGGCAGGGCTGCGTCCCTTCCTGAGGCTCTAGGGAAGCTTTCCTTGCCTCTCCCAGCCTCGGGTGGTCACAGCCCCGTCAGTCCACTCCCTGCCTCGGTGCTTACGGCCCCCTCTTCTCTTCCGTCCTCACCAGACCTCCCTCCGCCTCCCTCTTGCAGGGACACTTGTGATCGCACTTGGGGCCCACCTGCACGACCCAGGACAGTCACCCCATCTCCTGATCCTTGACTCAATCCCACATGTACCTCCCTTTTTCCATAGAAAATAGGATTTTGCAGGGTTCCGGGCAGAAAGGCCCACAGTCAAGTCAGTCACCTTATCATACGTGAAATGGCAGAGACTGACAACCCACAACCACACAGTTGTGTGAGGGTCGCCCTAGAGCATGGAACAGAAGCGGCTCGGGCGCTGTGACCGTCCGCGTGGTTCAGCGCTGGTGCAGAGCCTGAACAACGGGGGTGAAGCAGGTTTGCTCACTCCTCAGGCAGTCCATGTGGGGTGCGCAGCCCACCTCGGTGCAGAGCTTCTGGTGCCTTCTGGACCCACCCCCGGCCTCCCTGGCCCAGGGAATGCTCTTGCCCCATCCTGCAGGGCCGTCCTGTGGCCCGGGCCGAGCTTTCCGTCAGGGTTTTAACAAGGTGACCTTGCTCTGAGGACAGTATTGCTCCTGCCCCAAGAGACCAGCAGAACCGGGACTTGGGGCTGTGCTTTCCGAGCGCCCCCCAGCCTGGGGCCGAATGGACAGGGGGCTCCCAGGCCTCCTTTTGGTGGAGTCGTTGCAGGCAAAGTCCCATTTGAAGCCTGCATGGAGCTGGCCGGAGCCGCCTCTGCGGACTTGCCCGCCCAGAGCCCCGCTGTGCGGAATCCCAGGACCCCGAGATTACAACCTGAGCCGAAGACAGGCACTTCACCGACCGAGCCCCCGAGGTGCCCCCCGCCTCGTTATCTTTAATGCCATCTTAGATGCTCCCTAGGACGTAGGTGAGCCCAAGAGTGGCGATCCTTTCAGGTGCATTAGTCTTTGTGGAACCTACCAGAAGCAGTGTGAGCGGCCCCCAGCTGCGGTGGCTTTCTCGCTCCATCTTCCTGGTGCCTGCCTTGAGGGCTCGCTTCCTCTTCCTTCACGCCCTGGGGAACTTCTCTGCAGCCCTAGGCTGGTCCTCAATCGCCTCCCCCTTCTCTCTCATTACAGAAGAGCCCACAGTACTTCCACCACTGGCTGCCTTTAATATCCTATTCCAGTACCACCCTGTGCGGCGGGAGGAGGGCTCAGTGGGTCCCCACGCGGCCACCTGTGGAGCGTTTCCCCCTCCGTCTCTTCATCCCTTCCTCCCGGGAAACCCTCACGGCCCGGTTAAGCCCTGTCCTGCCGGCCCCTTGCTCCCCGGGAGCCCGCTCAGAGCTTTCAGTGCAAATGCTGTCCGGCTCAGCCTCTTCCCCTGCACTGCCCCCAAGTCCCGCACGGCCTCAGCCTGCTCTGTGCTCTGTGACTGCGATGCTCCTGTCCTTGTCGTTGTCAATGTCCTTGTCCCCTTAGCCAGCAACCATACTCCTTTTCCTCACTTTTAATGACAGACTGAACCAGTAAACACCCCACAGTGCTATCTGCTTTCTCACTCTTGGAGCCAGTGTTAGCTGAGAAATGTCCTGAGGGGTGGGTTGTTCATGCTTGACTTTATCCCACTCCCCAACGTCAGCTCGAGGCCTCACGGGAGTTCAGTATTCCTTGGATTCTTTTGAATTGATTAGTGCTTTGTTTGACATTGTCCTCTAACCCCAAATATATACCATCTAACCCCAAAAGCTTATAGGGATCATAAAAAAATCAGACTTTTAAAAAGGTGTAGTAGAGGAACAGGATTCTAATATGATGACTGTAACTGAGCGACAGATTCACCCCCCGGGCTTACCGGCAGCCAAGGCAAAAAGGGAAGCTAGACCAACTGAATAATTCTTCTAATAGTCTGATGAAAGAATGCAAACAGTTTTGAGAAACACTTTTTTTTTCCTGGGATCAATTTTAGGAATTTATTGCATAGATCTTTGATAGGGGATGCTGCAGAACAAAACAGATACCATCGTTGGCATTCATTTCATGGGAAAATGTGGAAACCACCTCGAGGCCGTTTTTAATACTGCACCTCATTAAGGCAGGTAGCAGGGGCTGTAATACTAAGATACAGCGTGATGAAAAAAGCAAGCCAGTCAAGAAAACAGATGCTTTATCTAAGTATACATTTTTTTCTCTTGATTTCATTTGATCCTAGATATAAACTCAAAATCCCTAAAGAATGAATAGATAAAAATCTCCTTTCTCAAGTAGCAGCTGCCTTAGTTCTTTTGTCTGTACCGTTTTAAAGCCCACCTGAAATGCTGCCTTGGTTACTGGTACTTCCCTGAGCAGCCTCATTTTCTCTCTTCCCTGAGCTCTCATGGTTTGGGCTTGTGCCCCAGTTCACAAGGACTTGAGAGTTTGCCAGGACTGCCCTACTGAGCAGTCGAGTCCCCGAAGCAGGACCATGGGTGATGTAGGGTCCTGTCTCTCATAGCACCTATCTGAGTGTTTTGCATGTAACAGGATCTCAAATATTCATGGACTAATCACTGCATTATCTGTAGTGCCAAAGTATCCACTGAACGGTCTGATAATTCCTAGTGTTTAAATAGCTCAGCATTTTTTTTTTTTTTTGGATTTTATTTATTTGAGAGAGAGAGAGTGTGTGTGTGTGTGTGTGTGTGTGTGTGCACAAACACAAGCCTGGGGGAGAGGCAGAAAAGGGAAAGGACCCATGTGGGACTCTATCCCAGGACCCTGGGATCATGACCTGAGATGAGGGCAGGCATTTAACTGACTGAGCCACCCAGGCGCCCCTAAGCATTTCATGTTAAATAGCTCGGAATATTTCTAAGTTGAGAAATGCCTCAAGAGAAAAACGCCTCCGTTAATGTCTTGCTTTTGGCCTGTCTTTGTTACAGGTGCACAGTTGTGGAGAAGCCTCAGCGAAAGGTAAGGAACTTGGTTTGTTTGTTTTGTTTTCCAATGTTATCGCCTAAGAGTAAGGTAGGTGACTGAGCTTCCAAGATTTAAATCCATCAATTAGCTCTCTCCTTTAAAATTGACATTATGTTTTAGAACAGTTGAGATTTACAGAAAAATCGAGAAGAGAGTACAGAATTTCCATATACAAAGACTACATTCCTTACCTTTCTTCTCTTCACGTAGTAATGTTACATTACCCCCATACGTCGTCGTCATTAATGAGCCCATAATCAATATTTTCTTATTAGCTAAAATCCATACTATGTACAGATTTCCCTAGTTTTCGCCTGATGTCCTTTTTTGGTTCTAGGATCCCCATCCAGGATTCCACAGTGCATTTCATAGACATACCTTCTCAGGCTCCTCAGAGTTTTCTTATTTTTGTTGACCTTGACAGTTTGGAGGAGTACTAGTCAGATATACTATAGGGTGTCCCTTTATGAGAATCTGGTGTGCGATTATGGGTTTGGGTAGAGTGCGTTGTCATCAAGGGTACTTCCCATTGATGCGATTTATCACTTATGGTGTTCACCTTGACCACCGGGCCAGAGTAATGTTTGTCAGGTTTCACTAAGTTGGTTATTTTAAGCAGGGGAATCTGCTTGGCAAATCAAATTAAGACCAGAAGGCTGTGGATAAGTACAGGATCAGAAAAGTTAAAAATAGAGCTACCCTATGACCCAGCGATTGCACTACTGGGCATTTACCCCAAAGATACAGATGTGGTAAAAAGAAGGGCCATGTGCACCCCAATGTTCATAGCAGCAGTGGCCACAATCACCAAACCGTGGAGGGAGCTGAGATGCCCTTCAACAGACGAATGGATAAGGAAGATGTGGTCCATATATACAATGGAGTATTATGCCTCCATCAGAAAGGATGAATACCCAACTTTTGTATCAACAGGAATGGGACTGGAGGAGATTATGCTGAGTGAAATAAGTCCAACAGGGAAAGACAAATAGCATATGGTTTCACTTCTATGTGGAGCATAAGGAATAGCATGGAGGGCTTTAGGAGAAGGGAGGGGAAAACGAAGGGGGGATCAGAATGGGAGATGAACCATGAGAGACTATGGACTCCGGGAATCAAACTGAGGGTTTTAGAGGAGCGGGGTGGGGGGATGGATGAGCCCGGTGGTGGGTGTTAAGGAGGGCGCGGATTACATGGAGCACTGGGTGTTCTATGCAAACAGTGAGTCATGGAACACAATATCAGTAACTAATGATGTACTGTATGGTGACTGATGTAACATCATCATCATCATCATCATCATAATAGAACAGAATCAGAGAAAATGAAAAATAACTTTTTATTTTTTTAAGACGTATTTATCTCAGTGAGAGAGGGGCAAAGAGCGAGCACAAGATGGGGGTGGGGGGGTGCAGAAGGAGAGGGAGAAAAAAACTCCAGCAGACTCCCACTGAGCGAGGAGCCTAGTGCAGGGCTCAGTTTCACAACCCTAAGATTATGACCTGAACCCAAACCAAGAGTCGGTTACATATCCAACTGCGCCACACAGGTGCCCTGGAAATAACCTGTCATTTTAAGGGAGGGTCTCATTCACTTCACAATTACCTAGATATGTATTCAGGTTCATCCAGGTCCCTGTCCCATAGCTGATGGTCTCGCCAAGTTCATTTCACTCTTGGCCTCAGTTCTCATCCGCTGAGGAGGTGAGAGAGAGAATCATTTTAAATATTCCCTCCAGCCCTATAAAGTCTGTAATGCAATTCAAGGTATTAGTGTGTTTGAGATATTGTGATTCATAATAAGAATATAGATGTGGCCTTTGTCCTCAAGTTTCAGAGTCACTAAAGCTTTTGCAGTTTCCTAATTGTTGTGAGAAAGGTGTCTTTTTTATGTTAACGAGGTGGCCTTTCTACTGCACCAAGGACGGGGGTGGGGGGGGCGCTGTCCTGCTCCGGTTCTCTGGGGAAGGGAGAGGGGCTGGAGGTTGAATCAATCACCAATGGCCAATAATTTAATCGATCATGTCTGTGGAATGAAGCCTCCATAAAAACCCAAAAGGACAGAGTTTGGAGAGCTTCCAGGTGGGCGGACACGCAATCTGTGTGGGAGCAGCATGCTGAGGGAGGGCACGGAAGCTCCCCACTCTGTCCCTTTACCTTGCCCTATGCTTCTCTTCTTGCTGGATGTTTCTGAGTTAGCTCTTTTGTAACAAACCTGTAATCTAGTAAGTACAATGTTTGAGTTTTGGGAGCTGCTGGAGCCAATGAATGGAACACAAGGGAGGGGATTACTGGAACCTCCGATCCATAGCAGGTTGGTCAGAAGCACGGCTGACAGCCGGGTTGCACTTGGCATCTGAAGTGGGGGAGGGGACGGTCTTGTGTGCCAGAACCTTAATCTGGGGGCTCTGACATTACCTTCGTCCAGGCAGATAATGTCAAAATCAAGTTGAGTTGTAGAATGCTCAGCTGGTGACCTAGAAGAGCTAGGTGGTGTAGAGAAAGTCCCCCTCCTGCCTGCAGCCACCCTACTCCATCCCGCCCCATGTCAGAATTGGGATCAGAATTTCTAGCTGGTGATTAGCCATGGGATCAAAGAATCACTCCCATTTCTTTCCTTTGATTGTCTTGTTACATTTTTGTTTGACCAGTGACTCTTTAAAAGGGATTTAATCTGCAGTAGGAAGGATACTTTCCGGTATTTTCTCACTGCTTTTTTTCCCCCAGATTTTTTAAAAAAATTCTAGCTAGTTAACATTTAGTGTGATATTGGTTTCAGGAGTAGAATGTAGTGATTTTTCACTTGCGTATAAGTGCTCATCAAAACCAGTGCCCTAGAGACCCATCACCCATCTAGCCCATCCCCCACCCACCTCCCTTAACTCCATAGTTAGGAGTCTCTTATGGTTTGCCTCTTTCTTTTTTTTAATTCCCCTTCCCATGTTCATCTATTTTGTTCCTTAAATCCCACATTTGCGTGAAATCAGGATACCTGTCTTTCTCTGATTGCCTTATTTCACTTAACATAATCCTCTCTGGCTCCATCCATGTCACTGCCAATGGCAAGTTTTCATTCTTTCTGATGGCTGAGTTCCTGCAGTTTCTCCTGCATAATTGTATTCTGTTCTCTCTACATCACAGAGTTGCAAAAATACAATATTTATTCCTCTAATTTCTTTGATTCGGTGTGTTGCTTATGGTGATTCTTGGTGTCTGGTACTGGGCAGTGCTTGTGTTTTCCATATTGAAAAATTCAAAACCACTTTATTTGAAGGACAAAATACAGCGCTGTAGGAGAGGATCTTCTGAGGCAGAAAGGTCCTGTTTTGCTCATGTGAGCTGTGTGGGATTCAGGTCTTTCCATTTCCATGGCTGGTTTGCCCTGTCTCAATCTCAGAACGAGCCAGGCCTTCTCTCGGTGGGGCTTTAATTGCCTCATTTAAAGACCATTACATTCACTGAAAAAAGGTGAAGCAAATAATGGACCAGTCTGTCTTTGTAATGCCTTGTAAAGCTTTTAAATTAAAAAGGAGCTCCTTGCCAAGGGAACTCTTGTGCACTGTTGGTGGGAATGTAAATTGGTGTAGCCACTATGCAAAACGGGATGGAGGTTGCTAAAAACTTAAAAATAGAATTGCCCCATGATCCAGCCATCCCACTGCTGGGTATGCAGCTGAAGGAAAGGACATCACAGCCCCAAACAGATGCTTGCTCCAGATGTCCTGCAGAATTATTCACAACAGCCAAGACATGGAAAGAGCCGAAGTGTCTGAAGGTTGGACAAATGGATATATAGGTATTTCCCTCAACATTTAACATGAAGATGGTGCTGTACATTATGTGTGTAATTTCTCCAGGCATTTAAAGGCTATTCGTAAAGTTCACACGGGTTTTACTGGTAAATGACAATAAAATCAGCATCTAATTTCTGATATTGTCAGTAATACAAGTTGGGTAATTTTTTTTAAAAGATTTTATTTATTTATTTATTTGACAGGGATCACAAGTAGGCAGAGAGGCAGGCAGAGTGAGAGGGGGAAGCAGGCTCCCTGCTGAGCAGAGAGGCCGATGCAGGGCTCAATCCCAGGACACTGAGACCATGACCTGAGCCGAAGGTGCCCCAAAGTTGGGTAAATTTTAATCAAACCCTACTCCTATATTGGTTTTTGTATGTGGAAAGTTGATTTTGTGAAACTGTGGTTCGCAGTGGATAAGTTGTGAGAAGGGCTCATGCTTGACCTACTTCTTTAATAAACAGTAAGTCACTAACTCTACGACCTGGACAGGGTGTATCCAGCACCCAGCGCAGTCTGTCAACTGAACCAAATTACCATCTCTTAGGGCTCATTCCGATTATTGAAATGAAGTCTGACCCTTAGTGTCCTAAGAGCTTTTTATTTCTGCACGTGACTCTGGCAGCTGACTGAGTAAAATCGTGTGTTAACAAAGGAGACATTGTGCACACTGCCTTTTAAAAACAGAAAATTGTTTTCATTTTGACCAGGTTTTCCTAAGTATAAATTAGACAGAAATAACTTCACTTGCATCTATCCTGATCATTCAAAATTTCTTCACAGACTTCTTTAATAGTCGGGTATATTATAACCTGATGAGCTAGTCTCCTCAAAATTCTCATCAAAAATCTTGTTCTATCGGGGCATCTGGGTGGCTCAGTGGGTTAAAGCCTCTGCCTTCGGCTCAGGTTATGATCCCAGGGTCCTGGGATCGAGCCCCTCATGAGGCTCTCTGCTCAGCAGGGAGCCTGCTTCCCTTCCTCTCTGCCTGCCTCTCTGCCTACTTGGGATCTCTCTGTCGTAAATAAATACATTAAAAAAAAATCTTGTTTTATCATTCAGTGCCAATTTATAGAAAATGTCAGTGTTTTTTTTCTTGGCAGCAAAAAGAGTTTGGACATTATGGCTGAGAATGCTGGGATTGTCGAACACGTAACCCTGGGATCTCGACGCCTCTAGCAGAGGGCCCTTCACGGGAATCGGGCAGTGCTTCCCAGTGATTTGCGAGGACGTCACATCTACTTTGCCTCACCTGGAGTTGACTTCGGAGACATAGCAGAGAATTAACAGTCAGCGTTTCTGTTTTGAACAGAAAGCCAGCAGGGATTAGCAAGCGTTGTGAGCTTTTTGCCTCTATTTTGGTCCAATGGCAGGGGTGTTCACCTGCTCTCAGGAGAAATAGCTGTGTGGTCCCACTTCGTGGGATAAAATGCCCTTCTGCCTTGTCAGCTTCCTGATAACTGCCAGTCAGAGCATTCTAGCTGGTTCTATTTTTTTCCAGGGGAAAAGGAGCCAAGAATCTTTGGTTGTAAAACCCAAGTCCTGAGCTTGCCCTGGCTTGTATGCCCAGAACAAACAGAGCATTTAAGTAGGGGCTGTGTAATTAATTAAATCCTTGAGCATGACATTATGTCTCTGTTAAAAGTGAAAAGTCATCTAGCATTTGCTCAACTGTCTCCTCTGAGGAATAGAATTTAGTGCAAAAACTGCGCTTTCAGTACTTATGACTCATCCTTACTCATCAAAATTACATCGACCTGGTGAATTACTAAGTAAAAAGCCCTGCATCTTCACATGGTATCTTTAAAAAGTATCCTTTCTTTGCTGCTAGGCACAGACAGCAATGATTTTTGACTTGTGCAATGAAACGGGTCCATTTTACAGTTTGAGCATTTTTGAATGTGTGTTAAAGTCACCTTGTGACGTGTGTTTCGTAACCATGCCCTTGTCCCTTTGTCATAAGGCATTATATTTGAAACCTGGATTTTTTTTTTTTCCCCAATTTAATTTCAGGCGGAACTTACAGATAGGGGGAGCCACATCTCCCTGAGTTTTAAAAAGAAAATTTTGCTGTGAAGGATACTTTCGTTTGAATTAAATGGGAAGAAAATTGATTTATTTCTAGAAAAAAATATTCCCTTAAAATCAGAGTTTGCTGAAGTTTAGGATAAGCGTATCTAAACTTGAGTAAGTCTTTGGCTGAAGATGTCTGTGCTGGCCCGGGAGCGAAACACTACTGAGATATCTACTCTGCCAAAATAAAAATCCAAACAGGCTTTTATTCCTTTTTTTTTTCCCCAAGAAATAATAATTGAGCATTATTCTGTAGTCCTGTTTTGCACAATGGAGAGTCAAAGCCCCTTTCTTCCTCTCTGTTGAAAAAGAACAGCCCCATTCAGTGACTGATCGATGGCGAGCTCTCAGCCAGAGCTGCTGAGACTTGGTCTGCAAGTTTCTCTAAGTTCTTCATCCAGATTCCAATCTGTTTTATTCATTTTTTAAAGTTGTGCCTTGAAAATCAGACCAGTTTGAAGACAAGAATGGAGCAAAGGACTCTAAGCAGTTTTTAAAGCTGGTGTGCACAGTGATGCGGAGAAACCTACTGCTTCGCTTTTTGCCATGAGTGGTGCACCTACATAGAAAATTATTGACGGGTTTTTGAAAATGCCTCCTGCTAGACATTTAGGGGCTGTCTTTGTGTCTCGGGAGTCTGTCACACTGAAGCGCAGCCCATGTCCAGAATGTGAATTCAAGAGAAAAAGCTCGCCTTGAAATCGACATGGATCCTTCAACCCAAGGATACATTTCCTGAAGCATTAAAAATCAAACCAAAGAGGAAGTGCATTTCTTGGCCCACTGGCTTCATTGACAAGGGCAATCAATGGTTAGACCTGTTTCTGGCTGCATATTCCTTTCATGAGTAACATAGTCTCCTTACATCCAAGCAGATTTATTGAGTCAAAACATGGACAGAAAGCCAGGGGCCAGGCTGTCTGGGTTTGGGATCAGTAGCCCTTAGATGAGCCCTACATGACTTAAAACTCCAGGCTCTTTAAGTGAAAAGCCCTCAATATTATGTTTTACTATAATGTATCATTTTTTGCATTTGATAGTTTTTGACATTCCTTTACATTAGTGTGACTCCATCACAATCTCATTTAACGTGAGTTCCATCACCCCCATTTTAAAAATTATTGAGAGCTCCTTTATCTTTGCATAATTAAAAGTATGTGTTCACTGCCATTTCCCATGGCAGAGCCTTGAGTCCCTACAGCCCCTTAATAACAAATGAAAACTCTGACTGATCATTTTCACCCACGGTTCAGTTTCTCTTAACCCCATGCTCATTAGGTTTGATTAGGTCGTAGATCCTGAGTTACTGAGGATTTGAAAATGTGGTTTGTTTATACATGTATTAAACTAAGCTAGACTAATTGATGTTACCTAATAGCATTCTTGCTTCATGAGATTTAGGAAAAAAAAAAAAAACAGAGAAAGAATGATTAGTGCGTAGCATTTCTCATAACTTTCACTGGCCTATGTTGTGATTATTTGAGTATAAATTAGGACTTCCAAGATAGCTGGAAGTTTCTGTCTGCCTCTATTTCTCTTTGTTTCTTTACTTTTTTTTTTTTTTCCCCCTGCCTCTGTGTCTCTATCTCTTGATCTCTCTCTGCCTCTCTTTTTTGTCTCTTCTCAGTTTTGGTCTTTTTTTTCTCTCTCTTTGTCTCTGTTTCTTTTTTTCTATTTCTTTCTTTACTGTTCCCAAACATGGGTATCTATAGTCTTTTCAGCTAGTAGTATTTAAAATATCCCCTGCCCCCGATTTTAAAATTAATACATGCTGTTGAAAACTTAAAATATAGGAAACATATAAAGAAGAAAACCTAAATCCCTTATAAATCCATCACCCAGAAATTAAACTCACTCTCAGTTTTGCTTGTTTTCTTCCAGTCTTTTCATAAAATTATATATGTCTGTTTGTCCATCCTCCATCCTTTCAACGAACATTTACTGAGTGCCTTTATTGCCAGTATTTCTAGGCATTTGTGGAAGAAAACACAGCAAACTCTGTCATGTGCTAGTGAGTGAGTCAGAAAATAAATTGCTACCCCACATAATATGTTACATGGTGAACCATGTTCAAGGAAACTAAAGCAGAAGAGGTGATGAGGGGGTATAGGGGTGGGCAGGAGGGCCAGGTTGTAATAATTCAGGCAAGCAAAGACTTGACTGGGGATTTTAAGCAAAGCCTAGGAGGTGAGGTTGTGAATCATGTCTGGTTAAAGAGCTTCTAGGGCAGAGGGAACAAGTGCAAAGGTCCTGAGGTAGGAGCTGTATATGAAGGTGATTGTTTTTTATACCAGTTGAGTTTTTTTTAATGCTGCCATAGTAACTGGAATAAATGGAATATTATGCAGTTTATTAGGATCGTATTATAAAAGTATTTAGCAACCTGACAATTTACCCTTTATTGCTAATTGTCTTAAAAAAAACAAAACCCCCAAACTATAGGTTTAAATAGGTGCCGAAGGTACAATGTAAGACGTTATAATTATATGCTGATACACATGTGGTATCGCCGTGCGAGGGGAATCCAGGTGGTTTTTATTTTCTTGGTTTTGTTGACCCGTATTACATTTCTCTCTCTGTAATGAACATGGCAGCTTTTATCAGGCACAGAGACTGTGAAGGGGGGAGCGCCCCAACAGGCGGAATGAGGTGTGTGACCGTGGCTGTTGGAGGTGACACACGGAAGTCCGCGGGCAATGTGGCTCCAAGGGCCTGATGCCTCCGACGCCGGAGCTGCCGTCCAGAGACCGGGCTCTGGTTACGAGGGGAGAGACTGGCAGGCCCGTCTTTGGAAACAAAGGTCAGGGCCGATGTCCAGAGAAGCAGCTGGGCTCTGCGGAAGGTTGGAGCCTCAGAAATAAGCCAGAGACATTATGGGGATGGGGGTGGGGGTGAACTAGGCCAAGTGCCTCTTGACATTAAGTCTCCTAGGATTGGGGTGAAAAAAAAAGCATGAATGCTTTATTAAGTAATACATGAAAATCATTCATTTCCAAGGTCAGGTGGTGTCTGAGGGTTGGGATAAAATTCTTAAATTCTTCCTTTCTGAGGCCCTGCTACAGGCGCAAGGTTGGGCCTCCACATACAGGGGACGGGACTAACTACATCTTCTCATGTCTGAAGTATGATCCAAGAGTTTGCACTTAAGTAAAATTTGGAAACTCATCATATCACCCAGACTAGGATTCATATCTCTATCCTTATGCTCCAAACTACAGACTTTAGGCAATTCAAACAGGAATGGAGCTGAGAAGACCTTGTTTTCTCTTCTGAACAACCCACCCCTGGGTTGGGGGTCTGTCTGTCTGTCTGTCCATCTATCAGTTATTAATCTATCAATCTACTAACTTACACACATTCCGTAATTATACTTTAATGATAATATTTGATATTCTGAGTAATATAACATAATGTTATATTATATTGTTATATATTATAATAAAATGAATACACATGAGCCTTTCCCTGCGACAGGATTGATGCTACTGTCTCTCCTTTACCTTCCTCTTCTGGAAGAGCTGCCTCCTCATGCCAAAGGCAAGAATGATCCCAAATTTTGTGGTCTTCATTCCATTGCTTTAAAAAAGTGATATATCATGTATATGTGTATGTGTGTGTGTGTGTATATATATATATATATATATATATATATATATATATACTGAAATTATATGGACACCTATTCCTTAGATTTTTTTGGAGTCTATGAAAATGGTACCATATTTATGTCATCTTCTAGAACTAACGTCAACACTAAATGTTTTTTAAACAATAATCCATGTTGCTGTGTATAGCTGCGGTTCATTCTGGGTTGTTGCTGCGTAATATCCCACCATAGGACTACACCACGTTTTTTTTAATATGTTGTCTTTTCACTGGACTTCAGGCATTTTCTTTTACCAGACTGTCCACTGCTTCTTTGAGTTTCTGAGTTTACTACATGGCACTACTACAAATCACAAAAAGAAAAAAAGTAAATGCCCAGCACATAAAGTGAATAGTTTCTCAGGCAAGAACACTGCGTGTTTGCAAGCGTGTAAAATCTGTTCCAGCACTGGGGCCCAGACCCAGTGTAGAAGGGTTTCTTGCCACGTGGCGCTGTTGGCACGCTGGCTGCCACTAGAGGGCGTGGGAGGGCGGGGACGGGCCTGTGTCCCGAAAGCTAAGAATAACAGGGCTGCTGGTGAAACGTGGCCGCTGGCTGCCGTGTTTCCAGGACTTGCACATTTCACGGCAAAAACATTTGCGTTGCTCCAGTTACAGGAAGAAAATGCAGTGAAAGGCTATGTCTGTCTGTGTACACCTTACCCGTGGATAGACACACTTGTTCGTGGTTTCTGCTCCTCCTACGTTAAAATACCAGGGTAGAGTCGTGACAAAGATGCCTCCCTGGGGGGGGCGGGGGGGGGGACAGACTGGCTGGGGAGGACATTTGCATACAAACCAGCCCCAGTGACTGTGAGCTCACCACCCTTTTACCTCGTGTTTCTGACGTCTCACAAAGTCTTCTGCATGATCTTTATTGTGTGTTCTCCAAAGTCTCAACCTCCCTCACTTGGCTTAGAACTTTCTCCCCTCTTGGACATGAAATGCATTGATGTCCATCCCCTAATGCCCAGAACTTCTCGGTGGCTGTGTGGCTTACACAGCAAGGGGGACTTTGCAGATATGATTAAGTTAAGCTGTTGGCTTTGAGGACAGAGCCCAGGACCATGAGTCAAGGAATGCAGGCCACCTCTGGAAGGTAGAAAAGGCCAGGAAACAGATTCTCCCCCAGAGCTTCTAGAAAGAATGTGACCCAGCAGACCCATTTTAGAGTCTGATCACCAGAACTCGAGGCTGATAAATGTGTGGTTTTCCTCCACCAAATTTGGTGATTCATTACAGCAGCAATAGGAAACCATGTTCCTTCTTTGTGAAAGAACCACCTTTGTTTAGAAAACATCGAGGGTGCAATTGCCAGCTTACATCTCCATCCACTAAAGAAATGCAGGGTGACCCCAATTTGTGGGAGGAAACAAGGAGGCTTGAGGTGCCAGCCAGAGTGGTCGAGTGGACGAGGCACCATACAGGACAGGGAGCCCAGAATGTTCCTACTGGGCAAGTAGGAGCTTGGAAAGGGCACATGAGGTCAAGATGGCCAAGAAGGGTCTTGAAGACACCATGCCTAGAGGTCAGGGGCAAAGAGTGTTTCAAGGAGGAGACTCTACATGGTGCGCTAAGGGCACCAAGGAAGGCCACTGGATTGTATAAAAATATGAGTGTTTGTGGAGAACTTTATAAATAGTTCCCCAAGCTTTTGTTTATACATGTGCAGGAGGCAGAGACTTTTTGGAGTGAAAAACCAAATTAAGGGGCTTATGGATAAAACAGGGGCTGAGAAAATGGAGGTGGGTAGTGTGAACCACACATTTGAAAATATTGGCAGTGGGTGTGTGGAGAGAAATGAATCCATGAAGAGGGAAAGCCACATTTTGTTTTTTGTTCATTTTTTTAAAATTGTGGTTAGAAGAGCCATAATTTACCATGAGTGACCTTTTGTACCTTCTCAGTATCTGGCAGCCATCACCACTGTTGGGTTCCAGAATATTCTCTCACCCGAAAAGGAAGCCCTATCCCCCTTCCCTCTAGCTCCTGGCAAACCACGAGTCTGATTTCCATCTTCATGGATTTGCCTTCTTCTAGATATTTCCCACAAATCATACAATGCACGGCCTTCTTGTGTCTGGCTAGTCTCACGTAGCATCGCGTTTTTAAGGCTCATCTATTCCATATTGGGTGTTAGCACTTCATTCCTTTCTAGGGCTGAAAAATATTCCATTATTTGTAGAGATCACATTTCGCTTCTCTGGTCAGCTGTGGATGGACATTTAGGTTGGTTCTGCCTTTGGACTGTGGTGACGGGTGAGCAGCTTGGTTTCTCCTGTTTGGTTTTGTTTTCAGGACAGGGAGGCACGCCCTGTGGGGGAAGGAGAGGTCTGCGGCCAGGCACGACTGCTTCCGTCCAGCAGACGGCACCTTGGACCAACCGCCTGGCTGCTGGGGGCCAGTCTGCACTGTCCTGAGGGGGCAAGATCCTGTCCGAGGAGAGAGGGGAAACCTGGGCAAGGGGTGGGCTTTGCTCATCGTCCACGAATCCTATGGGAAACTGGAAGGTAGCATTAGGAAAGTGGGCTCAGGCCAGAAGAGTGTGCCCTTCACTTATCATTTTAGTCATGCTCCCTTTCTCATTTATTTTTTAAAGGGGAGAAGGCATGCAGGAAGGAGGGAAATGGGGGGGCATGTTATTATTAGAGGTATCTGGTAAAAGGAGGCAAAAATGTGTGATACAGTATCCGTATTGGGTAGATTGCATTGCCTGAGTGCTATTTATTAGGTTTTTTTGAAGGCTATTCTTACTTGTGCCTGTTTTTAATACCTGAACAACTGGGAGAGAGAACTTATAATCCTGTAGTCATTTGGCTTGTATTCTTAGAGTATTTTTAAACGCTAACTTTCAGAGCCATCTAATGTCACTTTAAAACACAAGGAGTGCTTCCAGTATTCATTTCTCCTGATCTGTAGGTTTTAGATTGTGAATAGTATTTTTACTTCCACTGAAAATACACTCTGCCCCCCCCCCCCAGCTCTTTCTTGATGTTTGCCTAAATTATTTTGGTCAGTTGTCATTATCTTTATTAAACTGAGCACTGATATTTTCAGTCATGACTTAAGAATCATCTGCTACGGAGAGAAAACTGTCTGAATTCCAAAGCTTATTAAGCTGAACATCCTCGAGTCAGAAATGGATGTGTATTTTGAATAAATTGCACATTTAAATACTTTTTTTTTTCCCAGAGACTAGATTCAAATGAAATCATCTTGCTTTAAAGGGCTTTTCATGACTGCAGCAGGCTGGGAATGTGAAATAAGGATTCAGTAATTGAGAAAATTTTTAAACGAAGACTCCATAATTAAAAGAAAAGAAACTTGTGTTTCTGTTTGTTTTATTTTTTTTTAAGATTTTATTTATTTATTCATGAGAGACAGAGAGGACAGAGGCAGAGAGAGAAGCAGACTCCCCACTGAACAGGGAGCCCAATGTAGGACTTGATCCCAGGACCCCTGGGATCATGACCTGAGCCGAAGGCAGACGCTTAACTGACTGAGCCACTCAAGCTCCCTGAAACTTGTATTTTTAAATGGAGAAATTGATCTGAAACTGATTTGAGGTCAAAACAAGAGTGTCCTAATCTAGGTCCTCATGAAAGTGGAATACGAAAGACTTCTATTCTCTACAGTCTTGCTTACATATAGCGAGGTGATTGAGTTGGACCATTTGTACTTACCTAATGGAAGGGAGGAAGGGATCTTGGTTTGAAGAATTTGTTTGTCCTCTTTGTGGAGGACACATGGGAAATAAATCAGAGACTGACTTAGAAGGTTGGCTTTGTTCCTTGATCAAGGCACAAGAGTCCTCAACATGGAAAGACAATATGGCTGGTAACTTTTCTCATGCTGGTTAGACTATGGGATTGATAATAGCAAGAAGATAAAACCTTGAAGAAAATTCTTTCTTTTGGTACTTCCCAACTGATTTCTGGAATAGAAGAAAAGTTGTTCCTGGCTAAGTAGGTGCTTTCGAGAAGTAGAGAGAGGCAGGGAAAAGTTGACACTGTTCCTTTTACCAGAGCTGAGACTGTCATCGATGCTGTGTCTACGCCTTTGTCTGAGCTCACCACCTAGACTTTGTGTGAACGCTTGGGCCAAGATTCTCTCTGTGCCCCTGTCCCTCATTTTGCCCTTTTAAACTTAATAATGAGGGGAAATAGAGGGAATTTCACTGATGGATACGGTTCATATGAATGCAGATTTAGGGAGCAGGGTGAAGCTATAGGCAGTCCAAGCCTGGAAAGTATCTTTATGAAACAAAATCATAATGTTAAGCTGTCAGCACTCTGAGTACTCAGTCCAGAGGGATTATTGCTAGTAGCTTTTGGTTAAATAGTTCTAGCACCTCATGACCTTCCTTTTTATTTTATTTTATTTTTATTTTTTTAAATATTTCATTTTTTTATTTGACAGATAGAGATCACAAGTAGGCAGAGAGGCAGGCAGAGAGAGAGGGAGGAGGAAGCAGGCTCCCCACTGAGCAGAGAGCCCCATGCAGGGCTCGATCCCAGGACCCTGGGATCATGACCTGAGCTGAAGGCAGAGGCTTTAACCCACTGAGCCACCCAGGCGCCCTGACCCTCCTTTTTAGATACAAAGAAGAAATGTTCCATTTCATGTTCTTTTTTGGGTACTCTTTCCTGTCTGTTACCATTGTGTTCTGGAACTCCTGAATTACATCGTTATTTCGAGGGATGTTGTGAATACTTGGGTGTGAGTCATGGGTCGTGAGCTGTTTTCAGGCACATGCTGCCTTCACTCCTATTTTGACACCTTTGGAAGACAACTTGACAGTCACTACCACAGGTCTGACATTGTGGTAAGGTCTGAGAAGAAGTGGGAGTCACATGGCTAGGTCACCTAACATCAAGACAGTATCAAGAGCAAAGTCATCAATCAATCTTGATTACCCTCCCCTCTCCCAGCCCTCCAGTCTGATAGATCCTGGCTCCTTTTCCATGTTATATAGAATTAGAAAATGCAGACAAAATATAAAAGTGGATCTATATAAAATATTGTTGGTCAAAAAGGCTGTAATACAGTGCTCTCAAGATCTTCTAAATATATATATATATATATATATATATATATATATATATATTTAATCAGCAGTCCACCTGAAGCTAAACAGAAACAGGACTGATAACAAATATGTCATGATTCTCCAATTGCCATACTTTTCTCTTTTTTTTTTTTTTTAAAGATTTTATTTATTTGACAGACAGATCACAAGTAGACAGAGAGGCAGGCAGAGAGAGAGGAAGGGAAGCAGGCTCCCTGCTGAGCAGAGAGCCCGACACGGGGCTCCATCCCAGGACCCTGGGATCATGACCTGGGCTGAAGGCAGAGGCTTAATCCACTGAGCCACCCAGGTGCCCCCATACTTTTCTCTTTATGGAGTAAGGAGCTATCATGGTCACGTATTGCTGTGTAATACAGTGTAATACAGATCTGTGTAATACAGATGTAATCTGTGTAATACAGATACACCTGTAATACAGGTGTAATCTGTGTAATACAGATCTCAGGGGCACACAGTTAGCATTTGCTTCTTGCTCGGGTATCTGTAGACCAGCTGGGGTTCATCTGGTTTGGGCTGGACGTGGCTCCAAGCTTTGGGTGTATCTAGGCCTCCTCCTCAGCCTTTCAGCCTTGTTGGATTAGAGGCTATCCAAGGCAAATTGTTCTTAGGGACAAAGACTGTAGGAACCTAAAAGGGCAAACCCAATCATTCATGCACATTTTAGGCTTCTCCCTGTTAATTTCCAGTTGGTCAAAGGAAGTCACTGATCAAGGAAGTCAAAGGGGAAAATGCATCCCCTTTCTATAGGATGTGACAAGGGTGTGGACATGTAACACTACTACAGGGTTTAAAGAATTGCGACTCATAATTTGGTCTGGCATTAGGGTTTTTTATTATTAGGTTAGGATATTTTTCATATGGTTATATTGGTTTTTATTCTATGTTCCAAATATTTTTTGATGTTGTGTATTTTTTTTTTCATTTATAGGATAAAAGCTTTTAAGTCTGGTTTCCCTATTTATTTCTGAAGATAGCTACTTTAACCACCTTTTCTTAACCCTTAGTATTTATAGGAACTTCTTGGATTTTTGCCAAAACTAAAATTTAGTGTTACCCAGCACAAATTTTAAGGAATTTACTCAGTTCCTTATTACTCTTCTATCTTTCCAAACCGGAACCATTTTACCCACTAATGATTGGAGGATATGAAATTATTGGCAAATTTAACATTGTGGTGGTGCATACGTGTGTGTGTTCATATAGTCAGAGCTGAAGGGATTTTTTTTTGTTTTATTTTAGAGAGAGCGACCAAGCACATCCGTGTGTAAGTGGGTTCGGGAGGGACAGGGGAGAAAAAGAGAGAGAATCTTAAGCAGTTTCCACACCCAGTGCAGAACCCGACATGGGACTCAGTCTTACCACCCTGAGATCATGACCTGAGCTGAAACAGGTCAGTGGGACAGTTAACCGACTGACCCACCCAGATGCTCCTAGAGCTCAAGGGCTTTCTAAAAGCTACTGTAATTATAGGGCTGACCACTGAACGTATTATATATCTTTATATTTGTAGAAGGGCCTCACTACACATACTGAAAGGAGGACTTAGAAGAACCAGGTACATTCTGTAACAAAATCATCCACCTCTCTGGAGCCGACATTAATGTTGCTAAAACAGGAGTTACTGTTTCGGGACCATAAGTTCCCATTGTCAGTAACACACTCATGGTTCTTCAGCAAAGTTAATGAGAGAAGCAGTTGTGGGCTAAGCTCTGTGAGCGGAAGAGAGTGAAGGTAGACTGTATTAAAAATGTCTATGTATTTGGAAGAAACCAAATTCCCGTGACCTGGTCAGGAGCTCATTAGCCAGCTACGCTTTCTTGTGATAAAATATCTTTTATCCCGGGCCTGACTCTGAAATGTATCTCTTGAACTTCTTGTGATATTTGTAAAGGAAAGAAACACTTGACCAATGTCAGTTTTTTGGTTGTGAACAGAGAAAGGGAGGTGACAATTCCCATGGTCACCCTGTAGTGAGGTGTCGAAGACAGCCTTGCTTTTTTGGATCCCTGCTTAAACTTTGGGGTCCCTTTCCCTGTCAGCGTCTCGAGTGTGAGTCAATGGCTCCATTCTTCCAAGACGCCTGCTGCGTGGAAGGCACTCTGCAGGACATCTAGCACAGGACTGCCATTTATGTCGGGATTTCACTGTATTTCCCTTGATGTTGGAATGGGGGAGAAGGTCTCAAATGCCAGGGAGGCGGTAGAAATAATAAGAGGCTTGTACATTGTCAGGCATAGTCAAAGCTGTGTCAATTCACTTTTCAAATGATTCCTAAGAGATTCCATAGCTGTTTGTTCTACATAAAGAGAGCCTGCGGGCAGCAGGATAAAAAGAGCTGGGGGTATTACATCATCAGAAAGTGTTTTCATTGGTGCATCGTGCCTTAGGAGGAGGAAGTCCTCGATTATATTTAATTTGATTCTGTTTTGCTCATTGAAATGATAATCTTAAGACAATGGAAGAAACAGAGGCAGGATATTTGAAGGCCACCAGATTTTTTTGCTCACATCGATTATATTTCAAAACTGGGGTCTATGGTTTGCATGTATATCAGCATCTGTGTTTTCCAATCAGCTGTAATAATAGGTGTATCGTATTTAAATCATAGCAGGATCTTTGAGGTAATGTGTTGCACCTAACACATGTACCTCTTTTCAAAGGTTGAGTATTTCTTTTTTTTAGAAAAGATTTATTTATTTTAGAGAAGACGGGGGTTGGGGGAGGATAGAAGGAGAGATTTGTGCAATGAAAAAACAGAAGTACCAAAGGAAATTTTCTTTTTAGTCTTTTGTTTTGTTTTACCTTGAGATTTTGGTCATTGAATCTCATAGCTTGGTTTTCCATGTCCTGTGAAGACTGGAATTGTTTCGCTTCTCTCATTACAGGATACAGGTTTCAGCGCCCCATGCATGTGATATGTTTTGTCCTAACCCAGCAGTGCATCTGGTCCAGGACCTTTACCTTGGCCCCCTGCAGGGTCTGTGCTTCAGATGACCTTGGGGCGGCATTGTGGATGGGGAAAACCACGAGTCTCTAATTTACCTGTCTTTCCAAGGAAGCTTCAGTGGTCCTGGCAAACAGAAACCCCTCCATCTAGCGTTAATAAGGGAGGAGTTCTTTTTTGGACTCAGAGTATCCCATGGAAACTGGAACCAAATAATGCAAGGAAGCAGAGGCTAGAAAGTTACCAGGAACAGAAGCCGCTTGCAGTACAGAAGCTTGGAGTGCGGTGAAGGGTAGTTGAGGAAGTGGGAGGAGCCTGGATGATGGTGCTATTAGTCTCAGTCTCCATCATCTATCAGTGCTCAATATTGCTGGGCACAGTGCTGGACACTTTCCGTGTTACCTAATTTATCCTCAGAACAGTGGATGAGGTGCGAAGTCGTAGCCCCATTTACGAGACAAGGACACCAAAACCTGGGTAAATTACTTGACCAAAGTGGTGGAGGAAAACTTTCCATGCCCATCCCTCCCCAGAGCCAGGCTGAACACCATATCCTACTCTGTCCTCTGTCAACCAGCTTCGATTTCCTTTTCTAGAACATGACCTTGTAAACAATACATTGACAAAGAGAGGAACAGTTAGAATTTAAAGTAAGAATTTAAAATGTTTCATCACATGCCCACTGCCTATGATATGAAAAGGAAAGAGGTGGGGCGCCTGGGTGGCTCAGTGGGTTAAGCCGCTGCCTTCGGCTCAGGTCATGATCTCAGGGTCCTGAGATCGAGCCCCACATTGGGCTCTCTGCTCAGCAGGGAGCCTGCTTCCTCCTCTCTCTCTGCCTGCCTCTCTGCCTACTTGTGAACTGTGTCTGTCAAATAAATAAATAAATAAAATCTTAAAAAAAAAAAAGAGAGACTTTTAATCTCACAAAACAAACTGAGGGTTGCCAGGGGAGGCATGTAGGGAGAGGGTGGTTGGTTTATGGACATTAGGGAGGGTATGTGCTATGGTGAGTGCTGTGAAGTGTGTAAACCTGGCGATTCACAGACCTGTACCCCTGGGGCTAATAATACATTATATGTTAATGAAAAAAAAATGTTCATTTCTGTCATATCAACTGATTTTTTTTCTCTGGCATTGAGTCCCTCCTTATATGTAAAAGAATTAAGTCTTAGAAGAGGATATGGCATCAGTGGAAGAAACATTGGGCTTTGAACACACCAGCTCAACTTGTAGGCCTGTGTCCTCAATGGCTTAAACAAAGCGAGTAGGCTTGCTTTGCAGCTGGGCTAATCAAGGCTGGTGATAACTCAGGAGAACAGAGTCGAGTCCAGAAATCAGACTCACACAGATGTGACAGCTAATTTTCAACAAAATTTCAGAGACAGTTCAGCACAAAGAAATGACTTTTTAACAGGTAGTGTAGAAAAGTTGAATGTCTATATGCAAAAATATAAACTTACATGCATACCTTGCATCATATATAAAAATTAACTCCAAGGGCGTTTAAACAGACTCCAATGTAAACTTACAATATATAAAGCTTCTAGAAGAGAACACAGGAGAAAGTCTTCATAACCTCAAGTTAAGGAAATATTTCTGGAATACAAGACTATAGACGTCATCCATAAAAGAAAAATTTAACAAATTGGACTTGGACTTTGATCTGTAGCAGATCATATTGAGGGAACGAAAAGTCAAGGCACAGATTGGAAGAAAATACTTGCAAACCACGTATCTGAAAATATCTGTATCCAGAGCATATAAAGAACTCTTAAAACTTAATAAGAAAACAAGCATCCCAAATTTTAAAAGTCCAAAGGATTTGAACAGATACTTCCAACAAAGATAAACACATAAAAAGATGCCCCCCATCATTCGTTGTTAGAATCGCAACTTACGGCCACAACGAGATACCACTACACTTATTGGAATGGCCAAAATTTAAAAAGACCATTCCAGGTGTTGTGAAGATGTCCCTATCAACTCTCCTATTTTGCGGGTGGAAATGAATGTCAGATGCTTTAAACTGTTTGCTAAAACAGATGGCACAGGTTCTTGAAAAGGTAAGCCTACACCCACCATGTGATTGGGCCATTTCCTCTTAGGTATTTATCCTAGAGATAGGAGAGCATGTGTCCATATAAAGTCTTGTGCAAGAATGTTCATTGGAGCTTTATTGGGAGGAGCTAAAAACTCCCATCATCCGGTGCAGAGCTAAGTAAATTGTCATGTATCCACAGAATGGATCACTGTTCTGTAATAAAAAGGACTGGGTTATTGCTATATTAGCAAGTGAAACAACCTGGATGAATCTCAGATTAATTATGCAGAATTAAAGAAACCGTACAAAAAAGAGGAATGCTGTATGACTCCATCTGTATAAAAATCTTAAAATGCAAACGATTGGGTTGTTAAGGGAAACAAATCAGTCCTTGCCTTAGAAGGGACCGGCTGGTACTGGGAAGGGTGGGAAGGCCTGGCTCAGAAGGGCCAGAGGAAACTTGAGAAGCCGGGTGGCATTCTTCATTATGGTGATTTTGGTGATGGTTTCATGGGAGTATCCGTATGGCAAAAGTTATCAAATTAAACACTTTAAATATGCAGTTGATTTTATGTCAACTACACATCAATAAAGCTATTTAAAAGTCAGCGGGGGCGGGGGGCACCTGGGTGGCTCAGTGGGTTAAAGCCTCTACCTTTGGCTCAGATCCTGATCCCAGGGTCCTGGGATCGAGCCCCTCATCAGGCTCCCAGCAGGGAGCCTGTCTTTCCCTCTCTCTCTGCCTACTGGTGAACTCTGTCGAATAAATAAATAAAATCTTAAAAAAAAAAAGCCAGCAGGTACAACAATCAGCAGTAAGACTTGAATGGGAGCACAAATGGGGGTGGGAGCTGTTCTGTTAAGAAGCCAGCAGGAAGGAGCACCTGGGTGGCTCAGTGGGTTAAAACCTCTGCTTTCAGTTCAGGTCCTGATCTCAGGGTCCTGGAATTGAGCCCCTTCCGGAGCTCTCTGTTCAGCAGGGAGACTGCTTCCTCCTCTCTCTGCCTGCCTCTCCGCTTACTTGTGATCTCTGTCAAATAAATAAATAAAATCTTTAAAAAAATAAATAAATAAAAGAAGCCCTCAGGAATTGCATTATTTTCTGCAAGATAATTCTAGAACTCGTTCTGACACCATTCCGTGTTGCTGATCTGTTCCTTTCATGTGTGCTGTGCCGCATGTATTTCCTTCAGTTGAAATAATTAAAAGGTCCTTTGTCTTTTAGGAATATTGTATTGCTCATTTTAGAAAAACGCCTTCGGGGGGCACAGTACAAAGGTGGACAAGTGTGGATCTGACTTCGGAGCTGAGTTTCTTTGTGGGGTTTTTGGCCTTCTTGTTTGTATGTCATAAAAACAGAAACCAAAGAGGACTGGGTGTTTAGGACAACAGGTTCCACTGACTCTAAGACGAAGGTCTCCCACCTCCAGGCCGGCTTTCTGTCTTTCACAAGCCCTGTCACGTGCTACTGTGTATGGAGAGGAGCAAAAGGAAATATGCAGGTGCTTTAACACCCTGCCCCGCCCCCCCCCCTCCACTGGAAAGCTTTCAAGTAGGAGGAGTCCGGTCTGGTGTTCTGTTTTGTGTTTTCCTGGTACCTCTTACTAATCGGTAGTGACAGCAGAGTGGTGATTGCCCTGGGCTGGGTTAGATTTCAAAGAAAGTGCTGGGGTCGGTGGGCCGGTAGGTGTTTTCAGGTGGGCACTGGAAATGTTCTGTGTCTTGCTTCTGATGGTTGTTTCCAGGGTGTAAAGAGCTGTTAAAACTCATCAGATTTTGCACTGGGTGTGCTGAAAAAATAAGGAATAATGTTTTTCTGAAAATAAATAAACTGGAAAACAAAAAGAAAAAAAAACTCATCGGATTTTGCGCTTTAAAAATGCATACAGTTTATTCTCTGTAAATTATCTTGATAAAGCTGTTATTTTAGAAACTCCATATATTTCTGCCTTCAGCTCCCGCCCACAGCTTCAGAAACTAGTGACCCTAGCATGCACCCACCGATTACATCTTAATAAAATAATCCTATCCTTACCTCCCTGAATCATCTCTTCTTAGGAAAGGAAGAACAATACCTTATAGTTGCCATCTCAGCCATAGACCTATAGATTAGTTTTTATCCTTAAACTTGGATATTGTTCGTTTGTATCTGTGTTTCTAAGGGCAAAGTCAAGGTGAAATGGAGGCAGTTTGTTTTAGCCAATGAGCTACACAAGAACGCGATTACTGGTCCTGTCCCTTCAAACATGCTAGCTCTGGGGCAGGGCACGGACCAGGATGGTGGTCTATCCTGGGCTCTCTCAAGCCCGTTGATGCCACATAATAAATACTCATTTACTTATGACTTGACTGAATTGATGTCCCCCCACCCCCACTTTAGTTCTGAATCATCCCAGGCTGACAACCCTCTGCTCCCATTCCCCCCCCCTGACCCCAGGGGCCTCTCTGGTTCCGTGGAATATGGACGAGCTGATAGCTGACCAGCACCCATGACTTGTCCAAAACAGTGGACACCCGTCCCTCTTGTCCCTACACTTTGCATATAATCATCAATTAGTCTAAATAATTTACTAACCTAAATCTTTCCCAGATCTGATCTCCCAAGAGTGAAGGAGTGACTTGTTCACCTGTATGTGTGTGAATTTCCCAAAAGGACGGGAACCAAAGGGTTTCAGCTTCTCAATTTTTAAGATCCTTTCTGAAATAATTGAGTTCGTAGTAGAAGTGAATGCACTATTTAGCCCTGTGCTTCGGCGGGACAGAAACATTAATCCTGAGCTCCGAGCCAAGCCTCATCAGCTCTGCCCCGTTAAGCAGGTACACTCTGTCCTCTCAAGTTGGATCAATTATTGACTTCGTAAAAGACTCTGCTCAATAAACAAGCATAATGAGGTAATTGACTCGCTCCTAAGAAATGTACAGGTGCTACAATGCCCCAGTCAGACAGTGATCGTTGTCATAGGTGAGAAAACTGTTGGTAATTCAGTTGGGAGATCCAGGCCAGACTGAGAAAACTGTTCACTTTGGATCCCTAGATCCCCGTTTAAAAAGGGCCCCAAAGAACTGATTTTTGTAAATTTACTCCCAGCATGTCTGTCCTAACCAGCGAAGCAGTCAAGAAATAAATTATAATGCATTTAACATCTTAAAAAATCATTTGAATGATCTTCCCTTGGGCAGAATTCTTACCTGTTCATTTAAAAGTATCCTACACATTTTCTACCCTGAGCAAACATTACTTTAAAAGGAAAAGTTATTTTAAAACATGCCATTCAGTTCAGGCATCTTTGATAAGTGCAGAATCTGGTCCAGTAATTACTTGATATCTAAATGTCTGGTGAATAAAATACTCATTAAATTTTGACAGTTACTCAAAACACATTCAAGTCAATGGAGTGATGGGACCCGAGTTTAACGATAGTGAAGGGACACAACAGGACACAGGTACCGGGACGAGTGGCTTTTTTTGGTGGTTGTTCGGAGGGGACCAGGGGGCCTGGGGACAGGGCAGCAAGCAGGAGGCTCTTTATGTGGGGACCCGAGAGCAGGAGGAGGCAAGGCTGAGGGCTGTAGGACCAGGGGCTGCCTTTTGACCTTTCCTGTCTGGCTCGCTAAGTCCCCACCCTAGATTACGAAACATGTTCTGGAAATTATTTCCAGAGGGCACACATCTCTTTGGTGACAGATTATTTCTGGATTCCTGGTGCAGATGCCCGGCCTCTGATGACATTCAGGGGTATGTTTCATGGCCCATCATCTGATTAGTCACCGAACGCTGAGGACTCTCCCGGCTGGCTTGGGGTCAGAGCACGTGAACGCAGGAGCAAAGAAACTTGTTGATTTCCCCTGGGCTTCTTCTAACACACCCAGCCTTCAGGTCTGGTGTCCCCCTTTATGGATGTCCGCAGCCTCGTGGAAGTGAAATACTGGGACCCTTCCCAGAGCAGTGACCTTTCAGCAGAGTTCTCTGATGTTCCTTGTGGTGGAATTTCAAGCTTTCTGACTAAAGTGGTGATTTCAGTCACCTCTGAAAAATCTTGGGAGTACAAAATGAGCCTGTAACAGATTCTCACAAATAGTTCTCAGCTTTGCTTTGAAGAAGGGAGCTTTCGCTCCGTTTTCAGTTCTGGATGAGGCGCTGAGAGGCGGGGCACCCTGGTTAGACAGAGTGGAGGTCACACCTGTATCTACCTTACTGTGCTCACCATAAAATGGGTGTAAAACAGAGTCTTGGGGAGGCTTGCATGAACATGGATGTGCCGCATTTGGCCCAGAATGGCCCCGGTGTGGGTCATCTGCTGTCGCTCTCACTGTCACTGATTATCTTCATCTTCTGGGAGAAGTGAAAGAACTAATTCATAGTCACCTGCGTGCTCAGAGCAGGACTCCCTGGGGGGCAGGGAGGCCCACTAACCCCCCAGCTGTCCAGAGCAGTCCCTTCCCAGACGCTCCGAACCTGGTGGTTTGGTCTTCAGGGTCGGAGCCAGGTGCCATCTGCCGGGTTTTAGGTAAGGCAAACGGGGTTCTACTGGAGTTTCTGAGTCTGCTCCAAGGCCGGGGGCTGCGCATCGTGGACATCAGATCCTGATTTGGGGCCCTGCCTGCACTCTGTGTCCAGCCTCGCACACATCAGTAAAACAGAGGGAACGAGCTGATCCCGTGCTCTTTCCCGGGAACACACCGGCATCTACTGGGGAGCTGAATTCCTCTGTATCTGGGGATATGCTGAGGGCTAGGGATTCCTATGCTTTATCCAAAGCCTGACGCTTGGTCCAAAAGCAGTGGCCCCTGCCTGCAGTCTGAGCGAGTCTTCCCAGGCAGGGGCGCCCCCTCTCCTTGGCCTGAGCAGGTGAAAGGCAGGGCCAGGCGAATGCACTCGGCTGCAGGCCGGAGCCCCTTCTGCAGCTCCCCGCACCCACCCTCAGCCGTGCCTTGCACCATCCTTTCTGCTTAAAGAAATGCAGCCTTTGTTTGATCTGCGATCCTATCCACACACCATGCACAGCCCATGCCCATGCCCCGCCTCGCAGCTGCTGGAGATGTTAGCAGCCGGCAGCTCTGCTGAGGAGGCCCGGACGCCCCAGCCCGGCAGCTTCAGGCAGAGGAGAAGAGGCATTTCCAGAACAGGCTCCGAGGCTCACTTCCTGTGGCTTCAGCCAGCTCTTTTAGCAGATACCCAGCCCTGGGCAAGTCACGAAACCTCCAAGCCTCATTTTTTCACTTTCAATACGTGGGAAATGCTATTTCAGTTGGGTGTCATGGTTAGGGTTAAAATATGGGAAGACCTGCAGGTGCCTGGCCCCTCGGGAAGGGCTCGGGGAGTAAGAGTGGGTCTTGCGTGTGTCCGGCTGTCTGAGGCCAGCCGGTCAGTCCTGCTCAGGGTGTACCCTCACGTTCTAAGGGACAAGACAGGTGGAGTGAGACAGGCATGGCGCTGGTCAGGCCAAGAGTAGGGAAGGATCCAGAAGGGCAGTCAGTTGAGATCAGGCCTTTTGCCACTTTGGACTACCGTGAGGTTAGGTACAAAGAAGAGCCCCCTTTCGGACCGTGGATATCCTCTCCCCTGCTCCGACGGCTCATCTTGGGTGACCTCCAGGCAAATCCTATTTAGAAAATATCCTTTTGGTCTGCCAGAATGCTCTCCCAAAACAAGAGTCTGAGATGAGCTCAGAAGCCCATAGTTACAAGAGAGTCCCACTCGCATTTGTGTAAAACACCGTCTCCGGTGTCCTTCTTTGGTCTGGCACCTTCCGTGCTGTGCACGGATCTGCGGGCTTCTGGCAGATGGCTGTCGGACCCCTTGGCGGTCGGCGTGTGTTCCACGCAGTGTGCCCTGACGTGTCTGTGGAGGTCGTGTTTCCCATGGGGATGAGGGGTAAAGGACGTGAAATGGGACATGTGTGTCCTGAGACCTGGGTATCTTGTTGGCGTCTCAGGAGAGAAGCTGAATGTGTCAGGGTGTTGGGAACCCAGTCCGGGGGCTGAACCAGCTCGGTGATTTTCGGTTTTGTGAGTGGATCTCTTGGGCTCATTATCTTTGTCACTCTTGTCGCCACCGGAAGTAATCAGTCTTCCTGTTTGCAGGCGAAAGGAGTGAGTTTGGGTTCTATCAACACTGACAGTTTGGGCATTTTGTGAGAGCTTCTGTCTATGAGCGGACGAGGGGCTCCCTGATGTCAAGACCACCTCTGGGAAGAGACGGGTTTCTTCTTGAAAGCACATGTCCTTCCGTCCCAGCACTCGGATGGTCCGTTTCAAGCAAGAGAAGTGAAACGGGTGGGTGGGAATGGGGGTGCTCCAGAGGAGCCAAGAGGATTTGTAGGACGCCCTTGAATGCTGTAGTGACATGTTGAATCAGTTACACGTGGCAGCGAGCACTTCCGTCAACCCCAGCAGGTGCACGCTCAGAAACGACAGGCGGGGCGCTTCCTCTCTGCACGCGGAATCTGTGAGATCAAGCAGAGCATTCAGATCTTTTTTTTTTTTTTTTAATTTTTTTAAAGATTTTTTTTTTTTTAAATTTATTTGACAGAGATCACAAGCAGGCAGAGAGGCAGGCAGAGAGAGAGAGGAGGAAGCAGGCTCCCTACGGAGCAGAGAGCCTGATGTGGGGCTCGATCCCAGGACCCTAGGATCAT
This sequence comes from Neogale vison, assembly GCF_020171115.1. NCBI lineage: Eukaryota > Metazoa > Chordata > Mammalia > Carnivora > Mustelidae > Neogale > Neogale vison. The sequence goes on from NC_058091.1 coordinate 303,879,209, forward strand.
GACCTGAGCCGAAGGAGCCACCCAGGCGCCCCAGAGAGCGTTCAGATTTTGTAAGGACAGACTCTGATTGTAAATTTGCATGCATTTGAGGGAGAGAGCGAGAAAGAACAAACACTCTGGGCTCTCTAGTTTAAATGCTCCCTCCTTAGGACTCAGCCTCTCCTACCCTCTAACCGAATGGGTCTTTATAGGCTCTCTTGATTAATGTCCAGCTTTTCTAACACCCTGGGAGCTCCATGAAGCAGAGACCATGCCTCCTTTACCACTCCTGTGTGCCCAGGGCCTAGCACCATGCCTGGCCCTTAGTAAGTGCTCAGTAAAAATGCTTGGTTTCATGAGTGAGTGATCTGTCTTCCTGCAAGAGACCATCATTTCCAGAAGAAAGATGATAGCAGACGACATTGCCTTTCAGACATTGGGCAGGGGTAGCCATCCCTGGTACAGAGTTTAATTCTGAGGGGAGGCTTCTAATCTTAGCGAGTTAATACGCTGGAGTGTCTGAGTCTTGTGTGAAAAGTGACTCGTAAAAACTCAGAAGAGGGGAAGAAGAGCTGGCTGGAATTGAGGTGTGAATGCTGCTCTGAGTACAGAAATACCCGGGCTACCCCTTCTGATTCATTCACACATTATCACATGATTGCCTTGGCCTCGATAAGGCTGGCTGGGATAAGCAGGGTAATCTCTGCTTCCACCCACTCTATACATCATCGCTCTCCAGCAGGGCTGTCCTGGCATCGAGCGGCCTGCACTCTAGATGATAACCTTGAGGAGCATCGATCCTCATGGCTTCAAACCAGCAGGTAGCTGGTGTCTCAGTTCAAGTGTGTGCAGACAGTGTAGTTCTCACATGGTATCAAAGTTTCAGCTACTCTGAATGTACTCTGATGCTCATTTCTTATTGTCGCTGTTGCTATCGATAAAATGTTCTTCATTGCAAATCAGGAGGTGTAGGGAAACTATGTCCTTCTTTTTGGCGGCCCAGACCTTTCTGAAGGACTTTCCTACAGGGGGGAATTTACTGCCTTAGGAGACGCTGCCTTCCCACAGTGGAAGCTGGAGCTCGCTTTCTCAGGCTTCCTTGAAGCTAGGGGGTAACCGTGTCACCCAGTTCCACCAGCCAGATTCACGGATGCCATTTTGAATTATGAAACTGGTTTAAACTGGCTTAAAGAAGTCCTTTCTGGTGAGGGTGGCAGTCGATACACGCTTTCTGCAAGGTTGCAGGGCTGAGAGTTCTAGAGTATCCAGGTTCTGTGCGTTGCCCAGATGCATCCACTGGTATTTCTGATGGAGCAGTTCTGTGGTGAGATTTCGGCGGCATTTGTCACCTAGTTTTCTGGCCCTTCTAGAGTCTCCCTGGGCTACTCTTTTGTGAATTCCTTCTCTGTTCAAACCAGTGAGAGTAAGTCAGCCTTACTTGCCACCAGGAACCCTGGATGATTTTATGGGTCATTCATGTCCTAGACCCATGAGGGTGCAAAATATCATCATAATCACCTTGGGGCTCCCTGTTGGACCTCTGCCAGTTGCCATATAGTTTTCCTTCCTTCCTGAGCATCAGTCAAGAAAGGCTTAGACCTAGGGACATCTAGGTTGGCCTGCTTTTGAGTTAGTTCCTCCCCAGTTGAAATTAGGCATTTGTCCTGGGAGCTGGGGAGGAATGGGGTAATGATCATACTCTTGGGTTGAATAGTTAAGAGAATCTTGGACTTCTGGGGCTCATCTTGTCAACCGCTGAAGTATGCATTTCAGGCTTTTGCAAATTCCCTTCACCTCTAAAGTCTTCAGTCCAGGATGAGCGTCTTTCTAAAACTTCTTCACCTTTTTCCAAATCTTTCCAAAGTGTCACATGCAATGAATTCAGATGACATATTGTATACATTCATGTTTATGTTTCTGTTGGGATTTGCTGTTAATTTTGTGGGATGAAATGTTTCTAAATTATCTATCTTCGATAGATGTTTTAAATTTTGAATTTACATTTAAACAAATTTAAATTTGTTGTTTTAAATTTTACCATAGTCTTTGCCATGAGCTGTGCTGTTTGAGCTTGAATATTTTATTAAACAAAGACCCTGACGAACAGGGAACCCCTCTTGCTTACTCAAGGCTGACTTAACTGCGGTCACTCCACCTGTAACAGCATGAAGAGAATTCATGCAGTTACCTTCATGTTCAGGCAATTTGCATGAGTTTCTTGAGAAACATGCAGATCACACAGGTACACTTTGTAACATTTTTTAAATTAAAAAAAATTTATATATTTATTGGAGAGAGAGAGTGAGAATGCAAATTAGAGGAGAAGCAGAGCAGGAAGAAGGGGGAAAGAATCTCGGACTTCACGCTGCGCACAGAGCCTGACCTGGGGCTTGATCTCATGACCCCAAGATAATGACCTGAGTTGGAACCAAGACTTGGAGATGCTCAACCAACTGAGCAACCCAGGCACCCCTGTGAAAAAATGTTAAGTAGTATCTAGGGAATTGCTTTAGCTTTTCCTTTATCGTCAGTATGGAGACCCAGCATGAGGAAACAAAAGGGGGAAACAAAAAAAACCCCGCTTTGAACACTAATAAATAAATTGAGATGAAACCTCTGATGTTCTAGAAAACTGCATTATCACCTTGGTACCCAGAGACTCAAGGGACAAGCAGAGACATTCAACATCATTGGATCTCCACCAGCTACCAGGCACCTTGTCAGATCTGTGTGTGCCTTCCTGTTCTGTTTTTTAAGGAAGAGTTCCAAGGTTGAGGAGGACATGGTTCCGTTCCCTCCCTTCTAGCAGTCCATATCCCGGAATAGGGCTGACATGTTCCCTGACGCTCTCCTAGCCCAATGGTACTTTCTTGGGTGGAAAGCAGCTTTATAGCAGGGGGAGGCCTTCCTAATCATGTTCCTCACTGCGTGTGCTGGGAAAAGGGGACCCAACTCAGAGCTGGCCACTGCCTAATTTGTTAAGAGAACCCCATTTCAAATTTGGTGAGCGGAAATTCCTATCCACAACCCCTTCAGTCCCCACTGGCGATGCCTCCTCCCTGGCCTTCAGATGCACACGTGTTGTCTTATTTCTGCCTGGAATTTCCCTTCTCACCCCCGATCCCAGCACTGCCTCCGTGTCACTGAGACAACACTTTCCAGGAAAGCCGTTCTGCTCGCCGCACCCTCCAGGCCTGTCCCTCCTGCTCACCGTGGGAGTCCATCTGGCCCCATACTTTCCTGTCCCAAAAACACTGACCACATTGCTCTGGAATCTCTTGTTGGTTGGTCTGACTTGCACTTGGGGACAATAGGGACCATTTCTAATCTTTGCCCGCCTAGTGGTTGGCCTGCAGTTGGCATTAGTAAATGAAATCAGTCATTTAACCAAACTACGTAATTAATAAGACCTGTGATGAGTCTAGAACTGTGGTATGGGCAATGGGTGGTTCAAGGGAAGGAAAATGGTCCTGGCTCGGCTGTTGACAAGCTCTGTGGGCCTGGGCAGGGGCGCTTTGCCTCCCAAACTCAGTCTCTGTAACTGTGTACCTTCCTGAGGACATTTTGAGGATTATATGAAACAGTTAACTGAAAGCACCGGGTACATAGTAAACACTTCTTAATTTGCTGGTAATGTCATCGGTCAGCCGAGGGTGGGCTGGCTAGTGGGACTGAGGAACCCACAATGAAGGAACAGGAGATCTGAAAGATCATCTCATCCGTCTGTCCGTCCGTCCGTCCGTCCATCCATCCATCCATCCATCCGTTCTTTGTGTTGATAGTCTGAAGAAAGTCAGACCCAGGAAAGATTATTGTGACTGGAGACAGTAATGTGGAAAACATGAGACTGAAACTCTTCATCTCTTGGGTAGTGTTTGAAAGCAAATGCTGAAGTGGGACGGTCACAATGCCCGCACTCTCCCCCGTGTCATTCATGTGATTATTTTCTCATTCAGTCTGCGGTCCCGAATCCGGTCCACTTCACAACACGGCATATGCATTCAGTCCTCACCACTGCAGGAAGTGCTACTGTTATCCCACTTTCCAGATGACGAAACAGGCACGGAGAGGTTAAGTGACTTGCCGGAGATCCCGCAGTCAGCAGGGTAGGGCCGGCCGCAGACCCAGGCAGGCTGGCTCCAGGGGGCCCGCGGCCCAAGTGCCCCTCGGAGCGTGTGCACCGAGCCCAGGAGGGCCAGAGGGTCAGACGCCAGAGACGGTCCTTCAGTGGTTTACTGCTGGGGCCAGGATTCCAACCCCTTTCAGGAAGTAGATGAGATTTAGAGACAGAGCCAAGGGCTCTGGCCAGGGTGGGTTTCCCGGAAGAGGTCTGTGAGGTGGAGATTAGCCTATGGCATGTCTGTGAGGATCACCTGGGAAGGGAGGACGAAGAGGAGAGGGGAGAGGGCACGTGGAGAGGCCAGGGGGCCTGGCCTTCTGGGGCTGGGAGGACCATCTCAGTGACAGCGGGGCCGGGGAGGGAGTACCCAGCACGGCCCTCGGCACGCAGCGTGAGCTACTTCAGGATGTGCTTGGACTTGACCGAGGGTGGTTGAAACAGAGGCTGACGATGAACTTGACCACCACGCAGGATAAACACCAGCAGGGGAGCCTGAGGGCAGTGCCCGTGCCCCTGAAGGACACCTAAGCTTAAGTTCCACTCTCTACCTGGTGACACCTCCACGTGGACCGACAGAATGGGCCGTGATGCAGTTAAGGGCACGAAAGATAATTCGCTCAAGTAGCCTCAATAGCGGGGAACTCCTGGGTCGGGCTTGCCGAGCAACGTTGTGGCCAGATAGCCTCAGGTGCTTCGGTGGGGTGGCGAAGTGATTAAATCAGACGCTGATCCATGAAAGCAGTGTTTCTGGTTTGTTAAATTACCACGCTGACAGCAAGGGCGGCTGGTTTGATTTGTACCTGGTATGATAAGAGGCTAATTATACAGCAGGGTGACCCACGGGGCAGGGGACGATCTCAGTCATAGCAACACAATATTTATCCGGAGAGCAGACAGTCAAGCTGCTAATTCAAGATGCAATCTTTTCCAGGGACTCAGCCAATGCAATAAAAAACAACTTTCTCCATTCCTCACCCAGGCACCCGCTGGTTCTCGGAAATACCACCGCAGGTTACTTCTTGTCAGCTCCCAATGCAAAACCTATTTACTGGTGACTTTTTAATAAGTATTTTTGTTTGAAATAATCACCATTTTAAAAGTCTGATCAGTGAGAGGGCACCAAAACACAGAACCCCAGAAATCTTCGCTTTGCTCTGTGTATGTTAAAAAAAATAAAAAATTAAAAAATAACAACAGAATTTCAGACTGTATTTCTTTTAAATTGGAGATTTTATCTGATTACAAAAGAAATGCATACATGGGAGACGTTTTGAAAATACACAAAAGGAAGCAGACCAAAAAGAAGAATCCTAGATATAATCATTAGTAATACTGGGTAGTTGTTCCTTCCAGATGGTTTTTCTTTAATTGATTATAGACAGATACATATTCATTTATAACTTGTGGGGGTGTGCCTGTGTATAAAATGCAGGAGTTGGCAGACGAGGGCTGGCACTCATTCTCATGTACTGTCTGTCTGTCTGTCTGTGTTACAACAGGGGAGTTGAGTAGCGCTGAAGAGACCATATGGCCCACAAACCCGACAATATGAAGTATCTGGCCAATGACAAAAGGGTTTTCAACCTGTGTACTGTGTCAGGCACGCTGTGGCCATTAGGTGTTCTTCAGAATTGTGTGTTCCAGTGAGTAGATGGAAGTTTTCCGTGTTTCCACGTGTCCCTTATTCCTGATGGACACATTCAGTCCATCAGTAAACCTACTTGGCTCCATGTCTAGGATGTGTCCTAGACACCTCTTCCCCCCGCATCTCCTTGAACTTGTACTGGCTCTCGTTTCTCACCGGCCCCCTCTCCTCCCTCGATCCCGAAGAGCGGGTCTGCACACACCAGCCAGAGCTCGCTGTTTCAGCGACTTCCCATCCCACCCAGAGTGCAGCATGTGCCAACACTGGGGGACCTCGGGTGTGATGCCCGCCTCGCTGCCAGGATCCCACGAAAGCGTTTGGCTGCCTGATGTTATGAACCTCCAGGCATATAAATTTAAAGGGTCTAGTTTGGGGCTTCTGGGTGGCTCAGACGGTTGGATGTCTGTCTTTGGCTCGGGTCATGATCCCAGGGTCCTGGGGGGAGCCCCACTTCAGACTCCCTGCTCAGTGGGGAGTCTGCTTCTCCCTCTCCCTGCCCCTCCCCCTACTCACACACATGTGTGTGCGTACGCGTTCTCTCTCTGTCAATAAAATCTTAGAAAAGGGTCCAATTTTCTACTCATACTCATTGTAACCACTGTGAAATCACTGTTTGCTAATTTGGTTATGTTCATCATATAAAAATCTCATCTTATTTACATCTCCTGTTAGCTTGAAAGTGCTGCTTTTCCTGTTCTCCCTTCGTGTCCATTTTATTGACACTGGGGCCCCTGTCAGAGTAACGCGTTTGCAGAACAAGCTGTCGTCACTACTAGGTTGTGGTGGAACACATTAAAAAATCGGTCACTGGAAATCGTACCAACCAAGCTATAAACAACTATTTGCATCAGTTTTTTTTTTTTTTTAATCCTTTTCCTCCCAGTCTTTTTTTTTTTATTTGGCAGAGAGAGAGACACAATGAAAGAAAGGAACAGTGAAAGAAGGAACCCAAGCAGGGGCAGAGGGAGAGGGAGAAACAGGCTTCCCGCCAAGCAGGGCGCTCAATGCGGGGCTCGATCCCAGGACCCTGGGATCATGACCTGAGCTGAAGGCAGACGCTCAAACAACTGAGCCCCCCAGGCGCCCCTCCCCTCCAGGCTTACTGAGCTAGAACTGAGCTGTAACATTGTATAAGTTGAAGACGACAACATAATGGTTAAATATATGTATTTTTGCAAAATGAGGACCACAGTAAGATTAGTTAGTACCTATCACCTCTTGAATTTTTCTTCCCTGGGATGAGAACTTTCAAAATCTCCTCTCTGCATAAGTTTTTATAGTCTTTATGCTGTGCATTCTGTCCCCAGGACTTATTTGTCCTGTGACTGGAAATTTGCTTACCTTGACCACCTTCACCCAATCTGTCCACCTCCTGCCTCCGGCAACCACCCATCTGCCCATCAGTCTTTACCATGAGACTAGTCTTTACCATGAGACTAGTCTTTACCATGAGACTAGTTACTATATCACTTCCTGAATAAATTTCTTTTTAGAAATAATTTAATTCCAGTATAGTTAACATACAGTGTTAGAGATCAGTTGCAGGGGCACAATATAGCGATTCAACTCTTCCATATGACACCCTCTTAAATGCCTTAAATGCCCTCTTAAATCCCCATCACCTAGTTCCCTAGTTCACCCATCCCCCACCCCTTTCCAAATCAATTTCCGAAAGACATATTTGCGTGAACATTTAGCCCTTCAATTGTGAGGTCACACCCCCACAAATAATTATGAAACCTGATAAATGCCTTTTTCTTTCTCTTTAATTATACTGTTACTTGGTATTTTTTTGGTTTTTCTTTCTTTCTTTTTTTTTTTTTTACCAGTTCTATCGGGTAACCTCTGTGACAACTAAAAGCTTCCCAAACTAGCACTGATGGAGGTCATTTCTGCCATTCTTCTTCCCCGAGCACTTTTCTCTTCACAATAAAGAAATTGAATATACAGCCCTAGCATACGACAGTTAGAGTTAGAGCACTATCATGTGGCCACATCCTCTTTTTCAGGGATAGTTTCAAGTAAAACCAAGCAAAGCTTGTTTTAAAGGGATGACTGTGACCCTGTGGGGGACCCTGAGGGGTACTGCCGGGTCCACTCTTTGGGAATGAACCCTGATTAATACCCCTGCTAGGAGGAGCCTCGCTCTTGTGTTCAGGGTTTGTAAATAGTGACGAGCCTGGGAACAACTGTTTCTCATTCTGGCGAGACTCCCTGCCCAACTCCTCACTTGGGGACAGTGGCGCTTTCATGGGGGAAAGGGGACCCATCATCCTGGAAAACACATGTACATCGTGTCCCCTCTTGCACATCTCTCCACAGCCGGTGCTTCCTCTCCTCTGTTGCGGCTTCAGACACGGTGTGTTCTGTGCTCTTTACTTGCATTTAGGACTTGAGGTGATTTTAAATTTTAACTTGCTCGTGATGGGCCCGGAAGCTGGATCAGGAGGAATCTCACCCGAGTCACCACCTTCCACGGTGTCCCTATGACTCATGGTTTCATTGTCTCACGAAGCCAAGTTTGCTATAAACAATTCGCATTGGTTATAAATAAGCAGACTGAAAGCAGCATCTGGCCGTGTGGATCCGCTGTGGAAATGGATGGTGGACCGTGTGTGTGGCGTTGTCATGGTTTGATGCTAAAAGTAGGTGCAGGTAAAGAAGCCAAGTCTCTTGTTTCTATTTTTAAACTGCCAACTTCCTCTAGTACTCAAAATAGGAAAGAAACATGGAAGGTAAGGACAAACGGACACGTGGAGAGGAAGCCTGACATTGATTTCGATCCTGGAAGTTCTACCAGCGTAAGGAAAGAAAATGGTAGGTCGTTCCCAGCTTTCACTGTGGAAGTAGCTCCTCCCGTGCGCCCAGCTCCCCTCCAGGAGGCCACTTGTGCCAAGGAGGGGCGTTCCCAGTGCCCTGTCTTGAATATGTCCTTGGAGGTGGGTGCACAGGCTTGTGTCACCCCGGGTCGGGCCCCTCTGCCTGCTGGGTTCCGTCCTGGTGTCTCCTCTTGGCTAGTGCCGCTGCGGAGTGGGAAGGAGGCAAGATGACCCTGCGGGGGCCGGGCGTGCTGTGGTGGCCCCGGGCTCGGTGGGAGAGTACGGGCCATGGTGGGGCAGGCCGGGGGGAGTGGTGCCCAGAGGGCAGTGAGGTGGCCTCTGCAGGTCTCCGAAGGGGCGCGAAGAGGAGTCCTTGGAAAGGGCAGGGGGGCAGACACCAGTTTGCAGCCAGAATGACCAGAGCAACACGGTCAGTATCATGAGGCTGGACTGTAACCCAAAGGACAAGTTCTTATGGGGCCGCCTGAGTCTTCAGCGCTACAAATGATTGAAGAAATAAGAGAATGCGGGAGGGGACCTCATCTGCTTGAGGGAGGAATTCCAAATCCTATAGTCACTACTTCCCCATTCAGGAGGTAGAGTTGTGTCCCTGTGCGTCACTCCCTCCCCCGAGAATGGGAGCTGGACACATTCTTGCTTTCAGACGGCTGCGTGCCAGGGAGAAACAATACCCTTAGAAAGGAGAGTCCTGGCAAACCCTGCCTCTTCCAAGCGAGCAAGTTCACATTACCAGGGAGCGGTCATGTGGACGTCACGAACCCCTGACACCTTGTGAGGAGAAGGGCCTTCACCTCTGTGACCTTTTTCCCTAAACTCTGCAACCTCAGTCTGACTGTGAGAAAAGCATCGGACAAATCTGAATTGAGGGCCGTTCTCTGGAACACTTGGTCCCTCCAAGATCCTCCTCAGAACTGCGAAGGTAGGGAAACCAAGGCCAGTCTGAGCAGGTCTCAGACCACAGGAGGCTAAGACGATAGGACAGGAAGGAACATGGTGCCTCAGAGGGGATCCTGGAAGAGGAGCAGGAGCTGGCTAGGGTGGGAATGGGTGGGATTACAGTGAAGTCTGGAGTTCCATTCCTAGTGACGTCGCAGTGTTCGGGTTTAGTTGTGACAAACGTACCGGGGTCATAAAAATTGTTCACCCAGGGCAGCTAGTTGGCGGGAGAGAGTGTATGGTCGCTCTCTGTGCCATCTTTGTCCCTCTTCTATGAATCTGATATTCTTCCAGAACCGAAAATGTATTAAAATGAAACAAGTTCGTGTATGCTTCTGGGAGACAAGCTCTGGATGCTGGAAGAAACCCCCCATGAGGAGTCCTGGAGACAGGAAGTTGGGGATGAACGCCATCAGAGCCTCACTGGGCCCGGCTTCTCTTCCGAGGTCCTGTATAGTCCCATTTGGATTTGTCGGCTTTTAAAGCTCATTGCTTTGCTAGGCACAGCAGGGTTCTCCTTGTGCCCTGAGAGACATGAGGTCACTACAGGATGCCTTAAAGTTGCTGTGAGCAGATCATTTGGAACCGGGCAGTGGCCAGAAGGAGTCAAGCCACGTTTCCAAGAGACCAGCTTATCCTCACTCCGACAGCAGTGGAGGCACTGACGAAGACGCCGTCCCGTTAAGTTATCGGAGCAGTCTGCCCTCCACGAGGAGTGGTAGCGAGGTCTCTTAGGGCCCTCTTCTCCCCCACTTATCAAGACCAGCAGATGTTCAGCTTTCTTGCTGCATCTGCTTCTAGAAGAGCTGGTTCCTCTTCACGAATGCCTAAAGGCTGTAGGATATTGGCCCAGGAGCACATTTCCCCACAACCCACCGCCTGGAGGAGACGTTCTTTCAGTGTCTCAGACGGCTCTTCCCTCGGGCTGGGTCAGCAGGTGGAACTCCCCCAGCCAAGGCCACAGGAGTGCCAGATGGCACATGGTGAGGAGGGACAAGGAGGCTTTCTGGTCACCCAGTCCATAACCTCAAAGCCAATTTGGAAATAATGATTAACTGTTAGAGGACTGTTCTGCTGAGAAGTCATCATTTCAGGTTGGCTTCTCCACGAAATACCGGGTGAATGTATAGCCAGGAAGCCTCTTATCGGTTGCTATTTTAGGAGTGAAAAATAAGTTTTCACACTGACTTAAGCCAAATGTGATAAGGAAGATCAACATATGACAAACGTCTTACACAACCCATAGTTAAAGGGCTTATGGTTGCTCGGTCTAGCATTATGTGTTTAAGCTCAAGAGAGGATGTCCGTTTTGAGCCGTGCGCCACTCTTGGAGAATCCCTCCCATCCTTGCCTCCCACACAGACCTCTGTCTCTGCAACTTGCGGCCTTAGAAATTTTCCATTTCCTGATGTTTGCTAAGAGCAGTGGAACCTGCCAGGGTTCTTTCTCTCCTTGGCTATTTGTTCTAAGTTTCTTGGAACCAGAGATTCTCTGTGGAGGACCTTCACCCCTGAAATACACGTGCAGACTTAGAAGAGAGCTTTGGGGAGGAAAGGGGGCGAGACGAAGTCAGGACCACTGTGTTCTGCGGAGGGACGCTTGACCCAATGAGAAAATTTGGCTTTTATTTTTACCAGAGTGTATATTCCTCTGAGAGTTTTAGAAAAGTTTTCTTCCTTTCCCCTTTTCTTTCTTCCTCCCTCCCTCCCTCCCTCCCTCCCTCCCTTCTATCCTTCCTTTCTTTCCTTCTTTCTTTTTTCCTGTAAGGGAGGTTGAGGATGGACGGGACGAAGCAGAGAGAAAGAAATCAGCTCGATGCAGAGATGTGTCAACTGTTTTAAGGAGAGGAGCGGGGAAGTAAGGAGGAGAGAAAGCAGTGGCCGGTGACCACTAGGCCCTTGGAGAGGGCATCCCACGCCGACGTTTGCCGGGGCTGTGTGTGGCGCAGTGAAACGGGTGTCGAGTGACGCAGGACACAGCCCCAAACCAAGGCAGTGCCGAAGGGTGAGGTGATGCAGGAGGTCCCAGCGCCTGGCCTGTTTCAGAGTCTTCTTCTCGGGGCTTCCTTGAGCCATGGCCAGACGCCTCTTCCTCCTGGTTAGTGTTTCCCGAGGCTACTCCTGTACTCGGTTCCCCGACACTTCCTGCTCTTATCCCCCATCTGCCCTTGAACCCTTCCTGTTATGAACCCGCTGACTACTTCAAAGGGTTATTTGCCATGTTCACACTTTGCTTCTTGGGTCCCGGTGGTCACTAACTGCTACATATCACGGTATGAAAATCAACAACCTACAGAGAACTCTTGAACAATGTAAGTGTTAGGGGCGCCAATCCCCCACATAGTTGATAATTCCAGGTATAACTTTTAACTCCTCAGAAACCTTACTCACAGCCTACCGTTGACAGAAGCCTTACCGGTAACATGAATGGGTGATTAACACGTATCTTGTATGTTGTATGTATTAGATGCTCCATTCTTACCATGGAGTGCTAGAGAAAAGAAAATGTTATTAAGAAAATCATAAGGGATGCCTGGGTGGCCTAGGTGGTTAGGTGTCCGACTCTTGGCTTCAGGGCACGTTGTGATCTCCAGGCCATGGGATGAAGCCCCGCTTCGGGCTCTGCGCTGAGCGTGGAATCTGCGTAAGATTCTCTCTCACCCTTGCCCTCTGCCCCTCCCCCCACTTGCACTGTCTTTCCAAAAATAAAAAGAAATCATAACAGAAAATACATTGACAGTCCTGTATTCTATCAGGAAAAAATTCACGTATAAGTGGACCCCTGTTTTTCAAGGGTCAACTGTATAATGAACTTTTGTCAAGAAACGTATTTGATCAGAAAGTTAGGACATCAGCATGCCCCCATAGATCCAGCTAGCACGGGGGACAACTCCTGGAGGCTCTCGCATCTTTACGGTGCTCCCTGTGAGCCTGTCTGCCCCCCAGCTTCTCTCCAGTCCTGGACCCCCTTTCCCTTCCTGCCACTGGCTGACTCCTCCCAGACTTCTCTCCTTCCACCCCTGCCCTCTGCGGCTCCCCCAGGCGGCTGGCTTCTCTAGCATCCCTTGGGCAGCTGCACTCTGTCACATCTAAATCGTGCTTTCTAGATGGCTTTGCTTCAGCATACCACCTTGGGGGTTGGGCACCATTCCACCCGTGGCAGGAGCAGATGGCGGGTTGGGAAGGCGTGAGCAGCCCTCGCTGGCCAACCTGAGTGTCCGTGGCAAAGCTGGGTCCTGCTGGGGTCCCTACTGAGACCAGAACAGATTATGTGACAATCCAGCACAAATTAACAAAATGGAAGTTCCGACACATAGGGGTGAGAAATGGTGAGGTATTGGGTCCGGCATTTGGTGGCCTGAACAGGTGCACCGGGAGCATGAAGGGGTCTGTTACTAATCACACCAGGATGTGAGGTGCAGCTGGGGACTGTCCTAGCCTGGGAAATCAGTTGACGACAGTGATAAGCCCAGAAAAAGGTGAAGGTCAAGGAGAAAGCTGGAGGGCAGGGACGTCAGGGGCTCCATGTCTTGGTTTTGGAGAGCCGGCTATTTTTGGATGAAAAGAAATTTGAAGAAACCACTCTGTGTGCTAAACTTAAAAAAAGTAAAAAGATAAAATGGGTAACTGGGTTGATTCTGTTCTCATTATTATGAAAAGAGACTGAGGAAAAAGGTTCCCACTTTCTCTTCTGGGCTGGGCTGTCCAGAGGATCTAGGTCACAGTTTTTCCACTGTATCTTGAGCAACCCCGGATTTTCAAGGACTCGATTCAAGGGTTGTCTTTGAGGGAGAATGAAGGCCAAGGTTCAGTGCCCTGTCCTCCCCCCATTTAAACCTGAGTAACTCTTTTTGGTGGTTATACCTTTTATATACTAAAGTTTGTTTATAGCATTTGTGGGGGGGGAGGTTTTATTGCTCTGAAAGTCACCGATCTAGGACAAGTCTCAGTATGATTCTACCAACCAGAAAGCAAGAGAGAGGGTACCGTCTTTCTCAGGACCATGTACTTGTGATTGCTCATTGCTGAGTGGTATGATTGACATCACAGACACACAGGGTCACTTGAGCCTTTGATTTTTTTTTTTCCCCTTCTTCTTCTTTTTAATCTAAGGGGAAAAAATGTTGGTTTTTTGCTTTATTCCAAAAATATACTGGCTTTGATAGCAGCAAACATTCTCTGTTGACAAAACGGGAGGAAAGTAGGGAAAGGGAATTCTAACACTTCTGAGTCAGTGGTTGAACGGAAGACTCACATGGGTTTTCTTTTCCTCCTCCTTTCAACCAATACCTCTCTGCTACCAAAGAGCGAACTGCTCCAAGATAGAGACTGTTACTGGTCTGGCTTGAGAGAAAATCCTGAAGCCTGAAAGGTCTGCTGGAATGTACTTCAGAAGGCCTTGTTTCCCAGTTGAAAAAGAAAGGATTTTTTTTTCCTTAGATTTTTTTTTTTTAAAGATATTTTTCATCAGTGATAGAAGCCACAGAAATAACCCCCTTCTATTTAAAAGTCAAATTTTTCTTTTTTGTATTTAAGAACATTTTTTTTCTTGTAAGAGTAACTTGTATGTACTTGTTACTGAAAAACAGAAAACACAGATGGGCAAAAAGAATAAAATGAAAAACATTCATTATTTCCTTAAGCCATGGAAGAAAACCACGATTAATACCTCAGTATAGATCCTTTGAAATCTTTTTCCTTCTTCTTCCTCACCCTCCCCTCCTTGTCTTCTTAGTTTCCCTTTTTTCATACATATCTTTCCAGGTATTTTCATCAATAGATAAATGTGTGTTTTTACATAAATGGGCCTATACACTTTTCTGTTTCTCTCTTTTTTTCTGTTTCTGTTCTCTCTTTTTCTGTTCTCTCTTTTTCAGCTCACCGTATCGTGGAAAGATTTCAATAACACTCCCATCCTTTTTAGCAGCAGCATGGAATCTCATTGCACCAAAATTCAATTAATCCCTTATTGATAGGCCTCTAGGTTGTTGGTTGTTTTTTTTTTTTTTTCAGTTACAAACATCACTAAATTTAAAATTTGTGTATGATTTATAAGGCACACAAAATATTTACAAATAACATGACATGACATTGAAAAAGTTCAGGGCACTCAGGTGGCTCTATAGGTTGGGTGTCTGACTCTTGGTTTAGGCTTCAGTCACAACCTCGAGGTTGTGGGATCCAGCCCCATGTCGGACTCCGGGCTCAGCATGCGGTCAGTTTGGGATTGTTTCTCTCCCTCAGCTTGTGTGGCACATACTCCCTCTCTCTCCCTAAAATAAATAAGTCTTTTTAAAAAAATGTAAAATAGGTTCTTGTAACTTAGAATCATACAATATATTTACAGGGCCTATGTTGCTTGGAGTATTTGATCACAAGCATTTGGTCGCCCTTAGCCTAGGCAGCAGAGGAGACCAGACTGTACTAAGACGAAAAACAGAGTGAGCACAGAATGTCAGGGTGGCTTACAAACATAGCTCAGTGTGTTCAAGCTGATGGTGAGTCTTCTCTGTGCATAAAAGAAAGGGAAGAGAGAATACAGCTCCCCTTGCTCTGCCCCTGTTGACCACGTGGAACAATTCTTCACTTATGTGACTCACATTCACTAGTAATATCACCTAAAAATACTAATTTGTTCAGGTCTAAGAGCTAGCTCTACCAGACCTTGTACTCTTACTGAGAAACGGTCACGAACAGGAAGGTTTGTTGCCCGCTCTGGGAGGGAGGGATTCAGATAGCAGATAGATAAACAGATAGTAGGATGAGATGTTGCTAAATTTTATGGAGAAAATGCATCAGAATAGTGGAGTTGAGAATGATACGAGGGATTACTTTTCTAAAAAAAGAAACAAATGGGAGAAGAAACAGAAAATCTTCGGTTTGCCGAGAAGGTGGGTCCTCTTTGGATTTGTTCTTTGGAGATATGTATGGGACTTCCAGGAGTTAAAAGATAAACCAAGGGACATTATATATAAATTTTTAAGAGTTTGTGTGTGCAAAAATTAGCTGGACTCAAGTGGCACTCAAGTGATTAGGAGCACTTCTCTGTTAGGAGTTGGGAGAAGACTTTGGTAGAGACTATGTGGAAACAAAGCAAGGCAATTCTTTGCTTGGCTGTAGCTCAAGTGGTTGCCTTATTTAGGAAAGCCTATTGGATGCTTGTGATTGGTCATCCGTAGGTTAACCTTGAGGAGTTTATAGACTTACATTTTGGTTTGCTAATGCAGAATGCTAAAGCCTGAGAACCTTCTCGATCTCAATGGCCTCCTTGCTTCACACAGCACGGGTTAATTGAGATAGTTAGTACTCAGTGGTGTGGGAGTACATTTTGAACAAGTGGCTCAGGCTGGGTGGGGATGAGTGGCTGATTTGTAGCATTTGCCAATTCCCATGGTGTAAATGCTCCCACCATGGCTGACAGAAATGACCGACTTTATATCACTGAACAGGAGAGGGAGGAGATAGGAAGAGTTGCCATGAGCTAGTTAGAGGCAGCTCCCATCACCTCAGCTAGTGGGTGGTTGGACCTATGGCCTGGAGTTCTGGAGTGTGTCTAGCAGGGGATGTAGGTTTGGGGATAGAGGTGGGGGTTAAAGTCGGGGAATAGAGAGATTTCCTAGGGGTATCGTATAGCATGGAAGGGGAGGGTGGGGAGCGTTGCAGCGCTAGGACTGTGTTCACAAAGAATGGGTCCCCGCCAGCAGCAGCAGCAGCATCTGGGAGCAGATTCATGGCTTGTCCTGATTCATGGCTGGTCTGCAGAATTAGAGTGGCCAAGGGTAGGGAAGCCTTGCCCTCAAGATCACCCGTGTTGGAAGCCTTAGAAGAGAGGTACCTAGAGAGACCAAGAAGGAATGTTGAGAGAAGCTGGAGCTGTGCACAGAAAGTGGAGTCTTTGAGACCGGCGTGGGGACAGCGCCAGGACAGAGGGACAGCAGTGCCAAGATCAGGGTAGGGGCAGAAGGTAGATTGTAACTGGTGAGGACTGATGACCACAGACCACTGGTTAGGACCTTCAGCTGAAAGAACAGAAGACAGAGCTCAGTAACTAGGAGATATGTGGTCAGTGATGCAGTTTCTGGAAGAGGCCTGATATACTTGTGGCTGAAGGAAAGGGTAGAGTTCTGGAGGGTCCTGAACCAGTAAGAGGGAGATGGGATGGGGCACCTGGGTGGCTCAGTTAGTTAAGCATCTGCCTTTGGCTCAGATCATGATCCTGGGGTCCTGGGATTGAGTCCCACGTAGCATCACACTCCCTGCTCATTGGGGAGGCTGCTTTCCCTTTGCTCTACCCACTACTCTCTCTCTCTCTCCCAAATAAAATATAAAATCTTTAAAAAAAAAAAAAAAGGAGATGGGATCATTGGTGGCACAAATTGGAGAAGCAAGGAGGGGAGGGAATCAATAACTCGGGACACAGCCTGGGCTTGGAGAAGTCAGTGAAGGGATCTTATTCTTCAGAGGCTAGAGGGAGGAAGGATGGAGAAGATATTAGCATATAGACTAAATGCTTCGTGGGCTTCTCTAGTACTGTCCTCTTCATTGTCTTCTGTAAATCCCTAACTTTTCTCCTTTTTGATTAAAAGCAATTCTAGGGGCACCTGCATGGCTCAGTCGGTTGAGCGTCTGACTTTTGATTTCAGGGTCGTGAGATTGAGCCCTGTGTCTGGTTCCACTCTGGGTGTAGAGTCTGCGTAAGATTCTGTCTCTCTCTCCCTGTCTCTCTGCCCCACTCCTCCCCCCCCAAAAAAGAATTCTGGAAATGTTTCTGAAACAGTTGGTAAGATTATATTAACCAGTGTGTTCTCACAGTAGTTTTTCTTTTATGTCTAACTTAAACCAATTTTGGCAGAGAAGTAGAGAATTAAGCTCTGGAGCTGTATGGACCACCAGAAATATAATGCAAGCTACATATATGAATTAAAATTTCTAGAAGCCATGTTAAATAAAAAACAAGTGAAATTAATTTTAATATTTTATTCATATGCCCCAAATATTATCATTTCAACACTGTAGTCAGTATGAAAATCAGTAACGTTTTACATTCTTTTTTTTTCTACTGAGTCTTCAGACTGTGCCCCAGCCACACTTCCGAGGCTCAGTGGCTGCCATATTGGATGGTGTGGCTCTGGAGGGTCCACAGTGTTTGTAGCACTGAGTGCTGAGAGAAGAAATCAAAATGTACCTATTCTTAGGAGGTGACAAAGACTCTGTCTTTGATCAAATTCTAGTCAGCCTCCTCTGAGCTTTTTTGCAGCTAGGCTATATCCTTGGGTATGTTCTCAAGAACCCAATTTTGGGTTTTTGTTGTTGTTGTTGTATTTTCTTAAGTTTTTATTTAAATAATCTCTATACCCAATGCAGGACTCGACCTCACAACCCTGAGATCAATAGTCACCTGCTTCTCTGACCGAGAAGCCAGGTACCCCCTCAAGAACCCAGTTTTATCTAGAATCCTGTCAGGTCATTTTAACAAGGATCCCTCCCCCTTGATATCTGATGACCCTTCATCTCTGACCAAATTCCTCATCTCCTAACACCTAAAGGTAATAGCCCATCAGCCTGCCCTGCCTTCAGCAAGAATTCTGTTAGGCCAACTTAGCAAACAATTAACCTTCCTGTCATAGTGATTTTCTGTCCACTGAGGACTCCCCCACTCCTGTACCCACACCCACAACTTGGCCGTACATACTAATACTGCCCTGTAACCTCCAAGAGAGGGAGAGTCCCTCCTATTATCTCTGATAGAAAGTTCCAGAGCCTTAGTCAAAGCTGTTATAGAAGAGTAGGGAGAAAAAACTCAGACCAATGATTTTGTGAGAAAGGACCCTCGGGAAAAGGAGACAATTAGCTTTGATATGGCAATGATTTTTTTAGCTCGCATACTATATGATGAAACTGCAAGAAAATAAAAATTAATGTATATTACTAAAAATGCATGCATATTTTGGAAGAGTATTGATACAAGAAAACTTGAACTATGGAAGTGTCTGGCCACGGGAACTTTTGCCAGAATGTGTGGGCTCTGCTGTTTCTTCCTGTGGAGGAGTGACAAGGACACTGTGTACTGCAGTCTGTCCCGATCTGTCCAGAGTGGGTCACCTAACTTTGTGGGGTCCCTTTTCCAGTATCTGAGAATGTTGGAAAGCTTCTGGGGCCTTCTAGGTCTCTCCCATGTGTGTGTGCTGTGAACCTTACATTCAGGAAGTCCAGTGGATTTCAGGTCAGCAGTGACAGGGAACCTTCATAACTCCAACACAGCCCCTCACTCTCCCGCACCACCACAGAGCTGAAGGTGTCCCCAGGGCCAAGAAGCCACCTGCCGTGTCAGCGACGAAGTTTCACTCTGGTTTCTGTAACCTGTGCCATCCTTGTTTCCCTTCCTTGTTTTTGTGAATTTCAGAAATTCACACAAATATACCTGAAGGGGGAATCCATGATTGGAAAAAGTCATTTAAAAAAATTCATGAAGAAGGGGTGCCTGGGTTGCTCAGTCAGTTAAGGGTCTGCCTTCGGCTCAGGTCATGATCCCAGGGCCCTGGGATCGAGCCCCGCATCGGGCTCCCTGCTCAGTGGGAAGCCTGCTTCTCCCTCTCCCACTCCCCCTGCTTGTGATCCCTCTCACTGTCTCTCTCTCTTTCTCTTTCTGTCAAATAAATAAATAAAACTTTTTTTCAAAATAAAAAAATAAAAATGCATGAAGGAGTGCTTAATTGGAAGTATTTTAATAAATATTTCATGGTAGTAACGAGCAATTCTTCTGTTACAACACTGAAGACATAACTGTCCTCTAACACCCAGAGGCAGATTTCAGGAACATACTCAGTTCTTTTCTAAACAGCAACTTCAGTTTGGCAACAGCTGAGCTCAGATATTCAAAAAAAAAAAAAAAAAAATAGTAAAACAGGCGTTTAGGGAAACAAAAGGTAAAATTAATGGGATCAAATTGTTAAAATGGAGAGTTAGATCCTAGTGCGCTTTTCGTTGTTGATAACTTTGAATGAAAGTACTGAAATCGTCTCACTGATGGTGTTTTCAGTGTTTGAACTTGTCAATTCTTAAACCTGGAATTTCTCACAAAGTTGTGCGTCACTTTGGGTCTGAAAGGCACCTGCACAGTCCGATCTTCAGGACTTTGCTAGGACTGTTTGCCTTCAAGGTCAACAGTATTTGAGTTATGTGTTTGAGTACCTACACCGACTTAATCTTAGACTTTGAAGTCTAGAACTTTAGATCTTACTTGAGGGATTAAAGAATAGTCAGAATTGTGGCACAAAATATCAGAGTGCCCAAAAGAGAGCCAGTTTATGTGTTGCCCATTTCAACTTCCCAATTCTTTGATGTTCTAGAAATCACACATGTAAATGTAAAATGTATAGTAAATATATATTGCTATATAGTGACAATGGAAAGCAGGCATTTTTAAAAAGAAAAGCCTATTATTGCTTAATAATTAGATCCTGCTTACTGCTTTATCTAATGTTCCCAATCAGGAAAAAAAAAATGATTTCAACTTTTCATACAAAACTTTTAGGGTCAATATTTCTCCTAGCCATTTTTTTTTTTAATGAGGAGGGAGCTATACTTTATTTATTTATTTTACTGAGATATGATTGACGTAACATATTTCAACGGAAGATTTGATATTCATACGTAGCAGGAAATGGATGACCACGATAAGTCTAGTTAACATTGGTCAGCACACAGTTATAGGTTTTTGTTTTTTTTGTGAGGGGAACTTGTACTTAGTTATTTTATAACTGCAAGTTTGTAACTTTTGACCGACCAGGTCTAACTTTTCTTTTTTTTTTTTTAAGATTTTTTTTTTATTTGTTTGAGAGAAAGGGAGAGCAGAAATGGGGGGAGAGGCAGAGGGAGATGCAGACTCCCTGCTGAGCAGAGACACCCCGCAATGTGGGGCTCGATCTCAGGACCCTGGGATCACACCTGAGCAGAAGGCAGACGCCTAACTGACTGAGCCACCCAGGTGCCCCCCCAACATTTTCTTCTACCCTCTTTGGAAGCAAGAAAACATGAGGTCATTTTTGTCCTGCCCTTAGAAACTGTCGCCAGTGAGGGTCCTTGGTGATTGATTACTCCTACAAGGTGATGAGCCAGGCTATAAAAATATCTCAGGCACACAGCCCGGCCGTGCGCCCATGTCAGGCTGCTCCCCGATGACAGAGGGAAGTCTGTGGGAGAAGTCCCATTGCCCAAAGGCATGCATGGACTCCTCCGTGCACAAACTCATTCTGAGTTGAGAAATCTAGATGGCCCAAAGGAAGATTTTCTTGCAAAACAGCGTGTCCCTCAAAACACGGTTGTTTCTTGGTGGTGTTTGTTTTTCTTTTCAGTAAAAGATCTTTCGCCGAGTGCCTAAGCATTCTCAGAACAAACAAGGCTCTCAGCTCTGGCACAGCCCATTTCACTCTCCGCCCCCAACCTCCTCCTGCGAGTTGGAGATCTGATAGCCCAGCCTGAAGTTTGAGGCTCCCCGTGGCCACACCGCCCTTCGATGGATGCCTTGTCGTGCCAGGAAAAAAAGAAAAAAAATTAAAAAAAGGGAAAGAGAAAGAGTGGGCAGGTCTAGGTGAAGTCAGCCCAGTAAAGGTTCATAGCTGGGCGGTGACACCTTCTCACACCGCTCAAGAGAAAATGCTTGTTCCCAGCGGCTGTCACGGTACTGGGAGTAAGAGGTGACCTGTTTATTTTTAGAAGGGGACAGTCATCATAGCCCGGCACTTAGCTTCATTCAAGGCGAGCAGGTGCTTTGGAAGTTTGTAAACACCTACTTTCTGAGTAAGGGAGGCGAGCTTCTTTCCAAAGAGGAAGGGACTTGACGACTGGGGGATCTTCCCCCCAATACTCGCTGGTGACAGGAGAGAAAGACTTCCCAGCTCACGAGTCTGCAGCCGGCCACTCCGTCAGTGTTTTCACAGGGCAGAAATGCCTGAAGCTGACGACTTTGGACCAGGCCAAAGGTAATTCTGAGATATATTTGCTTTTTCTCGAGTCTATTTTACTTGCTAGTTGTCTTTTTGAAAACCATGATCACTCATTTCGAAAGTAGTTGTTTAAGATTAAAATGAAGAGGAATACCATCCCTCATGCTCAGGACATGGAATTTTCTGGAGCGCGAAGAGAGGAGCATAAAATTCACTTAGAAACACTTAGAAACATAAGCCAGTAAGTGTTTTTCTTCAACAAGGAAGGGGGTGGCCTGCATTTTTACAGACGTGTTTCCCCTTCTGTACCACACCGAAATTTACTTGAATTTTGTGGTGTTTGATTTTTAGCTTGACAGGGCAGTTGTTGGAAATCGAAGCTGGTGACTATTTTATAAAATGTTAGAACATTCCTAACTACCCTTTTTTTCTGCCACAGCCCTTATCTTTGGCAGTGGGATCTGTTGGCCCCCACATGCGGTACATTAATTGTATCAGTGTTTTTGATAACACTGAGCGCTAAGAAGGGGGAGAGAGCCAGGAAGAGAAGCAGGCAGTTACTCCTGCTAACATGGGCCTAGTGTGTGCCCATCAGGAAGGTCTCCGTGTCCGGTTCCATGGCTGTGTGCACAAAATTTGTATGAATCAGCTTCACTGGAATTCTACGTAGGGACATTGAGATTCGGATATGAAGCAGAAAGAGAGCTGTGGGAAAAGGGGGGAGCAGTGCCTGGGCTCGGTGGGTTGAGTGTCCAGCTCTTGGCTTCACCTCAGGTCACGATTTGGGGTCCTGGGATTGAGCCCCTTGTGGGGTTCCATGCTCAGTGGGGAGTCTGCTTGGGATTCTCTGTCTCTCACTCTGCCCCTCCCCACTCCCAAGAGCCCACACACATGCTTGCTCACACTCTCAAATCAATTTTTAAGATTTCTTTAAACAAAAAAAAAGGAAAAGGGGTTAAATGACAGTCTTACTGTCAGGAAAAGTAGGAGCTGTTAACTCTTTAAGGAACAGGAATGTCCAAATATTTTATTGTCCTTCTATTAAAGATAAGCATCCGTTAAAGCCATAGCATAGGGAATATCCCCAATGGTAGTGTCATAGTGTTGTGTGGTGACAGATGGAAGCTACACCTGTAACATATAGGCTTGTACAATCACTGTGTCATACACCTGAAGCTACTGGAACATTGGTGTCAATCACACTCCCTCCAAAAAAGAAAAAAAGATACACATCCCTTTTCAGCCATGAGTGTGTGTGTGTGTGGTTGACTATAATCGGTTGCACTCCTCTCCTTAAAGGATTCTTTGTAGGTTTTGAGTCTTTATTTCTTCTGGATTCCTTCCCCGTACATTAAAGGGGACACTCCGTTGACATTTGATTTAATAATGAAACACCTTTCTATATAAAATGAGACATTAAGTCAAATGCTTGAAGATGACGTTTATAAAAGTATCTAGATTTGGGACGACATGGACTGACCAGTTATAAAAACATTTTCAGAGAAATGCAGATGCCAGTCTAGGTTTGAGATGTTGGGTTGATCTACTGATACTGTGTTTACACGAGAACATTTCTGAAAGCAGGACTTTCTCTTTGTGTCTCTGTGTTCTGGCGTTCCTGCCAGCTCTCTGCATAGAATTTCACACAGGATAAGAACTTTTAATAAACACTTGTTGGATGTATTTATAAAGCATTTTAACACCGGCAGTAATTATCTAGGGAGCCTGATCATCTTAGAAACCGAAAGGAGAGATTTGGCAGAAATGTAGTAAAGACGACTTTAATGAAATGTAACATTATCACAGTTAAATTAAATAGTAAGCAATTTTTGATAATTACAAATATTTTGAATTAACTGTTTTAGATGTGAAGTGAACAAACATAAGATCTTTTTCTCAGAATGTTTTACTGGTTCCAAAGGATAAACAGACAAGAAGGAGACTGAAAGTATATATAATACACATATATCTAATAATAGCTATTTCCAAGGACTAAAAATACACTTGCTGCAAATGGGAAACTCCCTCTCACTCCTCTGAAGTGGTGGACCCCTGCCCCCTTCTTATTTTGATGAGATAAATGCCAGCATTTAACAGTTGGTGGTTTTCTATTGAATATACTTTGTTTTACCTCTTCCCCCCACCCTTATCTGTGCAGAAAGTTAAAAAGGGCACCCCAGACAGGAGAAAATTTAGAGTGAGACCAGAAATAAAACATTACACTTGTGAGGGAATTTTATTCTTGCCAGATCTGAGGTTGGACGCCATCGGATAACTTCTCTGCCGCCATGTCTGAAAGAGAACTGGTTATAGGCTTGGGTCTGCTGACCAACCTGGTTCTTAGTGCTCACATTTAGCAGGTTCTGGTTGAATTTCACATTCAGGCTTCTCCATGTTACTTTAGTCCCATTTGTGACCTGAATTGCTCTGAAAGAGACAGGGAGCTAACTCCCAATTTAGTCTTGGAAATGAGTAGAAACCAAATGCTATGAAGCTGTAGGCACCGGAGGCCCAGGGGCTGCCAGGCACCGTGTTATACTCACCAGATGGACGACAGTGAGCACAACTGCCGGGGAGGGGAGCAGGCAGAGCAGAGACCCTCCTCCTCCTCTCTGTTTATGTCATTGCCGGAAATAGACACCCTTGGGAAGAACTTCCACAGACTCCGTGCCACTGTCAAGGTCAGGAGCTGAGGGGAGAGGGTGTGAAAGATGGCATTCTACAGCGGGGTAGTGAAGGCAGAAACCCAAGCAGGAAGCCCAGAGAGCCTGGGGAGAAGGAAAAACATGGGGGCGGTAACCAAGGAGAGAGACAGGATCAAGAAATGTGAGAAAAATTACCCACAGGCCAGAGCCTGGCTCTGCATGGTCCCCTGCTCCACCTCAGTCCCCACCAGCTGCCAGGAAGGGGATGGACCCTAGCGACTAAGGATGGATCCGAGCAACTAAGCTCAAACCATGTCCTGTCGTACAAGCACATCTGCAGGAGATCCCGCTGTCCACACACTCACTGGGTCCCTTGATATGTGTTTATCAAGTGTGGCAGGGAAGCCACGTGCTGTGCCCCAGGCAACAGGGTGATGGGCTGTACCCCTGCTTTCATGGGTCCTACTGTCCAAGCAGGGGAGACAGACACTTCACAAGTTGAAGAACAAGGAAAGAATTATTTTATTTTATTTATTTCTTATTTTTAAATCATTTTCTGATGTGTTCAATGATCCATGAGTTGCATATAACACCAATATCTTGGATAATAAATAAAACTAGTAAGGCGGAATGCGTGGCAGGTGTGATAGGAAGGCCTCTCTGAGGAGGCGGCCTTGGGCCGAGATTTGAAGGAGCCAGCCACGTGGGGGTGTGGGGAGAGCGCAGTGGGGGAAGTGGACCTGGCACGGGCATAGACCCCAAGAGGGGCACACAGTGATGCCCAGGAACCGAGAGGCAGGGATGGAGGGCAGTGCACGGGAGGGAGACTAAGGCTGCCAAAGTTAGAGTCCAGGGTAGGAGGCTGGGTGTTACTCAGAGGTGAGAATTCCTTAGAGGGTTTGAAGCAAGGGGCTAGCGGTACAGGACCCCCATGTATTTCAGAGCATTATGAGGTAATACACTTCTGTGGATTGGCCTGAGAACCTCAGAGCCATTTATAACGTCTCATGGGAGCATAGATTCTGAAGTGTAAAAATGCTAACTTTTGGCACATAGCAACAAGTTCATAAGGTGGAAATCGGCTGGGTAGGTATTGCAGCAATCATTTTAAGTTAGACATCAAGAGAATCCAAGGCTACGGGTTGGTATGTTGGAAGCCAATGACAGCACTGTTGATGGGAGAGTAGCTTGTGATCCCCGACAGGTGACCGATTACGGGGTCCCCCCACGTGGTGCTACAGACCCGTCCCAGGTGCTTGGACTTCCTGTTGGGGGCCTTCACAGAAAGACAGCGACTTCCGGCAGAGAGTCTGACACACTCTGAGTGTGCGACAGACTCCGCTGTCGTTTTGTCTGGACAGGTGTCTCGTAAACCCCCAGTGAGGAAGGGTGATTGGCGTCTTGCTAACTTAGGGCGCTGACAGGGATGCCGCCTTGCAAATTTCAGGTAGCCGTGGTTTTTAGATGGTGCAGAATCCTCTGCTTATGTTTTACCCAGCTCTAACATGTCGCCGATAAACGGAGTATCATCGGAAGAACAGTGTGCCTTGTCGGCGATTCAGAAGCAACACGTCAAATAATAATGCCCTGAAAAGCATTATTATTTGACGTGTCATGCTACGCAGTCAAGACTTAAAAAATTTGGTTGAAGGCGGCCACCGGGGCTCTAGAAGTCTCAGCGTCATAGCAGTTTCGCTCACTCACGGACTGTACTGTCCTGTTCTTGACGGGTCCACGCAGCCATGAGGTGAAGGAGCTGCTCCCTGAAGGCAGGCAGCGGACAGTGCGCAGTGAGACCCAGAGTCCGATGGTGGCCGGACGCTTGGCACACAAGGAGGAAGGACAGAGTAGCCGGGAGTGCGTGAGAGGAGGAGGAAGGAGCCCCTCTTGCTGGTAGTTGCTGTGATGGTTAATGTTTAACAGCCAGCTCTCCAGGGGAAGGGAAGCTCTGATTTTTAGCCTTTTTTTCTTTCTTTCTTTCTTTTTTTTTAGATTTATTTGAGAGAAAGAGAGAGAGCAGGAGGTGGGTGGGAGGAGCAGAGAGAGAGCAAGAAAGAGTCTTAGGCAGACTCCAAGCTGAGCGTGGAGCCCGATGTGGGGCTTGATCGCACAGACCCTGAGATCAGAAACTGAGTGAGACCGAGAGTCGGACCGTTACCCGACGGCGCCATCCAGACGCCCCTGATCCTTAGCATTCATTGATGCCTCTTCAGGCCACCCACGTGAGGTCCCCGAAAGTGGAGCTGGGGAAAGATGCGCAGAATTGGTTCTCGTACGCCGGGGGTCAACGCCAGCACGCAGAGTGACTGTGGTCGGAGGCAGGAGTTCGTGTGGATTCTCATAGTGCTGTTGGCTCTTCGTTCATATTCCCCAGGGCATGCCAGGCCTTCAGGAAAGGTTTGTGGAAGGAATTCGTGATTCATTTCTCTTCCACCCTCCGGCATAGTCGTGGAAAATGTCTGTCGGTCACAGAACATGTTTACCACTTTTGAGATCCTGCTTTGAGCCAGCTGGGCTAATATTTGAAATTGATTAAGAACACAGAGAACAATACAGTCTGTCCTTGTTGCAAGCCAGCTGGTTTTGTGGGAGATCCCTTAATCACGGGTAACCAACAGCACACTTCGCCACACCTCGCAGGCCCCCCAAAGCGTCCGCTAATCAAGCTCCTGGTAAAGACAGGGTGACAGATCTTTGCCATCGCTAACATGTGACAGACGTCTCTTGGGTTTCAAATGTCAGAGGAGGGTGACAGCCGCTGTCGTGGGACACAGAGAGGTGTCAAGAGGGCAAGCCCGTTGCATCAGCTTCCCTTACTCCTACGCTTTTGTCCCCTCATGAGCGAGTCTGTGCCAAGGGCCACTCGGCTGTCTTGTTGCGTTTCTTCACTGTGTAAATCTGGGTCCCATCGAAGGTATGTTGAGTGCAAAGGGCTTGCTGAGGGGAAATCTCATACGCAATGTTGTTTTCCATGAAATGTTACAACTTTCATTTGGGGAAATGAAAACAGTACTGAAGAGAAAGGAATGTGAAGAAGATCATCTGTAATGTTATGACCTTAAAAGAAAAACCCTGTTATGTTTTATCTTCTAGTGCTTTGGACAGATTTTCTTGGCAGAATTACAGTAACTGTATATGATATATACAATTTTGTGTGTATATATATATATTATACATATAATATATATAATTTTGTGACTATATATATCATATACAGTTACTATAATTCTGCCAAGAAAATCTGTATAAATATAGCTTATATATATATATATATATATATATAGGCTCATGAGCATTTTCCTAATGGCATATAAACACCTTGGAAGCATTTTTGAATGCCTTCAAAATAGTCTCATCTCTGGATTTCTTCCACATCTATTATTGCTATATAATTGAACATTGTTTTGCTGTGTAAATGTGAGATATACCGCTTTAGTTTTTCTGATTTGGGGAATGATGGATCAAAGAGTGTGAAATACGAGCTTCCAGCTTCCTGAGAACTGGGCCCAGAATCATTTCCACCATGTTCTGTTGGTCAAGGCACCAAGAAATCTAGATTTAAATAGAGAAGAAACTGGACCTCCCTTTTTCTTGGGAAGAATATCAAAGAATTCGGGGGCCTTATTTTAAAACTTCCAAAAAGAGGAAAAAAATGTTTACCTAATCAATGTTTTTATAAAATGTTTATCAACTATCATTTGAGAAGATATCGATGGTGAAACTTTTAATCTAACTCCCATTCCTGCTCTTAACAGAATCATGGACCAATGGCATCTTTTCCTAACAGAGGAACACTCCGATGCTGTAGTTTCTTGATGAGTACACTTACTTGTATAGAATAATCTTCCAATCGAAGCTCCTGTCTTTAGGCATAAACACTTCACTATTTTAACCATTCTATAGAGTGACTACAGGCAAGGTCTTGGAATTTTGCCAAGCTTTCTTCAGTCCTGGCCGCAGGTGCCAGCCTCACCATTTACTAGCTCGGTGACCTTGGGCAAGTTTCTTAACCTCTTACTTTATCAGTAAAATGGGGATGATAATATTTACTTTATAGATTTGTTTTATAGATCAGATATGGTAATTCGCACTAAATATTTAGTGACTCACTCACGGTTAAGTCTTCAGAAAGTAGTTAATAACAACAACGCTTAACATAAGTTAAACATTGCCTGGAGCAGCACTAAACTCTCACTTTGGAGTAAAAACACCTCAAGCAGGTGTGGTCCAATCTTCGTGAATATCCTGATTGCAGTCGTGACCCGTGTGGAGGGTACGCAGTGGGCCATCCGGTCTCTCCAGGTGATGGCCCTGGCCCGGGGAGATGCAGAATTGCCCACTACCTTCCCAGCTGGTCATGTCTAGGTGGTGTGTGTGTTCTTCCTGTTTGGAATAGGGCCATGGGGGTTGTGTGTTTGAGTCACAGTGTTCTGACCCTTCCTGGGATTGCTTTGGCTTGAGCAAGCATAGGTATTATGCTGTACACCAGAGTGGAATGAAAGTATGTACCTCTTTTGGGGAAGCGAGGATGTCTGCCCAACCCTTCTTTCAGTGAGCAGAGTATCCACAAGAGGAAGTTCAGGTTCAAGACATGCACCTATCTCTTGTCCACGTGGTTTGTTCTAATCCCATGAGCACAGTGAATCTTGTAAATGATCATATTTCCATCTCTGATTTAGCCAATTGGAGGTAAAACTATAGCTCATCTCTAACAAGTATCTGGGGCCCTCTGGAACGCATTTCCATATGTTCTTCTGTCCCTGGGTCTTTTAGCCCCATTCCCTTGGAGGGCCACCTCCCAGCCTCCTGGCTGCATAGACTGGGTACCACGGTACCCAGCTGAGAGAATCTGTGGGGAGCTGGAGTCTGTCCCTGGCTCAGCCCCCAAGCCGTGTGCCCTGGTCTGGGACTGCGTCTCTTGGGTGAAGGTGCACCATTTTGTTCAAATGCATCTCTTATTTCTCTATGTACTTTTTTTAAAAAAAGATTTTACTAATTTATTTAACAGAGAGAGAGATAGTGAGAGAAGGAACACAAGCAGGGGGAGCAGGAGAGGGAGAAGCAGGCTTCCCACCAAGCAGGGAGCCCAAAGCGGAGCTCGATCCCAACACCCCGGGATCATGACCAGAGCTGAAGGCAGACGCTTAACCACTGAGCCACCCAGGTGCCCCTAAACTTTTTTTTTTTTTTAAGATTTTCAAAATTTATTTATCTATCTATTGGGGTGTGGGAAATGGGAGTGGGGGGAGGGGCAGAGGGAGAGAGAATCTCAAGCAGACTCCACACTAATTGTGGAGCCCGACATGGGGCTCCATCTCACCACTGTGAAATCGTGACCTGAGCTGAAATCAAGAGTCAGACGCTCAACCAGCTGAGCCCCCGAGCGCCCCTTCTGTGTACTTTCACAGATGACCTCAAGTCCTTTTTGCATGAGAGTGAGATACAGCAGTTATGAAGAGAGTCGCCTCTGCCTCCTGCAAACGCCACAGATACACATACATGAAGAAACAAAACATCAAAGGGTCCGTCCACCTCATTTTTAACTTGGACCCTGAGGCAGAAGCTCTTCATTTCCAGAGGAGGCAGTTAAGGGATGGAGACGGGGTGAAGGAAACACAGTGGCTCAGTTTTGTGTCTGAGAAAAGAGGGCATCAGCTGGCAGGGCTTCAAGAAAGGTTGCTTTGAAAAACCAGTAATTTTCTTCGGCAAACTTCTCTTTCAACTAAAATCCAGGGATTTCAGTTTGTTTCTGAGGCGGACTGGGCACTGGCAGCCCAGTAAGAATGTGTAACAACAAGAATGAGCCCACGCTCAGGAGGAAGGCCGTCCGGGCAGATGTGAAAGAGCGCCGTGTTTCCTTTCTCCCAGCTGTTCTTGCGAAACCCCCTGTGAACTGCGAATGGGAAAATATGGGGGCATATTGGCTTCTGGCTCTTTGGCCAGAGTCATGTTGCTTGATTCGATGTCTTCCGTGAGTGAGATAAAATCGGGCACGACATTCTACCCCTGCTCTTCCTTTCCCTGAACGTTTCCTACTTCTCTCTCCTCCACTCGCCCTCGAATCCCTGGGCTCCCCGTGGACCTTCACAGGGTGAGCGGCCTGCTGTCTCTCTGGGTGCCTGGGCATGGGGACACATGACAATCCGTCCAGGTCACAAAGTGTTCTGATGCTGAAGTTGGGAAACAGTGGGCTAAAGAGTGTCCCAGATGTCCCTGGAAGAAAGCACAAGTTGGGGGCGGTCAGGAGGACAGGTGTGTGGCTGTGCCTCACATGGGCGAGCTAATCCTCTCAGCAGGGAGACAGATGAAGTGACAGTCTTGGAAGGAGCCTCCTAGGAGCCTTCCAAGCCGCACCAAACTCTCTGCCCTCCTCCAGCCTCATTTTTGCAATGTGGGCCTGCCCAGCCACCGAGGGCTCTGAAGGATGTTGCTCTGTGGCTGTTAGCGGTCTTGGGGAGGAATTGCCAGACTGTGAATTCTTTGCCTGGGGGTGGGAGACGGGGGGGCGGGGGGTTGCTGTTGTAAGTGCCTGGTGGGGGGAGAGGTTAGGCAAAAACTCGAATCCCCAATATCCCTTCTCCCTGGTAACTGATTTGGGAAGGGTTGCTGTGTCTCAAGCATGGAGACTGGTGTTCCAGAGCTGGGCCCCACCCACACTGGTGGTGCCTAAGGAGTGGCACATAGTGATGGCCAGTGTGAGGTGGCCTCCCGGCTAGCTGTAAACAGAGCAAGCAGCTGTGTGCGGACCCTGCCCCGGCACTCGGGAGGTGACCTCTCGTGCTGGTGTTTCAGTGGGCATGTACGTGAATGCTTTTTTTTTTTTTTTTTAAAGAAAACAAACTCATCTATCAGTGGAGCATCTTCAAATTATGCCTATAAAAATTATACCTATGGGGCACCTGGGTGGCTCCGTCGGTGAAGCATCTGCTATTGGCTCAGGTCATGATCCCAGGGTCTGGGATTGAGCCTCCCATTGGGCTCCCTGTTCAGCGGGGAGCCTGCTTCTCTCTCTGCCTCCGTCCCCTCCCCACTCGTGCATTTCCAATCTCTCTCTCTCTCTCTCTCGTGTGCACACTCTCTCAAATCTTAAAAAAAATTATACCTCTAAACTCCACTTTTCAATAAGGTGAAGAGATTGCAAATGAGGTTATATTTTTTGGAAATTCCTCGTGTCTACTTCCCAGAGCATATATATTCCTACGCAGAAATCCCAGATTATGTGGCATATGTATGTCTAAACGTGGCTCCCTTTTTCTCAAAAGTGAACAGAATGTTTCCGGAGTAGATTGTAGCCTAAGTGGCAGATAACTTTCCTTCCAGAGTAATTAAGCTGAACATGAATTGTAAATAGTCATAGTTTGCCCATTCTGAAATATTTTGAAAGCTTTCCTTCAGAAGCATATTTGTTTGTGCTAAGGAAGACTTTGAGGTGCAGATTTCGTTATACAAGGAACATACATGTAGATAGAGGATCATCCTAGGATGAGTCTCTTGCTGAAACAAGAAGAGATCTGCTCAGTAAACTAAGACACAACAAACATTGGCACCGACAATACGAGAAGGAGCTGGTAATTCCATTTTGGTCACAGCAGAGGGAAAAATGCACCGCTGTTGTGTTCCAGGAGGCTAGTGTTGAGAGTTTGATGGCAAAGGGCTTTATTCTCTTGGGCCAGCCCCAATAAACCAGAAACGGCGCCTGGAGCTCTGAGAAGGATTGTGAGTCCTTGTTGAGAAGGTTCTGGAAAGAGCGTTACAACACATCATTGCGGTCTGCCGTGCTCGGGAAGGGCAGAGCGGTTGTGTGAGTGATGCGGAGGGCGTCAGGGCAGGATTGGAGTAGGAAGGCAGCAGTAATCTGTATGAACTTAGATAAACTTGGAAAGACTCAGACAGCCTCAAGGCTAATGATGGCACCTTGACTTTTTCCTTTCTGTTAGTTATTGGTGCTCTAAAGCTTGAGACCTTAGCAACTTTCCTTGGGAAAAATCTGAGGGGGAGATGCCTGTTGGCTGAAACCTGGATAAATTTCTAGAGCAAGGTGTATTTTGAGATCAGAAGGAAAACTTTCTTACTGTAATACTTTCAGTCAAGTATGAAACAGCTTCACCGGTCATACGATAAGGAGTCGTGTGCTTGGATGTCCTGTTTTATTAGCAGTAAGGCTGTCTTTCATCTGACCACTGTCCAGTCGATTGGAGCCAGCGAGACCTGGGTTTTGATCCTGGTGCTGCCAGCTCTTGGCTGAGTCGACTTTCTAATCTGGAAAATGGGAGCAGTTTACCTGCTTTGTCAGATTGAAGTGAGGATTAGTGATAATGTAGTAAAACTCCTAATGCATTTCCTAGCATTCGGCACATGCACAATACACGGGGATGGGGGGGGGCAGCAGTGCAGGTGTTCGTATAGCAGAAGTTCTTGGGCTGTTCCCACTGAGCTGGCCGAGTTAGTAAGCAGCTCCCATCACTGCCGCGTAGCCACATGGCTCTGGCCCGGGACGCCCAGAACCCCGCAGCCCAGTGCAGCTAAGACGCCACATCGCCTCTGCAGCCTGTTTGTGTAGGTCAGCCGTTTTCAGAGCACAGCCACGCTCTTGCATTTGCATATTGCTTCTGGCTGTGCCCCCGCTGTAATGACGAGTTGCTACTGGCCCTTTACAGAAGATGTCTCCTCTGGTCTGTATCTGTGGTCCCGCCAAGTCAGCGTGCGTGTCCTCTGGTCTCTCCAGGCGCGTTGTGGTTGCTATGGTAATGGCACCGTTCTAATGACAAATTATGTAAACGGATGAAATAAGAGGTCAAAGGGGTGTCTTTGTGGGAGATTCTGCTGGTGGTTCGAAGACACTCAGTTTCTTTTCCTCTGGGAGCAGCGTCCCCGTTGGCGGATGATGACCGCCAGTCACTGAAGTTCATTTCCTGGGCTCTCTTGCAGCTCTGCATGGCCCGAGTCTGTTCCAGCTGGCAGGAGGTGGATGGAAGCTTCCATGCCTCTCATGGGCATGACCTTCGGGAAAGCAGTGCTCTCTGCTTCCCTTTCCCCTTCCTGCTGCCTGCCACGTGGATGGTCACATGGATGGCGCGGTAGGAGCAGCGGTAACTGTCTTGGCCCATGCAGGGAAATGTGATGTGGAGACTATCTGAGCCAAAAAATACAAAGAACTTAGTTCTACTACGTTATGGAGATCCCGTGTCAGCCCTGGGCTGTGCTGTGCGTGAGGGAGAAATGAACTGCTCGTTTAAACCACTGTCACTTTGACATTCGGTAGACTAGGTGAACTTATATCCTGAGACAGCTGTTTACCTCTGTGAAAACTAAGTTCAATGCATTGGAGAGAGCAAGGGAAGTCGCTCATAGTGCTTTAGAAAAAAAGTGGACAAACAACTTGAGATTAGGTTGGCGAGGGATGAACATAAAAATTGAGAACGGTCCTCTATGTGAGATGTTTGATTTGTCATTAATTTCTTGCTCCTCTTTCAAGAAGTGTAACTAGAAATCATGGCTAGTAATTAGGGGTGTGTTTTATGCCAGAACACCAGTCTTGGTTCCAAGCCTGAAGTTATTTGGCAATGCTGTAGCCTGCCCAGCACATATAGGTAAGCTCATATTTACGGGATTGTGTGGAATGCCCCCAAGAGTGTCCCCAGCCAACATTCGGGTTGTACCCGGAGTCTAAGAACAGTCATACCAACTTCTCATTAATATGGTTTAGAATTAACAGATAATTTATGCCATCCTAGAGAAGGGGAGGAAGATGTTACCTAATCCTTAAAGAGCAGTTAGAAGTGACCACTGTTATTGCGATAAATAAGGATGGGATAAGATAGCCCTTTTATTTATTTTTTTTTAAAGATTTTATTGATTTATCTGACAGATAGAGCATAAGTAGGCAGAGCATCAGGCGGAAGGAGAGGGAGAAGCAGGCCTTCTGCAGGGAGCCCGATGCCGGGACTCAATCCCAGGACCCCGAGATTGTGACCTGAGCCAAAGGCAGATGCTTAACGGACTGAGCCACCCAGGTGCCCCAAGATAGCCCTTTTAAAGCCCATAATGCAAATCTGAGAAAGGAAGATTGAGGCCTGTTTGCTGGGAATGCCTTCTGGCCTGAGATCTGGCACGTGGACTTGATAGCCACTGTCTGTCAAAGATTCTCTTTCCCATCAATATCCCCAGGGGTGCTTTAAGGGATATCGCCAGCTTTAAAGAGCCCTCTCTCAAGTTAGTACAAATTTCTAGGCATGTTCTTGATGGGAGAACATGGATAGTATTTATTTAACAGCAGTAGAGGACTTACTCAGGGTTTCTGTAGAGTCAGCTTTGCGCGTAACCTGGGAATGGACAGACCCCTTGCGGGGTTTAAAATCCTTGAGCGGAAGGTGTTGACTATCCGTCCCATCCAGGAGCACTCCACTTTGTGTTCACGGACCCTCTGATTTCCTGAGGTATTCCAAAGCTGGGCATGTTCCCACTGGGATTCCTGGAAACCCAACCTCCTTCTGTGAAGGAGTCAGGCCTCCGAGTAGCCTCCCCGGGACTTCTGTGTCCACCATGCCATTGGTCTGTGTGTCGTTATAACCCCTCCACTCTTTTGCCATAATTTGTTAAAAAAAAAAATGTTAATTTCATTTGCTCTTGTGATTCTGAACAGTTGATTCTCAGCTGAATTCACAGAGTCGATTCATTCCTGGCCTTGCTAGCTGTATATTCAAAGTAAACTTAATTTTTAGGTGAACTGAATCATACACTTAGCATCTGAGGTGTGTGCTGGCTACGCTGTGTAGACAGGTTACCCAGACCGTGCTGGACCTGGATAATTTTGTTAAAGATGACATAGTTTCAAAAGCACAAGGCCTTTTTTGTATATAACACAAGTGATAATGGCATGTATCTTTCTTTAAAAACAACTCGTTTTGGGGTCGCCTGGGTGGCCAAGTGTGTTAAAGCCTCTGCCTTCAGCTCGGGTCACGATCCTGGGGTCCTGGGATCGAGCCCCGCATCGGGCTGTCTGCTTAGCTCTGCCTGCTTCCTTCTCTCTCTCTGCTTACTTGTGATATCTCTCTGTGTGTCAAATAAAAAATCTTAAAAAAAAAAAAAACTCGTTTTTATAGAAGCCAACGTTTTGATGAGCCATTTTTTCCATTTTTTGAAAATGCATCATGGTAACACAAGCTAGAAACGTGTGTGATAGGTTCGATTCTGATGAAAATATAGGAAGCATTGATTATCTTTTAAGGCAATGGTTAAAGGTTATATGTCCGTCTGTGTCTTCCAATGTGTGTTTATTTAAAATAGTGTTTGTGTAGTTCATAGTAACCGGTGATTTTCTTGGGCCATCTGGCTCTGTTGGCTCTATTTGGGCTGCTGTGGCCAGTTCCCTGAGGACTCATTACGTCTATGGCTCTCACGTAAGGTTGTGAGCTCCCAAGCAGGTCAGGATGAAATGTTTAGCCACCACTTAATTGATCCACTTTGCTGGGTGAAGACAACCTGTGGAATGTCCAGGCCCAGTTTCATGCGATTTCCTGATAGTTTGGTCCTTGTGGTCTGGATAGTTCTCCAGTAGGAGCGGCAAATGCCTGAGCTTGACCAAAGAGCTATTCATCTTGCTAAAGGATCTCACCAAGTCTGCTTCACAAACCTAACGTGGGAAGTACAAGCAGAAAATGGACGATGACTAAAAAAGAACACGGAATCATAATAAACTACGCAACACACTTTGCTGACCAGCACATCCGGTGAACAAGGACCCGGAGTGAGTAAGGGGCACGGATAGAACGTCCTGCCAGAGGGACGTGCGCTAGGTGTGAACAATGCGTCACTTTGCCGTGACAACTGTCAGAGTGAAGATGACGTCCTAGAAATGGTGAGAATATCAGGCAAGCCGCTGATCTCCATGCCAGCTTGGCTGCCACCCCACGCAGGAAGCGCAGTGGCAGCCGTCGGTTCTCCGGCACACCCCTGCCGGCGGCGTGGACTGGGGAGGCAGAGGGGAATGTCTGCACCAGGTAAAACTGGAGGAGGACAGAGAAGATGGGTGTGCCGCCAGGCTCAGCCCAGATCACTCACATCGCGTTTATTTGCACCGAGTTACATTTCATGGGAGAACGCTAATTTTTATTTTTATTTTTTTTTAAAGATTTTTTTTTTTAATTTATTTATTTGAGAGAGAGAGACAGTGAGAGAGAATGAGCGAGGAGAAGGTCAGAGAGTGAAGCAGACTCCCCATGGAGCTGGGAGCCCGATGTGGGACTCGATCCCGGGACTCCAGGATCACGCCCTGAGCCGAAGGCAGTCGTCCAACCAACTGCGCCACCCAGGCGTCCCAGAACGCTAATTTTTAAAAAAATAAAGTTTCCTGGGGCGCTGGGTGGCTCAGTGGGTTAAGCCTCTGCCTACGGCTCCGGTCACGATCCCAGGGTCCTGGGATCGAGCCCCGCATCCGGCTCTCTGCTCAGCGGGGAGCCTGCTTCCCTCTCTCTCTCTGCCTGCCTCTCTGCCTACTTGTGATCTCTGTCAAATAAATAAATAAGATCTTAAAAAAATAAAAAAATTTAAAAGAATAGTTTCCTGAGGAAATTAGTAATGTGCACAAAAACAAAGTGTTGGAGGAACTCCTTAAATTTTTCTACATAAAATACACGAAGATGATTATCTAACGACTGTTCATGAGGAAGTCTTCATGGGGCACCTCCTTTTCGGCCTGTTATTTGCCAAATTCCTCTTGCTGTGACACGCATGTGAAGAAGTGGCGGGCAATGCCTTCCTGTGGAAAACTCTCTCTTAACCCAGACAGGCTGGATTAATTCATTTTTATAATTCTGTTTCCCTAGAGCACCTCTCAGCAGGAGATCCGACCTGTTGGCATTTGTCCTCACTCCGTACTGTCGGCCACTGCCCGCCCCCCGAGGCAGACACCTCGGGAGAAGCACAGTTCAGGCACCGTATCCACTTCTGGCTTCTCTCTCACACACCCTTCTGCCTCACTGACAGTCTTTCCAGATCCCACAGCACGTCAGGAAGGTCACGCACATCATTCTCTTCCTTTCTTTCTTTCTTTCAAGACTTATTTATTTTAGAGAGAGTGCGGTTGGGGGAAGGGGCAGAGGGAGAGAGAGAGAGAGCAAAGCAGACCTCCCTGCCCCCGCTGAACACAGAGCGTAACGTGGGGCTCGATCTCAGGACCCTGAAATCATGACCTGAGCTGAAATCAAGAGTCAGATGCTTAACTGACTGAGCCACCCAGGCCCCTCCGTCCTCCTAGCTCGTGCCCTCCACACCCCCAGATACATGCCTGTCTTCCTTGCGCGCTGTTGTGGAGGACTGAGTCATACTCATTTACTGTGAGTGGTAGTCCTACAAAAACTGGGTCTCAAAATCTGCCTTTTTTTTTTTTTTTAAACAAGCATTAAGACATCATAATGAGGGGCGTCTGGGTGCCTCAGTCATTAAGCCTCTGCCTCTGGCTCAGGTCATGATCCCAGGGTCCTAGGATCGAGCCCCACATCCGGCTCCCTGCTCAGCGGGGAGCCTGCTTCTCCCTCTCCCACTCCCCCTGCCTGTGTTCCCTCTGTCACTGTGTCTCTCTCTGTCAAATAAATAAATAAATCTTGGGGGAAAAAAAAAGGACATCATAATGAGATTCTTGTATTTTCTATGACTGATAAGAAAGATCCCCCTGGTAAGGGGATGTTCCTTTAAAAGCTACTGATGTCCTTCAGTGACCGGCTTATATGTGTGCAGGAGAGAAGTATTCTTTAAAAGGACTGAGGTGGGGACGTGGCCTGTGATTTAACAGTCCAGCACCTTGAATGAGTATCTCAGTGACAGATAGACACTCCAGCTTCCCACTCCAGGGTATGCCTGTTATCCAAACAAATTCCCCAAGCAAAATTCAGATTAACTGGCCTTCATAATAAGAGCACTTGGGAGAAACTCGGTTATTCAGCGTGTCTGGCTTGTGTCTGTGTATCCAGGCCCAGTGCAATGGGTAGGTGTCTAGAAAGTTAAATTAGGAACTGTATTGTCAATAACGATGTTTGCACGGTAAGCAATATGTTCTTTAGGATTGTCCCAGAGATTTTGGTTTCCTATAACTAGGCCACAGGCAAAAGGAACAGGGAAGGGACATTTGCTTTTGACTCCAACTAGAGTGAATCCTGGATTGTATTTCGTTGGAAATGGTGAGTCCCGAGTACAATGCACAGGAAGGCTTAGATCCGAATTAGCAAACTTGCCTCTCGGTCACCATCTGTTTCCCTTGTGAAATGTTTCTTGACTCTCAGATGTGATTCGTCCTTTAGGGATAAAGTAGAAACCTTTTCTGCCCTCAAGGATCACGACAGAAGCCCATCTTGGCATTTCCAAAGAAAGGGCATTTAATCTCCTGCCTGTCTCAAGTGGGTGCTCGTTCCCAGCTAGTAGCAGAATTTAAATTGTTCACCTCTGAGCTGCTGAAAGTCTGCTTGTTGAGAAGCTAACAAAATTGAAGATGCTGAAAACTAACGTGTAACTGGCATGTGTTCATGGAAATCCGACTAACGCAAGAAGTGGCGTGATGGCAGTTGAGGGCCAACCTTCTGGATGTTCTCGGTGGACCGGACGCACTGATGGTCTCCACCCCGGGGAAGAGAGAGGGGAAGAGAAAGCGCTCAGATTGAGCTGGAAGGGGAAAGGAATAGTTTCATGCAACAACAGATCCCTGATGCCTTTGAAACTTGGTATAAAAAGAGAGCCCCAAAGAGAACACCAAGTTGTCCCTGGGAAGGCGAGGCTCCGCTTCTCAGGCCAGCGGGACCTGAGCTCAGGGGGCGCCTCCTGGTCTCGGGCCGTAGGAGGACGTGCTCACGTGGCTCATCGGCCCGTGGAAGGGAAGGTTTCAAGTTGAGTGCTATGTAATTTCTTAATCTCGTGTTTGCTTATTTAATCCCCCGGCTGACACATCTTATTTGCTTTGTCATGGTTCTAATTCTGTGAGTGTTGGTGCAGAGAAACAGATCTCTGTTTTTATTTTGTTTCTCTGCCGACACACCCTCCCGCAAACACGCGTGCCCTCGGAGCCGCGCCTTATGGATCCGCAGGATTAAGAAAAATTCTAACACATGGCACTAAGAAATGTTAAAATCTGTAACTGGATATTGACTGACCTTTCTAAGAAAAATTCGACAGGAATGAACATCAACAGATGTTCTCTCCCGGCAGAGAGCATGAGACCGTTAGTCACTCGCTGAGAATGAAAAGCTGCAGAGGGCTCCAAGCCCAGGCGTATTTATAGGGGTGATGTTTGAAGGAGCGGTGTGTCACAGTTGCTAGGGGACAGCTTAGGTTATAACCGATCCCTTTTTTAAAAGTATGGGATGTGGACATAGTTAACTTTCTGAAAACCATTGTTTCGTTTCTATTTCCAACTCCTAAAAATAAAAATGAAAACCAATAGTGTGACCTAAGTTATATTTTCTGGGGGTAGGGGTAGTGTGACGGACTCCTAAACATCTTTGGAAATGAGTATTGTAAGATGGGCTCCTGGAGATACAGAAAATCTGAAAAGTGATTAGAAGTGTGAGTGCACGTGTGTGTCTGGGTACTTCAGAGGAAACAATATCTGATAATGTTTTCCAGTGAATTGTGGTTGCCCGACATAGACAAAAAGGGACTCCTTTTTCTCTATCCCAGGCGAAGGTGGGATGTTCGTTCATATTTACATTCTGGCCCATTCAACTAGATGGGGCCCCAGTCCTGTTCTCTGTGGGTGTCACAAATGCTCATGTCTGCAGAAGGTGCTCGCAGGTTCGGGGATACCCAGGGGGAAGTCAAAC
Organism: Neogale vison; assembly: GCF_020171115.1. Lineage (NCBI taxonomy): Eukaryota > Metazoa > Chordata > Mammalia > Carnivora > Mustelidae > Neogale > Neogale vison. Next base: position 303,919,124 of record NC_058091.1, read on the forward strand.
ACTGGGACCCCAGTTTTGCCAGAAGGAATTCCGCACAAAATACAATTTCCAGTTCAGAATGCTTCTTGGAATGAATGAGACATATTTACCCTACTTACCCAATTTTGAAGGCTGTTTAACTCTCTATTTGCAAGGGGAAAAAAAAGTAGAAACTATTCCATATTAATAAAAATAGGTCTCCAAATTATCAGGGCCCTTTGTCTGTTATATTGTATGTGTTTACATGTCTAAAGGGATCCATGCTGATTATTGCTGATCTATAATGTTCAGAAACATTCAGATAAGTCGACAAAAATGCACAGTCACTGAATACCCACAGCTAATTCCTTCTGATATTTTCTTCCTTTAATATTCTTTATTGCTCATGCTTATTCAGTGTTTTATCGCCTCATAGATGTCAGGCTCTGTCAGCTGCTGGAGACAAAGCCGTGCCCTTGAATTCCTTTACGGAATTTAAAGTCTAATGGGGAAGTCATACGGCAGACATAAATTAACCACAACTGATCATTGCTACAAAAGAAAACGAGGAGATGCCCTGGCTGGCAGCAACAGCTCCTCCTCACCCTGCTTTCTCTTGGGCAAACTGGAGGGACTCCAGCCCCTGCCTTGCAGGTGTGGTGCTGATGGGGGGCGGGGCGGGCCGGGGGTGCCCGGGGAGGGCTCAGTGAGAAAACGCCCCGAGTGTCGGGCGCCGGAAGGCTCAGCCCGCAGGACCCACGGTCATGACTGTCACTGCCACACGCTGTGGATCCCTTGGTGGAGCCTTAGAAACGGCTGAGGTCGCGGAGACGGAGGACAGGCTCCTGAGCTCCCCGGTCCTCCGTGTCACCCCGGGAACCAGAGCTGCTTTTTGGAACTTCTGTGTCTGTAGCTTGGCTGTAGGGATCCCTAATCCTTCCCTTGTTACGGCTCGGCTCTGCTTCCCTGCTCGGCTCGGACATGACCCCACGTTCCAGTCCAGTCTTCGTCCCGATCTCACCGCACGTCCCGCGTTCTCGGTCCCGTGGGGCATAGCCTGCTCCATCGGGGATGAGCTCTGTGACCTTGAGTCGGGTAGTTCGTGTGCGCAGGCCTCGATTTCCTCTCCTGGAAGACAGCCCGAGAAATAGCGCCTCGCACAAGGTGGGCGGTAGGGACTGGACAGAACCGCAGGTTTACAGCAAGCGGAGCAGCGCCTCGCCCCTGCTGAGTGTTAGCGGTGACTCGTACTTCACATTCCTGTTACCCCCTTGACATGAATTATTAACCAACTGCCTTGACGGGAATTATTCATTCTTTCCATTTTAGTAAACATTGTCTCCTGAATAAAACTATCATACTTGGATGCCTGCGTGGCTCAGTCGGTAGAGTGTCTACCTTCAGCTTGGGTGGTGATCCCGGGGTTCTGGGCTCGAGTCCTGCATCAGGCTCTCTGCTCAGTGGGGAGTCTGCATCTCCCTCTGCTCCCCCCCGCTCCCCCTTGTGTCACTCACTCGCTCTCTCTTTCCCTCTTGCAAAAATAAAACAAAAATCTCTAATAAACTGTCATACTGAGCTCAATAATCTTATTCCATAGCTCTTTTGAAATAGTTGTTTCTGACTTGTAATTTAAAACATATTCATTCTACTTCTCCACTGCCCCCTACTGAAAAATAGAGCACTTTAGGTTGGGTTGGAAATGCCTGAAGCCAAACTGAAACCAGCTTAAGCACAAGGGAGTGGGTTTCCATGAAGGGGTGTCCATGGATGGCATCGAAAGCTCCAGAAGTAGGCAAAAGGATTGGATATTGGATATATTTTTTAAAAATCTATCTATCAATCTATCTATCTATCTATTTTGTTTGTTTAGAAAAATTAATTTGTTATTAAAAATACCTTTTGACTTCAGTTCCCAAGCATATGCTAAAAAGATCCATTGTCCTGTAAAGTGTAGGATAATGTCAAGGAAGTCTTGGGTTCTCCTTCCACATCCAATCCCCAGCTTTTAGTTCTCTTTTTTCCCCAATAGCCATTGACACAAGTACATGTCATTTTATAAAGGTGAGTTTCACGTATCACGAGTGTGTGTGACTGCAATTATTTGGGGTCACATGTAAACTTTCACAGACTGTTGGAATCACCGTGGGAAGCCCGGAGCCAGGAAGGGAGCCTGATGCCAGGTTCTCTGTCCTCAGCACGGGTTTGTTGAGACGAGCGGAAGGGAAATGGTACAGAGAGAGGTGATCTGTGCTCTGCCGAGATGCTTTTGTGCAGCCCGATATTTTCTGGTGCTCAAAGACTTTGGGCAAGAGAGATGAAGCAGGCTGTGACACAGGCTCTTACTGAATTACAGTCTATTTTTAAAGAGCACGGGAGTGTCCCCATTTCTCAGTCTTACAGAACCCCCTAATGGAGGAGACTGTGTGCTGCTTTCAGAAACTAAAGTGCCTCAGATTAAGTCTCTGGCCGCTAAACTGCACAGAGACAAATTTGACTTTAAATATAAAATGGAGACATGATTTATGAATATGTTTTTTTTTTAAATAAAAAGTACACAATCATTTAAAAGCCAGATGCAAAGTAACATAAAATCACTCAGACCCCAGTTTGAACATGTGCATTACTTGGTTCTTAACAGAACTCCCCACTCTGTGTTCCCACAATAACGCAGTGAGATTGCTTTCAATTGGTTTAATCCTTTCGAAGCTTGCTTATAAGGCTTTTATGATCAGAGCAGCATTTAGTTGAGGACTAATTATTCTGCTACCGAGGCAAAACCCTTCTGAGAATTCTATCCAATGTCTGTGAATCCTGAGGTTTTCCATTCTGGTCGGTGAGACTGGACATCATTCCCAGCCCTGTGTGAGCGCAGGACTCCGCTCCCCATCACCCCTTCTGCTGGCTTGTTCTTGGCCTCCAGGTCCCTCATGCACCTTGACCGTGGCCCTCAGCTGAAGACCCAGATCCCAGCACGTGGCAGGGGGTCTCTCTGCAAGCCTGACTGCCCCACACTCTGTCCTGATATCTCCAACCTCTTTGGTCTTCAGTTTGGACCCCGAGTTCTGTCTCCTCAGCTCCGGCCATCCCTGGGATACACCGAGTTGCCCTTCCCTACTCTGTGGCCTGGAAACTCAAGGACAATCACAGGACTCACCACCTTGCAGAGATCGACATCCTTTCTTTGGATCCAGGATCCTGAAAATTGTTGTTTCCTATATCTTGTCTTCCTTCCTTCCTCTGTTGTTTCAGATGGGAGGGCAACTTGGATCCCCCATATATCATCTTGCCTAAAGCCAAGTCTCCTCTCGTCTCTGTTTTTGAACCAGGAATTCTGTGTAACTTCCTCATGGGGTATTTCTTGCTGTGGCTTTTTGGGTAAGAAATACTTGCCTCAGAAGCACTTGGGATGGTCATTAAAGATGCAGGTTTCTGAGCTTTCCCCAAGGCCTGCTCCATCAAAATCTCTGGATTGAGGTCCAGGAGGCCACTGTTTAAATAGTGCCCTGGGGGTTCACACACTCAATTTGGGAAGTGTCTAAAGGGATTCATTTGGCCAGACCCCCTAATGTATAGGCTTGAATGTATTTTACTAGGGACATGGAGGCAGAAAGAAGGGATGTTGGTTTCCTGTTCCACTAGGAAGTGGCAGCTCCTTCTTTGATGAAGTGGGGATGCTTGTCTAAGGAGCCATCCTCCGTGTTTTTACTCTCCTTGGACTGTCACAGGCAGGTAACAGCATAAATCCCACAGCTGCTGAAAAAGCACCTCATCGGGCTCAAGGTTCTTTGGTAAATAATTGCTTACCTTGACCATAAATAGTGTCCTTTGCTGAAAATCTGTCCCTTAGTTTTTGTTCAGAAGAAGATGGTGACAAAATGAAATCTGCCAAGGCCTTAGTTTCAGGAGCTTTTTTGGAAAGCACTGTGTGTCTGCAGATCCTTGGGCAAAAGCCTGTTTGAAAGCCCCGAGGGGGCAGGGAGTTGTGAACTTGAACTGGATTCACCGAGAATGTGGGAAGCTGGGGATAACCGAAATGAGGGAGGGACTCTTAACTGGTCCTTACCTTGTGGCTGGAGCGTGCGGAGTTTCATTCCTTAACGAGGGCAGGAGTGACAGAGAAAGCTGGAACCAGAGAGGGGGTGAGGGGCAGCGAACAAAGACCATTACTGGGAAATTCATGTTCTCTCTGAAACTAAAGAGAAAAGAGATGAACCCTGGAGTATTATACTGAAGCCATTGGTAATTTTCTCCCTCAGATGAGCCTCAATCACAGAAGACTCAGACTCTGGTTAAGAACTCAGTAAAGTGGGGCTCCTGGGTGGCTCAGTCATTAAGTGTCTGCCTTTGGCTCAGGTCATGATCCCGGGTCCTGGGATCGAGCCCCACATCGGGCTCCCTGCTCAGCGGGAAGCCTGCTTCTCCCTCTCCCACCCCCCCTGCTTGTGTTCCCTCTCTTGCTGTGTCTCTCTGTCAAATGAATAAGTAAAATCTTAAAAAAAAAAGGTTAAAAAAAAAAAAAGAACTCAGTAAAGCTTCAAACTGTTTTTAAGCCTCCTTTTCTCGTTACATTGCATGCTGATCAGCACCAAGGATGGTGGGAAGACCGCCACACGCACTGCGTAAAAGATCTGTCTCCCCAGCATCATCTGATACTCACAGGAGATCCTTTCTCTGGTTATGTGTTCCCCAGACGAGGCTCTCCAGGAAAACCTAGAGTTTCATGATGGAGCAACTGTGTGTGTGTGTGTGTGTGTGTGTGTGTGTGCGTGCGCGTCACCTGTATTAAAACATCTCCCCGCCACCAAGCAAGAATCTTAGTTTCCACTGAGTGTTTGGATTCTGCCCGCCAAGCTCTTCCGTTCCTGGAAAGGATGGGTCCTCACTGATGCCATGTTGGTATTGGTCAGCTGCAGCTCAACCCTCCGGACTCTGGAAAGCAGTGAGAAGGAACATGGAGTGTTCTTCCTTGTCCTAAATTATATGTAGACTTTCAAAAGGAGGCCATCGAATTTATCCATTCTTTGAAGAATCCGTTCTTTGTCTTAACACAAAGAGAGCGACTGGAAACCAGGAGTCTTGGCCTCGGGTCTTGGCTCTGCCCTGAACTAGTTCAGAAAACTTGGGTTTCACTTTCCTCATCCACAAAATAAGCCTTAAAAGTTCACTTCAAATGCCCTATTTCATTCTGAATTATTCAACTATATTAGATATTATTCAATGATATGTTATGTACCCTTTTTCCCTGAATAGAAATGTGGTGACATGATATACATTAATGGCAGACGGTATACAATGGAAGACTGTAGAAATGTATATTCCAGTGGGGCTCAGAATTATTTGCTCAACAGTTTAAAACTATTATGAAACTCCCGGAGAGTGACTTTTCTAGATCCATGTTTCATGTATTTTTTTAAGATGTATTTACTTCTTTGAGAGAGAGCATGCGTGCACACACATGTGACAGATGATGGGGTGGGGCAGAAAGAGAGAGAGAGAGAGCCTCAAGCTGACTCATGCTGAGCACAGGGTTTGTCGCGGGGCTTGAACTCATGACCCTGAGATCATGACCTAAGCTGAAACCCAAGAGTCCGATGCTTAACTGACTTTTTCACCCAGGGCCCCAGATCCGTGTTTCATTTAAAGTTAGAGCGGGATCTCTTGTTTTGAATTTTGATTTTTTTTTAGCTGTATATAGTTCCTTTAAATTTTATTCAGCACAATCTAAACATTTTTTCTCAAATATTTACTATGTTTTTAAACATTTACTATTCTTTCCAAAACCCCCATCTGGTTAGATAGTATTTTCACGTTTTATATGGTAGAGTCCTCATTTCTGTTTGTGATTGTAACAATAATTCATATATCAGTTAGACTTACTTAGGGTTATTGTGTTAATATAAGTAACCACGGAATTTTTTGCCCTAAGGTACTATCATATGACAGCCTTTTCCAAAGGGAAGGAATTTAATATAAATAAGAGTGTCCTTGTAGGCTATGGAAATATTTCCTGTTGAATGTTCTTTTGTTTCTTCTTCCCAGCAAGAGGTGGGTATCTGTAGGCAGGAGAGGGACAATGCTACAGGTTTTCAGTTTGTGTTGGTTGGAAATAACAACAGGAAACACTGAGTATAATGTGAGACACAAAGCGGGAGCTGGATAAATTTTTATTGAATAAACGAATAAGGATGGATGGCTGCTGAGGCTTCTTCTTATCCACTTTGAATCCCACTAGGAAATAGGTAAGATCCTTACATGTGAAACAAAATTTTTAGTTAATTCATTTTGATATGTATTAAGCCCCTTAAATCATGAAGATTTCACCATGACATTATCTCTATAGAGCTATCTTAGGTAATTTTAGATAATTTAGTATTAGACTAGGCTCCTTTCTGATTTTAGGGTCTTTACTCACTAGAATAGTAAATATGTATACAAATGTGTCACATCTGAGATTTAGGGATCCTAAAGGTGGTATTAGAACAAGGTTTCAGCATCTATAAAGTACGTCTTACTCAGAAACTATGTTTCATAGCTTTCGCTAGCAGAAATATTGTTTGCTTCACAAGTAAACTGAGGCAAAAACTTAAGTCACGTGTGTATAGAATGTGAACTGCGATATACTCGTGTGAGAATGTTATTAAATTAAAAACATGATTATACATTTAAGTATCGATAAATTTTTATTTTTTAATTTTTAAAAAAGATCTTATTTATTCGAGAGACAGCAAGAGAGAGAATGAGCAGGGGGAGGGGCCGACAAAGAGGGAGAAGCAGGCTCACCGCTGAGCAGGGAGCCTCACGCGGGTCTCAATCCCGGGGCCCCAGGATCATGTCCTGGGCCAAAGGCAGATGCTGAGCCACTCCGGTGCCCCTCAGCAAATTTTTAAATAAAGGCCGTGTGTGTGTGTGTGTGTGTGTGTATCTTTTAGAACAGTAATAAGTCAATTTGCATGAATCCATCATCTAAGTTAGGAACTATAACATGACCAATACTCAAGAAGCCTCACTGTGACATACCTCATTCCCTACATACCCCCACACCGTCCCTGCCTTAGGGTGACCCTTTCCCTGAATCTTGGGTTGTTATTGTTGTTGTTTTAAATCATTTCCTTGCTTAAATAATCTGTTGGCTTAGCATGACGCTAAGCGTTATAAAAAGGAAATCATAGTATATGTATTCTGTGACTTTTTTTCTCTCTCAATATTATCATTCTGAGATTCACATACAAACACAGAGTTCATTCATTTCCACCGTTATTTCATCCTTCATTGCCTGAACACAACTCACTTTATCTGTTCGGTATCCTGATGAAAATTTTCTTAAGTTTGTTTCAAAATATGAAACGTTCATTTATTCCACTTGAATCCTGAAAAGAATGATCGACAACTTCATAATAAGTTTTTCATTGACTTTTGCCAGAACTGTGTTTGCCAGACCGTTCAATCAAATCTTAAATACTACTCAATATGCACAGAAAGCAGAAATTAAAATATGTATTACTGTCAACTGTGTGGTCCCCGTAAATGGAACAGTGGCCTGTCCTGTCCTAGCCGGTTTGCAACAAATGGTCCTCAGTAAGGAGGCCACAGGGCACCTGGTTGGCTCAGTCGGTTAAGTGTCTGCCTTTGGCTCAGGCCATGGTCCTGGGGTCCTGGGATCGAGCCCCATGTGGGGCTCCCTGCTCAGTGGCGAGCCTGCTTATCCCTCTCCCTCTGCCCCCCCCACTTGAGTTCTCTCTCCCTCTCTCTCTCAAATAAATCTTTAAAAAGGAGGCCACAGTTTAATAATGTTATTATTTCCTTTGTCACTTGCAGTTTTTGCCCTCCTCTACAAAATCTTTTCCCATTAAGCAGACCTATTGGCAAGATTTTGTTACAGAGAGTGGCTTCCTATCCATGAGCTTAGTGTTTCCTTTAATAGGTCTGGAATCGTTCATAAGGTATGCAAAGCTAATGCTAAATTTGGTCACCAATGAAAACAGGCTGGCTCAGTGACTCAAGAGAGGGGTAGAGTTAATGGATACATAAACCACTCCCTGACAGCTAAACAACCCCAAAGTTCATTTCTTAAGGATGGGAGATCTTTCGGCAAGTGTCTACCTCACGGAACTGGATCAGCTGGAGAAACGGTAGCTCAGAGACGCTCTGGTAGAGCCTTACTTGACTCTGACAGAATAAAGACCAAGGAAAATGAAATTCTCTTTCTTTTTTTAATGCTATTGCATTCGTTTAAATACAACTTAAAATTATATTTTAAAAAAGGAAATTGAATGATCTAATCTACAAATTATCTTAGTGTTCAAGGTATATTAAAAAGAAATAGCGGCACCTGGGCGGCGGAGTTGGTTAAACATCCGACTTGGTTTCGGCTCAGGTTGTGATCTCAGGGTCATGGGATCAAGCCCCATGTCAAGTCCCATGATGGGCTCCATGCTCAGTGTGGACTCTGCTCCGGATTCTCTCTCTCTCCCTTTCCCTTTGCCCTTCACCACCATCCCCCACACGGTCTCTCAGATCAATGAAAATTTGTAGATTAGTGGGCACCTGGGTGGCTCAGTGGGTTAGAGCCTCTGCTTTCGGCTCGGGTCATGGTCCCAGGGTCCTGGGATCAAGCCCCGCATCGGGTTCTCTGCTCAGCGGGGAGCCGGCTTCCCTTCCTCTCTCTGCCTGCCTCTCTGCCTACTTGTGATCTATCTGTCAAATAAAAAAAAAATTGTAGATTAGATAATTAAATTTCCTTTTTTGATATAATTTTAAGTTATATTTAAATCCTTAAAAAAAATAGAATCCACATACACACCATCTCTGGGGAGTTGAGCATCTAAGGGCCAAAGAAGCTTTGATTTGTCTTAGGACGACTGGATTTGAATCCAGAGATCATCTTACTCTGATTCCCTTGCAACTGTAGCTTGGATGATAGTTCACTAATGATCTTTGTCTTCTACCGGAAACATTCATTTATTGCCGCGTCCTTGGTTCTATGGCAGTGCCTTCCACATGGTAGGTACTAACAATTATCTATTAAATGAATGGATTTAAGGGCCCTTGGCAGATCTTGTTTGAACTGGTACATTTTTGTGATGAATTGGTATTGCAAGAGTGGGATTTGAATTCAGGATCACTGTGATTTTAGGGGAATGCCCTGTGTTTGCATGTCTTCTTCCGGGAGAGAGGCTTCCTGGTTTTAGCTTATGGAGGTTCCTGTGGGAAAACGAGGGCAGGGACACAGCGCACACGCGTGACGCACACAGCGCACACGCATGACGCAGGCATCGCACTCAATATGTTCTATGACGATGGTTAGGAGAAGGTACAGTAGAAAAATACAAGGTATTTTGAGACCCCATTGAATTTAACAGTTTCCTATTGAGTTGACGGACTATAAAATATATTGAGAAGGCGTTGTCGTTGATGATGAGGAGGAGGATTAGAAGGTCAGTGCCAAGGTTTCTCAAAAAGCACTGTGGTCTCTCTATCCTTAAGGTTTCAAACATATCTAACAAGTCCCTCCTGGCCCGCTGTGATTAGGTCCTGTCCCACCTTCTGATGTAGCATCGCTCATCTGCCTAACATGATCTCTGCGGGAGCCACGTGGGGGGCTCTGGAGAGTAGCGCTGGCAGCTCCTCCGGCTCCAGGCCCTCTGCATATGCTGTACACTGCTCTACTTGGGACTCTTCCCACCCCTTGGGATAGACTCTGCTCATCCAGATTTTGGCATAAAAGTAACTTCTTCAGAGATGTCTCAAAACCCCCTCCCTATACCTCATGCTCAACTCTTCCTTCGTTGTAATTTGCGGCGAGCTGTTTAGCTTGTTTCTCTTCTCTTGGCATGTGAACTTCATTAGGAAATTGTCTGGCTTATTCACCTCTGAATTCTCCCTCCCCCCTTTTTTTCTCTTTTTATTAACATATAATGTATTATTTGCTTCAGGGGTACAGGTCCGTGACTCATCGGGCTTACACACTTCACAGCACTCACCATAGCACATACCGTCCCCAGTGTCCCTCACCCAGTCACCCCATCCCTCCCCTCCCACTCCCCAGCAACGCTCAGTTTGTTTCCTGGGTCACCTCTGAATCCACAGGGCTTTTCCAGAGAGTGTGGCCAAGAGCAGGTGCTCAGTAAACACTTGCTGTAGAAATGAACGTTGAATGAATCATCAAAAGTATAGCTAAAATTTTTTGTTTTCTTTTTCTCTCTTTAGCTGGGAAGTTATCAATTCCAAACCAGATGAAAGACCCAGGTTCAGCCACTGTATTGCAGAATCATGGATGAATTTCAGCATATTTCTTCAAGAAATGTCTCTTTTTAAGCAGCAGAGCCCTGGCAAGGCAAGTTTTCCAGCATGGGAGGATTACTGTATGTGTTTTATAATGTGCAGCAAATTGGAAATGGATGAATTAAAATCTGTTTTATCAGCCTCTAAGGGTTCTCCAACCCTGGATATAACATACAAGGAGCACATGCCATAAAAGCTGATATTAGCGAGGTTCAGAAATGTGAGTGTTGGGGCGCCTGGGTGGCTCAGTGAGTTAAGCCTCTACCTCCGGCTTAGATCATGATCTCAGGGTCCTGGTATTGAGCCCCACATCAGGCTGTCTGCTCAGCAGGGAGCCTGCTTCCCCCACACTGCCTCTCTGCCTGCTTGTGATCTCTGCCTAGGAAATAAATAAATAAATAAAAACTTTTAAAAAAAAGAAAGAAAGAAATGTGAGTGTCTGGTCAGCACCAGAAAATCCTCAAACTTGCATTTCAAGATCAGATTGGTTTTCTATTTGATACATACTTATCTAACTCATTAACAAAAATGGTGACTGGTCTTGATATCAGCCAGAACAAGGAGAAAAAAATACCTTATGAAGAATCTCAGTTTAAAAACAGGCACATAAATGCAGAGAACAAAGTGGTGGTGGCCAGAGAGAAGAGGGGCAGGGCAATGGCCGAACAGGTGAAAGGTATTCAGAGGGACAAACTTCCAGTTATGAAAGTCACCACCAGGTTGTGCACCAGAAATTAATACTGTGTTACACGTCAACTCTACTTCAGTTTAAACAAATAAGTCCTAGGGATATAAAGTGCAGCGTAGGGAATATGGTCCGTAATGCCATGTTAAATATGTAGGTGACAGATAGTACTAGACTTGTCATTATCCATGATGTATGGAAGTGTTGAATCACTGTGTTGGACACTGAAAACTCAGAACATTGTATGTCAATTACAACTCAATAAAAAAAAAAAAAAGAATTTCAGTTTCTATTATTTAGGCTGGTTCTGAAGTCAGAGGGAGATGAACATCCAGCCCTTCGAGGGTGTTTTCAGAGATAAGAGAGTCAGTCTAAAAGGTAGAGATTCTTACATGATCTATCTAGTAAAGAAAACCTTTGGCAAAGACACTCATTGTCTTTATAAAAATGGAATGAGCATTTTTCCAGTTAAGATGAAAGCCCCTGAGGAGAAGGGTCGCAAGTGGTTTGGAAGGGATTGCACGGTGCACCCTGTGGAGTACTTGGATGGGTAGAGGCGGCCTCGGCTGTGATTGCGAGAACATGGGGGTAAAGGCAGAGCCGCCACCAGACCCTTCCCCTTCCAGTGTTGCGCTCAAGTTCCTTGAACCTCCACCTGTACTTGGAAGAGCCTAGGAATGGCGACACTGACAACCGTTCTGGTTGTACCACGTACAGGCGATCTCTTACCTCCTGTAGCACTGAATAACAGAACTGTGCTCGGACACATTTTGAGCATATTAAAGTGGCGACCTTTTATATATGTGGATTTTTTTTAATCCCCAAAGGGTAGTTCTTAGCATGGCTATCCATATGGTGGGGAAGGAGAGTTGCGTTTTGGATGCCTATTTTAGTGAAATGATTAAGTACATTTTTAGAAGATTCTGAACTTGGAACTTCTTTGTTTAGTGTTAGTTTGTTTAGTGGATAAACGAAAGCTTTGTGAAACTGAGTTCTGGACATGGTAATGCTTTCCTGCACTTAATCTTTCCTCTTCCATTTTGCTGTTCAAACTGCATATTCTTCAAGAGCCTCTGCTGTTTCAGAAACAGCTCTTAATTTTGTTCTGTAAGTTCCTCTGTTTTCCTTTCGACTAGTTAACTTATTAACCCTGTGCCAAAGAATGGAAAATCAAGGTTAACCTGACAGTGTTAATCAGTTACTGATCAGAGTTATGGGTTCTTATCCTCATATGTCTTTTTGAAATCCCCTTAATGAATTTTCTTTGCTTGCCAATACCATAATTTAAAGATAAATCCAAAGAAGAAAGATAGTTTATCTTAAAGGCTAGGGTGTGGAAAACAAGTGAAGGTTTTATGGGAGTTTTTTGTCATGATGTTTAAACTTCTTAAAACAAACAAGATTTTGGGGGGCATAACTGACAGAAGGAAAATAAACACATTTCACTGTAGAAATTTCATTTCATTCCCAATTGGTTCCTAAGTGACCTAGAAGTGGGGTCAATTTGAGGGGTCGCTGTGGTTCGAAAGGAGGATGATAATGGCCAATGGATTCATCCTAGGAGCTTATCAGCTGTGCAAATTGCCGTTCTGTTTATATAAATGCCTCTAATTTCTGCTTTGCTGTGTTTATGAATTTTGATGGGTTTATAGAAGTAGTTTGAACTTGCAGGTTTATGAACCAGGCTACATTCTTTTCAGTGACTGATCCTGAGTAAAAGAAGTTTCTGGGGCCATACTAGTCTACAGTTCTCTTGCATCTGGCAGGAATATAGCCACAGGCATGATTTATGGGCGATGTTCTCTGTGCTAGAAATTAGCTTCTGGAAACTCAAAATGATTATTATTAACTGTTAGAGTGGACTAAGGCTGTCTGAACATAGCAGTCATTAGGCAAACCCAAGTACAAAAGAACAGTGTTTGAAAAACATTTGCCATAACGTGATAGACCACATACAGACAGATAATTGTCTCTGTATCCCGTGCCCGAAAATGTCTTGGAGTTATGTATAACTGTCACATGTTGTTTCTATTATTTCTAGTTTTGCCTCCTGGTCTGCAGTGTGTGCACATTTTTTACAATCTTGGGAAGTTATATTCCTGGAGTTATACTCAGCTATCTACTGCGTGAGTACGGTAGAACATTTGGCGAATTTATGTGATGCATATGGTATCATTTAATGATCAACAAGCCCTCCCATAGTTTGGAAGAGGAGAGATGAGTCCTTAACTATAAAGCACACTGATTATCCTTTAATTTCCTGCTGTACAAAGTTTCTTCTTTTCCTAGAGACATGTTCATATTTTGAAGCTGGAGGAATGGCTGCCAAAAGGCAGGGTTGGTTAGAAGTGATACGATTTGATCTTAAATTATGTCATTAAAACTATAAGTAAGCTATATTTCCTGCCCCCCACAAACACACTAATCCTTTTGCCCTTGTCGATGTTCTGTGGCTCAAAAAATAATTAAAACCACAATGTGATATCATTACATCCCCACCAGAATGGCTAAAATTAAAAATGCCCTAGCAAGTATTAGCAAGGATACAGAGCAACTGGAAATTCTCACATACTGTTGGTGGGTAGGTAGAATGGTAAAAACACTTTGGATAACTGTTTGGCAGTTTCTTAAAAACTATATATGACCCAGCTATTTCACAGCTAGATATTTACCCAAGGGAAATGAAAGTATATATCTACACAAAGACTTGTATACAAATCTTCACAGCAATTTATTTATAGCAGCCAAAAACAGAACCCAGTCCATCTGTCCATCCATAGACGTACCGGTCAACAAACTGTGGTATATCCATGCAGTGACTACTCAGCACGAAAAAATTGATGTATGCAACAGTCTGGATAAAACTCCAAATAAGTAGATTGAGTAGGAAAAGCCAGGTTAAAAAAAAAGAACATATACTGTATGATTCCATATATACATCATTCAAATTCATCTTTAGCTAATAGCAAAGCACACAAATGGTTGCCTAGGGATGAGGTGGGTGGGGCAGGGAAAGACAAGAGAGAATAGGATTAATAGGAAGATGGGGAAGATCTAGGGGTTGATGGATATATGTTCACTGTCTTCATCGTGGTAATAGTCTCTTAGTTGTATGCGTATGTCAGAACTTAAATTGTATACTTTAAATATGTGCAATTTATTGTATGTTAACTATCACCCCAAAATCTGTGTTTAAAAAAAAAAGTATACATTGCCAGCTTCTCCTGAAAAATATGGTCTGGTGCTGCCACCTTGAGATGGGACGGGCACTCTCCACTGAACTGACCCTTGCTTGTATTTCCCCATTTCTCTTAGACCAGCCTTTTACAATGTACATATACTTCCTTGGCTTCTAGCCGTATTTGAGCTTGCAACTCCTATTTAAAAGGTAAATGGGCATGGTGCAAAAATAATGAATACTGTTATGATGAAAATAAATAAAAAATAAATTAAGGGAAAAAAAAGGTAAATGGGCACATCTAACCACATCAAAGAAGTAAATACTAGGGAATACAATATACTCACGAGGTCAGTCTTCGCTTCTTTTCTGTATTCCAAATGCGTAACACTCACAGCCGACGATCCAAGCACAAACCCATTCTCCCAGACGGAACTCACGGAGAGTATCAGCCCTTGATCTGCCTTGTTTAGGAAGCAATGGAGAAGAGAGCCAGGGGATGCTCTGATGATATAGGCCAGGTTTGCACTCACCCCATTTATTCTTCACAAAACCCCAAGAGATAATATTGTCATCCCAGTATCACTGATGAGAGGATAATACATAATAATTTTCCTATAGCGAAACGGCTTATTCAACAAATTAGTAGAAAGGCAGCTTTTAACCCAAGACTGTTGTCAAGAAAGCACTTAATCTTTTTCAGTGTTAAGGGTGAAAGAACGAAAGGGAGAAAGTTGATTTAATAGCAAGTCTCTAAAAACAGTGACTATAAGCTTGGCGTCCGCACATATGTGCATGCGTGTACGTGCGTGTGTGTTTGTAGGAGAAGATGTTTTCATTACAGGAGGAAGAATAGAAATTATGAGCGTATTTCACAGAGGCATTCTCTAAGAAAAACACTTATATTTGTCTTACTGACTGAACTATTTTTGTGCGATACTCAGAGGTAGCCTTTCGAAAGGACCATCATCTTAGCGACACGCTCTTCCTCCTTATGTTTCAGTGCTGTGTGCATTTTTGTGTCCCCTGCTTAAGTGTAATGACATTGGACAAAAAATATACAGCAAAATCAAGTCAGGTCTGCTGAAGCTAGATTTTGGAATTGGAGAATATATTAATCAGAAGAAACGTAAGAGATCTGGTAAGTGAAGTTTGAATTTTAGATTCCATGTGTGGAATGAGACGTCAGCTGGCTGTTTATTGCAAAATCACTTTGAATATGTCTCAAAGTGCTTTTAGCCTTTTATTATATATTATTACAGAAGCTAATGCCCCCAAAGGAATGTAGCCTTTGCCTATTAGGTATCTGTGCTTTTCTCAAACATATAAGAAATTGACTTTTTAATCCAAAGGGGAAAAGGATTTAATAACTCTATATATGCTATTTATGATTTCCTTTGTTTCAGGTATTTTATTTTGGGGTGGACAATTGCAAATTAAAAAACCATGCTATGGCTGAGAGTGTGGGAGCCGCATAAGAGGGGATTAAGAGGGGCGCCTGGGTGGCTCAGTGGGTTAAGCCGCTGCCTTCGGCTCAGGTCATGATCTCAGGGTCCTGGGATCGAGTCCCGCATCGGGCTCTCTGCTCAGCAGGGAGCCTGCTTCCCTCTCTCTCTCTCTGCCTGCCTCTCCATCTACTTGTGATTTCTCTCTGTCAAATAAATAAATAAAATCTTTAAAAAAAAAAAAAAGAGGGGATTAAGAGAACCAAGGGGAGGAAAAGAAAACAGGAAAAACCAAAGTGATCACTTTTCACTATTTAACTTGGCCTATGAACTTACGGGTTCTCAAACTATAGTGAGCATCAGAGTCTCCTCGAGGGATTATTAATGCACAGAGTCCTGGGCCCCACTCCAGAGTTTCTGACTCAGCCGATGTAGGGTAAGGCCTGACAATCTGCATTTCTAAAAAGTTCCCATCACGGGCACTGCTGCTGCTGCTGGGTCATCCCTACGGGAATCACTGATCTGGACCATTTCCCTTGAAAATCAAACACTTGCAGATATGTGAAGCTTGTTGTGTGCACATGTTGAATTTAATGGAAGCACTGGAGACTGAGGATTGTGGGGTCAGGATAGCACTGTGGAATGGATAAAATACACTATGTCTAAGCTGGCTAGGGCACTGAAGGCCTCTAAATTTTTTCTCAACAGAAGCAGATAAAGAAAAAAGTCACAAAGATGACAGTGAATTAGACCTTTCAGCTCTTTGTCCTAAGGTATTTTTTTGTTTGTTTTTTCCATTTGTTCCCATGTGGTTTGACTGTAAATTTACTTACATGCCCTGCGGCTGAATGATTCGCCTAATGGGCTCCTCTTATTTCCCTTACGATGACTGAACAATTTCAAAAGCAGAATTACTCATCTGGTTTTTATTATCCTGATATTTTGGGGGTTCGAATGGAGTGTTGGAAAAGATTTCTGTCAGAAGTTTCCAGTGTGTCACTGCTCTCTTCGTTTACACAGATCAGCCTCACGGTTGCGGCCAAAGAGTTGTCTGTGTCTGACACGGATGTATCCGAGGTCTCCTGGACTGACAATGGGACCTTCAACCTGTCAGAAGGATACACTCCGCAGACAGACACTTCCGACGGTATGCTCACACGTCCATACTCTTCTTTTGATATATGTATTCTGGGTACATGGAAAAGATACGCGCCAGGGCTCGGATGAACCTTGACAACATTATGCTGAGTGAAAGAAGGCAAACACACAAGTCCACACATTGTATCAGGTCATTTATATGAAACGCCCAGAAGAGGCAAACCCATTTGGACCAAAAGTCGATGAGTGGCTGGTAGGGGCTGGGGGAGGGGAATGGTGGTGAGTGGTCATTAGTATACGTTTTCTGTAATGCTGAAACTACGTATTGGTGGTGGCTGTAAAGCTTTGTGAGTATCCTAAAAACCACTGAATCGTACACTTTGAAAGGGCAAATTTTATGGTATAGGAATCCTATCTCAAAAGCTATTACTTTTTTAAAAGTATGAGAAAAAGATCTAAGCCAGTCAAGGTACTAATCTGCCTTTGTTTTAATAACAAATAATTGACAGTGAAAACAGTTTCTGAAATGTCTGCTGGCAAATATCCATCGCTTCTGGCAACAATGGAAGGAGCAGTAGAGAGATGCTCATTCCACACGCCCATGGCTAGTCCCTATGAAAAACGACTGAAGTGCGGAGGACCAGCTCCTCAAGTCTAAAGCTGACTCCTGGGGTACCTGGGTGGCTCAGTGGGTTAAGCCTCTGCCTTCAGCAATAATCATTGGATTATTTCAAGTCATTTTAGCCATATACTGAAAATACGAGATTATAATGGAAGATTATGAATTGTTTTTATGTGTTTTTATAAGCAAGAACACACTTTCTTTTCCTAGAGGAAGGAGAGAGGCTATGCAATGTTTGAAAAAAGACAGGCTTGGGGGCACCCGGGTGGCTCAGTGGGTTAAGCCTCTGCCTTTAGCTGAGGTCATGATCTCAGGGTCCTGGGATCGAGCCCCGCATCAGGCTCTCTGCTCAGCAGGGAGCCTGCTTCCCCCTCTTACTCTGCCTGCCTCTCTGCCTACTTGTGATCTCTCTTTCTATCTCTCTGTCAAATAAATTTTATTTTAAATAAATCTTTAAAAAAAGAAAAGAAAGGAAAGAAAAAAGACAGGCTTGGATATTGGGACACTCAAGTGTAGTCTTGCTTTTGTCATTAGATAACTGTGTGACCTTGAACATGTGACATGATTTCTGTGGACCTCAATTTCCTCACCCTTAAAGCGTATAAGAACATTCACGGGGCAGCGTGGTGGCTCCGTTGGTGGAGCATGTGACTCTTGATCATGGAGTTGTGAGTTCAAGCCCCACACTGGGCTTAGAGCCTAACTTCAAAAAAACACTCAAGCTGTATAAGCCCAACATCAGGATAAGGATAGCAAACCCTTTGTTCCTAAGCATTACACAAGAAAAGAGGAGACAATAATCCAACTCACATAGAAGGCTTTAATTAAATTAAAGACTTCAAGTCACTGTTGTAAAGAGTTAACTGTTACACTGAAAAATTTTCTATGGAAAGTGAGAAGCAATAAAATCACTGTCTGCCTACTAACCTGACATTGTTTTCAAATGTCCCAAATCTAAAGTGTTCCTGTACTGGGGCGCCTCGGTGGCTCAGTGGTTAAGCCTCTGCCTTCAGCTCAGGTCATGATCCCAGGGTCCTGGGATCGAGCCCCACATCGGGCTCTCTGCTCAGTGGGGAGCCTGCTTCCCCCTGCACCGCCTGCCTCTCTGCCTACTTGTGATCTCTGTCAAATAAATAAATAAAATCTTAAACAATAAATAAATAAATAAATAAATAAAAGTGTTCCAGTATGTATTCTGGACACAAATTTGGTAAACAGGACATGGCCATTTTCAGAGATATTTAGGGAAAGCCAAATGTTTCCATAAGCTCTTGAGCTGAATATGGGGGAGAAGGAGCAATACTTTCTTTTAGTGCACTGCTTTAAGCAAACATACGTTACTGATGCTGACATACAGATCTCCATGGATAAATAATGCTGAGGCAGGATAATACTCAGCCTTTGTTTTACCACAATCCATGAAAACCTCCAACTGAAATATTTTTTTTAACTCTGTAATCATGCATACCCACATTGGCTCAAAGTTAATACCCTCCCTGGGGAGGAGGAAACTTTTGTTTATATTGAACATTTAAACTTCAGTACACTTATACAATGGAATATTAGTCAGCCATAAAAGGAATGAAATCTTGTCGTTTGCAATGATGTGGCGGGAACTAGAGAGTATTAGGCTAAGCAAAAGAAGTCAGAGAAAGAGAAATACCATATGATTTCATTCCTATGTGTAATTTAAGAAACAAGACAAGCAAAGGGGAAAGAGAGAGGCAAACCAAGAAACAGACTCTTTAATAAAATAGCGGACAGACCCATGGTTACCGGAGGGGAGCTGGTTGGGGTCAGAATAGGTGATAGGGATTAAGGAGAGACCTTGCAGGGAGACTGGGTGGCTCAGTAGGTTAAAGCCTCTGCCTTCGGCTCGGGTCATGATCTCAGGGTCCTGGGATCGAGCCCCACGTTGGGCTCTCTGCTCCGTGGGGAGCCTGCTTCCTCCTCTCTCTCTGCCTGCCTCTCTGCCTACTTGTGATCTATCTCTCTGTCAAAGAAAGAAATAAAATCTTTTAAAAAAAAAAAAAAAGGAGAACACTTGTGATGAGCACTGGTGTTGTATGAAACTGTTTTCACTATGTTATATACCTGAAATTAATACACTGTATGTTAATTCGCTAGGATTTAAATAAAAACTTAAAAAAAGAAGTTTAGTCAAGCCTCAAGCTAATGCTAGGTTGAATATTAAGTCATTACTGAAATGACTTTGGTACTTTGGTACTTAAAACTAAAGCAGCGGGTACATGCGGTATTTGTGTATTTGTAGAGTGGTAGTGTCCCAGATTTGAAAGGAATCTGGTATGTGGTTAAGTTGATTTAAGCTGAACCAGGAGGCTAGTTGAATGTCAAGTTTGCTTGGAGGGTTTGGATTAAAATCAGATTATCGTTGGGGCATGTGGGTGACTCAGTTGGTAAAGTGATCCCCACACTGGGATCCCTGCTCAGCGGGGAGCCTGCTTCTCCCTCTCCCTCTGGTGCTCCCTCTGCTTGTGCTGTGTCAAATAAAGAAACAAAAATCTTTTAAAAAATAAAAATAAAATAAAATCAGGTTATCGTTTAGCTAATTCTCTTGTTTCAAATTCATCGTGGTGCTCAAGCATGCACTTGTGTTACACATTCCACAGATCTTGACCGACCAAGCGAAGAAGTGTTCTCTCGAGACCTTTCCGACTTTCCATCTGTAGAAAACGGCACGGGAACAAATGATGAAGATGAGTTCAGCCTTGGCTTGCCCACTGAGCAAAGGAGAAAAAAGGAGCAGGTGGACAGCGGTCTCAGAGCGAGCAGAGAGAGGCAGTCAGCAGCTGGTCTCACCCTTCCTTTGAGCAGTGACCAAACCTTTCACTTGATGCGCAACCTGGCTGGGGACGCCATTACGGCGGCGGTGACAGCAGCCATCAAAGAGCAGTTAGAGGGCGCGCAGCAAGCGCTTTCTCAGGCTGCCCCCAGCCCGGGCGACGACACAGACACTGAAGAAGGTGATGACTTTGAACTACTTGACCAGTCAGAGCTTGATCAAATTGAGAGTGAATTGGGACTTTCACAAGACCAAGAAGCAGAATCACAGCAAAGTAAGAAGTCTTCTGGCTTCCTTTCAAATCTACTTGGAGGCCATTAGTCTGGGAATCAACTTGTTCAACACAGCACAGATAAAACTACCAAAAAATTTCAAACAAGCAAAAAAAAAAAAAAAAAAAAAGAAGAAGAAGAAGAAAAGGAAAAAAAATTTTTGAACTGTGCGCTTTACTGATTACTTCAGATTTTTTTCTTATTTTCCCTTCTGCAGTGAATTAATTGGATATCTATCAGCTGATACTGATATTTCCTATAGCTATTTTTATGTAATAAGCATGGAAATGAACTTTATATGCATAAATATACATACTGTGTTGTCAGAGATGAATATTAGAGGTTTTTAATGCAAAAACACCAAATTATTGCGATCCTCCTATAAGTATTCTTATTTTTTCTTTACAATTAATTTTTCAAGCATGCAAAAACAGTTTATTGTAACTCACTGAAATATTAACAATTAGTTGTGAATATAAGCAGTATCAGCTCCTTTGTTACTGATACTTGGAAACAGTTAAAAAATGTTGGTGATTCTGATGTAAGAAAAAAAACACAAATTATCAAAATATCTTTAGTTGAAGGACTTGGGAAATATTATCAAAATGAATTTCCTAGGAAAAATTTTAAAAATATATTTAACTACTTTGGATAAGCTGATACATTTCCATGTTATTTCTGCAGTTATAGACTTAGGCTTACCTGTAGTAAATGGCATGCTCCATCGACTGCCAGCTCTGGTCTTGGCAATGGGTGGTATCAACCCACAGAAAGCAAGTAATTCTGTATCAAATAGACAGTGGTTTTGATGTAAACAGAGACTGGGCTGTGTTTTGTTGTTCAGTTGTCATATATTTGTAATAGAGATGTTGCAAAGTGTGGATCTCTTCTGCTTGCTCAGACCTAAGTTAAACCCTCGTCTTTCATATTATGTCATAAAAAAGTCTCTTCAAGTTGTGAAACTAGTTCCTGGTATGTTCTAGGAGTGGTGTTGTCATCAGCAGTAGAGAAACAGTAACTGTTTTCGTAGTCTGTATAGAGTCTCCTACAGGAGAGAAATTTGCTTGGCTTTAAGGTATTTATTTGCTACTGAAGTCGAAATATGTAATCTGTTTCTACTGGGAATTTAGAATGTATTTTTCCTTTATTTTAAACTTTTTAGATCACTTTCAATAACCAAATTTGACTTAGGCTTTTAACAAAGGATTTAGCAGAAATCAAGCTAATTGTGTTTTTGTGATAGAAACTTAATAGTGTTGAGGGACCATGTCAGCCAACTACCAACAATCCCTTCAATCTTCAGGTACAGCTGGCATTTCTACAGATGCGTGCAGACATCGGAGACCCTCAGAAAGGAAGGATAATCCAAGAATATAGGAAATCTGTGGTCCCTTCCCTTCATTTTATTCCTTTCCTTGTATTTCTAAAGACTATAGGTAATCTGTTTTAATGTAGCATCTCTTATTTATTTTTTCTTTCTGAGGTATTAAAATATCTAGACTGAATTTTGCCAAATGTTAAAGGGAGAAAAGTTATTGAGGACTTTGAACACTTGCTTTTTGTGATTGACTATGCTTCTATGTCATTAGTGCCTCATGACTGTGTTTGATGTCCTTTATTGATACAAAGTGAGCCTGTGCCTTCATTATCTTGCCCATTTTGGTACAAAAACCTGGTGTTAGATCTATGAACTGTGTGGGTTAGGGAGGAATATACCCGAATCCTATTCAATACAAGTTTCTGGACATAAAGAAAAATACAGTCACATATTTATAAAATAGTTGTCACCAGGATTCTTTTTTTTAATGTGTTTATGTTTCTGCTTTTAAAAAATGTTCTTGGCCATAAAGTCAAAAAGTTTACAGGTCATTTCAATTTTTTCATTGAGGGGAAAATAAGAAGTTAATCCAAGTAACTAAAGAATGTGTTAAAATTCACTGGAAAAGCTTACAAAAAGATAAAAGGGCTGGCGGTATGAACAATAAAACTAGTATCACGTAATATAAACTACAAATTAAAAGTGGTTTGGGGATGGCAAGGTTGTTAGGGTAGAAAATGTGTTACTGCACTGTGGAGAAGACATAACAGCTCTCTATGGATAGTAGCATTATAACCAGACATGTACTTCAATATTTATTCAAGAACTACGTCATTACAAATTACATTATGCAATAACAGTACTCAAGTCAGACAAACAGGGATGATGAGGATGGTGTGTGTGTGTGTGTGTGTGTGTGTGTGTGTGTGTGTGTGTGTACTGCATTTAATTCTATTTCTGGTTTTAAGATATAGTAACAATAAACCCCAGTGACTTATCCAGTACAGAGGAGGGACTCTTCATCCCTTACCATGAGAATTTATGCATTTATTAAAGTGTGAAACATGGATTTTTTTTTTAATTGTAAAGGAGGTGTAGAAAATATTTTGCTCTCTTCCTATAGAAAATGCTGAGCGAGTCTATGGCGATACCACCCTGAACGCGCCCGATCTCGTCTGATCTCAGAAGCTAAGCAGGGTCGGGGCTGGTTAGTACTTGGATGGGAAAATCCTGAGCGAAACAAGATAATGGGAACAGCATATACTGATCATGCATTTTGACCTGGAACAATAAAACAGAGCTCAAGAAGTTCAAGGTTGCTTTGGAAGGTCAATCCAGGCTTTAAATGGTGTTTATGTTCTCATCTGAATCATCATTGCTTTTTTCTTACCCTAAAAATCTTCAAAAGTGATTTTTAAAAAACCACCCCCATGCAGTAGAATATTAGGAAAAGAAGTATTTATAAGGCTTTGCAATTGGCAAATATGCTCAGCATGTTTAGACATCTTTTATATTTGAAAAAAGTGCAACTTTTTTTCTCTAAAAAATAGTAAAATCCAGTATACTGCTGATTTTAGGCAAGAAGCAAATGTAAGCAAATTCTTATATTTAAGAAGAAAATAAGAATTTTCATTTTCTGTTTATAATTTAGGTTGATGTAGTTCTTTGCACTGCTCCAGCTATGTTAATTGCAAGATAGGAAATTATTCTGAAAACCCTTCTTAAACGACCGTTGTCCCGGGTCATTTGTATCATGATGAAGTTAGAAAGTCTCAGAACTATATTTTTGTATATTCCTCCATTTCCACTGCAGCATTTAAGTTAGGATGGGATGTCATAAATATGAGTTCTAGTGCTTACTATTAAGGCCCCCTAAGATACAATGTTAAAGTCACATAACATCCCCAAGCCTATCACTTCAGTTTCCCCAAACATAAAAATTAGGAAGCTAATTATTCTCTCACACAGGGATGTTTTTAGAGTGAATGGAAAAAAGTGTCTGAAGCACTTTCAGCAGAAAAAAGGCTATAAATAACCAAGATAGTGATCTTCCCCCCCATCTGTGTTTCAACTAAGATATCTTTTCAAACATTAAAACAAAGTCATTCAAAAAGTACCTGCTTATAAGAAAACGCTAAAGTTATTTCAGTGGAACTAGCACTATATTGGTTTCATAACCCAATAATGATGTAGAATAAAAAGATGAAAAGTGTTGCAAAAATGCCTATTTTTTTAGTTGACTCTGGGCCATGTGTGAGGTTCCACACTAGCCATTTTTAATGGATCTGACACTGGCTGGAAGACTGCAAGTCAGTCACATAAAATCTGGACCTGTGTCCTTCACCTGTGACGTTGTTATAGGACCTGCACCTCGTAGTGTGTAATTAAACGTCTAAGACTGCAGTTGGCAAACTATGGCGTAGGGGCCAAATCTGGCCCGCCACTTTTTGTATGGAATAGCAGCTAAACGATTTTTTAAAATTTTTAACAAGTTGAAAAAAAAATCAGAATAGTTCACGACATGTGTAAAATGTATGAAATTCAAAATTCACCCATAAAGCAAGTTTTGTTAGAACACAGACACACTCGTTTATGTACTGTCTATGGCTGTTTTTATGTCAAAAAAGTTGAAAGGTTGTGGAGACCATAGGCCTTTAAGGCCTAAAGTATTTAATATCTTGCTCTTTATAGGAAAAGTTTGCCAACCATTAGTCTAATACATCAAAAACAGTTACAGTTAGAATCATGTGTGTTCTCCTGACCCTACAATTAAGTAGTAGTAAGACCGTTTTTCAGAAGGACAGGGTTAAATAAATTATCCACAGTCACATAGCGAGTAAGGGGGAAAGCCAGCTTGTCCCCAAAATCTATTCTCTTTCCAGTATGTCACATTATCTAATATTTTTTTGTTTTAAAATACATTAAGAATGATCATAATTTTAAATAGTTCAGAATTTCACTAAATGTTAAAGGCTGAATTTATTTTTTCTTTTTTCAGAGAATCCAGAAACAGGCCAATCTGTTCTATTTTCAATGCTGTGAAGCCGGGTTTTCTCAATTCTTTAAGAATATCTCAACTCTTTCTTAATTCAAGAACAGAAAACTCTGCATATCTAGATGCCCAAAAACCAAGAGTTAGTAAAATGTTTTAAAATTGTTTATTGAAAATCATATTCTTTACTGGACTTTTTTTATGAACACAGAATTCATAGAAGTTATAAACCATTTAATAAATGTTTTTATAGCCTTTATTACCACCCAAAAGTTAATCTCAACCAACCCTTTTAAGTTTTCCTTTTAAAAACCAAGTTGCTACTGCAATACAGGTATGTAAAAAGTAGTAAGCCCTACCACAAGAGACTGCTGTAGATCAATACCAGTCTCTCAATTGACTTGACGATGAGCTTATTTCCTCTTAAATTTCCTGGTAATCAAAAATCAACATCCCAACATCTTTCAGGATTGAAAAGGAACCATATCTTCACGGAGACTATCACTTTTACAGTGTGTAACATAACTTCAGTAGTTTGAAAATCATGTAAACTATCTTAAGGGCTATGTCACAGTATCCAGAAAAAATCAGTTTTTAATATTTTCAAATCTAAATTTTCTACCTGGGCAGTCTCAATGTCAATTCCTCAGTAAAATGATTGACTTGGTTAGAAAAAAAATTTATAGCATTGTCAGCAGAGATCAGACACGTTGATATAATACTCTGAATATAACGCAGAGAAGTTTAACACAAGGTCCCTTGGTCAGTCATCTTGCATTCACCAAGGATCTATTGGCTACAGACCTGCTCCTTTTTTGGCTATCCATTCCAGATTGCTGCTGGATCTCAAGGACCACTTCGATTCGTTATGCCCACATAAATTGAAACTCTTCTTGAGTTTCTACTGTTTACCAAATGAAGAACGAACAACAAAGTACAAAATTCAACCCTTTATCCAATACCTTAATCCTCTCTAGTCTTATTTCGTCTTTACTTGTATCCTATGCTTCAACACAAACTAGACTTCTTTTCTTCCTAAATATGTCCCTTAGTGCCCTCCCTCCCCCGTATGTCTTCTACCTTCCACCTCCCTCCTTCACTTGCAGATAAAGTCTGCATCTTCTCCCTCTTTCACCACCACCCAGCTCCTTAATGAAAACTTTTCTGATCTACTTGGATAATATTTCTCTATTCTAAATGCCCACTACGCCTTTATATTTTGTTGTACATGACCCAGTCTTTAATGTGTTTGTTGTGTATTTCTTACCATCCCTATAAAATTATAAGAAACTCCTTGAGGGTAGGGATGTCTTAATTTAGAATTAGTAGAATATTTTAAAGGATAGCATGATACTGCAATTTGTAATAAAAATAAACTTGGTCTTTGTCAATTCCTGGCACAGAGCTCACACACACAACAAAAAACAAAAAACCACCGAAGTGTTGAGAGGGTAACAGTGTTTTGGGTTATGTTAATAAGGTGACTTTTGGAAAGCCTGTAGATGACCTACTGATGAGAGCTGGTTCCATGGGAACTAACCATGTGATTAGAGGGTTGCAATTTTCAGTCCTACCCCCTCATACCTCTGGGGAGGAGAAAGGAGCTGGAAGTTGAGTTCAATCATCAAAGATTTAATCAATCATGCCTACGTAATGAAACTACCACAAAACCTCAAAAGGATTGAAATCAGAGAGCTTTTAGGTGAGTCAGTCAGAACAATTCCCTGTGCCAGGTGGGTGGTGCACCCCCAAACTCCATGGGGACAGAAGCTCCTATGTTTAGGGCCCTTCTGGACCTCACCCTAGTATCTCTTTATCTGGCTGTTCACCTGTATCCTTTAATATCCTTTGTAATAAACCAGGAATCTAGTAAGTAAATTGTTTTCCTGAGTTCCATGAGCTACTCTCACAAATAAATGAAGCGAGAGAGGGTTGCCCAGCTTATAGCCAGTTGATCAGAATTACAGGTAACAACCTGCACCTGCTGTTGGCATCTGAAGTGGGGACAGTCTTGTGGGACAGAGCCCTTAATCTGTGGGATCTGACGCTGTCTCCAGGTACAGTGTTAGACTTGAGATGACTTGTAGGACTCCCAGCTGGTGTCTGAGAATTGCTTGGTGGTGTAGAAAGAACACACATACTGGAGATTGATAGTATGGGGAAGAGGTAATGGGAGATACTGAAAGCCAGGCAAGACTTTCAACTTGGCATTCTCTGGGCAACAGACCACCATTCTTGAACATAAAGAGTGACATATGAGGAAAAATGGCTTAGGAAAATTAGCCTGATGATCTGTACATACTGTAGTGCAGACCAAGACAGAGGAAGGCTATCTAGAAGACTGCAGAGGAAGAGCAGTACACTGGAAAGTACGGAGGAAACAATGGCCCTGGGAAGAGGAAAAGTAAAGAGAGTTTTGAAATTTGAAGGGTTCAAAGATGCTGAGATGGGAGGGTCATGAAAATGGATTGAAGAAGGCAGGGAGGAAATAGCCACGAAGAATGAACAGATGCTGGAAGAACCATATATGAATAAGAAAAAAGTAAAACCAAAATTTCTTTATATAGCCATCTTTTGCTTTATTTTTTAGAGAAGCTTGAAAATATACATTGTTTTTGCTTATCCCACTGATGACTAGTACTAGGTACATTTCTTTTTTTTTTAATAAAGATTTTTATTTATTTATTTGATAGAGAGAGATCACAAGTAGGCAGAGAGGCAGGCAGAGAGAGAGCGGGAAGCAGGCTCCCCGCTGAGCAGAGAGCCCAATGTGGGGCTCGATCCCAGGACCCTGAGATCGTGACCTGAGCTGAAGGCAGAGGCTTACACCACTGAGCCACCCAGGCACCCCACTAGGTACATTTCTTAAAGTGGGTATTTCTCCAGAGTGTTTAGCTATTTTAGAAGATTCTAGTCACCTCAAAACTAAATTTCCTGGAATAAAAATCACCATCAGACAACTTTTGCAGTAAAAAATTCTTTTCAAATACTGAACAATTTATGTGCCAGCAATGTCCTGGCACTGGAGTACAGAACAATGAAAGGAGCCTGGTTTGCCCAGGATGGTTGGGTTTCCTGGGATACAGGACTTCAAGGGTTAAAACTGGGACATCAGTGACAAACAACAAATGCTAGTAGTAGCCAATCTCCCACAATGTTGCTCAGACACCCCACTCATGCCCCTATGCAGTCCCCTCTCATGTTAAATAGGTCTGACCCTTATAAATAATAGCACATTGTGGAAATGACTGTGACTTCCAAGGCTAGGTCATGAAAGACACGGTGGCTGTCACTTTGCTCCTTCTGGGAAAGCCAGCTGCCATGTTATGAGGACAATTACGTGGCTCTGTGGAACAGCCCATTTCATGAGGAACCAAATCTCGCCATGAGCATATCAGTGCCATCTTCCAAGCAACCCTCTAGCCAGTTGAACCTTCACACGACTTGAGTCCTGGTCTTCATGTTACTGCAACTTCTTGAGACCTGAGCCACTCGAATTCCTGACTTACCGGAAGTGAGACACTCCACGCCTCCTGTTTTAAGTGGCTAGATTTGGGGGTAGTTATTAAGCAAAGTTATGCTTAGTAAAGATTTAAGAGTTGGACATAGGCAGTGTTTTTGATAAGAGGGTATGGATAGGCCCTTCTTATAAAGGGATTTGGACAGAAACCTTAAAAGGGAGCAAGCCAGCAAAAAAAACTTTTCAGACGAAGGATTTCGAAGACTTAACTAGCAACGACAGATGCTTCCTTGGCCTTATTTAAAGGAACATCAAAGGGGTCTGACATGTGACAAAAATGTGCCTGAAGTGCGGTGAGCAGAGTGGGGAAGGGGGTGTGGCAGGAGATCACAGGTAGGTGTATGGGGTGATGGCCGACCATACAGAGCCTTCTAGAATAAAGAGCAAGTATCTCAGTCTGTTGCTGCTGCTTTAACAAAATACCACAGACCGGCTGGCTTATAAGCAACAAAATAATGTCTCACAGTTCTGGAGGTTGGAAGGCCAAGGTCAGGGTGCCAGCGTGCTCCGGGGAGGGCCTCTCTTCCCACGCACAAACTTACTGTAACCGCCGCTGGCGGGGGCACCCTGTTTTAGGAGAGCGCTAATCTCATCTAGGGATCCCTGTCTTCAGTCCTAACCGCCTCGCCCACGCCCCACGTGGGCATTGGGTTTTCAAGAGATGACTGAAGGCAGGGGAGACACACACTTCAGACCAAAAGTAGTAAGGGGGATCTGGGGGAGCCACTGGAGCCTTGTGAACAACAAGAGCAACGGGACTTGACCTACACAGTAAAAAACGTCTCTGTGTTCTTGGGTGCCACGGGCCGCCTGGATGCTGAGCACGCAAAGTTCGATTCCTGACCAGGGCTGACAGGTTGGGCAAGGCCGCCCAGATGAGCCCAAGCGCTGCCTAAACCCCAGCACTCCTGCCCCCTCCCCCGGCGCTGCTGCCCGCGAGGCCACGCAGGCCACCGCGCACCGGAAATGCGCGCTTCCCGCGCGACGCACACCGAAGTCCCAGGATCAGGTCCCAACACGCGGGCGAAAAATTTCTCATTATCTTCTGGACTAGTAAGTTCAAATGACAATATCTGCATACGTTGGGTTAGGTAAAACATGTGTCTTGCCTCTTTTTGCATTTTTGAAAACGGGGCTGCGGCGCGACTGAGCAGGTCCTCAGGCCCGGATTACCTGTCCCCGGCCAGCGGCGCGGCCGGTCTCCCAGCCGCCCACTTTTCATCCAAGCGTGTCGCGTGCGCCCCCCGCTGGACTGCGCCGCAGAGACCCAGGCTCTGGCCAGGCCTCGCCGGCCTTCCGGCGAATCCCCGCAGCGCCCTGCCCGAGGCCCCGGTTCCCCGCGACTCCGGCCGGCCCGGCGGGCACTCGGGTGCTCCGATCCGGGGGCTGAAGGGCGGGCCTGACCCGTTCACTAGGCTGCCGGAGCGCAGGGCTAGGTTCTCGGAGAGGCCCCGACCATCGCCTGGTCACCGGACCCCTCCTCCGGGGCCTCCTTCTCCCGCGGAGCCGTCCCCTTGGCCTCCCCTTCCGCGCGTCACCCCACACCGCACAACCACTTGCGGAAGTAACCTGGTCGGCGCTGCGCCGAGTAAGCAACACCTTCCCCCAAAGACCCAATCAAAACCCACCCCAGGCTGGTCTGGTTAACACCCGCCTCAGGCTGGCCCAATCAACACCCGCCTCCGGCTGGCCCAATCAAAACCCACCCCAGGCTGGTCTGGTTAACACCCACCTCAGGCTGGCCCAATCAACACCCGCCTCGGTCTGGTTAAACACCCGCCCTCAGGCTGGCCCAATCAACACGCCGCCTCCGGCTGGCCCCAATCAAAACCCACCCCAGGCTGGTCTGGTTAACACCCACCTCAGGCTGGCCCAATCAACACCCGCCTCGGGCTGGCCCGGTCAACGCCCACCTCATGCCCCCTCTGATCAACATCCACTTCAGAACAACTCAGTCAACATCCACTTCAGGCCGACTGGGCGGGGCCTGGTTAGTCACAGGCCTTCCTTGGCCTTCCGGGACCGGCGGGGAAAGCAGCTGCAGATCGAGAGGCGGGACTTCCTGTCCAGCTGAGCATAACTTCCCTAGCGTGCCGGAAGTTCTCGCAGATCCAGCCTGGAAGGCGGCGTCCGGTGTGATTTTTGTTGGGCTCTGAGGCGAGTAGAGGTTTGAGCGTCTGGTGGCGTTAAGACTGACGTCGCTAGAATTTTGCCCCGGCCGCCTCTTATTTCGGCCCTGGCGATGGCGACGTACACTTGCATCACCTGCCGGGTGGCGTTCGGCGACGCGGACGTGCAGCGGGCCCACTACAAGACGGACTGGCACCGCTACAACCTGAAGCGCAAGGTGGCCGACATGGCCCCGGTCACGGCCGAGGGCTTCCAGGAGCGCGTGCGGGCGCAGCGGGCCGTGACGGAGCAGGAGAGCAAGGGCACGGCCACCTACTGCACGGTCTGCAGTAAGAAGTTTGCCTCGTTCAACGCCTACGAAAACCACCTCAAGTCCCGGCGGCACGTGGAGCTGGAGAAGAAGGCCGTGCGCGCCGTGAGTCGCCAGGTGGAGATGATGAACGAAAAGAACTTGGAGAAGGGGCTGGGCTTGGACAGCGTGGACAAGGATGCCATGAACGCGGCCATCCAGCAGGCCATCAAGGCCCAGCCGTCCCTGTCGCCCAAGAAGGCCCCCGCGGCGCCGGAGGAGTCGCCGCCCAGGAGCCCCGCGGCGCTGGCCCGCGCGGGACGTGCAGCTCACGAGCGGGACCCGGCCGAGAAGCCCCCCCGGCTCCAGTGGTTTGAGCAGCAGGCGAAGAAGTTCACAAAGCAGCAGCAGGAGGAGGAGAGTGAGGAGGACCTGGATGAAGAAGGTAATGGCCTCCCCGTTTCCAGATGGCCCCTGTCTGGAACCTCCCCGGCTGCCGGGTGCATCCTCGAAGTTGGAGGCGAGGAGGCGCCCGTTTTTTAAGTGGAAATGGCGAGTGCGGGCCGTTTTCGGTACTTTCTGAAGTGACTCGTCTGGCCATCGTCCCCACGGGAGATTTTGTCTGCTGAGTTAACTGTTGTAGATTCAGGGCCCGGAGCCCAACCTGGGGCGAGGGCGGGGAGGAATAGGTTCTTTTTTTTTTTTTTTTTTTTAAGATTTTATTTATTAATTTGACAGAAATCACAAGTAGACGGAGAGGCAGCCAGAGAGAGAGAGAGAGATAGGGA
This sequence comes from Neogale vison, assembly GCF_020171115.1. NCBI lineage: Eukaryota > Metazoa > Chordata > Mammalia > Carnivora > Mustelidae > Neogale > Neogale vison. Next base: position 303,950,503 of record NC_058091.1, read on the forward strand.
AGCGGCTCCCTGCTGAGCAGAGAGCCCGATGCAGGACTCGATCCTAGGACCCTGAGATCATGACCTGAGCCGAAGGCAGCGGCTTAACCCACTGAGCCACCCAGGCGCCCCAGGAATAGGTTCGTTCTTAGAGTTAGGGAATGAATCGGTGGTTTCTGTTTTGAATGAGGAGGCCTTTGACGTAGGCATCGGAGAGGACATGTCACTGCCCACACCGACTTATATAGGGTTTGTAATCCTCCTGGGTTGCTAGTGTCCACGGCTTTGCACTTAATGTAGTTGGTTAAATGAAGGGGTGCCTGGGTGGCTCAGTGGCTTAAGCCGCTGCCTTCGGCTCAGGTCATGATCTCGGGGTCCTGGGATCGAGTCCCACATCGGGCTCTCTGTTTGGCAGGGAGCCTGCTTCCCTCTCTCTCTCTGCCTGCCTCTCCATATACTTGTGATTTCTCTCTGTCAAATAAATAAATAAAATCTTTAAAAAAAAAAACACAAAGTGAAGGCTTCAGCAGGAGCTAGCTAACCTGGAATGTGGAGTTGGGGCCAGCAACTGAGCCTCCTTGATTTTATGAGCTATTTATTCTTTCCTACCTCTTCCTACGTCCAGTTATACTGATTGTGTTCATACAGGCTTAGGAAAGGACAAGGCTCCCTCCACTTTACTGTATGCAGGAAGAGAAAGATCAGGAAACTTTGAGCGATACAAACTCTGTGTAAATGGACCAGCTAAAATTGAGATCTTCAAAACGGTTTGTCCTTGGATGTAACTGGCATTCTGTCCCCCCAGATAAAAGACTGTACCATCTCATGTTTGTGAATCTTTGCAGTTTCTTCAATTGCACTTACCACTTTCTTAAACTAACGGTTTTTTCAAATCTCTGGCTTGAAGATTGGGAAGATATGGATTCTGAAGAGGAGTTGGAATATGAGGACGCTGACACCACGGACGAAGCAGAGGAACCGGATGCAGAGAGGGAGGAGGCTGGGAGAGGCCCCTTCGTTGGTGCCATCCCCATAACAGACTGCTTATTTTGTCCCCATCATTCAAGCTCTCTTGTGAAGAATGTGGCTCATATGACTAAAGTCCACAGCTTCTTTATTCCTGATATAGAATATCTTTCGGATCTTAAGGGACTGATTAGATATTTGGGTAAGTACAATAGTTTTCCTTTTAATGAGGAAATACCACATTATTGGGGACAAGTTTTAAGGGAACATTTGTTTTTCGTTTCCCGTCCATCTTTGATTTAATTATGTGCTTATTTTGTAAAGATCAAAAACTTAATGCATGTTTTTTGAATTGTGACGATAAGTCGTGAACTTTAATCTGGCTGCAGTTTACTTTTTGTCCTCTTACATGTTGTCCTCGAATTATTTTTTCAGGAGAGAAAGTTGGTGTTGGGAAGATTTGCTTGTGGTGCAACGAGAAAGGGAAGTCCTTCTACTCCACGGAAGCCGTACAGGCACACATGAACGACAAAAGCCACTGTAAGCTCTTCGCAGATGGCGATGCTGCTTTGGAATTTGCAGACTTCTATGATTTTAGGTAAGTCTGTAGTTTGTGATGTGAAGCAAAGCGAGGTCATCGCATTTGCATTGAATTGCTACTAGATGTCCCGCAGCCTGACACGGGTCCAGCACAGTACAATATACGCTTTATAACTTCTGTAACGCTTCTGTGTGGGTAGTTGTTCCCTCTCATTTTATGGATAAGAAACAGACTGTGGGAGTTGAGCACACACATTTAATAAAAGATAGGATGAAGAGACAATCTCGGGCCCACACTGAAGTTTGTCTGACTTTAAAACTTGTGTTTCTTTTTTTGTGGTTCCTTCTCCTCACTCATTCTCTCTCTCACTGTCTCTCTCTCTCAAATAAATAAAATAAAATCTTTAAATGGTTAGGAGCTCAGCTTTGCCTAACCTTGTGAACAGAGGGAGGAAATTAGATTTCATGTCTTGGTTTCCCTGAGAGTCCTTGAGTCACAAGCTGTCTCCCAAGGGAATGGAGGTGGTTGCTGAACTCAGCCAGTCCCAAGCATTAATGGTGACATTATCCCATAGGTGGTTCATCCTTAACTAGAAAGTTGGATAATTCGTCCATGATGCAAGGAATCTGTGCCAGGCACTTTTGAACAGCTAATAGTATCATAATACCTTTGACCTAGCGCAGGTCAAAGGTATCTATTTGTGTAGCACACAAGCATTGTGTGTAATTACTGTGTCAAGCATGCATGGTCTCCAGATACATGTGTTCAGAAAAGTCCTAGTCTTTTAAATCATCCTTTTGCATGTTCCTCCTGATTTCTCATTCTTCTTCTGCATTGAACAAAAGTTTTTCTTTTCAGCCATTTTGGTGTCTGGATTGTGGCTTTAATTTGCATTTCCCTCATGATAATTAATGTAGTTGAAAACACTTTTACGTAATTGGTCTTTTGGATATCGCTTATGAAGTGTTTGATCAAGTTTTTTGTCTGTTTCTTTGTTGGGATTGGGTTATCTGTCTTACTGTTATGTTAACATTTTAATGTATAATTCTCCAGTAATTTTCATTGTATCATTGAGAACATTTCTAGGAACATAGAAATTCTTCTGGAATTGCACAGTCCAAAATGGCAAATGGTTGGTGTATTCATGCAGCTCTGTAAGTTAATTAGAAATTAAATTTAAAATTTAGAAATTCAGTGCTTTAGTTGTATTACCTAGATTTCAGAGCTCAATGCTTAAAAGTAACTAGTAGCTCCTATATTGGACACACAAGTATAGAAAGCTTCTATGATCACAGAATTCTGTTGGACGGCACTGTTCTAGAACTTGTTTTTAGAATGGTTAAATTGAGGAGTGCTGCATTTCCAGCTCCCCACTCTCCTCCACTTCCTACCTGGCTACCCTCTTAGGGAGAAACAAATAGGTGAAAGAATTTAGTTATAGGTCATTTGCTCAGTCTTTTTCCTTTTTTTTAATCACAATTTTATGTTAACAGCAAATTTGAGCAGGTTACAGAGATTTCCCGTATCTCCCACATCCATACATGCATGACCTCCCTCATTATGGACATCCCTCCCTAGTGGTATATTTGTTGGAATTGATGAACTTACATTAACACCCCATTATCACCAAGTGCATGGTTTATATTAGGGTTCACTGTTAGCGTTGTGCATTTAGTAGGTTTGGACCAATGCGTAATGATGTGTCTACCGTTACAGTCTCATGCACAGTAGTGTCACTGCCCAGAAAGTTGTGTGGAGCTGTTCTTCTCTTCTTGTCTTTTCAGACTGGCTTCTTTCACTTAGTAATAGGCATTAAAGTTTTCTCCGTGTCTTAACATGGCTTGATGGTTCATTTCTTTTGAGTAGGAATTCTGTTCCATTGTCCAGATACACCACAGTTGACCCCACTCACCTACTGAAGGATGTTTTGGTAGCTTCCAGGTTTGGGCAGTTACGGATAAAGCTGCTATAACAGTGCAGTTTTTTGTGCTGACATGTTTTCAGCTGCTTTGGACGAATACCAAACAACCCAGGTGCTGTATCCTGTGGTAAGAGTACGTTTGGTTTTCAAGGATGCCCAGCTGTCTTGCAAAACACCTGCACCGTTTTGTGGCCCAGCTGTCTTGCAAAATGCCCGCACCATCCACCAAAATGCATATTGGCCATTTTAGGAAGTGTGTGGTATTACCGCATTTGGTTTTGCATTTCCCTGATGACATGAGAGGAAGCATGTTTTTCACGTTCATTTACAATCTGTATATCTTAGCGAGGTGCCCAGTAAGGTCTTTGCCCCATTTTAAGATCTGGTTTATATTCTTACTAAGTTTTAAGAGTTTTTTGTGTATTTTGAATAATGGTCCTTTATCAGATGCGCCTTCTGCAAATATATTTTCCCAGTCTATGGCTTCTGTTTTACACTTGATCTTAGCCAAAGGCCGAGAAGTGATATGGCTTCTGTTTTTTTCATTTTAAGCAATGAGCAAAAGTTTTTTCATTTTAATGAAGTCCGGCTTATCAGTTATTCCTTTCATGGATCGTGCCTTTGGTGGTATATGTAAAAAGTCCTCATCAAACCCATAAATCATCTAGATTTTCTCCCGTGTTATATTCTAGACATTCTTTTAGTTTCGCATTTTACACGTAGGTCTGTGATCCATCCTGAGTTTAGAGGTCACTCGCTTATTTTTATTAGAGGGTGCCACCACGTTGGTTTTTCTCTAAATCTTTCAGCTTGTCATCCCTGCAGCTGTTTACTTCCTGCTTTTTGATAACTAGTGGGTTTGCCATTTTGCAAATACAGTTTGTCTTTTAGTTATATTTGAGGTATTAGTCTTTTTATTAATGCCATTCTTCGTGCCACTGTTACAGGAGTAGCTATCCAGATTACAAGGAAGGGGAGTTCCCTGATGAAGCCGAGTTGTGCTCAGAAAGGCTGTTGGGCTATGATGATGAAACCATGGAGCTGATTCTACCTTCTGGTAAGTGTATTTGCCAAAGATAAATAGCTCAGTGGCGGTGAGATGATTAGAAAGGCATGTTCCATCAGTCCCCTTCCGTTCTGAGGGAGGTGCTTGAACTTTAAATTTTGAGTTCCCAGATACACGGTTAACTCTGAAGGTGCCACTTAGCTCTGTGTTAGCTGTTCTGTTGAAATTAAGTCAGTGTCTTTGCTTACTTCTCTTAGGATTCCAAATGCTGTATCAGTCATTTCCTTTCAAATACATAGACATTTCCATTTGGCTCTTTATTATAATTATTGCCTCATTTAGGTTTTTCTTATAAATCATGGCCCTACTTTCTTTTCTTAATTATTTTTATCAACATAAAATGTATTATTTGCCCCAGGGGTACAGGTCTGTGAATCATCAGGCTTACCCATTTCACAGGACTCACCATAGCACATACCCTCCCCAGTGTCCATAGCCCAACCATCCTACCCCTACCCCGCCCCCCAGCAACCCTCAGTTTGTTTTGTGAGCTTAAGAGTCTCTTACGGTTTGTCTCCCTCCCAGTCACATCTTGTTTCATTTTTTTCTTCCCTACCCCCAAACCCCTGTCCTGCCTCTCAAATTCCTCATATCAGAGAGAGCATATGATACTTGTCTTTCTCTGATTGACTTAACTTATTTCACTCAGCATGATACGCTCTAGTTCCATCCATGTTGTCGCAAATGGCAAGATTTCATTTCTTTTGATGGCTGCAGTGTATTCCCTTGTATATATGTACCACATCTTCTTTATCCATTCATCTTTTGATGGACATCTAGGTTTTTTCCACAGTTTGGCTGTTGTGGACCTTGCTGCTGTGAACATTCGGGTTCACTTGCATGGTCCTACTCTTATTCTTCGCACTGATTCCTGTTTCCTCGTGTTGCTCAGACTTCCAGCTGGTAGTCTGTCCCTGGAGTATCTGCTTAACAGTATGCGGTTGCCTATTTGTATTCTAATTATGGTTGGGAGGCTTAGAGTTTGAATTATGCCTGCTACTTTAGGGAACATTTAACTGATGTGGGAATTTATCCCAGGTATGATAAGGTGGGGGGAAAAAACGTGAATATGAGAAGCACCCCATATTGTTTACAGTATTATGGTGAGCTAATAAGAATGAGAGAAACTATGGAAGCCACCTATGAGAAGGAAAGGGAATGGAACAGTAAAGATAGTAAGATCCTAATAGTGGTATTTACTGAGCAGTTAGCATGGTAGCTGGGTATACTGTTTTATCTTTACAAGCGTGTGGGTTAGATTCCATGTCCTTATTTGACCTGTGAGCCAGTTGCAACTTAGATGGGTTGAATAATTGACCCAAGTCAGTGAATCCTTTTTCTCTACTTTCTTACCTTGCCGTGGGGGATTTGCAGCAATGTTGGGGGCAGGAGTAGCTCTCCTGCTCATGGAAATGACTGTGATGAGGAAGCTGTCTTAGATTATTGCTTTTCATGTAGAATATCACTGCTTAGATACAGACAACTCTCTTTAACTTGGAATAATTACCTTTTAAGGCTAAACGCTTTAAAGTATGACAGTAGAAGGAAAGGGCAGGCAGAAACTCTCTTGAAGATACAAGGAGTTACACTGTAACACTGGAAGGAGTTACAGTGACCAGAAAGGTAGCAGGCACAGTATTGTGACCTGTGCCAGACACTAGCAAAACAGGCCGAAATGTATCACAGGAAACCTCTTGTAGTCTTCCTCTGGTGAAAATACCAATACATTACGGCAGAAAAAAAGCTTTGCACTGCCTTCAGTGTGTTCTGTACTAAAATGTACACAACAATGAGTGAGCATAACCTGTTTAAGGAATGCAGTGTATTGGGGAGAAATTTTCATCAAAACATAAAACTTTTGTAACTTAGGAGTTTTTGTTTGTTTGTTTTTGTGTGTGTAGAAAACACATTTTCCTAGGATTTCCTAGGGTTATTGAGTTTTCTAAGATTAGCCAAGGCCCCAGATGGGCATCTTGTTAGGATACTCTCTTCCTCTCCCACATCAAAACAGTTACTAAGTGCGAATCCTGAACAGCTTTTGAATGTTTTTTTGTCTTCTCTTTAACACTTGTCTGTGTCACCATCACCGACATATGTCCATCTCCAATCCGGTTTCCACTCCATCACTCGATATTCTTCCTGAAACAGAAGCCAGTCTCTTTTCTTTTTCCTCTGGAATTCCTCCAGGGGGAGCCATTGCTCTTCCGGTAGATTCGTTTCTGCCACGGGTCTTCCCACGGCGGGGGGGGGGGGGGGGGGACCCACCTTGCTATTCCTTTACCCACCGCCTGGCAGTTTCCTTCTGGGACTTGGCGTGGCTAGTGCCTCTCGGTCTTACTGCTGCTCCTCCTTTAACACTTGGGTTCACTCTTCCATCAGCTGTTTCAACTCAGCTCCTGCCCCGTGAGTATGGAGATTCTCCTCTGCTCCTGGGACACTTGCATATCTGTGGTAACATTGCTCTGCTCCTTTCCTTTGTTCTTGGCTTGCTTGCCTGTCTTCCCCCATTACTTTTCAGGAAAAGATTGCCTCTTTCATCTCAGCACAGGGTCTCAGGCACACAAGAGCCAGATAAATGTGTGTTGACCGAGTGATTGAGAAGTTGGAGGTGACTTTAAAAGGAAAGCAAGGCTGATCCCCTTGGGCCTGCCACAGACTAGGAGAAGCAGAGCGGAAGAAACCACTGTGAGCTAAGAAGGGGCCCCAGGGGCTTGGAATCATAGCCCGAAGCACTGGGGAGCAGTTTGCTTGTCTCTCCATTCTCATGCAGTCAGGGGAGAAAGTGGCAGGAGATTAATTGGAAGGTTTAATTTCCGTGGTTTTTAAGGCCTGGGTTTCCTTGCTAACTGCTGCTGGTCCACCTACTGAGTCACATTATTTTTAAAATATTAGATAATAAACCTCAGGACAGCTCTTTTATATTAGATTTGGAAGTAGTGAAGAATGGTAAGTAGTTTGGTATTACTCTGAAATCCTGTACTTTTAGACAGACTCAGGAAAGACCTAACCAGCAGCCAGATACTACCTTTCCCCACAGGTTCTTTTTTTTTTTTAAAGATTTTATTATTTATTTGACAGAGATCACAAGTAGGCAGAGAGGCAGGCAGAGAGAGAGGAAGGGAAGCAGGCTCCCCGCCGAGCAGAGAGCCCGACGCGGGGCTCGATCCCAGGACCCTGGAATCATGACCTGAGCTGAAGGCAGAGGCTTTAACCCACTGAGCCACCCAGGCGCCCCTCCCCACAGGTTCTTAACCGACCATACACCATACACTTTTTTTTTTCTGTGAGTATGTGCATTTTCCTGGGGAGAGACCATAGTGATTGAGGTCAGCTGTGTGAGGTGGCTCAGTCAGTTCAGTGTCTGCCTTTGGCTCAGGTCATGGTCTCCAGGTCCTGGGATTGAGGGCCCCAAATCGGACTCCCTGCTCAGTGGGGAGTTTGCTTCTGCCTCTGCCTCTGTACCTCCCCCTGCTTGTGAGGGCATATGCACCCTCTCTCTCAAAAAATAAATCTTGAAAGTCACCTGTGTGTGCCATGCATTTTTATTTTTTATTTTATTTTATTTTGGGGGGGGATGCTGTGTGGTTAAGTACGTTTTTTCTGGAGGAAATGCTGTAGTTTTTCAAAAGCACCTCTCACCTGGAGAAGATTAAGAGCCACTAATAATATCTAAGTAAACTACCGTCATTCACTACCTTCATGGGTCTTCACAGATGATTGCTGAAACCTTTATAGAATTTGTTTAAATAATAACAAAACATAGCTTTGTCAGTAAATCAAAGACTGCTAGTGTTCTGGAATTTCTTCCAGCTATACTGATACCTCTTTTTTTATATCACCCATACTTCTATCATCTTACCTTAAAAACTAGTCATCCTTGGGTCAATCTTGATTATGATGAGACATGATGGTTTCTAGTCACTTGGTTTTCTCTTACGTCTCAGTACTGGTTTGGGAGGTTTTCTAATGAACCAGGAGTTCGGGAGATCTCCGAATAAGCACTGTAAATACGGAGCGGTCTTAACAGTTAGTGGTGTATTCAATCACCTGCTTACGGCTTTGAGCAAATTTACCTTTCAGACACCTTTTCACTTATACTCAGTCGCTTGACTGTGTTAGCATGATGTCCGCATGAAGCTAATTTGAGAAGGATTCTCATCTGGAGAGCTTGGTGTCATTTAATCAGCCACACTTAGTAGGGTCTGCTTTCAGCTGGTTTCAAAAGCAATAGTTGTGATGTTTTAAATCTAGTTTCAAATAGGTGATCCCAGAGCCAGTGACAAAGAACATCCGGTAGAGGGCAGTGTGAGCATTTCTTGTGAAGCCTCCGTTCCTTGAGTTCACTTTCCGTGCTCTGCAGCTCCTGTGGAGTAAATTGGTGTGAAAGACACATCCGGTTAGCCGCTGAGTAGCCGGATGAAACTGGTGGTGGATCTATGAGAATGTATAGTCTTCGGAAAATTACAGTTGGAGATCCTTGCTTTTCCACTGTATAATAGCTTCCATAATGAGGCTGTTTGTTAAGAGTGGACAGTTTTTAAGAAGGAGCCAACATTTTACATGTGGTTATTGCTATGTTGAAAGGTAGATGGACAGATTGTGGCTCTACATAACTAAGACATACCCCATGTGTTCCTTATTGAGCAGTCACATTGTGTTCTAAAAGTAATTCTTCTTGAGGAGGGCCTCCACGTTGAGCTGTGCCAGCATGTTATTCTTGGGGCTGTTAGGGGCTCACTGTCATTGACACGGGGCAGGGCAGGGGTAGCTCTCAGCAGTGTGTGTTTTCAGTTCCCTGGCTGGCTGCAGAAACCTTGGCATTGAGTAACGAAACCTTTTCAAGGATTTTCCTCAATAATCTGTCCAAAGCTGCTTAAGACTATAAGTATATTGGTTTACTTTGTCCTGATGATCAGCATTATCATGCAATGATTTTGAGCATTGCACACCTGGAGCATCCTGACTTCTTATAAATAGAAAATGATACCAACTGTGCTAGGGTCTCCTGCCACGGCAGCCGTCATTTAAGTTTGAGTCTGTATCTGTCAGCTGCTTCTTACTCATTTCTTGTGGTCTAGGAGCTTTGTTAACTTAGAGGCTGCCAGAAGAATCAGATTCAAGGAAACAGGTTTCATCCGTATTGTATCCAAAAACCAAATCATCCCTGAATTAAAAGGGGTTTTTTTGGACATCTCTTGCATCCTATCACAAAAACCAATCAACTGAAAGTAATTCCTTTCCCATGTCTGTGTAGCAAGCAAACTATTTCCTAGGTAGCTTGCCCCCAGGTTTAAGGTCTTAAAATAACCTGATAACAGAATTTTTTTCTTGTAAATGGAGGGTCTAGATCCTAAAAGCAGATAGATCTGCAGTATTTATAGTCTCCATTTTATGGTCTTTCTACACAAAAGATTCTGAAAGAAATGGTTTTATATATGTAAGTGTAAAGTCTTCCTAGAAGCCGTACACGTGGTTCTGTCTAGCCATAGTTCCTGTACTCATGCTCAGTGGAAGTAGCTGTTTCACACCTGGTGTATAGATGCTGTTGTTGAATTGCTACATGTTTATGTCTGTCTGGGAAGGTATTTGATTGATACTCTTGTGAGACAATCATATTTAGTGTTGTATTTCGATGACTCTTGGGTAGTGCTGAGGCCAGTGCTCCAGGAGCACCTGGTGAGAGCCGCTGCTCTGACAAAGCCTGGAATTTAGTCGTCACTGAAACCTGCCTGCTTCCCCTCCACCTGCTGCAAAGCTGAGGCTCGGCACACTCTTCCTGTAAGGGGCTGGGTAGTCCGTAGTAATTCATTTCTGAAAGCATGATTGACTTGCGTAGTTCCACCAGATCATTCTAGATAAGCAAAAGCTGTAGAGGGAATTCAGCTTGACGATCCTTTAAAATTCTAGCTCACCAGATGACTTCCATCCTGCAGAAGACAGAGGGCAGGGTTTCTCAGTGTAGTGACCTTTTAGGCCAGGTAATTCTTTGTTGTGGAGGACTGTCCTGTGCATTGTAGGATGTTTAGTGATATCCTTATATTTTTGTTTTTAAAGATTTTATTTATTTATTTGACAGACAGAGATCATAAGTAGGCGAAGAGGCAGGCAGAGAGAGAGGAAGGGAAGCAGGCTCCCCGCTGAACAGAGAGCCCGATGCGGGGCTCGATCCCAGGACCCTGGGACCGTGACCCGAGCCGAAGGCAGAGGTATCAACCCACTGAGCCACCCAGGCGCCCCGTTTAGTGATATCCTTGATCTCTATCCACCAGTTGCTGGTAGTGCCCCTCAGGGGTAATACCAAAAATGTCTCCAGTGGGTATCAAATGTCCCTGGAGGAAAGAATGATCCCTGTTTGAGAACCACCACTACAGAGAATTTAAGCAAAAGAAAGGTGGATTGGTTTTTCACTTAGACCCAGACTATGACTTTAAGATTTTAAGCATCAGAATTATTGTGTACTTTATCTTTGTGTTTAAAACAAAAACAAAAAACAGGTAATATCTCCTTCCTTGGGCCTGTTATCCACATTAGTAGGTGTTGCTGTGTGAATTTCTAGAGAGGCATATTGGATATGAGTAAGTACAAGATTCTGAGTATTTCATGTAACAATGACTTGCCATTCTCTTTTTTAAAAGATCCTTCTGCGTTTTGATTTTCTGTCTTTCTTTTTTACTATGCTGCTTCATCTTTTTTTTCTTTTCAGCAGGTAGAGTGTTGTTTTTTCTGGCATATATCCATTTTCCAGCTAGATCCGCTTAAGAGTCTGATTGGGAAAGTCCTTGCTCTGTAGCTGTAGCTTGAAAAATTACCCAATTCAGCGTTTCCATCTTGCTTTTTTGAAAAACAGGTGCCAGACTGGGTCACCGTTCCTTGATGAGATACTACAAACAGCGATTTGGCTTGTCGAGAGCTGTGGCCGTTGCTAAGAATCAGAAGGCCGTGGGCCGGATACTCCAGCAGTATAGAGCCCTGGGATGGACAGGCAGCACAGGTGTGTTGATACCTACAGCCGGGGACCAGCCCAGGAACTCGTATTACAAGACGGGGTTTGGGCAGAGCCCTTTCCATTTATGTTGTCCTTAGGGATCCTCCCTAGAGGAAACTTAATTTCTTGGCTCTGGGGACTTTCATTACTACTAGATACATTTATGGCAATAAGCCCAAAGCTCCATTACTTACAAACCTCATATTCCTGGCACAGTAATTTTCCACAATGGCATAGAGATAATAGTTGCAGAAATAAGTCCCGAGTTGTCAACAAAGGTTGAAATTAACTAGTGTCCTTGTGGCAAATAACTTGAGCTATGGAGTCAGACATGACTTACTTGACACATGAAGTGGTTTTTAAATGACGAGTGTGAGTAATTCAAGATACCTAAGCCTCTGTTTCCTCATTTATAAAATTGAGAAAATACTAGGACCCGCCTGGCAGAGTTGTGTGGGTAGACTGTCCTAGTGCACGTATGATCCAGTACACGGACATAATAAAGGCTGTCACTCCTTGTAGTTTTCCCATAGAAAATGTAATAAGAGTTGGAGGAATAAAACAGGCCTTTGAAATTGCTAAGCTCTGAAACCTCATCAGTATCAACTTATTTAAATCTATTCTGATTTGTCTGCTCTGTGCAGCTCAATGCTAATATCTTTAGGGAGAATTTCAGTCCACTGGAGGACAGTGGGAGCAGACAAAGGAGAGCTCCCTCAGGATGTCATGGAAAGCCCTGGACAGATAAAATCCATGTTCAGTGCCGCTGTGTTTATATATAAACACGTGGCTGCCTTCTCTGGCTGCCTAGGAGCTGAGAAGCCACTTAAATCTAGCGGACACTGACTTTGTCTTGCTCTCGTCAGGGACTATATTGTCTGACTCTATTTATGGTCTCTGCCTCTCTCTGTCACCTTTGATCAATGGAAAATTACATTTGGGGTTTATAGACCCGTCCAGGTGAGGCTTCTCCTCGAGGAACGTGTGCAAGTACAGGTTGTTGTACGCAGTTCCGGGGGCACATGACCCCCACGCTCGTGCCACGGAGACCCCGCCCAGGTTAGCAGCTCTTCTTTAAATCTAAGAACCCAGAGACCACCTCCCCCCCAACCAGCCTTGAGATTCTCTGTAAAGATTGGATTTTTTTCTGATCACAAATAACAAACCTTTGCCTCACTGCTTGTCCCTTTCGCCGCCACAGGAGCGGCGCTTGCGCGCGAGCGGGACATGCAGTATGTCCAGAGGATGAAATCCAAGTGGCTGCTGAAGACTGGGATGAAGAACAACGCCACCAAGCAGATGCACTTCCGGCCGCAAGTGAGATTCTGAGGGTCTGCCAAGGAATGCGTGACCCGCCTCTTGCCCCAGTGTCCTGAGGACCAGCGGGAGCTGGATTGTAGGACAGACTCTTCGCTGCTCCTTCTCCTTGTACTTTATCTGTTCTGACCTAAGAATAAAAGTCAGAATCTCGGTGGCTCTTCAGTGTCATTTCTGGGTTTAAAGGTTACGTTTTCCCAACGTCAGTGCTGGGCCTGCTGGGCTCTGGGACCCAAACTGCCACCCTGCAAGTGTGTCATTGCCGCAGCTTCTGACTGATTTCTGGCTGTCAGAATCACATGGGAAACTCAGGCATGACTTGTCCACCCTGAACTTGGTCGAACCTTGCTCTGGCACCAGGACCTACGTGAGGGGGTCGGAAGCTACAGAGGAAGTTGACTGTCACTCATCTGAATGTGTTGTGGCTCATGAGGTGGCACGGGTCACTTTCACTAAGTCAGGCAAAGGTAGGCAGCATGCTGATGGCTTGCTGGAAGGGTTCTGTATTTCTAAACGTGACCACACAAAGCACGACAGCGCTGTGCATTCCGACTCCGTTTCCAGGGCTGCCTTTCCTTGAGCAGTTAGTTGAGTAAGAAAATCAATGTAAAATGCTTAGATCTCATTCTAGAAATAAAAACCGACCTCTGGGCTCAACGTGAAGAGCGTTCCGTTTAGGTGGCTTGGGCAGGAGAGACAGTCGTATGTGGGACATTGAAACCCAAAGTTCAAACCCGTTGAGCTATGTGACTTTGTAAAAGTGACTTGGTTTCTTAAATCTGTGAAATGAGATGTTTGTTACCTCACAGAGTGTTGTGGGGGTTAAACAAGTCTGCCGAAGTAAGTGTTCAAGGTCTCCCTTCTAGAGAACACCTGCTCCTGGAGGAAGGCTGACGTTCTGGCGGGAGCAGTGATCTCTCCGGGGTGGGCGCTGGGAGAACGTGCCCGCCCTCACCGGCTCCGCGCGGGCCCTGGCAGACACAGGTCTTTTTCTGTAGACTTCGGATGCAGAGTTGGATTCTATTCCCTTAGTACCCAGGTTCACTCTCACTAACGGGAGGACTCCCTCGTTTTAATTTTGCTCCTCTAGCCTGTTGTCTGACTTTCTCCTCACACAGGTCCTCATTCTCTTGTGTTTGAATCTATTATCCTGGGAAAAAGATGTCAGTGTTCACAGGGGGTAGGTTTCTAAGTTCTGCCTCACTGAGTGTGCGTGATACTGTGTGCTAAAGCTTCTGTCAGTTTTGTTTCTCGTTCAGCATTTTTGTCACTTAACCACGATACTTACCACGATCATGACTGCTCACACCTGCGGTCTCCAGCCCCCACTGTTGACCCCACCAGCCCAGCACTGTGTACCTTGTTTGTATGCATACCCCTTTAACTTTGAAGTGTTTTAGCTCTGGAGAGTAATGAGGACAGTATGTTTGCAGACCAACAAAATACTCTCCATTTCTTTCTTTCTTTTTAGACTTCAGGAGATAACCTTCTTAGTTCTGTTTTGGGTTTGCGGAGCCATTCTGTATCACTTCTATCCACATCATAATTTTATAAAAATACAGTTTATTTGCCATTGGGAAGGAGAGCAAAGAAATAAATTTAAACATCACCCATACATAATTACAAAATTTTTTTTTTTTACACTGAGGACTTATTTTTTTTCCTTAAGATTTCATTTATTTATTTGTCAGTGAGAGAGAGAGCACAAGCAGGCAGAGAGGCAGAGAGAGAAGCAGGTTCCCCACTGAGCAAGGAGTCCAAAGCAGGACTCGATCCCAGCACCCTAGGATCATGACCTGAGCCAAAGGCAGCTGCTTAACCAACTGAGCCACCCAGGCATCCCTACACTGAGGACTTTTACTTTCTTAGCAACTTTCAAATATGCGGTACAGTATTTTGAACTATATTCACCATGCTGTGTGTCCTATCCCATGACTTTCCCCTGACTTAAAACTGAAAGTTTCGGGGTGCCTGGGTGGCTCAGTGGGTTAAGCCTCTGCCTTCGTCTCAGGTCATGATCCCAGGGTCCTGGGATGGAGTCCCGCATCGGGCTATCTGCTCAGCAGGGAGCCTGCCTCCTCCTCTCTCTCTGCCTGCCTGTCTGCCTACTTATGATCTCTCTTCAAATAAATAAATAAAATCTTTAAAAAACAAACAACAACAAAAAAAAACACAAAGTTTCTACTTTGACCCCTTTGCCCACGCATTTCCTTTTGATTAAATCTGAATGAAACCAAATGAACCCAAAAGTAAATCATTAAGTCAAATTCCTGTAGATTTCCCCTCAATACCCATTACCTTTATAAGTCAGTTGTTTGAACAGTGGGCATCAGGATAATCCTATCAAAGCTCTTCATGAGTACAAAGGTGGCACTGGCTGCCATGGCTGGTGGCCAGGACCTGAGCTCTCCTCCCTGGAGTTCTCCCGGGACCAGACATCCCCACCGAGTGGATTTGTCTGTCTTTACCTTGAGACCTCGAGACTGGGATCAAAAGTGAGAGAGCATAACCCTGTTCTCTCTCTGTGCGGGTAACCCAAGCCCTTGGCAGCTTTGCTGACTGCACTTCCTCTCTGCAAACGAGCCACAGGCTTGATGTATTCTTTCTGCTTTGCCAAGTGTGAATTTGTGTTTCATGGAGAAGAAAGTGCTTTCGTGCACCATTTTGTTTCTTGGCTATGAGGCGTAGGTAGCGTTGGGGAGACCCAGAAGGAAACCAGGGATGGTGATTTCTGGTACAGCATTCTTAATATTGCAACACCCTCAGACAGAATCCTCAGCAACATCCCATCCTGTGGGGCTATAAACATTTATGCACGTGTTAAATTTGCAGCAAGCCATGCAAAGAATCTTGTTCTAAATCTAGAAATACATAGAATTTAATGTTACACATACGATACATGCATTAATAAAATAACCGTGACGCACATGAAAGAAAATCCCACTTTTTCTTTCCTAGAATGTGAGCAAATTTTGCCCCCAACCAATTTTGGTTATTTGTAGATTCTTAATCTCCTCTCGTCCACCTTAGTTCTTTCTAAACTGTTAAGATCCCATTGGATATTTTTTGGAATTCACAATATTTCATTTGGAGGAGACCGAGTAAGAGATATAGACGAACTCTAAGTGTGCAGACACTTTTGCAAGAGGACTGCTGCTAGTCCCGGGGAAATTGTAAAGCGCTTTGAAGAATACACATTATTCATGTAGACTCATTTGCAATTGGTACATTAATGATGACACTGAAATTGATAGAGTTAAGGAAGATTTGATTAGCTTGTTAATGCTGCAAACATTTGAACTTTAGAATATAACTTATTGATCATTTGTGGGCCAGGCTGTTATTCCCAAATCTGTTTTCCTTCTTCCCAGCCAGAAACTACTTCCCAAGCTCCCTCGAGGCCAGGCATGGTGGTGTGGCTGAATTTGGGCCAACAGATGCGAGCCGAGGGGATGGACGAGAGTGAAGTTCGGATCATCTCCCAACCGAGAGGCAAGCTGCATTTTTAGAATCTGCCCCTTTTTCCTCTCACCAGCTGGAAGTGAGGGATTGGCCACTGTCTCCCATGCAGAAGAGGCTAACACCTTAGGGGACGGCGGACCGCCAGTATGGAAAGAAACCCGGGTCACAAAATGACGTCATGGAGAAGACCTGCCCAGCACACCGATGCAGGCTGGACCGTTAGGTGGAAGAAATTTCAAGGCCCTGCGCCGGGAAGTCTCTATGGTAGGAGCCCAGTTGACCCTAGCGTCAGACCCCATGATGACTCTGACGTGATGGGACGTGATGCAAATTCATTGAAGCTGCAATTGGCAGTAGTTCTTTCTTTTCTTTTTTTTTTTCCTTAAAATTTTATTTATTCATTTGAGACAGAACACGAGCGGTGGGAAGTGGCAGAGGGAAAGGGACAAGCAGGCTCCCTGCTGAGCATGGATTCCCAAAGTGGGGCTCGATTCCAGGACCTGGGATCGTGACCTGAGCCAAAGGCAGAGGCTTAACCCACTGAGCCACCCAGGCGCCTCGAGCGGATGCTGTTTCTTCTCTGTTCTCAACGTGAGGTGCGCTAACTTCTCTTATGCACGCTTGGGTTGGGAGACAGGAAAAAGGCGCCTCAAGGTCATTTGGAATTTTGTTCATTGCTATTTTGATATGTTGATTGATACTCTTTTGGAGACGGTACAGACTGAAAACATGGTTTAGTTGGCAGCTTGACCACATGCCTGCTAATTGTTTGACTCTCCTCCCAGGCGGAGGTGGCGTCTACCTTCCCTGTCCTTGAATCAGACTTGGCCTTAGTGACTTGCTCATAACCAACAGAAATACAGCAGGGGTGACACTGCTGACGTCCGAGAAGCGTGGTAAAATGCAGTCCAGCTCCCACCTTGCTTCCTTGGACACCTAACCATCTAAGATTTCTGACGTCTCCCGGAGGTCACACTCTAGGAAAGCCCGGGCCGCATGGAGAAGTCCCTGTCTGCGCTCTGGGTGACGGTGCCCGCTGAGGCCCCAGTCAGCAGCCAGCACCAACTGCCAGCGTCCGAGGGCTCCGGCCGGCACACCCAGTCCAGGGGAGTCTTCAGACCCCGCAGTACCCCTGGACAGCTGACGGCAACCGTCTGGGAGAGGCCAAGCCAGACCTACCTTGGTAAGACCCCCCCCAAATTCATGCCCCACAGGAACCACAGACATAAGAAAATCGCTGTCTTGCACCCCTCTGTCGACCCAGCAATGGTAAGTGGAGCGCCTCTCCAGTATGCTGTCACACGTTCTACATGACTTTGGACAGCCCCTTACCACTGACAGGAGTTTTCCTGTCAGTATAGCTTTAAGGGCAAGGAATTAATGATACCCATTGGATAACCCAATCTTTACAACTCCCATAAGAAGTAAATACAGGGGCACCTGGGTGGCTCAGTGGGTTAAAGCCTCTGCCTTCAGCTCAGGTCAGATCCCAGCGTCCTGGGATCGAGCCCCGCATCGGGCTCTCTGCTCAGCAGGGCCTGCTTCCCCTCTCTCTCTCTGCCTGCCTCTCTGCCTACTTGTGATCTCTGTCTGTCAAATAAATAAATAAAATCTTAAAAAAAAAAAAAAAAGAAGAAGTAAATACAATGATTAGTCCCATCTTACAGCTGAAGAATCTCACATGATAGCCCAAGGTCAGGCTGCTATTAATCACTCAGTTTTTGCTGCTGAAAAATGAAAGTCGTTTTGAATCATAGAATTTTACACTTTGGAGACGCACTGAACTGACTTCAGTAAACCCCACCGTCTCTTCCCTCCCCCTTATGGGCTGTCATGGCTCCATGGGATGGCTTGAGGCCTTTACTGTATTGTAGGTCAGCTTCTCCCTTCTTGGACCCTCTTTTCTCTTACTTCCTTAGAGGCAGAGATCCTGAGAGCATGCCTCAGTGAAAGACTCGCAGGGAGCTCTCCATCAGGGTTTGTGTTCCAGAGAAGTGTAACGAGCTATTGGCACCAGGAATGGCCCAAGGAAGGAGATTCTTCGCTGGGTCACCAGCTGGCCCCCTGCTGGTAAGGACACCTTCTCGGAGGGGAGGGGGCGGGAAGAGTGCAGAGAGCGCCCGACACGTGGCAGCCCTGCAACTGAAACTCTCACTGTGCCTGTGACAGCTGACTTTCCCCAGACTGTCGGGAGGGCAGGCCTCGGGGTGCAGGATCTGGGTATCTGAGAGGTGTAAGGGCAGGGGCGGCTGCAAGTACCGTGGACTTGGATGTTGGTTGCTCATGCAAGGAAGCAAATTGGAGAAAGGCAGAAATGGCTGGCATGATGTATCACCAATTTAAGGCTACATGTAAGAGCCAAAGGGCCTTTTGTATTTTATAAATATTATGCCCGAGTTTTTGCATCCAAAAGACCACCAAGGAGCCAAGCACTGATGCAATCACACGAGGGTTTATTTGACAAGCTTAAGCCTCGGCCCAAGTATACCCGACACAGCGGAGTAGGGACTTGGACCCCGAGCCAGATTACAGTCAGAGTTTTTAAAAGCCGAGTAGGGGTCAACCCGGTGGTGGGTGAGGACAAAGGGGGTATTCAGAAGGGCTATCAGGGTAAAGAAGACTGTCAGGATATTGAGGCCTGGCTACTATCAAACCAAGGCTGTTTTTTCCTTTAATGAGGCACTAGCATGAAGACAATCGGGAGTTTCCTGGTGGAATGTCACATCCTTGCTATCAGGCGTCCTTGTTAGTGATCTTTGGGTTTAGAAGAAATTTAACTTTATTTACTTTTCCTTCTACCTCAGTCTCCTTCAGTTTTGTTTGTGGAAGGGAGGGTGACATTAGGGCTTAAGGAACTGAATTATTTGTCTCTGGAAATTGGGCTATTGAAAAGATAGCTTCTTTGTTGTAAATCTCAAGGACATTTGTAAACCAAGGGAGACTCCTGTCCCGCAGGATTGTGATCTCTGCAAGTCAACCATTTGTTCTTCTTTTAGGGCAGCCAGGGGTGGCCGAGGAATGTCACACATACTACCAAGGGGAGGGGAGTGGGTGGGGAGGGGGAGCAAGGTGCCAGCCTCTGCTTTGCCAAGATGGCTGTACTTATGTCAGGGCTAGACTCGAGGTGGGCACAGCCTTGTTTTTCTTGGCCTCCACAATGAAGACTCATCTCCCACAGCCAAGGGCAGAAAAAAAGCCACGATCAAGCCTAGGACTTAATTACTAGGCCAACACAGCTCCAGAGAAGATGGCATTCTCAAACCCCGCAAGTCTGCTTTGTCAAGGTTGGGGCTCTGGCTGGGAAGGGGTGAAGTGCGGAGACTTGGAATACAGACATCTGTGTCCCTGCACTAAAAATCTCGGATCCCCCAATGCCCCTGAACCTTTGAGGCCACTCCTCCCTCTGAAAAGCTGGTGCCGCCCCCTTGCTTGAAGATGACACAGAGCCTCTGCCTGTGCAAGACAGTGTGCTCCCAGCTCAGGGCGTACCATCCCTGGACACGAGACCAGTAACAAGAATAAGGATCAGCAACTACAACCTACAGGCCAGATCTAGCCCACAATCTGCTGTTGTAAATAAAGTTTTATGGAAACACAGCCATGCCCATTCCATTACATATTGCCTACGGCTGCTTTCGGGCTACAGTGGGGGAGTTGAATAAGTTGTGACAGAGTCTGTGCGGCTCACAAAACCTCAAATATTTTTCATTGGCTCTTTACCTGAATAGTTTGCTAACCTCTGAACTAGAGTCCAGTCACAGAAAGACCTAGCAGGAAGGGGACCAGTCCTGATAAGGGGAGAAAGGGAAAATCACCAAAGATGTGGAACCTAGCCAACGAGTACTAGCAAGAGTGGAAGAGTATTTACGGGAATAAATTCTGAAGAACTTAAGGATTCAGGGGGATGGAATATATAGTTAGATAATGGGCAGTGTACCCACAGGAGAACACTCTCCTCTGAGATACAGGATTTAACACTCTCTTGGTTGGCTCTTAGAAACTTAGGAGGCAGCACCACACTAAGTGGTGCTGCTTTGGCAGACAGTGGAGAAAAAGATCAAAAGCCTCAAAGAAATGGGCATACTAGAGGGAATATATTCTGTAAAATTAGAAAATGTACCAGTTCACTATGTTCATGGAGTCATCCAGAGGGCACATGACTTACCAGAGCTGTAAGGAATGGTCTGGTGAGAGGGCTAAGTGTCATGGAGAAACTCAGTGGAGACTGTCTTCTGTGGGGCAGGACTGAAATGATTAAAAAATGGCATTATAGATCTAGGTTCCCTAAAAGCAATGGGATGATAAGATCTCAGATGGACAGAGCCCAGGTGACAACACTTGTAATGCGTGGCAAGAGGCTCTTGGCCATGGAGTACAATGGAGATGATGGATAGAATGTGGTGTTCTTGGGGGCAAGACAGAGGGGTAGCTAACAAGGGTAAAGCTAATAAACACCCTGCTGAAAAGTAAAGACAAGTTTCCAGACCTGAGCCAGTCCTTTGACCCAGAACCTGTTGTCTGAAGATACGGCTGGTTTAAGGAAGGATTCTTCTATACAATGGCAGGTGCTTATGTTAATAATTTCTCTAGCTTTCACCCAGAAGAAGCTGTGCCCATTGCCTTGAGTAAGTATTGTGGGAAGGCAGGGGGGTGGTGAGAAAAGGCAATTCAAGATATTTCAAGGACCCTTGGGCATGGCAACCCCCAATGATATTCAAGCATTTTTATATTTCATCAGGTCCCTTTGCTAAGGTGGGGACTTTGGGAGGTAAGTAATAAGAAATTCAAGCCCAGTCTAGTTCACAGTGGGTTCTTTGGCTCCATAGATCTCCTGTGTGATTGTTTAATCTCTGAGTCTACCCTAGAAATAATGTCTTTAGTAATTGAGAGAATCTCCTACTGGTCCCTTGGTTTATAGAGTAGTGAAGAAAGCCACTTCACTAGAAGAAAGCCAAATGGAGGCCTTTGAAACTTCCTCACTATGATCAATAAAGTAGATAAAAAAACAATATCACATCTTTAACACTGCAAGAGTAGTGGTCTCCATCATGTCCTCATTTAGTTCACCATTCTTCCTGGTTCAAAACAAGGGATCCTGGTTATTGAGAGTAGACCATCCAAAAGTCAACTCATTACCCAATGCATCAATTCCCACTACTGAACACTGAAACTCGTAGCAACAGAAACCAACACTGAGGCCCAATAGGAAATGACAATGATGTATCTTGATGGGAACTGGCACATACTCAAGAGATGACTTTCCCTTTCCCACCCACAGGGACTCCATCAGTACCACCATCCATCAGCTTATGAGATTAGTTGATAAACTGACATGAGGTCTTACATAATGTTACCCTGGGCCAAGATCCCATTTTATAGCAGAAGAAGAGCTACGATGGGCCCATGTCCTTTGTTGATACAAAAGCTTTATAATTTAATGTGCTACCAATAATTTATTTTTGCTTTTGTTTGCTTGCCTGAGAGGATGTATCTAGAAAAAAATATTTCTATGGGCTGATGTCAAAGAAATTACCACCTATATTTGCTTCTGGGAGTTTTATGGTTTCACATTTAAATCTTTAATCAATTCTGAGTTTGTTTTTGTGTGTGGTATGGTAGAAGAAAGTGGTCAGGTTTCACTCTTTTGCATGTAGCTGTCCAGTTTTCCCAGCACCATTTGTTAAAGAGATTGCCTTTTTCCTATATATATTATCACCTCATAGGTTAATTGAGCATATAAGTGTGGATTTATTTCTGGGCACTATATTCAGTTCTACTGATCTATGTGTCAATTTTGTGCCAGTACCATACTATTTTGTTTAATTAAAAACTGGGCAGATGACCTGAGTAACAAAGACAACATATGGATGCCCAACAACCACATGAAAAGATGCTCAACATCACTAACCATCAGGAAAATGCAAATTAAAACTTCAGTGAGATATCTCTTTACACCTGTCAGAGTGGTTAGAATCAAAAAGATGAGAAATAACAAGTATTGGTGAGAATATAGTGCACTGTTAGTGGAAATGCAAGTTGGTGCACCCATTGTGGAAAACACTATGGAGGTTTCTCAAAAAATTAAAAACAGGAATACCTTATAATCTAGTAATTCCACTACTGGATATTTACCCAAAGAAAATGAAAACACTTATTCAAGAAGATACATGCACCTTTATCTTTACTGCAGCATTATTTCCAATAGCCAAGCTATGGAAACAATCTAAGTATCCATCAACAGAGGAAGGATAAAGAATGTGCGATACATATACAAAGGAATATTACTAAAGTGCTATTTGCAACAACAATGATGGGCCTAGGTGTATGAAGCTAAGTGAAATAAGTCAGACAAAAGAAGACAAATACCACAAGATTTTACTCATATATGGAATCTAAAAATCAAAATGAATAAACGAGCAAAGATAGAAAGAGACAAACAACAATTACAAAAAACGAGATGCTTAAATAC
This sequence comes from Neogale vison, assembly GCF_020171115.1. Taxonomy (NCBI): domain Eukaryota; kingdom Metazoa; phylum Chordata; class Mammalia; order Carnivora; family Mustelidae; genus Neogale; species Neogale vison. Next base: position 303,973,209 of record NC_058091.1, read on the forward strand.
AGAGGACAAACGGGTGGTTGCCAGAAGGGAGGTAAAGGGAGGGGCGGGGGGTGTGAAATAGATAAAGGGGATTAAGAGGTACAAAATTCCGGTTATACAAAATAAATAAGTCATAGAGATGAAAACTATAGCATAGGGAATATAGTCAATAAGATCGTAATAACATTGGTGACAGAAGGTCACTACACTTACGGTGGTGAGCTCTGAGTAATTGTATGGAAGTGTTGAATTATTATGTTGTACACCTGAAACTAATATGACACTGTATGTTAATTATACTTCAATTTTTAAAAGCTACTAATCAATTATCCTTTCAATCAAGATACACTAAAATGAAATAGTCACACATAACAATTTGACAGAATATGTCATTAATAAAGTGATTTTTTAAAAAAAAAATCACACCGGTGATTAAGAGTAAATAATTTTTCCCTTACAAATTGAAAATTAAAATATTTAGTAGTTTCATTCTGTGAAAAACACTTCGCTGAACACAAAGGGCTTTGTTTCTACAAGAAGGCATCTCTGCATAGAATCTTTCCTTCAGTGAGCTTTTGGTGTTTCAATTATTTTTTAATCAGGTTATAATCCATTGTTTGGATAGATGTTTCTGAAGTATTTTGAAAATGTACTATGTTTTTAAAATTAGATCTCCATCTGTCATTATACGGAATGCGTGTGGGCAGATGGTGAATGGACTTATTTTTAACCCCTGAATGCTATTAGCTTGCTTAACTGTGTCCAGGGAAAGAAGGGTCATTAGGTGTGGTCTTTTCCTCCTCCTCAAAATGCATTTTGCTCCACTTTATGATCCCTAGCATCAGATCTTTGAAACAAACAAAGCATTACTTAAACCTCTTTAGAGAAGATCACTGACAACTGGTCTGCAGAACGTACATTCTCTTTCCATCTCCAAATTATTTTTTTGCAAAAAGGAAGACATGTTCACTGAATATATCATAGATCTTTTAATCCACTGAATTTCTTTCTTAAGCTGAAGAGTTTTGATGTTCTTTCTATTTAAATTAGTGATAGTGTTAGGTGCCGAAAGAACACGGAAAGTGATTAATCTCTTCATTTCTACATGTTTTGATCATCCTCTTAACCATCACTTTTAAAATGGTTAAATTTTATATTTATAAAATATAAATTTATTAATATAAATTAATAAAATAAAATAAATATAAAAATAAATATAAATTAAATTAAATTTTATAATTATAAATTTTATAAAACTGGACAGCTACATGCAAACTTACACAATGGTACCAAGCATTGTTTAATGTTTAATGAACTTTAATTTACCCATTGCTCAGCTTCAACAATTATCAACAGGTCATAAATCTCATTTTGTTTACCTATGTCTGTCTACTTCTGCCCCATCCCTGGACAGGCAAACATGCATGTGTGGGCACACACACACACTCACACACACACACACACAATTTCTTCCCGAGTACTTGAAGAAACACCAAACATTTTGTCATTTTCCTCATAAAGTACTTTATAGGTATTTAAACAGTAAGGCTTATTTAAAAAATAACCCACCTGAGTATGGTCATACTCCACTATAACAACATCCTAAATATTCCAATACCCAAACCGTATTCAAATTTCCCCAACTGTCTCAAAGTCATTCTCTTACAGTGGCCTATTCAAATACTAAGAAACAATAAAGTCCATACACTGCACGAGCACCATCTTTCCTAAGGGTTTAGTCTACATAATCCCATCTCCCCACTCAGGTCTTTGCATTTCTTAGAAAAATCAAATGACTGATCCTTTATGTTCCATATTCTAGAATTGCACAATTGTTTCTCTGTGATGTTTTTAACTTGTTCCTGTCTCCATACTTCCTATAAACTGGTAATTCCACCCAAGACTTGATTCAATTAAAGTTCAATTTTTTTTTTTTTTTAGGCTGTAATATTCCTTACTCTGTGAACTTCCCATGGGATCACAGCATGAACTCAGGATGCCCAGTGGTCTCCTGGTCAGTAATGCCCGTCCTCAGTCCAGATGACGTCAGCACACTCTGTCCTCCACCAGCGTGTGTCCAACTGGTGGCTTAGCATTTACCAGCTACCATTGCCAGTGTCTCATTAAGGCTTAAAATGGCAATTTTCTTACTGCCATTCCTCCTGCATTAGTGAGACGCAATTCTTCTATACAGAGGATGTCATCTCATCAATTATTTGGCTGCCTTGAAATATAGTGTGTACAGGAAAGGCTGGACAAATTCTTGATTCTTTCTGTGTATTTATCCATTAGCAGAGTAATGAACCAGGGCCCTCATAGCCTCCAATGGCAATGAGTAAGTCTTTTAGAAAGTATCACTATGAACTCATGAATTTCTATGTATTTAGTATTTTTTTTTCAGCGTAACAGTATTCATTGTTTTTGCACCACACCCAGTGCTCCATGCAATCTGTGCCCTCTCTAACACCCACCACCTGGTACCCCGACCTCCCACCCCCCGCCCCTTCAAAACCTTCGGATTGTATTTCAGAGTCCATACTCTCTGTATTTAGTACTTTAATTGAACATGATTTTTCTTTTTGATAGTCATAGGGGGTCATTCTGGTTCATGGGATCCCGTTGAAGTTAGCTTTCTTTTGACGTGACCCATTTGGTTTTTGATAGTTTCTTGCTTTTCTGCATTTCAAGATGTCCCAGGCTTATTTTGTACATTTCAGATTCCACAGAGATCCCAAAAGGTGATTGACTGGGATGAGAGGAGTTAACTACTTTTTAAAAATATGTATTTATTTTAGAGAGAGAGGGAGAAAGAGAAAGAACGAGAAGGAGGCGCAGAAGGAGAGAGAATCTGAAGCAGACTCCAGGCAGAGCGCAGAGCCTGACACAGAGCTCGATCTCAGGACCCTGAGATGATGACCTGAGCCAAAACCAAGAGAGGGCTACTCACCTGACCACACCACCAAGGCACCCCAGGAGTTCACTATTTTGAAGGTATTTTGACATAGTGGGAAGAATATGGGCTTTGGAGCTGGGTAGGTCGAGGTTAGAGTCCTAGCTCCATTGCTTACTAGTTCTGGACTCTTATAAAGGCTTTATCTCACAAAATGAGGATAAGAGAGCCTCTGTAAGGAGGCAGTTACAATAATCTAGGAAATTATTTTGTCAAAATGTTAAGTGGAAAAGGCAGGATTCACACTTCTATACACAATGCAGAGAGAAACCACTGCGATCAGGTATGCTAATGTGGAATGGTGGTGTCTTTTGATGGAGGGACTACAGGTCAAGAGTGTCTTCTTTATGCCTCATTCTATACTTTCCCACATAACCTAGAATGGAAAGAAATTAGATAACTTTATTCAAAGAAAAATATGCTTCTACCGCAAATCCTATAGTCTTGATTAAAATTCATCTGGGATGTGATTCATTGCATACTCTTTTTATATCTCTCACGGTCAATTTAATCTACTTGTCCTTTAACAGAATTTAATGCAAATTGTATAATAAAGAAAAATATTGATGTAACTATACTCTGCCATCTGCTTCCTTTCTCTATGCCATGTCGTATTGATTTCAATAGACCGGGTCAAAGCTGAGTGTTTCCTGCTTTCAAGGATGACCTCTGAAGGCCTCACACTATTTTGCCTTCTTGCTCCCAGGGGAGAGCCTCTAATTTCTAGATTGGCAGCTGAAGGCAGAGCAGTAAAAACAGGAAGTAAACGAAAATCTCCATTTGACATGCTTATAAATCAATTTTCCTATGAGACAGAATGGTTGGTATGGGCACTCACTGAAAATAGTCTTATTGATCAGAAACCTAAACCAGTCAGTTTTTTGTTCACCTGAGGATTCAGACTGATTCAGGCTGACTTGTAAAACATGAATCCATCTGTAATCCTTTAAAACTATGACAAATAATAACAACTTCTGTGGAAGGTATCTGCAGAGGTTTCTAATCTAGGATTCAATCTGATTTTCAGAAATGAGATTTTGATGTTGGAGTCAAAGGTCCTAATTTCCTCTTCTAAAATGTGCAGTGACATTTTATAGACATTTGGGGTCTAAGGGAGGGTGATAATCACAGATAACGTTTTTCTTCCTCTTTTTCTTCCATTTATTTATTTATATTTAAGATTTTATTTATTTATTTGACAGAGAGAAATCACAAGTAGATGGAGAGGCAGGCAGAGAGAGAGAGGGAAGCAGGCTCCCCGCCGAGCAGAGAGCCCGATGCGGGACTCGATCCCAGGACCCCGAGATCATGACCTGAGCCGAAGGCAGCGGCTTAACCCACTGAGCCACCCAGGCGCCCCTTTTTCTTCTATTTAAATATATCTTATTGCAAAGTTTAGGTTTGAAAGAGTGGAGGCTATGTCCTCCATTGTGGAAACTCGACAAGGGTGGCCTGCCCGATCAATTCTGAACAATGAATTTCCTCTGGTACATCTTCAGGTGGCTGTGTAAAAAGCAACACATAAAATAAAGTGTCCTGGTAATTGCAGGCAACTGGTAAGGTTTTTTGTTTTTTCCCACTTTCCTTTCTTATTTCTCCCCAGTGATGAGCAGATCTGGCTGCTGATTTATAGATGAACTGAACCCAAGCATTTATCATCAGGACTCTTGTCCCTAAAAGGGCCTGCTTCATTCAACAGCACATTTTTAATGAACATTGTTCCTGGTGTGGGTTCTCTGTAGCACAACAGCGCTACTACAGCCTCACTGCTGGACCATATACACATCCCAGTAAATAAGAGATTAGCTGAGGACGTTTCCAGTGTAATGTGTGGTATATGATGACAGGCAGCTGTCCCTGTGGACAGTGTATCAGTCAGGGTTCTCCAGAGGAACACCACCAACAGCATCTCTCTCTCTCTCTCTCATGTTAAGGAATTAGCCCATGCAGTTGTGGGCAGCTGGGGACAGGTAAGCTGGAGACCTATGGAAGAGTCTCTAATCTGAAGGCAGTTCTGAGGCAGAGTTTCCTCTTCCTTGGGGCATCTCAATTTTTGTCTCTTAAGGCCTTCAACTGATTGAGTGAGCCTCACCTGACTCATTCCCACGACACAAATTCAAGATTCAAAAGGGTATATAGTGAAAGTAAATATTCCCCTCACTCCGGACTTCAAGCCACCTTAAGTCCTTCCCCAGAGGCAGTACCTATACCTAGACTCTTGATTTCCTTGTAGAGATGGTCTACGTGTATGTAAGCAAATGAGTGTAGACGTTTTTTAAAAATATACCAATAATAGCTCATTGCTTTCTTTCAAGTAAAAGAAAGAGAGATTTGAAATCAGTTGAATTAAGCTGAAGCTGCCTTATGTTTGGCCGTAGAATATTCTATTGTACAAATATACCATAATTTACTTAGTCCTCATGTAGATTGTTTCCAGTCCTATGTAGTAAAGACTCTGGTTGTAAATATCCGTGTACACACATTTCCCCTGCCTTTCTTTCTTTTAAAGGGTTTTATTTATTTGTTTATTTATGTATTTATTGAGAGAGTGTGAGTGAGTGGGGGGAGGGGCAGTGGGAGAGAGAGAATCTCAAGCAGACTCTGTGCTGAGCAAGAAGCCCAATGTAGGGCTCAATCTCACGACCCTAAGATCGTGAGCCAAAATCAAGAGTCAGAGGCTTAACCGGCTGAGCTCCCCAGGTACAACCCCCTCCCACCTTTCTTTAAGAAAAATTCCCAGAGATGGAATTACTAGGTCAAAGGGTATGTGTATTTGGAATACTGACATATTAGCAAATTATCCTTTTTCTGGTTAACATGCCAGTTAACCTACAACTGGTCATTTTCAGCTCCAACTTACAAATGTATCATCACGGTATCACAGGAGATGTTTTCATATCACACATGTGGTACCAAGGTATTACATTGGCTGATCCATTCTCTCCTTTTCTCTCCTTTTCTCTCATTCTCCTGTGGCCAAGGCTGTGGTCTGAAGAAAGGGAACCAGGTAAAGTCTACTCACCAATGAAGACGGCCAGCCCAGAGCCTCATCTAGTAAGTGATATCATCTAGTAAGCCTCATCTAGTAAGTGATATTTGCAGTCCCAGAGTACTGGTCTCCTCTTGGTGACTTGCCCGAGGTCACATGGTTCTTAGGTGTCAAGAGCACCCCTTGAACTCTCATTCGAGTTTCTGTTCATCTCCTCACTTGCTGCAACCTTCAGGGGCAGACATCTGTGACCGTGTCTGAGCTAATTCACCTACATCGTTGACTTTTGAGTGGAGTCCTGTGCATTGTTTTGCACCGTGCCTGGTACCTAGTGAGCTCTCAAGGAATATTCTGGTGCTTTCGGAGGTGTGGCACAGGTGGCTGGGGGTGGGGAGAACAACAGGGACTTGGAGGAGTTGGGAGTCCCTGGGACTGGACCAGAGACGACTGGAGAGACCAACCCCTCCCAACCCCCCCCACCCCCCCCCACCCCCCCCACCCCGGGTCCTTGGCGTGGAATCCAGGCAGTTCCAGCTTGGTAGCTGCCTTGGAGTCCTGGGGGCAGATGAGCGTTTCTCTTAATTGAGCAAGAGCTAATGAGAGCTGTATTTCTTTGAATCTGCCCATTGAATGAGAACAAACACTAATTACCGCTGGGCTGGAAAGGCAAGATACAATTTACCCAATGAGAGGGCATCTTCCCCCAACCGTTAGGAAACTGTGCAGAGGACCCCAGGTTCTCCAGGGGTGCTCGGCTGTCTCTGGCTGCCGTGGTAAATAGAGTGAAGGCCCCATAAACCGGGAGCCGCGGGGAAAGCAATTAAACGGGGAGCTGCCCCTGCCGCCTAGTTCCCGCAGCTGCCGGGGTCGCAGCTTTCAAGGCTCAGCGACTCACAGGACGACAGGAGAATGATAATGTGCTGCTTCTCTCTGCGGGCAGGAAGCTGGCCGCGGTGGGGGAGCTGGTCTCTCCTGGGTGGGGTGGGATTCTGGGCGCCATGGCACCTGTTCCCCTGGGAGGGGCGGGGCTGGCTCCGACTCCGCCCAGCGGCCCCACTGCCCCCGCCCCCAAGGGGGGGCTGATGGAGGCAATTAGGCCCATTGCACACCGGGAGGGAAATCTCGGCTGGAGGGGTGGTGGCGGGGAAGCAACAGGTGCTGGCTTCTCTTTTATAATAAATGCAAACTTCTATTTCACACGTTACAGCCCGGTTCCACCAAATGCCCACTTTTCCTACTCTAGTTTGGGAGCCCAGAGAGAATTCTGCATCTTCGGGGCTCCTCAAAGTTGGTGGTTATCCTTATTGTGTGTTTCTGAGATGCTGAAGTCAGCTCGGCTTATAATAAAAGCATAAGCGCCTTCATTTTGTGCTGGAAAGTTGGCGGTACCTGAGGATTTTGGCATTGGTCCATCATGAAAGACAAGACTGGGGAAGGTCTATGTAAGGGCCTACTTAGCCAGAGTGACTCCATCTTGGTTAAAAAGCCATTTTGTTGTTTGTGCAGTAAAACTTAAACTGACCCCCCCCCCAGGAAATTTACTTAGAAGCAAGTCTGGGAAACCAGTAAAATATGGTTGGCCAGTTCCTAATAACAGAGCCCAGAGTACAAGGCCGGGTTGACCAGTTCCTGATAACAGAGCCCAGAATACAAGGACGAGTCAGGCCAGGTGGAGACATCCGATCAGTAAGAAGCACACATACTGTCTCCCTAACCACCAAGGAATGTAAACCCCGGGTTTTGGGCGCCAAACTTGAGCACCAATTCTGACCAGAGTAATAGGTTAGGTCAAACAGCTACTATAGGGTAAATTGTAATTCAATTGGCCACCTGCGTGTGGCCTAACAAGACTATGCAATGTTACAATCTCATTGGCCACCTAGGTGTGGCCAGGCTTTTGCTCTATAAAAGTTAGTCTGTGAGGCTGGGAGAGGTCGCTCTCTTCGGAGGCGGCCCTGGCGGGTCAGCCGACTTCTAATGCTTGGCATAAAATAAAGCTTTACATAACTCTCACCTTGTCTCAGGCTGGCTCCTTTGATAACGGATGTAACAGTCTAGGCGTTAAGGTAAATAGGTGTGTGGGGACCCACAAAGCAGAGGGTGCCCCCCGGGGTCCATCTCCCCCACCCCCGGCCCCATGACAAATGCAAACCGAGGTCAGCCCGCACTTACAGAAACGCCTGTGGAAGAACCTAACCCACCCACCAGGCGTCCAGCTCCCGCTGCCGCATCTCTCCCTGCCCTGGGCAGGAGGACCCGCCAGCGGTGCCCGGAACCGCCGACCTCCCTGCCCATCGCTCTGTTCCCTCTCCTAATGCCCTATACGCCCGCTCTTGCCCCAGATCCTCTGGGAACAGTGCTCCCCTGCCTGTCAGGCATGTACTCCCCATCTACAGCTTGTTTTCCCTTGAATAAAGGGTATCAAACGGGTTACTGAGTTGTTACCGTTTTGTCATTTGGTAGCACAGAAAAAGAGGAAAGGACAGGACAAGTGGGTTTCTCTACCTTCTTTTTGATCATTTCCTGCAGGGGCCGGGAGCCCGAGTGAGCCGCGCTGACGCCAACACCCGCGTCCCCGGAGCACCCCCAGGCACCTGCTCGAGTCTGCGCGTGTGGCCCGGGCGTGTGTGGCTGTGGGCGCCTCCTCGGCTCCCGCTGTCCGCTCTGCAGTCCCGGTCAGGGGGACACTGCGGTCCCTGGTCGGAGGCTTCTGTCAGATCCCGCTCTGCTTCCCTTCTCTGGGTTTCCGGGAGGGCTGGGGCCCATTGTCCTGGGACCTATACATGGTTGCCTGCGTAGCCGCCCGTAGCTGCTGCATGTTTCTCTGTGGTGAAGAGTTTGATTATCCCAGTTAGAATCTGGTGCCACCTGTTCCTGTGTGTCTTTGGGGGAACTGCTTACCCTCTCTGTGACCTGGTTTCTGCATCTCGGCTCTATGCATCATAAGGGTACCTGCCTCACAGGATTGTTGTGAAAGTTAAAAGGGACCAAGTAAGGTAATTAGAATGGTGACCTTTGGGTAAGGAGCTCTCCAGCCCCTGAACATGGCGACCGTATCTGTCTCTCCTGGGGCTCACTTGCTGTCTGGCTGGGACAGAAGCAGGGTGGGCGGGTGGGGTGGGGTGGGGGGGACACTGCCATGTTGCCCTTTATTTCTTGCCTTTTCAAAAGCTATTTCGCTCTCAGTCTGGTACCAAAAAATGTAAAAGTTCCCAAGTATATCAACAGAGGAATTGGATCCCCACTGGTCCCTGCTCTGCAGACTGCAGGCGTGAACCCAATCTGGCCTCACTAGGCCCCTGGGAGCAACCCCTGGATTGTTCGGGGAGTCCTCTGGAGGCCTATTGTCTGCACTCTGGTGGCCCTTCCGGGCCTGCTCATCCTTCTTGTCACCTAAAGCCCAGTTGGTGTAGCTCATTTGCCAGGATCACCTAAATGACTCCCGAGCTTTGGGTAAAGACAGGCACTTATAACCATTCTTATCCCCAAGTTAGTTTTCTGCCAGACATTGTCAGGCCAAGCCCGATAGTGGTGGGCTGTGCCTCCTAAAGGCTTTCCCTTCCACAGGAACTGCACACCAGCTTCGAGAGTTTCCCCTCTGGGTTGGGCGCTGGGGCCACCCTCTCTGGGACAGGTCCCCTCCCAACTTCCCTCTTGTCGCAGAGAACTGTGGGAAAATGTGTTCTCTCCAAGCTCCTGGCTGAGCCTTTGCGACTCCCCAACCCCGCTCAGCTGGGGCCTTTTCCAGTCCTTCTGGGGTCGGTAGGGAAGATGGATGTGATCTATTTGCCATTAGAAGTGATGTGGGAAACAACGGCAAAAGAAAAATTAAATTTCCTTACTGCCTACAGCCCACTGACAAGTCCTTAAAATAGGCAGAGTGACCTTCCCCAGGGAGCTCAGCTGCCTCGATGATGACACTTTGCTAAGAGCAAAAGGCAATCTTAGTCGACCCCCAGGATCCCGTTAGTCTACTTTAAACATATAGAAATTCCTTTGGAAACTTCTTTTATCTCTAACTCCCAAGATACATGTTGGGAATCATCCCCAAGCATATGACCCACTGATATGCATCTGAAGGGTCTCATGACTAAGGTTTTATTAGACGGTAATAAATGGCCTTTTTCCAACAATAGCTAGACCCCCCTAAAGGTCCTGGAAACCTTGTTTCCAAATTCCTCAGACTTACACTTTCCCCAACCCTTTCCCAACATGAAAGTATATAATGGGCCACTCTTCATGACCCCAGTGCACATCTTTCTGGCCACGGGTCCTGTCCCGTGCTTTAGTAAAACCATCTTTCTGCACTGAAGACATCTCCAGAATTCTTTCTTGGCTGTCAGCTCCGAACCCCAACATCAATAAATATAATTATTTTTGCATGATATCAATTATAATTTACCTTTTTATTAAGCAAGTGTGATTCTTGTTCCCTCCTTTTTCATCTCCAAATGACTATTTTAACTCCTCTTTCATCTTTCCCTTTGACTTATAATTGCTTGCCTTAGCCCTTTTAAAACCAGCTTTATTGAGTTACAATTGATAAGGAATTGCACATATTTAATGAGGACAATTTGATGAGTTTGGACACATGCAAGCACCCTTGATACACCATCGGCATAATCAGGGTAACAGACACAGCTGACACCTCCCAGAGTTTCCCGGGTGCGCCCTCCCCCAACACACAACTTTTGTTTGAGGTAAGAAAATTAAATTTTTTTATTATGAGGCTCCCTCTCCTTTTACATAAAAAATTTTTTTGAGCATTCATTTACTAATATTGGTAATTTTTGTATTAGAAAAAATAAACAGGTATATTACAAATGTTGGTTTTTTTTTTTTTTAAGATTTTGTTTTAGTTATTTGACAGACAGAGATCACAGATCACAAGTAGGCAGAGAGGCCGGCAGAGAGAGGAGGAAGCAGGCTCCCTGCTGAGCAGAGAGCCCGATGTGGGGCTCGATCCCAGGACCCTGAGATCATGACCTGAGCTGAAGGCAGAGGCTTAACCCACTGAGCCACCCAGGCACCCCCAAATGCTGGGATTTTTTGAGCACAAATCTACTTGAATCAGGCAGCACCCAAAAAGAAGTCAGGAGCACCTCACTCGGGGAGCAGGGAGAAATCTTTATAGAGAAAAGGTGGCAGCTCAATAAGGAAATTACTGATTGGCCACAGCTGAAACCCTGGCGGGCTGCTGGGGACTACAGTCTTTGGGTTTGGATTCCGGAACCCCGAGGCCCTTCCGGGCTTGCCATTTGGTTTGCTTAGGGAGGGCACCGTAGCACGACAGCCCATTGGACGGACCAAGGGCCTCCTGGTTTCATTAACGCAACAGTTGTCAGTTGCATGAGACTCCAATTCAAATGGCCAATAATTTCATGATCTACACTTCTTTGAAACAATGAAAATACTGGAGCTTCTGAATGGCTCAAGCCTCTGCTTTTGGCTCAGGTCATGGCCTCAGGGTCCTGGGATCAAGCCCCCGGCTCTCTGCTCAGCGGGGAGCCTGCTTCCTCCTCTCTCTACCTGCCTCTCTACCTACTTGTGACCTCTCTCTGTCAAATAAATAAAAATCTTTAAAAAAAAAGAAAATACTTAAAAAGAAAAAGTTCACGGGGCACCTGGGTGGCAGAGTCAGGTAAGCTTCCTACTCTTGGTTTCTGCTCCAGTTGTGATGGGGTGGGGAGACAGATCCCTGGCTGGGGCTCCACGGTGGCTACAGGGGGTTGATCTTCTCCCTCGCTCCCTCCGCCCTGCCCCCACTGGCGCTCAGGTGCTCCCTCTCTGGGGGTGGGGATAGTTCTTATTAGCAGAGCACAATGTTCACTTTAAGGGGGTGAATCCCACAGTTTGGGAACAACGATTTGGAGGTGAAAACCCCATTCCCTACCTATTTTTCAGCTTCTCTCTTTCAGTCTTTCTCTGCCTCTCTCTCTCTCTCTCTCTCTCTCTCTCACACACACACACACACACACACACACACACACACACGACTGTTTTTTCCCCACCAGAACCCAGGGTATATAGCGTAGGGATAAAAACATTTGAAAGGCCCCTCTCCCTGGCAACAGACACCCGCAGAATCCACGTGGTCGCCCTGAACCCTACTTTCTTCATCTTTAAAATGAAGAAACTCAACTTCTTCTCTCCGGTCACCTCTCCGGTCACTTCCTTCGATCTCACAACCCCTGGATCCGGAGGAGCCCCGATTTATTGTGGCGATTAACCCAACAAAGGCGAGTACTTATTTGCATACAAATAGAATGCTAATCACAAAATGCAGAGAAAGCTCATCAGAATCAAGATGGGCTGTCAGGACTCCAGCCTTCTGGAGGCGCCCAGACAGGCAAGCCAGGGGAAGAGAAATTAAATTTAGCTCCCGCCGTTGAGCGTTCTCGGTTATCGCGGCCACAGGCTTTCTGAATGGCGTCTGGCTCTCAAGTGCTCAGTGTGGGGGGGCCTTATCGCTGCCGTCCTGGAATTTGGAATCATTTTCTACCAGCGCAGATGGATTAGAAATAACAACTGGGCGTGATGGACAGTGGCCAGAAAGTCGGCCACCCAGTGACCTTTAGTGCTTGCAGAGAAGGGTCTGGGCAGAGCCAAAGTCAGGAGGCTGAGGCAGTGACTCAGGACCACTACCAGGTTATCACAGTCACTTAATATTGTAATTTTAAGGAATATTCCTTTGGCTTCCCTACCCCTGAGTTTTAGTGTTCATTTTGTAAACAGTTACCATTTGATGTCTTCTTATCTTGCGGTGTTGTGACAAGAACACAACAGTGTCAGGGTTGTATGGCTGGTGGCAACAGCCAGTTGGAATGTTGTAAGTCCAATCCATATAAATGGTCAATTTTCAGGCAGCCACTATTCGGTGTTCATTATGTGCTCGATACTGTGAATGGTGATAGCCAACATTAAGCACTTCCTGAGTGGCAGCATTGTTATAGGTGTTTTAAATAAATCAACTTATGGTTTAAGTGTTTTGAATATATCAATATCAATTTAGTTAATTCTTACAACGTATAAGATAGGTATTTCATGACTACCATTTAAGAGATTGGAAAATGAAGGTCAAGTAAGTTGCCCAAGGTCACAGCTAGGATGTGGCCAAGCTGAAGCTCCAACTCCCTCTAGAAACTGCCCACTTTTTTTTTTTTTTTAAGATTTGTTTATTATTTTAGAGCGCAATGTGGAGCTCGATCTCATGACCCTGAGGTCATGACCTGAGCTGAAACCAAGAGTCAGACGCTTAAGTGACTGCGCCACCCAATTACCCCTAGATATTGCCCACTTAACTACGATGTTATAGACCCTTCAGCCATCATCATGAACCTTATTTAGAAATAAATGTAAATCTCTTAGGTGACATTTATTTCATTAATTTGAGATAATATTATAATTTTTGAGGTGTATTTTAATTAGTATTATATAACCACATTCCCACGTCTTTAAAATCCATTCCTGGATATAATTGAAGGATGCATATCATTATATTGAAAGGAATTACTGTAATTGTCTTGAACTATGATTTGATATGCGCAGATCTTGGAGGCAAGAGCACCATGAGGAGAGGAAGGTGGACTTGGGGGATTAGTGAAAAGAAGCCCAGAATCATGGCATCCATGAATCGCTTGGACTGGCCCCATTACACATCGATTAGATGAGACATAAGCTTGTTTTGCCCAGTGTTCTCCCTTATAAAGTAGAAATAATGTCTCTTCTTGACCAATGCGGGGGATGTTGTAAAGACAGGTGGCCATTGGAAAGTGATTTAAGCGCACTGAAAGAAAAGGCCTACATAAATTCCAGAGGATCGCATGGAAAAATAGTCGGGGTGATGTTTATCACAATGCCTGGCACGTTCAGCTGTGACATCTGTTGTGGGAGGCTGGGAGTAGGAGGAAGTGAGAATCTTCTCTGTAGGCCCCAGATCAGAAGACAGGACAAGCAGTCAGCCCTAATGAGGCAGGTGACTCGGGGCGGGGGGTAGGGGGTAGGGGGTAGGACCATCATGAGCTGGCTCTCTATTTACCATGAGCATCTGGATGGAGATTGATGATCTGGCCAAACCTTCCATCTGAATTGAGTCTGGTTCCATTACAACAAGTCATACATCTTTTTGGGTCAGGTAGTGGCACAACTTAAGCTATTTCCATCACATTCTGACCTGTTTGTCATTTGCAGTGAGAAGTAAATGACCCAGAAAAACCAGGAAAGGGAACGGTAAATGGATTTCCTCCGCAGACCAATTAGGAAATAGCCCCCAACAAAGTGTGTTGTAATGTATCATTAAAGACTCTCTTGCCGTCTTTACGCTCCATAAATGACAACTGTCCCTGAGCAAGCACTGACCAAGTACCAAGCACTAGAAACCAGAGCTGGACTAGGTGAGATGAATACAGGACTCACCTGGGGCACAAAATTTGATGGGGCATCAACAAACTCCGTAATCAAGAGAAGTAATATGCATAGGTAATATTAAAAAAAAAAAGAAAGAAAGAAACCCACACCCAGTCAGCAGACTCCGTTCCCTCCTTTTATTGTCAATAAAGCTTTAGCATCTGACTGATGCCTGTAAGTGCTTTTCATAATCAGTGCTGTGCTGTCTAGTCTATCACCGTGTTTTAACTCCCCTTCTTAGCCGAGCTTGTCTTAAGAAACGAGCATAGACCAGTGCCTTAAAGAGCAGACATTTATTTCTCACAGGTCTGGAGGCTAGAAGTTCAAGATCAAGGTACCCGTATGGTCAGGGTCTTAAGAGGACTCTCTTCCTGGCTTTTAGGTGGCTTCCCTCTTGCGCTGTCCTTATGAGAGAGAGAGAGAGAGAGAGAGAGAGAGAGAGATTAGGAACTCTGCCCTTTCTTTCTCTTCTTCTGAGGACACGGATCCCATCATTGGGGGCTCACACCTCATCTACACCTTATCACCACCTAAATAAAGACTCCACCTCCCCAAAACCGTCATGTAGGGGGTGGGGTTTCAACACATGAATTTGTGTCAGGAGGTATAAGGTATTTACTATAATCCCTTTTCCCCTTCTCTGCCTCTTTTTCTATGTCTTGTGTGAAAACATGGGCACAGGGATGTTAAATTATTTGCCCAAGTTCACACGGTAAATAAGTGATGGAACCAAGATTTGAACGCAGTACCCTGCCCCCAGACCCTGCGCTTTTATCCTCTCTTCCTATACTGCCCCTAAAGCAAAACGATGATCTTTTCCCAAGAGAAGTCTTCCTCCAGCTACAGGCAGAGCAGAGTAATGATTTGGGGGACAGTAGAAATCTCCCCTTGTCTGGGTTTCCTGCGTGCAGATCTAGAAGGCGACCCCACTCCCCACAAAGCAAAAGTACCACGGGATGTGGGAAGAGAGGATGGGGGCCACTTCTTGACTGTGACTTGATTAGCATCGCCTCAGGGTGACAGTGGTTAGGTGAACTGTCAGGCCCGGAAGTCGTGGTAGAGAGGAGGTAAGTCTTGACGAGGTGTAAAGATTAGAGAAGAATCTGGGACTCCTGGGTGGCTCAGTTGGTTGGACGACTGCCTTCAGCTCAGGTCATGATCCCGGAGTCCCGGGATCGAGTCCCACATCAGGCTCCCAGCTCCATGGGGAGTCTGCTTCGCTCTTTGACCTCCTCGCTCATGCTCTCTCTCACTGTCTCTCTCTCAAATAATTAAATAAAATCTTTAAGAAAGAAAAAAAAAAAAAAGATTAGAGAAGAATCAGGGCACAGCAGACAGCCCCAAGCAGGTGCAGGAAAGCCCAGGGAGGGCGGGGCAAGGGAGCATGGGAAAAGGGTGAGAGGGATGCAGAGGGGCCCCTTCTCCTCTCCACAGAAGTAAGCTTAGCAGTTGGCAGGAGCAGCAAACGCTTCAGCATCTTACCTAACGTTCACTGGTGTGCCAGGAACCCTTATGATTCCTAATTTCTGTTCCGCCTGCATTGCCTGGTGCCCTCTTTGTGAATAATCCCCGCTTCCTCTTGCTGCTGACACAGAACATGCCCAACGTTGTTAAATGGCGTTTGGAAAGGCCCATGCGGTCCAGAGGGCCTTGTCCAAGGTCACGCCACGATCCACAGCCAGGATCTGGACTCAAGCCCAGATTCTGACTTCTCAGCCCCTGCTTCAGCCATTACGGGCTGACATTCCTTGTTAATTCTCCTTATCCACCAATTTGTGGGCTTCACAAGCTCCAAAGTGAAAATAATTTCTATAGTCGTTGGTGCCTTCATTCCCTTTGTTTGGTTCAACTACCCTCTTTGGAAACCCGGGCGAACATCAGAGATCCGTCCGCACGCTCCGTGCTCTCCACCCTGCTAACCAGACGTTGAGCTGTGAGTCTAGACACACACCCATTTCTCCTCCTTTCTCTTTGGCCTTGCTATGGACTGAATGTTTGTGTCCCTCCAAAGTTCACCTGTTGAAATCCTTAACCCTAATGTGATGGCAGTAGGTAGGGAATTGGGGAGGTGATTGCGGAATGAAGGTGGAGTCTTCATGAATGGGGTTCGTGCTTTTGTAAGAAGAGGCACGAGAGAACTTGCTTCCTCTCTCTGTCCTCTGCCATGTGCGGACATAGCAAGAAGAGGGCCAGCTGCAAAGATAGAAGAGGATTCTCATCAGAACCAGACACCAGGCATGCTGATCAGGGGCTTCCCAGCCTCCATACATGTGAGAAATAGATTGATGTCGCTTAAGCTACCAGTCTGTGGTATTTCTGTTAGAGCACCCTAGCTGAACAGGACAGGCTTTGAAGAATTTGTGGTTCCATGTGGTGTAGGCACTTAAGTATATAATGTCTTCCCAGGTTTCTCCTTGCACCTAGAAAGATGCACAATGCCTTCAATATTCTTAAATAATGACCAAAGGTGTTCACACCTGAATATCTGGACTTTTGCCTCTGAGGTATGCCTAGGTATGTGAAGACAGTAATTTCCAAAGTAGTACTAAGAGGGATCATCCAAGGTTCAGGTGGGAAGAATCCTTCTATTCTCCTCCTGACCCAGTCCCGAGCCCCTGGAACGGAGAACATTGGCTGTTTATTCAAGGGCTGTGCTATCCCTACCTCTGCCCCAGGGCTTCTCCCTTCCTGGTAGATCCCCCTTCTTGCCCTAGTATACACATGCCAGATGTGCTACTAGATCCTCCTGAAGACACCCTTGGAGCTAGTCCTGGCTAATGGAACCTAAGAAGAAAAGGATGTGACATGAATGTGTGTGTGTCTGTGGTGGGGGTGGGGACCTTAGGAAAAGGTTGATTCCTGAGTAAAAGAGATTCGTAGAAGGAAGAACCAGTGTTTTTCACTGACTGCTATTCTGACTGTATGTGAGCCTGGATCACTGGCGGCCGTCTCGCAGCCGAGGGTCAACATTACGACACTGTGAGTGCGGAGTGAGAAGATGGGAGAGTGTTGGACGTTACTGCTCGGTTATTGCCCCAAGTGCGGAGTCACCCTTTTCCTAGTCTTTCTACTTTTTAAAAAATTTATTAATTTTTTTGAGAAAGAGAGAGAGCTCACATGTGTGTAGTGGGGAGGGGCAGGGGAGAGAGAGAGGGAGAGAGTCTCAAGCAGATGCCATGCTGAGCACAGAGCCTAATGCAGGGCACGATTTCAAGACCCTGAGAACTTGGGGATGCCTGGGTGGCTCAGTTGGCTAAGCAGCTGCCTTCGGCTCAGGTCATGATCCCAGCGTCCTGGGATCGAGTCCCACATCGGGCTCCTTGCTCTGCAGGGAGCCTGCTTCTCCCTCTGCCTGCCACTCTGTCTGCCTGTGCTCACTCTCTCTCTCTCTCTCTGACAAATAAATAAATAAAAATCTTTTTAAAAAAAAAAGACCCTGAGAACTTGACCTGAGCCGCAACCAAGAGTCGGACACTCCACCAACGGTGACCCCAGGTGCCCCTGCGTTACTTCTAACTGAAGACTTGGGATCTGCTGCTGAAAAGCTCCTACCACACTCTTGCCCCTGGCACACTCGTTCTTCTTGGAGCTGTGCATAAGGCAGCTCCACCTCACAAACATGACATCGTTTCCAGGCTCATTTCTTTAGGCACCAGTCTTAGGAACTGCGTATGTATAGACACACATTCACACACACACACACACACATACACACACACATACACAAACTTACATATGATGCCTTGACTCACTTCCTGTCCATTCAGTGTGTGTGTGTGTGTGAGAGAGAGAGAGAGAGAGATGTATTTTAAAGGCCCAGGGAATACTGCTGAAAGGAAAAAGTACACAAATGTAAAGTGACAGTGACGACAGGCGCTGAGTCACAGACGGTCTGGGTAATGAATGAGCTGGTCCTCAGCTATGTGGGCGGTGGCAGGTCGTCTCTACTCAAGGATTGCTCATGCTTTTCCTGAGACTCCTGCCAAGGAGGCATTTGTATCCCATTGACTCAGCACTAGCAGGAAGATTCAAGACCGGCTGGATTTGCTTCTTCCGCTCAAGAGGGCCTAGCAGTGGGCTCTCATGCGGGACAGGAGGCATTTAGGCTGGGGTCAGGAAAGGGAAAGGGCTGCTCTGAATTTACGTGGCTAATTGGAGGTATTGCGCCATTTGGGGCCAAGGGGCAAAGTGGGACAGGAGCCGTGCCTTTCCAGAGTGAGAGCCAAGCATGGGACCAAGTGTGGAACCACTAGCCAAGCATGAACCAAAGTTAGGAAAGCAGATCTCCAAGGTCCAGGGGAAACAATATGTAAGAGACTAGACTTGGCTTGGCTTGGCTACCGAGAAGTGGGGCTTGGAAGAATTAGAATCAAAGGATGGGAGCCGGTGTGAGGCCGTGCTGTGGGAGGAGAAGGACTCAAGCCACTGGAGGGGGAGGAAAACCACACAGCAGGGTTTCTAGAACATTACTCGTCACCTAAAGCCATGGCCACAGAGAGCAGGGTTCTCGGTCAGGGCTCCTCACAGGGAAGCAGAACTTGAACGAGGAGAGTACGTGTCCCCAGGGTATGAGGTATGTGCTGATGTCTCTATTTTACACCCGAGAGAACCTGAGGTACAGAGGGGATCTGCCCAAGGTCACGCCTTCAGGAAGGATTGGAACTGGGACACAGGCCCAGGTTTTTCTTGTCTGTTACTGACTGTGGCAGCGTGACTTCAAGGAAGGAGGAACGTGCCGTTTGCTGTGGATTTGAGAAGCCTCTGTCCTTCGGTTCGAGAAGGAGGAGGCAAACCCACTGTGGCTGGCGTTCTTTCTGGAGTTTACCAGCCAACAGGAAAGACTATGTTCCTCCTGGTGTCTGCAGTAGATATTCTGGGCAGCAAGGCATTAGGCCTTAAATTAAAATAGCAATTAAAATATTATGCAAAGCGTTCCTTTATTTATAACATACTAATTTATTGTAAAGCAGTTTACTTTCTTCTTTGTTGAGTTTAATGAGTTTCTTTCAGAAGCACTGTAAAAAGCAGGCTCGCAGAGAGGAGGCTGTGTTGCTTTTTAAATAAGCAATGTAGCTGTCACCAGATGTTATGAAGATTGATTACTGATGCATTTTAATGCAGATAATTTATTAGATAATAGGGTTTCTCCCCCTCTAAATTTCCAGTAGGAGGAAATCACTGAGTTTTTCCATTGTAAATTAAAGGCTTTCTACAGTTGGTTTTTCAGTAAGTCTTAAAATGGATGATCAAATTCAATTATGTAACAAACACACTTAGGAGGAAGCCCACTGCGGATGCTTCTCCCTCATACTTTTATGTCTGGATCCCAGCAACAGTCTTGAGAACAAGCACCAAGCATGACCCATACGTACCCTAACCAGTATGCAGAGTAGAGCAGTATCCGCATATAGGAAGTGCTCCATAAATGTTTGCTTGGATAAATGAATGTCATATGCTGTTTTTTTTTTTTTTAAGGTTTTATTTATTTATTTGAGAGAGAGAGCGTGCATGCATACGAGAGCGGTGGCGGAGGTGCGGGTGGCGGAAGGGAGGAGCAGAGGGAGAAGGAGAAGCAAAGGGATAGGGAGAAGCAGGAGAAGCAGATTCCTCGCCGAGCAGGGATCCCGACTTGGGGGCTCAGTCCCAGCGCCCTGAGATCATGACCTGAGCTGGGGCAGACACTTAACCAACTGAGCCAGCCAGGGGTCCCTCATATGCTGTTGTTTCCCTGGAAACATGAAGTGAAAGATTTCCCCTGCTGAGTCCCACATCGTAAGCTTGTTTATCAGCGACAGACTGCTGTACAGGCTTCATACTTCGCATCTCTGCTCCCTTCCAGTGGCCAGGAAGAGGGCAAGGTGGTCAATCAAACTTGGACTCCGGTCTCTGTGCTCAGCAGGTGTGGCCGACTCCTGGGCCTGCTTGGGTTAAGAATGAATATGCCCAGCTGTGTCCCTGTTGTCCTTACCGAAGGGAGCTTGAAACGGTTCTATCCTAGCGAGAGTGAGGGCTCAGCTCTTGGTTTAGCTTCGCTGAGGCAGCCAGTGGAAAATTTCAGGGTGGCCAAGGGCTCTAAGATGGCCCAGGTGACACGCCCACAGCAACTCTTCTTAAAGTCTTCTATCTGATGGAAAAGAAATGTAAGTTTAAGAGGAATTGTCTCTGGGAGAGACGGGGACACAGAGCCCAATGTGACTTGTGGAAAGAAAAACATTTCCTTGATGTCTCTTGTTTTAATCTCAAAACTACATGCAAGTTTGCACTGTAAACCATAATGGGCCTATTTGTCATAATAGAGTCTTTAAAAAGTAAGCAAAGCAGGAGCTTCCTGAGCATCTTTGGTTAAAATTGAATTGAGTGTGATTTCTGGAAAAGTAGCCTGAGTTGAAAAGAGCTGACATTGAATATCAGATTTGGAACCTGTTAACGTCCTTCTCTGACTTGGTTTACAGTATTTTGAAAACCGAGACTCACATAAAATTGACGTGTGCATCTTCTGCTCACCACGCTACATCTGGGGAATCACCAATGACCGATGCCTGGACCACAGGTATGCAGCTGGCCTTGATGTCGCATTTTCCGCCATAGTTTGTCCAAGCTTGGGTAAGTGTCCCTTGCTGAGAGGGTTAAGCCACTTGTGTTGTCTGAAGGTTGATTTTCTATGTTAACTTGCCTAGGCCATGGGATCCAGATGTTTCTTCAAATGTTAGTCTAGATATTTCTGGGAAGTTTTTTTTTTTGAAGAGATTAACATTTAAAATAGTGGACTCCATGATGCCAAGGGCAATGGATGGGTCTCAAGCAATTAGCTGAAGACACTGTTCCTGGGGGAATAGGGAATTCTAGTGGCAGGCTGCCTTCAGAAGCAAACTGTAACTCCTCCCCGGGTCTCCAGCCTGCCTGCCTACCCCCTAGATTTTGGATATGTGAGCCTCCACTACGGAGTGAGTGAATTTCTCAAAAATCTCTCTTTTTCTCTCTCTCCTCCTGCCCACCAACACACACGCGCGCGCGCACACACACACACCCATGCACATCCTCTGGGTTTTGTTTCTCTGGAGAACTCTGACTCACACCAGTCATGTGGCAGGCTGAACGGATAACAGATTCATTGATCATCAAGAAAAGAGTCATCAAGGAATTTTTTTCAGAGAGGAAAAATGACCAACAATGCTATTCCTCCTTAAAGCTGGAATGTTCAATACATGTCCCTGAACCAAGTCACACAAGTTCTGCCCCCTCAGTCATTACGGACTTCTTGTCCAGCTTGCAGACCCCATCTTCATCACAGCTTTGCCTGGGATTAGATGTTTGAGAGACGTCTTTCCAGACGACCTACTAAGAAAGCCGATGAAGACACACTGAGTTAATTTAACGAATCCAGTTTTTTACCCTTTGTAAAGATTCCCTTTCTTTTCACCTCAAGAGGAAAAGCTATCTGTTCACCACTGGCTTCCTAAATTCGATCTACACCGCCTAGTGTGACGACCATCTGGGTTTACCTGGGTCCGAGGTGGTCTGGAGTCTGGGATTTTTAGTACTGGAACCTGGAGTGCCTCATGCAAACTGAGACTTAATCCAGTTTATATCTCTTTGTAATAGACCATGTTCTCAAAACCCTCTCTTTTTCATGACAAATCAGTCTGAAATAAAGAATCTCCAAGTCAACAATATTTGCCCTGTTTTGGCCGCTCCACTGAAAACAGAAGAAAACGGATGAGGCAGGCAGCCCCTTAAGGGGCACTAGCTGCTGGCCTTCAGGATGCACGAGGGCATGCCCACATTTTCACTGCTCGGATGAGTCTCCGGCTCTCATATCCCATTACTTTGTTTTTCTAGTTGACAAAGCATTAGTGATGATTCACTTTTTCCTGTGACTCTGTAAAAAGAAGTATCAAGAACTAAGTTTTTCTCAAGTGACTTAAGTGACCTCTTGCACACTCAGAAATCAGACACATCCTGCATCCAAGTGGGCCAGCACAGGCACATCTGCATAATTCATTCTCTCCCCAGGATGTCTCCCAAGACAATAATCACCTCACCCAGGCCCCTTGTAATGCGTAAGAACCAAAGGACTAAAGCCCTCTCAGCATACTACCATGTTTTGATCCAGCCTCGTGAAAAACACAATGTACTTTCCAATATGGAAAACTGAGATTCTTCCCGTTTTGTTTGCCTATGATGTCACAGTACATTTGGAGGGCAACATTCCAAAGGTTTCCTCAAATTGCTGGTAAAATCAGTGTCCCTGGAAATGTGTGACAGACTTAAGGAGGTTGGGGAAGCATTTAGGCAGTCCTCAAGGACAATGGCCTTTGCTCTCTGTCCTGTTATTGTCAAGGTTAGGGATGGGATGAACCAGAACATTTTTTGAACTGAGATTCAAAAATGACTGTATTTGTGGCTAAGATTTATGAAGCGGGTCTGTGTGGTACTTTAGTGGGTCCAGTTAATTAAAGGGGTAAAGGCTAGAGAGACAACAGAAGATTAACACTACTGGCGGTTGGTCTCCATAAACATAACAAAGATTTCAAATAGTCACATTGCAACCAATGGAATTAATTGATTGTGCGGACTCTAGACTATAGGGTTCTTGTTTACACATCTTTGTATGCCCCTCAGCTCCTCACCCTGTGCCCTGTACAAGAAGATGATCGATAATACCAGTTGATGGGCTCCCAACAGCTTTAATCTGTACAAATTAATGAAAAGAAATGTGAGGTCTGTTGTCACAGTTCCTTTGTGTTCGTTGTATGCACCCGAGAGGGGGAAGATCTTGTGATATCAATATCCTGGAAACATGTCTCCAGGAACACAAAAGTTATCTTACCACTCAGGCTGTTCTTTGACAAAATAAAACCATAGTGAAGATTTACTTAATGAGCAAACTGTAAAGAAGAAAAACTTAGCTGGTGGAGAGTGAATAACAGGAATCTGGAAGAGCTAACAGGGGAAATGAAGCCAGGAAAGTGTCCCTCGGAGGAAGGAGGTACGTTTCTGCCATCAAGGCAAGGCTGGCGAGCTGATAGGAACTGGGAGGAATGGAGAAGTAGTTTTTCCGGTGAAAAACCAGTGTTTTTAAGCAATGATTTCACTTATTACAGTGTGGGTGTGAGAGAGTGGGAAGCAATTTAGAAAATGCAGGCAGAGGTCTTCAGTCACTTGGAAATATTCTATTTAGTTGAACCTTGACCATTTAAGGTAGTATAATTTGTTAAATAATAAATATAATAAATAAATATAAATCATAGAATTTATTATAGGTACTTGCCTGTGATATATTTTGTAATTCTAAAATATTTTAAGATTCTACATTGAGATATCCACCCAACATTAATTAAGCTTTTTTTAAAAAGATTTTTTATTTGTTTATTTGACAGACAGAGATCACAAGTAGGCAGAGAGGCAGGCAGAGAGAGTTGGAGTGGGGGAGCATACTCCCTGCTGAGCAGAGAGCCCGATGTGGAGCTGGATCCCAGGACCCTGGGTTCATGCCCTGAGCCACCCAGGTGCCCCATTAATTAAGTTTTTTTATCCACAATATAATGAGAGCACATGATAGGTATGAGGCACTGAGCTACTGGTTTGGAGAACAGTCATTGTCTTCTGTCAAAACCTAGTGACAGAATTCTGGTCACTGAGAGTCTGGGCTCTGCTTGTAAAATGGGATTTTCTTAGGACGTAATAGCATCCAAATATAGGAGTGGTGTGTGGTTCCTTGAGTTAAACTTTGGCCCAGACGAAAGCTTTCCTTTATTCACTGTGATTGCCTGGAGTGCCTAGCATTGCCCGGTATACAGTAGATGCTTAATATATACTGAAGAAGGGGAGGGAGAGGGAGGAGGGTGAGCGGCACACCCATTGGGAAATTGCAGCAGCTGGGGATTTTTCTGTCCTGGTGTCCTTTCTTGTTTCTGGTTTGCCCTCTTGTTTCCCCGCTCGCGACATCAGCAAGAGCCTCTTTCTTCCTCTTAGCTCTCTGGGGCCAACCATGCCTGCAAAAAGGACAGGGGCCTTCTTTTGAGAAAACCAGCAGCACAGAGCACTTTTCCCTTCTCCTCTCTGTCTTTATGCAATATTTTCTTTTCAAAATGCTCTGCTCTCGTCCATCTTCGTATGCATTTAAGTTTTCTCAGTGTGTTCAGCCCCGGTCTTTTTTCTTAGGGTGTAGTAACTAATAGAAAAACTTAGGAATCAGCCAGACAGTGCCAATGTTTGACAAATAACAGGTATGGGCTTCATCTTAACAGTTCCTTGAGCCCAATTATGAACTTGGACTTCCTGGTTCATCTTTGAATTCATTTAATTCCAATATTCAAGGTGCTTTTGAGTTTTGTTGCTGAAACAGACATCTGCTCCTTGAGTAAGGGTGACCTAGCCACTAAATCGGTATTAGATTACACACATTACATTGCAGGTTAAGTCACATGTCCTCGAATCAGTCTGGTGGTGACACAATTCTGATGTGAAACAGGTTAGAAATATTGAAGTTGTTCCAGCCACATGGAAAATAGGTTTATGATCCAGTAGGCTTTTGGACTTCACATTCCCATCAGCTTGTTTTTTCCTCGTATCTGTAGCCAAGTAAGAAGTAACTTAAGCAAGAAATTTCGAGGGCAGGGTTTTATCTCCAATGAGCTATACTCTGACTCAGAGAGGGGCAGTTGTAAATAGATTCATTTTCAGGTTCCGGACCCAATTAATTTCCCCTACGCACAACACCAAGAGATTCTTGGACATCAGCAAGGTGTCCAAGAATCCAACTGAAATGTAATAATAACTCCCCACAGTTAGCATTAGATTCCACAGGTTAAAGGCTCAATCCTTCAAGATTCCTCCCCCCCACCCCTCCCACATCGTGTGCCAGTCCCAAGTCCTGGCTGTTACCTGTGCTTCTGGCCAAACAGTTACAGATCAGAGGTTCTAATAACCTCCTTAGGTTTGATTAATTAGAGAGACTGGAAGAACTCAGGGACACACTTACTTACATTTACCCGTTTATTAAAGGATAGAATAAAGGCTGTGAATCAACAGCCAGGTGAAGAGATAGGGAGAAGGATGGGGAAAGGACAGGGGCTTCCTTGCTCTCTCCAGGGCACCTCAGTCCCCACATCTCCATGTGTTCACCAATCTGAAAGCTCTCCAACCCCATCCTTTTGGGTTTTTATGGAAGCTTCATTGCATCATCATGGTTGACTAAGTCACGGACCACAGGTGGCTGATCCAACCATCAGCCTTTCTCCCCTCCCAAGAAAGTTCCAACCCTGTAGTCACTTGGTTGGTTCCCCTGGCAACCCAGCCCCCATGCTTAGGTGGGATCCAAAAGTCACTGGGCTAACAAAGGACACCTGTATTACTCTGAACACTTGGGAAATTCCAAGGGTTTTAGGAGCCATGAGCCCAAGAACTGTGGAGAAGACCAAACACATATCTCTTAAAAATCACAATATCTCAAGTTTAAGTTTATTTGACCTGTTCTAAACACTTGGCTTATTTGAGAACACATTTCAACACTTAAAAGTCCTTTTCTTTTCTCCTTTCTTGAATGGATGGCCATTTCCCTCTCTTTTCTACTTTGTTCAAATAGTGAAATTGGCAGGACACATTTATTTGCATGAAATCCAATTGCTTTACTGATGGGCCCTGCCACCTGCTACCTTCAATAAAAGAAGTTTCCATGGCATGTGCACTGAAGACATCACTGTTGTTCTTTCTTTTTAGTAATTTTATTACCACAGTGTGTGTTTTCTTAAATTAATAATTAAAATATTTATGGAATTCTTACTATGTACCAGACACTATAGTAGGGGTTTTATATATTTTTAATTCAATTTTGATACATACATATTTATTTGATCTTCAAAAATATCCTGCCATGTATTATTTACCTTGTTGAGAGAATGAAACAGAAACTCAGAGAGTTGGAATAATTTGTCCAAGGTCATGTTCCTGTGAAGTACTCAACCTGGTATTCAAACTTAGTCTCTGAATCCACAGTCTCTCCTCATTATTCACCATGCTGGTGCCAAGTTCACAGTCTCCTCATTCATTTGGCCCTAGTTCCTGGTCTGATCTCAAAGCAAATCAGTCCTCAGTCACACCATTGAGCCAGGTTAGGGAGACACAAGCGAAGATCATTTAAGGAGAACGGCCAGCAATAGTTAAGGCTCTACGTGTACTGGACATTTTGCTACGCGCTAATGTCCCTTTTCACCATTCAGTGACATGCACGCAGGGGGCTGGGCAAAATAAAAATAAAAATAAAAGAGGTTTTCAGAAACATTAAGACAAACTTTTAACTCGTGGTAGATAAAGGGAATAAGAACTTTTAAAATTGGCAAACCATTTCCTTTGCCCATCTCGATGTAGGGCGTTGCAGGGAGGGCCACCATTCTAAGAATGAAGTCCAGTCCTGCTTCGTGGGTATCGAAACCCAGCCCTAAAAAAACAACGTGACTTTGGGGACGTACGTCAGAGATCTGGTAGTGATCTCTAAACAGGAACCCACTGCTGCTCTAGAATATTCATTTTCTTCCTGACCACTTTCAGTTAATAGAGTGAAAGTTAAAAGCATCAAACTCATGCAAAAGCTTTTATGAAAATGAATGTATCAAAGAAATGGATCTTTAAAAAAATCCCAGTTGATGCACACTAATAATATTAGCTTCAATTATATTTAGCCTTTTTCAAATAAAGCCCTTGCAAATAGATCAGAAAGGACAGCTTCCATTTCTGATTCTCTCCCCACCAAAACTGCCCTCTATGCAAAATGACTCATGGCTTAGTCTGTGGCCCAAACAGCAAGTTCAAGGGATCAACAAAAGACCAGAAGGAAGGTGTTGCCTCCCCTCTTTTCTTCCTGAAGGGCTAACGCAAAGGTCTCCCAGGACAGGCTGAAATGGGTCAGGATGTTGAATTCTCTCTATCTGGCAAATGTCCTTCCTTTATACTTACTGTCTTCCTCTCCCAGATGTCATTCAATTAAATAAAAATAAATGTTAGCGCCATTAGGAGGCTGAGATAACTCCATGGCGCATACTAATTCACCCGGGTCTGTCTGCCGTGTATTTTCAAATGCCAAGCCCGGCTCGTTTTGTTTCTGGATCTCTAGAAACACTATTTATAACGTGACTTGTCACCCCATTGGAGACACTTTCTGTAAGTGATAATGAACCTAGCCGTGTTTCTACCGGAGGATATGTCTTAGTAAATCACAGCCTTCCCTTTGCATACCATTAGCGTTATCAAGCTAGCCTAGGATACTCACAGCCTTGGTGGGAAAAGCAGAAAACCGGTTTGCAGATGTCTGATAACTAACCACAGAGGCTTCCTAGTTTTGTTTTGTTTTCCTCTAGAATGAATCACTTGTCAGAGGAAATTACGTTGATAACTTTCATGCAGTTACACTGACAACAAATTAACACTCCCAGTCACTGTATGCATTAATTTGTAGTGATGTAAGTCTCCTTCCCCACTGTTCCTTAATATCTGTCTGAGCAATAACAGTTTCCATCATTGGGCAGAAACAATAGGGAGCCCTCGCTCACCCATCTGGAAATTGACACTTTTATTTCCCCGTTTTCCATTTCTGTTCCCATCCTGAGATGGTTTGTTGCAATGTCTCATAGCTGTTTATGACATTCCTACTGATTACAACATAATGATTCCCCATTGATTCAATGTGGATTCCCTGGGGTTGTCAGAGGTGCATGGGAGGCAAGTAGAAATCCTTGCTGCTAACAACTTGTAGGCCTATAGCTATCTACCTATCTTGAAAGGCAAAGGGAGGATACAATGTAGCAATTTTACATCCTACGTACAGTGTAACCTGTTCACTTTCTAAAAAGAATCAGCAGTCAATTCAACAAAACAACTGTTTTGATGAATCGTGAAGTTTGCCTCAGCTAATCTAATCAACCAGATCTGAAAATCACCACGCTTATTATCCTTTATGTAACCACAAAGTCAAGACGTTTTTTCAGTGATGTCTTTATCATTTTGGTTTCATGTACAACTCAAAATGACAGTTACTTTGACAATTGTAAACTCAATTAACAGCTTGGCAAATGAAATCCTGTCTTTTCAGCTGATCTATTCATAAATCTGCAATCAGCACTTGGCCAGTAATCATATGTATGTAAAACCAAACTGTACCATCCAGAATATTCTTAGTTAACTCAAACCCCAGCCCTTAGCACCCCTCCTCTCCCGCCATGACTCCATGTAAGAAGAAGGCAAGGCTATTTAAAAAATATTTTTAGACTCTTAACATACTTGAAAAACCTCATAGCAGGAAATGTTATTTTGGGACAATTTAATATCACGTTAGCTAACTTGGAGGAGAGAGAAGGTTTTTGTCTTTATTTTTGTCTCTTAATTTTGTGGAGCTTGGGCCTTTGTGAGAAAAAGTCAACAAAGCCCCAGCACATACCTAATGAATTAACATACTGAATTTAACTAAGTTATACTTTAACAACATACAGAAAATAACTCACAGACTAAGGAGTTGGTTCCATTTCTAGGAGACAATTTATTATAAATTTCTGGGGCAACCCTCTTGGGGGTTGGGTGGCTATGAGCTAGGACAATGAAACAAGGAATGCCCAAGAATTCAGTTGCTCGATGTCATAAATACAGAAATTATGATCATCTGGTTAAGAAACAGGGCGAGGTTTATCTTCACATATTAATCACAAGGTATTTGACTAAGATAGGAGACAACATGAAATTGTTTTAGTTGCTAAAATTAAACATTTTTAAAAAGATTTTATTTATTTATTTGAGAGAGAGAGAGGGAGAGAGGGTGCATGAGCAGAGGTAGGGGCGGGAGATGGAGAGAGAGAATCCCAAGCAGGCTCCACACTCAGCGTGGGGCACCACACGGGGCTCGATCCCATGACCCTGAGATCCTGACCTGAGTGGAAATAAGGAGTCCAGTTGCTTAGCCGACTGAGTCACCCAGTGACCCAGACATTCATGTGTATTATTCCATTTTGCGTTCAGAATTCTACTCTGGTCCGGGATGGAGTGTAACGGAGCTCAGCAGCTGTGTTTTAGGTTGACTTCCCTGAAATTTGGGCTCCGGTGCACATAGTCTGTCTAAAGGGCCCCGAGGAGGGATTGTGAGGAAACTCCCTGTCCAGTTCAGTTCCCAAACGACCCCTTCCCCATCATTGTAACAAGTGTCTAGGCTTTCCAGGATCACTTTAGACCATCCGCTTCTCAGTTGTTCGCACATATTAGTGCTGACCTCCCTCCGCCAAACATGCTTATTTATCACTGCCTCGTAACCCGCATGAACTTTCTCGGGTCGTTGCCAGGCGCTCAGAGCACCTCTCTTGTCTTCACTCCCTGCCCCATGGAGGCAAATTAACCAGCTGCTGCCCTTGCCTCGGGCCTGCCTCCTTTGAAACCACGCTTTTATTCTCACTGTCTCCACTTCCTATTGAAATAGTGAGTCTTTTCCGACAGCCCTTAAAAAATGTACATCCAACCCCATACCAGTCCAAGGAAGGAGGTTGGGGCAGCGGAAGAAAGGAAGTAGGGGACAGAAGTGATCGTCTCGATTCAGTGAATTATTGCCTGACACCTAAAATAGCATAAATTCCTCTGCTTCTATCTGGTCTAATGGTCTGGATGAGGCTAAATGAATTATCTGAAGCCCTCAAAGTACGGTTTATTCACGTGTTGGCCAGAAACGTCATATCGCTGTCCCTCATAACGGAGGGTGGCACTTTTTTCCTAGTTGGGAAGCAACGTAAGTTATCCATAGTTCATATCTAAAGTCAAACCCAAAATTATGGTCAGAATAGTGTGTTCTTACTGAACAAAACTTATTGTTTTAAATAATAAATATAGGGGCACCTGGGTGACTCAGTGGGTTAAAGCCTCTGCCTTCGCCTCAGGTCGTATTCTCAGGGTCCTGGGATCGAGCCCCGCATGGGGGGTCTCTGCTCAGTGGGCGGCTTGCTTCTCCCTCTCTCTCTGCCTGCCTCTCAGCCTACTTGTGATCTCTCTCTGTCAAATAAATAAATAAATAATCTTAAAAAAATAATAAACATACACAGTTAAGTGCACTGACTAAACAGCATCCTTGCTTTGATCTCGGTGCTGGAGCATATAGTGAGTGGTCAGGAAAAATGTTAGTCACTATTATTACTTTGCATTTATAGATTGATTTTGTCCTTACGACTATGCTATGACGTGGATTCAATATCATCCCACTGAGCAGATAGGTCAGTCTAAAAATGTTTTAAAAATTAGTTTGTATTTCAAATAATTTAAATTCTTTTTACATTTTATTAATATTTTAAAATTATATTTTAGCTACTTTAAATTGCAATTTAGTTGGCATGCAATAGTATATTAATATATTATTAATCATTTACAATCAATATAATTAATATCATATTAATATAGTCATTAATTAAGAGATAATATATTACACATTAATTATATAATGATATGATTAATATAATATGATTATATGTGATATAATTAATATATTATTAATTATATTAAAACTCACCACATGGTGATTTGCCATTTATATACATTACACAGTGTTCACTGTGACCAGGGAAGTCAACATCTGTCACCATACCATTATTACAGTGCTACTGACCATACTCCTTATGTTGTACTTTTCATTACTGTGACTTATTATCTTAGTACATGGACGTTTGTGCCTCTTTATTCCCTTCAGCTATTTTGCCCATCCCCCCTCAGGCACCCCCCCACCCTTCCTTTGGCAACCATCGATTTTTTTCTCTGTATTTATAAGTCAGATATATTAACTTTCTAGTTTATTAAGTATGAAGTGTAATTTTTTTTTACTTGAAATTTTATTTTAAAATCTTCCGGGAGGCACATCTTTTTTCTTCCTTTACTACACAGACTTTGTCCCAGGGACCAAAATCTTGTTTTGTGATGTGAGGATTTTGTTTTATGATTTGTGACCAAGGTGAGTTTTCCGAGTATTACTTCGAATCCTGCAGTCATATTGTTGCAGATGAGAGAGACTGAGTCCACCCAAGGACGTAATATTTCCGGTCATTGCCTCTTTCTCACAAGATGAATGAGTTCCTTTAGAAACGTGTATGGTTAATTGATGCTGTTGGTAGGTTAACTCCAATTTGAAGATTTTTGTACAATCTAAAAACACAGATGATGTTGAGATTTAGATCTATAAATTATTGCATCGTTTTCTTGGCCATTTTCTTTTGCCAACAAAAAAATCCCCATACTCCCAAGAAAGGACTATTCCGTAGCAATAGTAATAAGTAGCCACCAAAATTTAGACTGCTTCCTAAAGGAAGGAGAGAGAGGGGTGCCTGAGTGGCTCAGTTGGTTAAGCATCTAGACGCCTTCGGCTCAGGTGATGATCTTAAGGTCCTGGGATGGAGCCCCTTATCGGGCTCCCTGGTCAGCAGGGAGTCTGCTTCTCCCTCTCACCCTGCCCTTCCCCTCACTTGTGTGCATGCTGATGTGTTTCTGAAAGTCAACAATCAGCCTTAGCCTTTCACTTTGGAAAGTCAGGCAACAGGGACCACTGGGTTTGTTCCAGGGACCAGGCCTCTGGAAGTGAATCCATCACCAAGTTAACTAGTAACTAAGTAACTAAGTTAGTTACTTTTTTTATTTTTTAGTTAAATTTTTTATTTTAGTTAGTTGGTAACTAAGTAACTAGATTTCTCCAGCTGACAGCACCCAACTCTTGTCTCTGATACCCCCCACCCTTGACATCCATGCTTGTTGAATACCCTCCATCAGATCAGATACCTACTTTTCTCAGAGACTGTGCCCATCCACGTAACTTTTCATTATTTAAAGAAGTAATAAATTCAGCTTTGTGGTTTGTTGCTATTGTTTAAGATTTGAACTTTATTGCTTCCTCATAACACTAAATTATTGACTTGTTTCAAGACCATTGGGCTGTCCTATGTCCCTTTGTGGCAGACCATGTGGAGCAAATGAGAACTTGACCTTCTTAACTCCTGTAATCCAACGGTCTTCTTTCTTGATTGATCATCTCAAACCTAGAGTGTAAGTAAATGGTTTATCTTCCCTGAGGCGTGATACCGGACCATAGCTTGTCCAATTTTCATACCGTGGCAGTTTAGATCTCCAGAGAGACCTCTCCTAGGATGGCGTACCCACGAATGCTGTATCAAAACTCAACCTCTCACATCTTTTATAATGCATGGTAAAGCTGAGAGAATGGAAAGAATTTCTCAGGGTCTTTCTAGAAACCTTGTTGAAAGTACAAACCCAAAGAGCATGTGCCCTGGGGGTGTCTGATGAAGCTTCGTGCCGTTTCCTGGGTTTTAATGGGACCAATGCACAAGGAACAGGACACATAGCCTGAGCTCCAAACAGGGATAGGGGGTCAGGTCAGGCTCAGAGTTCTTGCATACATCTGAAGTAGAAGAAATTTTCCCTGCTGATGAAGATGTTGGAGACACATTCTGGAGACACATCCTTTCTCAAGCTTTCAATGAATTGGAGGAAATTTCTAACCACAAGCCTGCTATCACAAGAGTTGAGGAGCAAATCCCTTCCAAGCTTTTGGCATGGAAACTATAGAGTAGTGTTGGTTTGGTAGTGCCCAAGGAGGCTGATAGATGCAAACACAGATATTCTCTAGAGCAACATTTTGAACTATGGCTTGAAAAGTCCCTTAGGTAAACTTCCAAGAGCATGAGTCATAATTTAAAAAAAAAAAAAATTAAGCAAGAACAGTCCACCATAAACAAAAGCTGGCAGTAAGAAACAGAGCACAGAATCAGATTTGCAAAGCCATTAGATGTGAAAATGGTCAGAAGCAGAATGTGAAACAAGTATGGTTGATGTTTTAATAAAAGAGAGGACTGGGAATAGAATGCAGAAATAAAAGATCAAAATTTACCAGGTAGATCTGAAAAGAACCAAAGAGAACCACTTGATGTGAAAACTACAATAAGGATGTGCTCAGAGACGGTGTTGAAGGTGTGTCTCTACCAGAAAGAACGCCACGTCTCCCAGGGTACGCCTCTGGCTGGCTTCTCCTCAGGTAAAAAAGGAAAATCAGGGATGTTGATACCAAAGGAAAGGTTCAGTGTCTTGTGGTACCTGAGATGACCTGATATTTAACTTCTGTTTCGTAGTCTGGTTTTTGATCTGCCTGAGAGAGAAGATGAAGTAAGAGGACACAGTACATCACCACTGTGACTGAGGAGATGGTTTCAGAGAATGGGGCTTTTATCTGTGAGCAAGTCGACCTCCATTTTGAAGTCCACTTCGAAACGAGGCAGACGATCACACCAGTCACTCAGTGGGGCTAGGACAGAACAGAACTCCCCTCTTGGAGGCACTCCCAAGAAAGGAA
This sequence comes from Neogale vison, assembly GCF_020171115.1. Classification (NCBI taxonomy): domain Eukaryota; kingdom Metazoa; phylum Chordata; class Mammalia; order Carnivora; family Mustelidae; genus Neogale; species Neogale vison. The sequence continues at coordinate 304,006,899 of NC_058091.1, forward strand.
TAGAAGGAGCAGAAAAACATCTTACTCCCAAACCACCAAGATAAGTTCCAGAGCCCTTGCCCCGAGGCACAGTGAATGCCAGGGTGATGAAAGGCAGAGTGTGTGCTACGGACGTTGCCTCTGCACGAAAGCAGCTTTAGGAGTGGAAGAAGATGAGCCTTCCTCCCTGCCGCCCATTCAAGGGGTGGTCATTCCCCATGTAAGAGGAGATTAGCAGGCTTTCCGAAGAGACCTCCAGATGCTGCTCCCAATACCAACCACTGTCTTTTGGGTACCCTCTTGGATTTCCTGTGTCCTGCAGATTTTGCTCTCAGAACCCTCTAGAATGAGTTAGAGAGATGTATTAATAAACTGAAAGGCAAGGCTACTCTAAACCCCAGGCTGAAAATGTAATCTTTCCATTTCCATTTCAAATAATCATCAGCTATATTGTCCTGTTCGGCTCCTTCTGATGTCTCTAACTCAGAGATTTTGAGATGAAGTTCAAGGACAACATTGCTGACGAGGGATAATAATACAGTTCGACAGCGTAGCTCCCCTGTGTCTAACTCTAAACCCTCTCCAATTCTACACTTCCCAGCAGGAAATTAGAGTCCAAAGATTAAATCCCCTTGCGGGTTAATGTTCAAATTAACTTAATTAAAATTAAAGTTAATTAATAAATTAATTAAGTTTGAATTAACAGCTGGAAGTCAACTTCTGTTTTCTGAGAAAGTCAAAAATTGAAAGGTATTACAGTTCCCTCATCTCTCAATTTCTTATTCTGACTCTTTTAGCCTCAGAGTTCTTACTGCCTAGGTCAGTGGTTTTCAAATTCCTTAGCTCAGTGTCCTTTTAACAATTGTCGAGAACACAGAAGTACTTATCAAAGTTAATTATATTAGAAAGTAAAACAGACATTTAAATATACCTATGAAATCATTTAAACATAACAAAATAAATATTACTATTTGACATAGCTAACATATATTAAAAGTCAACTCTATTTTCTAAAACAAAAGGTATAGTGAAAAAAGTGTTTTTTTTTTTTTTACATGTTTGCAGATTTTTTAAATGTTTGGTTTAATAGGAGACATCTGGGTTCTTATAGCCACTTCTGCATTCAATCTGTTGCAATATGTTCTTTTGGTTGAAAAATCTGGGGAAACTCCAGCCTGATACAGATACACAGTTGGAAGAGACAGGTGTATTTTTCATACCTGTTTTGGATAATTGTGGAGATTTCTTCTTTGGTATTAAACTAATACTTGGCAAGTGCTAGTTTCTTAAAGGTCAGTTTCAGTGTGGAATCTGAAACCCTATTCTTATACTTTTCATACTTTGTTACATTAAAGTCCATTGGACTATCTTGAATTTTGAAAGAATCTTTTTTTTTTCCCATGTGTAATTTTGTTGAAATCGTGCTTTGGTCATTTGGAAAATATTGGTTCATTGAATTAGCCAGATCTCCTGAATGTTGACATGTTTCATTATTCAATATCAAAAAATTATATTTGTGGGGCGCCTGGCTGGCTCAGTTGAAAGGAGCCTGTGACTCTTGATATTGGGGTCAAGAGTTCAAGTCCCAAGTTGGATGTAGAGGTTATTTAAGATAGATAAGTGAACTTTTAAAAAAATCACATTTGTTAGTATTACCACTATCTCATCAGAGAAATCAGTAAGTTCTAGGAAGCTGTCAAGCTCATGGTGGTGGATGGCACATTTTAAAAAATACTTATTTTTGCTGATAGCTCAACTTTTATTACGGGTGGCCATTATCGTCAGCTCTTTTCCTTGAACTGACAAGCTCTTTGCTCATTTTGAATGATTGGTGCCAAACAACCAAGTTTGAATAACCATAATAATTTTTTTCAATTAAAAAAATGTTCATTAAAAAAAGGGGGCTATGGACCCTTGGGTGGCTCAGTTGGTTAAGCGTCTGACTCTGGATTTGGGCTCAGGTCATAATCTCAGGGTCCTGAGATGGAGCTCTGCGCTCAGAGCAGAGTCGGCTTGGGATTCTCTCTCATCCTCTGACCCTCCCCTCCTCCTCAAATAAATAAATAAATAAATAAGTCTTTAAAAAAAAAAAAAAAAAAAGCTCAGCTCAGCTCTGAATTCAAACAATGGCACTTGTACTTGTCCTCTAGACAACCTCGTATTTTGGGACCTAGCAAGAATTCTACGTGGCTTTTTTCCATTTTATCAAATGGAATATTAAAAGAATGTGTACTCAAGGGATGAGATTTAATACAGTTAATCATTTTTACGGTTTTGCCAAGGACATTCTTTTTCTTTTCCTTTTCTTCTTCTTCTTCTTTTTTTTTTTTTTTAAAAATATTTATTTATTTATTTATTTGACACAGAGAGAGAGAGATCACAAGCAGGCAGAGAGGCAGGCAGAAAGATAGGGGGAAGCAGGCCTCTGCTGAGCAGAGAGTCCGATGCGGGGCTCGATCCCAGGACCCTGAGATCATGAGTCGAAGGCAGTGGATTAATCCACGAGCCACCCAGGCGCCCCGCCAAGGATGTTCTTAAGGGAACGTGGACTTCCAGCGTCTTTCGTGAGCGTGAGGTAGTAAGGAATGGCATGCCCCCTGGCAGGGTTGGGTGACCCGTCTGCGAGGAGCCGGCAGTCTCTGCGCCCTGCTTCAGCCTCCACAGGGCGTGTGTCATCAAATGACAATGGCAAGTCCCATCTTACCCTTATTAAGGAACTAGTTTCCAGAAAAGAAAAGAAATGACAATCATTTGTCCTGGCAGACCCCCTGAAAGCATTGTGGGCCATCCTTTGAGGTCTGTGTTCCAGGGAGATGCCTGAGCTGTGTCTACGTGGAATGGGCATCGTTCCTTTTAAGCTTCAGGAGTGGTGTTAGTTCAGTGAAAATGCCCAAGTGCCTTTCTTCTGCAAGAGTTTGAAGGGTTCATAGCGCACACACACACACAGGTGCCACAGCCCCAACCCCCCACACACCAAACTGAGAAAAGTGACCAATCCAGGGATAGTTCTTCCCGGCAAAACCAGGTTCTAGAACAGAGGGAAGTAGTTTGCCCCAGGAAACAGCAGAGAACCAGACAGACCTGGGAGGTTTCTCTGGGTTCCCTCTTCTTTAGACAATGCTGATTGTCTGAAATCCATGAGATTTGAACTTAAGTTTGATGGGGACGAAATCCTCCCAACAAGGGCACGTCTAGAAAGAAAATCCACAGAGGCATATCTGCTTAAGAGTGGCATTTGAGGCATGGCGGCTTTCTTGCAATATTTAGAGGTTTGCAATGTTTAACTCCCATCACCGGTAGTTGACAATTCTGCTTTTGCCAACCCCTAGATCCCTAACCTATGGTGGAGCTACATTTCCCATTTGCTTTGCCTGCCAGTGCCTGGTGCCAACAATTTAAATCTTAAACGGCACTCGGTGTTCTGCCATGCAAATGGGATTCTCTATCACAGTCATTTAAAATAGCAAATAGGGGTTCCTTGGTGACACAGTCATTAAGCAGCTGCCTTCGGCTCAGGTCATGATCCCAGAGTCTTGGGATCGATCCCCTCATCGGGCTCCCTGCTCGGCAAAAGCCTGCTTCTCCCTCCTCACTCCCCCTGCTTGTGTTCCCTCTCTTGCTGTCTCTCTCTGTCAAATAAATAAATAAAACCTTAAAAAAAATAAAATAAAACAGCAAATAGGGTCTGCCCTCTAATGTCTAGGATGCCCTTTTCTCTACGGCTGGATTGTTGCCTTGGCTGTGCCTACTTAGATAAGGCTGTGCCAGTAGAGGTCAAGGACAAGCGGTAGCACTTGTACTCAGAGATTCCCTGAGTGATGACCCACACCTTTGCCGAGGCCAGCAGCGCTGGCATTGGTTTACAAAGCTCCCATGAGGCACATCTGCGGAGAGCTTCTGTGTGGCTCCTGTTTGGCCGAGATGCCTTGTGCTTTTCGGCGGCTGTAGTGCCCTGTGCCTCCCCTTGCTGAGGCCTGTGGACCTTATCAGCTTCTGGCCTTGTGCAAGCAACAGTGCCTGTCAGTGGCCTGTGGGTGAAGCTGGCATACGCTGCAGTGATGTCCCAAGGTCAAATACCACATAGCCCAAGGCATAAAGATCTGCCCAGCCTGGAATACTTAAAATCCAACTGCATGATTGCGTTAACCATTGTGTAGAATCTTCTACACACTTCTGAGGTCAAAACACCCGCTCGTGAACTACAATCAGAGGCTCAAAGCTACCACTCGGACTCCATCATTCTACAGATATTTAACTCCTCCAAAATTCTACTCTTTGTCTTTTTCCTAGGAGAAGTGACTTATGGTGCCAGATTTTGGTACATTTGAGGTTATAGCCTCCCAACTGCAAGTCCTCGTGCCTTTGGCCCCAGGAGCTGGGGCTACTTCTAAAAGATTTACAGTGTAAGGAGCAGAGGAGATAGGGATTCTTTGCAGAGGAGGAAGGGAAGGGAGAGGAAGGGGAGAGAAGAGAAAAGCATGCCTCTCCTTCCCAACCAAACCATCATATTGAGATTTTCCATTCCCCCTGAGGAAGAAGTCAGGGGCAGAGAGGCCTGGAGTGTTTAATGGGGTTCCCTCCTTTTGATGGAAAACACCAGGCCAGGGGCAAAGGTAGGACCTTGCAAGCAACATCTTGCCTCCATTCCTGGTTCACTATTTGTTGTTACTACTTTAATTTCTATAAGCTTTAAGTTTCTGGTTTTTAAAATGGAGACGGTAATACCTGCAGGGAATGATCATTAAACGCATTAGGGAGAATATGTGTAAAGCTAGTCCAGGTGTACACAGCGGGCCCAGAGAGGAGAGAAATATGCACAACTAGGTACATTACAAGGCCAAGGGTATGATAAATGCAACAATAAAGGAGGAATCAAGTGCTCTAAAGACCCAATGAAATAAAATTTCACTCTAACACGAGCTTGGTGGGTGGATGATTTCAGGAGAGGGATGGCTCTGGAGTTGAGTTTTAAGATTTCATGAGAGTCTCTCCATCATTCGGTTCATTTGACGAGCACGTTGTCTTGATTATTCCCCCTCTTAGAGGCCTTAGGAGAACAGAGATATTAATGTGAATAGTGGGAGTTCTGAATCTGTCAATCCGGATGGAGAACCACACACACACACACACACACACACACACACACGGTACAGACACAAAAGAAATCCACAGTCATATCTGCAAGCAGAGCAGTGACCAGCCTCCAGCCTCCGTGCTTTGTTTGGGCAGAGGATGCAGGAGGGACAAGTCTGGAAGTGCTCATCTGAGATGCTTTCCCAGAAGCTGGAAGTGTTCTTGATAAAAATAAAGAAGAAAGAGACAGGAGAATGGGAGCAGTGTTCGAAAGCAAGGTTATTTAAGATCTGGGTACAAGGGAGCAAAGCTGTTAGTGTGATTAAGATAAAGAAGGCTTATTGGAACAGACTCCTTCCGAGGGGTTTGCCCGGGAGAGATACCTGCATTGGGCTGGAGAGTTCCCAGGGGGAATCAGAGGGCAGGAGGTAGCCTGCGATTTAGGAACAAGCCATTCCCTACATCCGGGTAGCCATGCCCTTCTGGTCAGGATTTTCCTTTTTATATCTTGGATATCCAAGGTAGAAGATCGTGAATGTTTAATCACAAATGTTAAATCCATTTAGAAACTCTGCCAATGATGCAAGACCCATTTCACTTAAGGTTAGAAAGAGACCATGACGTAATGTTCCAATCACACATCAGCTACATTTGAGCACGAGCATGTTCTAAAGTGGGTGGACCGAAGCTGGAAAATCAGTTGTACTTTATAATCTACAGTTATGCCCATTTTGTGAGTATTTCAGTTCGCATAGAGAAGTTCAGTGAAAGGAATTCGTAATTTCCTGGCCTACTTCATGGATGGAAAGAGCATTAATGACCGCCAATGTTTTGGCTTCAGGCAGGCTCCTTGTCTGAAGGAAAGTAAATTGCGTGGCCTTAGCTCAGCGAGCTGCGGACCGGACCGAGGTCTGTGCCACACACGGGGAAGCTGGTGGCCACGGACAGGTCCATGGTCCGTGGAGTGGAGAGCACATCCCAGCCCCAGCCCAGCGATCAGCCTCTCCCCTCTGCTTGGCGGGGTTCCCCAGCAGAGAACCCGCATCCCTGAACAGGGCTGTCGGGTTATTGAACATCATAAACTTAGTCTCACGAAGCATGGATGAATAAATTAGCATCTTGAAAGTACAGAACAGGAGAAGGAAGTAGAGAAGAGCCGCAGGGTCAGAAGCTTGCTCTTAGAGTGCGTTGGTTTGGATAATGCAAATTTTGAAGCAGAGCTTCCCCGGTCCTGGATGAGCCCCTAAAGAGAATACGCTCTTTTCACATGCTGATTCCGCTGACCCGGGATCTGGGAAGTAGGGGCTAGGGAGTGATTTCTGCCAGTTTTTTTTTTTTTTTTTTTTAAATCATTCTCTTTTGCAATGAAAAGGGAAATTTACGGAGCATTGACTCGGATGGAAGTTACCTCTTGGGACCTTAGAACAGAGCCAGGCTCAGGCTCCTTTGGGGGCATGGTTTTGTGCTCGAGTCCTTCCCGGCCATCTGGAGATTCTGCCCCCATAGACTCTTAGGTGCTACACCAGAGTCATTGCATTTTTGTTTCCCAGGAGCAGCCTCGCCCCGGGAGGGATTTCATTACTCAGATCCAGCCCCAGCGCCTCCAGACTGGCCCGGGCGGTTTTTGTAAGGACGGCACGGAAGCAGACTCTCTCTCACGCTGCAGGAGACACTGTTTCTGTTTCTGTTGGGCTTTCTAAATGCTACCTGATTAGCTCAAGACAGTGTTGTGGCCACCTCCAAGGGTATCCTATCGAAGTCCAAAATATGCTAGAAAATGCACATTTCTCCCTGTTTTTTTACTAAATGGCGCATTAGGAACACGTTCATCCTAACCCTAGTTTGACTCCAGACCCATCTGTTTAACTATCTTCTCTTGATCCCCAATTCCCCTTCTACCTCCTGCCCCCACCCACTGCCCTCCCTCAAATGGCGACATTCTGCCGTCCGAGAGATAACAGGTTGATAGGAATTTGGTTAATTGGGCGTCTGGGGCAGCCTCATTTTTATACACCACTTTTTGCTCATGTGAGAAATTATACCGTGAAGCCAACTGGCAATGAAAGTGACCACACAGTCCCGCAGATGACATCGTGTTCTGGTTTTTCTGTTAGGCAGACATGTAACCAGAGCTCCCAAGGGAACAACCAAGTCCGTTTGGCTCAATTCTTCCCCTAGTGGCACATTCTTCCCAGGTGATTTTGGCGTCAAGGGGTGACAGGTCTACAGCACCCAGACAGAGCCGAACCTGTGGAGACCTTCCTTTCGCAAGGCACCAGGCAGAGGAAGAGCTCTAGGGGCTGCAGTCAGAGTAATTTCTGTCTCAGCTCTGGGGCTGACAGGTGCTCCCTTAGGCTACAGGATGACCAGAGCCTTGCATGAGGACCATTGTCAACAGGTGCAATCAGGAAGGGCTTCCAGCAAGAGGCATGGAATGTGTACATACAGAGTTGCTGATCCTGCAAATCCTCATGTCGTGGGGTGCCTTTGCAGGATGTGGTACCACGGGCTCCTTTTCCCCTGTGGGCAGAGGGCCAAGCCTGACAGATGGTGAGGCGGGCGGCAGCTGCCCAGGGGAGACAGTAGCTGGGGAGGAGCACCGGGAAAAGGCAGGCTGCGCGGCTTCAGTGAACGAAACTGTTATTCAATCTGAGCTCCATGGCAGAGACTGGAGGAGGCCCCGGGAAAGTAGCTTGTCACTAACCAGACATGTTAATAGAGAGGCTGGAGGCATTCCGATTCAGCATTTTGACCTTGCTTCGCTCCAAGAGCTGGCAGGCACTGCCGTAAAATGATTCTGATCTTTATCGTGACTCCCGTCTTCATGGGGGTGGGGAGTCGGGCCTGGGGGGCTGGGCATGAACGAATCAGGTGAATGTGAATGAAAGCCTATTTCAGAACAGGTGGCTAGCTGAGAGGGACCTCAGCCCCACTCTGTGACACACGTTGTCCCCGGGGGAGAAAACTGGGGAGCGCAGGCTGAGGGTAGGTGTGTGTCTTTGCGGCTAAGTGCTGCCGGGGGGGGGGGGGGGGGGGGGGGGGGGGGGGGGGCTCATGTTTGCACTGGCAGCCAGGCACAGAGAAAGAGATGGAAGCTGACAGGCATCCCTCAGAACCAGCCCGTGCTGTCAGGTTTGGTTTCTGTCGCCCAGGAGAGTTGTTCCAGACAGCAGATTAGCGCCCACCCTCTCTGACCTTCCCTTGCCCGTCTGGCTTTGGAAAGGAGTCTCAACCCTTCTTTACTTGCCCTGAATCACTACTTCAGAAAGTGAGGGGCCCTTGGCACTTACTGTTGTGTTCTTGGTCTCTGGGGCCTCAGCCAAAAGTCAGATAGAGTTTCCTTCTAACATTTGATCATATACTTCCTCCCTCGGCAGGGCAGTGGTGGAATATGGTTAGGGAAAGGTGCCTTAGGGATTTACTGCCCATTAAAACATATTTACTAGGCACTTAACATATATGCAAGAATATACCAGCGGCTGAAATAGGAATCAGAGATGTATGTTAATTAACCAGTTAGTTAGAAAAATATATATTAGAAACCTGCTATGGGCCAGGCACTGTGCCAAGCATTGGGGATACGGCAATTTTTAAAAAATGATCAACATTTTTGCTCCCATGGAGCTTACACTGTAGAGGGCGGAGGCTCGAATCAACAAAAGAAATTGATCAAGTAACAGGAGCTTGGCAGGGGGAACTTGCCTTTTCCCCCAACAGCACAGAGCCCCAACCCTGGCCCCACTGCTGAAGTACTGTGTGACATGGGGCAAAGCACTAAATATATCCCTGTACCTCAAGTTCCTTGTCTGCAGACTGGAACCATTAGGGGACCCCCCCAACGACCTTGCATTGTTGCTGGGAGGGTTGGATAAGATAGTGTTTGTAAGACTCTCAGAGCGAGGCCACATATAGTGAGCCCCCTAGAAGGGTTTGCTCTCATGGTGTCTGTGTTGGGTGGCAGGGAATATTCCAGAGTGACTGCATCTGAAAGGGACGGGAGGGGTGGGCTGGGTTATGTTTCTCACGGGATGCTCAGGGAAGGTCTCAGTGAGAGGTGGACAGGGCAACAGGGCAAGCTGGAGCAAAGACCTGAGGAGGCGAGGGAGGGAAGCGTGAGCCCCCCCCCGCCCCCCGGGGGAAGAGGCTGCCAGGCGAAGGAAGCGGCCAGGGCAAAGGTCCTGGTCCCTCGGGAGTCAGGATTATTAAAAAGGAAACCAGCCAGAGGCTGATGTGGCTGCGGTGAGCGAAAGGGCATGTGACAATGGAGAAGGTGGTGGAGATGGGTCCCCTCGGGCCCTGCAGGTCACCGTGAAGGCAAACATGTTGTTGAAAGACCCCCTGGCCTCCGTAAGCTGATCATTTTCTTGGCAAAGGTGACCGTCTGGAGGTGATCGTTGACAACAATTGTGGGGTTTAGAGTCCTCTGGAATGTAATTAAAAATTGCTCCTCCATGTGTTTAATATTTGGTTTACTATTCTGTGACAGATGGGATAAGTCCTTGAGTTTTCTACTGGGTATATGTGTGTGTGTGTGTGTGTGTGTGTGTGTGTGTGTGTGTATAGTGAGCAAACGATAATTTAACATCAATAAAGGGTAAAAAATGAAAGGAAAATGTAACTCAAGATTCTGCCACCTTAGCAAGATTTTACCACATTTTGTCCTGGAAGCTTTTAAATAGAAGGGGGTAGGGGCGCCTGGGTGGCTCAGTGGGTTGGGGCCTCTGCTTTCGGCTCAGGTCATGATCCCGGGGTCCTGAGATTGAACCCCGCATCAGGCTCTCTGCTCTCTGGTCGGCGGGGAGCCTGCCTCCTCCTCTCCCTCTGCCTGCCTCTCTGCCAACTTGTGATCTCTGCCTGTCAAATAAATAAATAAAATCTTAAAAAAAAAAAAAAAGAATGATATCTCCTTACAAGGTTGCTGATAACGGGATAAATGCCTTTTGACAATGAAGAGGGGGAGATGCGTCCTGACGACCAAGTCCCTTCTGGGGAGGTCCGGCTCCAGAGGCTGGGGGCCCTCGTGTGGCAAGACAAGCAAGATGTGCAGTTGGCATTCAGGAATAGATCGTGTGTCGCACAAAGAAGGTCCCACGGCAGCCACGTTCCCAGGAGGGTGGGCAAGCCACCAAAGGGGGAAAAAGTCACCATAAGGAGAGGAAAACTGGGGATCCCTATTTCCTGGAGGAGCAGAGCGAGATTGTGAGTGTTCACCAAACACTGTCTCTTTACTCCCTTGTTGATGTCACCACCACCAGGTAATGGATCGAGAAACTGCTGGGCCCCGGTGTGTGTGTGTGTGTGGCGGGGAGCTACTCAGGATAGAGGGCTTTAAGCCCCACAGGCCACCATAGGCCAGTCCAACAAAGCTGCGGGACATTGCTGTGTATACATCCATCCCCCTGGGGGCTCCTCCAAACCCTAGGGTGCAGGGAGCTGACTCTGCAAGACATTGGAATGCCTCCAAGGTTTATTTAGTTGAGACCTGGGGAGTCCCATTAAATAATGATTAAAGGTGACCCACACTACCTGTGCCTGACACACAGAAGGTGCTCCATACAAGGGAAGTCCGCATTCTTCCATCCATGTTCTGTTTCTTATATTGTATTTTATTTTTTTAAAAGCGTTTATTTATTTATTTGACACACAGAGAGAGATTACAAGTAGGCAGAGAGGCAGGCAGAGAGAGGGGGAAGCAAGTTCCCCCCGGGCAGAGAGCCCGATGCGGGGCTTGATCCCAGAACTCTGAGATCATGACCTGAGCCGAATGCAGAGACTTTAACCCACCGAGCCACCCAGGTGCCCCTGCTTCTTATATTTTAAATTAGAGAAGCCTATGCCATTGCCAAGGTACTCATTGACTGTGAGGGGCAATTCACAGCCAGAACTATCTATTGGCTGTAGCTGCGCCTCCTATGGGGCAGGGACTGGCATTTCATCAGATCGATATCTAATTTGTGAGGACGATGAAATGTTCCCTCAGAATAACTGAAGGCTAGGTTAAGTGACAAAAGGAAAGTTCCCCCTATGGGGAAACCAAGAATTTGTGATCATGTGATCTAACGATCACATGATGAGGATAAGCATCACTCGATGATATGATCACATAGTCCAGGTGGGTTTCAGGGTGCAGGATAGGTCTGAAGATAGGAATAGGATTTCAACAGGAGGGAAGAGAGGGATTTCCATTCCAGGTGAAGGGACAGGCAGACCCAAAAGGAAGGTGTGGTCCCTCTCCGGACACTGTCCAGGGGATGGTAGGGTGGGCGAGAAGAAGGGAGGAAATCCCAGGGGTCTTGCTGGAGAAAAGGGGAGAGGTTGAACTTAATTTAATGGCCACTGGGAAACCATGGTTGTTTTTTGAGAAGAGAAAGTTAGGTAAATGCAGATGGCTCCAGAAAATAACCATAGAGCAGAATTGCATGTGTGGTGTAGACTAGTGTAGGGAGACACAAGACACAGGAAAAACTTTACAGAAACCGTTCGTGAGCATGAAAACTAACACTCTGCGGGGCATCCACTCAGTACCAGGTTCATTTGTCCTTGCTGATAGGTCAAGTAATTCAGCTGAGGTTGCAGAGCTGACAAGGGGCACTACCGGGACCACGGGTCATGGCAGCCTCATACCTAGACGCTGCGAGAACATCTGCTTTGTGATGCTATTGGTGGAAGAAACAATGACCTGAAGTCAGGGGCAACAGAAGAGACAGCAAGCAGGGCAAGGATTCGAGAAATTGAATGTTGACGTTTCATGATCTGGCCAATAAACACCCAAAGGAAGACAGGAGAAGCCCAGGAGAACGCCAAGGTTTTCAGTTCTTGCCAATTGGGAAATAATGGATTTATAACAGAAACAAAGACATCACAAAAACGTAATTTGGGGGAAAGATATTGCACCTGTAGAGTTTAAGAGACCAAGCGGTGTTTCTTACCTCTGGGAGCACATTGGAATCCCCTCAGTTGTTTAAAAAAAAAAATTGGAAGCAGTCCACCTGGGTGTCTCAGTAAGTTAGGTGACAGCCTTTGGCTCAGGTCGTGATCCCAGGGCCCCGAGATCGAGCCCCATGTGGAGCTCCCTGCTCAGCCGGTAATCTGCCTCTGCTTCTCCTTCTGCTGCGCCCCCCTGCTTGGGTTTCTCTCTCAAATGAATACCTAAAACCTTTTTTAAAAAATTGGGGGCATGGGTTCCAGGCAGACTGTTAACTCAGATTCTCTTGGATGGAGACACCACACTGGGATTTTGTAAAAGCCACAGGTGATTCCAACGTGCTCTCAGGGCTGAGAAACCCTTCACTGGAACAAACTCTAGGCTCTGATGCCCCCAAGAGCTTTAAGAGCTAGAGAGCATGGGAGCATGGACAGAGGTGAGAATTGAAGTCATGGTATGGGACAAGAGCACTTAGGGAGAGCAAATAAGAAATTTTAAAAAGGCTGCTCTTGTCTCAAAGGAAATTGGGGCAAACAGTATGACTGGATCTTCAGAAATCCTTCACCAGTTGTGGGGAAACAGCTCAAAACCTATGCAATGTTCACAAGGGAATAAAGCAAGAAATGCAGGATTGAGATTAAGAAATCTGAATCTTATAGTCGATGCTATCAGGTGGTGTGATCCCCCCCACGCATCCATTCAACAAATAGTTACTGGGCACTTGTTACGTGCCAGGTGTTAACCTAGGGACTGGGACTCGAGCTGTGAACAAAACTGGAAATCCTTGCCTTCCCGGAGCCCACGTTTTATTTAAGAGATTGGACTAGATTAGCTCTCGGATTTCTTCTTGCATGTCAAGAGTAGGGGGCATGGGAACACCTGACCGGCTCCGTCGGAAGAGCATACTATGATCTTTGGATCATGAGTTTGAGCCCCGTGTTGGTTGGGTCTAGAAATTATTTAAAAACCAAAAAAATGAATAGGGGAATTGTAAACCTCCAGCATGCCCAGAAATAGCGATGATAATAGAGATAATGGGGATTAACATAACTATATGGATGTCTTCTAGGTTCATTCTCCCCCTCTCCAATTGCTCTGGGCCCTGGGAAGTGATTGGACTGGGATGCCTCAGTGAGTCTGTTGTCCTCTGGCTTCTAGGTGACTTCGAGCAGGAGGGGTGGGAGTCTTGCTAGAAGACTGGAAAGTGGGAGGAGAGGGAGGTCCAGCCAGTTACTGCTTCAGCTCTCTCCCTGCAAAGTCACCGCGGATTTGCCCTGTGGCTCCACCGAAGGCTGCCAGCCTAGCAGGTGGTCGTCCTCGTTCCGTATCAGGAATCCTGTAACCGCTTCTTCCCCTTGCCCAGTTAAGTCCTAGAGGGATACCACACTGTCCCTTGCTGATTTCCCTACGGGCCCTTCCCTGCGGACTGGGGGCCCATCTTTGCGAACCCAGGCTTGCTCAAGTCCATCTCACCAGTCTGGGCGTGCCGTTTGTTTCTTGCACTTCCGTATGAGTTTTGATAAAATGCTCTTTGGTGACTTTAGAGCTCATGGATGGCCAATCCAACTTTTTTTTTTTTTTTTTTAAGATTTTTATGTATTTATTTAAGAGAGAGCGAGAGCACACATGTGCGCACTTGCAGCTGGGCAGAGGAGCAGAGAAAGAAGGACAAGCAGACGCCCTGCTGAGAACGGAGCCTGACCCGGGGGGCTCAGTCCCAGGACCCTGAGATCAAGATCAGAGCCACAATCAAGAGACAGTGGCGCCCTCCCTCCCCCACCCCATCCCACCCCCATGCCTGCCAGCCCAATTTGTAAAACTACTATTATGTAGAATTCTTTTCACCAGTTGATATGGCTTTCACTGTATTTACGGGGTCTTTGTGCATGGCAGTTAGAAAGTTCTCCTAATACTCTGGCTTTGCCACTAGGAATCCTTTTCAGTTCCAAACCTGGATGTACTTAAAATCAGTTAATTCTTCTCTTCCTTATGTTCAATTGTAGAATTGGATTTTCGGGAGTCTCTGACTTGACTCTCCCTGTGGAAAAAAAATCAAGGGTAAAAGCAATATCCCGGGTCTTGTTGGTGGTGTGAGGAACAAGAACCCTTAAGTAAGAAGAGAGGGGCATCCGTCCCTAAGTGCAACAGAGAGGAACTTTTGGTCTCCTCTTTGTGGAACTCAAACATGGCCATACATCGGAAGCACTTAGTACACGAGCCCCCCCTCGGTCCCCCACCAGAGACTCTGGTGTGATTGGTCTAGGAGTTTGAATGAGCCACTCTCCGGCAACATTCCCTGAGCGACGCCTAACGGGAAGTCAAGACCCACAGCCTCGGCTGTAGGGCCCTTAAACACTGCTAGGTTCCCAAACTAACCATCGTTGTTCCACTTTTTGCTTACGTTACTTTTGGGTGGTTCATTTCAACGCGTCCTCTCCCTTGGAAGCCTTTCCTGAGTTCCTTGGCCAGGACCTCTCCTTTGCCATTACAGCATTGTCTTCTTCATGCAGAATGGGTCTGTAGATAACGGAGTGCCGTTATCTACATCCAAATAGTGCATATTGATCCCATATATTTGCTTGGCAACATCTATTCCCCTTTTCTATTTAGGGATAACCCCCCATTGTGTGAGTCTGATGAAGCCCCGTGGGCAGATACTCACTAGGTTGGACTTGGAGCTTTTAATCCTGGGAGACTCACCAAAAGGCAGTGAGGATTCAGAGTTCTTTTGCTGTCCAGTGGTGGTGGCAAGGATAGTGACCCTCCAGCGGTGTCCTGGGGCATGCCGTCACCACGAGTGTCCCCACCAAAGTGCTTGTCAGCATGCTTTCGGCGGCGGCAGCTTCTCTTGATTCCAATGTCTGTGTCCAGCTATTCTGGTGATAGTTTTTTTTTCTTTAAAGATTTTATTTATTTGACAGAGACAGAGACAGCCTGAGAGGAACACAAGCAGGGAGAGTGGGAGAGGGAGAAGCAGGCTTACCCCAGAGCAGGGAGCCTGACACGGGGATCGATCCCAAGACCCTGGGATCATATGACCCGAGCTGAAGGACTGAGGCACCCAGGACCCACTCTAGTGATACATTTTGTGCCATTCAGTAACCTTTTCAAAAATATCTTTTTTTTTTTTTTCTAAAAATAGCCAGAGTGATTTCTTTCATTGGCAACCAAGAACAGTAACCAATATTCTACCCTATTAGAATTTTCAGCTTCTCAAGGTATGGACCACATCTCCATCCTTTACCGCCCCAGGACCTGGCAACTGATACATTCACAAGACATGTTGAACATTTGAACAATGAACAAATGAACAAATTTCATAACCCTCTAAGAAACCAATTGTGAGAACTCATATATATCAGATACCCTGTTTCCCAATGATTTATAATATACCTTTCATCTTACAATATGCCGTCCTGTCATACAGGAAAATTAATTAGACTGTCAACATAATTTTTGTGAATGCAGTCTTTAATCTTTTTAAAATTCTGAAGAAAAAAAAAAATCTTTGGAGTCTGGTGTCATCTACCCATAGACCAAGCCAAGTTTTCCCAGGTGTGATGTACGAAGTCAGATGCAAATGCTTATCAGAGCCAAAGGGACACACACCCTCCTGCTCCCCGCCTCTGGACTGCCCTCTCTCCTTCTCTCCATCCCCATCCCCCATCAGCTGCCCCTCCTCCCCCCCTGGCTTTGACAGATTGCTGACTTCACAGAGGCCACGGTGGAGTCCCAGACTCCTGGCTCCCCGAGGCACCACATCCTGCTAGTCTGCACACTCATTACAGGACATGCTGAGTCTAGACATCCGCCATCAACATCACGTTTCCTCTTAACGCCCAGGAGACCCACAGCGCACATCATCTCGATGAGAATTTCGGAGACGGGAACAAGGGGAAGCAGAGAGAGTAAAATGCATGACGATCGCTCCCTGATCTTAATTGTGTTTCTCTGTTTCTACCAGACAGTGCCGACCTCTGTTTTCTCTCTCATTCTCTCTCTTTCCCTACGGAGCCTCCGCAGCTCCATTTCCGATGGGGGAAAAGAGCAATTAGCGGGGAGAACTGAGGAAACAGGAGCCGGTGTGTGGGGCGGGGTGGGCAGGGTGGGGAGAGGGGGTGAAGGTGAAAAATGGCAAGAAGGAAATAAAAGCAAAGCCTATGCACGAGGTTAAAACTTTTTGACATCCAGGGAAAGGCCGCACGTCTGCCAGGATCTGCAGTCAAGAAACGAAGGAGCAACTGGCAGAATCTTTTTCTTCTATTTCCCAGGGAATTCCCCGATGAGCAGTGAAGCCGTAACTCTCAGGTTCCGCGCGATTTTCTTCTCTTCGTCCTCGGTCTCGAACAAGCGGACCGAGGACTTGCGTACATTGTTACACTAGCAACCAGTGAGCTCTTATCCTTCCATTGTAAGCCCTGGTCTTCACTTAACGCTGGAAGTAGACTTCTCAAACCCCCATTTCACGAAGCAGCTGGATTGCACTGGGAGAAAAAGAATGACTCCTACTCCTAAATCTTGATGTAAAAAAACGACAAACCATTAGAGCCGACAGGCCGTAAAATCACTTCACTCAACCCTTCCCTTTACAGAGGAAGAGAGGAGGCACAGACATTTTGAGTCCACAGCTGTTTGACCGAGGAGCTCAGAATAGAGACTTTTCTACTGAGTCATGATAAGAGCGGAAAGGATCCTTTCGTCAAAGAGGAAGAGAAGATGATTAGCTTGGGGAAGCTCGTGTTAATAATTTATTCTGTATTTGTGTTGTTCGGAATTTGAGGATGCTTTTTGTTAAATTATTCATGGTGGAAGAAGGTAAAGAAAACATCAGATGCCGGAGTGCATCTGATCTGACCCTTTGGGGAAGATCCATTTCCTGAGCCCAGCGTAGTGCAATGAAATCAGTCCATCAAGGGTCTTTGAATACATCCACCGAGCACCTTCCGCAGACATCCCGAAACACTCAGGAAAATAAAGGCAGCATCTGCCTCAAAGGACTATTAGACACCCTTTTGCGTAATGAGCCTGAAGAAATGTCTGCTTCTTGAATTAGGTGAGAAGTCTGCCAGGTGAACCCAGAAACACTGGGTTTCTGCAAGTCCCCAAAGCAGGAGTCTGTGCCTTCCTGGGTGAGAGGGACCTTAGTCCAGACGAGGTAGAAAATCATTTCTGGTGACCGGACTGTTTCAAACAGCTCGGACACTTCCATCTCATTAACAGGGCTTACAAAAAGGTTTGATGAACAAAGAGGGAGCAAAGCTGCGAATTAGGGAGTGAAAGCTGGTGACCCCTTTCCGGGAACGGAAGACACATTTCCTAGCATATGAGGTAAAACGATCTGAAGGGCTAGACACAAGTTTCATCTTTTTGTTCTAAGGGCGTCAGTCATAGAAGATTATGGACTCTCTTTGAGAATAAAACAGTCAACCTCAAGTTCTGTCTGATTTAACTTGTGTAGGTGGCCTTTCCACTACTTGGCCAAGGTTAACAACTGACCACAGGGCTGTGTGTTAGGAACACGGACTACAATCTTGAAAACAAGTTATAAGTCTTTTAAGAAACAGAAATTTTTATAAAAGAGTGGAAATTGATTTAACATGGGTAGCTGGCCAGGCATTGTATCTAAAGTCATGATGTGAATTTAGATTTTTCTTCCTGGCTTTTATGAGACTTACTTTACAGTTTGCCGAAACTAAAGGAAAGAATTCCAGGACACTGTTTGCGGATTTCTGCTTAAGTCGATGCCCAAGGTTCTGGAATAAAAGAATGGAACAAAATCTTGGGGCTGAGTGAATTATAAATACGTAATATATATTTAGAAATGAATAGACAGACACATGTCTCTATGTAATAATATCACTAAGCTTGCAGAGTTTCTTTCTTTAAAATGGAAAATAGGCGGGGGGGGTGGTTGGTAGTGCAATTTCTGAAACTGAGCTATAATTATATTTTATTTGTAGTTCTGCACAACAAATAGAAGTAGTAACTCAGCTAGTTTGCTTTGGTCTCTGTGTCCACTCTTCCTCCCATTGTACCCAACCTTTCTCCCTCATCGCCCCAACCCAATCAATGAATCTGTGAATGCTGAGTTGGAATTTGGCCAGGAATATCTGAAGATGCTGTCTCACATTGCCTGAATCTATAAGGAGGAAATTATTCAGACGATTGATGCTCCTTAGGGAAGAACATTAAATTGATCCTTCGGCAAGGAATAGCTCATGTAACTTAACACAGCAATTACCATAAACACCAATGTGATTACTAACCAGAAGGAAGACTTACCTATTTCTCAAAACTAGACAAGAAGCAGTTCTGGGTACATTTTTGTGTAGTTGTTATGTTCAATATGTGTGTATCTTGACTTGCTCAAACCAACCACAACATAAATTATGTTAATGAAAATGCTTTGTCAAGCACGCAGTGGGTTTGGTGAAACACTTCCGTTATAAGACTTTGTTTTCAAGTATGTACTTTCCAGGTAAAATTATCTTCCAGACTGACATTTCTTTTTTGCTTTTTCCTGGCTAAGTAGAATTCTTTTTTCAACAGAAAGTTGTATTGTATTCTCTTCTGCGACCTGTCTGCATTTTAATGGTTTAAACTTGTGGGAAGTGTATTTTCAACGATCACTTTCAGGTTTTGAACCTAACATATTTTTAAACTTTTCTCTCCCAGTGTGGCATTTCTTGCAATTAGTTTGTTTATTCATACTTTTTTAGGTTCACTCCTTCAGTAGGTATTTTTGAGTGCCTGCCTTGTGCCAGACTCAGGGTCTAAGCAGTGGGTCTTCATTAGGAAGCCCAACAAATACAGTACCAGGTAATGATAAAGACAAATCAAAGCCCTGAGTTGGGCTCCACGGTTGGTGGGGAGTCTGTTTCTCCCTCTCCCTCTGGCCCCCCACGCCTGCCGCCATGCTCGCGCTCTCACTCAAATGAATAAAGGAAATCTTAAAAAAAAAAAGAAAGAAAGAAAGAAAAATTTAAAAGATGGGGGCACCTGGGTGACCCAGTTGGTTAAGCAACTGGCTCTTGGCCTCAGCTCAGGTCTTGATCTCAGGGTCATGAGTTCAAGACCTATGCTGGACTCCACCCTGGGTGTGGAGCCTGCTTAAAAAAAAAAAAAAAATCCAACAGGTAAGTGAGGCATTAGGGAAGAATGCCATTTGAGGGTAGTCAGAGCAGACTCCCCTGGGCATGTGACATTTGAACAGAGACCAGTATGAAGTAAGAATGAGCCAAGCGATGTCTGAGGGGAGAAGGCTCCAGGCAGACAACATGAGCAAAGACCCTGAAGAGAGAACATGGTGGGTATTTCTACATAAAATGTGCACGGTCTCCTCTTTACCTCTTGAAAATGTCTTCTTTCACCAATAATGCTGAATTATTGACCTTATGGAATTCGGTTGCTCCCTGATTTTGAATAGAATGCTTGTTTCACTAACCATTAATTCTAGTAAACCTGGACGCTGTACGTACGATGCAAGAAACAGATATGCTGAATTTAGAGAAAGAACGTTGGCATGGGCTTGTCCTGACAGGGCTGGTAGCCGAAACAAAGAGATGAATAGTTAAAGGCCATGTGACAATGATTGCAGGAGGTTTTTGAAAATGTTTCATATGAAAAGAATTAAAATAACACTTTCTTCCAATCACTGTCGAGCATTTAAAGATCTGGCTGTGAAAGTCTTCGCTGGGTTTGGGGAAAGACAGTTCTCTCCCCTCCCCTCCCACCCCACTCGTACCCCAATAATAAATGAGCTAGTTGTTCATTTTGCTTCATGGATTTCCATATGTGAACTAAATAGAAGACACTCAGAATTCTACAGGTTTTTATTGGCTCTCAGTGCAGATATGCCACAGGGAAGAATGCTTGATGGATTCAGATTTTTTCTACCCATGAGACCAAGCTCATATGATGGGACAGCTGGCAGTGATGTGACCAAATCAAGCTTTTGGGTTTGTCAGATCCTACCTCCTCTCTGGTCACATTTGCAGCTGTTGCACCAGTCAGTCAAACTGTAGTTCTCTTGGGGTCCTTACCTGGGTCCCCTTTCCCATCACAACAGTCACTTCTCCCCCTTCCCTAAAGATCTTAGCTCCTGACTCACACCCATCACTATGACTCCAGACTCCGTTCTTGGAGATTTCAGTGTCCATGGAGCTCCCAGTTCCTCGAATTTCAGGAGCTAATGATCTCATCCTCCTGTATTTCAGACCCCCCATCCTTCCTTGTCCTTCACTTATAAACACTGTGTTGCTCCCACATCCTACCTTTGTAATGCTTTCCCTGTAGTACCCTGGTCCCAACAACCCAACAACTCTGCTACCTCTAAGGGTTCTACCGTCTCTTCACTATAACTTACTTTCCCCATGTCCAAATTTTGCTCCTTTACTTCCAGGACCAATCATTAAAATCATTCCTTCTTAAATCTTCAGCTCCCTTGTCCCTCTCTACATTACCAGCATTTCCTTGCCTTCCCTGAACACAGCTGGAGTTATGTGGATGGGTGGCCCTCTAATGCATGTTTGCTGACATTGAGCAGTGCAAGTATGCTTGTTGGCAATCAGGCTGTTCCCTACATTATCCACCCTCCTGCTCTCTAGGTGACAATCTCAACTTTTCTCCTCTCTTCTTGGACCTCCACTTCTCAGCTGATGACCTTCCTGGACTTCCCTGGAAAGACTGAAGTACTCAAAGGAGAACCACCATCATTTTCATCACATCCCATCTCGGTGTGTGCCCATGTAATCTTATTTCTCTTCTCCCATTATGGATGACCCAACTCTCTGTGACTATCTCATCCACTTGTGTATACTTGTGGACATTGCTCCAGCAATTTTAAACCCTCTCTAATACATCAGCCATTTCCCCCCAGTCTACTGGGACATAATCATTAACATACAGGCAACTCCTATTTCTCCATTCCTAGAAAAAGGAAAAAAAAAATCTGCTGAGACAGAAGATGTGCAAGAAAGAGATGGTGTCCAACAAATAACTCTGCATTGGCCTCTGCGTACTGCCCTTGGGCTGTTCATGTCTTCACAGGGGGCTGAGTGGTGTTAGCTCAATGGTCAATCAGCCCCAAACTCAATATTTTACACATTCAATTGTTTTAAACATATGCCAAATAAGCAGAAATTTTTGCTATTTGGGGCCTGGCTGGTTTGCACACTTTGTGAAGCTCCCAACATCCAGCCGTGCATTAGATGCGCTGTAAAGACCCCGAGTTATCACTGCTACACTTGGGAGCTCTCTGACCCTTGCTGGCCTGCTGTGTGATGTCACTTAGAGGAGTAGGGCCCCCTCTCTGATCTCCCTCTCCCCTGGGAGCTCCCTTGACTTTCTCTTCTTCTGGATGATGGCCGCAATGCTATAGCCTCTGGACAGTCTTGTGCTGGGAGGGTCTTCCCTAAGAAGTCAATTCCTCAAAGTGGCACCCAAATGACGCTTGTGCACGCTACTGCCACCCTGTGGTCATGTCGTTTTCCTTGATCAGCCCTGAAGTCCCCGTTCTGAGCAGGTGGGCTCACCAGTCACAGCAGCTCTGTCCAGCTGTGGGAGGAGGCCTCTTTCTTTTGCAGGCCAAAGAGTCAAGGCAAATGGAGAGACCTTGAACCAGAGAAATAAAGGCGTGTGTTCCCTCGCACATGCTATATTTGTGGAAAGGCTGGAGAATAATCTCTTATTTCAAAAAATAATTTTCCACTTCCAATTTTTGGGGACACACTTGGTCATAGGGAAAAATCTACAACCCATGTATATTTAGAAATAGGTCTTAAACTTTCAGATCCCATGTCATAAAATTTTTCTATATCATGAAGTGCTCAACTGTTTGCCATAATCGGGAAATGTCCTTACTCATCCAGCTGCCAGACTCAAGCAAATGTGCAAGGTGTGAACACAGCTGCGTTACGCTTTGTGTTTATTGTAAACTCTGGTCCATTCTCGTATTTTGTAAGATGTAACAGTTCACACTTCTAATCTAACACATGAGAATAGTTTACTCCTTCTGGGAGCAAGAGGTAAACTGTCTATAGTGTTCCAAATATAAAGCAATGTCAACAAAATTGATTTTTTGGCATAGTGTCTTGGAGAAAGAGAGTTGGCTATCAAGCTTAAAGGCAAGACACAGGGCATGTGTCTAACCAGATTTTCCACTTAGAGCCCTACGAATACGCTTGAACCATTATAAGAATTTCACTTGTGTAGAATAAGACAAAGACTGTGTTTGAAAGAGGGCGGAGCAGAGTAAAACATTCGATTGAGTGAAGAAGTATGAAAATCAATCCATGAACAGTTCAGCCTGGTGCCTGTGTGTTGAATGAAGGCAAAGTAACAGATGAGACCCTCAATATTGCTCTCCATCCTTTCTGTGTCTCTGGCCAATCTCTTCTTGCCACTGTCACCATCCTCAGACCCCCAGTCCACCTCTCTGGACCCCTCAGGGGATGATGTGACCTCTTATCAAAGAGACGAAGGGATGGGGGCACCTGGGTGGTTCAGTGGGTTAAGCATCCGCCTTTTGATTTCGGCTGGGGTCATGATCTTTGGGTTAGGGGATTGAGCCCTATATGTCAACAGCTTTGCACTCATTGGGGAGTCTGCTTAGGATTCTCTCCCTCTGCCCTTCCTCTCTTCAGGCGCATGTGCTCCTGCTCTTTCTAGAACAAAACAAAGCAAAAAAAGAAGATGGAGTATTTGATCAATATTTTACATCTCCTTTCCCTTCCAGCTAGCATTAGACCTGCCTCCTGCCTCCGAGGAACAGAGTTCCACGGTTTTCTGAAACACCAACCTCTCCACGTGGGTGACCGATTCACACTGCCCCCTGTGGTCGGACCATCTGCAATATCCCTCTGTCTCTCTCCCCTGCCGCCTATAAAACTGTTGCCCACTGAAAAATTTAAAAGAATTTTTTACTCTCCCTTGCTTTCAAGTTACTATACTGCTTCTTTGCTTTCTTTAGAGGCCAGCCTCCATCAAAGAACGTTCCACTTCCAAACCCCTTTCTACATCCCATTCGTTCGTCAGCTGATTCCAGGCCATCCTCTAACCTTATCTTCCCCAAATGTTTGCCAAGGATATCCCTTGGGTCTCTCTCTCCCACCCATATCTTAAGAGCCAGGAAATGTCACTTGAAAATTGTCTTGAAGATGGGGACAATCTGGTAAAACTGGGCTAACATTGCCACAACGTGACCGCTGGCCCGAACAGCAGCTGGCCCATCTGGAGGTAACGCCACCTTCCTGAGCCTTTAGACGTGAGCTCGTGGCCTGCTCTGTTTTCCCGACTCCTGCGCCTCAAGAAGGGCTGCGGGGAGCACCTGGCCTGTGCTGGGTGGTATTCTCTGCTCGCTGTCCGCCAAGCATCAGGAGTTCCCCAGACACACACTGCAACCTGTTTTGGGATCCAGAACTTACGGGAACGTACTTAAGAAGTAAACTTAATCATAACAGCTTGCCCCAAACCTGCCTTTTTGTGGCTAGCCACGGACAAGGGACTGTGCGGCGATCTGGAACTGAAGCAGCTCTGCCACTTCGGAATGTTGTCGAGGTTCTGGAATCAGTCGGCCTTACTCAGGAGTCCCTCAAGGCTCCGGACCTTGGAGGGGGCTCTCTTCCGCCCCCCAGTGTGCCAGCATCGCTCCGAGCCTGGGGCTTTCTTTCCATGTGCACCTGTATCACCGTCTTATCTAATCCACTGCCGCCCCAAACTAGCAAAAGTGCCAGAGTAGACGTGTGTCTGCATGTTTATGTGTATGTCTGTGTACATACACACATATATAAAACCGTGTCCTTGGTATGTATATGCATAGACCATATAAAATGTATCATCTGTATATATCCATATGACGTATAATAGGCAAATTTATGTCTGTATGTAATACAGCATATTTCTATGGGTTATAATTTTTATGCACATAATATATAATTTCTCTCGTTACATGACTGTGGATATATCAATATCTATATCTATATATAAAATGATAGATGCACTAGGTATTAGTATGTCTATGATCTAGCTCTATCAATTAGTTGTTTCAAAATTATAATATACAGGCTGATTCTGTTTTTTAATGTTACTTTTAAAAAATACAGCTTCATGTTTTTGGTACAAAACTTTGAAAAGGAAATAAGAAAAAAGAACAAAATTCATAAAATAGCTACTGGTGTTTTGATGTGAGTACTGTATTTTATATAATACAAAAGGTCATTGGTTATGAGCTATACCACTAAGAAAGATTAAAAAAAAAAAACCACGATGGGGAATTTAAGAAGATAATAGGAACCCCTCTCAGCTCACATGTGAATCTGGGACACAGAAAGTACAACACACCATATAGAAAGAAGCAGAAAGAAATTTTAATTCTGAACTTAGTGCTGGGGGAAGGAAGGAAAAAAAAATCCTCCCTTGATAATTTGAATTACAAGCTGTTACATATATGCAGGCTTGTGGTTTGAAGTCACAACTCCCGTGTGGTTTAAAACTCCTAGAGAAGAGAATTTAATTCAATTTAACAACTGGCAGAATCAATTCCAAATTCTCTCTGGAAGAATCCTGTCGGCAGTTGTAAGACACAATTGATTTTAAGGTGCAAGCAGGTTGTAAGAGAAGAGTGCATCACAGAATAGATAAAATCGTTTATTCTGAATATATATATTTATGATTTTTTCTTAAAAAATGAGATCATATCCTGTATGGTTTTTCTATCCAGTTGGTTACGGCATGAGCTTTAGAGTCGGACAAACCCGTATTCTACTTAATGGCTCTATAAGTTCCTAATCTAAGCACTAAGCTTTAGCCAGGAATTTAACCTAAGTATTTAAGTGAGAAAGTACTTCTACAAAGTACATTACTCCTTCTTTTTCTTTTTAAGATTTTATTTTTTTATTTATGACAGAGAACAAGAACAAGCAGTGAGGGGAAGAGGGAGAGGGAGATGCAGGTTCTCAGCTGAGCAGAGGGCCCTCCTGGAACCCTGAGATCACGACCTGAGCCAAAGGCACACACTTAACCAACTGAACCATCCAGGTGTCCCCCTCTCCCTTTCTTTTTCCTCCCATCTTTCTTTCTTTCTTTCTTTCTTTCTTCCTTTCAAGTAGACCCCGTGCCCAATATGGGGTTTGAACTCACAGCCCTGAGACCAAGTTGCATCCTGCACCAACAGAGCCCCAGCCAGACTCCCCAAGACTTTATTTCTTTAGAGAAGTTTGAGGTTCACAGCAAAATTGAGAGTAAGGTATAGAGCTTGTCAATATATGCCCTGCCCCCACATGCTTCACCTCCCTGTCATCAACACCCCTACCACAGTGGGACATTTGTTACAACTGATGAGCTTACACTGACACATGGTCATCACTTAGAGTCCATAGTTTACATTAGGGTTCACTCTTGCTGTTGTACATTGTGTGGGTTTGGACAAATGTATGCTGTATCCATCTTTATAATAGTGTTCATCATTGTAGTATCATAATACACAATAGTTTCACTGCCCTAAAAATTCTGTGGGCTCCACCAATTCTTCCTTCCTTCTCTTTTCAGACTGGCTTCTTTCACTTAAGTAATATGCATTTCAGTTTCCTCATATCTTTTCCTGGCTTGGGGGTTCATTTCTTTTTAGCATTGAATAATATTCTGTTGTCTGGATGTACCACTCACCTACTGAACGATATTCTGGTGGCTTCCAAGTTTGGGCAACTATGAATAAAGCTGCTGTAAACATCCATGTGGACATAAGTAAACACCAAGCAGTTGAATTGCTAGATTCTGTGTTAAGAGCATGTTTGGTTTTGCAAGAAACTGTCAAACTGTCTTCCAAAGTAGCTGCACCATTTTGCATTCCCATCAGCAAGGAAGGAGAGTTCCTATTGCTCCACAACCTCATCAACATTTGATGTCGTTAGTGTTTTGCATTTTGGCCATTCTAATAGGTATGTAGTCCTATCTCATTGTTTCAACAGCTCACTTTTAAAAAATTTATTTATTTACTTTTTTAGCCAAAATCCAGGAATGAATAACTGCTCACTTTTTAAGTCCTCTATTTTTAATTATCTTTGTCATCAGATACTTGCCTGGTCTGCTTTTAAAACTGCTTCTCATTTCATTCTAACATGACCACAGACTTCCTAACTTCATCCTTTATTTGACTTCATAGACACTTTATCTCCAGTTTCTTCCAGACTTGGAGGCTACATTAACTACCTTCAAAATGTCTTTGTGGGACACTGATGCTTTCTTTTATTTTCAAGTCTTTGTTTTTATCCTTCTTGGTTATCTTCCTGCCATTCCTCTCTACTAGACATGAATCCGCTTCTGGTTACGTGTGACCTTCTTCTTTGCAGTTGGAGTTCCTTTAACAAGAGAATCTTAAATGGAGCTTTGTAACCTCCAGAGGCTCTATTTGGGAAGGTGAATGCATTTTCACTGAGTCCAGGTCATGAATCATGAGTCAAGTTCTGTAAGAGATCCTGATGTTCACATTACCATGAATGGGGAGCAGGCTGCCTGGTGTAGCAACAATGGCCCAAATCCCATTATGATTCATAAGGTCACCATTCTTCTCCAACTTGCTGATGCTGCAAGCTACCAAATTTCAAAGAAAATACTAATTTTATAATTAAAACAATAAATTACATGGTAAATGAAACTAACTTCACAGGTAGTTCAATGGACATATCAACATTGATTAAAATGGTCAAACAAGAGACATAGGTGACAATTGCTTGAAGAATGGTGGAACAAGCTTCACAAAATTTCAAGCACCATAGGGTAACACAACCAACAGTGCACCAGGTAACAGAGAGCATCCAGTGACCCTGAGGCAATGTCTGTGCTAATTAATGGATGTTGTAGCAGCATAAGGAAAAGAACCTGCCACAGGAAAGGTGGCAAGATCAGCATATCATGAAGAGACAATACTGTGCTTTTAACATTATGACCTGCAGTTTGCTTGAGTGAATCCAACTGAAATAGTCCCACAGTAGAAACTGAAAACAATGTTTAAAAGCATTTGCCATGACATAGGATAAGCAGGTGTATTTTTGTTTAAAGATCTTATTTTTAAGTAATCTCTACACCCACCATGCGGGCTCGAACTCACAGTCCCAAGATCAGGAGTTGAATGCTCCCCCCACTGAGATAGCCGGGCACCCCTGTATTCATTTTTTTATGCTAGGATAACAAATTACTGCAAATTTAGTGGTTTAGAATGACACCCATATATTAATTCACAGTTTTTTAATTCACAGAAGTTTTGGTGGATCTGGCTGGTGTCTCTGCTGCAGGATCCCACAAGGCTAAAATCAAGATTAGCAATAATACGAGCTATGTGTTTTGTTTTGTTCTCTGGAGGCTCTGGAGAAGAATCTACTTCCAAGCTCAGTCAGGTTGTTCACAGAATCAAGATCCTTCTAATTGTTGGACTGAGGACTCCGTTTCCTTGCTGGCTTCTGTCCCCTTCATGTGGCCTCCTCCATCTTCTGCCACCAATGGTATGAAGAGTCCTTCTCAAGCTGCAACTCTCTCTGACATATCCTACCTCATTGTCATGCCAGCAGCAGGAGAATTTCTCTACTTTTAAGGCCTAATATGATGACATTAGGTCCACCCAGGTGATGTCCCCTGTTTGAGGGTGACACATAATATAACACAATCACAGGTGGGCTGGTTCCACTAATGCACAGGTTTAGGGAGTTAAAGTATGGAATCTTAGGGTCCTTCCTGGAAATTCTGCCTTCTGTGGTGGGTTGGTAAAAACACAGAGGAATCTCCAGCCTTATGGATACAGAAATTAGAAACTCCTATAAAAATACATTTGTGGAGAGATTTTGTTGTTGAGCTTCTATTTGAAGAGCAGTTCTGATTACATGATGGTTTCAGTTCAAACTTCTACCTTATTTTAGCATTTTTGCGTTCTTCCCCATCCCCCATCCCCGCCCTAAGTAATTAGTCACCGGATTTTTTTTTTTTTAAAGATTTTATTTATTTATTAGAGAGAGGGAGAGAGAGCAAGCACAGGCAGACAGAATGGCAGGCAAAGGGAGAGGGAGAAGCAGGCTCCCTGCCAAGCAAGGAGCCTGATGTGGGACTCGATCCCAGGATGCTGGGATCATGACCTGAGCCGAAGGCAGCTGCTTAACCAACTGAGCCACCCAGGCGTCCCTAGTCACCAGATTTTATAGACAAATATTTTTAGACAGTTTTTAAAAAAGATTTTATTTATTTATTTATTTGACATAGAGAGATAATAAGTAGGCAGAGCAGCAGGCAGAGAGAGAGGGGGAAACAGGCTCCCCGTTGAGCAGAGAGCCCAATGTGGGACTCGATCCCAGGACTCTGAAATCATGACCTGAGCTGAAGGCAGGAGCTTAACCCATTGAGCCACCCAGGCGCCCCCTAGACAAATATTTTTTTATGTTAAGGTGATCATGAACTCAAGAGAGAAGTAGCTAAGCTTTTAATGATACAAATTTTATAGGTAATAAAGACTTGGAAAGAATATGCATACATAATGAGCTATACCTTTAAACTGTTTTGGTTTGGGGATAACATCTCCTTATGAGGTAGCATGACCTTCTGGAGGTTTCTTTGATGTCAGCTTTTGTAGAGGTCAGATTAGTAATTAGGTCTGAGGACTGTTTGAATCCATGTAATGTTGTGACTAGGGCTAATTCTATAACTATGGGATTTTATTATTTACCCTTTCTGAGGTAACTTTGGAAAATGTCAAAGAGTGAAAGCTTGTCTCTCACCTGCCTTTATCTCTTGTCATAAATACTCTAATTTTTTCCCCCTTGGCTCATACTTCTCCTGACATATTATATATTTATTTCTTTACTGTATATATCTCTCTTGACTACCCCCCTCCCCCAACTAGAATGTCTGTCTGTGAAGGCTGAACCTCTGTGTTGCTGCTTCTATTATCCTTGTACCCAAACGGTGCTTGACATATATAGTAAGTACCCAACACGATGTGTAGAATGAAAAAAATGCATAAAAATTAGGAGGGGCCTCAGTTTTCCTAGACATAGCTCAAGCAAATGAGACTCTCTGTCTTTCTTTAATTAGAAGATATTGTTAGGAAAGATGAGATATTTCAGATGATTTATATGCCAAACATAGATTGTGTGAAGTTTGACTCTTGGTAAGAAAGATGAGAATCACCTCTTGGAAAGAGTTCGGGGAAAAGAGGCAGGTGGGATTGCGGGGAATTGTGACTTCAAGCTAAGCTGTCGTGCAGACAGAGGTAGGTGTCCTTTGGCCACCAGGACTCATGACCTATGCCAGTTTTTGTGACCCAGAGACATCCTTGAGCTTCAGAATTAAGGGGACTCTAGAATCAGCTTGGATTCAAATGCAGAATGTGGAGTTTCGAGCAATTCATCAAAGATGCTAGCATCGGCTTCTGAAGCAGTCTTTGCTCACAGGTCTCTGCTCCAGGAGGTCATCATTCTGTTTCTGCCTCTCTCTCTCTCTCCAGTGTGGGCAGGAGGGGGGTCAAGTGGGGCTGTGAACCCTATGACCTGAGTCATCCAGCAGATTTAAAAAGAGGTGATTGATTGATTGATTTCTTTTTTTCTTTTAGAAAAAGAGTTTTGGATATTCCGGTTCATCCAGCTTTTTACTTCTCATCAGGATGGTAGAGCAACTGTAGCAATTTTTAATCCTTCACATGCTAATGTAGAAGCCCAAAGTCCCCCAAAGTTATTTTTTTATTCTGCTAATTTTATTTCAACATTCCTGCTAACTTGCCTCTCTAATACTGTTTATTGTATGTTATGATTTTAAAAAAGGATTGTTCCAAGTTCATAGACTTCATGAAAATGCCAAGGGGAGCCATGGCACGCACAAAAAGTTAAAAAAACCCTGATCAAATTGGTGTTTGGTTCCATGTTATTGGGCAGTCAGTTCTTCCAAGTCTGGTAGACTTTCACGGAGTTTTAGGGCAATGGGTTGAGAATCACACAAAGCAGCTTCTCAAAGTAAATTCATCTTGCGGCTTTGTACAAGAACTGAGCCCAAGTTTGCTAGCCAGTCAACAAAGTTTCAGAATAGAGAGTAGAGCCGATCACTGGCTCTTCCTGCCGAAACCACTGAAAGAATCACACAGACTCACTGGAGAATTGTCTCAGATCCAGTGTTTGTGTGTGTGTGTGTGTGTGTGTGAAAAAAGATTTTATTTATTTATTTGACAGAGGGAGAGCACAAGCAGGCAGAGAGGCAGGCAGAGAGAGAGGGATAAGCAGGCTCCCTGCGGAGCAGAGAGCCCAGTGCAGGGCTGGATGCCAGGACCCTGAGATCATGACCTGAGCTGAAGGCAGAGGCTTAGCCCGCTGAGCCACCCAGGTGCCCCTCCAGTGTGTTTTTTAAAGCAGTTTAGAAAAACCTCATTGCCAGAGAAGCCTTCAGTTACGTTTCTGGCCAGTCTCTCTTTCCCAGCAGCTGCTCCCAGCAAATGGAGAAATGGGCATCTCCATGCTGACGAGGATCTGGGGACACAGGAGATGGAGAACTGCAGACGCGGAGTTCTCACCGCCCGAATCTCAATTTTGCGCCGATGCTGGCTGCTCCTGTGGGCAAACCTGACCACACGCTGCCCGGGAATGGCTCTATTTGGTCTTGGCAGAACCCAAGAAGGTAATGCTTTCCAGAAAGGCCAGGACAAATTAAACATCCAGAGGAGAAGAATGTGTGTTGACAAAATGGCCTGGACCCATTTTTCTTTTCTTTTTTCAAGATATTTTATTTATTTATTTGACAAACAGAGATCACAAGTAGGCAGAGAGAGAGGGTGAAGCAGGCTCCCCGGGGAGCAGAGAGCCCAATGAGGCGCTTGATCCCAGGACCCTGGGATCATGACCCCAGCCGAAGGCAGAGGCTTAACCCACTGAGCCCCCCAGGCGCCCCCCCATTTTTCAAAGTAAAAATTGAGGCTGTGCTTTTGGAGGATATGGACATGGATCACTGAAAGCAGGCTTAGTTTAAAGGGAAAAAAGTAATAGGTGGCCTTTCTCCATTTCCTGCTTCAGCTCCTCTATTTCTAAAAAGATACAGACAAGAATACAATCTGGGAGAATGGCTTAGTTCCTACCCACCCCCAACGATACACGTTATGGAACAGAAAGGATTGGATCCTTTGTCAAAAAGAAGATACCAGGGGCGCCTGGGTGGCTCAGTGGGTTAAGCCTCTGCCTTTGGCTCAGGTCATGATCTCAGGGTCCTGGGATTGAGCCCCCATCGGGCTCTCTACTCAGCAGGGAGCCTGCTTCCCTTCTTCTCTCTCTGCCTGCCTCTGTTCCTACTTGTGATCTCTCTCTGTCAAATAAATAAATAAAAATCTTTATTAAAAAAAAAAGAAGAAGATACCAAAGAGTTCCATTTCTTTATTCAAATTATCTTCTCCTAATACAGTTGTGTAGAACAAGAATTTGGAGGTTTTTATTTTGTTCTGTTTATAATGGATCCCTTAAATCATCTTTCACAATCTTTCAGCTTTCTTTCTGATTTACCAAACCCTGACTATTTATCTAGAATTTCATGGCAAACAGAGCTCCCAAATTCCCAATCGTTCTCAGATCTCCTAGCACATTCCCACTCTATAATAAAAAAAAAATTTTCATAAATGAACCTACATGTGTTCTACAAGAAAGAAGAGAAAAGCTGAGGAGGTGAAATTTATGCAGGACAAAGGAATTGTACCTAGGATTGAGTTTCAACTTAAGTACCTTGTTGAGGAAAGAAAGACTAAACAATTGTGATGAACACAGAGGAACACTTTAGTTAATTTATCTACTCCCCACCTCTGAAACTGTGGCTGAGGAGTAGACACTGAAGGGAAAGGCATAGAGTTTTGAGAACTCATCAGCTTTGTTTTCTTCTTGCCTACATAAGGGTATTCTACTTACTATTATCAGTTTGGGGGAAAGGCCATATAAAATTAATTTTTGATACTCTGATAAGTATATTTACGGAGTACATTTATTTTCAAAACTTTTGAAAGAGTAAGAGAATCATATGGAAGAAAAGGGGGATTTATATGCAATAAATCTGCAGATTGTTTTAAAAAAATGGAGCCAGAATAAAGAAAGAATGCTGTCTACACTGTGGGCATAACACACTTCACACTGATTTCATCAGGGTTTCTTTACCTGGTGTCCATGTACCTTTGTATTTAGGGAAGCTACAAATAGATGGGAAAATTTATATTCTTGGTTTTTTTTTTTTTTGAAATTTTCACTGAAATTGAGTACTTCCTTCAATTGTGAATATAGGTTTTATTATACTGTCAAAGGGATTCATGCATGGCACTACACACAAAAAGAATGTTAAAACTTCTTGAATAGCAGTATTTTCACCAATAAATGGGAAAATAAAAATTTCTCATATTTGAACGAAAATATCAGTGCTTTCAACTAGTAAACATACAAATCTGGTAAGAAAGGCTTTAGAGCAAAGGACGCTGATAATATTACCCACCACACTCTAAATATATATCATCTGCAACTGCTATTTTCAGCTCAATTCTATCTGGTTTTTTGAGTACAAGAAACTGATATTATCAAGGTTCTGGGGGAATAGTAATTGCAAAAGCTTCCAGTGTTTTAAAACTGTTGGGTACATGGTAACTATAATGAAAGGAATGAGTGATATTTTTTCTTTATTGAGAGATAAGAAGGAGTTATTTAATACCTTACTTGGACTCTGTGTGTACTGGGAGAGCCTAGGTCCTCATAGTATTTATGGCTTTCTTACATTATCTTATAGACCCAGTTTTTTGAGCATCCACCTTGTACAAGACATGAAGCCAAAGTAGGGGGTGGGTAGAGTTTTTGGGCCCTTGGAGACACCCTCATTCACTCATCCACACAAACTAATATACTCTTTCTGGTGATTTCATGAAACTCTAACCAGTTAAGGTCATTTCTACCTCCCTAACTTCCACATCCAATTCTCCAGGTCACTAGGGCCAATGGACAGAAGACAATAGAGAGATTGTCACAAACTCATTCATTGTAGACCACAAATGAAAGCTTGTTTCCCATAATGGTGTTCTAGAAGTATCATTCGGATTTTCGGTATATGCTGCTTAGGAATTTCAAGACTTATCAGGTTTGAGCCAAGTTGAGTCATTTGATTTGTATTCCTTATTCAAAGCAAAGATAATTGATGAGACAATATTGGACATTTCAGTTGAAATGCTGAGTCTCCTGATTTATTGCTGAGGCAGGTACTTTAATTTTCAAAATAAGTTATAAAAATTGACTCTTTTGAGTGTCAGTTTGACTCTAACAACATTATAAGAATAGCCAGCTGAGGCAATAGGAAACTATGGTCAAATGCCATTTAAGTCTTATGGAAAGAAAGCTACTTTGATGCCTGTCAGCAAATGGAATATATTTTAAAAATAGTTTTTAAGGTATTTGTCACTTAGCATCTTTTATCCAGGTGAAGATGTACATCTCTGCCCAATTCCATGAGGAAGATCTCCAAGCGCTGGTCCTCACATTCTTTCTCAAACTAAGAGGTGGAACCAACTGTATAGGGCTCATTTCGGTTCTGAACTAATTCTTAGGCTAGGAGTTCTGTAAATGTGTCTGACCTTCAGGACACTAATCTAAAAACCTCAGTTTCCTCATCTGTAAAATGGGCATAATAATAATAGCAGCTGCTTCACAGGGCTGTTAAGGGAATCAAATGAGATAATTCAGGTAAAATGCTTAGCAGAATATCTTGTCCACAGTGAAACCAAATACATGCTTATCACATTTATTATTGTCATATTGTTATTATGCACTTCCAAAATAAAGCCATTGACATGTGCTACACCAACTTCCCAGTCTCTTCTCCATCTGTAAATTTATTTTCTCTGTCTCATCCTTGCATTAGTTAGTTTTGTCCCAGAAAGAGGTCTACTTCCTCTTGATAAGTTTCCATTCTCCATCCATATACTTGGCCTTATTTTTTCACATTGCTTTCTTGATCTTCAATCCCTTCCTAGCTTTGGCTTTTTTTCTTAAGTCTATAAACATGGTCAAACTCATTCTAATCTGAAGATCCTTCTGACCCTAGAACCTGTACCAACCCCCTCAACCGCCCCATCCATCTCCTATAATCATACAAACGTCTTAAACCTTTCGACATACAATTGCCATGTCTTAACCATTTCCAGTCCCCCACTTTGCACTCTGAGCACACTATTTGTTTCTAACCTTTGAGTTTTTGTGCAAGTTCTCTTGGAAATTCCAAACCTCATTTCTTCATCTGGGTTTCTTTTCTTCACGTGGATATCTTCATATTCTTCATGGACAGCTTCTCCTTACCAGAAAAGTTTCATCTCAGGGGTTACATCATCAAGAAGTATGCCCTCTTGTAAGCAGTGGTCATCAGATCCTCTTATGTGAGCCTACATGGTTCCATCTCTCTCTGGTACAGCACTTACCTGTGTATCATAAGCATCTGTACCCCTCAAAAAATGCTTGCTAGACTGAGGTGACCTCAAATACTATGTTGAAGGACTAACTTTCATGAAATCTTTTTTAGGATATTAGATCAAGTAAACAATGAAATAAATGCCAATAAAATTTCTCTCTTCTCTCAAAGAAAATATCCATCAGCTAACTATGAAAATCTTTAGCTGGAAAATACTAGAATAAGTTCATTTTGTTAATTTGCTCATCATTAATGAGCTTCCATTATTATATATGTCAATAGATGAATTGTTAAATGGATGGATGGAGTAGATAGAGAAACAGTCTAGAAAGCAAGAGTCCTGAGTTAGATCTAGTCAACTGTGTGAATCAACTCTGTGATCTTAGAGAATCCATTAATTTCTCCATACTAATAGCTCTTTCTCAATTTCACAATCAATAAATATGGAAATAGTAGGCTTTGCCCTGTCTATATGACAGAGCTGTTAGGAGGTTAAATGAGATAATATATGTCGGACCTCTGTATTTAAATAGTCCAGAGGTGCCCATCTGGATGGCTCAGTCAGTTAGACTGAGATCTGATTCTTAATATCAGCTCAGTTCTTGATCTCAGGGTCGTGAGTTCAAGCCCCACACTGGTCTCCAAACTAGGCATGAAGCGTACTTAAATTTAAAAAATAAATAAATAGTTCAGTTGTACATAATAGAACAGCATTGTTATTAATAAAGACACAATTGTTATTCCCAAATAATTTATAGTCTACTAATTTAAAGATTATTTATTTATTTATTTGACAGAGATCATAAGTAGGCAGAGAGGCAGGCAGAGAAAGAGGGGGAAGCAGGCTCCCTGCTGATGTGGGGCTCGATCCCAGGACTCTGGGATCATGACCTGAGCTGAAGGCAGAGGTTTTAACCCACTGAGCCACCCAGGCGCTCCTCTAATAATTTAAATGGGATTAATTCTTTCCATTGAATGAATCATACAATGAAATCATACAAAGACTTGCCATTAATATCTGTGTTTATGTTAATAGTTATTAATATTAATTATAATTAATTAATAATACTTATATTTATTAATAGGCATCAGTATCTGTTTATACTAATGTTTCCAAGGTCATTTAAGTCCAACCAGAGTTATCTAGGGCTACAGATTTATTTCCAGGCCCAAATCCTTGTTTTTTTTTTTAATTTAGCTATAAATAAATACCTTGAACACTTTATTATATGTTTCAAGCCTTTTAATTTAGGTTAAAATTAAACTTAAGACTCATTTACAGTTGTAAATGACTGTTTTTATCTCATTTTTCGCTCAAAATTTTCAGTCGACGTTCTTTGGTGAGTGTGGTAGATATGGCTGCCGCCTGGCTAACAGCCTTCTCCCTCCCTTCTTCCACCATGTTTATGGACATCAACGACAGCAATGATTTACTGGCTTCTCTCCCAGGAGATGAATCTCAGTTGCTCTGAGCCGGTCACAACAACCTCATTCCTCTTTGTCAATGACTGGTTTACGGGTTGGCATGTGACCCAAATCTGGCTCATGAAGTCTAAGAAGTCTGTTGTGCCGGAATGAAGGATGTTCTGGGAAAGATTTTCTTCTCAGATAAAAAGAAATAGATATACAAGAAGAAACCTTCTTTCTTCTAGCTTTTAGGTATTGTTTTGAGAGGATGTGTTGGTTGGCACTCTGGCCAGCTGTCTTCAGACCTTGGAGAAAAAGTCAGAAGACTTTTCTGTCACCAGAAAAGGTGACATCCATAAACTTCTGAATTAACGAACCCTGGAACTGATTACTCACCGTTAGAAGAGTGAAAAAGAGAGGCCAAAGTATGAAACATGATACTTTCAACAAGAATGTAAGAGAGACCAAAAATAGGTAGACTTGAATAGGCACTTTGCATATGCAAACCATTGAATAATATATGATATAGTGATCAGCATCATTGGTCTTCAGGAAAATGCAAGTTAAACCACAATATAGCACTGCGTACCCACCAGAATTCATACAGTAAAAAAGACCAGCAGACTAAGGTGGTGGAGATATAAGGACACTAGGATTCTCGGATTGTTGTTGGAAGGCTAAAGTGGTACAAGTACTCTGGGAAACTCTTTGACAATATCTAGTAAAAGGACTTAGCCATCCAGATGAACCAGCAATTCTACTCCTCAATACCACCCAAGAGAAATGTGGATGTGTGTTTACCAAGAATACTCAGAGCAGTACTCTTTGAATATTCTCAAATTGGACACAGCCCAAATATTTATCAGTTACAATGGATACATACAGTATGGTATATTCATATAATCAGATACTAGAGGACACCGTAATTAGGGGCGCCTGGGTGGCTCAGTCCACAAGCCGCTTGATTCCGGCTCCTGTCTTGATCTCAGGGCTATGGGATCAGCCCCACATGGGGCTCCTGCTCAGTGCACAATCTGCTTCAGTTTCTCTCCTTCCCTGTCCCTCCGCACACCACCACCCCTCAAATAAAATCTTAAAAAAAAAAAATAAAGAAAGAAAGAACAATATAAATGTGTAAACTACTGCTACCCACAAATACTTTTTTTTTTTTTTTTTTAAGATTTATTAATTTTATGCAGAGGGAGAGGGCGAGAGAAACTCAGACTCCCACCGAGCCCGGAGCCTGTACACGGGGCTCATCGCCCCACCCTGAGATCAGGACCTCAGGGGAAACCAACAGTTGGCACTGTGCCACCCCGGTGCCCGACTATAAATACATTTCATAATTTTGAGCAAAGGAAGCAGACATACTCTATGATTCCACCTGCCTTAAGTTAAAAAACAAACAAAACTTAATTTCCAGTCTTAGAAGTCGAAGCAATGACTGGGAAAGGGGGCGGCTTTTTCTGCCGGTGGCGATGTTCTTGATGGGTTTTCGTTCCACGTTCTATTTGCTTTTTGTACGAACATTAATTGAGTTATACGCTAACATCTGTAGAGAGCTGGCCCTGGAACAACACGGGTCTGCATGGGCCCCACTCTACACTCTTTCTGGTTTGGGGATTTTTGCTGCACAACCTTTATTGTTTATATTTGGTCCAGGGCTTGGGTGAGGGGCTCCCGGGTGGCTAGAAAACTGCGGAGCAGCCGCAGGGAGAGAGTCCCGCAGGGGCCCTGAGACCAGGGGGATGTCAGAGGGGCCCCCTCAAGGGCTGCTGGGCTCCGGGGGCTTTGGAGGCTCCGGGTCGTGCTGCAGGAGGAGCTCCTACCCCAGAGAGGCCCACCGCAGGCCCGCGGGTGGCCGACCTGCGCAGGTGCCCACAGGCTCGCCGTTTGCTGATGCGTTTCACCTGCTGCTCCAGGAAGTCGTTCCCCCCCGAAGTCCTAGCGGCAGGTGTGCGGCCGCAGAACCCGGGCCACGAGGATCCAAAAGGTCTGGTTCAGGCTCTTCGCCAGAATCACGGTGGCTTCCATGGACCAGGGGGTTAGCCCGTGCGTCTTGGAGCAGCTTCCGCGCCTCCTGGAAGACAGCGCGGCGCCCTGCTGGGTTTGCACCTTCAGGCGCTGCTGGGGGCCGGGCCAGGGATCTCTCCTTGGGGGACCCGCGGAAGAAGTGGCGCGGTCAGAACCACAGCCTCCCGGGAGGCAGGAAGCCCAAAGAGAGGTGAGCGCAGGAGGCCCAGATGCCTGGGGACCTGGCGGCGGGCAGCAGCTCCTGTGGAATGGGCCTGAGCGATCTGGGAGCTCCTGGCTGGGGGGCAGTAAGGATCTAAGCTCAAAATGAGGTGTTGGCTGGTCCCCAGAGCAGAGGGTGGCTGAGAAGACAGTTGTGAAGGTTGCAACTATAAAAGAGGTTGGAAGGTGGTCGGGGGGCTGGAAGGAGGGGCATCTTTGGGTTTGTTTCTTCAAAATGTTGTTGAAAGAAGGGACAGGTCTGCTGGATTGCTGGGGACACTGCCCATAGGATTTCTTTTTTTACAGTACAGGACTGGAAATGTCTTTGCTTTTCCTTACCACTTTCTTAATAACATTTCTTTTCTCTGGTTACTTTATTGCAAGAAAACTGTATTAGTGCCTATGACATACAAAATATGTGTTAATTCACTGTTCGTGTTATCAGTAAGGCTTTGGGGGAAACAGTAGGCTATTAGTCATTAAGTTCGGGGGGAGTTGAAAGTTATACTTGGAATTCTGACAGTGGGAGGGTCAACATTCTATTGGTCCAGGGCTTGGGTGAGGGGCTCTGGGGTGACTGTCTCTGGGGTAATACCTAGGAGTAGAATCTCTGGTTCAGTGGGTATGCATAAGTCCTTTTACTAGATATTGTCGAAGAGTTTCCCAGAGTACTTGTACCACTTTACCCTTCCAACAACAATCCAAGAACCCTAGTGTCCTTCTATCTCCACTACCTCTTAGTCTGTCGGTCTTTTTTACTGTACCAATTCTGGTGGGTATACAGTGCTATATCGTGGTTTAACTTGCATTCTATTCAACCCCTATGTTGTTCAAGAATCAGCTGTACTTCTTCCAGATACTTGTTTGCGCCAATAAAAAGGCTATTTAAAAAAATAATTGAAAGAGAAGAAAAATAAGGTAAGAAGAAATAAAAAGGAACAGAAGATAGAGGAAGAGTGTAAAGGGAAAATCATTTTCCAAAGGTCGTGGGGGCTCAGCAGTATTGCCTGGGGCTCCTGCAACACTTTTGTGGGTTAAATGCTTCTCCAGCATCTTCAGTCTAGACTTTGGCTGTCCCTTGCTGTTCTTGAAAGTAAAAAGTAACTTGATTTTCTTTGAAAAAATTAGAATTCACTGTTTGGAGCTACTCATCTGCCAGAAGTAGTCAGATCCTTGTGATTCCGATTCTTGAATCATTTCAGAGTTATGAATCCATTTCTATTTCTGGGTAGCACATAAGCTTAGATGCATAAATTTTATTTGTACTACTTAGACTAATATACTGGCAAAGTCCATGCATTTTCCGAGTATATAAAGAAATATAAGATGCGGTATGTAAGATCAGTATGGAATTTAAGTAAAGACTTAATAATTAACAGTTTTTAGTTTTTTATTTACTTTTATTTATTTTTTTAAAGATTTTATTTATTTATTTGACAGAGATCACAAGTAGGCAGAGAGGCAGAGAGAGAGAGAGGAAAGCAGGCTCCCTGCTGAACAGAGAGCCCGATGCGGGTCTCCATCCCAAGACCCTGAGATCATGACCTGAGCCCAAGGCAGAGGCTTACCCCACTGAGCCATTCAGGTGCTCCGACATTTTTTTTTTTTTAAAGATTTTATTTATTTGACCGAGATCACAAGTAGGCAGAGAGGCAGGCAGAGAGAGAGCAGGGGAAGCAGGCTCCCCGCTGAGCAGAGAGCCTGATGCGGGGCTTGATCCCAGGACCCTGGGATCATGACCTGAGCTGAAGGCAGAGGCTTTAACCCACTGAGCTACCCAGGTGCCCCCGCAGGAGTTTTTAAAATTGTTGCCAGACCTTGATGGGTTGCTTCTCTTTAGAACTCTTCTCACCTTAGCCCCTAATCCGTACGGTTGAACAGTAAATTCTATTGTGCCTTGGATTGCTGGCAGGTTTTGTTTGTTTTATTTTTCCCTCCCATATGCCAATTTTGGTCTCCTGCATAGACCATAAGCCCTTTGCAGGTAGGATCCCTGTCTTATAATCTTTTAAAATTTTCTCTCACCTTTGGGCTTTATTCATAGTAAATATTCAATTTTTACTGAGTAATTGCCAGTCACTGTCATGCTTAAGTTTAATAAGGAGAGACCATGCTCATGGGCAATTGGCAGTGAATTTTTCTCGGCAGCACAGAAGGATAGAATGGGCATTCTCCTGTTTACGGTGTTGTAGGAACTCAAAGAAATGGACTCGCCACATCATGATAGTCTCTACCAGTCCTATGGCCTATGCATGTGACAAATATAACGGGCAAATTAATGTTTGCCTTCCCCAGTACCAAACAACTCAGTTGACTTTTTTTTTTTAAAAAAACAGAATTGACTAAATTACCCAATTGTTTTGTCTTTGTGTAGACAGAGCATGGGATTCTATTGGTGAAACCATATTTCATGCTCATGCCCTACAACAGCTGTAGTCCGCCGAATTGAAATAGCTTAATGAGGTATTGATTTTGCTGCTCAGCATGATCTGAAATAACCACCAAAATTGTGGGAGGCCACATCATAAGGGAGGGGGAGAAAGAAAGGTGAAATTCTAATGAATACACTAGATGAGTTCCTGTCAACTTCATTATTTGAATTGGATGGTTTAGAATTAGAGAAATGAATTATTTAATTGGAGATGAAAAATAGGAGTTCATTTCGCTCGTTTGAAATTTGGAATTGGAACTGAATCACATGCACTTCAGGAAACATAAAAGTTGAAAGAAAAAACAAACAAAAAACAACCCTAGCTCAGAGATAAATTATAGTGGTAAGTTATTTTTCAAGCCAATTTTTAGTTGTTCAAACTAGAAGAAATGGAGAAAGCCTCAGAGTGGAAATAAGACTCTAGGGAAAGGAAATAAAGGAACTGTTCCTTTTGCATGTTTCCTAAATACTCCCTGGTG
This sequence comes from Neogale vison, assembly GCF_020171115.1. Taxonomy (NCBI): domain Eukaryota; kingdom Metazoa; phylum Chordata; class Mammalia; order Carnivora; family Mustelidae; genus Neogale; species Neogale vison. The sequence continues at coordinate 304,047,859 of NC_058091.1, forward strand.
GCTCTTAATGAGCTGCATTATTGCGTTTTGGCTCTGGAGTTGGATGGAGCTCTGCCATAAATTAGCAAGATGGAGAGAATTTGAATGAGGGCAGTGCAGGCAGGCATACAGGAAACCTCGTCCTCATATTCCATTCGGCTAGATTCTGATTCTGTAGATAAATGGTTGCCATCCTGAGGGCCATCTCAAAGTTACTCAATTTGCAAAGAACTTTCTAGAATCATGGGGTCGACTGCTCTGCTGCTCAGGTAAATTTATATTGACCGGACACATTGTCCTAAGCCACTTCCATATCCTCTTCCCAATTGTCCCATCTCCTTTCATTAAGAAAACCCATTGATTATTTGTCTGAATGAAATAAATTTGGTGTTCCCCCAAGAACAGGGAGTGCTTCTATTACAAAACAGAATGGAACCAGAAAGGATGGGGCGCCTGGGTGGCTCAGTCAGTTAAGCGTCTGCCTTCGGCTCAGATCCTTATCCCGGGGTCCTGGGATCAAGTCCTGCCTGGGGTTCCTTGCTCAGTAGGGAGCCTGCTTTTCCCTCTGCCCCTCCCCCTGCTCATGCTCAATCTCTTTCTCTTTCTCTCTCACAAAAATAAATCTTAAAAAATATTAAAAAGCAAGAAAGGATGGCACAGTCTACAAGAGGAAATGGTCCTGAAGCAAAGCAGAAGAGTTTAGGGGAGGGGGTGGTCATAAGGAGAAATTCCCAGTGAATTGCATATGGTGAGGCTGCCTTGGTCAAGGCAATCATTGGGAAGAAAATCAGCAGCCTCCTACTAAGAAGGGCCTTGCAGGGCCTTTAAACTCTCAGATGCTTTCTCAAATTTAAATTTGATTTGGCTTCTTGACTTCTAGCAAATTCCTTTAAAGCAGTGGTTCTCAGCTTGGGACAAGGGTGATTTTTGCCTCCCACGGGACGTTTGGAGATGTCTGGAGACATTTTGGTTGTCACAGCTGGGGAGGCACTACTGGCATCTAGTGAGTCAAGGCCAGGGATATTAATAAACATTTTCGACAGGATGGTTACCTTCCCCCATTTTGCTTCTCACAGCAAAGATTGATCTGGCCCCAAATGCCCAGAATGACAAGGTTGAGAATTCCTGAAAGAAGGGACCAATTTTTATGGTCAGGGAAGAAGGAGCATCTAATAAAAAATCAGGAAGGACTTCAGTTCTGCTGAGTCAAGGAGAGAAATACTAGCCAGGAGAGGCAAAGACACGACAAGATGATTTAATGCTCCTGGTCGGGTGTATGGAGTTCCATGATTGTGACGTCTGGACTGCGTGGCTTTGGCTACTTGCCCAGAGCCTCGGGGTTGTGACTGATTTGCATATAATGATGTGTTTACATAAAATGTAGTTATAATAAATACAAGCAACAGTGGGTGGCTTTTCTTTAATGTATCTTCTCCATTGCCAGATAATGATCATTTATTAGGCATCTGCTGGGCCTTGGTGCTGTGTTCAGTACATATTTTTTAAAGGTACTCACATTTCGTTTCCTTTGTTTTAAAACAGCGGCCTACATCAGCTATCCCCAGGAGGATAATTTAATTGTTCCAGAAATAGAAGGATCTTTTGAGTCCCTCGCTTTTCCACATGTAGAATAAGTTAGTACAGAGGAAATACAGCTCTGCGGTGGGAAGAATTTCAGGGTTTCTGCACTAGGAAAAATAGTTCTTGTGCACTTGAAATACTAACAGTCCTAAGGAGCTTAAAGGGATTTGCATGTCACAGCCTTACACGGAGTGTGGTTCTAGGTCTGCTTCCGGGGTCTCAAATGGGAAGTCGGCTCTGAGGAGCTCTGAAGCCTCTTTCCACTGAGTCTAGGATTCTATTCTCTGCCAGCCAGTTAGCAGTGAGGCATTTGGGTCCTGCACTCATCTGGCCAGGGTTTCTAACCTTTGATTTCAAGGGCCTCAGGAAGCTGGTAAGACTTTTCAAATATGTGCATTTACCTGGGGTGAATTTCCATATTCATATGATAATCTAAATAGTCCGTGATTCTAAAAAAATTCAGATCTCCCGCAGTAGGATGTAATGCTAATGGAATTTGTGTATTAATAAAGGGAACTCTATCTCGTAGCCCAAGACCTCACCAATTGACCCTGGGATGGACATGCAAGTGTGTGCTATTTGTCACAGGGGCACAAGAGAAAACAACACATGGTCGATCGGGCGGAGCGGGGGAGGGGTGGGGTGGGGTGGGGTGGAGTGGGGTGGAGTGGGGTGGAGTGGGGCATGGCCTCTCCACACAGGGGTCACCAATATCGAAGAGCTGCTAGGAAATCTTATCCATTAGAGCCACGTGTGGGATTTTGGAGGACCAATAAATGACACTCCGCTTTCTCTCCAGATTGTGGAGCCAGTAGAGAGACAGGCTAGAGAAGAAAGACAGATGGGGAGTATAAAGAAAGTTGGCTTTATTATTGATTAAGCTGATGGGAAAACATGGCTTTGCATTTGGGCCAAATGGGCTTAGTAGTACTCCCCCCAAATTCGGAAGACTTCTCGCCGCCGTCCGTGGCCCAGCCCGTCAGTGCAGGTGAGTTCCTTTCCTTCGGCTGAGAGAACATCCGATGTGCAGAAGGCCATGGTCTCTCTGAAGGGGCTAGGCCTGGCGTTGCTCAGCTTTCTCTATGGACATCACCAACCTGCTATGTCTCTCCTCCCTAGAAGAGCAATAAACAAAGGCGAGAGAGCAGCTTTCCCCAATTAACTTTCCCTTCTGGGGGTTTAGGAGGCCTATTATCTGCTCTCTTTAGAGCATCAGGAGTTAGGAATACATTTTTCCCCCCAATTTTAAGTGCATCTCTGAATCAACGGCAGATTGAATTGCAATCGTGGTGGGGAGATATCATAAGTGACTTATTTTTAAAAATGGAAATAAAAGCCCTTCAAGGCCATAGAAAACAGGACTAGAATTGATCAGAGAGTTTTCAGAGAGACTGCCCAGTATCTCTTGAGGCCAAAGGATGAGTTAGACATCATCAGATGGAGCTAAAATCTCCCAGAGGAAGTGTGTCAGAGCAAGAGCTAGGGGAGCGGCCGTCAGAGGGACGTCCCTTACCTGTGCCATGGACCGAAGATGGGTCACATTCTGGGAGAGACTTTTCCTTATCTCACTTTACCTGCCTTGGCTCTCCAAATAAAGTTTTCTGACTTTCTAGCCAACATTCTCTGAACTTTAAATGCTTTCAAGTTGTCACTGTTCTGGAATAATAGCAGCAGCTGTCTCTTGGGTAAGATCAAGACAATGCCTTCATGGGGTAGGCGGCTGTTCTCGAGGGGTTTCTGGGTTCCTCAACTGTGGGGTGACCCCATGCCCCAGTTTGTCTCATGGATCTCCGTCTACACTTGATGTCTCAGTATAGCGGTTAAATGTACTTCCATTCTTGAGGGTTCAAGAGTGTCCCAATTTGGCAAATAAATTATATGTTCACTCTACTTTTCTTTACTATTTAGTTTTTGCCTTTTTAGAAAAGGAATGGATTTATTGCTACTTGTGTAATTAAAATTCATTTTTACAGAAGACAATGTCATGATTTCTGCCTTTAAGGAGACCCAATTGATGATGATAATAAAGCAGGCATTGATAATGGTGCTTTGCCTAAAGATTACAGAATCTTAAATTTATTTAAAGGGTTAAATGGTAGGGGATCCATTTATTTTGAGTAGATGGATGACTGGGTGAAGCTAGAGTGATAGGAACAGCAGGCTTCAATATATTAATTACACATAAGTTATCAGCATCATCTCACACCTTTGTGTAGTTTTGTTCCTACCTCACCTGGTACCTCTAATGTGTGAAACTTCTTTCTTTTTTGCCTTCTTCTCAGTGGCCAGTGATACTTGAAATCGTGTTGATCTTTCAAAGAGTTAGCATTTCTTCCCTACTTCTAATTCATACTTTCTTTCACCTCTCGTTGGGACTCAATTTTTCCAGCCTCCATCAAGATGTTAGTTTTTGTACACATTATTGTATAAAGCAAAATAAAATTGGTAAGTGGGTGAACATCCTTGGTCTCAAAACAAACCCCTGGGGGGCATAGTGTCTTCTGTTTGGGATGTCGTCATCGAAACCCTCTTTGTACATGACCCCCCACACAGATAGTCTCTACTATGTTGTGAAACCCAACCTGTCCTCTGTCCCCCCCTTCCCCCTTCCCTCCCTCCCTCCATCTGTCTCCTTTCTCTCCCTTCCTCCCTCCTCCCTTTCTCACTTCCTCCCTTCCATGCTTGCATGGAATCCAACATGGGGCTTGAACTCACAACCCTGAGATCAAGACCTGAACTGAGATTAAGAGTTGGATTCTTGGGGCACCTGTGTGCCTCAGTTGGTTAAGTGCCTGCCTTCAGCTCAGGTCATGATTCCAGGGTCCTGGGATCAAGCCCCACATGGGGAGCCTACTTTTCCCTCTCACTCTGCTGCTCTCTCTACTTGTACACTCTCTAGCTCTTTCTCAAAATAAATAAATACAATCTTAAAAGAGAGAGAGAGAGAGAGAGATATGTTTAACTGACTGAGCCACCCAGGCACCGTGTATCTCCATTAATTAATGGCTCTGTCATGTAGAAGAGAATGGAGAGCCTATATAAAGCAAGGTGGGTTGCATCTCTCTTCCTTCCCTTCCAAAGCTCGCTGTTGGGGGGGAAGGTTTGTGTGGTGGAATTGTCAGTATCTGGATTCACACTAGTGATTGTGTCCCTGACTGAGAGCTAACCCATAGGGCCCTAGTACAGAATCATTGCTTGTTAAATTAGGGAAATGTTTCTGAAGCATTTGACAGATAGCTAGTTCCAAAGGCTCCCTCTAAGATATCCTGCCCCCAGTTTCCTTTACTTTCCTCTCAGGGACTGCTGGATGTCCCCAGATCCAGCAAATGAAGGTCGACACCTGGCATAGCAACGATCTACTGGTATCTTGCTCCAACCCATTCTGATTAGCTGGTGGCCCTGCCCTGTTAGGCTGTTGACTACCACCTCTGGTTGTTCTGTGGGACCTCTTCTTTGAGGTGCTTACACATGAATTTGGTATGACTTTCTGTAATTTTAAAAATGGAAATCAAATTAATACTTTGGAGTTGAGTTTAGTTGTTTCCCCATTGTGTGTGTGTGCGTGTGCACATGCACGCACATGGGCAAATATGTGTGGGGGGATGTGCAAGCATGTGTGCATCATAATGGACCTGACGCATCTTCTGTTTCTTAGGGTGTCTCCAATTAACATTTCTGCTCAAAAATTGGGCTTTTTTTTATACTCATGGAAGATACCCTTTAGAGGTATTCTCTTCAAACAAAATATGGAAATTTCTGTTAGTAGCTGACAGATGGTCATCCAGTTTTTGGATAACTTTGGTAATGGAGAGTTTACTCCCCCAGACGTCATTTTCCCCTCTGAAATAAATTACATAGGGTGATCTACACCCAGTTCTCAGAAATGTTCTTTATCCCAAAAAGCCGTATCGGATAGTCGGCCCAGGGATCCTCACTTCGTGTAAAAAGGTTTCTCTGGATAATCTTCCCTTTGCCATGGTCTCCATACGCATATTCCTGAGCACTTTATAACATTCGAGAAATGTCACAAACCTAAAGAAACCACATGATCCTGATTCCTATCTTTTGGCTCAGAAATATGCTTTGTATGTTTAGGTAATCAGTCCTTAGGTAATCAATTGTTTCTATCAAAGAAACGAATGCATGAAAAATGAAGGACCCCTGGCAGATTTTTTTTTTAGCCTTTATAGAAAATTCCCCCAGGACAGAAACTTCATGCATCTGATTGGCCTGTTTCAGTATTTAATCATAGCAAAGATCAAGAGTTCCCCCTTATGCCCAGATGAAATCTCTGTGCCTTTAATTAAAGCTAATTTCTTCTTCTTTGCTACTCTGGGTGGGTTTCCTTTGTCTGGCTGCGTTCCCAGATCATCCTTCTTGTTGACAGGCAGAGGGAGGAGGAAGAAAGACCAAATGTGTATTATAGGAGTCTGCTATTCTAGAGAGCTCTATTACCAAATTTACCACCCCATATAGTGATGGGGAACATTTTCCTTCATCATCCTAGTTATCTGATTATGTTTAAAAAGTTAAAAAAAAATGCTGTCCACTTTGCTTTGGCAAGTAAGACCACCTCTTCTTGTATACCACCAGTTCATGCATCAGCTTTGGATGTGCGGAGAGAAGGAAGAGGGGCTGTCACTGTAAACATGGGGAGAACACAGCAGGTGTGTTTTTTGGGTTTTTTTTGTTGTTTTTTTCTTTTTCTTTCTTTTTTTTTTTTAAGAAAACCTATTCATTACAACCTATGCTCAAATGTAAAAATAAGAATTACATATTTTGCCTCTTGAGCTTGACCTTCTAACTTCTAATTAGGCCAATAAACATATCCTCATTGACTTTGCCAGAGTGTGATCAGGAAGTCACAGAAAGAAGCTGTATCATGAGACTCTTTGTTCTAGGACTTTAGTTCTGGTTGTGTACAGAAACATATTAATGATCCTTTTTTTTTTTGTTAAAGATTTATTTATTTGCGAGAGAGAGAACGAGAGACAGAGAGAGAATGTACAAGCAGGGGGAGCAACAGAGGGAGAAGGGGAAGCAGGCTTCATCCTAGGACCCTGGGATCACGACCTGAGCTGAAGGTAGACGTTTAACCAGCTGAGCTACCCAAGGACCCCTCAAGGATCCTTTAATGGCAAAACTCATGACTTTATTTGACTTTTAGTTTCTATGATCTTAAAAGGATACTAAATTTGAAAGAGGCTTTAGGAGTTTATAGTTTAATTTTCTTTGCAGCAGAGGAAATTGTCGCTCAAGCATTGACCATAAACAAATATTCTTCCTTAAAGGATTGAGCCCTGAGGAGCAGTTCAAACAACATTGAACAACAATCTTTACCTCTTTGGAAAAATCTGGATAATCTCCCGACTTCCCACTGCCAGGGTGCCCATCAGTTGGTAATATGTAGAAAGGGGGAATACAGTGCCTCCAGTGTCCCTGGCTTGGTGGCTCTGTCCTTTAGGATGTTTACTCTTTGAAAAATTCATTCTGTGATTATGGAATAACATCTTGATATCTGAGTTAGGAGGGAGAGAGTCCTGGGCAAATAACACATGTGGATTATTCTCCCAATGTAAAATAATAATTAAATCATCACCATTCTGATTTTTAAATGTTTCCTGTAATTTTGGTTGTTTCGAGGGTTTTTTTTTTTTCTTTTTTAAATAAAACTCCGTGTGGGCTTAAATTTCCTTACTGGATTCTTTTAAGCAAATATATGCTGAGTGTCTATCTTTCATTTATTTATTCAACAAGAACGTATTTAGTGTTTGTTATCATCCGTACTGTTCTAGGTGCTGAGGATATAGTAGAAATAAAAGAAATTCCTACACTCACGGAGCTTTTGGTCTCATTACAAATACAGAGGGATGAGATGAATCCTGTCTTTGCTTCCCTGAGCTTGGAGATTAGCAGGAAAGACAAAATCTTAATTGATTGCTATAATTAGTATGATGAATATTCAATACAGGGGTAACAGAAGGTATAGAGTACCTAATGACTGATTACCTAAATATGTACAGGAAACAGGGCAGTGAAACCAAATTCTGGGGTCAAGGGAGGTTCTGCAGGAAGGGGAGAGAGACGTTTAAGCTGGTTTCTGAAGGGTGAGTAGGAGTTCAATGATCTGGGGGAGTGGGGAGAGAATGATTTATCAGAGGCAACAACATAGTGTGAGACTTGGAACTGAGAGAAGAATGGCACATTCGTAAGACTGGAATGAATTAGAGCAGAGATTATGTGGGACTATGTCGGGGGAAGGTGTGAAATGAGGTCCCATTGTTGAGGGCTTTGCAACCCATCTTAAGGAAACTGTACTGTATTTGAAGGGCAGTGGGGAGCCACTGTGGGTTTTAAAGCATATTGCTTTTATTGAAGGGTCCCTCTGAGAGCAATATGGGTAAGAGAATGGAAGGACAAACCCTAGATGACAGGAGTGACCAGGCAGTTGACCTAATTTAGGTAGGAGATGCTGGAAAAGGGGATGCAATGAAATGCAGGGATGTGAGTCACTCTTTGGAAGTAGAATGATGGGAGACATGAGTGAGAGCCATTGACGTGAATGGTCATATATGCATAAGAAGAACCATTCAAGGGCGGCGTCTCGAATTTTGGTTCTGGATTCAGAGAGCTACAGATCTGATCACGAGACCCTAGACCTGTATAATTTCCTGTCTTTCTGTTTCTCTTCCTTTATTTGAGGATGCATCTGTATATCTGTCCAGCCAGCCATCTTTTCCAGGCCTTCATACGAAGGAGAGCTCCCATGTTACAATTTAATCTGTGTTCCAGTGAGAATTGTTCTATATAAAGTCATTGTGCCCCTAGCTAGGGTTTTAAGGCAGACTGACCATCATCTGAATTCCGTTCAACAGTATCCAACAGCTCGACAGAAACTCTAGAATGACTATGTCAGAACTAGCTAAGACATCGTCTACCAGTTGACATTAACTTCTGCAACCATTCCACTCAAAAAGCAGATCTGAGATCCCGTCTTCTTTTTCTGAATTGACTGTTGTTCGAGGCTGATTGCATATTACCCATTGCTATTGTCTTGTGAAAACTCAATATTATCTACTCTCCCTTTGAGTCAGAAGGGGAATCATTTGGATTAATATTTTATTAATTTAAAATGCCTCCAAGATGCTATCTGATTCATTCTCATAACAATTTTGGGAGACAGGAAGGAAGCAGGTAAAAGCACACTTCACACAGTTTTTACTTAATGGCAAATTTAGTGCTGTTTGGTCATAGATGAAAAATGGAGAAATTATTCATGTGGAATCTAATTTAAGATCATCATTCTTGGTGACATTTATGACTTGCTTCTGGCAGGAATTTTGTTTGTTGTAGTAATATGAGGAATGTTCTCTGCTTTGTATTTGAAGGTGACACCACTCTCCCCCCACTAGTTTTACATGTGCTTTGAGATGTTTTTCTAATGGAAAGGACAGATTTTCATTAAGCCATTTGCACTTTCTCTTGACATTGTGACAACTGACACACATTTCTGATGCCTGACTTGGGACAGGTATGGTAGTCCCAACCACCAGCAGAGAAAAACAAATTGCCTGCCTGGGGATTTGAACTTCTGCCACCAGCCTCATTAGCAGTGTACTAACCACTGAGGGTAGCCACTGGCATGCAATTATAGCACAGCATGAATCAAACCTGGTCCAGGGCCCTGAAATTTAACCTTTGACTATATCCATTAGCCTTGACACGTCTCCATGAAAGAATGGGGGTTCTCTTGAGGCATATACTCCAAAGTGGTTTGCTGTTATCTTTCATAGAGATTTATCTCTCAAATTTAATAAAGATAGCATTAGTGAATCTTGAGATAAAATTTAGTGTTTCTGTAATACTAGGTATTTGTTTTTGAGTGATATTTATAAATACAGTCATTCATCTGTGACCGTTGTTTTCAATAAGCTCTCTTTCATAGTAAGGGTGTGCTTGAACCACATCTGAATTTATGACTGGCCACAAGTGGGAGAGAATAGCATTTTAGAATTGGAGTACAGGGGCACCTGGGTGGCTCAGTGGGCTAAAGCTTCTGCTTTTGGCTCAGGTCATGGTCTCGGGGTCCTCGGATTGAGCCCCGCATTGGGCTCTCTGCTCGATAAGGAGCCTGCTTCCTCCTCTCTCTCTGCCTGCCTGACTACCTGTGATCTCTGTCTATCAAATAAATAATTTTTAAAAATCTTAAAAAAAAAAAGAATTGGGTGTGCCTAGGTGGCTCAGTGGGTTAAGCCTCTGCCTTCAGCTCAGGTCATGATCTCAGGGTCCAAGGATCGAGCCCCGCATCGGGCTCTCTGCTTAGCAGGGAGCCTGCTTCTCCCTTTCTCTCTCTCTCTGCCTGCCTCTCTGCCCACTTGTGATCTCTGTCTGTCAAATAAATACGCAAAATCTTTAAAAAAAAAAAAAAGAATTGGAGCTCAGATGTCAGAACACCATCCAAAGTGAGAGCTTCACAGAAATGCTACAGAGTGGACAGAGAGCTATGAAGGCATTGTGTAAAGAAAAGAAAAAAATGCAGATTCATTGCAGTCAACATATTCTTTCAAACTATTTTGAGAATGAAGCACTTGATCACATTGTAATTATTAATGATTTCAAACCAGTGACAGTTATATTGATACAAAATCACTCAAGGGGGACACCTGAGTGGCTCAGTCAGTTAAGCATCTGCCTTTGGCTCAGGTCATGATCCCAGGATCCTGGGATTGAGTCCCGCATCAGGCTCCCTGCTCAACTCTTTAAAAAAAAAAAAAAAAACACTCCAGAAAGGGAAGATGCTATGAACATGGATGTTATGTTTATAAACTGTGTTTATTTGCTTAGGCTGAAAGAACGAGGTACCATATAATGGGTGGCTTATGCAACTGATGTATTTTTCCTAGTTTTGGAGGCTACAGAGTCCAAGACCAAGGTTGGACCTATGGATTTGGTTCCTGGTGAGGTTCTTTTCCTGGCTTGCAGACCACTGTCTTCTTGCTATGTTTGCAGATGGTGGAGAGAAAAAGAGGCTCTGGTCTCTTCCTCTTCTAGGGACACTCATCCTGTTGTGGGTTCCTCAAGACTTCATCTAAACACGGGCTCTACCTTAAGGCTCCACCTCCAAATATTGTCACTTTGGGCGCTGGGGTTTCTACATGTGGCTGTGAGAGGACATGAACTTTCAGTCATAACAAAAGCTGAAAGGAACTTGACTCTTTGGACTGGCAAATCAATTCCTTTGGCTCCCTCACTTCCTTTACTCAGCCAGCCTTCAAGTCCTGCTGATTCTGCCATCCGTGGCTTTCTCGAATCCAAACCTCACACTAGGGCACCAGCGTGCTGATCCAGACCTTCTCATTTCTCAAGTGGACAGCACCAGCAGCTCCCACCTGTCTGCTGTCTCTGGTCCTGCCTCCCTTTAATCTATTTTTCCTAACTGGTAACATGGAAAAGAGGTCCTGTCACTCACTTGCTTCCGTTCTTTCCAAGGATTGCCGTTACTCTTAGGATGACTGACTGCTGTATTCCCCAGCACCAATAACAATGCCTGCACATAATAAGTGCTCAAAAAATACAAGTATGTGTACATAATAGTAATACCTAGTAAGTCCTCTCTGTCTTTCTCTATACATATATGTATGTATACTGATATATGTATAGATAGAAAATAAGTGGGTTTTTTTTAAAGATTTTGTTTATTTTTTTGACAGATCACAAGTAGGCAGAGAGAGCAAGGGAAGCAGGCTCCGTGCTGAACAGAGAGCCCAATGCGGGACTCGATCCCAGGACCTTAGGATCATGACCTGAGCCGAAGGCAGAGGCTTTAACCCACTGAGCCACCCAGGTGCCCCAGAAAATGAGTTTTTTAAAAGACCATTTGTTTAAGAACAATTTTAGGTTCACAGCGATGTTAAGAGGATGGTACAGAGACTTCCCATATATCCTTTGCCCCCACACATGCATGGCATTCTCTGTTATCAGTATTTCCCACCAGAGTGGTACACTTCTTAGAACTGATAAACCAACATTGATACATCATAATCACCCAAAGTCCATAGTTTACATAAGGGCTCACTCTTGGTATGATACATTCTATGGATTTGCGCAAAAGTATAATGAGATGTGTCCATTATTGTAGTATTATATGGGGTATTTTCATTGCTCTAAAAATCTTTTATACTCTGCCTATTTGTTGCTCCTCCAGCCACCTCACCCCAACCCTTGGGAGCCACTAATCTTTTTGATGTCTCCATAGTTTTGCTTTTTTCTAGAATGCTATATAATTGAAATTTTATAGTATGTAGCTGGTTCAGACTGGCTTCTTTTACTTAGAAAATGCGTTTAAGTTTCCTCCATGTCTTCATGGCTTGATAGCTCATATCTCCTTGGTGCTGAATGATATTCTGTCATCTGGATATACCATAGCTTATTTATACATTCACCTACTGAAGGATGTTTTGGTTGCTTCCATGTTTCAGCAATTACAAAATTGCTATAAACATCCATGTGTAGGTTTTGTATGGACATAAATTTCCAGTTTCTCTGGGTAAATACCGAGCAACACAAGTACTGGATCATTTGGTAAGTGTCTTCAGTTTTGTAAGAAACTGCCACGCTGTCTTGCAAAGTGGCTGTACCATTTTGCATTCTCACCAGCAAAGAAAGATTATTCTTGTTGCTCTACCTTTTCATCAGCATATGGTTTTCATAGTGTTTCAGATTTGGGGCATTCTTTTTTGTTTGTTTGTTTGTTTAAGATTTTATTTATTTATTCATCCGAGAGAGAGTAAAAGAACACAAGCAAGGAGAGCAGCAGGCAGAGGGAGAAGCAGACTCCCTGCTGAGCGGGGAGCCCGATGCAGGACTCAATCCCAGGGCTCAATGCCCCTAGATTTGGGGCATTCTAATAAATGTATAGTGGTCAATAAACATTTTATGAATGAACCTCACCTACATCATGGGACTGGTATGACACCACTGAAGAGCTGATGTTTTTGTGGAGTGCTATGAATATACATTATTTATGTCTAGAATCAAAACACAGATGTCACCCTTATGAAAGCACCTACTCATCAAGGGACTAGCCTGCCATTTCTCTGCTCTATGCGTGGCTCATCAGTGGTCTGTCTTTAAAGAACAGGAAGCCACACATGGCTTGGCCACCATTTTTTTTTTTAAATGATTTTTTCCCCCTTTTAATGATTTCACAGTAACTTGCCTCAGTGGGAAGAAAATAACTGATGGCAATTATAAAAAAAAAAAAAGACTATGTTTAACTTTGTCTAATGGAAACTTAGCTGCATTTTTGCCTATATACCAAAAGTTGAAATTATTGAAAAGCCTGCTGACTCTAAGGAGCTTAGAAAAGTACCAGTCCGGTTTCATGTTGAAATGTTTATGCCATGAGTTCACAAGTATGAAAAGAGGAAAGGCTAACCACATGTTTTTGAATCCATCAACAATTCAAATAATAGTTAAATGTTTAAAATGTTTGGTAAGGTTCAGTTTTCCAAGATCTGTATTCATGATCTATACAATTAGGAAATAAATTGAAATAGTTGTCTGTAAAAGAGTATCAAATAAGCTTTCAACAAAAGTTCACCAAATTTTTAGAAGTTTAGGTCCTTTTATTATTACGTGTGTACTTCATAGGAATAATAATTTATAATAACTACTAACTGCATCTCTGTTTTCAATTTATTGTTACCTTTATATGCCCAAGTATAATTTCAACCTTGTGCTATTTCTGTGAGTCACATGTGATTACTTTAATCTGCAGGAAAGAGAACTAAGGATCAGAGTGGTTCAGTGGCTTGTCTGAGAGCACAGAGGATGAGATAGTAATGGGGTGTGATGTTTCCTGTCTGGGTGAGCCCCTTCCTCTGAGTGTGTCTTGGACTCCAGTTAATGACTTTCCAGTGAGCAGTGTAAATTATTGCTGTTTAAATGTTATTTTGCTGCATCTGATATTCCTGGAAATAAGTTTGCTGTCAGGGAAGATTTCCTAAAGAGTAGTCTACACTGGGGGCACCAGCGTGGCCCATTCAGTTAATCCAGACTCTTGCTTTAGGGTGAGGTCCTGATCTCATGGCTCATGGCTGATGGGATCAAGTCCTGAGTTGGGCTTCATGCTCAGCGGGAGTCTGCTTGAATATTCTCTCCCTCTGCCTCTCCCCCTCCCTGCGAGGGCTCTCTCTCTCTCTCTCAAATAAATCAATCTTTAAAAAGAAAAAAAAAAGAGTACATTCAGTTATTTCCACTTGTTCCTATTTCCACTATCCAGTTTCTACTTCAGTGTTCTCACTAATTCCTTTGGCCTGCAATAGTTAGGTTATATGCTCTCTCCTATGCTATAAAAAGAGAGAGAGAGAGAGAGGAGAAGCTGTGTGCCTTTACTGATGTGGATCAAATTGTAGGCACTCAACCAAATCCTGTAGGAAGAAGCAACCAGTAAACAGATGAACAGGCTATAACGGGCCTTTGTGTATGAAGATCCCCCCAGACGCTCCCTGTACTGATAGAAGTTCGTCTGAGAGGCGCTAATAAGGATTGGAAACTGTTACTTTGCACACCAGCCTAGGGCCAGACAGGGCCAGGGGTGCTGCTGGACATCTCACCACTGAAGGAGAAAAGAACAAAGGGAACCAAATGTTAAAAGGAAGGAGTTGGAAAACAGGAGAAACAAAGGGGAGAGAAAGCCAGGAAGGAAGAGACAAAGAATCTTGGGGAAGAGGTGGGGGCCCAGGGAACAGTGATTAGAGGCTCAGGAGTTCTCAGCAACAAGGGGGAGCGGATTATCCTGTTGTCCACCCTCTCTCTTCCCTGTGTCAGGACCCTTACACACCAGTGCCCTGCACAAGTCCCTACTTGGACCCCTGGGTGCACCTCCCCACCCAGGGCAAGGCCTCCACAGCCCCAAGGAGACCTGTGCACCTGGAACCCTGCCCTGGGCCCCGGGGTCCTGGAGTGCACCACCCAGCTGGCCCCCAGGTGCCTCCAAGGCCTTCACAGACCTCCCCATCCATCACCTCAGGACAGAGAGCTGGGCAGCGGAGTTGACCCTTAGGCACAAGGTATGCTCTGAATGGGATCTCAACTAAAGCACTATCCCTGGGTCCTAAAGGCCATTGTCCAGGCCCTGGACAGGCAGAGTGGGTCTAGAGTGGCCCTGAGGAGTCAACATATTGACAGAAGAGAGGAGTTGTAGGATGACCCAACTTTGTTCTGACTCCAAGATCCCTACTGAACCTCACCTAGGCCTACATGTAACTGGCTCTTCTGTATGGCCTTCAGATTTTCCTTTTTTATACCGAGTTGGAAAACAGAAAGAATTACACATAAAATCTTTTAAAACCCAATCATACCTACTCCCAACACCCACAATTAACCCTATCAGAACTTTAGCATCTTTGCTTCTTGTCTTTTTTTTTTTTCCCTGTGTGGATATGAAACACAGTGATGCTCGTGCTATATGAATATATGAACATCTCCTTGTAAATTTTTAAATATAATTTCAAACTTAAAGAAAAGTTGGAAGAATAACACAAAGAATGTCTCCATGTCTTCTATCCAGATAAGCTGCTTGCCCACAATTTGCTTCTTTTGCTCCATTTTTCTTTTTCTTTTCTTTCCTTCCTCCATCCCTCCCTCCCTCCGCCCTTTCTTTGCAACATTCTCTCTGCAGTGATTTTTCTGAAACATCAGAGGCTAAGTTCTAGTATTTCGTTTATTCCAAAATATTGTGTGTGTGTTCGCTACAAACAAGGACATTCCAGGGATCGCAATCAAGAACTTGAACATTGATACAACACTGTTATTTCAGTCACAGCCCAAAATTGTTCGATTGTCCCAATAATGTCATTCCAGCTATTTTGGGGTTTGGCTCAGAATCCTGTCCAGGATCAGACATTGTGCCTAGCTGTCATGTCTCCTTAGTCGGTTCCTCAGCTTCCTTTGTCTTCCATGACCTTGACATTGTTGAAGGGTATAGGCCAGTTATTTTGTAGAATGTTCCTTCACTTGGCTTTTTCTGACATTTCTTTGTGATTGGATTCAGTGTGTTTATTTTTGGCAGGAACATAAGAGATGTGGTGTTGGTTATTTCCCAGAACATTGTAGTAGACAGTTTGGAACCCTCCAACAAGGTTCCTCTGACTTTCCTGATTCCTATTCCTGACTCTTCCATCTCCCGTATCCCCTACCCCAAGTTGGATATAACTACTCTTAAGTGTGTATCCTTCCATCCTTTAAAAATATATTTACAAACCTATGTGTGTATTAAGAGACAATCTGTACTACCAATTTTATACTTTTGTAGTTCTACAAGTAGCTTTCCATAGAAGACATTGGTAATGTGTTTCAACTCCATCCTTGATGATGCTTATGGACCTACGTGATTCCTTTCACCACACAGATTCTTCAAACTAATGTGGGCCAGGAAATTTCCCCAGGTGGCTGTACAGTGGATTCCACAAGATCATGTCTTGTTCACTACCATGTCCCTGGTCCAGGGCCTTTTTATCACGTGTGCTCAACGAATTTCGGTTGGATGGACTGAGAGGTCTTCAAGGTTAGAGGAATCTTCCAGGCTGACTCCGGGGCAATTTCCCATACCTGGTTCAATCAGCACCCGGAGAGCTTACCGATACCCCAAATTGTGATGTCAGCTCCTGGATCAGAAAGTTCTGATGCACGAAACCTCACCTTTCTACAAGTTTTCTTAAAAATTTGTTTTTGAATTCATGTTAAGAGAGAGGAACTAGTAATCAAGATTAATGTTAGCCATACTTTCTTACTGTCATAAAAGAACATTATTAGTATTTGAGAACAGCAACTCTCCATATATTGCTGCTATTAAAACTTCAACACAAAGCTCTTTCAGGATGTTTTAATGATCAGTGAATGACTTAATGAATGTTGAGCTGCAGGCTATTAACCCTGACTCTGACCTCTATTAGCTATGAATTAAGGCAGAAATGTAGGCTGCTAAGAAGGGATCCGAATAAATGTGGGGCATAATTAAGCTTCAGTGGGTGCCTGGATTTTTGCATTTCCCATCATAACCTGTGTAATTGCCCAAAGAGTTGATCACTCTGAATCTTAAAAACATAAAACTTCTTATTCTTTGATTCTGAATTTGTATATGGATGAAATAGTGTGCATTCTTTGTTCTCACTTTGAAGAGTAGTGGGGAAAAAGAGAGACTTGAGTATAAGTAAAATTGATGATAGAGGAAGGCAACTGCCATTCTTTTGACCATGTAATACAATTGTCTGGGGGAAATGGCTTAGTATTCATGTTTGCACCAAGAGACCTCTGTAATTGGCCAAGAGCAAACACACAAAATTTTACCCTCTTGGAAGAATCAAGCGAAGCCCATTTCTTCTAATCAATAGGATATCTGATTAGGTAGTAGATTATGTAACTCTGGTATGTCAAATTCAGTGTTCTTTGAATATTTATGAAACATAAAGAATTCAGTCGGTCAATATATTTACTCTGTAAGATTTTACATTTGTTTTTTGATTTGTAGCTTTTGGACAAAGCAAAAATCACTCCTAAAGGTGATGATTTGAAGACAGATTTTCCTGTTGTATAAGCCAAATGGGCTCAAAATAGATTTCCTTCTTTTTAGTCAGGTTTTCTGGTATAGAACTTTAAAATTCTGGAGGCTTTTAATTCCATTTTTCATTAGAAAGGAAGAAAGATAATAAGGAAAGAGGGAAGATAGAATGTAAGGGAGAAAGAAACTAGACCTTTTCATAAAATTAGTTTCTCCTTTGAAGAACTATGTGGAGGCACAGAGGATCCTCCAAGTACCCCTGAATGACAGGCATGAAAAGTTATGTGCCTGGTTCATTGATAGTGATCAAGGGAGGCTCAAACTAGAAACGGGGCCCTACAACCTAATGGCCATTGACACATGACAATACTTAACTCTTTTTTTAAAAAATTTTTTTATTATATATATATATATATATATATATATATTTCCAGTTTATTTATTTTCAGAAAAACAGTATTCATTAAACATATATTTTTATCCCCAGGGGTACAGGTCTGTGAATCGCCAGGTTTACACACTTCACAGCACTCACCAAAGCACATACCCTCCCCAATGTCCATAACCCCACCCCTCTACTCCCAACCCCCCTCCTCTCAGCAACCCTCAGTTTGTTTTGTGAGATTAAGAGTCACTTATGGTTTGGCTCCCTCCCAATCCCATCTTGTTTCGTTCATTAAGTGGGTAGGAGAAGAATAAATGAAACAATACTTAACTCTTGGACTTAAACTCCAATGAGGATCCCTTATAAAAATTCATGTTAAGGGATTCTTTATTATGCCTGGAGACTCCATCTCTCCTCTGCTCCTACCAGGAAGGAGAAAGATTCCCCGCCCATCCCCCCCCCACCCCACGCCCAAAATATGTGACATCTGACGATGGTCCTTGAAGAAGCAAGAGAGAAGAGAGATGGAATGACTATATGTATATTTGTATGTATATTTACATATCCCACAAGCATTTCAAAACCTGGGAGAGAGGCTGAATTAATTGATGAGAATACCAGCCTTTTTAAAGGCTGTGAAAGTGTAGGTTTATTCTTCTTGAGGAGGCAGGATCACTCCACTATGTTCAGCCCCATTAAATCAGGCAGAATAATGGCTCCCTGAAGAGATCGGCATTCTGGAACCTGTGAATACATTACCTCATTGGGAAAAAGGGATTTTGCAGGTGTGATTAAGAGAAGGATCTTAAGACAGAGAGGTTATCTTTGATGCTCCATGTAGACTGTGTAATCACAGGATTCTTAAAAGATTGAAAAAGGAGGCAGAAGAGATGGAGGAAAATTGACAAGAGAAGCAGGGACCAGAGTCAGGAGAAGGATCTGAGGAGTCTATGCTGCTGACTTTGAAGACAGGGGGAAGTGCCACAAGCCAAGAAATGTACACTATCTCTAGAAGCTGGACAACACGTGGATTCTTCCTGAGAGGCTCTAGAGGAATGTAGTTCTGTTGATACCTTGATTGTAGCCCGCTAAGACCCATTTTGGACCTCTGACCTCTAGACCTGTAGGATAATAGGTCTGTATTATCTTAAGTCACTGAGTTTGTGGTAATTTGTCATAGCAAAGGAGAAACCTAAAGCACTGATGCACTGATTTCCAGAAGAGAGTGTCTAATGTTCTCTAGTGCAGCCCTGACTCTAAAGGTCTTGGGTTCTAGATGGCGCCACTACGGGATAGTGGAGACTCTGGATGCCCGAGGCTCTGAGTCACCACATTACTACTTAGACTGGTAGCAGACTCTGCTTGGATGAGAACTCAACTCTCTTCTGATAAGACCTGGAGATTTTAGGGCTGGTTGCACTTGGTAACCTCACCTTTCCCCAAGCTCTGCCTGGTAAACTCAGGTCTTCACAGATGAGGCTAGATGGGTGGTGTGCTAATAAGTGCTTAACAGCCAGTTCTCAGAAAAAAAGAAAAAATAAAAAACCAGCCCTGATTTGTAATGTTGCTGATTTCCATGGTGTAGATATTCCCCCCATGGCTAACTCAAGCTCCTTGTGATTTCCACTGAATGAAAAGCCCTACGCACAATCCACTTCTGTGCCTCTGTGTCACTTTCTCCAGCCCACTCCTGGGTGAACCTTGACTGGATCTAAAAAACGGGGCAGAATTTGCCTCTTTTGTAAATTTAACAGTAGCATATCTATAGAGGACACACAGCCTGTTTATGGTAACAATAAATTGCAAAGGCTGTATTTAGTGATATTTTGTATTAAGACTTTCAAGCCAGGAATTAGAAGATTGAAATCATACATGGTAAAATGAAGGCTAGCACTTAAATTTTAAGATCCATTTAATATACCCAATCATGACAAATCTTTTGGCAAATTATCTTGTGAGTTTTGGTGTTAAATGATAGCTATGTACTTATTTTTGTGGAAAGAGCAAGTTGCTGCTATAGTAAAATAAAGGAAAATGAAAACAGGACATTTTGGACTTCTTTTGTACAATGACTAAATTAAATGAACTTTCGTACATTTGTCTTATTAGTCAGTCATTATTATTACCTATGTAAATATTTAGGAGTATATAAATGTCAACCTGGGAGTTTAGCTAAGTTATAGTTTAAATAACTATCATTTTTACACAATGTCTCTTATGAGACTCAATGTCACAAATTATGTGTTCCTATAAAAAGAATCTGCTTAAATTATCTGAGAAAATATTTCAAGTGTCATTTTAAAAAATATTCATAATATAAAATAATAGTATGATTTTCTAGTGTTAATTTAAATGTATTTTTGTAAAGCCCTTCATGAAATTTGGGACTTCAAACCAATTCACTGTTTAAAAAGTGAATACTCTATAGTTCTCTTAACTCTCCTAAGGAGGGGTCCCTGGGTGGCTCAGTTGGCTAAGGGTTCGGTTCTTGATTTTGACTCAGGACTTGATCTTGGGGCTGTGAGGCTGAGCGCCAGCGTGGGCTCCATGCTCCGTGCAGAGTCGGCTCAAGACTCTAGAGAGTCTCTCTCTCTCTCCCTCTCCCCTCTGTCCCTTTCTTCTGCTCATGCACTCTCTCTCTCTCTCTAAATATATAAGTAAAATATGCAAAAATAAAATAAAATCTTCTAAGGACTGAAGAGCCAACATACAACTGCCTGTGATAAGAGATAGTTAAGTACCATGCGGTAATTATGACTGGATGAATTATTAAACATATTCATTTTAGAAGTAGAAACTTGTGTTTAACAAAGGAGTGAAAAAAACCCCCAGAGACTAAAAACGGAGTGGGGAGGATACATGTATATTGACATAAAGAACAGAAAAGGCAACGCTTGGCCATTTTGCTTAGAATGAAGGAGCCGTGAGGTGGGCTTCCCTGTCTGCGTCAAAGCCCCTGACCCCCCACTTTGAGGTGAAGGGGTCCCGTCACCCAGACTCCCCGGAAGAGTTCCTCTCTGTCTGTGCTGTCTGTTGTCAGCATGAGGAAGGGGAAGGTTGTCGCCTTTCTGTGTTTTCTGTCCCCTCAGTCTAGAGCGCCGCCTCCTTCTCTAATGTCTGTTAGCTTGCCTGTTGCCTGCAGAAGATGGTGAAAACGTCTGTCACGGGTACAGCTGTTAGAAAATACTTATTCTGCTTAGAAGCCCAGCGAAGGGCCCGGCTGTGGCCAGGCCTCATTCTTAAGCTCTGTCTTTGTTTTCATGTCTATCAACTGGTCAGTCTCCTCCTAAGATCTTTCACATGATGCCATGCTTCTCAGTCAGGTCTTGATGCTGTGGACACGTGTGCGTGAGTACGTGGGTGCACACACACCCATGTCCACATGCTTATGCAAGGCATGCGTACATGCACATGTGCATATACAGAACTGTGCACGTGCAGGCACACACAAGATCGGGAGATTTGCAGCCCCCACACACATGTATACATATGCACACACAATTTGTAGCCTTGAATCATTGAATTACTTGGGGCCTTTCCAGATAGTCACTTGGCAGTACTCTCCCCTTGCTTTGGTACTTCATGGCTTGGCACACAGAAACAGAGTGGGGCAGTGACGGAAATAGCTCCATCATGTATGTGCTCTTCCACCGCGGTCCCTACTGCTATCAAAGCCATCCTGCAAAACAGGTGCCCATTTGTGCAAGGCTGCGATGACAAAGAGAGAAGCTTCTCCTCACCACTGGGAGCCATTTATGAAGATTCAGGTTGATTTTATTTATATAGAAGAAATGCTGTCTGAGGGAATGTATCCTAGTAATTGTACATTTATTTGTTGGATGGCAGTAGTGCACGCGTGTGCAAAGGTGACAGGACTCAGTTACATCAAAGGTAAGATTAGGGTTTTGGAACAGAGTGATCCAGCTGCTACATAATGATTCAGACAGCTGGGAAAGTCCAATGGGTCCCTCTAAGACAAATTTAAGGACTTCTAAAATACTTTTCTTTCCACATTTGGATTATTCTATTAGACCACCAAGAACGTCTATTTATTCCATAGGTCACATTGCAAAAGGAATGGTGACACCCTTATGGATTGACAATGCTTTAAATGTTCACATCATCTAGAATTAGCAGAGGCAGGGAAACATTGAAATTTTGGGGGAAAAAAAAAAAAAGTAGCCAAGTTCTGGGCAGAGAGCCAAAGCGGTCAGGTGCAAAATCTATAGCAAATCGAATAGTTGGATTGTTTTTGAGCCTGTGTTTCTGGAAAGCAGAGCGTGAGACAAAGTTCACAGTGTGCAGATATTTGATTTAGCATTGTGATTCCAGGAAGCAGGAATGCAGGACGTAGGGAATGAAACAAAGAAGAAAAGGAAGCCTATACCAAGAAGCATTATTGAGTTGGCCAGTCGTCTGCGTAGCCAGTGGTCCGTCCTGCTGGAACCGCTGAGGAGCCTCATGAAATGCTTCTCAGAAGGGCCTACACGAAGGCTCAGTCATTTGAGCTTCTGACTCTTGGTTTCGGCTCAGATCATGATCTCAGGGTCACGAGATTGAGCCTCCTCGGGCCACGTGCTTACAGGGGAGTCTCCTTGAAGATTCTCTCCCTCTGACTTCCCCCACACATGTGAGTGCTTGCCTGTGTGTGTGCGCGCACACACACTGTCTCTCTCTCTGTCTGTCTCTGGAATGAAGAGATAAATCTTTGGGGAAAAAAGATGACTACGTAAGAGAAAAGGAGGAAGAATATTTCATTGCCTCCAGTTTACCATTTGTTAAGAGTAGCTTCATGGGTGGTAACATCCCCTAATATTTTAAATTTCCTGAGACAGTAATCTAAAGTTGTGTGCCCAGGTTGAAACAAGGTGCTGAGACTGAACTTGCCTGAAGTTACTAGAAACATGGGCAGAACCAGTAGCTGAGCAAAGGCTAGAATGAGGCAGTGCCGAGTGGATGCACAGGAACTATCTGATACAGATTGATTATCAAGGTCAGTTTCCGCTTGGTGTGCTGCAGTAACACATAGCCCTGAAATCTCTTAAACAACAGCAGTTTATTTCTTGGGCTTTCAGACTGAAGGAGAAGCCTCTATTTTGAACATTCCATGCTCATGGCAGAGGGAAGAGAGCAGAAGCATATGATGACTTATAAGACATTGACTCTGACATGATTCATATCACTTCTCTTCATGCTCTATTGGCCAAAGAAAGCCATAGGGTAAGTAGCACAGACTGGAAAGTAAACTCCCCAGTGAAGTAGTACAAGTCACATGGTAACAGGCAGGATTGTACCCTGCTCTCACAAGGAACACAGAGAGTGAGCAGGAGCAATAATCTACTCGGACACAAGGGATCTTCCCATAAGAGATGCTTCCAGGAAGGCCTGTGAGACTTCTTATTACTCCCCCAGTGGTCAGCTAGATAATGAGTGTAACTAACATAATTATTACAAGGCGTTGGTAATACATGACACAGTATTCCATTCACAGACTGGAGAAGCCCTCTTCCCTGAGCCTGACACACGTGATAAGAGAGAATGCACAAAAACTGAGTTCACATCCAGATTCATCAAAGACATGGACACCAGTGTTGCTGCCAAGGTAAAGTCTTCCCATTCCCATCCACGTATCTCACAATAAGACGACATCGGCATGTTAAAAATACACACATGCGCGCGCACACACACACACACACACACTCACATTCCCTTACACTTCTCTTTTTCTCTTAGACACGAGGACTGAAAATAGAAACATCTGACTTGAACTTCACAAAGGTGGTAAATGTCCATAGGAGCTCTTGGGTGCTTGGACATGTCCTGCCTCCTGCTCTCAGACCTTCTATTTTCATCATGGTTTGTGCATAAGTAAAATTCAGTTCAAATTTCAGAATGAGCTGACTACGATTGAGATCTCATCCCGTGGCTTCTGCCCCATATATGTAAGATGCTTAAGGAAATCTCACAGAAAACTGACTTCTTTGTAGAGAAGAGATTTTAATTTTTAATTGGCATGCTGTCTTAGGTCTATTTAGGCTGCAATAACAAAATAACAGAGATGGGTGGCTCATACACAACAGAAATTAATTTCTCATGGTTTCAGAGGCTGGAAGTCCAAGATCAGGGTACGGACATGGTCATGTTCTGGTGAGAGCTCTCTCCTGGCTCATAGCTGGCGCCTTCTCACTGTGCCCTCACATGCTAGAAGGGGTAAGGCATCTCTATGGAGCCTCTTTGATAAGAGGACTAATTCTATCAGGAACTAATCACCTTTCATAGGCCCTGCCTCCTAATACAATCAGCTTTGAGGGTTAAGATGTCAACATGTAAATTTGGGGAGACACAGCCATTTAAAACATAGCACATGCTTATTTCCTACCAAGTTGAAATTTTCCAGCCAACTTGTGGTTTCCGCTGCCTCTTAGCTTTTAAGGCACACACCTTCAAGGCAGATACGGTATTACTTTTATAGCTTGACTGAGGTGTAATGAGTATACAAAAGGCAGCTCATAATTAATTTGTACAGTTTGGTGAGTTTGAACATCTGTATGTCCTCATGTTGCTGTCATCACAGCTGGGGAATAAACATACTCATCACCTTCAAAGGGCAGACTTAGGATCGCTTGTCTCTTTCCTGCCCAAAACTGTTGTAACCATTTTGTCATTAAAAAGCGAGGGTTTGGAACTACAGTTCTCCCTGACCAGTTATTCTACTATCAAAATATGTCTGGACAGCTGCAGCGCAGATACAGGAATTCTGAATGGCATAGCCATCTAAGAGTAACTGTTTAAATAAAGTGAGAGGCCATTTAGGCTATTTAGGAGAATAAAATGCTGTTTTCTCTGCAATTACTGTAATAAACCCTAACAGTGAAAACTGTCATTGAAACCAAACTTCAGGATTTATCATGACCTCTGGAATGCAGCCTTAAATTTCTAAAAAGCTTTTTTGTAATACTAACTGGTCATCATTTGTAACAATATTTAACTTAATGTCTCTCATAGTATTTTATTTTTAAAAATTTTAAAGATTTATTTATTTATTTGAGAGAGAGAGAGAGAGAGAGAGCATGAGCATGTGCAAGTGTGGGGAGGGAGAGAGGGAAGGAATCTCAAGCAGAGCCCCACCAAGTGTGAAGCCCACTGAGGGGCTTGCTCTCCTGACCCATGCGACACGACCTGAGCCAAAATCAGGGGCTGGCTGCTTAGCCGACTGAGCCATGCAGGCATCCCTGAATGTCTGCATTTTTAGCAGACATGTAAGTAGGTTTGCTTCACGTTCCAGAAAAGCTTTGGAATTTACTTACTCCACCTCCATGCATAAAGGATAAGTATAATGACGACTCCTTATGGTCAAACAACTCAAATAACTTGCTGATTACGGTCGCATAACTGGGAAGAGCCTTTGGTGGTGTCCTAATGAGGTAGGATAAGATAAATAATGTAAGAGGAACCATAAGTAAGGGCCAAAACGGTCTTAGAGGTAACAAGGTGAAGTAGTAATAAGGACTTGATACCAGTAAAGGCTGTGGGGGGCGGAGGGTGGTTGGCTGCAGCTGGGTTGATTCTGGGGACAGGTGGAGACATTAATCCCTGTCACATGCCTCTCCCTGTATATGATCAGTGGGATTATATAAGGACCCAACATCCCGTGACGTGTTTTGGTTCTGGTTGAATGTGACATGTATAAAGAATAATAAGGCTGACTTGTCCTTGTGATTTAGGGAAGGGGGGCAGAATGACTGTCGTAGCCACTTGTAGTGACATTTGACAGAGCAGCATTTGGCCCTGTAGCTGGTCGGTCTGCTGAATATAAGGACATGTTTTTCTTTGTCCTCATAAAAGTAGTTGTTCAAAGTGCAAAGATTTAATAACAAATTATGCCTGGATTTCAATAAACTCAAAATAAATTATTAGACATATCAACTAAAGTCTCTAGGGATAAAATAATGTTATGATCGGGAATTAATTTTTTCCCTGTCATATTTACTTTTAAAAAGGCAGAGGAGTACCCCAGTAGCAATGAGTCCACCTACCATCCCGATCTTGGTTTTTAATAATATTCTCAAATCAAAGGAACCAGAGCTTTGGAGAAATGACTTATTCTAGGACTGAGGCAGGAAATACAAAACATCAGTCTAAAGTATTTAATAGCATCAGAAAGTAAGGAAGTGCCCCTCTCCTCTCCAAACCCCACGGTGATAGGGTCTGTCGAAGGAACACAAGAGCTAATGTAAAGATTTCCCAATAGCCAAAACTGAAACAATTTGAGCAGTAAAATAAATAAAGTAGTGCTGGGTTATGATCTGAAGAATATGTAAGTATCCCTATGTCCATACCCATATAAATAACAGAGTAAATTAACAAATGCAAGAGAAGAGACACATCTGTGCAGAAGAATTTGAAAATATGTTTATAGGTACTCTGAACTGTAGAGGGAGAGTGCAATTCCCCATTCCTCGGGTGTGGGCTACAAATAGTGCATTCATTCAAGAATGGAAAGGAAGAGGAAGAAAAGAAAAAATTTGCAGTGGGAAATCTGACAAACACTGCCTTAGCGAGGTGGTCAAGGTCCATATCAACAGTCATAAATCAAGTTGATGCGATATACCCATGGTATGATGTAATGAAAATGGCACGTTAACCTCCATGGTCTTCCTCCCCATAACTTATAACCCCAGTCTTATCATGAAAAAAATCACATTCCAGTAGTGGATCATTCTACCTGATCATTCTACCTGAATGTTTTCTCAAAACTGTCAATGTCATTGAAAATCTAAGAAATGGTCACAGCCAAGAGGAGTCTAAAGAGACATGACAACTAAATGTACTATAATGTCCTGGATAGGATCCTGGAAGAGGGGAAGGACATGAGGTTAAAACTAGGGAAATCTGAATAAACTATTGATGTTAGTTAATGTTAATAAGAATGTGTCAACATTGGTTCATTGTTACAATAAATGTACCATACTTATTTGCAGGTGACATGATACTATATATAGAAAACCCAAAAGACCACCAGAAAACTACAGGAACTGATAAATAGATTCAGTAAAACTGCAGGATGCAAAATCAATGTGCAGAAATCTTTTGCATTTCCATACACTAATAATGAAGCAGCAGGAAGAGAAATTAAGAAAACAATATCATTTATAATTACACCAAAAATAATAAGATACCTAGGAGTAAACCTAACCAAAGAGGTAAAAGACCTGTACTCTGAAAATTAAAATGTTGATGAAAGAAATTAAAGATGACACAAAGAAAAGGAAAGACACTTCATGCTCATGGATTGGAAAAATAAGTGTTGATAAAATGTGTATACTGCCCAAAGCCAAATACAGATTTAATGCAATCCCTATTAAAATACCAAGAGCATTTTTTCACAGACCTGGAACAAACAATACTAAAATATATATGAAACCACAAAAGACCATGAATAGCCAAAGCAGTCTTGAAAAAGGAAAGCAAAGCAAAGCTGGAGGTACCACAATTCTAGACTTCAAATTCTATTACAAAGCTGTAGTCATCAAAACAGTATGGTACTGTTACAGAAGTAGACACAGAGATCAGTAGAACAGAATGGAAAGCCCAGAAATAAACCCACAACTATATGGTCAATCTTCAACAAAGCGGGAAAAAATATCTAATGGGAAAAGGACAGTGTCTTCAACAAACGATGTTGGGAAAACTGGACAGCTTTATGCTGAAGAGTGAAACTAGACCACTTTCTTGTAGCATATACAAAAATAAGCCCCAAATGGGTTAAAGACATAAATGTGAGACTTGAAACAATAAAAACTGTAGAAGAGAGCACAGGCAGGGATGTCTCTGACATTAGCCATAGCGACATTTTTCTAAATATGTCTCCTGAGACAAGGGAAACAAAAGCAAAAATAAACTGTTGGGACTTCATCAAACTAAGTCTTCTGCACAACAAAGAAAACAATCCACAAAACTAAAACACAACCTAAGGAATGGGTGAGTATAATACTAACAAAATGTCAGACAGAGAAATACAAAGACCATATGATTTCACTTATGTGTGGAATTTAAAAAACAAACAAATAAGCAAACCAGAAATAGACTTATAAATATAGAGAACAAACTGGTGGTTGCTAGAAGAGAAGGGGGTGAGGAGATGGGCAAAATCGGTGAAGGTGATTAGGAGGTACAAACTTCTAGTTACAAAGTAAGTCAGTCATAGAAATGAAAGAGTAGAACATAGGGTTAGTCAATAACATTGTAATAATGTTGTATGGTGACGGACAATTACAACACTTAGGGTAGTAAGCAATGTATAATGTAGAGACTTGTTGAATCACTACATTGTACACCCGAAACCAATGTAACATTGTGTGTCAACTATATTTAAATAGTAAAAAAACTTTTAAAAATAATACCAAGGGAAAAATTTAAGGGTATGCCAACATAAGTCATATTTCACTGAAATATTTTTCTTTTCTTTCTCTTTTTTAAAGATTTTATTTATTTATTTGAGAGTGAGAAAGAGAGAGAACACGAGATGGTGAGGGTCAGAGGGAGAAGCAGACTCCCCACTGAGAGGAATCCCGAAGCGGGACTCCATTCTGGGACTCCGGGATCATGACCCCAGCCGAAGGTAGACGTGCAACTGACTGAGCCAACCAGGTGTCCCTGAAAGATTTTTCAAAAACAAAATGAAGGGGCACCTGGGTGGCTCAGTGAGTTAAGCCGCTGCCTTCGGCTCAGGTCATGGTCCCAGGGTCCTGGGATCGAGTCCCGCATCGGGCTCTCTGCTCAGCAGGGAGCCTGCTTCCTCCTCTCTCTCTCTGCCTGCCTCTCTGCCTACTTGTGATCTCTCTCTGTCAGATAAATAAATAAAATCTTTAAAAAAACAAAAAAAAACAAAAAAACAAAATGAATGTAAAAAACCCATAATGAATCAAATATCAAATTTTTATTTTTTATTTTTTAAATTTTAACTCCAATGTAGTTAACATACAGTGTTGTTATTAGTTTCAGGTATTCAGTGCAGTGGTTCAGCACCTCCATACAACACCCTGTACTCAGCACGACAATACGCTCCTTAATCCCGTGACCTGTTTCACCCTTCCCCACCTCCACCTCCCCTCTGGTAACCATCAGTTTGTTCTCAGTTAAGCCTCTGCTTCTTGCTTTGTCTTTCTTTTTCTATCACTTCCCCCCTTTGCTCATTTGTTTTCTTTCTTAAATTTCAAATATGACTGAGATCATATTGTATTTGTCTTTCTCTGACTTATTTCACTTAGCTTTACCCTCTCTAGCTCCATCTATGTTTTTGCAAATGGCAAGATTTCACTTTTTAATGGTTGAATAGAATTCCATTATTCTACTATATATATATAGATATATACTTCTTTATGCATTCATCTTCACATATCAAATTTTTTTAAACATTTATTTTAGAGAGAGAGCAAGCATGAGCAGGGGAGGGCCGTGGAAGAGGAAGAAGCAGACTCCCTGTTAAGCAAGGAGCCTGACATGGAGCTTAATTCCAGGAGCTTGAGATCATGACCTGAGCTGAAATCAGATGCCCACCTGACTGAGCCATCCAGATGCCCCCACAGCACACAAGTTCTTTGTTGTTGTTGTTGTTTTAATGATTTTATTTATTTATTTGACAGAGAGGGAACAAGCGCAAGCAGGGCAATGGGGCACAGGAAGAGGGAGAAAGACTCCCCACTGAGCAGGGAGCTCAATGCAGGGTTCCATCCCAGGACCTTATCATCATGACTGAGCCGAAGGCAGATGCTTAACTGACTGAGCCACCCAGGTGCCCCCACATATCACAGTTTTGTTAAAAAGACAGAATAATGGGTTGTGAGGCAAAAGGTGAAATCAGTAAATTAAATCAGATATTGACCTATCTTCATTTAAATTTTTGACATTTGTCCATCACGGATTTTTTTAGTATTCATTTGATTTTTAAAGGATATTGCTGAAAACCATTATCTTCTTGAGTACTTAGTTTTTGGTGCTTCTCAATTTTGTGCTCAAATCTCACCCAAGCCTCAGTCTAGGATGTCTGTCTTAGATTTCATCTTCTTCCTCTTTTCTTTTGTCCCTCTGCTCCAGCTGCAATGGCTACGTTATATTCCCTAGAACAGACTAGTCAAGTTCCTACATTCTGGCTTCTGCATTGGAATCCCTTCTTCCTGAAATGTACCAGCAAAGTACATAGCTTGGTTCCTCAGCTCTTCTCAGCCCTTTGTACAAACCACCGTTGTTCTGAAAGGTCTACTCTGCCAACTGCACTAAATTTAAAATCTGTTTTCGCTCTTCTGCAGCTTCCAAATTTCCTTTCTGGCCCTGTCTTTATTTTTTTTATCTATTTTTTAAAAGATTTTTTAATTTATTATTTGACAGAGAGAGAGACACACACACAGTGAGAGAGGGAACACTAGCAGGGGGAATGGGAGAGGAAGAAGCAGGCTTCCCGCTGAGCAGGAACCCCTGATATGGGGTTCGAGCCAAGTACTCAGGGATTATGACCTGAGCTGAAGGCAGATGCTTAATGACTGAGCCACCCAGGCGCCCCTTTAGCCCTGTCCTTAAAAGAAAAAAATCTCCATTGCACTTCTCATTTCCTTTACCAGATAGTTTTCTGAAGGCAGAGGTGTGTGTGTGTGTGTGTGTGTGTGTGTGTGTGTGTTTATTTTGGTCACTGCCCAGGGCATAATAATTGGTCAGCAAACATTTGTTGAATAATGAGTGGTTTAACCACTCCAAGATCCACTGAGAGGCTTTGGAAGGGTCACTGATTCATTTGACTCAGATAGACATCAACTGTATAGTGTTTAAGAAGTAGAATAGACTCAGTCCGAAAGGCTAATTGAATTAAGGAAAGTTTCTGCAAAATGGTATTGGACATGGTCATTGACTTTTTTTTAATATTGAAAATCTGCATTTATCCCACTCTTCATCGAGAGTAGGAGACTCCCAAAATGACTTGGGAAACTATGCCAAAACCTGTATTATAAAATTCTAAAAATTACACTTAACTACTAGTAAATGAGGAAAATGTTGATGTATTTTGTGGCTGTTGCCGTCCTTGATGTTGCAGAATTTATCTGGCAAGGGCAAAGTAACCCATACTATAGTCTGAAATTTGAAAGTCTCTGGATCTGTTGACTCAAAAAACTGAAGTATTTCACTGATTGTCTTTGTTTCCACCCCCCAAGATGAATACTTCAGACAACTAGAAATAGGTGTTATAATATAGTGAACCTCAGATTTTCACCAAATTGTCAAATTTTACTGTTTTTCCCTGCTTGCTCAAATTTTCCTTTCCTTTTTTCCCCTAAGAAATAAAACCTGATAGATGGGCTAGATAATATATGCCTCCTCTTTCCCATGGTCCGTCCTCCCTCTCCAGTTAAGTGCTCTCCTAAATTCGTTGTTTATCATTCACATGCAAGTTTTTATACTTTCATTAATATGTATGTATCCATAAACAATTTATAGTTGCCTTGCAGATTTTAAAACCTTATGTAAATTTCATCCTACTGTATATATCCATCTGAAACATTTTTTCTGTTGTTAAAAATTTTGTTTTTAAGATTCATCTATGTTGATCCATGTAGCTTTGGCTACTATAGTATCACACCCTAGAAATATGCCTGCCCACCATTGTAAGCAATGTTGTACATATCATTCATTTTATTTGTCTCCTTGGGTATACAACTGGTCACTTTCTGGGTTTGCTGCCTGGGGATAGGTGTGTGTATCTACAACTTTACTGAGACTTGAGTGGTTGTTATTCAAAGTAATTATGCTGGGGTGCCTGGGTGGCTCATTTGATTTTGGCTTAGGTCATGATCTCAGGGTCATGAAATTGATGACCAACTCCATACTGGGTGTGACACCTGCTTAAGATTCTCTCTTCCTCTCCCTCTGCACCTCCACCCATCCCCCCTCCACTGCTCACTTTCTTGCTCTCTCTAAAAATAAGAGTAGTTATAGCAGTTATGGGTGTTTTCCATTAAGATCATGGCGTATTTTCTGGGATGTGTTTTTTTGTACATAAATGATATCACCTAATCTAACCCCTCATCTCAAACTCCATTGTTCTTTCTAAGGGACCTCTAATTTTATCCAGGAAGCTCATCCATACTCAAAGGTTAAGTTTCTATCACTACTGAAAGTTTTCTAGAGAATTAACATAGGATTTAAAAGTAATTTCATGAAAGGAGCCCTAAAATATTTTAAGCAGCCATATCAACACTGGAATGATCAGCAGGTTACTACTCTGCAGGACTGTCTCTCATGCTAATGTGTAAAGGTGTTGTTTATTTTATTTTATTTTTTAAAGATTTTATTTATTTATTTGACAGACCGAGATCACAAGCAGGCAGAGAGAGAGGAAGGGAAGCAGGCTCCCTGCTCAGCAGAGAGCCCGATGCGGGGCTTGATTCCAGGACCCTGGGATCATGACCTGAGCCGAAGGCAGAGGCTTAACCCACTGAGCCACCCAGGTGCCCCTGTGTTGTTTATTTTAAAAAAATTTTTAAATTAATTTTTTATTTTTTATAAACATATAATATATGCTTTATATATATATTATATGTTTTATAAACATATAAATATATATATATATTTTTATCCCCTTGGGTACAGGTCTGTGAATCGCCAGGTTTACACACTTCACAGGACTCACCATAGCACATACCCTCCCCAATGTCCATAACCCAACCCCCCTTCTCCCAACCCCCCTCCCCCCAGCAACCCTCAGTTTGTTTTGTGAAATTAAGAGTCACTTATGGTTGTCTCCCTCCCGATCCCATCTTGTTTCATTTATTCTTCTCCTACCCCCTTTACCCCCCCACGTTGCATCTCCACTTCCTCATATCACGGAGATCATATGATAGTCTTTCTCCGCTTGACTTATTTCGCTAAGCATGATACGCTCTAGTTCCATCCATGTTGTCGCAAATGGCAAGATTTCATTTCTTTTGATGGCTGCTTGGAACAGAAGAATGATGAATATATTATAATCAGTTTAATCAGCGTTACCTGCAGGTCCTTCTGTCCACCCAATGATCATGAACTGGGAAGGGGAGGAAGAGGATTCGTGCGGTTCCCGCCAGAGGCTGGCTTCCTGGAAGCAGTCTTGGTAGAGCTCACTGCATGGCTTCCAGCAGTGCTCTCAAAGCCTCGCCGGTTGCCCATACACCAATACTTGAGGTGGAGATAGGGAGCGGGAAGAAAAACTGCACCACTGTCTTTTGGCAACTTTTATTATATTGCTATACTCTAAAGTAAACCTTCGCTCCTCATTTTCTGCTCCTGTTGTTCTGTGATTATATCACTTTTCCCTTCTTTTCATATTCCCATCTGTCCTCAAAGTGAAAGATATCAGACATAGAATGGCAGGTTGGGACACACTAGAATGAAAATACTGTATCTACACTCATGCTTGGGTGAAGTTGGGGGAAGGATGGGTAGTGGTGTTTCCTTTGCCTCAATTATTGCCCCTACCCCCAGCCAGCACCGAAACATTCCTTGTGTCCTTTTAATGGTTCCGCTTTATACCCCCCAAAGTGTTTTTGGGTGAAACAGTGGCTTATGGTCTCCAGGTCTCTCCTTTTCACCTACAAGAGTATGTTACGTTTTCTTTTGTGCCTTTCTGCAGTGGGGAGAAAACCTGGTTAGACAGCTGATAGGGAAAAAAAAAATCTTCTAAGTAATTTGTCCATAACATTAAAGCCGTATTAGTGAACAACATCATTTTGGCAAAAAAGACACCACTTGAATTCAAGAGAACATAGTCCAGCTGTCAACCTGCAACTGCTTCCATTTCCCAACCAGTAAGTCAGATTCAGGAGGTCATTTGGTAGAAAATGGCTTTGTCACTACCAAGCTTAATTCCACTGCTGTAGCTGTGTTCCGCTCTCCCACTCTAAAGTACAAAAAAATGCGTGGGTGGATGGAGATTAACATTTTTCAGAACTTTAATAGAATTTCTGAACTTGCTTTTCTCCAGGTAATAAGGGACCTGGCCTCAGTGGAATAGCCATCTGGGAGAAGGCATATACAGTGTTCCAACTCTACAGACACTAATGGGGAGAAATGGGGTGAATTAAGGGATTTATCTTCATGTGTTCTGGTGGTTGAAACAATGTTGAGCAATTTCTATGTCACTTTGATCATGTCTACTGGAGTAGGGAAATGGCTTTAAGTGACTTCCTGAGCTTTCCTCTGTACCAATAGTTTAGGGGGGTCTGAGAAACTTTACACACCTAGACTTGAGAAGTGGTTGGGTTAATTCAAAAGACATTTATTAACGGCTCACGACATGCCTTTGTGTTATGGGTGGGCTTAGAATGTATCTCTGAAACCCTAGTCCCTTTCCCCAGTAAGCTTCTTGCCAAATGTATTAGTTTTGTCATGCTGTGGTAACAAATTAGCACAAACCAGTTGGTTTAGAACAAAAGAAATTTATTCTTTCACAGCTCAGGAGGCCAGAAATCCAAGACCATGATGTCAGTAGAGTTGGTTCTTCCTGGAATAGCCGGGGGAAACTGATTCTTGCCTCTCTCCTAGGGGGCTGCCAACAGTCCTCGGTGTTCCCTAGGTAGTAGATATAGTCTCTGGGGTTAGATCTAATCTCTGGCTGTATTCCAATCTCAGCCTCCATCTTCACAGCGCCTTCTTCTCTTTGTGTCTCTCCTCTTCTTGTAAGAATACCAATCTCTGGATTTAGGGTCCAGCTAAATTTCTACATGATTGCCACTCATCACTCTTTGAACTGCTTGTATTCATGGTAAGAACTCAGAGATGCCCAACACAGTGACACCACTTCTGTTACCCCTGTGAGTGCTGAGAGACAGAGCCCGAGAGAGAGCTGAGAGCTGAACCAGATCACCTATATACTTTATGGGAGCATCAGGTCTAACTGTCCATGCTTTCCAGGTCACTAGAGATGCAAGTTTTCCAGGTTATCCAGCTACCAGGACACTGTTTCCCATATTTCCCAATACCTCTCCAAGTCCAACCAGTCACACAGTTCTCTGAATCTCCCACCCACTGGCACTAATGAACTGTCTGCCATTAGCAAAATCCTGTATCTTTAACAGCTCTTCTCTGTACAAACTTTGATCTTTGTGATCCAACTAAAACTCACTCCCTAAGGACTCTGATTTCCTTGTAAACCCTTCATATGGTGCTGTTTTTCTTATACACACTGTGTACCATTAGACCTGAAGATGGGGTAGAAGATTTTTTTTTTCCTTTTGGCTACTTATAGACACTGTCTCTTCTCCTCCCCCTCAGAAATCTCCAAACTGCTTGTCAGAACCCACCACCTACTAATTTTCCTGTTGGTAGTCATCAACCAACATCGTCACATCATCATTCATTGAGGTTTTTATTCCCTGGCTCATGGTCTTTTTCTCCAGCAACTGGCATCTCACTGCTTTTACCTGCCTTCCAGACATCGTTTCTCAACCGCACCATAATCACTCTAGAACAGTGGAATCCAATGAAAATAAAATCTGAGCCACAAGTGTGAACTAATTTTAAATATTACTGTAGCCACATTATAAAAGTGAAATTAATTTTCACAATATACTTTATTGACCCAATATTCAAAATACTATCATTTCATTATATGATAAACATAAAAATATTAATGATATGTTTTATGTTTTTATACTGAGTCATTGAGACTTAATGTGTATTTTATGCTTGCAGCATATTTCAATTTCAATGAGCCATCAAGTATCAGCCCTTAGTGGCCACACATGGCTGGGGCTACCATACTGTATAGCTCACTCAGCACTAGGTAATGGTTATACTCCAGGTTTTGTCAGAACTAGTAACTGAGGCACCACCACCCTCCTGATCTGGAGGGTCTCCTACCTTGATACGGCCTTCTCACTTCCTGAGTCATTGACCCTAGAACTCCCAGTCCAAGAACTCTTCTACTCTAAGACCTCTAATCAACTGATGTAACTCTTTTTTACTGTCCCTTATCTAATATCCATACTTTCCTTCTTTTACAGCTTAACTACTACATTCTACCCACTGCAGTGACTCCCTTACAAATATCCTCAATCCTTCACTCCCTCCTTTGTGTTTAACTAGTAAAACACCAACTCTAGTTAAGCTTGGCTCTTGACACCTGTTCCACACCTGCACCAGGACAGCTGACTGTGTCTGCAGAAGACACATGACCACAAGAATCTCAAGTGGGGCCGGGGAAATGTGCTGTATTCCCTTAACCAGTGAAGTCTCTCATTCTTTGAGACAACTGTTTTAACATTTTCGCATCTCTTCCCAAACTGATTATCCTGCTCCACATTTCACTTAGAGAATAGAAGCAAAAGCAGAGGAGAACAATCTCATTTTGTTCCAGCAAATCTATTAACGGTGTCTAAATCATGCCATTCTGTCTGTTGTACCTTTGACAGGGACAACATGCAGTTGTATGTAATGGAGGGTGTGTGCTTCTGTCTTAGGCCCACCTCTCCACATGCACTTGGATCTTAGCCTAGCTCACAATTCAAGGCCTTTGCTCCTATGCCTATTGCCTCCCTCTCCTCCATCATCAGTTGCTACCTCTACAAAAGAACACATCTCATCCTTAAACAAAACGGCTATAGTATATCACAAGGTATCAAAAAAAGTTCCCTCTTGATCTCCAGTCTCCTCCAAGAACTGCCCCCACTTATCTGTTCACCTTTAAGCAAATTCTTTGCAGGAGTTGCCTATCTTTTCCATTTCAAGTTTTTTGCTTCTAATTTTGTTTTTAATCCCCCCTATTTAGGCTTTTGTTCCTGTTTAATCTCCCCACCCCCTGAAAGTTCTCTTGTCAAGGTCATTGTTGACTTTCATCTTGCCAGATCCAATATAAATTTCTTTGTACTCCTTTTATTTCAGTTTCAGTGCATTCGATACAGATGCTCTATACTTCTTAAAACACTTTGCCTTCTATGACTCAATTTTTTGTTTTCCATTTACCTCATTGGCTTCTTCCCTTTCACTCTCTTGATGAGTCTATTATCTCTCCCCTTCTCTTCATGTTGGAATGTCCCACAGCTTACTTCTCAAAATTCTTCCCTGTTACTGATCTCATCTCATCAAATCTCATGGCTTTAAATAACCCTACATGATGATCTCCCCAACATTTTTTCGTCTCTCACCGTTCTGTCTCTTTAGCTCCAGGGACTCTTATAATCAGCTGCCTTGTCAACATCTTCTACAGGCCTTCAACATGATCTCAAATGTAACATTTCCAACTCACAATTGATTCCCCCTCCCCCAAACCTCTCTTCCTTAGTTATACATGTCAGAAATCTAAGATTTGAGTTCTGATTCTCTGTTTTCCTCCATATGCCATTTTTCATCTATCAGCAAGGCCTGGATGGTTTATTTTAAAATACATATGGTTCTAATCCCAATTATTATTACTTCTCCCTCTAGTACCCTGGTCCAAGGCACCATGGTTTCTCTGCTCCAGGCTCATAACTTCCACAGAGTGACCCATTCAAATGTTAAGTCAGTATACTTCCAACTGATTCCATGGCTTTCTGTCACACATAGTACAAAATCCAGACACCTTGATATAGCTTAAAACCCCTACATGATCTGGCCCCTGCCCTCTCCAGTGATCTCATTGCCTGCCATCTTTTCTTATTCTCATCTTTCTACAATGGCCTTATGGTCAATCTCTGCAAACACCATGATCATTTCCGGCCCAGGCGTTTGTGTTTTTTAGTCCTTCCCACTGGAACACTCTTTTAAAAGGGCTTTAAAGAGCTTGTTCTTAAAAGTTTATTCAGGTCTTTTCTCCAGTGTCCACACTTAAAAAGTATAAACACCACTGCCACCACCACTGAAACATATCAGGACTTAAACCTAGTTTACATGATGCCCCCAAATAAATAAACAAACATAAATAAATAGAATCTCCAAAATAAAAAACAAAAAACAAACAAACAAACAAACAAAAACTCAAACTCCTCTTACCATCTGTGATAAATATCTGTGATATTGTTTTCCTCGGTCTCCACTTCCAGAGGATGTCAGTCAATGTGTGAGAAGTTCAGGAGAAAAGAAGACCTTCACTATTAATTGATGAGAAGAAGAAGGAAGAGAAGGCCTTACACTCTGCTTAATGTCTAAACATCCTTCCTGCCCAGAAGCATTTTGGCACCTATGGTTGTTTTACTGGGAAGATAGATTCAATTTTTCTTTTTAATAGCTCTATTAGTTGGGATTTCTGTTTAAATCCAAATGTTCAGATTTGGCTCAGATCCAAAACAGCAATGTCTTAGACAAGAGAGTTTATCTCCTTTCCTTTAGAAGTCTGGGGTGGTGTCACGACTCTGCTCTGCAAAGTCTCTAGAGGCCCAGGCTCCTTCTGTCTTGTTGATCTGCCATCCCTTACATACCCACTGGCCATTCCAAGTTGGCTCCCCCTCCAACCCGAAAGAAGGAGGGGAGAAGGAGAGCAAACCCTTGCCTTTAAGGTACTAATCCAAAAGCAGCACATGTTATCTCTACCAGTACACCGTTGGCCAGAATCTGGTTATGTGAGCATGCCTAGCTAGCTATATGGGAGAGGGATAAGTTTATTTAGGATGTATTATACACTGGCTGAAAATCAGGGGTCGTCTTGTTACAGTAAAAGGGTTGAAATGCTGTTAGGTAATGATGAGAAACTTAAATAATACACATTTGGTAAAAATAATCGCAAAAGAAATTATAGAATAACTGCATTGCAATGAGCTATCATTTGTACATGTATGTGTGCGTATTTGTGTATGTATATAAATATTTGTGTGCATATAAGAGAGAGAGAGAGAAACTCTTGAAAGATTGATAAGCTCTCCCCAAAGAGGAGTTCAAGGAGGTTTGGGAAGCATCATGGAGTCTGTAACTTCCCAAGGCAATGACTTTAGAGAAGGCATCAATAATTTGAGTTCTTAACGCCTGCTGTGTTTTTACTTCATACAAATGCATGAGGATGAACCTCTTACTCTGTGTGTTAGGAACATGACATGATTTATACCTGCATAACCAGATATGTGGCATAACAAAGAACTTTTTAATTTCCTCATTAGAATAAGTAATCATGACTGCAAACAGCTATCAGTATGATTATAGGGTTTAGTAATACCTATGGATGATGCAAGTCTGATTTTAGGTATAACGGTCGCTCCCTCCTTCTCCCCCTTTAGCTTTGCCTCGACTGCTGTTAAATGCTATCCTTTTAATCAGTCTTGATTGCTTCTCCTTGCTTTGAGACTTGCTTAGAGACTCCTCAGAGGCACATTGTTTCATGGGAGACAGCTGTTCTTTCCTAGCTCACACTGACTGCGGTTATATATAGTGACGATAATAATTGTCGGCACATACGCACACAGCACATGGGGACCCACTGATGAAAATTAGTGTTTTGTGCATATGTAGTGCTTTCCTTTGATTGCATTTACAAACATCCAGCCTCACTTCTCTCCTCCAGCTGCTGCAATGTACCTCTGTAGCTCACAGAGGGGTCAAAAGTTGCCCCCTCAACCTCCAAGGCTGCAATACAACTTTATAATTAACACTCTCACTGTTTAGGTTTTCCCTTGCAGGTTTTATTTTGATTAAAAAAAAAAAGATTCAGATCTCCAGGCTTTTAATTCTTTGAATAAAGCTTTTATTTGGTACATGTAAAGAAATTTTTCGATAAATTCCACTTACAAAACTGCAATGTATGTGAAATTGATACATTTGTAACATTTGGCTCTATTTTCACTTTCCATGAGGCACCAATGACTATTAAAAAATGGTTTAAAAATATTGATTACCCTTGGGAAGAAAAGTGGAACTAGTTCCTTCTTAATGTGTTTGATAATACTTCTTTCTTTGTTTAAAATACCAACCCAAGTTTCTTCACTGATCATAGAAATTAAAATAAGCAATTCCTAAAAATGAAGACTGTCTATTTGAAATAACAGTGACATTACAAAGCACCCCCCTATGTACCAGGTGTTTGTGGGTCAGCCTAATCAGATCTCATATGCACAGTGACAAAGGTCTCCTCTCACTGCCAGACGGGACATCTCTAAAGCACAAAATATGGTCATTCGCCACACTGGCCTTTCAATAACAATCTATTTTGCAGTTGGTAGTTGTATTAAAGGTCATGATAATTACAGTAGGGTGCATACTCTTCAGGGTCTCTGGTTTTTATTGGCTTTTAAATCTTTTTTTTAAGTCTTTTTTTCACCTTAGTTTTGCATCTCCTCATGTTTACTTTTCATTGTCATGGAAAATCCCATTATTTTTTGTTTGTTTCTTTTCTTTCATGTAACACATCACAACATTGTCATTACCACAATTTTCTTCACACTTTATTGCAGCAGTATAAATTTCCCTACATCCCCTTTGAATTGCATTGAGACTGTAGCAGAGTGAACTAGATGGTTTTCCCCAAAAGAGAGACCCCTGGGAGAAGGCACACCATGTCTGAGGTCATGGATCACCCCAGTGACCATACTTTATGTGGTACCCAAGGCTGATACAGTCAGTGATTATGGAGGAAGTGGCTCTTCCCATTCAGAGCCTCCTGGCTTTTCTTGCAGGCTGGCTTCCCTCTTGCTGTGTCTGGCCTTTCCTGGTGGTTGTTTTTTGTGGGTGCAGTACATGACAGACTGCGCTTCTGCTCTGGGCTCTATCTCTTCCTATGTCAGTTTTGATAGGCTCTCTGAGCCTATGTACTTACATTTACAAGGGGTGGTGCAATGGAAATAACTTGAGAGTTGGCTGACTTGCGTTCTAATTTGGGTTTTGTCTATCACTGACTGTGTGACCTTGAGCAGTTTACCTCCTCTCAGGGATTTGGGCGCAATGCATTAAGTCACACATTGGAAGGGTCTGCCTTGTATCAGAGGTTTACAGTTCTCTGTCTTCTTGTTCTACTGGCCTCCCACCATTTTTGTGAGAGTCTGGTGAGATAAAATGAGAGAGCACATTTTGAATGTTGCCTGAGAGTGTTCATGTGGTTTTCAGTTGTGGAATGCATAAACGGAAAGTACATTTGAATTAGATAACCATTACTGACGTCAATGGTTAAGTGGAGAACATGCACATCCCTCGCCAATCTCAGTGACTTTGAAAGTGATTCCCATGTGGGTCAAGTCCTCATGTGTATTTTCTGTTTTTTAAATCATTTTAAATAATGTGTGAATTTCACAGTTTGAAATTAAACTTGAGGGGCTCAAAGTTACACCATGCTATCTGGGTTCAATTGCAGATGTGAAGGGTTCCAAATGATCTCTGTACACAAAGGATACAAATGATGCATTTACACAACGAATAAAATGGAAGCCAATTAGAGCTTATTAGTTTCTGCCAAGGAGCTCATTCAGTGTGCTGATGTGCTGGCTAGACTCCACTCCCCAGGCCTCTCAAATTTACTCTCTAGTCTTCTTTGTCCTGCTCTTTTCCCTGGCTGGCTGGTACCACGGATGGAATCCTGGAATCCTAAAGCCCCTTCACCCTTCCATTGAGTTGGCCATAGAGAAGTGCTGGCAGGGGCTTGGAGAGTGGCGGAAGAGAGAGGTCAGAGTATCTCTGACTCCATTCCTCCTTAGCCTGTCTCTCTCAGGAGCCAGTTCCTTCAATGCCCAGAGCCCTGGTCTCTCTTCCAAAGCTCCAAATCTCACTGGGCTTCTTCAATACCAGTTCATGTCCTTGCTCCTCCAGTTTTAGGATTGAAAAACTTCCAACCTTTGCTATTCTTTTGGGCCCCACTATCTGTTGTTTTTTCTCTTAAGCCTTCCCCTAACTCTGTGAGGCATCTCTCCTTTAAAATCTCCATCTTTAAATCATCCAGGATGAATCCTGTTTCCTGCTGGACCCTCGTCTTTACTTTTGAGGGCCCTCAGTTCATCAGGAGTCTACACAATGGATACCAAGACACTGTTTTCCTCTTCTCAGACCCTGTATCATGTTAGATCATGAAAAAGATTCACCTGTGGGCTATATCTGATAATTATGTTCCTGCCAGAAATGTCTTCAGTATTTAAAATTCAACTAGCTTTATATGTTCATCTCAATTTGGGGGTGAGGGTGACATTGAAACATAAGTCCAAACATGAGAAACTTTTTGTCTTCTCTAAAATTATGTGAATGTCCGAAGTCATTCATTCAGATAAGACTCCACATGATAAAGTTCACCTTAAGAATGGGTTTTTTTTGGTCTCAATAAATACAATTATTAAGTATCTAATTTCTCTATAAACTCCCCCCCAAATAGTTTAGGCAGTAGTCAGGATATAAACTATACATACATAAAATGATGTTAATATTACTTTTATTACATGCTGAAGTCAAGGGTCTTTTGGTGCATAACCATACTGGGAAAGGATTGCCTCCTCTCTGCCTTAGTGGACCCTCTAGTTCTTAGTGCTGTGACAGTAGGGACTCAAATGATAAAATAGCAAGAAAAATTGATGGACATAAATATCTGTGCAATACTGAACTCAGCACAGTATGGAGAATTTTTCTATGTTAAAGAAAAGAGGGAAAAGAAATATGGATGTTCAGATTTTTTAAGAAAATTGAGAAGGAAAGTATAAAAGAACAAAACTTTTTATATATGAAGGGAAGGTAGAATTTTGCAAGATCTCATAATGAAGGCTAAATGGCTCCCCAACCTTTTGAAAAGGGGGATTGGAAAAAAAGTATTTAATGACCTAAGGCATCATGGAGAAGTTAAAGATACATGGGGAAGACTTATTAATTAACAAAAGACAGACTATTGATAATTTTTAAAAGATTAGAAATTAAGATTAAAATTTAGAGGGAAGAGGGTAAAAATATGTGGCAAAAAAATCAGAATACTAATATAGAGTGGTTGAAGCACTTTAGAAATATTTCCATTAAGGTAGCGGGAAAAAAAAACCTTCAGAGAAAAACAAATATGTTAATAAATGAGATAAAATTCTCTGACTTTTGCAGATGGCTTGAAGAAATCAATAATTCAAGGTTTTTAACATATATATAAAAATCTCTTGAGTGGGTTGCCACTAAAAGGAATTATTGCTACCAACTGTTACCATCTCAAATAAACCATCTGTAGGGTCAATGAAGAGAGCACCCAAGTGGTCTTTCCCTAAAAAAAATTCAAAATGTTACACAGTAAATAAACATTAAAAATTGTAATCATCTGTGATGGGTTGAACTGTGTCCCCTAAAGAAATATGATGAAGTCCTAAACTCTGGTACCTATGAATTTGCCTCTGGTATCCTGTGGAAATGGAATTTTTGTAGATGTAATTGAGTTAGGATGAAGGCATAGGGTAAGTCTTTAGTCCAGTGTGACTGGTATCCCTTTTGAGTAGAGGAAAATTTGGGCACAGGCACAGATACCCAGAGGGACACATGAGGACAGAGACAGAGACTGGAGTCATGGAGCTGAGAGTCAAGGAATGACAGAGAATGGCAGAAGCTTGGTATAGAGCAGGGGAGACCAACCCAGAATCTCAGAAGTGAGAGAATATTCCTATTGTTATAAGCCATCCAGTCAGTGATAGTTTGTTACAGCAGCCCTAGGGAATGAACACAAGTTCCATCTTCTTTCTCTTGTCCTTCATGATGGAAGTACAGAAGGAGACATCCCTCATGGGTATAGGCATCCTTTATAGAGAACTCGTGAACAGTAATATAGTTCAACTAACTGTTGGCTTGTGCTTTGTTACCACCATGGGTCACCAATTTCAAACCACATCAGTGACCATCAATTAGTCCTTCCCCCATACGTGGTGTTGGTGTAAGATCTAAGCATTTGCTGCAATTACTGTTGAATTTTAACAATACATATTAAGCTTCCAGTTAGTACACTGAAGTTCTGTGTCTTTTAATGACAAATGTTTTCTACACAGAAATTAAGTTGGAGAATTCACAGTTACATTGTCAGCCGCATCACAGATAGACCTGGCTACTCAGGGTCCTTTCAGAATGGCACTTCAGAATTGCTTGAGCTCTGGGTTTGTGTCTTCCCCCCTCGATACTAGATATTCCTGTGTTTAAAGAGCAGATTCAGAGTAAACAGTGAGAGCACTCTGCCTCCCTAATGTGGCCACTTAGAGTTTGTATTGGTGTGTAAGTTTTTTTCAACAGAAAAATTGAAAAGCTGCGAGAAAGGAAAGCAAAGACATGGATGGTATTGTGGTTTTTGAAATTTATTCCAAAATAAGATTTTTATGATTCTTGACGAAACTTATTCTTGAATTTAAGATTTTTTCTAACTACTTGTAGGCCTGTGGCTTGATGTGTAGGTCGTCTAAAATAAAATAAGAAGTGTGATTCAATCCACTGTGATGGAGACTGGGCGGACGAAACTCATTATGTCGTGTATTGAACATGAGTGCATGAGGATCGATGTTGATGAAATCACTGACAAATTTGCAAGGACTTGAAAACAGAGGCTGTTACACTATTACCCATTACTGTAATAAATCAATATATATGCATCAATCTTTTGATCTTTTTAAATATATATATATATATATTCTGTAATAAAAAGTACTAATCCATTACTGCACGAGTTTTCTACCACAAACTGTGATTTATTTTCTCATAGTTCTGTGGGCCAGAAAACTGAAATCAAGGTGCTGGCAGAGTTGGTTCTTTTTGGAGGCTCTGAGGCAGAATGTATTTCATGCGTCTTTCCTACTCTTGTGACTGTACATACTCTCTCTTCTCTGCCTCTGCCTTCTGATAAGGGTTCTCCCCTGCATCTCTGTTTTCCTTCTCCTCTTTTTTCTATTTAAATATTTATTTGAGAGAGAGACAGTGCTGGCACACACACACAAGAGGGCCTGAAGGAGAGAGGGAGAAGCAGGCTCCCCGCTGAGCAGAGAGCCTGACGGGACTTGATCCCAGGACCCTGAAATCATGACCTGAGCCAAAGTCAGATGTTTCACCCAGACAGCCCTTTCTCCTGATTTTATAAGGGAATTTATCATTGGGTATACGGATCACCCAGCTAACTTTGAGCTCCTCCACTTAATTACATCTTCAAAGACCCTGGAACCAGGGGTTAGACTTGGACATATCTTTGGGGGAACAATTCAACCTAATACAGGAAACTTTTTCCTGTTTTGTACTGCAATATTTATTTTATCTTTT
Organism: Neogale vison; assembly: GCF_020171115.1. Classification (NCBI taxonomy): domain Eukaryota; kingdom Metazoa; phylum Chordata; class Mammalia; order Carnivora; family Mustelidae; genus Neogale; species Neogale vison. Next base: position 304,092,513 of record NC_058091.1, read on the forward strand.
AATCTTTTAATATTTTTGGCATGATTTTATATGCAAAGTTTTATAAAAGAAAATTTTCACTGTCTCTATTTCTTTTGTGGCCACTATTATTATTAATTTCACTTTATGAGTATTACTCAAAGTACTAAAAATGATTATGATTTATGGAGGAAAGGGGCACTAAAAATTATCCACTCCAAGTGTCAAATAGCTAGATATGGATTGTTTCTAGACTGAGTTCTCCAAGTTACACAAAGTAGAGTAGAGGCTGGAAAGAGAAAAGAGGGAGAAGAATCTGAGAACTCATCAGGATGGTGATCTCATCTTGTAGATGAGAGCATGAACATAACATGAGCATAACAGCATGAACTTTGGCATTCATCACTCCAGCCTGTTGCCCTTACACTGATATTTGACCTTAGCATGATTTCACCAGATGCAGAGACTTTTCAGAAGAGGATCCGGGAAGGGAAACTCACAATCAGTTTTCACTTGATGTGCATGGAAGCGTGCAAATGGAGGAACCCGGGGGCCCTGCAGAGCCTGCAAGGCTGAAGCAGATCCAGGCAGCTCAGGCAGAAGGGCGGTGGGGGAATGGCTCTGGACTCAGACGGTAACACACCAGCACAGGGACTGGGAGAGAAGGAGCCGGCCACACCGTGCTAACTTCGGTGTCTATTCTTTTACCTGTAATGGAAAAATGGAAGATGAAAGAAGACGAGTGAGCCACCCAATGAGTAGGTCATGACATATCAGTGCTAAATGGACCTTTAGAGAAGATATCATCCAAGCTCCTTCATTTTCGAAGAGAAATGTGAAGACCACAGAGGTCAAATGTACCACCTGAGACAACTCATCGTGCTGGTGTGGAAGTCACCATTCCACAACGCAGGAAGAGTGTGCGTAGCTCCCTTAGTAAGCTGCCATCACCTGCCGCGGAGACTCATTTGAGTGGTGTTCTACATGTTTATACAGAATAACGCACCAAGCAAATACACCTATGCAAGTATTGCAATTACAGCCTCGAATCTATTACAGGAAGAAAATAAAGTGAAAAAGATTAAAAACCTAGTCAAATAATACACTTTACTCAGAAATACTTACCTTGTGTAAATTTAGTCTCAGATATGTTAAATGACAACCACTTAGAAATGCATTACAGAATTCCTTTAATAAAATGTAAAATCCAGAGTTAATAGCTATATATATATTTTAATGACACACATTTATTGCTGCACATAATTCATTGCATACATTAAGTATGAAATTTCCTGTGGGCAATAATAAATGTGATTTATAAGTCACAAATTTGTGTGAAGTCTATTTCTTATTCTCTTGAGGACAGTTCCAAAAACCATAAAAAATTTTAAAAAGTCTAAAACAATTGGAGATTCATTTGTTTGTAGAATCATCTTTGTTTCAGTTCATTCTATAATATATTTTAAAATACAACTAGCCTATTTATATTCCTATCATAAAATTATAAAGAAATTAAAAGATCCAACCTTAAGGCTTTCTTCTTGTTAATCACTCAAGGATCATACTAATTTTTTCAAGATTTTGAGTAAATAGTTTTCTTCTGTTATTTAAAAATTAAAAATGAACTTTTACTACTACAGAATTAGTGAATATAAATTGTAAAAAGATTTCTAAGATAATTAAAAAATGAAAACACAAGGCAACTTATTGAATGGAAGAAAGTATTTGCAAATGAGATTTCCTGGTAAGGGGTTAATATCCAAAATGTAAAGAAATTACACCAGAAAAAAACAAATAATACACTTAAAAATGGTCAGAGGACCTGAATAGATATTTTTCCAAAGAAAGCAGACAGATGGCCAACAGACACATGAAAAGATGCTCAACATCACTCATCATCAGGGAACTACAAATCCAAAACACAATTAGATATCACCTCATACCTGTCAGGATAGCTAATATAAAAAAAAAAAAAAAAACAAGAAATAACAAGTGTTTGCAAGGATGTGGAGAAAAAGGAGCCTTCATGCACTGTTGGTTGTAATGTAAATTGGTGCAGCCATTGTAGAAAACATTGTGGAGGTTCCTCAAAAACTTAAAAAGAATACTGATTTTTACCATAAGAGTTCTATAGCTTTCAGAGTACAGATCTTTCACTTCTTTGGTTAGGTTTATTCCTAGGTAGCTTATTGTGTTTTGGTGCAATGGCAAATGGGCTCAATACCTTGATTTCTTTTTCTGCTGCTTTCTTATTGGTATATAGAACTGCAACAGGTTTTCTGCACATTGATTTTATATGCTTCAACTTTGCAGAATTCATATATCAGTTCTAGCATTGTTTTGATGGAGTCTTTGGGTTTTCTACATAGAGTATCATGTCGTCTGCAAATAGTGAAAGTGATTTCTTCCTTGACAGTTTTGGTGCCTTTTATTTCTTTTTGTTGTCTGATTGCTGGGGCTAAGACTTCCAGTTCTATGTTCAATAGTAATGGTGAGGGTGACATCCTTGTCTTGTTCCTGTTTATAGGAGAAAGGCTCTAAGCTTATGGATTGGAAGAAAAAACACTGTTAAAGTGTCTATACTACCTAAAGCAATCTACACATTTAAAGCAATCCCTGCCAAAATACCACCAGCACTTTTCACAAAGCTAGAACAAACAATCCAAAAATTTGTATGGAACCACAAAAGACCTCAGATAGCCAAACCAATTCTGAAAAAGAAAAATAAAACTGGAGGCATCACAATTCCAGATCTCAAACTATATTACAAAACTGTAGTCATCAAGACAATAATGGCACTGGCACAAAAACAGACACACAGGTCAATTGAACCAAATAGAGAACCCAGAAATGGACCCACAGCTATATGGTCAACTAATCTTCGACAAAGCAGTTAAGAATATCTAATGGTAAAAAGTCTCTTCAACAACATTTGGACAGCAGCATACAAAAGAATGAAACCAGACCACTTTCTTAAGCCATACATAAAAATCAATTCAAAAGGGATGAAAGGCCTAAATGTGAGACAGGTATCCATCAAAATCTTAGAGGAGCACACAGGCAGCCATCTCTGTGACCTTGGCTAAAGCAACTTTTTACTAGACAGATCACTGGAGGCAAGGATTTAAAAAAAAAAAAAAAAAAAAAAGCAGATGGGCGCCTGGGTGGCTCAGTGGGTTAAGCTGCTGCCTTCGGCTCAGGTCATGATCTCAGGGTCCTGGGATCAAGTCCCACATCGGGCTCTCTGCTCAGCAGGGAGCCTGCTTCCTCCTCTCTCTCTCTCTCTGCCTGCCTCTCTGCCTACTTGTGATCTGTCTCTGTCAAATAAATAAATAAAATCTTTAAATCTTTAAAAAAAAAGCAGAAATAAACTATTGGGACATCAAAATAAAAAGCTTCTGCACAGCAGAAGAAATCATCAACAAAATTAAAAGGCAACTTCATAATGGGAGAAGATATTTACACATGACATATTTGATAAAGGGCTAATATCCAAAATCTGTAAAGACCTTATCACACTCAACACCCAAAAAACAAATAATCTAGTTAAGAAATGGGCAGAAAACATGAATAGACACTTTTCTAAGGGAGACATCCAGATGACTAACAGATAAACGAAAAGATGCTCAGGATCAATCATCGTCAGGGAAATACAAATCCAGACCACAACGAGATACCACCTCACACCTGTCAGCATTGCTAAAATTAACAATACATGAAACAACAGGTGTTGGCAAGGCTGCAGAGAAAGAGAAGCCCTCTTGCATTGTTGGTGAGAATGCATACTGGTATAGGCATTCTGGAGAACAGTATGGAGGTTCCTAAAAAAAAAGAAAAAAAAGTTAAAAATACAGCTACCTTATGATCCAGCAATTGTACTACTAGGTATTTACCCAAAGGAAACAAAAATACAGATTCAAAGGGGTACATGCACCCCGAAGTTTATAATAATATTATCAACAATAGCCAAACTATGGAGAGAGCCCAAATGTCTGTCAACTAATGAATAAAGAAGATGTGGTATATATAAATACTGAAATACTATTCAGCCATCAAAAAATTATGCTTAAGTGAAATAAGTCAGTCAGAGAAAGACAAATACTGTATGACCTCACTCAGTTGTGGAATTTAAGAAACAAAACAGATGGACATATGGGAAGGGGATAAAGAAAATAAAGGAGAGAGGGAAACAAACCAGAAGAGCCTCTAAATGATAGAAAACAAACTGAGAGTTGATGGAGGGGGGTGGGTGGGAGGTGGGCTGGATGGGTGATGGGTATTAAAGAAGGCACTTGTGATGAGCACTGAATGTTGTATATAAGTGATGAATCTCTGAATTCTACTCCAGAAACCAATGTTGCACTGTATGTTAACTAACTCAAATTTAAATTTAAAAAAAAAAAAAAAAAGAATGCCTTATGATGCAGGAATTCTACTACTGAGTATTTATCCAGAGAAAAGAAATATACTAATTTGAAATGATATATGCCCCCATGTGCTTATTATAGCATTATTTACAATAGCCAAGATATGGAAGCAACCCAAGTATCCATTAATATATATATGGATAAAGAAGTGTGTGTGTGTGTGTGTGTGTGTGTGTGTGTGAGAACACTGAACACTTTACACACTGGGATCTTACTCAGCCAGAGAAATAAGTCAGTCAGAGAAAGACATACCATATGATTTCACTTGTATGTGGAATTTAAGAAACAAAACAAATGAACAAAGAAACAAACAAAAACCAAACTTTTAGTAGAGAGAGAAATGGATGGTTATCAGAGAAGAAGGGGGTGGGGGAAGGGTGAAATAGAATGGGGATTAAGAGTACATTTATCATGGTGAGCCATGAGTAATGAGATCTTGTCATTTGCAACAACATGGATGGACCGATGGGGTATTATGCTAAGTGAAATAAGTCATATAGAGAAAGAAAAATACCGAATGATTTCACTCATATATGGAATCTGAAAGTCAAATGAATGAACAAACAAACAAAAGCCGAAACAGACTCATAAATACAAAGAACAAACTGGTGATTACCATGGGAAGTGGAGTCGGGGGATAGGTAAAGATGAGTGGAGGGGAGTGGGAAATACAGGTGTCTAGTTTGGGAATGAGTAAATTACAGGATGAATGCTACAGCGTAGGAAAGGCAGTCAATGATATTGTGATAGCATCGTATGGAGACAGACGGTAGCTACACTCGTGAGCACAGAGCGACATACAGAATTATTGAGTCGCTGTGCTGGACACCTAAAACTAACGTACCATTGTGCACATTACGCTTCAATAAAAAAAGATTAAAATACTATATTCCCAACACTAGTAGCACTTTATTGAACATAGCTGTAAATTTTTATACATGTACATTTTTAAACAAATGAGATAGTATGTATAATGTGTAGTGAGTGATTTGTTTTTCTCAGTTAACATTTTCTGTTTTACCATGTAAATGAAACTATTCCAACCAGTATCCAAATTATATTAAATTGGCCCGATTATAACCAAAAGTCTTTACAGCAGGTTTGTCCCAAGAAGAATTTCAATCAGGACTATCCCTTGAATCTTTTTCTTATAGTAAGTCTGAAATCTAGAACAAGGGCTGCTGGCCAAATCCATCTGGCTGCTGGTTTTTGTAAATAAAGTTTTATGGGAACACAGACATTCATTTATTTAGGTGTTGCCCATGGCTGCTTTCATTCTGTAAAGGAAGAGTTGAATAGTTGTGACAGAGGCCGTGTAGCTCACAAAGCCTAAAATATTTCTGTTTGGCTCTTTTCAAAAAAGATTCGCTCACTCTCAATCTAGAATAGAAGCCTTCTTCTCCTCCTCCTCCTCCTCCTCCTCCTCCTTCTCCTCCTCCTCCTTCTTCTTCTTCTTCTTTTTTAAATGACACTGAATTGTTGATGTGGTTGGGCCTGTTTTCACACTTTCTGGATTTACCTGGTTACTTCTTAGAGTATCTTAGCTTATTCTTCCGACTGGATATATTTTTTTTCCAATTTCATTATAATAATCTCAATTACCGTCATGTCAGTATGACCAGGCTTTCATATAGATTAAAAGGACACATTACATGAAATGAATGAAGGGAATTCTCTGACCCTACCAAAATTTTCTTTTTTTTTTTTTCCTGAAATTCCTTTAACTGGTGATAAGCCCTTTCATTATATCAATAGGAAAAAATAAAAAGGCTTCAGTGAAAATATCTTAGGAAAAAGTGTAATAGAGGAGCAGCACAGCCAATGACTGGATTTTAAGGCAAGGGATGGGAGGAGGAGGGAAGATAAAACACTATTGGAAACCCAGTCGTACCAAGGTGTGAGTGACTGACAAGGTCCAGGCTTATGAGAAATAGAGCCATAAGGCATGCAGAAAGGTTTTGTGCTCCTGAAAGGGTAGAGGGAAGGAAAACCATAAAGAAGAGAAAATTGAAATTTCAAGGACAAAGTATTCTAAAATTTTGTCTGGAGCTAATTCATAGCAGTAAGCATTGCATGGGTAAGATAGTGTATCCAACCATTTCAAACTCAATGATGTTTCCATCTTCTTTGTCGGAGGCATCACATGGTCACACAGAGGCATCAGGAAGACCTATCACTTGCCTAGTCCTGTTCTGATTACATTTCTGTAACGTTGTTATCTATAAATTCCAAGTATCCTTTAGGGGCCTAACCCTATCCTTTTACATGCACTATTCAGTATCAGTCAATGAATTACAACAGAATAATTCGAAATCTAACAACACAATACCTTGAAAACTGTTATAAAGCTTGACACAATATAGCTTTTTAAGTATTAGATAATTCTTCTGTGATCATTGATTATAGCATGTTAATTGACTTCTGCCCAAAGACCAGTTGATTAAGCGAAGCAGAGTTTGATAAACTTCCCACAGCAAAGGAGCGCATCACCTTATCTTAAAGGCAGGAAGTTAGAGAAGGATTCCTTTTAAAAGGATTTTGAGGTCTGGATCAGGTGTTTAAGATGGGTCTTTCAAAGCAGGACCTGGGTTGGTCTGGGGAACATGGGAAAGCCAAGTTCTGATGAGCAAGCTCTTTGAATAGGTGAACAAATCTTTGTTCTGACAGGAGAGTTGTTTGCCCAGAAGAACAAACTGTTTGCCTTGATAAATTGGCTTGCAAGGATTTCCTGAAGCAAATGGTGAAGTTAATTATTGGTTTCCAGTCTTATCTTCCAGGGCATGAATTACCTGGGGCAATCAGGTCATATTCTCATAGGTGGTCTCGCTTTTCAGTCCTAATGGCTGAGTTATGTTGATGCAGATGGTCTCATGCCTCGAGAACTTTGTGGAAATTAAAAGAAAACTAGGACATAAAATTATTGCCTTAATTATCTGTATATATTAATCAGAGATACTTGTTTTGTTATACTGAAGTTATACTGGGGATTTTCTTATTTGCTTTCAATGAATACCCAATTATTTTGGTCGTTTATTTTGAGTCACCCAATTATTTATAAGAACAAATATTAAAAGTATGGTCTTAAGCATACTGGACCTTTTCCCTTAGTGATAATTGTAGCTGCTTAGACAACTTTTTAAAATTAAAAGAATATGTCAAAGCTAACATGCTAGTTAATAGCGTCTGGAGTGTTGTTTCTAATAAAATGTGAGGTAGGAATCCATGTGTTTGAATAGCTATGAAAGAACAATTCTGCCATTTAAAATGATTTCTTCAGATATTTGATATTTAAAAAGAGTATTTCATTTATACTTCCCCTTATATTTAACAGATATTTACTGGGCTTCTACCATTTGCAATTCACCATATCAAGTCTCAGGGACTTGCTCAAGTCTCAGGGACTTGATATGGTGAATTCAAAGGGAATTCAAAGGCGAATTTTTCTAAGACCCTGCCCTCTAGGAGCAGATAGTTTCATAAGATGGATAGCAGAGAAAAGCATAAGTGAGGGAGATTTTATGCAAATCAAGAGGAGTCATATAACGTATTTCCAAATGATAGTATTAAAGTCTAATTTTAAAAAAATTAAAAACGTGATTCTTATGCAAATATAGAATGAAATGAGTCAGATTTTTATTAACTCATTAGAGAGGGAACCATTAAAATGATAAAACTGGTCCAAAGATCATCTTGAGGAACTGGATATTTATTGGCACTTTGAGAAAAGATTGTTAAAATGTGATAGGTAGGTTAGATGCAAAGTTAGTTAATGTCCTATGGGGCAGGAAAATCATAACTTTGAGGATTGTTTTCTTCTAGAATAAAATCGACAAACATGCAATTTCACACAGTCTAAGGTCTTAATTAATAGTAAATAACAAATTCGAACTCAGACATTCCCTGAGATGATTAAATAATCTTTATATATTATATATGACACTGAAAGCAGTGTTTTCATATGGGAATTCCCAAGTGACATTTCTTGGAGATGTCATTCTAAATCCTGAATCCCAAGAAAAATCAGTTGAGAAAATAACAAACAGGAAATGTATTAAAATTCTCCTATGAAAAGAATCCATGGACACCAAGTCGAAAGCAGGGGCAGCAAATGATTATACACAGAGTAGCAGGTTAAGTTCAATGTTTCTAGGAATGTTTCTAGGTAAAATTTTAGACAATTTTTCTTAACAGACAAAACACTCTTAGAGAAAGCTGTGGACAAGGAATCATTTAAACATGGGAAAACACAGATGGGGTGTGGGTAGGAGGAAAGAGGGGCTTTCTAAGCAAAGGGAACTCTGTGAACAGAAGCAGAACGTTTGGAAAGTGAGAGGAATCTATAAAACCTATAAACAAGGGAAGATGAAGATTGGACCAGATGGTAGAAGGTCTTGAGGTTCCAAGATAGGATTTGAGTGTTACTCTGTGAGCAGAGTAGTTATGTGATAATAGATGGGTTTTATGTACATAATTAAGGCAGTAGATTGTTGGAAAGAAGGTGAGGGAAGCTAGGTGGAAGGAGCCATGACACTGGGGTCAGGCAGATGGTTTAGGGCAATGTCACACTATAGGTTAGATGTAACGCTGGCCTTAACTGTGTTAGCAGCAGTAGGTGTGGAGAACAAGGGGGAAATAGGTGCGCTACTATCTTGGTAGTAGATTCCAAAAGGAAGGTCAAATGCTTGGATGTGTGTATTAGGGGATAGGGAGGGGCTGATAAGAATGCAAGAAGACTTAAAAAGTAAGTGTGAGATGAAAAAATACTCATATAGGAAACCTGGAAAAAGTACTTTTGCTTTGCCATTAAAATGGCTTCTTATGATGATTATCTTGCCAATAAATTTGAATATTTATCAAAAGGATTTTCTGTAAATCATCTCATTTGAAAAAATTTTGTTTCTGTGTCAATGTTATGGAAGAATTTAAACAAATTTTTTTCCAAAACATATTTTGTCTTTTGCAAGAGAAGTTCATTTAGACAATAACCAACATACTGTGGGGTCAGTTGGCCTTGGAAATAAGCCAATCTAGATAGCAAGGGTCTGGATAGAAACTCAACAATTGAGTACCCCAAACTTGGGTTCTATTGAGTCTGTGTCTTAGTCAGTATCTCCTGGCCATTGGCATTATGAACAGACAGTGAGAAAAACAAAGGAAAGAGTTTTGGAGGCCGGAAGAGAATGGGTTGAGGGGAGGGAATGTCTCAGCAGAATAATCCCCCTCACCTCACCTTTCTCTTAGAAGAAAGAGAACAAACTCTATCTATGAGAATATGGAACATTAAAATCAATACTAACACTACTGACTCACCAATTCATTCAGTCCTATATAATTAATTCTTATTCTGAGTACCTGGGATTAGCCATCTACTTTCATGAAGGTTCCTGCATCAGCACTAAAGAGACACCAGGATATCCTGACTCAGTATAATTTTGTCTTGGTTTTTCTAAGGTAGAGAATGGCTATACATTCTTCCTTTATTTATTTATTTATTTATTTATTTATTTATTTATTTGACAGAGAGAGAGAGAGACAGAGAGGGAACACAAGCAGGGGGAGTAGGAGAGTGAGAAGCAGGCTCCTGCAGATCAGGGACCCCGACGCAGGGCTCGATCCCAGGACCCTGGGATCATGACCTGAGCTGAAGGTAGATGCTTAATGACTGAGCCACAAAGGCGCCCCTAGAATGGCTATACTTTTGGGATGTGTTGATATATATGTTGTGGCATGTGTGTCTTTGTCATGTGTGTGTGTATATATCTACTGTTTACTTATGTTTCTGTATTTTATTTTACATAGAAACTATCTTGATATCCAAAGATTCTCCATTAGTCAACTTAGTTTACTTGTAGTCTAGGATGTAAAATTAAGGACCTTAGAGATTATTTTCAAGCTGATATGCTACAAAACATAATTTCTGTTAAAAAATGTTAGAATCGTGTTTCAGTTTAGTTGAACACATGATTTTATGTTTTTTACATTCCTAAACATTCTACAGATGTCGGTTATCTATCTGATCAGTAAACTGATACAAATCATTTAAGAAATCAGATTAACTAGGCTCTTCAAAAAAAAAAAAAAATTGAAGAACAATCCTGTTTGTGTTATGTGACTCGCTGATAGCATGCCACACTGATACCATCAAGGAAATATATATTTGGTGTTATTTTTTAAATCAAAATTATTCAATAAGTCTGACTTGTCCAAAAATTCACATTAAATATAGGAACCTGAATTTCTTTTTAAAAGAAGCTCCTGAGCCCATGGTTCCTTTTCTTTTGTTTTGTTTTACTTAAAAGGCTAGCAAAATAAAAATATCAGAAACTCAGTTTCTTTATTTTTTGGAAATTTTGGCACATAATTTATATAAGTACATACTTATTTCTATAAGCCAATTAGACAGGAGTTGTTTAAGAGGTTTTATAATCTAATAGTAACCCCTTGTGGTAGGAGAATATTTCACAGAGGTGGAGGCCTTTTTCAGGTATAGACACACAGGTATCCAAAGAGCAGGTAGTTCTAGGTCTCACAGGTCGGACTGAACACAGACATATGGCACCTCACCTTTCTAGCTCTAAAAGAACTATCCCTCAGCTGAGATCACATAGAAGGCAAGAAAAAAAAAGAAAAGACTAACAAACCACATGCTCTGTTGTCTTTACCAACTCAACCAACACAGCTCACCCAATGGTCCAACCATGAAACCAGACTCCCATCCATCACCCTCCCAATGCTGCTGCTGCTAACCTGTCAGCCATGTACAAGCTCATAACCACTTGAACCAAGAGTTTGTAGCTTCCCACACAAAACAAAACCAGGACCAAATCTGATGAAGATCCAAAAGCAAAAGGAAGGACTCAGCATCAAGTTAAAGAGTAAAAGAAGAAACAGAGTGAGCAAAAGTAAAAGTTGTAGAGTGTCCTGGAGAATCCCTCTGGGGCCCTAGAAATATAAGCCCGTGAGAAACACTTTTTGGACAACACGGTTTAATTTGTTCTGGCACAGAGTCTACTTGGACATGTTTGACCATCTCCAAACAAAGTCTGATTTTTGGACAGTTAAAAATTATTCTCATTCAAATACAGAAAAAAAGCACATGTCAAAGATTTTATTCTTGTTAATTAATGAAGGAACTGGAAGGATCATAACAGTGAAAAAATACTTCATGGTACAGAGATTTATATAATCAGAAAGTCAGAAGAATGCAGAAATAGATTTTCTAATGGATACAAAATTGGTTAGTGTCTTAGGGGACCCTATAAGTATAATAACTGGAGTTACTTTTTCTATGGGACTGAAATCTACCAGCAAACTTTAAACTTTATAAGGTTTCTGCTTTAATCAAATAGAGTTAACAGTGAAGTCTCATACAGGTGCATTTGTCTAAATAATTGATTATGACATGGGGGATCTTGAAGGCTCTGAGTAGACATTGGATTTTTCCCAAAGTGCAGTGTTTTCAGCAGAGTGATGATGGTGGCTTGGATTAGGCAACCGGCAAGGGAAACTGAGAATGCTCTGTGGATTTGAGATCTATTTGAAGGAGGAAGATATCCAGGATGATTAACAGATTACTGGCATGACCAGGTTGGGGTGTTTGTAAGCACCTGGGTGGCTCAGTCAGTTAGCGGCTGCCTTCAGCTCAGGTCCTGATCCCAAGGTCCTGGGATTGAGCCCCATGTTGGGCTCCCTGCTCAGCGGGGAGCCTGCTTCTGCCTCTCCCCTCGGCTTGATGCTCTGCCTACTTGTGCTCTCTCTATTTCTCTATCAAATAAATAAAAACTTAGAAAAGAAACCTGGGGTTATTTAGGTGGCCTTTACTGAGACACAGAGAACTAGAGGGAGAGCAGATGAGTGGGCATGGGAAAGTTAACTTGGGAAGCACCAGGAGAGCGATGTCTGTGAGATAACTAGAGGTCACTGTAAGTAGACAGGTGGGTGTTGGGTCTGGGGCTCAGCAGAGAGGTCAAGATAAGAGATAATTGGCAGTGTGAGGCTACAAAGTATTGGGCTTGGATGGCCTCTATGAGGAGAGATTACAGAGCAAGAGGTGAGCCCAGAATGGGGGCCTTGGCAGCCTACCCAAGGGGTGAGGTGGGAAAAGAGGGACCATCAAAGAAGACAGACTGAGGGTCCAGTGAGGTAAGAGGACCAGGGAGTCAAGAAAAGAGAAAGGGTTTTGAGAGCTTATCGAAGAAAACCATAACACTCAGTCACTATTTGGGTTCACTTGTATCCTCTGAAAAATCTATATTGAAGTCCTAACCCCCAGTACTTCAGAATATGATTTTTATTTGCAAGTAGTGTTGTTGAAGATTAGGGTGAAGTCATCCTGGAGTAGGGTGGGCCCTTCATCCATTATGGCTGGTGTCCCTTTGAGTCATAAAGTGCTGAGCACTATGACTTGGGCAAGAGTGGCTTTGCTGAGGACAAGGCAGAGCCAGACTGCAGAGGCGGGTAAAGGAAACTGCGGGAAACAAGAGGTGGAGGCACCTTGCCAAGAGCTCTGATCCCCAAACCTCACATGCTTACGGAAACTCTAACAAGTTTTAGGAAATGTCTATCTCTGTCACGGTTTTATGTTAACAACCTTTCACATCATAATTTTAAGTAATTTCTTCATTTCTCTCTCTCTCCCTCTCTCTCTCTCTCCCTCTCTCTCTCTCTCTGCATTCTTTGGGGTCCTGTACCCAATCTTAGCATGTGGAATGGATAAGGGTTTCTCCACACTAATATGCAATTCCCAGAAACCAGCAGGGTGTCCTACAATTCAACTCAGTTCTGACACCATTTACCCAGATATAGCACCGAATTCCACAGGTTAGGGGCTCAATCCTACAAGAACCCTTTCTTGTCCCCTCCTCCACTTCAGAGGCCAATCACAAGCCCAGATATTATCTGTGCTTCTGACCAACTGGCTGGAAATCAGGGTTCCTACGACCCCCTCCTTTGGTTTGTTTAATATGCTAGAGCACCTCACAGGAACCAGAGAAACATTTTCCATATTAGATAACTAGTTTATTCTATAAAGATATAACTCAGAAACAGTTGGATGCACAAGGTGCACAGGGCAAAAAGGTATGTGGAAAATGGATTGGAGCTTCTGCGCCCTCTCAGAGCATGACATTCTCTCTAAATCTCCACGTGTTCACCAACTCAGAAGCTCTTTGAATCCTGTCCTTCTGGTTTCTTATGGAAGCCTCGTTACATGAACATGATTGAGTAAGTCACTGGCCTTATTTCTCTCCTCTCCCTGGAGATGAGGGTTGGGTAGGTGGGATTGAAATTTCTAACCCTCTGTTCACATGATTCTCCTGGCAATCCATACCCACCCTTAGATGGGGTCTAAAAGCTACCTCATGGTGTGCCTGGGTGGCTCAGTGGGTTAAGCCTCTGCCTTCAGCCCAGGTCATGATCTCAGAGTCCTGGGATCGAGCCCTGCATCGGGCTCTCTGCTCAGCAGGGAGCCTGCTTCCCCCCCGCTCTCTCTGCCTGCCTCCCTGCCTACTTGTGATCTCTCTCTCTCTCAAATAAATAAAAATTAAAAAAAAAAATAAAAGCTACCTCATTAATATAAAAGGCACCTCTGTCACTCTCTCACTCAGGAAAAACTGAGTTTTGGGAGCTGTGTGCCAGAAATGGTGATGATACCAAATAGAGATTTCTTATTATAAACCACAATATCACAGGCATATTGTCATTTTTGAAATATTAAGATGAAACCATTATATGGTTCTTTAAAATATACTTAGTGGAATCAGCATGCAATCACAATTTGATATTCAGCAATTCACTTTAAATCATAAATAAGTTGGAAATTTTATGCTGTTCTTTCCCCCATATAATCTTATATTCATTTGATTTCTTAGGCCAAATTTTATCATAATATATCTTTATGTTCGGCAATCTTTTTTTTTTTTTGAGCAGTCTTTGCAATAAAATGTAGACATTGAAATGAAATTTTAAAATGCCCTGTGATCATAAACTGTGTAGTCTTAAATATTTTTCTTCTGCATTGATTTCTTTTTACAATTAACATTTGCATACAATTGTTCAAAACAACATAATGCGTTATAAAATCCAATAAATAATTGTTAAACATACAAAACTTACTGGAAATGTATGTGTTAATGAGATAGATAGTGGGATTTTTTTCTCAAGTAGTATAAGTATCCATAGTTCAGTATTTTTTTGTGAGAAGGAGACAGAGTTCTGCATCAATACTTTTCACATTTTTTCCTTTCATTAATATAATCCTTGAGAAAACGTTTCACAGAAATAAGACAAGAATGGAAGGACTTTGTTCTAGCCATACCACTAAATTCTTTAAATGCTGAGTTATATAATAAAAAATCAGACTGTGTATATCAAGCACCCTTACAAATAACCTACTGCTTGACAAAGGGATGGGTTTTGCTCCCAGTTGTGTTGAAAGCAAGAATTGGAAAAGGATCCTCCACCCGGTTCCTGCAGGATTCACTTTCTCAACACCTATACCACCATTTTGAACCACCCCTTTGTTTGGTATTGTGGGGAGGGTGTCACACCTAAGACAATGAAGTTAAAGCTTCCAGAACCTTCACTTGTACCTGCCCTAGCTGGAAGTTAGGAGCCTTGCTACTAGAAGTGTCAAGTTTGTGGCTGGACCATATTAATATCACCTGGCATGCCCTTGGGGATTGTCAAATACGTAGACCTTGGAGCCCATCCAGATGCCACTGAATCAGGATCTACACTTGACCAAGTTCCCCAGATGTTCCTAGGTTCTTTGAGGTTTGAGGAACACTGCTGTTGGGTACTCCAGGCTAGGAAGATAAACCAGGTTGCCATCAGTTAGCATTTCTGGTAAACTCTCTAAAGAGATCTCAAAAGAAAAAGGACCTGGACCCCCGAGTCTGTAGTAGTTGGTGTGTTTTCTTTGCTCATTTGAAATGAATATTTACTTTCATATTTAATTTTATGTTTGTAATTTTTTTCTTAAAAGGAACTCCCAACACCATATAACCTTCAGTGCTTACAAAACCTGCTTGCGTCCTGGCCAGCCAGGGGTGGTCACTGAGAACAGAGAGTAGAGGGGAAGGGGAGGAAAGATGCACAGGGAGAGTAAGCTTAATGGGGAAAAACACCAAGTCTAAGGGTCAATGATGAGGGCCTCCTTGAGATTAGCGATGTGACCTTTTTTTTTTTTTTTTTTTTTCTTTAGCAGCTCCTGGTGCTGTCCTGGTGGTAGACAGGGAGAAGGTATGTGTGTGTATTTTTCCTACATAGGTTCATAGGGTAGATTCAAGAGATGGAGGAGGGGGATGAGAAGATGGAAGTTTCTTCTCTCTCATTTTATCCTCCTGACACCCTTACGACATGTGAGGGCAACTATATGATCACGATTTTAGAGTTGAAGCTGAGCTTTGGGTCAGTCAAGTACTTTTCTAAAATGCTGCATTGTCCTTGACCTGGTTTATCACCTCCCCAGATTCAGTTAGCTTTTCCTACTCGCTGCAACTTAGCCACTTGTTCCATGGAGAAACAAACTGACCCCCTTAGCCCAGATGGGTGTATTGGTCTTTGGCATGGTCTCCCTGAAGGAAGAGTTGCTCCTGTACCGAAGCTCAACCCAGCTTAACCACAGGTTGTATCTCTCCCAGCACTTCCGGGTTCAGGTGAGCACCGTGCTACTGGCGGTGCAGCGGGCTGCTCTGGCAACTGCCTCGAAGGGCCAGCAGACATCACCAGGGATGTGTGTGGGAGTCAGTGTCCCAGGGGGCGAATTGGGAGATGAGACACAGGAAAACTGACTGCTCTCCCCCGATAGATGGTCCTGAGGCTCAGGGCCTCTACATGGCCCATCTGGATGGCATCCTGTGGTGGGACCCAGCTGTGTCTTTCTTAGCAGCTGTCGTTGGCTCAGTAGCATATGTACTACCTTCAATTTGTTTTCCGTTTTTCTCTCTCATTCTGAAGGCCTTGAGGTTGTACGGCCTAAGGAAGGCCCAGCACACAGCTCTGTCTCAGCTTTTGCTTCTGAAAGTATGTAGGACCAGGAGACACTTATCCAGGAGGCAGCAGAGCCAACCATAGAATTTTCATTTTTCAGTGTTTGCTCTATGCCAGCCACTGAGCTAAGTTCTAGGGATGCAAAGAAAAACAAGAAAGATGTGACCCCTTTCTTCTGGGGGCAGGATATAAATCCAGCCTCTCCATCTCCTGGTTCCATGTTCTTTCTAGACTTAACACCATAGTGATTGCAATGGACAACTCATCTCTAAAAAATGGATGGAGGTGCACCTGTGTGGCTCAGTCAGATAAGCATTTGACTCTTGGTTTCGGCTCAGGTCATTGATCTCAGGACGCTGGGATAGAGCCCTGTGTGGGGCTCTGTACTCAGCCAAGAGTCTGCTTGAGATTCTCTCTGCCCTCCCCACCACTCCCCCCCCGCTCACACACATGTGCTCAGGTACACATGCTCTGTCTCTTAAAAAAAAAAAAGTAAAGAAAGGGACGGAAATTCACCAGATGTATTCTACTGTAGAAAGTTAAATCCCTCCTGTCACGCTGCTCAGAATTCATCAATTTTGTTTTCTGAGTGGAATTTATGTGAAAGTATAGCTTGCTCTTTCGTGTAAATAAAATAGAAAGAGAAGTAAAATAATGTATCCCACAAAAGTAATTTACCTCAAATGGTATGCTTTTCACTTACTCTATGGAATCCGACACACGTTGCGGTAATCTAGGTTATCAGCCGTGCTAACAGTGAATGCGCATCCAGCCTTCTCACTCCCTTGTCTCCTACATAAACGTCATTATTCACACTTCATTCATTCATTCACTTATTCATTCCCAGTGTTGTTGCACTGAATTTAACAAAATAAAATATTGACCTCTGGGGCAATGTTAGCCTTTGGTGAAGAGCCAGCAGTCTACTTTGACGCTTGAAGTTGAACATTTGGGGAGATTCAAAATCGGCATAGTATATGTCATAGGGATCCTCATTTTATACAGGAAGAAATCGAGTCCCTGGGGGGGTAAGGGGGTGCTCCAGCATTAGTGAGTGATAGAGCTGAAACTTAAGCATAACCGTGCACTCTTACCATCAAGATGTTTCGAAACTATTTCCTTTATCAGAAAAAGCAATTTCTATTTTGAATTCAAGTTTCATCCACCTACTGCAATCCTCTCTTAAGTGTGAACAACTGGGATGAAGTCTGCTTCTCAAAGAAAGGGCCATAAACTTGGAATTAAATATTTATGATAGAGCATTCCTATTTGCAACTGCCACATAAGAATTTGGGAACAGCTGCAGAGTAAGACCATGGCCTCCTCCCCCACTCCAGTGGCAAAGACAAAATTATCTCTGCTAAATTTTCTAGGTGATTTCCCCTGCTTTACATTTTGTCCAGATTAAAAATGTCCAGAACACCCTACATGTAATTTTGCAGAACTGACAATATTTAATGATACTAACATCTTGGTAATCATTACTTTGAAAATGTGTACCTAACTGCCTGGCCTGAATAAGGGAAAATGTTTGCCTCATCACACCATTTAGTGGATTTTAAAGTGGATTGATCCACTGGGAAAGAGTATATATGAGATTGTTCTGGTTTTTTTTCCCCTTTAAGTTAATTTTTTGAAATTTGCTGCATAAGAATAATGAAATGAACTCCAATGAGATTAATTTAGTATAATGCTTTCTGTAATTAAATCCCAACTTAAGTTCAGTACTGTAAATATGAGTAAGCATCTAAATTAAATCTGTTTTAACTAGGCTCTAATAGTCTAATAGAAAATCTATGCTTGGAACCAAGAACTCAGGTATTATACTAAATGGACATCTCTCCTCTATCAAACTATAAGATGGAAATCTATGGTAAAATTTTGATAAAGATCTAAATACTTTGCCCCCTTATATTTTGAACATAATCTCTCCCTGCCCCCTAAAATCTTACGTATTTGCTATTTTAGCTTGAAAATTTGGGGAAATGGCTCCGTGGTTAAATGTGAAGTAGTTAATATAGCCCTACATTTTGATTTAAGGGATTTGAGTTCTAGTCCAAATTCTACAACAAAACCTCTTCTTGACAAATATCACTTCATCTCGGGTTCATTATCTGTCAAATAAGAGATTAAGTTTATGAAGAAATATCTGTGTTTCTTGCCCCATTCAGGGACTTTAACGAATAGCAGTCTTTGCTCTAGTATTTAAATGTGCATTTTGCCCTCACTATGATTTGTATCGTCACATATTTTGGAGATACTGACTTAAGTATATGAGAAATGATATTATACAAGGAAATAATTTTATAGATACTCCTATCTAGTAATCAATGGTGGTTCTTGAAATCACTCAATGTCAATCACATTTTAAACCCTTCAGGAACATCGTACTCTCAAATTATGCTAATACATCTGTTTCCAGGAGACATTTTCTAAATGAAAGGAAATTTTAAGTGTATATAATCATTTCCAATTAGGGAAGAAAGACATCAGGACTCCTGTGGTTTACAACACTCAAGTGAAATGTTTCATTGGATGAATTGTTTGTTTGGAGTATATACGTCAGGACATGGTTTTCTACGTGAAGGTGTTCAGTCAAAGATTTTTGTAATCAAGGACTCCCAGTAGCATATACCACCTTGTCAAATAAAACATGATAGAGTTATTACATTTGGTAATTTAACAATTACATGAAGTATAATGCACGAGTTTTCTTTAAAAAAAAAAAAAAGATTATTTATTTCAGAGAGAGCGAGCGCATGCCCGCAAGAGAGAGAATGAAAGGGAGGGGCAAAAGGAGTGTGAGAGAGAGAGTCTCAAGTAGATTCCATACTAAGCACAGAGCCTGATGCAGGGCTTCATCCCAGGATGAAGCATGCATCCAGGGTGCATGTTTATATTCTAATTTTACAGAAGGAGAAACTGACCTTCAGAGAGGTTAAGCACGTTGGTCAGTTTTGCACAGCTCTTCCACTGGGACCTAAATCCAAGCCTTTCATTCAGTTACTCTGTTCACTACATCACAGGTTCCTTTGAGTTGTCTAAAAGGAGAAAGCAATGGTACATGGAAGGTAAGAAATGTCACTTGAAGTGGATAAGGAAGATAACAAAACAAAAGCAAACGGCTCAAGGAGTCCCAGAAGAATTTGAAAAGGCTGTATTCAAATAATTTCTCTCATGTATAATTGCTTCTCTGTCCCTTGTTAGAGATGGAATTTAATTGTTGAAAAGATTGTTGAAAAAGTAGTTTCCATAAGGAATGTAAGGCTTGAGCTAGGGAATGGCAGTTTATAAAAGCTCACCTTTTGAGGGAAATACTTCTTCGTATCTTGAATATTGGGCAAAAGACAACATACCAGTGGGGCTGTGGTTCTTGATGAAGGCTTAAAGGGCAATTGAATAAAACCTGAATAGCAAATAATTTGATTTAAACTTATGTAGATTACAGTAGAGAGTTGCTAGATATTTAATTTTATATTCCAAGTCAGAAAAATTATCAATAACTGATTGCAAAACAAATATAGTCTGTTGTATTAAAATTTCTCCAGATAAGAAAAATAACTTTCTTTGTATGAATAAGTGGTCATAATACTTGGCCCATTGAATCATTAGTGAGCTGATTATTTTTTTAAATAAAAAATAAAATAAAAATAAAATGCAAAGACTCCATTTCTTTGTTCTACTATTTTGCCTTTGGAAATGTATTTTTGGAATTATTAACTCTGTATTTAAGTTTAGAAAATGTTAACAGAGGTAGTGAAAGACTGTGATCCTCAATCTGGAAGGCCATTGGGTTATTCAAAAGGACAGGCACAATGGAGTGCCATAGTGGAAAGGCCACAGGCCTTGATGTCAGAAGACCTCAGTGTGAGGACAACTTCCTACATTATTTATTAATTTTATTTAATGAATTTAAAAATATTTGATTGATTTCTTTAATCTAAGCTCTGTAACATTTGACTTTTAGTTCTTATCCAGGGGTAGTGCATGTGAGCTGCAGCTCATGTAATTTGGGGGGGAGGACCCTTTTGAGAAAAAGAATATAAAGAGATCTTACCTTTGCAAATATGAGGAAACTGTCCAACCACAAGAACACAAGGCAATTGTCAACAGCTTCACAGTAAATCCGTTCTGTCTTTTACCATCAGATCATTGGTGTGTCATGTTGAAGAGTGGATATCGACTTGCATTATAGGTTGTGCAGTATCACTATGACAATAAAAGAAGGGAAGGGTGGGGTGTTGTGAGTGGTACTTGTAGGGAGTCTATTGGAAAAGTCAAGGACTGACGGAGAATTGATCTTTGCCAAACGTGTAGTGCCTCCATCATTAGTACATACATATTGAATGTTTTTCCCTAATATTTTATAATCTAGAGAAAATCACTGACTGCCAGCTTTTTTATTGTTATTCATATAGTTTTCTTTGTTACTAAAAGAAGTCATCTTCAAAACTACTGTCAGAAGTTAGGAACGTAAAAGTTGGATCTGGAATAAGGAAGGGGCTTACATAGAACTTATATATTCATAAATATAAAATGAAAATCCCACTTTGGCCCTTTTTATATAATGTCCTTTTCTATATCCTTGAGATCTCATCTATTCGTGTGGCTTCAATGGCCACATATATCTTTTTTCTCATTTCATATATGGCATGGTTGCACAGTGAAATCATGGGCCCATCACATCCAAATACCAGTCTCCAGTCTTCTTTCCTGAGTGCAAGATATATACATATGCCTACTAGACCTCCACATTTAATCTCAAACCTCAGGAGTTCACAAGGGTAAGCCTAGTAGCCACCCAGTCTCCTACCAGGACCGCACTATCTATCCACTATCTACACAGCCGTCTAAACAGGAGGCCTTGGATTCAACTAGACTCCTTCCTCTTCTTCACCCCTGATATCTGATCAGTTTTTAAGTCCCATGGATTCTGCTCCTGTATCGATATCACCGTCCCTGTCTTTCCACTGTGTCTAGTTTGCACTAGGCCCTCATCGTCTTGCACTGACTATTCTAGTATTGGGGAACAGGTCTACCCATCTTCCGATGCACTATTAGAATATTCTTTCTACAGTGCAGAATTGGCATGCTTGCAATCCTTCAAAAGCTTCCTACTTTTGAAGATAAAATCCTCAAGAGCATATCATATTCAGGATGTGGCCTCTGGCTTACCACTCTTATTGCTCTTTGGTCCAGTATGAAAGAACCTCTTCGAGTTCTTTAACGTGTCAGCTTCCTCATTTTTGTACCTTTGGCCATGCTGCCTTTCCAGGCTTCTTTGCCTGCTTCCTCTGTATATAACACTTGTCCATCCTACAGGGCTCAACACAAGCGTTACCTTTTCACAGAAGCTTCCTTGGCTTTCCCCAACTTCCAGGCTGAGTTGGGTGCCTCTTTGCTGGGAAAGAGAGAAAAGGAAGTAGAAGCAGCAAGTTTAGATAACTCATATGAAAGAGAGCAGAAAAATGAAGCAGTAAGTAGGGGGAAGTCTCTTCAGCTCTGCAGAGGACAATTGTGACTGAGCACAGCAACTGCCATCTGAGGTCTCCAACCTGGCTTTAGTACTGCCCAACTCAGGAAAGGATCACAAAAAGTGGTGCTTTTGAATTCGATTTCTTGTTCTCATTAAGTTTTATTTCCTCAATCCAATTTTTAAGATTTTTTTATGGTAGTTATACCATTTAGACATTGGACCAATTTCTAGATCTAGTGGTACTCTTAAAAATCGAAAAGTAAAGACAAAAACCATATCTTGAGCTCTAATGGGTCTTCCAAAATTGATGTTATTTCTTCTTCAGTTGTTTGATAGAATCCATGAGTGACGCCATCTGGGCCTGGAGTTTTCTTTGGGAAGGTTTTTGAATAAAAATATGTATCTTTAATCATTGCCATGCTATTCAGATTTTCTGTTACCTCTTATGTCAGTTTTAGTAATTTGTGGCTTTCAAGAACTTTACCCTTTGATCTAAATTGTTAGAGTTATTGATATAAAGTGGTGCATATACTTTATTATTCCTTTAATGTCTGTAGATCATTACTGATATCCTCTCTTCCATCTTGTTACTGATAATTTGTGTTTTCTTTGTTCTTACCTTGATCAGTCTAAATAAGGTGTTTTCCTAGACTCTCAGAGTGAAAGCAATCACTGTTGATTTTAATCCTTTCCTCTTTTTGAAATAAGCTAGTAGGAATATATAATTCCCCCCAAACACTGCATCCCATAAATTTAGAAATGTGGTATTTTTTTTTAAGAAATGTGGTATTTTCATTATCATTCATTTAAGAATATTTTCTACTTCTTCCCTGACACAGGCCTTATGATGTAGGTTCCTTAATTTTCAAATCTTTGGAGATTTTCTGATATCTATTTTTAAATCACTTTATAATTACTTTGCTGTCAGATATACCTTGTGTGGTTCCAGTACTTTAGATTTATTGTAGCTTCTTTATGGCCCAGCATATGGCCTATATTGGTAGATGCTCCATGATCACCTGTGGGGGAAAAATGTGTATTCTGCCGGTGGAGCTAGCTGATAATGCAGTTTAAATCTACTACATCCACACAGAGCATTTTGTATACTTATTCTGTTTACTCCTGAGAAAGGAGTATTGAACTCTAAAACATTCTCCCTTCTGTTCCATCAGGTTCTCCATTGTATATATAGAATTTCTGTGTTTAGGGGTGTACACATTTATGATTTTAATGGCATCTTGATAAAGCAATCATGTTTCCATATGAAGTGTCGCTCCTTATCTCTGATAGTATTTTTTTGTCTTGAAGTTAATTTGTCTAATATTAGCATAGCAGCTCAACATTCTTATGATGAATATTTACGATGAATGTTTTTTCATCTTTTCTCTCCTATAAGCACCAAATATTTTTTTAAAATTCAGTCTAATAATCCTTTGCTTTAACTAGAGTCAGTCCCATTTAATGTAATTATAATAAATATGATTGTGTTTAATATGTCATCTTGTATTTGCTCTTTTTTTTTTTTGGTTCCCATTAGATCTTTGTTCTTTTTCCCTCTCTTCCTCTTCCTACTTTCTTTTGGAGCAAGTTTTCTTTAGGATTCTATGTTACGTCCTCTACAGGTCTTTGAGCTTTGCCTCTTTTATTGATTTTTTTTAACCTAGTTGTCCTTCAGTTTGCCATGCATCCTTGATATATCATGGTCTACAGAAATATAAATAAATATAAATATATATATAATATTTAAACATATTATATGTATACAAATATACATACACTTATAATAGTAAACTTCCATCTTTTTGGAATTAAGCAATAAGAAAATAATCAGGGGTGCTGAGCTGGCTCAGTCATAAGGGAATGCAACTCTTGTTCTTGGGGTTCATGAGCTCAAGCTCATGGGTTCTGAGATTACTAAAAATAAACTTTTTTAAAAAAGAAAGTAATCATTTGTATTTATTTACATATTCATTTTTTCTGAAATTCTCCATTCCTTTGTGTAGACTGAATTTCCATCTAATATCATTTTCTTTTAGTCTGAAGAACTTCCTTAATGTATCTTATAGTTCTTATCTGTTGGTTGCAGATTCATTCGTTTGTCTAAAAATTTCTTTATTTTTCCTTCATTTTTAAAAGATATTTTCATAAGATTTTAGAGTTTGTTTTTCCTTTTAGTACTTTAAATATGCCAATGTAATGTCATCTGGCTTGCCGTGTTTCTAATAATCTTAACAGTCATTCTCAAATTTTTTTCTTGACTTCTTTTAAGATTTTCCCTTTATCACTTTATATAGTTTAGAAACTGATCTTCCCCCAAAATATATACTTACTAAGCATTCAAAGAATGAGATTCATCCCATGTTTCTAACAATGAACTATTTTACTTTATATTGACCGACTTTTTTTGGTTCTGCATCACATTTTGATGGTGCTTCACGATGTCTAGTAATTTTTTATTATATGCTAGAAACTATGGATGCTGTGTTGCTGGATAGCTGGCTTTTATAGTCTTTCTTAATAGAATATTGAGTTTTATTCTAGCAGATAGTTAATTAAGCCTGACACTTTCAAGAATTATTGTTAAGATTTGTTAGGATAACTTTAGAGTAGCTTTTACTGTGGAACTAGATTAGCATGACTTTCCCTGGGTCTCTGTTGAATGTCAGGGTCATTTTCTGAGGTGTCTCCACTCTGACTGGGCACTCTCACTAAGCTGAGTAAGTTGCTCAGCTCAGATTTCCTTAGTAATTTTTCTTTCTTCAGTATTTGGCTTTTGCCCCATCTTCTAGATTCTTGCCGCATGTGTACACAGTTTTGTACTGGACCAAAGACCAAGTGGAACCATATGCAGGATTCTGGAGTTTCTTTCCTGCATGGCTCCCTTGTCTCCATTCCTGCACCACCGTTTCCAGCCATCTCAGTAGCCCAGAGCTATGATATCTGTTTACTCAGCCCAGTGAGACTGCTGCACTATCTTTGGCTCCTTCCCCCTGCTCTACCATTTGCAGAATGCCTCCAGGCAGAAAGCTGGTATAACTGTGATATTCATCTTATGTTTCTTTTTCTCAGGAATCATAGATCTATGTTGTCTAAGTCTAACATCTCAAAATAATCATTTCCTGTATTTTGTCCAGCTTTATATTGTCTCTGGTGAGAAGGTTAGTCTGTTCACAAGTTATTTTGTGATGGTCACAAGCAGAAGACCTCTAACATGTTTTGAAATATACCTTGTGAAGTTATACCTCAGCCAACTTTGCAAGTTTTAAAAATTCATTTGTCTTATGAATATTACATGAAGAAGAGGTTGTTTTTGTTTTTGTTTCTGTTTTTTCTATTTTGGATATATTGGTTAGACTTTCCAAAGTACTGAGAAGTAAAATTTTCACTGTATAAACCTTGGGTAACTTCCCATGGGTTGCTGTTTCAAAATTGAAAAGGCAAAAATTAAAAAGTAATCAAAATCCTACAAGAGATTTTAAACTTTGGACATCCCAAGTGCAGTTCTAGTGCCGTTCTGCAAAAAGCAGAGGAAGATTTTTTTATTTTTATTTTTTATTTTTTTTTAAAGATTTTATTTATTTATTTGACAGACAGAGATCACAAGTAGGCAGAAAGACAGAAGGAAGCAGGCTTCCTGCCAAGCAAAGAACCCGATATGGGGCTCGATCCCAGAACTCTGGGAGTCATGACCTGAGCCGAAGGCAGCGGCTTTAATCCACTGAACCACCCAGGTGCCTCGGGAGATTTATTTTTTGAGTTTAGAATGGTTGCTGGGTTTCAAAGAGCACCAAACTGTCAGAAATATTGAGTCTCGTTCTGATTCTGTCACTTCATAATTATGTGATATGTGACAAAGGTGACAGTTTCCTCACCTGAAAATTATATCTGGTTTATTGACCTCATGAGATTAACAAGTGGTTTGGAAGCAGTTAAATAGATCATAAAGGACATTGCTCCTCATACTTTGAGAAATATAAGGCAAATTTATGAGTAAAGATGAAAATTTCAAGTGTGAAACTTTCAAAGTAAGAAGAATTTCAATAATGGGATAAAAGTAAGAACTTCCTTAGAAGCATAACTTACAAATTTTTTATTTGTAATAAAGTTAATTGAAAATCATTTTTTGTTTTTATATATAAAAACCTATAAATAAACTAACTATATTTTAGTTAACATACCATGTGGTGGGGCACCTGGTTAGCTCAGTGGGTTGAGCCTCTGCCTTCAGCCCAGGTCATGATCTCAGAGTCCTGGGATTGAGCCCTGCATTGGGCTCTCAGCTCGGCGGGGAGCCTGCTTCCCCCTCTCTCTCTGCCTGCCTCTCTGCCTACTTGTGATCTCTCTCTCTGTGTCAGATAAATAAATAAATCTTTAAAAAACACACACGCACACACACACACAAATACCATGTAGTATTGTTTCAGGTGTACAATATAGTGATTCAACACTTCCATACAACACCTGGTTCTCATCAGGACAAGTGCCCTCTTAATCCTCATCACCTGTTTCACCCATGTCCCTACCCACCTCCCCTCTGGTAGCCATCGGTTTGTTCTCTATTAGTTAACTCTGTTTCTTGGTTTGCCTTGGTTTGCCTATTTCTTTTTTTCCCTTGCTCATTTTTTTGTTGTTGTTTCTTAAATTCCATATATGAGTGAAATCATGTTGTATTTGTCTTTTTCTGACTTACTTTGTTTAGCATACTACTCTCTAGCTCTATGTCATTCTTTTTTATGGCTGAGTAATTTTCCAGGGTGTGTGTGTGTGTGTGTGTGTGTGTGTCTGTCTGTCTGTCTGTATACACCGCATCTTATTTATCTATTCATCAGTCAGTGGACACTAGTGCTGCTTCCATGATTTGACCATTGTAGATAATGCTGCTTTAAACATCAGGGAACATGTATCCCTTTGAATTGGTATTTTTGTATTCCTTAGGTAAATACCTAGTCATGCAATTGCGATCAAAAGGCAGTTCTATTTTTACCTTTTTGAGGAGCTTCCATACTGTTTTCCAGAGTGGCTGCTCCAGTTTGCATAATTAAAAATCATTTAAGTTGTTTTTAGAAGCAAAGCAAATTTCACTCAACTTCGTCAAAATATGTTTAAATGTGGTATGATCAATTGTTTTTTAGTATTTCAATCATATCTTAGTTTTCCTTATTTAGCTTAAATAATTGAAAATAGTTATTATGCTGATAAAATGTGTTTGACGAAAGGAGGTAGCTATGATTTATTCCAGTAGTTCCGATATAATCATAGATACTACGCATTCAAACTGTGACCCAAATTCAAAGAAATACATTGCTGTTCTTAGTATTTTCCAAAAAGAAACTCATGCCTTCGAAAACTTCAAAGATTGCAGTTTATCCCATTTTGCTAATAATAAGCTATTTACATTTTTTTTGAGCCAATTAGTTGAGAACATCATCAGGGAATGCACTTTCCCTTACCCAGTTAATGGGCTTATTTATGTCAAAATGAACTTGCTTCTCTCAGTAATCTTATAATCACAGAATCATAAGACATGAGAGCCCAAAGACAGCATGGACTTGATCTGAGCCAAGATTTCATTTTGGATCAAACACTCTGATAGTGACCAACTCTGAGGAGTCTGTGTGCAGTGCAGACAGAAAAGAGACTGTATGCAAAATGGAAAAATAAATTAATGCCACGTCCATCCACAACAATAGAAAATACCACCTTGCTTTCAGGAGTTATTTAATCTATTAATGTTTTTGAATGCTCCCGTCATCACTAGCAGAAAGTGCTCTACCTGGTATTTTTAGAAGGTAGAAAGGAGGTGAACTATAGAGGTTCTTCTCTCAAATATCCTATGCGGAGATGAGAAAGAAAGCCCGGTGTAAGGAGACTGCATTATTATTTCTGTATACATGAGTTGGGGCAGCTGAATGGAGCTTAGTTTCATGAGGGCTTGTCATGCACTAGGTTGCTGTAATTGCAATGGATACAAAAATGTGGAAGAGGAGGTCACTGTCCTCTTGTACCTTTAAGTTTTGTACTGATGGTAGATATACGCACCAAGGTACACATTAATATAAGCGGGTCCTGGATTGATAAATGTTGTAATAAGACAGAAGGGAAAAGTTAGGAAATGAAGCCGTTGGGGGAAGGCAGTGGCAGTGGGGAAGAAAAGAAGGCTGGAAATTTGAATGTTTAGAAAGGAGACAACAGGAATTGGTAACTAGATGTAGGGGGAAGAGGGACGCACCTGAAAGGATAGTGGTTTATTGGTTTGGGTGAATGGTTCTGGGGTGCTACCTCCAAACATCAGGGAAAATACTAAAGAGCAGGAAAATGAATGGCAAATAAGGGCAGAAACAATGATTTCTCTTTCTAACATGTTGAGTTTGAGATGTCTGTGGCAAATCCTGGTAGACGTGCAGGGAAGACCTTTGGATATGTGTGACTTCAGCCAAAAAATGAAATCTAGACTAGAGGAAAAGATTTGGGGGTTTATAATGTTTAAGGCCTAATGCAAACAGTAGATGTAAATGAGGTTAACGGGGAAAACAGTGTAGAGGGAATAGTAGTCCAAGAAAGAAGTCCTGGAGAAGAACAAAATTTCAGGGGCTACTTGAAGTAAGAGGACATTACAAGGAAGACCAAGAGTGTATAGCGAGGGAGACGGAAGTGAGCTGTGTCCCTGTGCCTGCATGCGGATAGGCCCCTGTGTGCTGTAGAATAGCACCCCTCCATTGTCCCAGCAAAACAGATGGCAATTAAGCTGAGCCAATCATGGAAATTTGCCCTGCCAGTGATACGATTATCCATGAGCATGTAAGGCAGTGCCGGCCAGGAAGACATAAGGGGAAGCCAGAGGTCTGCTATTGTTTATAGATTTGCCTGTTTTCAGGCTCTGAAGGAAGATACCTGAGGATGAGTGTGTTGTAACTATAGCATCCACCTTGGGCTCTGAAATAACAAACATGAAAGCAAAAGCCAACAAATTACATGTAGTATCTACTAAACTATCCCCATCTCCCCACTGTTCTTATGTTGAAGTCCTAACTTCCAAGGTGACTCTATTTGGAGATAGGCTATTTAGGAGGCAATTAAGGTTAAATGAGGTCATAGTAGGGGCCTTAATCTAATCGGCTGATGGCCTTATAAGAAGAAGGGTTCTCTTCTATGTGAGGACATAATAAGAAGGTAGCCATTTGCAAGCAAGGAGAAATCTCACCAGGAAATGAGTCAGCTAGTGTCTTGATCTAGGTCTGCTAGCTCTGAGAACAATGAGAAAATACACTTCTGACATAGGCCACCCAATCTATGATAGGATGGCTTGAGCTGACTATTTATGTTGACCCTGTATGTTGTTGAGAGAAAGAAGAAAGAAGGGTAGGAAGGAAGAGAAGTCCAATTAGGGGAGAGTGATATGGAAATCAGAGAAGATAGATTACTTCCAAAGGATGAAATGGTGAAAAATCTCTAAAAACACAAAGATCAAGTTCAGTGAGACTGGAAATAATTTCAGAAGGTCATTGTTGAACCTAACAATGCAAATTATATGGTCAATATTCGAAGGAATAGGAACTGCTCAAGGGAAAAGCAACACTAACAACATTTTCAAGAAGTTTGTTTGAAAAGGGAAGATAGGGAGGCATCTAAAGGGATGTGAGCACGAGGAAGACTTCATCTCTAGAATGGGAAAGTTTTTTAATTTTATAGGCAGAGGGTCAAGAGTTGGGAGAGAGGGGAAGCTGAAGATACTAGAAAGAGGGGGATTATCTCTGAGAAGGTGGGAAAGGGTGGGCTTAGGAAGAGAGATGAAGATTTTAGCTTTGAATAGAAAAGACACGTTCTTCTTAGACTGTATTTGAGGAAGGAATGGGAAGCAGAAGCCAGAGAGGTGACATTATTCCTTGCCCTAAAGTGGGAGAGAATTTTTTTGCAGAGAATGGAGGGGACGGGTGTTGGCTGGAAGCAGGAGTAGCCGCATACTATATCTCTGGACGAGCTCACACAGCTGCCTGTTGTCAGACTGGGGAGTAGCATGAGCCCAAGAATGTGACCCTGTTAAGTCACGCATTTCATTGCATCCAAGTGAATGATAGGTCACTGGAATTGCTGCTATATTGAGATAAAGTACATGCCACAGGGACTTATCAAGACTGGAAGTGATCCCAGGAGATATGTGACTGCATCAGAAAAAAAAAAAAGGAAAAGATGAGTTACTATGTTAAAAATAAGGAGGTACTTTTTTGTGAGGTTACTCTTAAAAAATGAATTGTATCTCTGGGATTTGATAGCTTGATTCTGTCAGCCTAGTATCTATGGAGGGATGAGCAATATTTTTTACTTTTATTTATTTTTATTTTTTAAAAGATTTTATTTTTAAGTAATCTCTACACCCAGCCTGGGATTTGAGCTTACAAACTTGAGATCACGAGTCACAGGTTCCACCAACTGAGCCAGCCAAGCGTCCCTATTTTTTATTTTTAAATTGAATACATGAATAGTAATTTGATAATTACTATCACTCTACTATAATTACTACATAAGTCTCTGGCTTATGTAGGCCATTTGCTGTGGAGAAAGCAGGATCCTGTGAATCCTGGCAGCATACTTAAGAAAGCTGGGCAATAGGATGATTCTCAAAAGAGATCATGGTTCATTTGATCAGAATATTAAAAAGTGTACAGAAGAACTAAATATGATATCATTAGCTATTATTTTCTACTGGTTTATTAAATAACAATAACCACCCACCTGGACTTCCCTTTTCGTACCCATAACTTATTTATTGCCATATAGGAATCACATCAAAAAAACCCAAAAATAACATTATTGTTTTCTCTCATTAGTCTGGGTGTTGATGGGACTCAGTTAAGCAGTTTTTGCTTGGGGGCATCTCACGCTATTGTAGCAGATGGTGTTTGGGGCTAGAGTCAGCTTGTGGCTCACCCACTCAGATGTCAGGAGGTTACTACTGGCTATTGGCTGAGACCTCATCTGGAACTTTAGCCGGAAAGTTACCCTTGGTCTCTGTGTGGTCCTGCTACTTCTCTCACAGCACAGTGGCTAAGTTCCAGAATGAGTGTCCCAAGAGGAGCAGGTGAAATCTGCATGGCCTTTCTTGTCCTAGCCTTGAAAATGCCATAGCATCACATAGCATCACAGTCCCCGTCAAGACCCAAGGAGAGAAACAAAACTTCCACGCTCTGTGTCAGCCTCACACAGGAAAGACATGTTGGATGGGGAGTCTTAGTGCCGCCATGTTCAAAATACAGTCTACACACTGCATGAGCACAGAGCAGCACTCTGTCCAGATGAGTCTTTTCTTTTTTAATTGAATTTAATTTTGTGTGTGTGTGTGTGTGTGTGTTCCAAAATTCATTGTTTATATACCACACCCTGTGCTCCATGCAACACGTGCCTTCCTTAATACCCACCACTGGGCTCACCCAACTCCTCACCCCACTCCTCTCCAAAACCTTCAGTTTGTTTCTCAGAGTCCACGGTCTCTCATGGTTTGTCTCCCCCTCTACTTTCCCTCAGCTCACTTCAAGACGGACTTGTTACCTCTCTTCCAACCATACTCTCCTTTTGGAGATTTTGTCTTTGTGGCCCAATGAATGGTACCTGGCCAGACCTTCAGGGACATCTATGTATGTTGTCTGACAAGTTAAGGCTGAGGTTATTCCTTGGCAGAGACTTCTTTTAAAAATGGAATTTAACTTTCAGAGCAATTTTACATTCATAGCAACATCGAGCGGAAGGTACAGAGATTTCCCATACACCCCCTGCCTCACACTGGCAGAGCATCCCCCGCTATCAACACGCTGCTCCAGAGTGGTGTATTTGTTTCAGCTGGTAAGCCTACATGGACTTATCATGATCACCCCAAGTCCATAGTTTACATTAGGGCTTATCCTCGGTGTTGCACATTTCATGGGTTTTGAGAAATGTATGAGATCTACTTCCCATTATAATACCATACAGAATACTTTCACTGCTTGTGCTCTGACTATTTGTCTCTGATCCCCTCAAACTTCTGGCAGTCACTGAGACTTTTTAACTAAAAGACTTTGGTCCTTCTGCTTCTAGTCTTTATTACATGTTATTATCATAATTATATTTCCTTAAGAAATTCATGAAGTGTTACTAGCACTCAGTAACTAGGTTTGGAGATTACAAATACAGTAAAATTGTATTTTTCTTCCTCTCTCATCCTTCCACGTCTGGCCCACTTCCTTCCTGGTATATAGTATACAGCTAGTTACGTTCTCAAGCCCTGGTCCAAAGGAATGAAATTTGCAGAAAGACATCTTTGGTAAAACTAGTAAGAAGAGAGACATATCAAGCACAATAACATTCTATAGTTATGCTAAAAATTTTGACTTCTAGATCCTTCATCTTGAGGGTTAGATAAGAAAAGACCAATTTCTTTTTATCCTTGCCTCCAAAATTAGATCTTGCTCCAGATTCCTCAAGGTGGGAAATCTTCTGGTTTTAAATAACTAATAATCCGGACTGGAGACAGAGAGTAGGAATAACTAAGATTCTTTGGAGTAGGCAGAGGAGTTGGGACTTGTAACAGGGGTCCATAAAGTATAACAGATGGTCCAAATTTGGTCTGACATCTGCTTTTTAAATAAAGTTTTATTGGGGTGCCTGGGTGGCTCAGTGGGTTGGGCCGCTGCCTTCGGCTCGGGTCGTGATCTCGGGGTCCTGGGATCGAGTCCCGCGTCGGGCTCTCTGCTCGGCGGGGAGCCTGCTTCCTCCTCTCTCTCTCTGCCTGCCTCTCTGCCTACTTGTGGTCTCTCTCTGTCAAATAAATAAATAAAATCTTTTAAAAAAAAATAAAATAAAGTTTTATCGGAACACAGCCGCACAAATCATTTCTGTATTGTCCATGGCTGGTTTCATGCTATAATAGCAGCATTGAGTAGTTGTGACAAAGACTGTTTAGCCTGTGAAACCTAAAATATTTACCACCTGGCCCTTTTTTAGAAAATTTTGCTGGCTGCACATCTAGAAAACCATGGTGAGGAGAGAGAATACTGGAAGCTGTAGAGAGGACATTGACCTGGCCCCCATGAGATGGACTCATGATAGGATGAGGTCCTGTAGGGGGAAATGCATGAACCTTTTGACATCAGCTTCTGGATTCTGTGTAGTGTTACAGTACTACGACACATTCTGGGAATGGACTATATGTATATGCCTTTCTGAATAGTAATGACAAAAAGAGTCACAAAAAAATGAGGCCTTCCGTCCTTTTGCAGTTTTATCTCCTGCTTCATCCCACTGTGTCCTCTATATATCTCACACTGTAGCCTACTTCCTAGAATGGAATCTGAGACCTCAGGTTGCTCAGACTTTGAGCAAGTTCTTTCCTGGGTCGTATTTCTCTTCCACCTTTTTGCAGATCTCAAAGCTTCAACCAAATTGCCAGCACACCAGAAAAATTTCCCAGATGCCCCCATCCTTAACCCCCAATGAATTTGGGTTTCCCTCATACCACATAACGCAGTTTATACCAGATTGTTAGAGCATGTCTTTCTCCCTCACCAGATATCTGCAACTGGAGGATAAAAATGTGGTTTTTTGTTTGTTTTCCTATTTCACTTGGACACTCCCCAAACTCCTCTTATGTCTATCTTCTCCTTAGTTCAATACCTGATAGACTTTAAATATTTATTGACTTGAGCATGAGTGTTTTGATTATAGTTCCATTTCCTCACTTGTAGAAGTCTAAAGAAAACATACTTTGGCTCAAGAAGAGTTTGTGTAGCCGTTCGTGAAGAGTAGACAATATTTATTGACTTGGTCTTGAGAGTTTTGAAAGCAAAACCTATGTGGTGTCATTCTTTTTCTCATGAAATCTAGAGAAAGAGTACTTTGACTCAAAAATAGTTTGGGTAGCTGTTCTTGAAACTAGAAATTCCTCTCAGGCAAATACTCCAAACGCCTAGAGTCTGTCATCTAATGAAGAAATGGAAGCCATTAAAGCAGTGGGTGAATGGAGATTATGTCTGGTGAAGGAAGCTACTGCAGAAGCTGCCATCTCTCCTAAAACCAGAGGAGACTAGATGCTCCTCCTTTACTGACATCTGCTCTGATTCTCCCCTTCAGCCAAGATTAAATCAGAGGGGAGGCTGAGTCCAGGAAGCCTGAATGAAAATTTCCTATCCCAGCAAGTACATTTTGTGCTAAGAGGGCAGAGAGTACCGATTTTGTACTAGAAAAAAAATGGATCCCATTCAAATATAAATTAATTCCTTCTCTTCAGAGGTGTTCGCCATCATCCCCCAACTGATGTCATGGTTATGGTCATTACAGTCTTTTGACTGACACAGGAGGAAGTGACTAGTTTAACTCTATCAAATTTTTTTTTAAAACATTGTTTTAGACCTGGACAAAGGATAGCAAGTTTAAATCCAGGACTATTTTTCTTAATAAAACTTATTGAAACTAAAATAAGGAGAATTTTATCACCAGATGTGTTTCTGACTGGTATAATCTTTGTTGTTCTAAATGTCATATAGCTAATTTTTATTCCTGGAGTTTGTCTAATACTGATTAAGTCAATAAGGACTAAAATGTTGGCACTCAGAAGGATGAATATCAGACACACTTGCAGTAAAGGTAGTTGCAGTAGTAACGAGTGCATTTTACATTGTTCTCTTTTTGAAAAATTAAGTAAATAGATTATAGAAAGGTTTAATATTTAATATGAAATTCACTTACAATGTTTGGGACAAAGTTTCTTTAATAAGACAATTTTGTTCTTAAGAGTCTACTATTTCAACATTGTTTATTCCCGTCATTAATTTAGTCTTAGAATATGTTCTATTGTTATTGTTGCAAAGAATTATAATGCTCATTTTGATATGAAGAAAAAGACAAAGGACCATATTGTATGTGAAATAAATCCGTGACTAATGCTCCATTGAAGACCATCGTGTTGCTGCATCAGTGTTTTCCTGGCTTAGCTCAGTAGAAGTAAAGCTCAGTGTCTGGGTCACAGCCAAATGCTCTTTAAGAGCCATGAAGTACAGACACTAAATTTCCTTTTACTCACCTATAAACCTACTGCCTGATGTTAAGCAATCTTCATTGAATTGATGGTCTTCCTCACAACTTATTTTACTTAATCATATTTATTAGGGAAGCTTTGCACATCAAAAGCACATTTTAAAATAATCCCATTATTAACCTTAGGGCAAAAAAGTTAATGCAATGTATATTGCCAAGTTTATTAACTATCTTCTTGATGAGCTAACAGCTGTGTGGTGAAGACAGTAGCCATCAATTAGATGAACCGCGATCTTGGGACTGGAGTTTGCAGCATGGAATAGCTCAGTTATGGGCATTGAGAGGCAACAGGATGGACGTATTTCCAAGGATTTCTCAGTTCTATGCCCTATGGGATAGCATTTGTGAAAAGCCTGGGCGCATTGGTCGATTTAGAAGGCCAGAACACATTTATGTGGCTTGGGAGGAATTTAACAAAAAGTGATTTTTAGAATAACATTTAGCATATCATATAATTACATATTCAAAGGTTGTTATTTAAGGTATTCGCAGGTATACATAATAAGAAGTGTAAATCATTGAGCTTGCAATAGTCCTTACTCCTTTGCAGAAAGATGTCATTAAATAGAAATAATAATTTAAAAGAGACAATTAATGCTCAAATGATTGGTATTTTTTGATGAAGTAGACACTACTTTAGGGATAAGAGTTGACTAACATTTCAAAGTAAGAAAAAAATGCTTGAGTCTTATGCTCAATTGAGTAAGGCTTATTATAACACAGTTGTTCTAGGGCTGGGGTAAAAGGGAATTTAAGTATCTTGTAGGTCAAAGTCTCTTTTCTTTTAGAGTTTGCAGAGGATCAGGAGGGAAGTTGTTCAAATGGTGAAACTCATAAAGGGCATTTTCCTGGAGGTCACAGGCACTTGCACAAAGACAGTGGAAGCTTCTTGTCCTCATGCTTAGAATAACCCAGGAGTTGGTCCACATGAAACATTTAGCCTGGCACCAAGTAAGTGCTCAAGACATTTAACTGTTGTTATTATTATCTTTCCAAAAATAATTGGATAAAAGCTCTAGGTTGTTTATTCCCACCTGAAGGTATAGTCCCCTTACTGATGTCGATTTACTATAACATTAAGCTATAATGAGAAGGACAATCAAAGGTGTAATATAAACACTCTCCCTTGACTTTGCTGGGGAAAAAAATTCTGTTTATTGAAATTTAAAAGTTTCATTAAACCTGAGGTCATTTTATTTAAAAAAAAAATACAGAGTGTTATTGGAGTCAGAACACTGATTTTATTTCAAGCTTCCACTGAGAAATTGTCTCTATTATTGTAGAGGAAAAAACATAATGAAATGAACATTCTAAAAATGCTACTCTACCATGAAACCTTGGATGGATATAAAGACGTGTGTCCATCAGCCACTGTTACTGGGAGCTGGCTTTGAGCATGGGAGAACTGAGCTAGGTGTTATTTAGTCACAAAGAGTTACAGAATTACGTCTCTTTTCTAGATGATGAAGAGACTACAGAGAATAAGGAAGCCAAATTCCTTTCTTTTGGGGAGCTGCTGTTCCAATGGGGAGAAAGAAGTTGAGGACAGACAGTATACAAATAAAAATAAACAATATATAATAAATAATGGAAGAATACAAAAAACAAAGAAAAGAAATGAAGAAAGTGAACCAGAGTGACTGTAAGGTTATGTGAGTTGGGTGGAATTCGTGATGGTCTTGGTGAGGATGGTCAGCGATGACATTTGGGCTGAGAACTGGATAGTGAGATGGAGACTAGTGGTCATGTTAGGCGAAGAGGTCAGTATGATAAACATCTCCAGAGATGGACTGCACCAACCCTTCCCTTCCTACATGGGCATGCCAGTCCTCCTAACCAGAGGCAGTGTCTCTTTCCCTTCACTTGAGTCTAGGCTGGCCTCGTGGCCTCTAGTTCCAGGACTTTGGTTTTGAAGAGGCCTGGCAGCTCCTGCTATCCCTCTTTGAAGCCAACTGCCTATCGCTTCTCGGCCTTTTGGCTAAGATCAAGTGTGAAGCCAACTGCCTCTGCATGAATTCAATGATTCTGAAGCTGCCATGTTTTGTCAGGAAGCCCAAGCTACAAAGAGGGGCTCCACGGAACTCCATCACGAGTCAAGACTTTGTCAGCCTTCCACACCACTGCGGCTGCGCACAACCAAGGACTGAAGACGCTCCACAGGGAAGGAAAGTCCTGCCCTGCTGAGGTGAGTCGACCCAAAGAACTGCAAGAAAGAATAACTTGTTATTTTAAGTCATGGGATAGTCTGTCACACAGCAATGGATAACTGAAGCAACGGGAACGGAACAGCCTAAGGAATTAGAGCTTTCTTTTTGGGGCGACTAAACTCTCAGAGAGGGTAGAGGGTGATAGAATCTCCTGTGGCTCTATGGGTCAGCACTTAGAGCCACCCTCCCTGGGGCTTCCTGGGAGGTAAAAGTGCTGCTTGTGCAAGACTGTGTATAGGAAATTGCTGGACAGAGTGTAGCTTGCTCTGATGTATATTTGTAGGGATGAAAGTGCCACGGCATTTCGTTTTCTTTTTTCTGTGGGCAGAAGGGATCAGTCCTGATCTCTCCTCTAAGTTGTGTGTAGGAAGCAGTAACTGAACAGTTTGGGTTGGGGGGTTGCTGTTTGCAAGAAGGAGAAACCGGAATCAGGAGCCCTCTCTCAGAACTTGCTTGCAGAGGCTCAGAGACGTGCGTCCTATCAGAGAAATGTCAAGGGTAGTTCTTGGAGGACCTGGGATTCGGGTTGCCCATACTTTGGTTGGAGAAGTTTGAAGATGGGAAGCTGGCTGGGGAAGCTGGTGATGGTAAGGTGAAGGCGGGAAGCAGCAGAGAAGGACGCCAGCAGCTCGGGGGTTGGGGGGGCACCAGTGTGAGAAAGTACCCAAGGACCACGTGGGCTCTGTGGAGGCAGCGGAGCTGGAGACTGCCCGTGGGCTTCCTCCAAAGGCTGTCTGCTGAGAGAGAGGGTCCCAAGGGCGTGCCGTGCATGGAGGAACGGTGGAGGCAGGGCTGAATAACCCATGAGAGAAGGCTCACATCGGGGGACAGCGCAGTATGGGTCGGGCGGCCCCAGGGGTGGTAGAGATGCTCAAAGAACACCTGCCACAGGAGAGCTGGCGTTCTGGTGTCCGCCATGCCAGAGGGCATTCGCAAGCAAGAGACAGTTCAAGTGAGGACAACACAGGTGTGTGGATCAGCCATCACATCTGTTCCGTAAGCTCTCCTCACTTTGTCCCCATCCGGGGGAGCCAGGGGGAAGGTGGGAGGAGATGGCACGGAGACAGGGAGGGAAAGAGGACATCTGAGCTGTCTCCTCCCGCTCGTTCTGAGCACAGGGCCAGACCTGAGCAAGGGAGAGGCGACAAGCATTACACCGGGGGTGAGGTGACATTTTTTAATTTAGAATGTGAGCCCAAAGCGAAGAGCTCTTTCTGACACGGCTTGAGCGGGAAGGGCAGAGCGTTTTTTTTAGTTGAATACGTACGATATATAACCTTGTGTAACAGTAAAGGTGTGTGGCTTGCAACTCTGATCCGCTTTTATGTTGTGATACGACCGCCGTTGTAGTGACACTTACCACCTTACACGATGACCGTGTAGTGCGCCGTTGTCTGTGTTCGTCCGACCGCACGTTAGATGGCCGTGGCCTAGTTACTTCTCACTGCGAGTCAGCGGAGTGTTTCCCAGGGCACTGGTGGGGGAAGAATAAAGCTCTTTTCCTTCCAAGTTTAGCCCATTCCGTTCAGAGTTCAAAAGCCCTAAGGGAGAAACAGGTTTACCGTGGCCGGAGACCTGAAAGAGAGCCTCTGTGGCCGCCACTCAAGGACCCGCAGAAAGCAGGGGGGTGGGGGGGAGGTGAGGCTGGAGAGGAGGACAGAAGTGCCATCCTGTGTTGCTTTGCAGCTCAAGAGAAGGATCTGAATTTTAGTGAGTGCTTCAGAAAGCCGCTGGAGAGTTTTAGGCAGGAAAAGAATAGGGCCTTATTTTCATTTTTTCAAACAGCTCTGGCCACTTTGGGGGGCACTGGATGGGAGGTGGGAGATGAGGTCTGGAGGAGGCTGCTGGAGGCGCAGAGGCCAGAGCGGGGAGGCGTTGATGGGGATGCTGCTGGGGGGGGGGGGTCATCCTTCACAGCACGGTGGTTCCAGGCTGAGATATATGTGGGTTTGTTATTTGAAAATTGAAGGCCAACTAGACAGTTGGAGGTTGGGCCAGTGGTATTTTTCAGTGCTTTGGGCTGAATATATAAGCAGATCTCAGGCTCCATGGAGCATACAAATCACCTGGGAAATGGTTAACATGAAAATCCTTGGGTTTTCCTTATCCGTTCTGATAGATCATCAATGGTGTGGGGCCCTAGAACCTGCCTTGTTAAAATCACCTGCCTTCTCATGGTCTCTTTCACATCAGCTGTAGAAATATTTTTTTAACAAAAGCAAAATTACACTGTTGGAACTACACCAAAATAAAAAATGCTGCACGGTGAAGGAAACCAGCAGCAAAACCAAAAGGCAACCTCCTGAATGGGAGAAGGTATTTGCAGATCACATATCTGATAGGGATTACTAATATCCAATATACATAAAGAACTTACACAGCTCACCAACACAAGGAACAAATTATTCAGTGTAAAATGGACAGAGGACCTGAGTAGACATCTTTCCAAAGAAAACATACACATGGCAGACAAACTCCTGGGAAGATGCTGTACATCACTGATCATCAGATGAAGGCAAATTAAAATCACAATGAGCTGTCAGTATACACCTGTCCAACGGCTAAAATCCCACTAATGCTGGGAATGCAAACTGCTTCAGCCACTGAGGAAAACAGGATGGAGTCTCCTCAAAAAATTCAGAATAGAAATGCCATAGGATGCACCAGTTCTACTACTGCATATTCACCCACAGAAGACAAAAACACTAAATTGAAAAGATACACGTCCCCCTCTGTTCACTGCAGCATTAGTTACAATAGTCAAGGAATGGAAGCAACCCGAATGTCCATGGTAGGTGAAGGGATAAAGAAGAAGTGGCATACATACAATGGAATGTTACTTGGACATAAAAAAGGAATGAAATCTTTCCATTTGCAGCAACATGGATGGATCCAGAGGGTATAAAGCTAAATGAAATAAGAGAAATGTCATATGACTCACTCATATGTGAATTTAAGAAACAAATGAACAAAGGAAAAAAGGTACAAACCAAAAAAAACCCCAGGCTCTTAATATAGAGAATAAATTGGTGATTGACAGAGGGGAGGGGGGGGGGGGGGTGGGGGGTGGGATGGGTGAAATAGGGGGAGGGGATTAAGAGTGTGGTTATTTGGGGGCACTGAGAAAGGTAGAGAATTACTGAATCATTCTGTTGCACACCAGAAACTAATATAACACTGTATGTTAATTATAATTGACTATAAACAAACAAACAAATAAAACGTAATTTTTTTTTGTTTTGGTTCTGTTTATTTTCATAAAAAAATATAGTTACAGTACTATCATAAATAGAATGTTTGCACAATTGAATACAACGTAATTTTAAAAGTGTCTGCATTCTTTTGCAGATGGTTCTAGGACCCTGAAAACCACCAATCCGTGCTGTGAAAGAGGCGCCAGTTCCCTGTGATTTTGGCTTTCTCAGATGTGCAGTTAACTCTGACTTTTGACACTTATCAAACATTTCTTCTTTCATTGTTTTCATTTTCTTCATTCCATGGTTTTCTTTCCCTCAACCCTTGAACCTTTATTTTTTTGAAATATTTTATTTATTCATTTGACAGAGGAAGAACACAAGTACGCAGAGCATAGGCAGAGGGAGAGGGAGAAGCAGAAGCAGACTCCCCACTGAACAGAGAGGCTTGATCCCAGGAACCTGGGACCATGACCTTAGCTGAAGGCAGGTGCCCCCCTGACTGAGCCACTCGGGCGCCCCTCAACCCTTGAACTTTAAACACTTTGAGGACTAGCTTTTTTCCCTTCCTCCTTCTTCCTCTTTTTATTTCCCTCCTAAAGGAACAGAATTCCAAGTGGATAAGTACTTCTTAACTGTTTTTAAAACAACACAACACTCACAGTGTAAAAATTTTTAAAGGATAATGTATCAATTACTTGCAGAGCAATTTAGAGACAGAAATGGCTTAATGGTATAAATAAAGGACTCATTTTCTCTAGGAAGTAACAGAGACACTGTCTCCAAACTTTCCCTCCTATAACCAAAGACATTTTGAGAGAAAAGACTTCCACCTCACAGGCAGCAAATGGTAAATGAAAATACACAAATGCCTTTATCAGACATTTTAATCTAAAAAGCCAAAAACACCCCTAAGGTAGCAGACATTTAATGCTGTCCTATCAAACCTAATGTAGGGCAGCTTGCTTTTACCTACAACAAATGGAATTTGCTCCAGATATCTGGATAACCTTGATCAAGGAGCAGGAAACATATGATTTAATCAAATGGGGCCTAATAACTCATATTGGTACAAGCCGAAGTTCGTAAATGTCCAAACTGTCCCCAATAATATTATCTGAAGGGGGGAGACATTATACCTTGATGCTGATGAGACAAGGAAGTCATCTGAGTCATTGTTGGAGAGAGAAGCAGAACGTGGGTGTTACCAGAGGTCTATTATATTCTTCCAAATAAACAGCTATTTTTTTCCACTAAAGAAAATCCAAATGATTCTTTAAGAATGAAATTATTTTGTGCTCGCTTTGGCAGCACATATACTAAAATTGAAATTATTTTTTCAGAATGTTTTTCTAATAAAATTTGTATATAGAAAATCAAGAATTACTCTTATCTACTCAAAGCATTTGGTGAAAAAGACAGACACAGACTTCAAAAAAGCACCATGTGTGAGTGAAAAATGAATTTTTATTCTTTCCGATTACTTTTCTAAGCCCAAGGAAACCACTAGCCAATGCAGACAAGTTGTCAAAGAAAACATATTAACCCCAAACTGGGGCCAGATCAACATGAAACAACTAACCAAAACATGTTTGCCACACCTGGAGAGTAGGTGGGATACCTTATAAAACCCACATGAGGGGGCACATGGGTGCCTCAGTCAGTTAGACATCTTACTCTTGATTTTGGCTTAGATTATGATCTCAGGGTCATGGGATCGAGCCCTGGAT
Source organism: Neogale vison (assembly GCF_020171115.1). Lineage (NCBI taxonomy): Eukaryota > Metazoa > Chordata > Mammalia > Carnivora > Mustelidae > Neogale > Neogale vison. The sequence continues at coordinate 304,134,558 of NC_058091.1, forward strand.
CAGGCTCCCGGTCAGTGTGGAGTCTGCTTGGGAATCTTTCCCTCTCCCTCTGTCCCTTCCACCTTCCCCCCAACGAGCGTGCACTTAGGCTCTCTCGTAAATAAATAAATAGACAAACAAATAAATATCTTAAAACAAAACCCAAAAAACACATGTCCCAAGCTGAAGATAATTCAATATGCCTGTGTGATTGCTTATCTGATGGTTATACATAGCCTACAAGTGGAAAGCTAATTGGTATTCAGTCATTTTTATTTCAAAAGGCTAGAAAAACATCTCAAACATCTTTTCAGTTGTAGGCCAAGAGCTGGATAGTTAATATATACACGTCTGGAATATATTAGCAACTTTATGTTGGGGAAACACTTCCCTAAATAATAAAGTATTCCAAATTTGTTTGAATTCCCAAGTAGAACATGGTATTTTTTTGATGTTTATATTTCCAGAAAGAGAGCATGCTACTTTTCCCCTTTCTTAAGGAAGACCCTTCTTTCAGGCAAAATTAAATGTCTGATATAAAGCACTCTAAGTATGAAAACATCATTGTCTATGGTGTTATACAGAGACACATAGGAAAAAAGGAAGACATTTGTCAAACTAATGAAGTTTCTAAAAAACTCTAAACTATCCTTAATAATTACATATAAAAAATAGTTTGGTACCTCAGTGGAAATAGCTGAAAGTATAGGAAATTTTTCCAATGGCATTAAAATCCAAGATGACACAGAAAGGTTTGAGATGATTGATCTATTATCCTGAGGTAATATCTCTGCCAGAATCTGCTTGATAGTTTTTATGGACTCTTCAAAAAATGTTCAATTTCAGAAAAGAAATTGACATGTCTGGACTATGTATAAAAGTATTATGTCATTCACTTCTTTTCTCAGAAGAAACTCATTGAGACTAGAATGTTTTCTTTTTTTTTCTTTTTTTCTTTTCTTCTGTTATCAGATTCATCAAGCCATTGGAGCACAAGTTCTCAGTTGAAAAAGGAATGTGTTTGGTTTTGTTAATTAATACAGTAGGCTCTCGATTACAAGGAGGCAAACCAGGTTCTAACCTCAGTAAAGGACATTTATGGGAACACACTTCATTACTGCGTGTCCCTGGAAAGGTTGTAAACCAGCGTGCAGACTTCACGGAGGAAACTCTTTAACCTGGTCATTTACATAATTGTGTATCAGCGCACTCTGTCCATCCCTTCTCTTCTTGGTTCCCATTAAATTTTCTTCAAATAGTTATCTTTTTAAAAATAGTATTTCCCATTTGGCCTTCCACTTAGAATCACAGAAAATACCGGATCGATACAGGCAATAGGAAGCAACTAACCTGAGTGTGAGATTCTCAAATGACTCAAGCAAAGAACACTGTCTTTGATACCCTGTAGTTTGTGATATGTGCTACTTGATGAGCAGATGGAAATTTTTGTGTCATCTAATAGAGCTCAAGGAGATATCTGGCCAGGAAAACAAATGCATAAAAAAGAGAAACCACTATTTAATTTTGTTTGTTTTTGTAGCTAAAAAAAGTGATTGTCCTAAATATGCTCAAATTTGCCATCTGGTTCTCATTCCGTATTCTTGTGGTTTAAAAAAATCACTAGATCCAGGACTGCCTATTAGGGTTATTCTGATTAAGAAGGGATGAGAGGACAGATGGTAGAATTATGTGGTAGAGAAAGTGATGGGGGACAATGAACTATTTCAAACAAATATCCTGTCAACACAGGGGTGGCTGAATTGTCAGCTGGATACTCTAAATTGAATGTTATGTCTGGAAAATTCACATGCAGAAATCATCACTAACAGAAGGTAAAAACTTTTGACAAAAATGTATGTACATTAACACAAAAATCCAAATGACATGTGGATCATCATTATTATTGTTTGTTGTCGTTAACACTTACTGAGAATTTCTATATCAGAGATGGGACTAATTTCTGTTTTTTAATTGAATAATCTCATGTTAATATTGTATTAGTTGCAGGTGCACGTATAATGATTCAATATCTATGTCCTAAGAAATAGTCACCACAGTAAATCTAGTTATCATCCGTCCCCATACAAAGTTGTTACAATGTTATCGACTATATTCCTGTGCTATATGTTGTGTCCCTGTGTCTCACTCATGTCATAACTGGAAGTTTGTACCTCTAAGTTGCACTCACCTGTTCCGTCCCTCCCCTCACAGGGGACCTCCTTCCCACTGGCAAACCATCAGGTGGTTCACTCTATCTGAGTCTGCTTCTGACTTGTGTTGTTTTGTTTTTAGATTTCCACATAGAAGTGAAATCGTATGGTATTTGTCTTTCTCTGTCGAACGCATTTCACTTCGCAGAATTCCCTCCAGGTCCATCCATGCTGTTGCAAATGGCGAAGATTTCGATCTCTTTTATGGCTTGAGTTGCACTAATTTCTGCCGTGTGCTCTCTCATTCCCTCCTCAAACGACCCTGAGAACGAATTATTCCTACTACATTTTTTCAGATCCAGAAAGTCAGACTTGGAGATTTCCACCATTTGCGCAAGGTCCACTAAGAAGTGGCCAAACGAGAGACTCAAAACCGGTCCGATTTTGAAGTCCTTACCTACTGAGCCACACCGCTGTTGTAACCCCTGAATAATTTTGAATGCAGCCGGTTGGAATTTATCTGCTTTCTTCCTCCCTTCAACTTGTTTTCCCCAATGTCCACCCTCTCCTTCCCCTCTTCCCTTGAAATACACCTTTAACTTGTCTGTGACCGAGGGCGTTTCCAAAGGAGCAACACCAGCGAGACAGTCTGGAACTCTAGATGGTATGTCGCCGCCCACTTGCATGCTCCCTCCCTGCTGTACAAAGCGGCACAGGTCATTTTTGGTGCGTCTCATTTCTGCAGCCACGCGCGATTAACTTCGCCATCACCCTCAGGCCTTAGGACGTTCATATCTGACTGACTTCACTCATGCATCCATAGTCCCTGTTTGGAATTCCTTCTTAGTTCTCCAACATGTTAGATGGTGACTTGCCAGCATGAATCTCGGTAACTCTGGTTTTCTCCTGCCATTGTGGCAACTCCCCGTTTAGACTCAGGTTTCATTAGTGCGGTATTTTCACAGTCTTCCAGGTGGTCAGTAAAGACGTTAAACCAGAGAGACCTTCCGCCTGGCCTAGCTGTGTGCTTTTTCAGGAGACCATCCAGGAAGAGCTGAACATGAATATGGACTGTGAAATCGGATTTTGTGAAGCCTGTGAACTTGTTATCAAGGGTCAAAATAATTCCCTATGTGGCAATCCTGTGAAAGGGGGCTTGGGATGGCAGGAAAACTAGAAAACACAGGGGGGAAGATGAAACAACTTTAGTTCTCGTTGCTGGAGGTAGCATGAGGAACAATGCCCGCGGTGCCTAGAACATGGTGGCAAATTTTTAAAAAACAAATCATTTTTCCCCCAGAAATGGTTAATACCATTTTACTCTCTCAGCACAGGTGGATTTTCAGCCCTTCAAAATATCATCCCAGAAGGTGGATGTTATTATCATTCAAAGCACAGAAATGGGGAAACACAGCCACTTTCTCTTTGGAATCAGATCAACGTCCACTAATTTCCACTGACTCTTGAAAGGCAAGTTGTATTTAGCAATACAACTAGTGAATTGTACATAATATACACACAATAAGCATTTGTTTAATATCCTTGAGAAGCCAGTCGCAAGCTCTGTCATGAAGATCTCATAGATGTGTTTCTAGAAGATAGAACCATACGTTGAACCTTCCCTCCCCTCTCCTGTTGGTCTGTGGGGGATGTGACTCCTATACATTATGGCTGAAATGAAGACTTGCTCTCTTAGTTTCCTCAGGCTGCTGTAAAAAATTGCGAGTCTGTATGGCTCAAATGACACACATTTATTTTTTCACACTTCTGGAGGCTGAAGGTCCAAGATCAAGGTGCTGTCAGGGATGGTTTCTTCCTGGTTTGTAAACAGCCACGTTCTTGCTGTGGCCTCGCTTGGCCTTTCCTTCTGTGCATGCATGGAGAAGGAGAGAGGGGGGAGAGATCTGGTGTCTCTTCTTCTTGTAGGGACACCAATCCTATCTGATCAGGGTCCCAATCTTAAGACCTCATTTAACCTTAATGACTTCCTTAAACCCCTGCTCTCCAAGTCCAGTCACATTGAGGGGTAAGGGCTCAACCTAGGAATCTGGGGAAGGGGGTGGACAGAATTCAGGCTGTCACACCTGCTGATGCTGCCCGTTGCCTCCGTAGTTGAGATGGAAGTCTGACCTGGGTGTGGTCCATTTCTCCTCTCTCTACCGGTCGCCCCTGCTCCGGAGACACACACACCGTGCGCCGCGCACAGCCCACCCCGCCCCAGTGCCAACAGGTAGAGTCTCCACACATGCCCAGATCACCACACGGCAGTGCCCTGCTTCAGAAGACAACGAGGCAGCTCTGAGCCTCACAGGGCCTGGGATGACAGCCCTGCCTGCACGTGTGCTGTGTGGTTCTGGTTCCTTGAGAGAGAGAGCAGCTTCTCGAGGACAACTGTGCAGCCCCCTCCGCTGCTCTACTAAGTCGTACAGTCTCCTCTAAAACTCCCCTCCGCCCAGAGCCCAGAAGCTGTGGATGTGACCTACCCAGAAACAAGGTTCTCGCAGAGGTGATCGAGTTAAGATGGGGTCACTCTGCACGTGGGTGGGCCCTCAGTCCCATGACTGGTGTCGTTGTTAGGAGAGGGAGACACAGATACACGGAGGGAAGGCAGCCTAGAGAAGACAGAGGCCCGAAGCTGGGGGTTGAAGTCACAAGCCAAGGAACGCCAAAGATTGCTGGGAGCCGCCGGCAGAAGATTCCTGATGTACGTTTTTCTTCCACATGGTCCTGTCCTGTTCACAAGCAGCACCCTCTGAAGGCGCTTCTAAGATGGGTCTCGAACCTGACCCCTGCTGGCTGTCACTGTGGCTGCCGACCCATTGAAGCCATGGTCAGCGTTCATTCACTGCGATGGTTCCTTCCTCTGCTTCTCTGCTCTCATGCTTGACACCTTATAATCCGTCCTGGGCAGGGTGGCCAGTGGGATTTGTAAACACTTAGGTCTGATCTCCTTCCTTCCCTTCTTAACCCCCCATGACGGTTTCCCACTGCAATCAGGATGAAACCCAATTGCTTCTTCTGTGACCTAGCCTCTGTCTACACTTCCACCACCACCTCACATCACCCCCCCCACCTCCGCTGGCACCCACTTTCCAGCCACAGCCGCTCCTTCAGTGTCTATGACACTGGGTTCCTCTGCCTCGGCTGTTCTTTCTCCTGGGGCTTCACTTGCCTGGGGCTTCCAGCCACACACGTGCACCTGCTTACTTGAAACCTCACTGGCCTGGAGAGACCTCTTCTGGCCACACTATTTCACATAGTCCAACGGTCTCGGGGTGTCACATCGAGTCTCTCTGGGCACTTTGTCTCCATCTGTCATTTTTCTCATGTGTTTGTTTGGTGGTTTTCCTCCCTTACCTGTAGTGTGATGTCCACTCCACAAAGGCAGGTCCCTTCCCTGCCTTGTTCACTGCAGGAAACCAGTGGTATAAACATGGCTTGACACGGGATAGCTGCTCAGTAAATAAATATTCGTTCCATGAATCAACAAATGGGAGGCTGAAGAGATGATCGCCATGATTGTATTCACAGAGGCTTCCAAGGATCACCAAATGACAGAGAACCCTCCTTGCTTTTTTCCTGAGAAGATCTCCTGTAGTGCCGCCTGCCCCCGCCCCCCAACCCCGCTCCAGCTTTGCATTGTCCCAACGTCCCATGACATCGTCCAGGTTGGAAATATGCTTCTTTTATCACTCTGAGTGGTTGTTTCATTGATTTCACCCTAAAAGCAGTAAGTCATCAAGTTTTCCTTTTCTGGGCCTGCCTCAGGGGGTACAAGAGAGTTAAAGATCTGTAGAATACGCAAGTGGTGGTATGAGGTCGTTTCCATGGGCTGGGATGAAAAATGGTCCTTGACCACTCACTGATGCCTGAAATTCCTCTCGTAGGCAGAGCTTTTCATTCTAAGTCAGAGATGCAGCTTAAAGATATCAGCCGTGGGCGGAGACCCGGAAGGCCAGCACACACTGGCCCCGGACAGGAGGTGGGACCAGCCACCTGGGACGGTGAGAGTTGACGATCAGTTCCTGCGTGTGGCTTCCTTAGCGATTTTTATTCCAGTGTCAAAGCGAAGAGCTGAGTCATAGTCAAGTCCCTGACTTGTGGGCAAATGACCGGGGGGCACTCCGAGATGCGTCCTTACTGTGTCGCAGCCCCTTCTTTTCCTTGTTTTGGTCAAATTTCATTCTTCTCTTGCCCATGCATATTCTTGACTTCATTTTCTCCAGATCTCGATACTCCCCTTCTCCCTACAAATTTTCTGAGGCTGTTCCTTACGTGTGAAAAACACATTTCTCTTCGGCTTTGCTCGACAAAATCCATCGCTCGCAAATTTGTCTTCGGAATTATGTTTCAACAAATCTTTTGAATCTAGTCCTCGAGTAAAACTCTCTCCCTAGGAGGAGAGAAACAAGATTGAAAGTCAGTAGTAATTCCCGACCTGTGAAACCCACCTTCCTTTCTGACACGCGTTCCTGACTTGCTTATTGGGTCTGTGCCCTGACTTGTCCTTCAAGCGGCCGCCCAAGGGACAAAGTCTGTCCCCTCCCTCATGTTCTCAAAAGCACGCCATAAATTACAAAAGCACTGTAGTCGTTTCCTAATGTTATCGGAATTGCTTACCTTAGGCATATTTTTTCACGATGATAAATATCCATGCTGTCCTGATTCCACATCTATTTTCAAAGGAGGGACAGAGGGTTGACGGTAAGTCAGCTGTTCGGAGCACAGAGCACAAAGGCCCAGATACGGATCTAAATGTAGTCATTGTGCATCCTTACTCGGCACTTGAAATTGAAATTCAGGCCATATTTTATCAGAGAACCTCTATTTTATATGAAAGGAAAGGGGGGAAAAGGCATTGGGCTCTAAAATAAAAACAGATGTTAGTAGAATCAAGTAAGATAAGGCACATAGACTCACTTTGTAAAATATATTTGTATACAATACAAAGTAATACTGTAGTATACAGAGAGTTGGAGGTTTTTTTCACCTTCAGACTGGATGAGTGTTTTAATCTTTTAGAAATTCTTTCCATTTCCTACCAAGTAGAAGAGGGTGGATAGTAAAAAGCAACTTAGTTTTCTTCTCTCCATGATTCTGCTCAAGGGTTTTTGCAATTTGCTGAAGAAAATGAGTAGAGAATTTACTCACTTATTTTTGTGTCTTTTGAATGTTATTTTAGTATCTTTATTTCCATAAGTTATGAGTCAGAAAAGAAAGGAAATGTGTCATTAACAATCAGTGTTATTGATAATAAAAACTGATGTATATTGTCAAAAGTTACTCAATATTTGAATCATTTAGCGTCTTTATCTTGGGTAAATCTCAACATCTCTGAGAAGAAAGAAAAACAGAAGGGTTATACCCACTTTACAGACAGGCAGACTGAGGGCCAGAGAAATTCGCAACTAGGATTACCATCAGTGATGTGCTGTTAAATGTTTAAGAACCAACTCTCCCAGGGAGGGAACCCCAAAACCCTGATTTGTAGCATTTGCCAATTCTTGTGGTGTCAGTACTCCCCGCCACGGCTAACTTCAAGCTCTCTACACTGAGCCTCTGAACATGCAAATGGAAGAGATGCAGGTGGTGACTGAATCAACGATGTCCAGGAAGCCGAAATGCCAGCCGGGAAGGGAAAGCCAAGTCCTATAAGCCTAGAAATGACAGTTTTTATAAATGGAAAGCATTGTATACATCTGAAAATAGGGTTTGCCTGGGCTTGAAGGCAGAGATTGACTACAAGAATTCATGAGATCAGTTACCCCCAGGGCCCGTGCACCTTCTATGGTGATCCTGATTCCAGCTCTCCTGACCTGGTGGAAGACTAGAGAATTATTCCATGGAGTCGCTGAGGCGGCAGATATCCGGGTTCCTGTCTCTCCCCAACAGGTTCTCCTGGGTTCTTGTGCCTTACTCAACCTCCTGCTCTGTTTTCAGCCGCACAGCGACTGCTGCCTGGGGCGGAATGTTCTAGTATGAACTGTCTGGTACACCAGGAGGGCCTGGCGCAGGTGTGGGGAGGGTCAGGGTCAGGGTCAGGTACCAGACCCAGGCTGGTAGTGGCAAGGCATGTTTGGTGGGGGACTCTGCAGAATTTCTTGCCTACTCCTTATTCAGGAAACAGGCTGGTGGAGGGGTGGGGACGGGGAGGGGATGGGGAATGTGTCAGTTTTAGGTTGTGTCTTGTTTTCTTCTCTTATTTATGTTGTTATTATTGACTATGATTTTATTTTTCCTTGGGAATTGTGAAAAAAATGTGAGATCTGAGCTAAGGGTGGGTTTCTGCAGGCAAATACCGCTGCGCTTTTCAGCTCCCTGTGGCTGCCGCCCGTCAAGGTACCTTAAATCAGTGTTTCTCAAGGAGTGTGTTATTAGCGTCTTGGGTGGGACATTTCTTTATTATAGAGATTTCGTGTCTCTGCTTCTACCTGAAAAATGCCTGCGGTGCTCCCGGGCGTGATGAGCACTCAGAAAACTCCCCAGACCTGTCCAGACTCTCTTCTGTCGGGGGTATCTGCACCGGATGAAAACCCTGATTCTCAATGCTTATTTGGCCTGAGGCTTTTGGGATCTCACAGGTAGTTTGATTGAGGGCTGACTTTCTCACGGGGACCAACTGGTATGTCCAAATTCCCAGGGCTTTTTTCCCCTGTGATCTGCTCACAGCCAAGTGTTGCTGTTCCCTGCAGAACCCCTGAATTGGGGGTGGCATCTTGCTTTCCGGTTTTCCCCTATGTTAGGGTGTAACCCTTTTGGAAACTCATCCTTTCTCATCTCTTAGGACCATCATCTGTTTAGGACTTGAACTTGGGCTGACTCTTAGGACCTTATATTCTGTCCTCTGTATCCACCGAGGCTGTAAAAATGAAAGCTGTAGGGCATCTATTTGGGCAAAGGACCTGAGCACAAAGGCTGCACTGTGTGTTCTTCTGACCAACCCCCCCCCCCCGGCCCAAGAATTGATTTCTTGTTGTTTTGTATTTTATCCAAGATTTCTAGTCCTTTTCAGAAGCTGGAGTGGTCTAGCAATCTCACTTACTGTATGGAAATCTTTGAAAGGAATCAGTAGTTACAAATTTTGTGGCTTGATTAGGAAAAAAGTGTTATAAAAATAAGTACCTTTTGACATAGGCAAAACTGTGGGATTCAGGAATAGCACTAATTATGTGGGTCTAACGAAAGCAGAGTGTGTGCAAGCTGGACAGATTTGGGTCTGAATCCCTGCTGTACCACCTACTGTCTGTGGGGCTTGGGGTAAGTTATTAAATATTTTCAAACCTCAGTTTCTTTCTCTATAAAATGGGGGGGGGATAACCCCTTTCATGGCAGTAGAGAGAATTGAAGAGATTGTATGTTTTTGGCCTTGTCCCTTCTGCTCGACTTTGTCTGTGGGGAATTTTCAAATCCTATTCACATTATTTTTCTTAAAAAAAATTCTTGCCCTTCTTTTGTCTTTGCAGCAAACCTCTCAATGAGGGCTGGATACAGCTAGATGCCAGAGGAAGTTTTAATTAAATGTGTAGAAGCTCAGTTAAGGAGCAAATTAAAGTATATCCTCAGAGATAGAACATAAAATCTCTTAAAAGAAGCCCCTGTTGTAAGTGAACAGACCGATTCCCATACCCCAAACACCCAACATATTTCCTCAGATGTATACCATAGGGGATGCCATTAGCTGTGAGAAAACGAACCATGTCCTGAAAATACAACTACAGATAATGCCACCAGGACTCTCTTCTGTGTTCATTAAAACTGGAAGAAATAGACAAGTCCAGTTTGTTCTCATATGACCAGGATACAGAGAGTTCAGAACCCAAAACAGAAATCACACTTGTAATGATCAGAAATGGGCAACTGTTGGAAGGGGGAGAGTAGACAGATAAGCTCTTGGTTACAGTTGGTTTTGTAATAAGCTATTAAGAACAGTTAAGAAAACTTCCAGTTAGACACAGAATATGTGAGTTTAACTTCAATGAATTATCGTAGAGAGAGTGAAGGAGAGAGAGAGAGATAAGGAGGAGGATGAGGGAGAAGAGGAAGAGATAGAGGAGGAAGAGAAAGAGATAGAACATTGTGATGCTTCTGCTCGCTATCCATCAAAGACCATGTACCTTCAACGTGAATGAAAAGGAGGACGGATCTGTTGTTCGTCCTGGGGACCCTGGCTCCATGATTATCTTACACTGCTGAAAATGATTCTTCTTTTGCAGATAGATGTTATTCATGCAAAGTGGCTTTACATGCAAGTCAGGAACTCCGTTTGGTGTAGAACTGATGAAACAGCAGTCTGGTAATGTGAGAGCGATTTGGGGGCCTTGGATTGGGAGAGAAAGAATGTCTACCTTCATTTGGGTGATTGTGTAATTTTTCTAACATGTGATTTTTGCCAAATCATGTTGACTGACTTTAGAATCTAACCTGGTAGAGTGTAACTCTACTGTGATTGAAATGTATATCCTCTACATGATAATCAATATATTATGTTAACCCTTGGATTGGTAAAAGTGAACATGTTTTATATACATTAGAAACTATAAGAAATTAAACATACTTTGGATGAAATTAGCCAACAGCTGAAACAGTCTTTTCTCAACATCATATGAAAACCTTCTTTTCTTCCCAAATCTCATTTTTGGTGTAAGATTGTTTATAATATTAAAAAAAATTCCAAGTGATAGCCACTGTAAGATAAATGTTGATGCCTATAATTTTAGTAGGTTAGGGGTAATATTCCAAAAGAAGTGAAATCTGACAAGGAGAGATTCAGAGTCAGAATTTTTCAGGACCAAATAAACACTGTCTAGGAGGTGGACCAGGAAATTTTCTACTTTCTATAGTCCAAGACATAAATAATGCATAGGCTTGTTGAGCAGGCGGCCACAGCAAAGGGAGTGGAATCATTCTGTAGGCTATTTTATCCAGGCTGTGGTAGATTGGACTCTCCAGCGATAGAGCTGGAGAGTCCAATCTAGAAGGTTCTGATTGAAGGTAATGAGTACCTTAGCACAAAATCCTAACAGAAACAATGCAGACTATTAGATGTGAACTAGGTGCCAAAACTTCCACAACAAATTGTTGTTTGAAAGAATGCATTTCATATCATTAGAGAAGTTGCAACTAACCATCTGTTTTGGCATCATGACATCATCCTGTTGGTCAGCATTGGAAAAATGAACATCTTGTTGTTTTTGATGAACACCATTTAGGTTTATCTGAGCATATGAAACACTAATGGTAATTTAATTCAACATTTATTGTGTGTCTAGAATGTGAACAGCATGGTAGGAGAAAGGTTGTTGGGAACATAGAATTCCTTTTCCAAGTGTTGGTGGACCAGCACAAGAGACAAAGAATGGGTGTAGATTGCTCTCGTAGGAAGAGGAACAGAGTTTATGGTTTTAGACTAATTTTGCACATCTACTGTATGCCTGGCACTATGCTTAAAGTTGCAAATACACACATAAGAGACATAGTCCTTGCTCCCAAGGAGGTAACAATAAGGTTGCAGGGTGGCAGCAGGTAGAGACAGGGCTATGGAAAATCACAGTATACTGTTTTACTTGCTGTAATAGAGAAAACCCGAGAATATGCTGGGTCACAGGAGAAGATGATCCCATACTGTCCTCCTTTGGGGGCATCAGAGAAGGCTACCCAAAGACAGTTGGTTGAGTTCTTTAAGACTGAGCATTTACTCACTGTTCCATTTGCACTGCTCTAGGCCTATGGATCTACAGCAACCACACCACAGAGATCCCTGGCCTCGTGGAGCATATTTTCTAGTGGGGAAAAAGAGAATAAGTGAGTAGATAAATAAGATAATATCAGCTGCTAAACTTGCTTTGAAACATTAGGTATGTGGAGACAAAAATAATATATTTTAACACAAAATCATCTTAATAACAGAAAATGTCAGATACCTGAATTCTCATATTTTCATTGCTTTGCTGGGTTACAAACAAATCTAAATAAGGCAATAATCTGTTTGTGGTTGTATCATCTAACTAATATAACAATAGCTGACTAAGAAAGGGGTAAGATAGGAGAAAGATATACCAGAAAGGAAAATAGTAATAGAGAGAAATATCATACTGGGAAGTCATGGACATGAGAGAGGATGATGTCTTCATGGACCTGTAAATTTATTTAGTGTGGTCCGTTTGTAAGAGGTGATGCAGCAAGAGGTCAGATGGAAAAGTGAACAGTGACCAGTCAGAACGCCCTGTCTGCCAGACTGAGGAACGTGGACTTCATTGTCAAGGGAGATTTTCATCCTGTCGTCCAGATGATCAAATGTTTATATTAGAAAGATGAATTTGGCAGCAGAGTGGAGATTGGTTAGGAGAGAGGGCACAGCTGGAGATGGGAGTTTAATTTCAAGGCAGCTGCAAGTGTCCAGGAGAGAAATGATGTGGTTCTGAGCTAAGGTAAAGTCAGTGTTGATGGAAGTGAGCTAAATTAAGGAAGACAGAATCCTTAGGGTCTAGTCATTGGTAGGGTATGGTGGCTCTGTCAGATGCTCCAGTGAGAGTGGTGCTATTCCCCACGATGGAGACCTTAGCGGGGGACATGTTTACATACACAAATAACGAGTTTGGTCTTAAAGCTAGGGCATTTGAGATATGTGAGGGACAATTAAGTGGGTATGTTCAGGTGGCTGCTGAATCTGTGAGTTTAGGGCTCAGGAGAGTGGTTGGGACTGGGAATCAGTGAATCAGGGGCTGTGTGGGTGACTGAAGAAGCTGGGGAAGTATCTGAGAGCCTGAGAAGCAGGAAATAGTGAGAAGAGCATGTTAATGCTGATGTGTAGACAGAGAAGAGCCCCCTCAAAAAACAGACGAAGGAGTAGTGGGAATAAAGAGAGAGCAGGGTTCTGGAAAGCCAAGGGATTTGTGAGCAGGAGGAAGTGGGCAGTTGTTGAAGACAGCAAAGGTTTGTGATATGGAGCCTGGAATAGTGAAATCCATGGCCACCTTCAGCAGACAAGTTTTAGAATGTGTTTGGGATGGGGATGAGGGTGAGGGCTGTGTATAGGGATGAGGAGACAGCACATCGTATCATGTTAAAGGAACGAGGGCTTAAAAAATAGAGAAAGTAACTCAAGAATGTTGACTCTGACAAGCAGGAACGTGGGTAGAACTAGAGATAGAATCAAGAAAACATCCTTCCCTTGTGAATGGCAGAGGCTTCAGGTAATTATTTAAAACTGAAGCTAATGGGAGAGAGATAACAACAGAGACAGAGAGACAGAAATATTTCAGAGAAAAAGGGATCTAGCTCTCAGAGACAGGGAAAATATGGGTCCAGAGCAGAGATCTGAGTGGCTTTCAACTAAAGACAGAACAACTTGTTCAATGAAAATAGAGCTAAAGAGGTAGGATGGTTCATTTTTATGGGTCAACTAGAATGAGCTAAAGGGTGCCCCGATAGCTGGTCAAACACTGTTTCTGGGTGTGTCTGTGGGAGTGTCTCCAGGAGAGATTAGCGTTTGAGTCAGTAGACTGAGTAAAGAAGACTGCCTTCACTGTTTGTGAGGTGGGGGGAAGGGGTGGGAGGAACATCATCTAGCCCACTGAAGACCTATCCAGAACAAAAAGGCAGAGGAAGGTCAAATTCATTCTCTTTTTGCCAGATCTGAGACATCTTTTTTTTGCTCTTAGACATTGGTACCTCTGGGTCTCAGGTTTTTGGACTCAGACTGGCACTTACCATTGGCCTGATACTCAGGCCTTTCGACTCAGATTGAATCATACCACTGGCTTTTCTGGTGCTTCGTCTTGCAGAGGGCAGATTGTACAACTACTCAGCCTCCATTACCATGTGAACCAATTCCTATAATAAATCTCCCCCTATCTCTAGCTATAGCTCTATCTATCTTCTGTTGGTTTTGTTTCCCTGGAGAGCCCTAATACAGAACGTATGGCTGTGTTGTTTACATCACAGATACATATGTGTTTGTGGGCTCAGAAAGCTAGAAGCCAAGAGAATTCAGTGCTTGTGAGCCCTGTTTTCTCTATGAAGTAGGAGGAAAGGCTAGATACCAAGTAAAGAGGGTAATATATATTACTTGGAGTGAAAGAAGAGGAGGAATAATATGAAAGACCATAAAAAACAGATGGAAATCATTTTGACTAATGCCATAGGACAAGGTTTTGTAGAAGAGGTGGATTGGGCCTTAAGTGGACAAGATGGAGGTAAAGTGGGGGTGGGTGGGGGTGGGGAGAAGAACAAGTTCCAGGAAGGGGTCTAGAATGAGAAGAAGAATGAAATCCAAGAGTGAAGGTTATTTCAAGGTCATGAATTCACAGAACAGAAAATGTTGGATAGATAGCAGCAAATTGTACAGATGAAGGAAATTATACAGATATAGCAATTATAAAATGTGTTTGTGCCTGGTTCCTGGCACAAAGATGGGTCCTCAATAAATATGTGTTAAATGAGTGAGAGCAACCTCATTTGCAGTATAGCAAGTTAGAAAATTAAAAGACGTATCCAAGGCCAACTGATGGATACTAATTTCCCCCCCTTTTTTTTTTTTAAAGATTTAATTTATTTATTAGACAGAGATCACAAGTAGGCAGAGAGGGAGGCAGAGAGAGAGAGGAGGAAGCAGGCTCCCTGCCGAGCAGAGACCCCGATGCGGAGCTTAATCCCAGGACCCCGAGATCATGACCTGAGCCAAAGGCAGAGGCCTTAACCCAGGTGCCCCAACTTCCCTTTTTCTTAAAATAGCAAAATATCATTACATTTTACTTCCAACTATGTAGGTATTCTAGTCACTATTGCTACATAACAATCTCCAAATAGTGGGTTAAAACCGCAGCCTTTCGAAAGGTAAATGTCACAAATTCTGTAGGCGGGGCATCAGATATGGCTCAACTGGGTAATTCTTCTGTGTCTGGTGACTTTGAGATTGCTCAGTGGTCCTCAGTCAGCAGATGGGTTAGTCAGAGGGTCCACAATGCTAAATATCCTATAATGCAGAGGACAACTCCTACCCACTCTTCCTCACAAAGGATCCTTCAGCCCAAAATGTCGATAGTGCTGATGTTGAGAAATTCTACGGTAGATCCAGGGGCCCAGGAGAAACAGGAAGCCTCTGTAAGGCCTTCTGAAGTCACAGAGAGTCACTTCTCCCCCATCGTATCCCTTCCAGGAGGTGCACAAAGCAAGTCTAGGGAAAGGGACTAGACTCTACCTGTTGTTGGGGATTGGCAAGGTGACATTGTACTAGAGCATGTGGACAGCATGATTTAGGAAAGTACAATTTACTCTAACAGAGTTGGAAGCATAAAACAGATATGGGGGGACAGCACTGAATGCCAGCAAAGTTGGGGTCCAGAATATATATATAAAATGCAGACGGGGAATGGAATGGACCCAGTCAATGTGCTTTATAGAAAAAAGTATGCTTCTGATAGGAAAGCTAAGAGGGACAACTGCCTCTCCCCCATCTCTGGTACAATTGACAAGCTATGAATCCATGACCGGTGGGTCTATCAGGAAGAATTGGGCTTCTCCTCCTGCTAGTTCCTTGCGACACAGTGGCCTAGGGTCTTTAATGATGCTGAGATCATTGAGTGAAATCCACCAGTGTTTTCACCAGAGATACTCACTCTCTGAGCTCTTGGTCCCCATGGAGGTTATGGACAACAGTTCTTTGCCTTATGTTCATTCTTCTGTTGCCCTCCCCTTAAAGCCAGGTCTCCTGTGAGGCCAAACCTCTGAGCCTCCATTCTGCCTTCCATCAACATGAGTTCTCTCCCAAGAGGCTCCTTGGGCTTCTATGTAAAATCACCAACCAGTCAAATTTGATTTGCCGTTGTACTTTGCTTATTTTTTTAAAAAAGGATAACAAATCTTTAAAAGACATTCAAACAAGTGTCAATATCTAAAATTTAGAAATTTCATATAAAATAAACTTACTTCTTTTGAAAGCCTGGAAGATCTAGCTATGCGGGATCCCCAATCTTGACAGCAGCAGTTGTAGGAATCAGGGAGCATCTCCCTTAGAAGATACTATGTGGTTGAAAAAGTCTGTGTAGTACAAGGGAGAGTCCCCATTTTAGGGATTTCCATTCCATGAGGCCATATTAAACTCCCTGGCAAGCCCTGAATCACGCTGATAATAATGCTAATGATAATAATCACTGTGTAATTTTGTTTAATGCAGGATTTCCAGCAGGCAAGAAAACTCTTCCTTTTTAAAAAAATAGACTTCGAGACGTGTAGAAGCAAAATGTAAGCAGGCCTTCATGAGAGCCTCATGAAGAGCCTTCAAGTTTGCATGAAAATGCCTGAATCTGAGATCTTTGGTACATGATATATGTGAAAAAAATATATATATGATATATATACATATAATTATATATCATACATGTATGCTTTTTTTTTTTTTTTTTTTTCAAAAAAATAGGTACAATTTTCCTCTTTATGTTCATGCCTTTGTTCAGTCACCTTTCTTAGTGACTTTGGCCTTGCTCCAGTGACTTGTTTGGGTACTAGGGGGAATAACAAATATGACACACATATAGATTTAAAATTCTTGTATATTAGGTCTTGCCTTCACTTGCTGCGCTTAGAAATCTGAGACCACCATTTGAATACATGAGCTAGCCTGCTGGAGAGGCCATGTGGTGGAGAACTGAGATGTCCCAGCCTACAACCCAAGCCAACTGGCAAACTTGTGAATGGGGTCTCTGGGACCAGCCAGCCTACAGACAATTTTATAACTAACTACGAGTAACCACACGAACCCAGCTGACATGGCTTGGAACAGCTGACTGTTCCCCAGATAATTCTTGCCCAAATTGCCAACACCGAGAATCATGAGCAAAGAAGTGGTTGCCATTTTATGTTACTAAGTTTTGGGGTTGAATGGCAATGGAAGACAGACAGATATCCCTCTCTGAAATTATGTATGATGATTTGCTTAGTCACTGTCCTCTCTTCTAGGATTTAGCCTTGCGAAGGCAGGAACTTTGTCTTGTTTACGCTGGGGTTGGCGAGCTTAGAACAGAGTCTGAAAGCCACCCACAGAAACCCTCAGGAAATATGTGTTGAATGAACGAAAATCTCCTGCAGGGCTCTGGTGGAGCAGCCTCAGCTTCTCCTCCACCTTCCTGGAGAGAGGGAAGAGAAGGAGGCCCTGTCAGGAGAAGTGAGGGGATCACACGCCCAGGTGAGCTGCAGTCAACAACAACTGACATTTTTTTAAGAGTGGAAAATTTCAATCTGCACAAAAGTAGAAAAGCTGGTTTAATATGCTGCTCCTGAACTTGAACTCCTTCCTC
Organism: Neogale vison; assembly: GCF_020171115.1. Lineage (NCBI taxonomy): Eukaryota > Metazoa > Chordata > Mammalia > Carnivora > Mustelidae > Neogale > Neogale vison. The sequence goes on from NC_058091.1 coordinate 304,151,980, forward strand.
AACAATTACAAATTTATGACCAATTTTGTGTCATTTATTCAGAGTAAAAACTTTTCTGAACTATCTGAGCATGGCCACCCCGTAGATACAAGGTATGTGTGTATGTCTGCCTGTGTTTTAACTCAGTTGATTCTTGGTCTATTAGAGAGAAAAATGACTTGAAGACCTTTTAATTTTCTCCTAAACACAACATTACAAATGAAGCAGCCGCACTTACTCAAAACTCCCACTGTCTCAGGTTCTTGGCACATCATTTTGAAGACTGCTCTAGATTAACTCCACATTATGAACTCAGTCCAGAAGTCTGAATAAAGAGAAAATTCCCATTTGGAATGGAGAGAAAAAAAAAAAAAACCAATTAAATGTAACTGGGAAAGAAGAAGAAATGAAAGAAAATGCAAAATTAAGACCAAGATTTTTTTTATGCGAAATCATCCACACAGGTGAAAATTATTTCAGAGGAAAGATCAAAGTCCTGATATTTTGTGAGGAAACCAAGAAATGTACCATATGTGTCCTGTGGGTCCACACATATGGAGCCCTGGGCTTATATCCTCTCAACTGAACAAACGCTTTTAAGGTAATCGGTTCAAATTCTGAATCGAGTTCACTTTCAAAGGACCACTAGTTGAACATCAGCCCTTATTATTCAAAACTATTTGACTATCTAATTAATTTACCGTCAAAATACCTCTCCAGACAGTGTTGCTTCCATTTTTTAAAAAAATAGTCTTTTTTTCAGTTTACAGAATTGCCTAAGAATCTTAGGATCAAAACCTGTGAGATTGTAAATGCTGTATTATTCCTGCCTCAATTTTTACCATTAAAAATTTTACCATTAAAAATAGACAAACAAAACAGTGGAAAGAAAACTTGTTCATAAAACAATACGTGATTGTATTGTGCACCGCACTAAGACCTTAATAATTGTATTTTTGAAATGACGCAAATGGACAAATATTAAATGTTACAAAGGATATAGAGTACAAAGTGGCCCTATATTCTACCCTTGTCCACCTGTCCCACAGTGCTTTTTCCAAGAGTCAGCCATCTGAGTTGTTTCTTCTACCTTTGTAGAGATAGTCAATGCACACAAAAACGTTAGGCAGGTACCTCTCTTTTATTTCTCTCATTTGGACAATAACATGCTATAAACACTCTCTAATGCCCTGTTTTCTTTTCCCACTGTATCCAGCATATGTTGGCAATCACTATGTTACAATGACTGATGCTTCCTCATTGTTTTCAAGATTGCATAGGATTCCATTATATGATGTGTTAGAATTTATTTTATCATTTTCCTATTGATGGATATTTAAGTTTTTTTAATCTTTAGCTGCCATAGATAATACCACAATTAATAGTCTACTACACTGTCTCTAGGCATACATGTAAGTATATCTGTAAGGTAAAAGCACTCCAACAGAATTGCTGAGATATACACGTTTTAAATTTTAATACATATTGTCAAATTTTATAGACATTATATAAAAGTTATACCACCAATTAAATGTATCATGTGCTTATTTCTCCAAACCCTTGTCTACTCAGTGTGTCACAGAATTTTGCCAATATGATAGGTAAGAAATGATGCCTTATTGTAGTTTTCATTTGCAATTTTCTTATTTTGATATAACTATCTTTTCATAAGAATAAAAATGTTTATATTTCCTTTCTGAGAATTACCTATTCATGGCATTTGCCCGTGTGCATAGGATTCTTCTTTTTTAAATATATTCTTTTATTTATTTGAGAGAGAGCGAGAGAGAGAGAAAGAAAAAGAAAGCATGAGCGGGGGCGGGGGTAGGGATAGATGGAGAGGGAGAGGGAGAAGCAGGCTCTCCACTGATCGTGGAGCCTGACATGGGACTTGATCCCAGGACTCTGGGATCATGACCTGAGCCAAAGGCAAACAAATGCTTAGCTGATGAATCACCTAGGCACCCCGTTTTCCTATTAATAATTTATAATAAATCAATAATATTTATAGTAACCATTATATATATTTATAAAGTTAGGGACATTAAACTTAATGTGAATATTGCCAATATTTTTTTGTAGTTTCCTATTTGTCATTTGACGTAGACCATGTTGTGGAATTTTCTGATATCATTAGTTTATTTTATAAGCAAATTATTCAACCTTTGAAGTTCCCTGAGGGTCAACGCTATAAAGAATATATCGTATTTGTTCTGAGAATTTCGATTTAATCAAAATTTTTAAAAACTGCAAGGAGCCATGAATGGGGGCACACCTTCTAGGTGAAACCCCAGAAGATTTTAGCATCAACCAGTGGACAGTGACCACACTCAAGTGGAATCTGACCACAAAAGAGTTGATTTCTGAAAAGGTTCTATTTACATTTTGGATGATAAAGAGCATAGCCTTTAAGACAGAGGAAAAAAGTCTCCATTTAAAAATATTTTCTGTGGGGACAGCTGGTGACTCAGACAGTTGTGTGTTGGACTCATGGTTTTGGCTCAGGTCTTGAATTGGGCTTCACACTCAGTGGGGAGTCTGCTGGAGATTCTCGCTCTCCCTCTGTTCCTCTCCCTTCTCGCACATGTTCTCCCTCTTTCTAAAATAAATAAATTCTTTAAGAAAATTTACTATGAAAAAACAGAGATTAATTTGGGGGAGCATTTGCTTCCATGCTCAGTGAAGTGTAGGAGTACATGAATTCTGTGAAATAATAGACCGATGACAAGATGAAAATCCCGGTGTTGCAAGAGTCGGGATATACCTGAGAGGTGGGTAGAAATAAAAGACAACTGGATGAGATAGAGAGCAATGAAAACAACGTCAAGATAAAACTATGGAGGGGGGTGCCTGGGTGGCTCAGAGGTTTAAGCCTCTGCCTTCAGCTCAGGTCATGCTCTCAGGGTCCTGGGATCGAGCCCCACATCGGGCTCCCTGCTTGGCAGGGAGCCTGCTTCCCCCTCTCTCTCTGTCTGCCTCTCTGCCTACTTGTGATCTCTCTCTGTCTATCAAATAAATAAATATCTTTAAAAAAAAAAAAACAAAAAACTATGGAGGTAAAATTGTCCTTGGAAGATTCACTAAGACTGCGGAAAAATCATTAGGTGAAAGAGAACAAAAATATTTCGGAATCCACAGGGAAAGGAAAGAGATACTACAAAAATGAGCAAAAGGAAAACGCAGAGAGAGGAGGCAAAGCAGAAGCAGAGAGCCAGTGACTGGGATGAAGACACCGGAGCACATGGAATTACCAAGGATGAGGACATTCTAGCCTTCAGATTTCTTCCCTGCGAGCTAAAGAGAGTAACTCTGGGTCATTTAACCAGAGAGAAGACTTTACGTACAAATAGTGGTTAGCTCACAGTACCAGAATCAGGCTTGGAGTCCTGGTACCCAGGAGGGAGGCACAGTGTGGGGCAGAAGGCCCGAGTGCAGGATCCGGGAGGCTCCTGCTTCCTGCTGTTCTTGGTACTTGGATGTAGCCGCTCCCGCTGCTGCCCTCCAGCTGCTGCCCTCCAGCTTCTTCCCGCAAGTGACTTTTGTTTCAAAGTCTGCAGTGGTGCATCTGAGTGGGGAAGTGGAGATCCTGTCCCTGTATCCCAGAGGCTGAGAAGGCGCTCAGTCTGTGGTGTCTGCCATTTCCACTCTCTGTAGAGGTGAGCACAGGCTTTTTTTCCAGACACAACTGGGGAATCTCCAAACATAAAAAAAAAAAAAAAAAAAAAAAAAAAAAGAAAGCTTAGAATGTGGACTAGATTTAGAGACTTGTTTCTAATACAGAGAATACAATAAAAGTGATGGGATAGCCTTTCAGAAGTTAGGTTGCGAAAGACTGCCGGCTTGTTGGACTCTTGCTCTCTGGCTTTTGACACTCGCTCATTTAGTGACATAAGCCGCCATGATGAGCTGCTGCATCCCAAGAAACAGAAGGCATCTCAGGCCAAAAGCTAGGGAGGAACAGAGTCTCTCTGTTCAATATCCAGTGGAAAAATGGAATCTTGCAAGCAACAACCTGTGAGTGAGCTTGGAGGCCGAGCCTTTCCCAGTTGAACCTTGACATGAGTTCCACCCCAGCTGGCACCTTGACTGCATCCTGGCGGAGCTTCTGACTCAGAGCCGCCCAGCTGAGCTGTGCCCAGATTCCTGACCCACAGAAGCAGTATATGTTGTTTTAACCTACCAGGCTTTATAGACTTTGTTCTGAAGCAATGGAAAACCAGTTGGAAAACAAAACAAAGCAAAATAAAACAAAACAAAACACCCCAACCTAACTACTTCTTAATGATTCTTAGGGCAAGAGTTAACCAAAACTAAAACTATTGATTCCTGGGTGGGGGCGGGAACCAATTACAGAAAAATCACATATCAAAATATATAGATGAGTTTTTACTTCTGACCTCAGTGGCAGATTTGTGGCTGAGGGGTACTTTGTGGAGAACAACAAAAGCGGGCTGCATTGAAAACCAATCTTTTTGAAAACTTCAGAGATTGCAGAAGCCACTGGGAAGTAAGGGGCCATGCTCTTGGAGAAAGGCCAACTTACTGACTTGGATTTCTGCCAAGGTTGGGAACTGAGGAGCTAATATCCCAGATGGAAAGAAGAAGAAGGAAGCTGATAGATAAACTCTTTCCTTTTCCTTGCCGTCCCCTCCCCCAGAAAGACCACACGGAGGTGCAGGTGCGGTTGCAGAGCTCCTCAGGGCAGGCTCGCAGGCACTGGGCAAGCCCCCCTGCAGGCAGCCGAGCTCTCATGGACTCATGAGAGCCTGACAGCCTGGCCTCACCCCCTTGGGCCTCATTCCTACTCCCTGGAATGCTAGTTCCTAATAAACTAATAGCTCATAAGACTTCAGCCTGAGGCTTTGCTCAGTATTGAAACCAGATTCAAAATAAATGAACAGAAACTAGAATATTTTTAAGACACCGACAATGGTTAATTAGGAAACATCATGGGAAAAGCACCCTATGCATTTTATTAGGTTGTGTTTTCATTATCTGCTAAAAAAATTTCCCAATTGCCATTGTGATTTCTCCTTCAGGACCATAAATTAATATATATGAAGGGCTAAAAAGGTACATAGTAAGTACTTTATAAGTGCTGGCTTTTATTATTGAAAAACATAAAGATATATATGCATATATTTACCCATATATAAATACACACTATTACAAGTAAAAGAAAACTCACAATATATAGATAACATACAAAATAATAACAACAGGTAGCATTTATGGAGTGTTCTAGATGTCTGTTTATGACACTATCTTGTACTTTTTTTTTTTTTTTAAAGATTTTACTTATTTATTTGACAGAGAGAGATCACAAGTAGGCAGAGAGGCAGGCAGAGAGAGAGGAGGAAGCAGGCTCCCTGCTGAGCAGAGATCCCAATGTGGGGCTCAATCCCAGCACCCTGAGATCATGACCTGAGCCGAAGGCAGAGGCTTAACCCACTGAGCCACTCAGGCGCCCCCTATCTTGTGCTTTTATCCACACTTTATCAATGAGGAAATTGAGGCACTGTCATTTGTCCAGTTAGTATGCAGTTGGTAAGTGACAGAGCCTAAATTTGAACATAGGCAAATTTCTTATATAAAGAGCATTTGAATTCTGGTCCCGTTTAGATAATGAGAGGCATAATAAAGTCTTTCTCTTTTCAAACTCTATTAAAATATAATAATAAATAATTAAACCCATACGATACTGAAAAGCGAGTGGGGGTGCTAAGGGCATAATAAAACAGGACATTCTGGAATGTAGAAAGCAATTGGTAATAGACTGATAGTAAATGCCAACAGAGCTGAGAAACCTACAGCCTTATTATGCTGTAACTTGAGCTCCACAAAATTAGCGGGAATGGGAGAAAGCATGGGCTGTCGTGGTGTGCCAGATACTGAAAAGGCAACAGATGGAGAAAAGCTCTCTTGTCCCCAACTCCACTCCTAGAGAGAAGCTTCCTCTGAAATTAATTCCCACGGTGCGGGCATAGTGTGGAAATTCTGGGGATGGTCTGTTGATGTGAGGCTCCTAAGCATCCCAAGAGCCAAATGCAAGGTGCCTTAGGAGCCCACGTCTCCAAGACCCTCTGAGGGACATGGGGATCTCACATCCACACACATGGAGAGCCAGTCTAGCTCCATGTCTGTGGGTCCGTCTCTCCTCACACATGCCTTCTCCAGCTTTCCTGTCTCCCTTCCTCCAGCCCTCACCGTATTCAACACCAAAGACTGTGTTGAATGGAAAATATAAACTAAACAGAGATCATTCCCAACCAAATTAGACAATAGAATGAACTAAATAATTATTATAATTAATTATATATGAAGCACAATATATAATGTTTATATAAACACCACATATATGCTTATTACATTAAAGGATACAAAACTTTACAAATAGGGGCGCCTGGGTGGCTCAGTGGGTTAAGCCTCTGCCTTCAGCTCAGGTCATGATATCTAGGGTCCTGGGGTCAAGCCCCGCGTCAGGCTCTCTACTCCGTGGGAAGCCTGCTTCCCTTTCTCTTTCTGTCTGCCTCTCTGCCTACTTGTAATCTCTATCTGTCAAATAAATAAATAAAATCTTAAAAAAAAAAAAACTTTACAGATAAAATATAAATGTGTATTATATAAATATAATAATAAATAAGCTTAATAATAATGATTAGCTTGTTCAGAGAGTTTCAATATAAAGCTAAATGAATACAAATCCAACAGTCTTATTGGGGGATTTTCAGAGCTACCTTAAAAATCAGCATATCAAGTAAAGAAAAATCATCAGCAAATACATGTACCAAACAAAATAAGAATATGAAATCGTTTTAAGCACTTATGAAAAAATTATAAATGTTCACCACAAGTACCAGGTTATAAAGAAAATATTGTGTCTTCCAAAGCAGAGAAACCATTCTGGCCATGTCCTCAATTCAAAATGATGTAATAGCAAAAATAAATGATAAAAAAATGCTATTCTCATTAAATCATTAAAAAAGTACCATTTAAATGAAAGAAAAAAATTAAAAACAAATTACATTCTACTCAGAATTGAATGAAACCACTCATTAGGTTTCTGCCAAGGCAAGACTCCCCAAAATTATTTTTAGTTTTCAAAATAGAGAAGAGATTTCAAAATAAAATCTTTGAAAAAAATTACTACTAATGTGGGTACCATTAAGGATTAGTATCTAACCTATATAAAGTACCCTTATAAGGCACTTAAAAGAAAACTCAAAATTAAAAAAAAAAATTTTAAAGGGTATAAATAGGCTATTCACAGAAAAGGGGAGGAAGTGAATGATAAACACAGAAAATAACACAACTTCACTGATCATCAGGAAAAATATGCAAGTAAATACCAGAATACTAGTTACATGCTCTCTCTGTCCACATTATAATTTCAATATTCAAAAGATGGATTATTTCCTGTTCTTTTGGAGGTGAAGGAAAACAGATATGTGGGAGATAAATTAATAAACCAGTTTGCAATGAATTTGGGCAGCATCTATCAAAATTTAAACTATCTTTTATTTTCGATTTCTGCTTCTAGAGACTTTCTGCATGGAAATATTAATACAAAATGTATTAAAAGAAACATCCTATAAAAAACAAGGGGCAACCTAAATTATTAAATACATTAAAGTACATTCAAAATATGAACAGCCCGACCACTTTAAAAAGAATTATATCCAAGGTATTTTGGAAAGAGACATTAATGTAATTTTAGATCTCCTTTTAGAAAGTCATTTGGCAATAGTATCAAAAGTTATCTCTATAAACCTTCATATTCTTCTTGCTGCCATCTTGGGTCCGTAGTCCCCTCCCAACACTGTACCTGACACAGAGCAGCAAAGACAGAGTCAGAACAGAATCTGACGTTGGTGAATCAGTATCGGAGCTGGAGGAACAGGTTACCACACAGGCAAGCACCCAGCAAGCCCAACTGGCACCAGCCCCTGAAATGGATGAAGCCGTCAGGAAAAGTAAAGCAAAGGAAGTCAGAATGAAAAAAAGTCAGTGGGAGGCTATGTCCAAACCAAGTCCTCAACAGGTTATAGAAGTTACTAAAGTCACCATCCAGAAATCTTAGAATGTTCCCTTCATCATCGCAAGGCCGTATGTCTACAAGAGCCCAGTTTTAGACACCTATCATAATTTTGGGGGAAGAAGACAAGGTCTAATAGGGAAAAGCTATAAGATGGCCGACCAAACCAGCAAGGGAATTCCTGCCCCTGTCTGAAAGCCCTTCCGGGTTCTTCTTTCCTACCTTGTTTACACGCAAGGGAATTCCTGCCCCTGTCTGAAAGCCCTTCCGGGTTCTTCTTTCCTACCTCGTTTACACGCGTGTGCCAAAGGTACCAAGTATGTGGAAGTAGAAGGGTATTAATTGTCCTCCCTGCTTGTGCTCGGGCTCAGACCTTTGGAGAACAACCTTGTTTGTTCAATAAATCTCCAATCCTCCAAAGTCTCTGAGTGCTGCTTGGTTCTTCCACCGGGATCCGGTCCAGGTTTGGTAACAGGTCAAGGGCCTATCTCAGCAAGCATAGCTAGCAGCTGCTGAGAAATTCAGAGTTCAAGGGGAAGCTGTCTAGAACATTCAAGAAAAAGAAAGACTCCGACTGTATCAGAGGAGAGTGAAGAGAAGGACGTTAAGGAAACAGAGGTGAACATTTAGGCCATAGAACTGATCATGCCATAAACAAACATGTCAAGTGCGCAGAGAGCTAAGCCCTGCAGAACCACAGTAATGGCATCGTAGATGCTATTAAGGAATTAATGCAACCATTGGAAAAAAGTACTCTTATTTATTTTGGTGCTTCAAAAGAGTGACTGTCACTTGGTTTTACACTTGTACTGTTTCCATCATTAATATAAATGCGGCTTCTGTTCCAAACTGATTGGCCATTTGGTTGTTGTAAAGTTTTTCGACGAAATAAACACAACACCAGGCGAAGTGGGTGTAAGGCAAGGTTTATTAAAAGTTCTCTCCGGTGAAGTTTCAGGGCCCAGGTGAAGGGGAGCCGAGAAAGTTGCACCGGGAGGAGGTGGGCACCCTCGGGCGAGGTTCCGCAACTCTGGAAAGCAGAGTGGGGGAAGTCACGCCCAAGGCAGGGAGAAGGGGGCTTTTAAGGAGTCTTGGGGAAAGCTCAGGGGTCTTTTGGCAAGTTTCCCTTATTCGGATATCCCGCCTGCTCCTAGGGATCCCATTGATCCACAGGAGCCCGGGGCGGGGGTCTCAGATTCCTGCTTGGGCCTTTGTTCTCCTGTCCGAGCTCAGGTCTTGTGGCGGGAACTTTAGCCATCTTTAGTAGCCCTTCCTGCCAGCTCGACAGTTGTCATACAGTGATTCTTCTTTAGGAAGTCATCAGAAAACATGGAGAAAATTTTCTGTATTTATGCTTACACAAATATTATTGAAATATGCAAAAACAAAATAACAATGACAAACACAGGAAAAAAGTGAAAAGAATGAACGATAAATATTCTTAATGTTGTAGGAGAAAAAAATAAACAGGATCATGAAAAAGTGCTCCATATCACTCGGCATCAGGGAAATACAAATCAAAACCACAATGAGATATCACCTCACACCAGTCAGAATGGCTAAAATCAACAAGTCAGGAAATGACAGATGCTGGCGAGGATGCGGAGAAAGGGGAACCCTCCTACACTGTTGGTGGGAATGCAAGCTGGTGCAACCACTCTGGAAAACAGCATGGAGGTTCCTCAAAATGTTGAAAATAGAACTGCCCTATGACCCAGCAATTGCACTACTGGGAATTTACCCTAAAGATACAAACGTAGTGATCCAAAGGGGCACGTGCACCCGAATGTTTATAGCAGCAATGTCCACAATAGCCAAACTATGGAAAGAACCTAGATGTCCATCAACAGATGAATGGATCAAGAAGATGTGGTATATATACACAATGGAATACTATGCAGCCATCAAAAGAAACGAAATCTTGCCATTTGCGACAACATGGATGGAACTAGAGCGTATCATGCTTAGCGAAATAAGTCAAGCGGAGAAAGACAACTAACATATGATCTCCCTGATATGAGGGAATGGTGATGCAACATGGGGGCTTAAGTGGGTAGGAGAAGAATCCATGAAACAAGATGGGATAGGGAGGGAGACAAACCATAAGTGACTCTTAATCTCACGAAACAAACTGTGGGTTGCTGGGGGGAGGGGGGTTGGGAGAAGGGGGGAAGGTTATGGACATTGGGGAGGGTATGTGCTTTTGGGTAAATTGGAAGGGGAGATGAACCATGAGAGACTATGGACTCTGAAAAACAGTCTGAGGGGTTTGAAGTGGCGGGGGGGTGGGAGGTTGGGGTACCAGGTGGTGGGTATTATAGAGGGCACAGCTTGCATGGAGCACTGGGTGTGGTGAAAAAATAATGAATACTGTTTTTCTGAAAATAAATAAATTGGAAAAAAAAATAAACAGGATCTCCATATAATGTAGTGTCATTTTGATGCAGGGTCGTCGAGCAGGGTCGTAGAGTGCAGTGGTGAAGAAGGAATTCTCGAGACAGTTTATGGTGCAAATAGGTGGTTTTATTATAGCATGGGGACAGGTCCTGTGGGCAGAAAGTGTGGCGCTGGGATTCTGAGGAGTGACTGATTATATCGGGTTTTGTATCCTGTGGAGGGGAACTTGACGTTAGGACTGCAGGAAATTGAGTCTATAGGTTTTTCCTGGAGGTATGGCTATTATTAAACTCGTGTTTTACCTGTAAGTCATTAAGACAGTTACAGACTGTGATGGAGTTTCATGTCCTGCAGGACCGCGATCTTCATCAGTTTACCATTTGTTTCTTCCCGGCCCTTTGTTCTTGGGCAGTCTTGTGTGCCTGAGGAATGGCTCGTATATTGTACCGTTAGTGGGGCGGGATGGTAAGTGGGGTGTCACCTTGCCTTTTACCTCTCATCAATCTCAAAATTAAAAAGTATATTTTAGAAGGATATGAGAAAACGATCAAAATACACTGTCTATACGTGGACTTCCCTTAGCTGAGCCATAGGGTCTGGGAGGACTAAGGGGCTTAGTTGATTCACTAGAGGGGAAATCTCTCTAAGTACGCATTCCTAAAGAGTAGGCTGTGGAGAAGATTTCATATTCTCTTATTACCATAAAGGTGTTCTAGGTCCCTGTGCCCCCTCCTATAGAACTCAGTCAGTCTCTCTCTGGCTTTACGCTCACCCCATACCATATCCCCACGGAAACCCCTCTTCTGGCTTTCCTGAGGGTGTTGGAGCAGGGCTCTGATGCTTCCAGCCCTTCAGGGAGAAGCATCTATGAAACAAAAAGAAAGGATTTATTCGCATACACTACTTGGCTCTCTTAGCAGAGATCCCTCTTTGGCTCCCCCACTGCTGCATTGTTATTCCAATGAAGATTATGGCTCTTTTCCTGTTCTTACCAAAGACCCTTCTGGAATGGACAGAAAAGTTGCAACACTACAAAGGCACCTTTGCTATGCCTGGGTAATAGAAGCGCGGTCACTGTGATGAAGTCCCAAAACCTAAGTCAGGTTCGGTGGGGTGAGGTTCAGAGCCGACGGCTAAGAAAGAATTCTTAAGACGTCTCTGGTGCAAAAAGGTGGTTTATTAAAGCACGGGGACAGGACCTGTGGGCAGGCGGAGATGCAGCTGCCCCGGGTTGTGAGGGGTGGCAGGTTATGTACCCTGCGGTTGGGGGAAGGTGAGGGGAAGGAAGGGTTCAGTGGAGTTTTCATATGCTAAACAGGGCCTACAAGGTGCCAGGAGGTCCGAGGCCTACCTGAGGCCTTGCCCTTGCTGCTTGATCAGTGTTGTCCTTAGACCAGCCATTAACATTAAGATAGTTGGGAGACTTTTTGGTGGGATGTCACAATCCTGCTATCCATCGTCTTTGTTAGTGAGATTTAGGACATTTGTAAGCCAAGGGAGACTCCTGTCTAGCAGGATTGTGAGCTCTGCGAGTTAACTATTTGCTTATTGTTCATGGCAGTCACGGCTGCCTGAGGGATGCTACACATATGACTGAGGGGGAGCGGATGGGGGGGGTGAGGGGGGTGCAAGGCGCCAGCTTTTGCTTTGTCTTCAGCCAGCCTCGTGCTCCCTCATCAACTGTTTAATTTTTGTTTTCTGTATTTTTCATAATTTCAACCAATAACGTGTAGGGAAGGAAAGATAAATTTCCCTCTACTCTTCTAGGTTCTTGGCTGAGAACGCCCCCCCACCCCGCACGCCCCCCCCCCCGCCCACGAAAAAAAGATTAATAGAAAAACAAACAGAAGTTTAATCCTGTATATACATCGGAGAGACAACCCTCCCTCCTGTCAGCAGCCCCCAAACATCACCTTAAAGGTAAAGACCAAATGTTGCGGGGGGGGGGGGGGGGGAAGCGGGGGATGTGACCAGGAAAAGCTCAGAGAATAAGGTGAGACTTGTTATGTAGATCTAAACTGAAGCCTTCTCCACTGTTAAGATTCTCTGGATGGGATTTAGAGGCATCTTTCCCCAGAGGGAAACACCCTTACACATGCAGATTTTTCCGCCTAAATGTAAATGTCCCTTAGGAGTGGGTAACCTCTTTATTTTCCAGAGCTTTTGCTGTGGCTGATTTTTCTTAAAGATAAATAAATAAACAAACAAAATAAAAATAAAAAGAAATTAAAATAAAAATTAAAATTAAAAAATTAAAAAACAAATAAAAATAAGAATAAATAAATAAATAAAAATCAATCAATCCACTCAAGATAATCTTTGGGCCAAAAACCGAGTATTTTGGAGTGGCACGTTTGACTCCCCTTCTTATAAAAAATCTGAAAAAGTATAATCAATGTTATTAAATTTTTTTCTTCTTGTCTTAAGAGTTATTAACATGACATCTGATGGTTAGGGATTTCTTCTGAGTATTTTAGTTTTTAAACCCGCTTCATGAGGACTACATTTTTCTCTACCAGCAGAATTTTTCCTTTTCATTACTACCGCCTCTCCTGGAAATACCGGTGTCATTGCCATTGCTTTCATCAAAATATTTATTGTTGTTTAGTA